>NC_066308.1:7780238-9056786 GCF_905404315.1 Leptidea sinapis
TAGGTCGGACTTCTTGTTATTCGATCTCTTACAACTCTTTTATTTTGAGAATAGTATTTAAAACGTTAGAAATATTGAAAAATTGCAAATATAAAAGGAAATTTGAATCAATCTGAATTATGTAATATTAATTAAATACAATATTTAAAGTCAAATAATATAAAATAAACCCCTCTTCTGTAGCTTTTTATTACGTCCGTGTGAAGCTTTGATAGGTCACCGGTATACTTATATCAGCCGTAGCAAAGGTGTGAAGATGAAATGAAAACTACTTTTTAATATAATTTCATTTATTTATATCATGACGACTTACTAATTTATTAAAACTTTTGTGAGACATTATAAACTATATTTATTTAAAACGGCCTTTATACTCACGATTCATCGGTGTTGATAGAGACTAGTTTCGGACCATTCGAAGATTCTATATCAGTGTAAAAGTAGTAAGTTCTAAGTTCACGCGGATGACTGATGAACGTATGCCCATAATTAATTCGTTTAAATATACGTGAAATTGGATTAATATGAATCAAAATAAATAGTTTTTAGGAAAAAAGTCAATAATACGCACAATATATACTTGAACAATTAGAAAATAAAAAACGAGTGACAGCAATATTTATGGACATGACCAAAGCTTTTGACTATGTCGACCATTTAATATTTATCAAAGAAAATTAGAAACGTATGGCATAAGAAACAATGCTCTTAATTTAATTAAATCATATTTATCTGGTAGAGAACAATTAAAAGAAATAACTTAAATAAATCTTATAACTAAAACCAAAATGAAATATTTATCAGACCCCGGAAAACAACAATTGGCGTGCCCCAAGGTTGTATTCTAGGACCACTGCTTCTTCTTATTTATATAAATGACCTTCCTCAAACTATTAAGGATCCAATGGTCCTATTTGCAGACGATAATACTGCCATATTTATTGACAACAATCCATTAACATATGAAAATTACATAAACAATTCGCTAAACGAACTAAAAGAGTGGTTTAATTATAATAATCTAAAAATCAATCTAAATAAAACATGCATGACGAAATTTACTTACAAAAACACACAATCTTATGGATTAAATATAAATAACGACGGTAAAGCGATTAATGAAGAGAAGTCCACAAAATTCTAGGGCATTTATCTTGACCACAATCTGTCATGGAGAACACATATAGATTGTCATTAAAAAACTAAATAGGTTCTCATTTCCTCTACATATGCTGAAGAAAGTAGTTGATATGACTGCAGTGTTAACAGCTTATCATGCGTATGTAGACAGCACTCTGAGATATGGGATACTATTCTGGGGTAATGCTCCAGGTATATAAGAACTATTCAAAGCTCAAAAGAAATGTGTCAGATCTGTCTGCTTACTAAAAGCAACCGAATTATGTAAACCTCACTTTATTAAATTAAATATTCTTAGCATGCCATCAATATACACTGGCCTTCAAAAGTAAGTATCACACTTTTAAAATTGGGATAACGTTTTAAGTTTACAAGATATACTTTCGAAATAAAAAGGACTCCAAAGAGAATTTAATTTTGTACATAAAAACTTTATAGTCGGTAACCTTCTTTTAAGAATTGGCTGAAAAAAACCTTCAAAAACAAAACCATTCCTTTTTCAAAGTGGACGTTTCCGAATTACAGTTTTACCATTCACATTTTTCTTTCTGTTTTAATTTTTTTTTTAAGATCGATGGGTCTTGTTTTAAAAATTTATGCTAAAACGCACATAACATTTATTTATCATGCCTCTTTCAGTTGAAGAATGTGCTAGGATCATGGCTTTTCTGGAACTAGGCATCAGTATGCGTCGCACTGCAAGAATGGTGGGTGTGACAGTACGAACGGTCCAGGAGGTAAAGCGAAGGTACGAAGAGACTGGACACCATCTGAGGAGACCTTGTAATGGCAGACCCAGGTGTACCAGTGCCCGAGAAGATCATTATATTATTTCCACTGTGTTAAGAAATCGCCACCAAAATGCAGTTGAAGTCCAGCAACAGCTACTTCAGACCCGGAGGGACTACATTAGTGACAGTACAGTGAGAAGAAGACTTGCTGAAGCAAATTTGAAACCTCCGGGAGTTCCGGGACCAGCGAGTGGCCCAAAACTCGAGAGACAGCATCGATTCGCGAGACTGCGATACGCCCGTGAACACATGCAGTGGGATGAAGAAGAATGGTCAAGAATTTTGTTTGCAGATTAGTCTTGATTCTCCCTTTACATTTCTGATGGAAGGCGAAGTGTTTACAGGCGACCTGGTGAGCGACACCTTCAAGCCTGCATCTCAGAAAGAGTCCAATACGTTGAAGGCAGTGTACATGTATGGGCTGGCATATCTTCAGAAGGTTGCACAGAGCTAGTAGCCATAGAAAATGCCACCCTCACTGGGCAAAGATATGCTCAAGAGATTCTCAATGAGTATGCAGGGCCGTATTTAGCAAAATGGGTGATGGATCGATGCTGATGCATGATAATGCCCGGCCACACACGGCTCATATCGTACAAGAGTATATTCAGGAGGTCGGTATCAGCGTGATGGCTTGGCCATCAAGAAGTCCTGATCTCAACCTGATTGAACACGCCTGGGATGAGCTTGGGAGGCTAGTCAGAAATCGCAGACCACCACCTACTACCCTCAGGGCACTAAAGCAGGCCCTGGTAGAAGAATGGGAGAATATTCCCCAACATCGGCTCCGAAACCTAGTGTTCAGTATGCCAAACCGGCTCGAAGCTGTAATCAGAGCTCGAGAAGGCAATACCAGTTATTAAAAATTAAATAATATGTAATACATTTTAGTTGAATTTTTTTACACTAATCTAACAATGTCTATTTTAGTTGTTTTATCTTTTTTAAGTTAAAAATGTTACTAATGTATAATTTTAGTTTCTAAGAATTAAAGCCTATAAAATTTGCAACAAAACGTTTTTAATCTTAAATAAAAAAGTTAAGAAAAAAAAAATTTGAAAAGTGTGATACTTACTTTTGCAGGCCAGTGTATATTTATGAAGTAGCAGTTATGGTAATAATATCAATAAATATGAAACCCTAATTTCGAAACGAAACGACAACAAATTACGACCTTAGAAGTCCAGAACAGAGTTGTATCAAAACAGCATCTTTTGCATGGGACCAACAATTTACAATAAGTTACCTGACAATATTAAGCTCGAAAATATATTCTACTTTAAAAAGTCACTCAAATCTTACTTAATAAAAAAGCATACTACTCATTAAGGTTTTCTTGACGATAAAATAGTAAATAATAAAAATTAACTTCGACTGAACTCATTATCATTGTGTAGCTAATGACATTATATTATAAATTAAAATGAATAAGCCTATGAAAAAATAACTACTGTATGATTAGTGTAAATTTAAGTTTGCTTGGGATGTATATCTTTTTTTTAGTATAGTACAGTATATTATAATCATTGTTAAAGAAATTAAAACGTGAACTGACTATGTATTCCACTATAAGTTTGCATGCCTTACGGGTTAGGATAAGAGCTCCTGTTAATTATCCAACAACATATTATGATTACCTTATCTTGCAAGTAAAGATCATTTGATTTGAACAAAGTATCAAAACAATCCTTGACGTCATATTATACTTAGAGATTATATTATCAAAATAATGTAAATAATTCTTTCAACTTTCGCTAGCCAAACTCTACCTAGTACCTACGACTTACGAGTCCTACGAGTAGGTACACAGTACGCATGATGTCATTTTTGATGGCTGCCTGCTGCATGACATGTCGTTAGAGTAAAAGTGTTCTGTGATGACAAGTATGTTTTGAGAAAATAATAACAGGTAGGTACAATACTGTAAACGTACTAGGTACCTATATTGACTTTAATAAATTAATTGCTGGCTACATAGTAATTATTAATTTGTTTTGACAAAATCTCAAACAATATCGTGCTTAAATTGTTTATAAATCCTATTAAATTATTATAAATTTCATAGAAATGGCATCAGATCCATTGTTTGGATGGGATTTGACTTTTAAAACTGTAGAAAAGGATATTAAGAGAAAAGCTGATGTTATTATAACTTTTATACACTTTAACTTAATAAAAAGAGGATTCAAGAGTATTGGTGTGGGTGATGAGGTAGGTATTTTGGTTTTAATTGCAGTTTTCCAATTAATTTTGAAAAACAGAAAAGTTTAAGAATGTGACTTTTCTTTCATGATGTAAAATTTTTCCGATTACAGCGCACACTCTCTGGCGATGAAGATAAAAGTGAGCTTTTACCTACAGGATGGAACGACAATGAAAATTATACACTTCGATATGTCTTAGATGAGAAATTATACATTCTCCATGGTTTAAACACAGATGGAAATCTTATTGTTAATTTAATGGTTGGTAATGTTAATGTTTTCATTATTAGGCTTAAAAATTATGCCTTATTAACCATTTTAACTTGACTTTTTGTAAGAGCTACTGAGTGCAAACATGCCATACATGTGTATGTTAGTAGTAGTGTCATTTTTATTATTTACTTTACTCATCTTCAGGTTCCAGTCTTTTGTTTTAGGTAGTTATTGGCCTGTGATTTATATTAATATCTGTAACTTGTGAAATGACCTTCCTTATAAACCAGTTTTAGGTCTATACCATACCAACCCTAAACATCTATGGTGTAATTACAAAAAAATAATTTAAACATGGCTTACACACACAGCTTCATCTTACTATAACAATATCAGTGACATAACAATAAAAATGTCTAACAGGAGTTTATCTGCTTTATTCCTAACAGTGTTTAACTAAAATGTTATTAAGCACAACATAAACACAACTGAAGTGTATGGGAACAATAATTAAAGGAATGGAACATAATTTTTGTCAGCTGTCATCATAAATAATCTAAATCTTCCATATGAATATAATATATCTGTTTAAAACCACCTAAAGCTTCAACTCCTGTTTAACTATAAGCAATGTCTAAAGATTGTTGAATGCTAAACAACAGAAAGACAGATTTGTACTAGCACTTTTTTAAAACAAGTGTTCACCACATGTTTTTTTTTTTTTGGAATAATACAGCTAATGTTTGTGAACTATCATTTATCTATATAACTTTATATTTTTATTTGCTTACTAATATTATAATACTTATGCTAATTTCATCAGTTCAGATAAAAAAATATGAAATTTATAAAAAATTAAAAAAAAAAATTAGCTTGCATTCAGCTTGCACATTAGTAACGCTAATGATTATTTATTGTTGACTTATCCAGAGATCAGAAGACTTAGCAGTATCAAATGTGGCAGTGAAAATAGATGATGCAGTTAAAGAGATGAGTGGACCCATTGAGAAAATGTTGCCATCACATAAAGATCTGATGTTTAATGTAAAAAGGGATTTAATTGATACCATCACAGAGAGATCTACTACTACAGCTCATACTCAGACAACAAGTATGTGTAAAACCCTCCTTAGAACTGACATAATTAAGTCAAATTAACAACTATGTGACATCGGCAGCTAGCTGTTTGTTGGTAAATAATAGTGTTTTAGAAGTTTAGAGCTAGACTTGATCACACTTGTTCCTATCTTTGTGTACATACATGTACAATGTTTACAATGTCAACCTCTCCCCTAGTCACAAACATACAGTATCCCCATTTTTTTTTAAATGAAAAAATGGGACAAGACTAGCAGGATGTTCAGCTGATGGTTATTATACGCCCTGCCTATTACAATGCAGTGCCACTCAGGATTCAAATTCAAATATTTTTATTCAAAATAGGATTTAAAATCACTTATTGAACGTCAAAATCTACCACCCATTCAAAAGAGACTGCCTCAGACCTGAGAAGAATGGGCGCAAGAAACTCAGCGGGCTTTTTTTTTAAATATAAAATATGGAATACAATGTAATATCGTACAATAAGCATTTATAATTAAAGAGCCTGAGGGTGTTCGCTTTATTAGAGTCAGTCCGTGGTGTCATTTAGAAAACCTTTTATGCTATAATAACCTTTTTAATATAACCACACAAATGTTTTTTAACAATTCTTTTAAATTTCGTAACACATTTGTTTTGTACATTTTCTGGGATCATATTATAGAAGCATATACATCGCCCAACAAAAGACTTACTAACTCGACCCAACCAAGTAGTAGGCATAACAAGTTTATGTTTGTTCCTCGTGTTAACATTATGAATGTCACAGCTTCTAGAAAATACCTCAATGTGCTTATGAACATATAAAACATTATCAAAAATGTATTGAGAAACAACAGTCAAAATGTTTCTTTCTTAAAATTTTTCTCTTAATGATAGGTAGGTTATAAATCGCGCGAATAGCCCTCTTCTGCAGCACAAAGATATTATTAATATCGGCCCCACTGAAAAACCCCAAAAATTATCAATGGCACTACAACTGTGCTCGCCACCTTGAGACATAAGATGTTATGTCTCATTTGCCCAGTAATTTCACTAGCTATGGCGCCCTTCACACCTAAACACAGTAATGCTTACACATTACTGCTTCACGGCAGAAATAGGTGCCGTTGTGCTACCCATAATCTAGCCAGCATCCTGTGCAAAGGAGCCTCCCACTGGTGCAATTGAGAAAATGTCCTGGGAGTGTATTGAATTTTTAGAATCGACACTCCCTTTCTTGGTACAAAGAATCATAGGCAGTTTTGATTACTTATGAAGAATCTCAACATTAAGTAAATACAGTTTTGTGCACTTTCTTGTATCATTCAAAATATAACATGTTTTAATCAATTAAAACGAAGAGAACTATAGAAACACACAACAGATAAATCTATTCTTTATACTTTCAGGTAATTCTAACAACAGAAGAGCAAATGATGATCCTCTAAGAGTTCCACCAAGACCTATGCCTGGTGTGAACCCTGATACTCCTGATCTTTGGTATGTAACTCTCGCATCCACATCTGAAGTATAATATTGATTATTATTTATTTATTTTGTTATCATACATTGTTAAAGATTTAGTAAAACATATTATTATGTAATAATAAAATTGTAAATATGTAAAAATTCACATTATTTATTTAATCCAAGTTTCTGTTGTCTAACATAAAAAATTGCCCTGTGCTTCCCCAGGGCGTAAAAGACTAGGGGAGTCCCAGGCCCAAGTGTGTCGTAATAGGCGACTAAGGGCTTTTTAAAAGTGGGAGAGTCACGCTGCCGTTTTATGACGTCAGTGCAATCAGGCTGGACTCGGCCGGGTTACTTACCACACTCACACAGAATTCCGAAGAAAAGAAATAGGGGCCTAGTGCCGCTATGTTTGCCGCTACGCCGTTGCAGTAGCCGATGTTATACTTTTATTTTATTTTAAGAAACACATCAACGTCCCGATGGCGATGACGCGATTATGATTATCCGAAGGCGAGCACCATATTCATCATAATTAAAAGCGAAATAAGTACTTAACGACTACACCTATGGCTATATAAAAATTCATTCAAGTAGTTGAAAGTATAGAAAATCAACATGTATGATAATTAAATTGTTTTTCAACCCAAGGTATTCAAATAAAGCTCGAGATTATAGGTAGAATTCCGATAAAGTTTTCTTAAATGACACAAAGTGCGATCTAAACTTGGGAAGTAAGTGGTTGCTGTCAACCTTCTTCCACAGCCACGTCTGCTACCACCTTCTCTCCCTCGGGCCTCGTCCTCTAAAGGCGCCTTCGTTATTTGATCTACAAATTATTAAATATACCTTCATCATAAGCTCGCCCTTCAAAGGTTGTAAAATAAACACATTGAATTATATTGCGATTAAACATATCCTATTATACTTTATAATATTTTGTATTATGTAAACGAGAGCAATTATAGTCGTTGAATTTTTGTCAGTTTGTTTATTCAATTGAGCATGCTAGTAAAAATTATTTCAATTCTTTATACTTTATAACAATATACTTATGTTGTCTTCGCACGAGAAGCCACAAATTACCATCGGGATGTGTGATTGTGTGCCGTTCCTCTACTGTGCGGTTTTTAAGTAACTTTATTCCACGTACAAGCAAGCTGTTGAATGAGCTTCCTTGAGCGGTGTTTCTAAGACTATATGACATGGGTACCTTAAAAAAAGGCGGGTACACCTGTCTAAAAGGCCTGCAATACTCCCGTGTTACAAGTATGGGCAGCAGTGATTACGTAAACCTAGGCGACCCTCTCCACCAATGCTCGTTTGTCCTCCTATTCCTTAAAAAAAAAATCACAAAAACAACTTCAATGTGGTTTCCATTCATGAATTCATTCGTGATGTGGCAAGCTTTAGAAATATTTTGTGCTTGCTTAGTTTCACTTATTTGACAAGCAAAAAAAAATCTAGCTAAGTGTAATACTACACTAAAAATTACGCGTGCTAAGTCTCGACCGCACGTTCGGTGTATATTGTATATTTACTTACAAATACTTATTATATGGAATACTCACCGTCTAATCTGCGACGCTTTGCCGCTGGTGCATTGGCCACACCATCATTATTTTGATTCTTAGACCTAAAATGTTAATACAAAAGTTCAATTCTTAATGATTAATATAATGAATACTCATGCTTTTAATATTAGCAAGCTTGTATCATATGTAAAATTTTAAACATGTCAAATAGTGTTAGTTCATGCTTATTTATTTTATTTTCATTAATTTTTTTTTCATATAATAATTTTATTTTGTTTTAAAGTAAAACTGACTATTTTAAATGAAGTAGCTAAGGTTTTCGAACTTCTTGTTCATAATGAACTATATCTTGTTATCCGTAGAAGCATTTTACAAGAACAATATAGTTTCGTCAAAAAACGATTAACGATTACGAACCTATTTAATTTTACTTCTTTTCTGTTCGATAACATTGGCCATAACGTTCAAATGGACGTAATTTAGGTACATAGATTTTATGAAGGCATTCGACAAGGTAGACCATGAAATTTCGTTAGGTAAAATTATTTACAATGATGTAACAATGTACATGGTAATTTACTTTGATTTTCTTCTTACATTACACAATTACTTCAAAAAGGAGTTGGTATCGGTCGGAGAGCATTCATGTAACTTAAGGCATATCCCAGGGCTCAATACTCGGACCTCTCCTTTTTCTTATGTATATGACACAAAGCAGTTTTTTCATCTTTGTAATTATTAACTGTATGCTGACGACCTGAAAATATTTAAGTCGATCACAAACAGGACAGATTGTGATTTAATCTAACAGGATCTAAAAATATTATCTGATTACTTACTGCAGCAAGAAATACAATTAAGATACGTAAATATATTTATATATTATGATTTTTTATAAACTATATAATATATTTGTGATAGTGCCTATAATTTTCCATCCATCCGAGACTCGGTTCGACTTCGGCGCAGTTTCTAATTTCTAAACTTATCTTCTTTTATAAATATAAAATAATTGATAGGATATCCATAAAAAGGTAGAAAAGTATGTGAACATTTGTTAGTTTTTTCCTCTTTTTTCGGATGTAGCCATAATTTTGGATTTTTTAATTATTTACTTCTCATCAAAATAAATTAGCATTGTATTCCTAAACGTTTTACACAATAAGATGCGGATAGCGCAACTGGCTACATTTTTATTTGATCACTTTTTTAATTGTCATGTACAGGTTTCATATACAGCGTATAGATACACGGGTAAAGCTATTTAAACGTAATCATAAATAAAATAATTGAAATTTTGAATCAAACAAAATTATACATTTAGAAAACAAAAATTTAATCACCTTACGTGGGCCCTATTCACCTATGAGTTCTGATGGTTACGCCACGGCGTGGAAGAAGTAGGTGTATAGTGTACGTTAGCTTGCAGCTACTAGATTATTTACAGGATGTTCCGAAATTATGACACGAAAGATTTATATATTTTATTTATTTATCTACCCGTTTGTTAATTTAATAATTGTGGTGCCATGCTGTACATAATGTATTATACAAGGTCAATTCTTTATGTTTATGTTAACCTGTAATTGATTATTTTCAGGGAGCTACCACCAGCAAATTTACCTAACATAGGAAGATCAGATTTGGATCCATTTGCTCCAGGTGGTGGTGGTATGATTTTCAACCCATTTGGACCCCGTAGAGATCCTGAAAACCCTGGCCTTGGTATCCCTGGAGGTTTACCGAGGTAATTTTTTTTTATTTTATCACTACATTTTATACAACAAAGTACAAGCTATGTATGTGTGTTCGCAATAAATCTTAAACTACTGAACTGATATTAAAAGAGGTAGTTAGTGATTCATTAGTAGTGTTTTGGTGTATATCATGTTAAAATTTTGTGTATAATGGTTGAAATATGATGATGATAGTTGAAGATATCGGAAAAAATGAAGCCGGCTGGGACATTTCGTTGAAAAACCTTGCGAATCCCTTTAAGGTATAAAAAAGTGTGTCCTGAGTTTCAAAAAAATGTTCACTTAAATCTATTCAGTATTAAGTCTTAGGTATATATTAAATTAAATATGCATTTCATACATATTAATTCCTCCATTAAATTTAAATAAAAATTCACATCAGCTACATAGCCAAATCTATACTACCGTTGAAATCTGTAGACTCCATCAGTAACTTTGTTTTGGAAAAATTCTGTGATATTTATTACAGCATTTTATGACTCTCTGACATAAATTCTACGATTTTTGAAATTTCCACTGTCCATATGTACTTTTATAACTCAAAAATGCCTTGCATTTTCATGACGATAAATCATGTAAATATAATTGACTATACAGTCATATTTACATGATTTATCTATGCATGTGGTATAATCTGAATAATTGTTATATTTAATTGAATAAAATTAAGATTATAAAACTTAAAACTTACTTAAATTTAAATTAGTACATGTTGCTTAGACTTTTTTGATGTGTGTATAATGGAGCGTTTTCAATCCAAAGCTATCAGAATGATTTATAAGATATGATGGTGTATCAGCAATAGACATAATTATGTACCTCGATATAGGGTTCCCTACAGTAAAAGAAGAAATAAAAAATCTTCTCCAAAGATATATCGGAAGGATTTCGAATCACCCCAACATATTGCATCGGCCCTGATCAACAGCGACTGTGGTCAGTTCACCCGACTAAGGAGTCATAGTTAACTAGATTGCAAACACGTATTGAATAAAACAACCATTAATTGATGCATGTGACCAATGGGTCATTGTTAACCATAAGATAAATCCCAGCGCAAGCAAACAAAAGTGTTACTCACTGTTGGAAAGTACCAACATATCGTGACAAGTGCAATAAAGAGGGAAAAGAGAGAGAGAGAAAAAATTGGAAACCTTCCTCACTGCACTTGGCAGCTAGAAAACGATTTCAATGTACGAGTATAAGAGTAATTCGTAGTGATAAATTATTTTATATTACGTCTTTACACGATTTTACAGATTCATCAATAATATTATTTTAATCAGTAGGCATTTTTTTTCACTATACGGGCATAACAATGCAAAATTTAATTGTTTACACCCCGGCTCAATAAGTTTCTTTATTGATTTTATGTAGATTTTATATTAAGAGCCCTTTTTAAAATCTGGCATGAAATATTAATTGAGTGAATTGTTGTATAAAACTGGATGTAGTACAGGAAATTATTTAAATGTAGATACATTTTACATCTTTTATTGACTTTTCAGGGGTGCAGTACCACCCGGCGCACGCTTTGACCCATTCGGACCTCCCGGAGCTGGGCCAATGCCAGGACGAAGACGTGCTCCGCCGGACGCTGATCATCTTCCACCTCCTGGGTTTAATGACAATATGTTTTTGTAACCATACTCAAAACGTTTTGTAAAGAATGGTAATAAATTGTATCTGTGGTTGGAAAGTTTTGTTTAGGTTGAGATTTTTCCAAATTTCATAGTTCAAGGTCAAAGGATAAAAAAGTATGGTCTGCATACCTATGTAATAAATAAAAATATAAGTAATACTAGTCCACAGAGCTATTGCAAAATTAATTATTTAATTAAAAACTTTAAATTGAAAAAGTGAAATTTTCAAACAAAATAAATATTCAAATAAATATACTAAGAATTAGCAGTACTGTTTCGACGACGTACATTGACATCTGGATCGTCGGCTTCACCTTTGATTTGTTTGATAATTTGCGACGAAATCAAAATTCTCTATGTTCATTCTTACGAACACTTTTTTATTTCGGTATAACTGAACTGAACTGTAAATTCAATATTGTGCATCTTGTTTTATATTCAAAAAAACTCACCCGTATTCGCAAACGTCAAAGACAAAATAAATGTCAAATTCACCGTAAAAATAATAACAATTAACATACTTATAAACACAATTTACACATACATACACACATACAGTAGTAGAAAGTCTCCATTTCAGCTTCATTCCTTCGAAAGGCAAACACATAATCTATTCGCCCAGAAGACTCGCGATACACTGGTCACTGTGATGACTGAAGTGGTGAACATTCAAATAACGAAAAAAGTCTTGAATAGGAATACCTCACAATTATAGTTTATCGATACTTTTTTACCATTATTTAGCATCCATTACGAAATACCTACCCAAGGATAGGATACAATAGGATACAACTATTTATGTGTTATTCGAATGTTATTATAATTTTAACAAATTATAAATTTGATGAACTTCTAGCAAATATTTTTTTAACGATTTAACTTACGAAACTACTGTTTTGTGAGCTGTGGGTGGCTAAAAGTGTGTTATGATGTGACAGAGTCATGCTGTCGTCCTATGACTACAGTACAATCGGAGCAGACTCGTTCGGATTATGTTCCTCACTCGCACAGAATAATGAAAGAATAATAATATGGGTAGGTGTGTTTGTTGGGGAGGATATCTGCTGTCAACGTTTCGGCAATTTCAAGGGTAGGGTGTACTCTCTGGCTGCGAGTAGATTATGAAGACCACGTCCGGTCATGTCATGTCAGGTCATCTGGAAGGTGTCAAGGAAGCCAAATTGGCTTAAATGAAGCTAGGGGTCATTAAAAGATCACGGTAATACTTCAAGCTGACCTAGATTCTAGCGCTCTCCAAAAGCACAGGAACACCAGATACTGCCTGTATTGTTGTCACCTCTGGTCGGACGCACCCCAGCATCAGCTAGAACCTATTGCCCGCGTGTATTGGATAGCTGCTCGAATTGTCGGGGATCCAGTGCTCTGTAAATGGCTAGATCATTTGGCGTTGCTGGGAGTTTCCGAACAACTGCTTGACCTGATTCCTGCCGCCGAATTCCACTTTCGCACAACTCGCCACAAATTACGATATCATCTCCACCTGTCAGGCGTTCCCTTTCATCTTTAAAATCAGCTTGTACACCTTTCTAAAAGCCCGGCAATGCTCCTGTGATTCCTTTGGTGTTGTAAGAGAATGTGGGCGGCGGTGATCAATTAACATCAGGTGTCCTGTACGCTCATTTGACCGTTTAATAAAACCTGAGTAGCAACGTGTAAGTTGATACGGTTTTTAAAAATTAGATTGCTTTGTATTACATAACATGTAATACATTAAAAAACGTTATTGTTTATTTCTCCTTTGTTTATAATTATTATCTGTTTACTACTTAATAAAAATAATTTAAATAAATTCGTTTTCATTAAATACACTAAGTATTTAAGTTTAAGTAATTTAGTAAGCGTAGCGTTTTAGGGTTTTTTACGATATTTCTAGAAACACTGTGCGCTAATTATTTAAAGTAAAATAGCTTTTTGAATCGGGTATTATTTCCTTTAAAAGAATATATTTATCGATATGTTGCGCCCTACCCTAAGCCCGTCCGCGTTCTTTCACTTTAGGACGGTCCGACACGTTTGAAGTCACCGCGAAAAGCGAACAGGCAACATCGCTTGTGTTCTATCCGACAAACGACCAGCGTCTTTGAACTTGAAGCACGCGGGATGGCAACATCGCATTTTGATGTGCAAAGATTCAAGTTCATTGAATCATTGAGTGTTGACCGAGTGACCTCGTGACCCGATTGTACAATGTACAGCATGTTAATATTCGCTCAAAATTAAAAGTCTACTTTTTGACCTAACTAGTGCACCGACTTTTTTCATGTTTTGTATATCGTCAGCAAATGTTATAACAAGTATGTGGCTACATTTAATTCATAGATATAAAATACATACTGTATACTATAAATTTATTCCCTTGAGAGTGTCGAATTATACGTTTTTTTGCGGCATAAACGGCCGTATCTTTTTTGAAGTAAAACTTCTTTAGGCGCGACTTGGGAGTAACTCAGTAATATTTTCTCGTACTAAGTAACGCTCTAAAAATAAATTTGAATGCACTGAAGAAAATATTAAATTAAGTCAAAAGAAGTACATAGAAGATTTCATGAAAAAATTTTAAATGGAAGATGCAAAACCACTATCTACTCCTATGGATGTAGGGTTATATCAAAATAAAATATAAATAAATAAGAGAAAAAATAGGAGCCTGAAACTGACTTGCCTTATTGTTGAAACCTGGCTGCAGCTCTTATGAATCTCCCAGTAGCCACACGCTGTTATCTAGCTAAGACAGTTTATTGAATATTACGGAAAAGAACATAAGGAAGGCGGCAAAATGCGTGCTAACATAATATAATAAGCAAGGAACAAAAGATCTAAAGCTAACACTTACAAAAGAAAGTAATGGAAAATTTACAGGATACGTTGATGCATACTGGGCCTCTTGCTCCTTGGACCGCAGATGCTATTTAGGACACAGTTTCAGTACTTACTTAGCAGTAATTAGTTTAATGTAAGTACTCATTAATTACAACAGAAGTTTGGTATAAATAAGGATGCGAGCAACCACTATTACGTGTCTATAAAATCAATGCGACAGATGCAACCACAACATTCTGGGTAATGTTATTAAAGTATTGACGCGTTTCGAAGTATCATCGGTTTTAAGTGATGATCCATGTGACACTCTCCTATTGACGCCAGTAAACTTCTTGGTAGGCGAACCATGTGTTAATGTTACTGATGAAAATTTGTGTGACAAAAATATTAATGGATTGAATAGATGGAATCTTTGCCAAAAAAGCGTGTGTGTCAGATACGACGCACGACTGGAGTTTACTCCTCAATAACGATTGTCTTTGAACAGCTACTAAACAAAATCAAGTCCAATGGGGTCGGTTAAAAACAGACATACAGCAGAAGCTAATCAATAAAAATGAAATCAAATAGCCTTTATTGCTGCTTTTCCTTACAATTAGTATATACATGCCTACTTACTAAACACTTAATTGATTTAATATATTCTATTATTTGAACTATCGGCAACTGGATGTTTGTGTAGGACAGCTTGTCTATCGACAAAGGCCTCCTCTAAAGATTTCCACATATTCCTGTCTCTCGCTAAACGGGTCCATATCGTATCAGCCACTTTCTTGAAGTCATCTTCCCATCTTTTGCTTTTTCTGCCTCTATTTCTTTTGCCATCTCTTGGGTACCATTCTGTTATTAACTTAGTCCATTTTTCTTTACTGTCTCGTAACATATGTCCCGTCCAACGCCATTTAAGCTGTCTGTACATGCAGTGTGTGCATTTTTGAATTTTGTTTTCGTTTTTATTTCTTGCAATTTTACTTTATCAATTCTTTTTATTCCTAAAATACTCCATTCCGTTTTGGCAAACTTTTAATTTATTTTCTTGTAATTCTGTTAGCGCCCATTTCTGGCAACCATATAGTTTTCCAAGTATTAGTTATTCTTCTTTCTATTTCTTTATTCATGCAATTATCTGTAGATATAAGTTGGCCCAAATATATATATTCGTTTACATATTCTAGTTGTTCTTTATTTACTGTTATTTATTCATAATTTTGGTTTTAGTTAGATTCATTGTCAGACCGGCCTTAACGCTTTCATCGGATAGCTGCTGCAATATTAGTCCCAGATTTCCTGCGTCCTCTGAGAACAAAATCAAATCATCGGCAAAACGTAGATGGTTGAGGTTTTCTCCATTTATATTGAGCCCATTTTTGGTCCACTTTAAATTCCTGAAGATCATCTCTAGTACTGCTGAAAATAATTTAGGTTATTTTTAATAGGAAATTCGTTACCCGTAGATTCCAGTTAATTTGTGCTGTACTCACTGTGTATACGTTAATTACGTTGGTTGCAGCCAGGAGATGCAAAAAAATGCAAATTTACTTCAACTTATTTATTAAAAGAAAGTTAAAACTAATTACAATTAATTATCCTAATGTCTACTGATCGATGCTAGATCAAGTAATGAACACACTTATATTTCCCACGATCGGGTAAACGCCGTCATGATGTCACCTAAGTCACGTTTCTGCTGCGCTTGCGCCTCGTGCGTCGAGTGCCGTGTGCAACGTTTATGGGACTATGCTTATGCGGCGCTTCGCTAGGGTTAGCTATGCGTAACACCTCCCCCCGTAGAACAGCGACTATTGCAGGACGTCTCCGAGATGGTCGCTGGTAGGCATCCATGGTCAACTTTTATTTGGTTAGGGTTGATTTTCCTGGGTGCCGGAACAGCATATGTTGCATCAGGGGTGCCGCTGCAGGTCTTCGTGATTCCGCTGGTTTCGTTTCTTCTATGTAATTGGAGATATAATAAAGTTCCAATAAGTGCACATGTACCCAATAGTATAAGGTACATGGGTATTGTCGTGTGATAGATTACTGGATCGGTGAAGCTTTCTTGATGTATCAATGATTGAGTTGCTATATCATTTTTAAAAGTATGGAGCTTGTGTAGACTTGGTGAATTTAGAATAAATTTTGGTAAAGATTTGGGCTCTGGTTCGATGTACTGGGGCATTTCAATTATTCTTACGACATGTCCTTTGATATGATCGTTTGAATTGGAGATCGTGAAGGTAGGTGCTTTCAAGTTGCAATTCAGTGGGATAATTGCTAAGTAGCTGCCATGTAAAGTTCGATACTGTTCTTGTCCACAGGATATCTTTACTTTTGTTGGAATAGGGAAGCTCATGGTGTAATGTTTGTCGTCAAGTGCTTCCAGTGCTTCGTTGTTCAGAGTAACTGACGTTAATTCACAGGATGGCGGGAGTTCTTGATTAGTAATAAGCTGCTGGACACAATCGGGCTTTTCCTGTATCTGTAGGTTTGATTTCGATTCGCAGAGAAATAGTGAGTTTAACTTCGGACATTCTGTCTCTATGTACCGAGAATCTTTGCTAGAGATTGCTACGAATGGTAAAGGTGGGATCAAGGTCTTATGGTTTCTGTTAGGAACAAGGGAGAGCTTATAGAAGTCGTATAGTGAAGGATCCACAATCGGTACTTTAATAACAATTACTATTTGTTTATCTAGATAAAAATAACCTAATTTAATAACTTCATAAAAATTTCTAATTTCAAAGTCAAGGACTTCCTTATTAGAATATAAAATCCTAAGCTTACTTAACATATCCTTAACATCACTAACACTAAATATAGAGTATGGAGTGCTCGATGCACGAATAAATGTTAACGTATTTTCTAAGTTCTGTAACTCTTCACACAGATCTTCTACATTATCTCCTAAGATCAGTAAGTGTTGTGCCATATGTGCGTACTTTATTAAGTCAGTGTCCTTTCTGGCGTCGCTTTGTAATATTAAATTTAATGCTTTATTCATTTTATCTTGATTTGATACAATACTACTTATTATTTGAGTGCTCTCGGAAACAAATTTCTTATTTAAGCTGACATGATTATTTAATTCTACTTCTAATTTCTGTTCATTACTGTGCAAGATCTTAATAGCGCGATCGTACTTCAACGCGTCTGTGTAATCCAAATTACCAGATATGCTTTTTATGACGGAACCGAGACCGTCGATGAGACCTCTTTTATTTCGTGATGATTGAAATATATTGAGTTTATTTGTAATTGATGCAATTTTACTATTGAGATGTTCAATGTGTGGGTCAAAAAGGAATACAGTTTTATTATTTAATAAGGGTCTTAATTCGGATATCTGGCTTTTCACTAATTCTATCTGTCTATGAATATTTTCTAAGTCTATATGGCTAAGGAAGGCGTGGTAATGTGAGACAATTCTTGCTACTCCTAGTTTGAAAGGAAGTAATCCTGGTCCATTGTCAAGTGAGTCAATCGTTACTTCTTGTCCTAGGGTCGTGCGGAGTACTGTCAGCCATAGAAATATCCTGCAACAAGGTGAGGTTTTTAGGGCTTCGCTTAAGGCGAGATTTGGCAACTGGACCGCGTTTTTTCTTTGTGTAAATGTGGATTGGAAGGTCTGCAAGTACAGTATCCTGCGTAAAGCGAGGGGCTAGTTTTTGTCGGGATGCCAAAGGATTTTTTATAAAGACTTGCTGGTCAGGGGTATAGTCTATCTCCGGTTCCCTATCCTTGTTACGATTTTCAGTCAGTTGGGTGCGTTCGTGTAAGGAAATCTCATTAATCATATCATATACTTGACGCATTCGTTTCCTATGGTCTTGTGAATACTGCTGAAATAGATGTTCAGTTAATTCAATGTCAATTGGGTCACGCGGGTCAAAATGCCCTGTTATCAAGTCCAAAGGCCTACACCTCGTTAAACTATGGATGGAACTATTGTATGCTAAGATAGCATAAGGCATGAGATTAACAGCTGGTTCATTCCGTTTCTCAAGTTTCAGTATCCTGAGATGTTCAAGGATAGTGGAATGAAATCGTTCTACTATACCATTGTCGTTTGGTGAATGTGCTAGTATTTTATGATGTTGCATCTTATGGATCCGGATGAATTCTGCAAATAACTGATTTGTGAATTCAGGTCCACCATCTGTCACTACTGTCAATGGGACACCGTGATGTGTGCAAAATATTAATAATGCTTGTACGACACTCAGAGCAGTACTATCCCTTAAGTGGTAGGCTTGCGCGTATTTAGAAAACGCATCTACAATTGTTAAAAATTTTTCGTTTTGAGCTGTAAAAAGATCAAGATGAATTATCTGAAACGGTTTAGAAGGAGGGGGAACTATTAAAAATCTCTGTTTAATTGGATTTCGGTCATATTTAGCCTGTCCACAAATGCTACATTCATTTATATATTTACTTATACATTCTTTCATCCTAGGCCAATAGTATTTAGATGATAAGGCCAAGTAACATTCAGTGATACCACGATGGTTTGTTTTACCCTCATGATATTTTTTTATGATGTCCTGTTGTCGCAAATATTCCTTAACGTTTTCTAATTCGATTTTTGTCAAGATGAGATTCATCGAAGAGCTTTTAAAGTTATCTTGTATAATTGGAATAATCTTATACATAGCGAGAGGTGGATGGATTATTATACCTGTTCTTACTTTTGGATTAATATATTCCTTAACTGCATTAACAACGTCATTAGTCAAGTTAGATTCGGAAAGTTGTATAGTAGTCCGGGTGTGAGTTTCAAAGGGTTTAGTCACTACTGGTCTTTTCGTAATATCGCCTACTAAAATGAAACAAATCTGTCTACTGAATTTATTTAGTGGTTCATCTGAAATTGGGACTTCGAGTATTGGAATTTCGTTACTAGTGTGAACAGTCACTGTTTCTGAATTAATCGGTAATCTGGAGGGAGCCGATAGAGTTTCAGACCCCGCAACTGATTGAGGCTTTTCAGATACATTAACAACTATAGAACTAGTGTCTTCATTATTTAATTCAACACGAGACAAAGCGTCTGCATTGGTGTTATGTTTGCCTTGCTTATAGACTGCGGTGAAATTATATTCACTCAACTTAAGTCTCCAACGGGTGAGTCTAGAGCCAGGCTCCTTAAGGCTCATAACCCATTGTAGAGGTCTATGGTCTGTGACTATTTTGAATTTTCTACCGAATAAATACGGACGAAAGTATTTTGTTGCCCAAACGATGGCTAGCAGTTCCTTTTCGATTGTACTGTAGTTAGTCTCAGTCGAGTTTAAAGTCCTGGATGCGTAAGCTATTGGTTTGTCGCTACCTATTGGTCCTTGAGAAAGAACAGCACCTATCGCGAAGTTAGAAGCGTCAGTTGTTAGTACAAAGTCTTTAGTGAAGTCCGGGTATTGTAGTATAGGGTCGTTAGTCAAGAGTATCTTACATTTCTCAAAACAGTCAATGTATTTGGGATCGTTGTAGGTGATTTTTGAACCTTTTTTTAGACATTGCGTCATGGGTTTAGTTATACGAGCAAAGTCTGGAATAAACTTCCTGTAATAACCGAGCAAACCGAGGAAACGCTTAATCTCAGAAGCAGTTTTTGGAATGGGGAATCTCTGGATGGCAGTGATTTTATCGGGATTAGGCTTTATACCATCTTTACTTATTACGTGTCCTAAATATGAGGTTTCTAACTTTAAGAATTCTGACTTATCCATTTGAATTTTGAAGTTAGATTCCCTTAATCTTTTGAAAACTTTTTCTAAATTAACTATGTGTTCCTGTAATGAGACGCTAAACACTATTATATCATCCAAATATACTAAACAGATAACATTCTGAAGATCCCTTAGGACATCATCCATCACACGTTGAAATGTGGATGGTGAATTTTTCAGACCCATTGGCATTCGTAAAAATTCGAAATGCCCATGTTCTACGTTAAATGCCGTCTTGTGGATGTCAGAGGGGTCCATTTCTACCTGATAGAATCCACTTGCAAGGTCTAAAGTGGTGAAATAATGACAGTTACCAAGCTTATCCAAAATATCGTTAATGTTGGGGATGGGGTATTTGTCATCCATAGTTTTTTCATTAATTTTACGGAAATCAACAACAATACGCCATTTAATTTTTCCAGAGGCATCGCTTTTCTTTGGAACTACCCATATGGGGGAGCTCCATGCTGATTGTGAAGGACGGATTATCCCTTGCTCAAGCATTTTTGTAATTTGTTCCCGTACTTCCTGTCTGTGAACGTAAGGGTATCTATAGGTTTTAGTATAAACGGGTAATTCATCTGTGGTACGGATTTTATGTTTAATTTTATTGGTGAATGTCAAGGGTTCCCCATCAAGATAAAAAACGTCAGCATATTGTGCACAGAGAGATTCTAAGTTAGCACGTTCTTCTGGATTCAAATGATTAGTTCGTAATCGCGAAAGAACTTCCGAAGCACGATCACTAGGTTGTTGAGTGTGCGTGCATTGCTCATTAAATAGTTCTGCACTAACCGGTTTATCCATTGAGAACACTATATCATGCTTAGTGGGGTTTACGATCTCTATTATACCGCGATTGTTCTTGACTGTGGTAATGCAATCGCGAATAGTACAGTTGGATATTATTTGTTCTGTCACTAAAACGTCACCATCATGAAAATTAATAGGTATGCGGATCAATTTGGATGTGTTAGCCGGTATTATATCTTCATAAAGATTACAATTTCGTGAATCATACATGCATAACTGGTTGGTCGACTTACGTGTAACTAAGACTTTATTTTTTAAATCTATGCTAGACTCTAATTTTTCTAATAAATCTAAGCCAATTAAACCATCAAAATAGTTATGAAATTTATATATAAAAAGAGTAATCTCACTATCTTCGTTAAACTCAGAAAAACACGGTATGGTAATTGAATAATTATTCCTAGTGGTCGCATGAATATTAGTTACCTCAAAGGGTTCATAATTACACGGAACATTTGAAAAAAAAATTTTGACAGCTTCAGGGCTAATAAAGGACTGATTCGCGCCTGTATCAATTAATAATTTTAAGGGTGGATCTGCTATTTGAATAAATGGAAGTTGTCTCTGAGTTTGTAGATTAATTTCTATTTTGGTTTTTCTGATTTTTGAGTTTCCTGAAAATCCTGATTATCAGAAGGATGTTCATCATGGTGCTCTTCAACGTAAGCGGGAGTATGAGCACTATACGCTTGCTCGTACATTGGCTCATAATATAAAGGTTCTGAGTACGTCTGTTCGTAATAGTCATAGTCATATTCAGGGTATTCGTAATAATTGTAATAGTCAACGTCGTTTAAGTTTATTTCACGCGTCTTGAAATAATTAGATGGGGGTGGATTTCCATGTTGTCTCCAGTCACGTCCTATCATCGGTCTAGGCAATGGCTTAGTAACATAGTGGCTTACGCCACTCATGGGTGTAGGACCGTTATTATTAGGTGTGTGTCCTAACCTTTGCTGAGGAACTCTAAACACGTTGCTTTGCGGTCTGTAATTAGGTGGAGGTGTGCTGAAAATTTGTTGTGTACGCGTAGGGCCTCTGTTAGGCGGTGCTTGGGGTTGCCAGACTTGCAATGGCCCCGGTGGCTGAAAATTATGCTTTGGAGTTCCTGGTGCGACATTGAATGAATTAAAAGTAAAAGGCCGCGAGGGTGGCAAATTAAAAGGCTTAACATTATACTTATTTGTTGCGTCATATGAAGACGTAGACTGCACTCTGCGTTCACCTGGTAATTGGTCATTGCGCTGCTGTAAATATAAGGTGTTGATTTCCTCTTGAACGTACTCTAATGCCTTCTCTATTGTATCCGGTCGCATGCACCGAATACGTGAACCTAATGGGTCTTTCAGACCTCGTACAAACGCTTGTAGGGTTAACTTTTTATACAATGTACGCTTTGCTTCTACGGTAGTGGTTATCGTTTCATGAAGTGTAACATAGGTCATTATTGTACTAAACAAACTCTGACATTTTTCATAAAATTCTTGAGGTGATGAATTTTTCTGGGTTAAAAGTGCTAAATCATTATACAAAGCGGTCTCATCTCGCTGGTCAGCAAAATTATTAATTAAGGCATTTCTAATACCCTGCCAATTTTCGGGGATGCCATTTGAATTTATTGTGCGCGCGGCATGTCCGGTAATTTTATTAAGGATACCATTTAATAAGGAAAGGTTACTGAGTTCATATCCTGGCTCCGCTCTAATAAATTGTGCTACCAGTTGATCACACAAATGCACGAACCGCGTAAGTACGTTCGGATTTCCATCGAACTCGGGTAACAAGCGTAAGGCCTTGAAAACTTGGTCTACTAAATCTACACTCATTTTTGAATTAATATTATTATGCAAATTAAATAAACTAGAAAATTCTATGCTATCGCTACTTTCTAATATATCCTCTAAATTCCTACTTGCATCAATTTGCGAGATTCTACTAATACTAATTGACCTAGTGGTCCTCGGTTTCCGTGGATGGAAATTTTTTTTAAAATTTAATAGGTACACAGAGGAAATTACACTGGAAAACAAAAGGAAAGAGAAAAAAAAATCACAGGAAAATTACAATTAAAAAAGGGTGAGCAACTCTAGTAAGATCTAGGTACTTACCAAATCATCTGCATTTCTCTGCTGTATCGATTTTCGGATACTCTACCTCGCCGCAACTCAAGTAGGTTCTAATAGCCCTTATCGGTGATCAATTCACTGACTCTATTATTTTAGACTATCCTACCGACTGCGCCAATTACGTTGGTTGCAGCCAGGAGATGCAAAAAAATGCAAATTTACTTCAACTTATTTATTAAAAGAAAGTTAAAACTAATTACAATTAATTATCCTAATGTCTACTGATCGATGCTAGATCAAGTAATGAACACACTTATATTTCCCACGATCGGGTAAACGCCGTCATGATGTCACCTAAGTCACGTTTCTGCTGCGCTTGCGCCTCGTGCGTCGAGTGCCGTGTGCAACGTTTATGGGACTATGCTTATGCGGCGCTTCGCTAGGGTTAGCTATGCGTAACACGTTTTTAATTATTCGTATGTATTTTGCTTCGACCCATTGTTTTTTTAGAGCGTCCCATATATGCTCATGTTCCAATGTATCAAACGCTATGTTAAAGTCAACGAATCCTTTATAATATGTTTTATTATATTCTTTATACTTCTGTGTATCTATATCTCTTAGAGTGTGTATATGGTCAATAGTTGAAAATTTGCTTCGGAAACCAGCTTGTTCCTTAGGTTGGTTTTCCTCTAGTGTGTTGGTAATTCTGTTTAATATGATTTTTGAAAATACTTTATAAATATTGGACATGAAACTGATACGCCTGTAGTTTCTTATATCGCCCTTATCTCCTTTTTTATGCAGCAGTATGATTGAAGATTTGGTCCAGTCTTCCGGGATGATTTCCGTTTCGAGGATTTCATTGAACACATCAATAAGTATTGGTGCTATCACTGGTAACGTAGTTTTTAGTAGTTAATTTGTGACTAAATCGGATCCAGGTAATTTATCTAGCTTTTGTGTTTCGATAGATTTTATTGTTTCTTTCTTTACTTGTTTTCCATTATGACTTTGGTATCAGTTTTGACAGTATTCCGTAGCTATTCCTAGTATTTCTGGTCTTATACTGGTCTTTCCATTACCTTTATTTTCCATGTCCAATCCAGTCTTTTTTATAATTCATTTCTTTTAAAGCCTTCTTTATTCCTCCAGTTTTTTCAATATGTTTTCTTAATGTTGTTAACCTTTTTGTTTTTCGTTTTTTCTGAGTTGTTCGCTTATCTTTTTCTTATTTCTGCTATCTTTTGTCTATTATTTTCATTGTATTTTCCTTGTTTTATAAGTTCTTTCCGTTCTTGTAATAATTGCTTACTTTTTAATGTTATTGCTGTCTTACTAATTATATTTATTTTTATTAGTTTCCGGTGCATTCAATGGCTTTCATACTGTTGTGAAACAGTCGTGCTCTTTTGACACTTGTCCCTGATAGTTTAGCTCTCACCATTCTATGATCTGAGTTAAAATTAAAGTTGTTTAAAACAGACAAATCTTTAAAAAAAATATATTGTTAGACATAATGATGTCGATCTCGTTCTTATGCCGGCCATTAGGAGAGATCCATGTCCATCTCTTCGATGGTTTCTTTCCGTACTTAAAAACTGTTTAGGATGCTTAATTTATTTTCAATAGCAAAGGATACTAGTCGTGAGCCGTGTTTACTTCTATTGCCAAACCCATGCTTCTCTATGATATTTTCTTCTCCAATTTTTTGTTTGCCAATCTTTCCATTAAAGTCGCCCATAACTATTATGTTTTTGGATGCTTTTGCAATAGTGGATTGTAAATCTACGTAAAAAATTTCGATTTTGACTATGTCTTCTTTTGTATTTGATTCGGTAGGCGAATACGCTTGGATTATTGACCATACTTGGTCTTCCTCACCTACAGCCAATTCAATTTTGAGAAGTGCAATCCGTTCTGGAATTCCTCTTAGTTCTTGTATGTTTTTGACAGGGTTTCTATATATATATTTATAAACCATGAATCCGACTCCGTACAATCCGAGCGTCTGCCCAATATGGTGTAATATGTATTTTCCATGGTCTTCTATTCTTTCCCCAATTCTTCTCACTTCGCTAATTCCAGTTATGTCCCATTTTATTTCATCTAATGCTAGTTCTAGTTCTTCTAGTTTTTCTGTGGTTCCTAGTGATCGACAGTTTATAGTTGCTATAGGTATATCATTATATTTATGTTTTTTGTTATTTGTTATCTTGAGAGGGTCGTGGTCGTTTTCCCCCAGGAGTACCAGTCGGCTTGGGGGAGCTAATAAAGCTAATAAAAGCGTATTAATTAATTTTGTTTATAGATATTAATAGATATTAAAAAAATAAAATAACTTCATAGGTCGGTATATCTGAACTGAAGTCTTGCGCAAGTATACCTGAGCGTGTGTGTGACAAAATTTGCACAAGTTTCCGGACTTGCACAAGTCTGGTAGGAAGATCGAAACTAAGATCTGTATACATGCGCAAACTAGTTTGTGCAAGTATGCATGAGTGTGTGTGTCGGAACGCAGTCAAACGCGCGCCAGAATTTCAATTCATTTAAAAGGTTGGCGTGGGAATACTTATTTCTTTTCAGTAACCATTCTTTACACCATACAGAACGTTTCTTCTTACACATCTCTTTTTTCTGAATAGCTAGCACCAAACCAACAATAGCCAAAACGTCATCATTTGTGGGTGTCACTTTTGGCATATTTTACAAAATACTTATTGCATGTTATGCAATAAGTATGACGTGATATGTGCGACTTCTTCGGTTTGTCACAGGCGCAGAACTAAGACTGCACAGGCATACTTGAATTGTGTGTGGTCACTATGAACGTCAGGTATACTTGCGCAAGCGTTCAGTTCCGGTATACCGTTACGTATGTGGCCGCCATTATGGTCAGGTACCTAATTATTAAAATCTGTGATCATCGCCATCTATCGAAAACTGTAATGGTGTCGTATTACTTGATGAAAGTGACACTAGATGACGTTTAATGTAGTATTATTTATCTTTAATTTGAACTAGATAAGGGGTGTCTGTGGTTCAACGCCATCTAATAAAGTTTAGGAAACTAACTTTCGCTAGCCACAACACGTCTTCTTATTGCAAAATAAAATAATTTTCAAAAGTAACGCTAGGTGGCCGATAGGAAAATACAATGCTAATTGTTGCCTTATTTGTAAGCAGACAAAGTCTGTTTTTATTTAAATGAGAAAAACTTTACTATCAAATTTTAATGAGCAGATTTCACTCTCCAAATTTTTCTCATACCGAGCGCCTTATATGAAAATCGATTCTTAACCCTTATTTCGAATTTGTCCGTGCTATCGGACAAGTACTTAAAAAAAATCTACGTTCGTTTCCGTTTCTACTTTTTCTTCCTTTCACGCTATAGTAAAAAAATAAATTTTTGGTGCGGCAGCCCCGTGTCTGACAGTTGCCAAAAACATGTCGGCGAGACAACATTCCAGGTAATTTACTTGAAAAATATTATTTTTGTTTTGTTTACGAGCTTTTTCTGTCTGTTGTTTTATGAATTATGTTACTATCATTCAAATAACACAAAACCCCTTTGATTTTGTTCTTGTCCTTCACGGTAAATAATGATTTTTATCTTGTCACAGCGGACACTGCCGAAATGTGTACTAAAACCGTTAGTTTTGAGTTGTACGTGGTGGCGGACATGTCCGAAAAGTAAACTTTCAAAAATCTAATTAGCCTTTACACATTCATGGAACAAACTACTACATTTTAACTACCTAAGCTACCGTAATAGTCAGAGACACTCACCGTGTGACGAATGTTGAACTTACAATGCTAACAGTAAGACTCAAAAATGTTATACCGTGAGTGTCTCTGGCTAAAACTTCTTGCCTGCACCTACTTAACTTCCTTTTTAACACAAAGGCTCTAGCACTAAATGCATGCGGCTGAAAGACTTTCGGTCCGAAATATACCGTGGTTTAATCAGCACAAACTGAAGTGATCTAGCTATCAGAAAACGGAAGAAAGCACGATCAGGCACGTTTGTAAACCAAGACCGGCTGACAGTTCACGTTACGATGGAGTTGCGCACTTTCCGTCAGTGAAGGAAGAAGATCGTTGTATGAACTGCATTAAAAAAAACTACGGTTTTCTGTCTAAAATGCGACACACGCCTTTGTTTTGTGACGGGCAAGAATCCTCGAAACTGATTTCTGTACTTTAAAACAAATTAAAGACTCATTTGACTACTTACATTGTTTCTTTTACACTAAGCCGCTTCTGCCACCTTGTTCGCTCAAGCCCGCTAGGGCGGACAAGTACTTTTAGTACTTTATTTCCTTAGATTCGATAATGTCCGCTGTGGCGGACTCCGATTTTTTTTTAAATGGTAGGACATAATTTTTTTTTTAAATTTTTTAGGGACTCAGACTAATAAAAGAAAAAAATTCAAATAAAATTTACCTTATTTGATTATCAATATCTCCATCGAAATAAGGGTTAAGGAGTAAACTCCAAAAATAGTGTCTAAATTTTGGCAAAGATGGTCTAAAGAATATTTAGTTAATTTGAGTCAACGTTATTAATGGAAAAAAATTGAAGAACCGAATGTAAATGACATTTTTATTATGAGAGAAGATAATATCCCACCAGCCAACTGGCTTTTAGGTAGAATTATATCAAAACACCCTGGCCCAGATAATTTAACTAGAGTAGTAACAATTAAAAGTAAATAGAAATTTTTAAACGTCCAGTTACTAAAATTGTAGTATTAACAAAATGAATAGTGTATGCATTCTGTTTTTAAATTTTTAATCACTTATTATTTTATATGGATGTCAATACAGCATTCTTAAACGGAAGCTTAAGTGAAAAAGTATACATGCGACAGCCACCTCACTTTGAAAAAAAGGGAAAAGAAGACTATGTGTGTTTAATAAAGAAATCTCTTTACGGTCTTAAGCAAGCCTCTCGGTCTTGGAACCAAAAGCTACATTCGGAACTGAAGAGCCTACACTTTAAAAGTTGCTTAAACGAATCCTGTGTATACATGAGGAAACGTGATAAAGAAATGATAATACTCGCTATCTAAGTTGATGATATCCTCATTTTATACAACAATGAAAAGGAAATGAGAAAAGTTAAAGACGAACTTAAATCAAAATTTGAGATGAAGGATATAGGTAAGGTAGAGCTCTTTCTTGGAATGAGAATAAAACAAGAAAAAGTTACTATTAAAATCAATCAGGAGGAGTATATCGAGAAAATTCTTCGCAAATTTTAAATGGAGAACTGTAAACCAGTGAGTACACCAGGAGTTACAGGGCAGCGTTTCGAAAAACCAAAAGAGTCATCTGTACCTGACCCTACAGAGAGCTGATAGGATCATTGATGTATGTTGCTGTCTGTATAAGGCCCAACATTGCCCACGCAACAAACTTTATGAGTGAATTTTGTAATAATTATGAAGAAAATCACTGGTTGCAACGAACAGGATTCTGAGATACCTTAAAGGATCAAAGAGTATGGGACTAGTATACTCTAAGGACACATGTCAAGAAATTGAAGGCTTTGCTGATGCAGATCATGGAGGTAATTTTGTTGACAGAAAGTCATATTCAGGAAATGTGTTCAAGATGGCTAATGGAGCCATTTAGTGGCAAAGTTCCAAATAGAGGAGTATAGCACTATCGACAGCAGAAGCTGAATACATAAGCTTATCCGAGGCTGCGAAAGAGGCCATATTACTCAGAAGATTTTTAAAAGAAATCACAGATAAGGAGCTACCAATTGTGATTCATACAGACAGCCAGTCCACTATGGCTATTGCACAAAACCCAATGCACTATCAGCAGACTAAACATGTTGATGTGCGCTATCACTTCATTCGGGAAACTATAGAAAATGGAACAATCATGCTGAGGTATTTGGAGACACAGCAAATGGTTGCTGATGTTTTGACGAAGGCAGTAATTAGAGGAAAGCATGAGTTTTGCAGAAGTGAGATGGGAGTGCATTGAGGATTGTCCGTGAGTGAGTGAGTGAAAGGATTAAAGGAGTCTGAATCTTGATAGGAAGTCTGATAGAAACAATTGAGGAGGAGTGTAAGAGCAATGAAGTACAATTGTTCATTGACTGGCTGGTTATGAATCATGACGTATGTTTGGATTTTTAGTGACTGCTGGTTTTTCTATGTCAAAAAAAAACAAAACTATCTTTTTATCTGTTGTTTCAGCTGAGGCTGAAAGCTGTGTTTTTCTATTATTAATGTGCTATTTTTACCAAATATATACTATATAACTGTATCTGCTATGTTATTATTAAACTTCTAATACGTTTGGTACGTGTCCTGTCACGGTCGCCAAGTACGTTACTCGTACAATATGTAATTTCTTAAAATTAATAAATGTAACGCAAATTGTTTATTTAGACGCTCCTGCACCTGCTTGTGGCTTGCAAAGAACCACTGGCACTGTTTAATGCAATGTTATTACTTCTAAATATATATTACCTACTTCTGAACTGGCAATTCGCAAGTGACGTTGGCAAGTCAGTTAACTGTCCCTTGTCAGGCTGTCAGCACAGTGCAGTGCACACCACGTGGCAACTGGCAACATTTTATTATTCCGTATTCCGTAATTCGTTCAGACTTCAGTACATTAAATTTTTCGTGCGGAGCACACGTATTTCGCGTGTGCATGCAATTTATATTAGCTGCTCTCGGCTAAATCAGTTCAATTCATATTCAATGTGTATGGCTGTGGGGGTAAGTTTGTTATTTTTATATGAAGCTTCTTCATACGTATTTGGTTGCGAAAACTAATTGTAGTGTATTGCCCTCGTTCAAAAGGACGTCACTACTTGCAGCTATGAGCAATCATTTAAATGTTGGAACTTGGAATGATTTCCTTTTAGGTACTTGTTTCTCGAATATAAGTTTCGATTTAAGTAACAAATGAATGATAGGTACGACCCGCTTTATTTATAATACTGAAGACAACTTTAATTGTTTTAGTACCTACAAGGCTAATTCTAGACGTTCAGTAGAAATGGAGAGGTACACCTCACTGTTCAGTGTTTCTAAAAATAATCATGGCTATAGAAATACTATTATTTATGCCGTGAAATATGAATATGTACATATTTATTTGTTAAATCTTTTTCGGGAAGTTCGCGATAGGACGTTTCGCTCTACTGTTAAAAATAAAATTTTAATATTATATGATTTGCACACTGTGAAGTATTATGTTGACTAATTATTAATAAATAATAACTTGTGATTTATATCACAATAAGGAAAAGTTGTCTTTGATATTCAAAAATCCTCAATTTGCATAATTATGATCTGGTGGTCAGTAGTCACATTCAAATACCAGATATAATATTGTATTACAAGTAAGTACTTATATAATTCATCTACATATAAGAAACACATTTAACAAATAAAAGAATTAATTATACATTAAGTTGACTGACCACTATATTATTTACCTCTTACTATCTCAAGATCACACAGCAGGCTGATATTATTGGCAATTTTTTTTGGTATTAGGTTTAAATTGCTTGTAAAATGTATGATTATATTGATGTTGAGGCCTCTAACAGCTGTCCAATACTTACATCACCTATATTAAATGTATCAATTATCATTTATAAGAATAAATAAGATTATAGTAGTATTATACAACAGTAGGAAGTGTTGATCAGAATGCTGCAGGAGTTCGTTATTCAGCCATAAAAAAATAGTTTGCCAGCACTATTTGTTATATGGTTTTAAGAAAGTTATTCATAATGAAACAATTTGGCTGGTGAGACATCTTATGCCTCAAGGTGACACACACAATAATATTTTTCATTTCTTATTAAAATTACAGACTAGTATTTACAAACAAGGACAGAAATATGTAAAATTGTTCTTATACTTTTCAACAACATCCATTTTGCATGTATGTCATTTCATAAACAATATTGTTGTATTTTTTGTACTTTGTACATAACCTCTAAAGTCTAAGCAGTCTCAATAACATATTATAATATTTTGTAGTTATATATATTACCTTTGTATCTCATTGTATAGTTTTATTAATATTTTGATAGCCTCAATACAGGCATGGTCTAAAAGACAAAACAACTAACTAAAGGGGTATTCTTATATGGAAATATGATTAAACTTAGAGTATTTGACATTCTGTTTGTTCTGTGATCAGTTTGTTACAATAACAATTTGAAATGATAATGTATTTATTATATTACAAAATGATAATTAAATTGAATACATTATCCAGTCTGTTTTGATCATATATTATCTGATGCATTCAAATGAGTGAAATTTGTCATTTTGTTGAGTGCCAATTCGGCAGTAGTACTAAGATGTTATGCAATCATCAAATCAAATAAGTACCCATGATTTATGGGAGTATGATTTATTGGAGTACTCATTTAAACTCAAGGGTTGAGTTTACAGTCCAAGTTGATTAAGTTTTGGAAATTTTATGAGGTGTAAAATCAAGATTTTGCCTTTAATAATAGCACTTTGAAATTATTATTTGGAAATATATACTTTCCAATCAAAGAATTTATGTACCACATAAAATTATCCATCAATATGGATATAATTTTCAAGGTTCTCAAGGTGGCAGTGATCAAATTTGGTATAATCTATAAAACTAGATATCTTGATGATATCCTGTAGTTATTGCAATGTCTCCCAAGCTGCTTAAGGAAGTACAAGATACTAAATATAATTCAACCACCATAATTAAATCATTTTAATATCTTGCTACAAGGAATGTGAGAACTTTATTGAAAAGTAAAACAAATTCAATTTACACTAATAAGCTCCTCAAGACATAGGTCATTGAACTTTATTAGTAGCGACTTGAGCAGATTTTGACCCTGTGGATATTATAACTACTTGTAATTTTAAATTTCAGCTTAAAGCTGTAAGAAATATTATAATTTATAATTATGCTGGGATTAATAATTTTATGGATAGGAAATTATAAATTTAATATGACTATGTTATTAATAATTGTAACAGTAAAGTCGGCAGTCATCATTATGTGCGAATTAGTGACTAAGATATAAACTAAAAGCTGATATTTGAGTTTTGTTATTGATTCAAGCATTTGTGTGATGACGTCAACATCCTGTAAAAATTATTCATGTTTAGCAAATATACCTTATTCAAATTCTCCCATTGAAATGCAACATGCATTTGAATAAAATTCAAGTGTTTATTCTGGACACGAAAATATTATTTTTTGTCCCTGTTTTAAGCTGTTCTAAGAGATTCATCTCTGCGATTTCGTAAATTTTATTCTGCTAACGTTTGTAGAGGCAATAATTTGTATACGAATTTAAAATAGAAAAAGCGGGCAAATGCGAGTCGGACTCGCTTATGAAGGGTACCTAAGCAGCAAGTAACAAAATATAAAAGTTATTGTAGTACGTTGTAACTTTGATCGATGTTTTATTATTAATTTGTGTATTTTTTTTAATTAACTTCTTTATGACGTATTAAAAAAAACTACTTACTAGATCTCGTTTAGACCAATTTTCGGTGGAAGTTTGCACTATAAACCTCAATATCATTTTTAAGACCTATCCATAGATAACCCACAGTTCAATGAAAACGATTTTTGAGTTTCAGCTCTAAGTATGGGGAACCGCCATTTTTTTTTTCATTTTTACTTACCAATTTTCAACAGTATAGTTCATATAGTTTCGGAAAAAAGTGGCTGTGACATACGGACGAACAGACAGACATGACGAATCTATAAGGGTTCCGTTTTTTGCCATTTGGCTACGGAAGCCTAATAAAAGTTAATCTGCGCATGAGACTTCTGTATTATTCGGTGTAGTTGTTTTCATCAAAGGCACTGCATTGGAAAGAATTAGGGACGAGTTGCGCGCCGTTAATTCGTTGGTTTAACAGGAAGTTACGTCACTTCAGCTATGCCGACGCCATTGTTTTCAGACGATAATAGCACGTACTAGGTTCTAGAAGTTTCTATTGACTCCTATGCATTTGGATATCTACTACTATTTGCTGCTACTACTACTAATTATATATAGCTTGAAATCGGCAATCGATTAATTGTCGGATTGACTCATCCCATAACATTTGTGTCATTAGAACCACACCTACGTCTAGCATTTATTATGAAAGTAATAGTATCAGTTTTTATAGTATTTTGCCTAAATATTTGTCAGGTATGCTTGAGTTCTGATTGTGCAGTTTTTTTACTTGTGAATACCTGGTTAAAACTAGAAATATAATATTATTGAAGTGAAACTTCTTTAGGCGCGACTACTAGGTAACTGGACGACAATGCAACGGAACCGGAAGTCCGTTACGGCAAGATGGCGTCACGTTTCTGTACCATCCGGTTTTTGGTTTCTTCGTCCATTATTAGGATAGGCAAAGGGTTCGAGCCCACTTGTTAAAATAAAATAAGTCTTAATTTTTTTTTAATTCTAGGTAAAGAAAGAAATGCTTACTTTGCTCAAAATATGAGGTTATAGCGTCAACGTTACCGATAAAAAAATAGCAAAAAATTTAACAATGGCTTTAATTAATATATTATATAATTATGTATTCATGTATCTGTTAATTATTCCTAAAGTTAACTTTTATTAAGTTTTACGTCAATCGCGCGTAAAGATTTTTTTTATCATTCATCATGCGTTAACATTCGGTGGGTCATGTGCGTTGGACTAGAAGCATAAAGACCTTTATTCGACAGCTCACAATGTCTGTCCATGTTATTATTAAATAAAAACTCCTATTACTCGTTGCTGGCATTATAATGCAGGTAGAATAGTAATACAATTCATTGCAGCGCTCCCAGTTAATGCTATACTCAGATTTTATAAACATATAGGTAGTGACCCTTCACATCCTGCTGTGAGGCTGCGAGAGTTTGGCTACCGCTTATCGGTGTCGAATATAACCTACGCCAACATACCGGTTTCGAACGCTTAGGGCTCGAGAGGCGAGGCACTTGGACTCGAAATAAAGGGCGTTGATTGGGCAGACGAGGGGAGAGCCTTTAGGTACGTATCAAACCACGTAGGTAGGTTTATTCAGCAAGGGCCCAGGGGTCGTTGATCGAAGTTTTAGCGGCGGACTCCCGAATCCAGAGGGCGACGTGCGCGGCGTCTGTTCTTGCATGATTAATGTTTTGTGTATTCATAATGTCCTAGTACCTCAATGTCAAGTATTCTTTTATCTGTCTCAGTTTATCTTTATTAACCGCATTACATTCTGAGACGTAATTTCATATAAATGAATAAACAGATAAGCAAATTATTCCATTAGCAATCTATTTGAAAAAATACAAAAGCTTTATTTTTTACTCTAGCTGTTAGGCATAAAGAAATACGGGATGGCAACAATCGAAATAATATTTTAACTATATAGGCTTATGAAAGATGCTTACAACCACAGTACAGAATAACAGTAGCAACTGATTATACATATAACTATTACATATAAGAATATAACATAACTAGCTGACCCGACAGTTGTTGGTCTGTAAATAATAAATAAAATTCTGTTTATTTTACGAATTTGTGAATAATATTTAATAACGTCAAGAACTTTCGTAAAATATGCAATAATGAAATTGTTTTACAGCAGATCTGTCAAACCGTGCGTCAATAAATTCTCTCATTGAAAATATGTCCATACATAACAAATATTTGAAATTAGAATAATAATTATGGGTCCCAAATCGAAATAAAAACTATTCTATCTCTCAGTTTGGACTAAACTGCACTCCATGAAGTAATTCCCATTAAAATCCGTTCATTAGTTTAGTAGTTCACTGGAAAAAAACATCAGGACACTGGATTTATATATATTATGATAATAGAGTAATAATTCCAGATCTTATTTAATTAATATTATAGTTGTAAAACAATAATATTAACCTATATTATGGTAAGGCTGTTAAATTATGGTAAATGAGATTAATTTCGCACGAGAGTTTCGCAGTGCTGCTGCACTCAGCTGGGCGTACTGATTTATACACGAGAACTATGCTAAGTTCATTGTGAATAGTGTGGGTGTTCGATAAACGAGTGGGGATATTTGAATTTTAATAATATTGTTTATCAAGCTAAAAATACACTTCTTTAGGATATAATAACGTTGTACACTTACAATTCAGTAAGAAATTCATATATCCTTAACACTATATAGCAGGTAGATTCACCCTTTCGTCGTTGCCATGCGAAAAACTAGGCTTTTGTGTGGAAATGTCTTCAGATATTTATTATGATCATTGTAATTCTTTAAGTATAACATACATATATATATAACAATATACATATAACATTTTGAGTTCAACCAATGAATATATAATAGTACAAGTACAAACGAAAAGTTTAATAAAACACTATTTTTTAATTTTCAAACGGCAATAACTTTTGAATGAATGTACCGATTTTCACGTGGTTGTCGGCATTCGATGCCTCCGATTTTCACTTTGAGTTTCAATTGATCAAACTCAGAAATTCAAAGTACCTACCTAATTACTAAAAAACACTTTTTTCGGTTTTCTTGCATCGATTTTCATTTTTCTTAGCGGGAAGTTATAAAAATGAGAGATTCTCGTCGATTTTTTTCCCTCTGAAAATGACACCTTCCTTATAAATACATTTACGTCAAAGATAATTAATTAATTGTCTCTAAATTTAGTTTGAGAATATATTATATGAATTTAAATGACTAATTAAGTAAGTACTTCTTAATTATCTTATTTGTTCAGAGTTTTATTAGTTTTATAATTAATAATCCAGTTGTGACTTGTGAGTCACTTCGTTTTGCCAAACTGTATAAAACTTGAATCGCGTTAACATGGTCGTACTTACAAAAGCGAGATAATAAATAAATGAAATGAAATGATTTATTTGTATGAATTGTGGTAACATAGTTCATTGATTTGTAGGTGTACAGCACAATTCGCCAATATATCGGCATACAAATATTGTTGATAGATTGTCAATATTGGATTTTGTATATTTATACATCATTAATACACATTACATAGCTATAATTCAATAATATATATATTTCTTGTGTGCGTGTTAAGTCACTGAACTCCTCCTAGACGGCTGGACCTATTTTGATGAAACTTTCTGTGTGTCTTCAGGTGGATTCGAGGATGGTTTAGATTCACAATTAAACTACCTCCTAAACGGCTGGACTGATTTTGATGATTTTTTTGTTTGTTTCAGTGAATTTGAGATTGGTTTAGATTCTCAATTCCGTCCATATTATATAATTCTCCTGCTCATGTGTATGTTAGTGAACTCCTCCTAACGGCTGGACCAATTTTTCAAATTTAAGACGTGTCGTGTTGTAAGTACAGGACAACGTGTGTCGTCGGGTCCACTAGTATAATATAAAATAAACATTAGTTTGTAGCTACCTCTCAAAAAATAACATTTAAACAATATTATGTTTAGCTAAAGAATTCTTTTAAACTATAGAAGCATTTATCTATTAGCCATAATTTTAATTTTTTATGCATTATTGTTTTAAGCATCTCTCTAATATTCTTTGAAAGGTGGTTAAAGACCCTAATACAAATAACGTTTGCGTTATTTTGATGAAGCGCTGTTCTACACTATGGCATCAAAAGGCGAGTTGGATCTCTTAATCCTAATATGGAATAGTCCTTTGCTGGTTTAAAATGTTCACCATGATAAAGAATAAATGAATAAGTGAGTACTTATCTCACTAAGTGTAATGTGGAATGTTATTGGTGTTTGTGTGACGTAGATATGTAGTGCGCAGGTAAGGAGGTCACAGGGTTGGAAATACAGGTCAGTGCTCTGCGACCGGGTCGTAACGGAACGTTTGTAGTGACGGGCTACGTTTTGACTAATTATTGTACGACCTATATAACCGAGTGGTTAGCGATCCTACCTACTAAGCTAGGTGTCCCGGGTTCGAATCCCGGTAGGTGCAAGCATGTATATGATGCATATGGATGTTTGTTTCCGAGTCATGGATGTTTATATGTATTTATGTATGTTTAAGTAAGTATATTGTATTAAATATATCGTTGTCTTGCAACCCATAACACAGGCTATATGCCTAATTTGGGGTAGAATAAGTTGTGTAAAAAGTATGCCAATATTATTATTATTGTTAGCAATTCTTATATATATGCATATATATATATATATTTAAGATGTTTTTTTGAGAAGGGCGGTGATGGCCAAGTCGGAAACTACGAGACTTAGAGAAAAGTTATGGAAGGAGTGATGCCCTCGATTTAAAAGAAACCATTAACTGCATATGTAATTTCTTGAACTTTTTGATCCTTATCAGCAACACAGTATATTGGTCCAATAATACAGGATGTAATTTTTTTGAAAAATCATTCGAGTCGATTCCCGTTAAAAGTTCAAGATATTTTAAAAAACTAAAAATGCAGTTAATGGTTTCTTATAAATCGAGGGCATCACTCCTTTCATGACTATTCTCTAAGTCTAAGTAGTTTCCGACTTGGCCATCACCGCCCTTTTCAAAAAACCACCACAGGGTGGTTTATACAGATGCATACTAACTTTTACCCGCGACTTTGTGCACGTGCAATAGTTACTTTGGGCAGCATTTTTTATTTTTTAATGTACTTACTTACTTTGCAAATGATACACTACAAACTGCTGTGGTTAACACATTTTTATAAGCTACCAAGAATAGAAGTTTCATCCTCCCTTTTCACACAGGTCTTATTTTAAAAATTCTAGAACAAATACTTATTTTTTTTCTAATCAAGTGCTAAATTTTCTTGGCGCTATCTTCGATAATGACTAACTTTCATATAAATTCCCACCCCCTATTTCCTATGTCCTTTCCCAAGCTCTTGTCTATATCTGTACTAAATTTGAAAAAAATCGATTCAGTGGTTTCGGAATAAGTGGCTGTGATATACGGACGGAAAGACAGACAGACGTCATGTCTGTCTGTCATAAGTCATACATAAGTTTTCTTATTTTCCGGCATCCGTTTTTGCCGGCTACGGAATCCTAAAAATGGAACGGTCCAATGTGCTGCCGCTATCGTTATATGATAGCTTTATGGTGCAATATCAAATGCCAGTGATTCAGCGGATTCGCAACAACTCTGTGATTCCCACATTTGATATTCGTTCCCAATCTTAAAATACATCTGTTCTTTTTAATTGTCTGTTTCGACTGCTGAAATTGCGTTCATAAATTTTTGTGTTACATACGTACATAATAATATATCTCTACGCTTAGCTGCAAGTTTAATATTTTGTGCACTTACATTTTCGGGGAAAATAATCGTTGTTTTGTTAGACCTAATAATAATAATATTGACACACTCTTACACAAATTATCTTGCCCCAAACAAGCCTGTACTATGGGTCCAAGAGAACGATATACTTAATACAATTTACTTACCTTAATATAAATACAAATAAACATCCATGACTCGGAAACAAACATTCATATTCATCATATAAATGATTCGAACCTGGGGCCTCTATAGCTCAGTTATAGGCAGTGTCACTAACCACTGGGCTATAGGGGTCGTCTGAACTTTTCTCTTTTACTTTACTTGGTAAGTGATACTATTATCTAGGGCTGAGATTTCTATTATTATTATATTTCTTGACAGTTCTTATAGCTTTAGACAAGGTCGGATTTGGTCCCTACGGCAGGACAATCGGACTGTCCAGTGGACGCCTCACATCAATTAGTCTGGCGTTATACTCGGTACGGTCCGGATGGTAATAATAATAATTTTGTCCGATGAACAATGCGACATATCTTCGAATATGGTGCGGTACCAAACCACGTCCGATGGTTCAGTCGTACTAAATCTGAATCTGATAAAGAATACTTCATTATAGTTTCTGTAATTGATGAATTGATAATTATCGGTATCGCACTATCTACGATAACTATACCGCAATGGTGTTATTACTATCTGATCAGATATTATTTTATAAAATTTATTCAAACCTTGAAATATTAATATCCTTTTGATAACATTCTAATTATCGCAATAGCGCCGTTACTTGACTAGAAGTAAAGCAAAACCAACAACTCCTGCATCTTATGCCGCTTCTTCACAATCGGCGATTAAAGGCGAATACACGCGAGCAGGATCGTGTATAGGGCTTATTCTAGTCGCCGATCGTCATCGGTGACTTGTCGGTTTTTCGGGCACGCATAAAAGGTAATTCACGTGTAGTTGCGTGCGCGTGTCCACAAGATCGCCGGTCATTCATTCACTGGAGGACACTGGACAGTGAGCGAAGCTAGTAATTAGGATTACATTATAAGTTAAATTTACTTGTATATTTACTTTGTTTAAGACAAATGCTCAAACACCATCTATTCTTCTTCCATTTTTTTCACAAATTTTCATTCAACTAAAGTGACAAAATTATTGTATACTGAAATAAATTAATGGTAGCAGTTATAAACTACAACTATAAACTCCACGTCCATCTCGAAGGACTGCCGCTCAATAAATGATCACGGATGTGTGGATGCTTTATGCGTACACGATGATCAACGATTAACTTCACGATGACAGACGATCATATAAGTAGCGATCATCGCCAATAGTGGAGAGGAGGCTTTAAAAAAACGCGATGGGGAAATGATCTTAAAGAACGGGATCTTTTAATAGTGTTGTTTGCTAAAACTGGTTATTTGTTATGCCTATAACAGTCGCTATTCAGTTCTTTTTTTATGTTTCGTAAATCGGTTCTGAATCTGCATTTCAAATGTCATTCATCATATTAAAATCTATAGAATATAAAAAATGCACATCTTTCGCATTAATGGGAATACCAATAAAGTTAAGCAAACATAGACGTTACTCTTAAGTCGGCTGTATGTGAACACATAACAGACCATCCAAACCACTACATCCGCATCGACCAACCAAAAGTTTTGGTAAAATAGAATTGATTTCTCCCAAGTCGGTACTTGAAGCCATTAAAATTAAAAAACATCCAAATTCCAACAGAGAAGACGGTCGAAATTATACCAAAAAAGAAGAGGACACTGTCAGTAAAATTTGCCAAAAACCATCTGTCTATAGCAAATACTACCTCCGAGGCTATAAATGGCGCTAAACTTACTAATGACAATTATGATAAATGCTATCTTGACTCATTTCATCTGCAGTCCCTCTGAAAACGAGATCTAGAAAGGTCTTGAAACGTCAAAAAATAATAATAAAATGTATCTTTACGCAAAATCTAATGTTAAAACAGTTACAATTACACGCGTTTTAATCCTCTAAAAAGTTTTATTTAAATGTGAAACACTCCCGTTATTCAAAGAAAATACCACAAAAAGATAACCAAAACGTACCTATGGATCGACTACGACCAGGACAATTCCTTGATTGTCCTTGACTCCATTGGATAGAAATAGGTGTCTCTCGCGCAAACTATTCAGTTTAGAAAAAATTATATTAGAAACCACAATATCATTTTTGAAGACCTATCCACACGTATGAGTTTAATGGAAAAAATTTTTGAGTTTCAGTTCTAAGTATACCCCTTAAAATTTATTGATTTTTGTTCTATTTTTGTGTGAATATCTTAATGCGGTTTACGGAATACATATACTTACCAAGTTCCTACAAGTATAGTTCTTATAATTTTGGAAAAAAGTGGCTGTGCCATACGGACAGACAGACATGACAAATCTATAAGGGTTTTGATTTTTGCCATTTGGCTACGGAACTCTTATATTATGAACTAAAAATAGCAATCTTGATTGAAATCGCCTGTATAGTTGGTAAACAAGCCGTATTAAAATAATTCACCAAGTTGAGCTGATATTGAGGTTATATGTATATTGTGCGTGCAATGCACCTGACATTGGCGGGACGTAAAGTTATTTATAGAGACGAGGGTAGATGCTCCGTAGTCTGTTCTGTGGAGGGAACGGGGCGCAGGCGAAGTCGATGACCGAGTATTGATCCCGACTCAGTGGGTCGCGACCTGTTTCCCGTTGCAACAACATCGCAGCCCGCTCACGGGGTTGACTCACGTGGGCACCCCGTTGGACAGGTTCAATGGTTTCCCAACTTGTGTCAAAGTTACTCAAAAAAAGCTAGTATTGTTGTAGATTAAAACGCGCGTGACTTTTACTGAGTCGGAGTCTGAACCGTTGACCGCAAAGGCAACGAACCGTCGGGTTTGATATATATTTAAATAATGAGAAATGTTAAGTTATTTTAAGTATTATTTCATTTCCCGATTTTATTACGTAGAAATAGTTCTACGACACCTCCGGACTGTGTTTTAACGGATATGGAACGGATTTGGATCGGACGTAGTGCTCTTAGTGTGCGGGAATTGCTCAAAATAGAGCTTAGTTATAAACTAACATTTTTTCGACGTTTCACAAATTATAGCATCAATTATAGCATCTTTCATAAAAATTATAGCATCTTATATCATTTTTCAAATGATATAAGATGCTATAAATTTCATCAAAAATTACTCCGTTTGACATTTTAAAATTCTCATGTGAGGTTTATTCTATTTCTGTGTCTGTAGTTTGCGTAAAGTTCATACTCCAATCACTGTCGTGTTTATTTTGAGCTGGGTGACCTATTCGCGAATCGTGATTGAGTTCACCCGCCTGGTAACAATTGGTACAGAGCGCCATATAAACTGATCTTTATTGATTGTTTATGCTAATCGCGATGGCGTGGCCCGGAGAAACTGTCACGAAGAAACCGCGATCTCTCATACCGGTACCGACCGCGATTGTTATTATGGTCCTCGCAAATGTACATTATTGCTACTATAAAATTTAGCAGTAAACAGCCTAATAATATTTTCCGTTTATGTAAGTTTAGGGGAGGGTTTGAATGGATTTGTGGCGCCAAATTCCACCTTAGCACGACATACGATTCTGGCCACTGACCTCTACTATGTACCACTGGACTGGCGGCTGTCAAAGTGTTTTTGTGCCTGTTTGATATTCGCCATTTTAGCGCTGTTGGCCATGTAGCGAGAGTCTGCGGAACTAAAACTAGTGATGACAACCTGAGTCAAACAAACATCGATAGGAAAACTATTTACAAAAGAAAAATTCTGTCAATCATATGGAACAGCCTATCTAGTGGTATTTATACAGGTCAGTGATGGCCATCTGTATGTATGGCTTTCTCCATAGTGCTGTTTTCAAAGAACTCTATGCTACGTATAACAAGTTATGGAATATGAGTGTTTCTAGAACGAAATGACCTTTTCCTAAAATAAAAACTAAAGATTAAATTGTAACAATTAATTTAGAAGCTGGATATCGTATTAATAATGGTTGATGAGAAGTGTTGAAGTAACCGCACCAGTGGGAGGCTCCTTTGCGCCGGATGCCGGCTAGATTATGGCACAACGGCGCCTATTTCTGCCGTGAAGCAGCAATGTGTAAGCATTACTGTGTTTCAGTCAGAAGGGCGCCGTAACTAGTAAAATTACTGGGCAAATGAGACTTAACATCTTATGTCTCAAGGTGACGAGCGCAGTTGTAGTGCTGCTCAGAATTTTTGGATCTTATTTGTCATTCGTCATAAATAAAACGTAAAAGGTTTTTTTTTGAACCCAATTCGGCCTTCTCTTCCAAGTGACCACGGAACTGTACCTACATACTTTTTAGCGATGAACGCAAAAAAGACAATATTCGAACATCGCTAAAAATGGTAAATCATGCTAAGCCTACTAAGTGAACTTGATAAGAATCCATCGCGCGCACTAATTTATTTGCGTATCAAATTTTAATGTCGATATGGTAATAAAGAAAATTCTAGATAAAACAATTCTACGAACTGCGATAGTCAATTATAAATATCGACTTCAATGACGCACAATATGACGACTTCAATACCAGCATTATTATCGCTTGCGATCGCCCGATTGTACATGCCAATCCGTCGGTTCGCAATTATGTGAAAGTGGAGTTGCTCAGTGCAACCGCCCATAGAGCGCACATTTATAAAAGCAACTGTGATTGCTTCACTTTCTACCGTTGCAATAGTATTATCCTTTCATTTCATCCTGCTGTCAAACACAATAACTGTAATAATAATAATACTAAATTTCTTTATTTCAAAGATTACATATTATAGTGGTTGAGACTTCCCAGTAAGTTGTCTTAGGACACTAGTATTGGGAATATCTCGCAAGTACCTTAGCATGTACATTTTATTTAATAAACAATATAGAAATAAACAGAAATGATTAAAAACCAAGTTTTACAATTATCGCACAATGAAAGCAAGTCTGAAAACTGTGTGTGTGTGTGTGAGTGAGTGTGTGCATGTGGGTTTGAATTTGGACCTATAATTGGGTCCATCTATAGAATGCGTGTGCTTGTCATGTCAGTCTGATCAGAAGATTTTCGACTTCATCATAATAACTAACGTCGAAGAATGACTTACCTGTCTATGATATGATGAAAATGTAAAAATCGATTTAAAAGAGTGGCAACCCTTACGTAGCTCAACCCTTTACGAAGTAGCAGTAGATTAAATAAGAAAAAAAATGTTTATGACATTCATAAAAGTCATTTCCGTGACCTACATGAATAAAGTGGTTTTGATTTGATTTGATATGAGGCTCTCTATACATATGTATTATCTATGCGCCTATTTCTATCGAGAAGCAGTAATGTGTAAACATTACTGTGTTTCGGTCTGAACTCTGAAGGGCGCCGTAGGCAGTGAAATGACTGGGCAAATGACTTAACATCTTATGTCTCAAAGTGACGAGCGTAATTATTGTAGTTCCGCTCAGAACTTTTGGGTTTTTCATGAATCCTGAGCGGCACTGAGTTGTTATAGGCAGGGTGTATCAATTACCATCATCTGAAAGTCCTGCTGGTCTCGTCTCTTATTTTCATAAACATAATATCTATTGAACTAATCAATAATTTAATTATGTAGGTACCAACGAAAATAAAAATTGATTACATTGCATTTATTATTTAACTATATTTAGTTATAGTTTAGCATTAGTTATTTACATAAAACCTAGAAATTGAATAGTTTGCCGCTAATACCGGTCTCTTTTCTGTAGGTTTGTTCTACACAACTAACTCAGCATTGTTAGCTACTTATCTCCACTTACTCTCGCTTACCACACTTATTGTAGTCGTCTTCCATAATTCAAATGTTTCAAAGCTGTTTCAAACAAAAAGTTCTGAATTTTTATAAGAACATTTTTAACTCGATGAAATATTCACGTGATCAGATTAAACATCAGATTAAACGAGTATATTTTAAGAATCGGTGTCAATGATAATACTGTAAATGTGTGTGTACCACAGTACACTGTGTGTAGGTACATTACACATAGTGTGACAACACCTTACTAAGAGAGTGGTCAAACAAACGAAGACCCATGAACTTGAAGCACGAAATTTGGTGAAAAGTAAAGTCTTACAGAACAAATATAACCAAAAATAAAATAAACAGACAATTTTATAGTTGTAAGTTTCCAAATTCATCAAAATCGATTCAGTAGCTCCGACGTAAAAACGTAACAAACAAACCAGGGGCGTGCAAGGTATAGGCAATTAGACAGTGCCTACCTCGTTAATGAACCTAAATAAATATAGCACTTGTGTCAAAGTTAGTTTAGTTTAATTTGGTTTCGTTATTTTATCACAAAACTTCTATTGAACACCCACTCATAAAAATTTCCCTTACACTAGATACTAAACACCCACGGTAAGCAATCTTTGCTTATTGTAGAGCTCAATTACGACTAGTACGATCCATGGTGCCTACCTTGCTAGAAAACCAATGCACGCCTATGAAACAAACGTACATTCACATTTATAATATTTGTAGGGATATAAGTCGTTAAACTATGAAATTGCCGTTATGTACTGAAAACTTTAAACATACTTATGTAAGTTAAAATATTAAAATTTAATCGATACCTTCTTTATCTTATACATTTGTGCCATTTCTCATCAAGATATTCTCCAAATCATTGAACATTTTACAGAGGTTTTATTTTGATTGAATGTTGCTAGTACGCCAAAATGATAATCCCCGATAAGTAAAATATTTCTGAGTCCCGCAATCATTCACGATAATATTCACTTATTTGATAAATTTACGAATTATCGTGTTTGTTATCAGTCCGGAAAATTCTCGACTGAAAAACTGAAGTGTTGTGTATTTTCAGAGGCGGTCTCTATGGGGGTATTAGTACACTGACCTGGTGTGAAATGAGATCAGTAATTGCCTTTGCGAGTTCGTTTGACGTCAGTACTTTAGACCTGATACGTAAGAGATGAATATAATTCACTTTGTAAATTTATGATAGCTAGAGACCAAATAGACATGCCCGCAGTTGAATAGCCTATAATATTTTTGCGTTTAGACAAAACTTTCATTCATTCGTAAATTTATCGTATGCCAAGCGATGTCTCCTAAATTCTAAACGCTTAGATGATGTATTGATCTCCGTTGCGCTCCAACTAGATACCGCAAACGTAGTGGCAAAGTGCGGCAACTAATACTACGCAAAAATGGGCGTATTCGAGCCAGTCTCGAACAATGTGTGACGTTGACGTGCCACATGTTCTGTTAAACGTTGCTAAGAATTGAAACTAAAATGCTGGGTTGCGTAGTAAAACTTAAATAATACTACAAGCAATAAGAAAAACACTGGGATCTCATATCATCAGTAAGTATTTTATTTATTTTAATGTAAAATAGCACGAAGCGTAAGTTACTAATTTTGAAAGATGCCAATTGAGTGTTAAGATGCCATACACACAAGCGTCTAATAGTTGCCGTAATAAAAAATCTATTGTTCTTAGGTAGTGCGGTATCTAATTGGAATAATCCTTTATCTAAGGCTAAACGTCTTGACGTCATACCTTCACACTTCGCAGCTATTATCATCATTCTCATACATCAAAGCGTCTCTAATTACCCACCGTTTATATTTTATTATTCATAATTTTGTCGACGTACGAAAAAACCTTTCTTCATTTGAAAATACTCCCCTAATTGCCACAGCCTGTATAGTGGCATCGATAACTAGTGATGTTCATTAATTTCCGTGCTCACTTAGAAGAGAAGGTTAAATTGGTGTTTCAAAGGCTTGGTGAGCTCAGTAAGACCCGATAGCACTTCACTTCAAGCCACCGTCTGCAATTGTACTGTTAGCACCTCTGGCTGGATGGAGGCTCCCCAGGAACAGCGAAGAGCGGTTCGAATCATCCACGATCAAGTTCTTCTTCGTTACACTCTTGGCAGAGTGGTCGTGGTCATTACGAAGTGACAACTTTTGGGGTAGATGTGACTCGCCCCACGAGCATTTTCCACTTTTCCCTGCTAGCCAACAGTCTGGTACACTCGTTCAATGGACCGCCCACAGCAGACTTAATTTGGTCGGTCCATGGCATGGACGGCCTTCCTCTCTTGCCCTGCACGACAAGGCTCTCAATGAACTCACTCTCGCGACGCGAGACGTATCCGAAGGACGCGTCTCTGTACTAACATTGAAAGTCGTTATTTTATGCCAAGTTCCTTGGAGAATGGAGACGTTGGTGCGAAACTCGGTCCATGAGGTCGCATGTATTATGCGGAGTGCTCAGAGTTCATGTTACTTTACCACCAGGCATTACGGCAAAATGCAAAATTTCACCCGCATCTCGTTGTCTCACATTTCAGTCATCACAGTGTCACTAGAAACTTTTTGCCTCGCACAACCACTTTATATTCCCGAACGGATACGACTTATCCCATCTTAAAAGCCCGAAACACATCTAGCAGTCGCGACAATTTTCTTTAACATTATATGCCTCTATATAGGAATAAGAAGATACATACCTACTACAATCACGTTTTCAGAAAAGCATTGCACGAATATTAATGTTCTGCCGCGTGATGCAAACACGTGAAAACTGAAATTGACCCGTTTATGGTGGCATTATTCAGACAATGCTTGCGTCATTAGCTGGATTGCGTTCATGGCTTAATAACGAGTGCAAATTTTAATTAATGTATTCATTTTATATTAACAAGATTGTAGAAGAAGTAGTTACATAGAATTTGAATGTTTTGGGTTTGCATCCCTTTCAATCTATATTCATTTGAAAGTATCAGTGAATTCGCCAAAGGCTATTAAATTTTTCTGTTAAACCCTACTTTATAAAATCCACTCAATAATGCGTATTTAACAAATAATTAACGCTGAATAATTTTTTAATTATTTAGAATGGAAATGTAAAGACTACTCTTGAAATCCAGCGTAAAATATTTTGCCTCAACTATGTATTTCACATTTTGAGACGAAAAAGTGCACTGTTTTTATGATATCCTCTATCATCCACGGGTCATCTGGTAGGATCACACTTTGCAACACAAGAGAAACGTTATCGGGCTTTTAAGCAAGTGCACGCTCTTTCTTTGAGGGGATTCACCCATATCGTATCATCATGAAAACACCGCGCAATGAATTTCATTCCAAATTTGGATAGAACGCTCCTTGAGAAGCGCGCTGTGAAGGAACCCTACACATCCGGCTAGTGAGGATGATAATTTAATTTGTGGGATGGTCTGAAGGTGGAATTGGGAAGCAAGGTGATGATATTAAAAAATGTCAGTGATGGACAAACAGCTCTTCTAAACACACCCAATGATAAATGCGGTAGAGGTCACAAAACGTAGTGACGTCTCTACGCAGCGCCAAATGATATAGCCACAGATATAAGATCCCCGCCTATTCGAGACACTTCCTGATTGTTTAGGTATACCCAAGAGCCGGCAGTTAATTATCCTTTTCATGATTTTCGAGAGCAGGGAGGTAATAAATACCCATAGAACTGTAGTTAGTCGGATCCAAGAACTTGGCTGAACGACAAGGGCTGACTGACATAAATCCAGGAATACACCTTTTGAGGATATTGAAGGATTGGCGATTAGGCTTAGTTCTGCAGCATATGCCGATAAAAAAATTACACAGTTAACTGACATAGACACGGTGCGACTAGTTAAGACTAGACTTAAGATATTTTCATAGTATTATGTCCAATGGTATATTAGTATGGGGCAGTGCGGCCGATATTAATACCATCTTTGTGCTGCAGAAGAGGGCTATTCGCGATACTTATAATCTAGGTCCCAAAGAATCATTAAGAGATAAATTTAAAGAAATAAACATTTTGAATGTTGCTTCTCAATATATTCTTGACGATGTTCTTTATGCGTTCAAAAGCACATTGAGGAATTTGCTAGAAACTGTGACAATCATTGTTATGCCTACTACTCGGTTAAGTCAAGTTAGTAAGTCTTTTATTGGGCGATGTATATGCTTCTACTATATGATCCTAGAAAATGTACAAAACAAATGTGCTATGAAATTTAAAAGAACTTTTAAAACCACACAAATGTGTGTGGGAAAGGTTACTATAGCATAAACGATTTTCTTAATGATACCACATACTGAGAATGAAGCGAACACCCCAGGCTATTTAATTATAAATGTTTATTGTACGATATTACATTGTAAGCTATATGTTTATTAAAAAAAAGACCGCTGAGTTTTGGGTAATTTTTGATGTTCCATAAGTGATTTTGAATCCTATTTTGAATAAAAAATATTTGAATTTGGATAAGAGTTGGAATAAATGCAATAGCACCGGTGTCAGTGTTCTCTGCATTATGTATTTTCGTTAGACACGTGATTATTAGTATGAAAATATATTACTATCACCATTGGGAGGCTCCTTTACACCGGATGCCGGCTAGATTATGGGTACCACAACGGCGCCTATTTCTGCCGTGAAGCAGTAATGTATAACTGTGTTTCGCTCTGAAGGACGCCGTAGCTAGTAAAATTACTGGGCAAATGAGACTTAACATCTTATCAATATGTTATGTTTTTAAAGTGATAACCCTCACTCCTAGGATTAATACACAAATAAAATTTGAAAAACCACAACCTGAGAGTTGAACAAAGCCAAACGGAATTTTATAACGAGGCGGTACTCGAACGGTTAGCTCAGTTGGTTAGAGCACCGGCACGGAACGCCGGAGGTCGTGGGTTCGAATCCCGCTTCGTTCATAAAATTTTGTTTTTCAAATTTTATTTGTGTATTAACATTTATGTTTCAAGGTGACGAGTGCAGTTGTAGAGGCGCTCAGAATATTTAGGTCTTTCAAGAATCCTGATCGGCATTGCATGGTTGGGTTATGTTATCAGCTGAGCGTCCTGCTTGTCTCGTCCCTTATTTTAATAATAAAAAAAAACTTGTATCAGGAGCGTAAACCTCAAGCGGTATCGTTAATCGTATTATAAGGTTACCAGTTGTCACTTACCACTGTCATTGTTCGTCCCTCAAACAGCGTCTCGTGTATCATAACGATTATGATAACATTCAATTAATAAGAAATATGATACTTATCATAAACTTTAGACCACCCAATGAGGTGTTGTTACGGTTAGCAACGCTGTCTGTATATTTATAAATTTTATATTAATTTATGATTTTCATTGCTTATGCCAAACACAATATGACCGCTTGATCTACTCGATAGGAAAAACATACTTAGGTAATGGGCAGGTTGATCAATTGAACCCCAAACTTTAAATGAGTTACAAGTAGAATAGTTGCTGTTTGGGTATTAGTTGTAAATTAAATAAGAGCAAATTAACATAAGATATTCCATAAATCATGCTGGCCTAAGCATAAGAATAAACTGAATATGAATAAACTAAATGAAGTAAATAAACTTCCCTCAGTCAAGTTGAAACTTGAAAAATATGTGAGGTTTTATGAGAGCCTGTTTAGCTAAATGAAATATTTATGCGAATCAGACTAAAGGAGTATATTTTAAGAATCAGTGTTGGTAATTCTAGTGTAATCTACCATGTTATAAATAAATTGTATGTTATTAGTGCTGAGTACGTCGTAATACGTACGTTCCTGAACAATACAGTGAACTGTGATAATACTGATGTAAAAGTGTGTGTAATGTGGCAGTAGCTTATAAAGAGAGTGGTTATACAAGGGTCTCTCAATATGACCGTTACAAGCAGAATAGTTCTAGATTCGGTTTTATACGTAAATTATATAAGAGCAAGATGCATAAGACCTAATGGCTGAGATGTAATATATATCACCAAAGCAGTAGCAAAACATCTGGCCTAAACATAAGAATAAATTGGATTTGATTAAACTGAATGAAGTAAATAAACGTCGCTCAGTGGATCAAAGAAATAATTTAAGAAGGGCGTGTTAAACTCTTAGGCTGAGTTGCACCATATAAGCTGTTATAGTAACGGTTTAAGTAAAATTTAACGTTAACAGTAGGTAACGCAGACTTTAACATAGACTACGGAATGTGTTGCACCATCGTATTCCTTGGCATAGTTACCTAAAGTAAAAGTTAAAAAGTGAAATATAAATATAATATCGAATATTTTTTGTGGAACTTGTGACAGGTCGCTATTTAGCTATTTAACAAGGTTGGACGGTAACGGGTTACGGTTAACAGTTAATGTAATGACATCATCTAAAAATTATCAAATGGTGCAACTCATTTTTTGGTTAAGCGGTACTTTAACATGTTTGTTATTGCTAGAGTTAGTTGGTGCAACCCGTCCTTAAAATCGTAATCAAAATATATAATATAGCTATAATTGTTATTCAGTGGATCACATATACATGAAATTAAATTCTATCATCTTGATTTATCGTTGATCGTGAGCATAAAGAGCAATCATTATTGATTTGCCCTCAAACACATTTATATCGAAAACGTTTTGAATTTTATTTTGTTTCTTAATATTATGTGTTCTGCAAAACTTACTACTTTTATTATTAGCGTTCAGTACCGATTTAATATTACTGTTCACATGTCTTCCTGATACTTATTAGGTCTGGCGATGGCATTTAAATTCAATTGTGCTCGAACCGCGTAGGAGCTATCGCCTACGCAGTGACAGGATCACTGTTCACCCACTTAAATGTTCAACTTTCTGAAAACTTTCATCAGTACCTTTCCAGTTCACTGTCGTGAATAGGTAAGGCTAAGACGCAATAAACCAAGAATAATTAGTGCATACTTAGTGTTATTTTCTCCTATGTGTGGTATAATTACTGAAACCTTATAATTGGATTCTCTCTCAAGTTACCATTAATCTTCTACACGCAACGATATTAAGATCGTGTTCACATCTACATATTGCACAACTTGTTGTGTCTGCTATTCAACCATTGTCTTCTACGTTCGGACGTTGTTTAGTCTTCTATCTGTGTGTTTCCTCAGTGTTTACTCGTGGACGTGAAAAATTAATTTCAAATGTGCCGCTTAAATGTTGGCATGCGAGTGTAGGGCATGTGTCGGTGGAGATGACGCCATCGTCGGCCGCCGCCGTCGCGTGTGACGTAGTTGTGGCGCGCCACGAGCCAACTCAACGCTCAGGCCAGTCTTCAGTCTTCACACGATCGCGGCACGGACCGTGTCGACTCGCTGCAATGTGAACTCATAATTCCTTCCACTGTCTCCGAGGACAGCATCAGTTGCGTGTTTATTGTCTCTTATTATTTTCCATTTTTTGAGTTCCAATCTCACCTATCGTAGCAGAGAAATGTAAGTGATTGCTGTGTCATGTTTAACCTCTGTGTCCCGAATTGCTTCTGACATGTGTTAAATCGGTGTGCGTGCGACAAAAGTAGATCTTTGGTATTTCGCATTTATCATTTTGGATATGCTCGTTTTGTTACGAGTCAGGTAAACGGACCAATGTTTCCTATACAAAAAGGTTAATGGCATGTAGCTATTTTGCCTTTTTTGTTCCATTTATTTAGTTTCGCGGCAACAGGTGTTTCGTTCGTATGCTTATTTTGCGATAAAATATTCGTATCGCAGTGTTCGACATTTAACCGCTGTATCTTATCAAGGAAATTCAGTTAATCTTACTGATATGTGGGATAGTTGCAAAATAATGTTAACCTTTTAGATTGAATTCATTTACAAAGTTTTACATTATTTGCTAAATAACAAGCGAATAATTACGGGTGTTATTTGTGCTTGTAACTTGTAAGAGGAAAATATATTGTTTACCTATTGTTACATATATATCCTTCACTTTAGTATTTACATCGTAGAATTTTTTTAAACCTTATTATTAAAACAAATTTATTTTAATAATGAATTCTCTCTACATAATTTAAATATCTGTAATAATGTATTTTGACAAGCTGATTTTCGTCGCATGGTATCTTATAACTACTTAATTTAATTTCATCCTAAAGAGAATGAAATTGATAATAAATCTTGGTTAAAAATTAATTTTGTATCCGGATACAGCTAGTGTTAAAAATACCAACGAAATAACTGCGAAGTCATATTGTTTATGCTATAAATATTTATTGTTGTGAAGCCAATTACAGTAGGCGTTGAATGAAACATGGACGTTGTTAAAACAATCATGAAAACTGTGTATCAGCAAACCACACGTCAGAATTTTAGCGCTATTCTTGAGAATATTATTAGGGACCGATGTAAACGTCTCTTCCTTTAGTTTACCTCTCGAAAATTTTACGGTTTTTAAGCTTGCCGAAACGTTAGCTTCGAAGCCCTGAAGGTTGAATGCTAAAAAAAGGATAGAGCCACGGCTTGAAGAGATTTGAGAGCAAAATTGTACTTTTAATTATATATATGTAGAGGTAAGGATTACCTTCTTCCTTATGGAGTAAAGCGTGTCTGTGAATCTCCTGATAATCAGTAATAAATCATTTATTTAAATGGACATGTTTCATTTTCTACGACAGACGAAATAGCAAGACCGTTGCCGACATTAAGGTGTTTAATGTTTATACACGATTTTTATTAGCTTCACCTGTATGTATGTTTGTTTGTAGCCGACTCATTTGGGCGCGATTTTGACCCACTTTAAACGGGAAGATTTCGTTCAAACTTCGTAGATTTATCGAGGACCGATGACAATACATTAATTTGATAAAATAATTCCAATTTTCAATTTACAAAATAAGATTTTTGTTAATTTATATCATTTTTCTATCGTCAAAAGGGCAAGAATTGATGTTCATTTTAAATTTCAACCATTATCTTTGCAACCAAAGCGTGTTGTTTAGTTTTTTTAAAACTACATTTATTGTTTGGTTCAAGTTCATTTGATGTTATGTATAGACCTGTTAAGATTGTCAAAATTATAATAACAATTTCGATTAAAAAAAGGATATTAAAACTCCCTTAAATTATCACCTGTATGACAATATTATTCTATATTTTTTTGTTTTGTAACTGGATTTAAAATTACATAAACTTTACTTCACTTGTACAGATATTATGATTAAATATCGAAAATAAATAGAATATTTTCACAAACATTCTTTTTTGTAACTATTATAGTATTGGAAGCATTTATTGGTCATAAACTTACAATTATTATTGTAGCAGTAAATATTGTTGTAAAAAACACCTTCATAGATGATGACTAAAAATTACTAAAATGACAAAATTTCATTGTTAATTTGATGTTAATATTTGTGATTTAGATGATTTTTTAACGTTATACTTTATTGTGTAACGTGAAACCGATTTTATGGTTCGAATGGAAAATCTAATATGTTTACTGATATCTATAATATGACCAAGTAAGTCCAACCTCTCGTAAAGGATGTGGAAGACTAAAGTCTGGCCAAAAATATCTACTGTTACAAAAAAAAATTACTAATACATTTGGAAACAAAAATGTCTGACAGTCCGCGTATTATTCGTACTAAAAATGCGATCAAAGCAGCGAAAGGAAGAATTCCAAGAAAAATTGTCCGAAACCAAGATTTTACTATATCGAAAATTGAATATAGGACCATGAACCATGATTAAAGAGACGCACTGATCGTTATTATAACCGATAATTTAAAAATGAATGAACAGGGTGGTGAAATACAAACAAATTCTTGATGTAAGGAAATATTTTATTTATTGACGCGCATATTTTTATCATCAATATTTTAATAAGCACAATGACTTAATACTAATAGCCTATGAGAAGCTTATCAATAAGTCAGCGTAGTATGAACAAAGTTAGCTTCATGCGACTTCAGTGATAGTTTGGTGGGATGTTTATCAAGGAGTCATATTTTTGAGAAAGAAGTGATAAAATATTACGATTCTTCTTAACACTATGTTTTATAACCAAGAATGGTACTATCAGCAACTTAGCAAGCATCAGATGATCAGCACCGTCTCATAAAGCTCGATCCACGAAAGCGTGGTTGGAAACGAACGTTCCTGACTTCATCGGATTTGAAGTCTGGCCTCGATCTTAATCTGCTGGAAATGTATGGTTAGGTTTAGACAATATGGCTTACCATAAAAATTTAGATTCTTTGCCATGTGACAATATTATGGCAAGAGTATGTATATTTTCTGACATGGTTGGCTTGCAAACTTGACTTGAGGATTTTGCTTATGTAATTAGAATCGGAGGGTTAGGTTAGAAACGTGTCGTAACTATAAGCATGCATTATATTATCCTGAGCTTGGCTTAACCGGCGAGATAAGGCACGCGGAAAATCACTGTTTGGTAAACAGTGACTGCAGAGTTTTTGCTTCAAGGATACTTTGTTCAATATTGCAGTCTAATCGTGTAACTAAGTTACTGATTCATTTTGTTTTTCACTCTTTTGCGTATGCAGAATCAATAAAAAGATCGATTATTGCGTTGTTTTCTATGTGACGTTAAGTAGTCTTTATGTCCATTCAAAATTGTTTTATGCAGCATTTTGCTTATTACTTTAGTTACGACCTCGACTGGCGAACATTTCCGCTTTATTGTTGAAATTTGCGTCACCACCTTGCTTGGTAATTATTTTGTTTAAATTGATCTTAGCATTTTCCCCAGCATGCATTCATTCCTACTACAGCTTGTTTGCTAAACAAGCTCTGTGTTATGTATGTTGCGGTTGCTCTGTCCTGTGTGGTCAGCCTCCTGTTTGCCTCGTGTCTCGATGTCTAAAGCAACACGATATCCACTCTATTAGATTTCATAGTATAACATGCACATTGCCAAGTCTATTGATAGACACATAACATCCGCAGTGTCAATCCCAAACATATTATGTTGTATGTATTTATTTTGCATAATATCTTGATTTTGGAAAAACGGCCTGAAACTTCGGAAGAGTCTAAATAAATGGTCTATTGTTGTCTACAATGTTTCCATATATAGGGGAGGTCCCGGCTGGAGTTTATCGACCGTCTAGTCGGTAAGGGTGGCGTATTCTTCTCAATTGATCCAAGATATTAATTGTATGCACAAGATGAGATAACTACTACGTTTACATGTGAAACATTATATTTATTATTCTATCCACTTTCGAGTTCTTTATCACCATCAAAATACATTGGTTGAAGTAAAAGAGTTATTATTTTAAAAAATCATCCCCGTCTCGACGCTTGGCACCCACCCAAGTCTGTAGTGTTGTTTCCTTGAATGAATCTTCAAGAATAATAAATAGTTCTTAATTATTTGCCTCGTTACTTATTATTAGCTATCGTAAAATTCATATAACTCCTTAAAGTGATCTGTTAATAATGAATAATGTTTCTCCGTAGTGTATATTTCAGTAATGTTCTTATTTATTTTGGTCTATTGGGCTTATCTGTTTTCATATTTTAAATAAATGAATGATAAGAAACATTATGTAATGATCTGTTGATAAATGTATCGAAGTTAGATTTCGGGAATACTCATTCCAAAATAACCTTTACCACATTAAAACAGAAATTCGCGCTAAATTTGGACACGTTATATGATTGCCGACAGTCTTCTTGCCAAGAAACATTGCGTTGTCTTTCATGCGTTAAATTGTTTGTAAACAAATTCGGGTAGATGTATTTTTAGACTTTTTATCATCTGGCCTGAAACAACAATTAAGAGTCCAATTCGATGAGTGTTATCATATAAAAATAATCTTCGTTTTTAGACTGCTTACCTACTTACAAGGAAAATCTTTCTAGACATGGGAATGTTTCAGTGTTGGTGAAGTCTTCATTAAAATTTGATTAACAATGATTTATTACCTTTTATGTTTGTACAAGGAATCCTGTAGCAGACTTTTAATGTTTTAATAACAATGTACAGAATGAACACACTTAGAAACTTACTATAAAGGCTTTTATTGAATTTGATGATAAACATGTGAACTAGCAAAACAAAATTATAATAATGACAATAACAAAATTTAAATATGTATTATGGTTGCGGAGACTAACCATACAAACTCATATAACGATTTCCACCTCGACCTGTCTCAGTTGATATAAACAAATATAAAATGCGTATATCATCTTTATACGAGCAATTCTTGTATATATATATATATAATCTGAATCGGCTCTCGGAAACGGCTCCAACGATTTTCATAAAATTTTTTGGCTTTCGGGGACAAATCGATCTCGCTAGGTTTCAATTTAAAAAATGTAGTTTTATCCGTGTTTTAATGAGAGACAGCTACAATAACATATTAATACAAAGGTAAATTTCGCCACTATATGCAAGACTATAATAGCTCAGATGGGACATTGGGTGATCTGGAAAGCAGAAGGCCCCGGTTCGAGTCCAGATAGATACATTCTTAAAAATCCGAGCAAGGCTCGGTCGTCCAGATATTTTAAATTTATACGATATGTTATATGATCTTCCTACGCGATGGTACCTAAGTCGATATTGATGAAATAATTTTCAAGCTGGTGTCTATCGGCTCAAAATCATTTCAAGTTCGATAGTAATCTACGTTGGTTTGAAATCGGTTGTAACCATCCGTATGTCGATAGTACCGTAGACTTAGTTTTTTATAATATTTGTGTAGTTTATATTAAGCATATTGTTTCAGCTGGACATTCGTTCTGTGGCGACATTGATGGAGTTCCGCTTGGACAGCGCGGAGTACTGCCAGGCTCAACACAAATAAAGTCGAGGGTGTTCGCGGAGGCAGGTAGCAGGGAGCTCTCGGACACATGCGGCTGGGAAGGCGCGCCCACACCACTCACCTGTGCAATACGCAGAATCCGACCACCCACAAGGTAGGTCAGATTCTGATCAGCTATCAATATAGATTGCGAGTTAAATATTTTCGATATACACCCGATCATTTTGAATGAATGAAGCCTTTATTGCAAGCAAACTAAATAAAGTACATTCTTAACATATGCCACAAATTACACTAAATGGTTCTGATTATATTTCACCTAATATAATATAAACATTTCTTATGTTATTCATCGGTCGCTTGTCCGCTGACATAGGCCTCCTCCAGATCTTCCCACATTTTCGTGTCGTAAGTTGTTCTTCTCCAAGTTGGTCCAGCAATCTTTTAAATTCATATTCCCATCGTATCGTTTGTGTCCCTCTATTTCTTTTTCAATATCTTGGATACCACAATATAATGTTTTTTGTCCATTTATCTTTTTAGCTTCTCATCACATGTCCTGTCCAACGGCATTTTAGCTGCTTAACTGGTTTTTCCACACTTTCCATTTTTGTTTTCTTTCTTATGTTTATTATTGTTACTTTATCATATTTTCTTATTCTCAACATTCTGCGCTTAATCCCATGTTGGCACACTTAATTTGTTTATGTTTTTATTTGTAAGAGACCAAGTTTGGCAACCATAAGTCATACATGAACACGTATTATAAAAACTTTTGTCTACATTGATTGGGAGATATGAACGCTTTTCATTATTTGTTTGAATGACCAGAACCTTCACCAAGTACTTGCTAATGTTTTTTCGATTTACTTATTCATAAGTTCTTTATTACATATTATCTGGCCAAGACACACATATTCAATAGTTTTGGTCTCTATTGCTATAGTTTCATTTGTATTACTAGTTATTCATAATTTTAGTTTTTTGGGTGTTCATATGCCCAATCATTTTATCGTTGCAACTATGTATTTATTTTGTATATTTTGAGTTGCACTTTGAATCCGTGGATCTATGGTGCTTTCTACATGTGATGATGCTGAGATGCATGTCCTTTCATTCCCACTACCTTGGAGCTGTGGTAATCGAGGCTAACTCACGTATTATATGAATAAGGCTTATTAACCTTGCTCAACTGAAGTTTTAGTGTACATAAACAACGTTATTTAAGCCATATTGACTCTTAAGAGGGTTTAAGTGCTACTGGATGTACCTTAAATGTGATTTTACTAACATTTATATTTTACTACCTTTTACCCGCGACTTCGTCTTTGTGGAATAGTTACGTTGGGCAGAATTTTTTATTTTTTGATATTCTCGCTTTGCAAATAATACACATACAAACTGCTGTGAGCTAGCTAGTTGCTAGAGCAAATATTTATTTATTTTTTTAAGTGCCTAAATAAAATATAATAAAGTTTCATGGTGTTATATTCGATAATGATTAACTTTTATACAAACTTTCACCCCTATTCCAGCCCCGCCAAGCCTTTTATTCGCGATAAAAGTTAGCCTATGTCCTTTCCCAAGCTCTTGTCTATCTCTGTAATAAATTTTATCAAAATCGGTTCCGTGGTGTAGGCGTGAAAGCGTAACAAACAAACTTACATTCACATTTATAATATAAGTAGGGATTCATTATTCCTACTGCTTATAATAATATGACGTACCTACCTTAAGCGATGACTCACTAGCTCATTTATTCTTCTATAATATAAAAATCAAATAATTGAAAGAAAATGTAATAGGAAAGAACAGTATCGATGCAAATATTTTTTCCCAAGTAACTAGTATCGTACAATTTCCTTCGGGCGACCTTAAATTATCAAGTTCAATTACCAGAGCAATATAAAATACAGCAATGCCACCTTTGTTGCCGCAGCCTTGAATGTGGATTCGTCAAGCAGCTACCACAATGATAACAATCAAATCATTATTGCGTGTAGTGTTTACCAGCATGTTATCACATTTTGTGTAAATACAATCGACAAGGGGCAGTGGATGTGATCGCGCTAATACGTGACGATTTGTTGGCACTCTGTCAGCGGCTGTCGCACCTCTTAACTCTCACATGATCTGACTTGCTTCACATTTCGTGCAATCTATTTTTAATACTTCGCTTTTTTCTCCCTCTTCACTCTTGTTTTGGCACAGTCGTCCGAATAGGTATCTGTTTTAAATCAAGTGGCGTTTTCTGGAATCTTAATATTAATAACTAATTATTTTGTTTCAGTTACCTTAGACGTGGAACCCAGTGTTAATTGCAGCATATCATTGAGTTGCTGAAGTTTCGCACCAACAACAAAAGCTTATGTTTGTCGCTTAGCTAAGTTTCGTAAACAAATTCGGAATTTTCGTTTATCAGTTACCGAATGTGCTCAAGTGCTTGAAAGCGACCTCGATGCGGGTGCTCCAAATTATATAATTGGACTTTTTCTAAACAGAAGGCGAGAAACTGAAGTGTGTTGTGTGGAAATAGAGTGACAATTTGTCTGTTAGACTTTTACGGTTCGCTACATCTTCGGAGCGTGTGAGACGAACGCGACTTTCAATCGGAAGGGACAGAGAAGCAGTCACCATGAAGCAGAAGGACATCAGGCCGGCTCCATCTCTCATCGAGTTCAAGAACTTGCGCTTCCTCATAACGGACCGACCATCGGATGTCACCATCCAGTCCTACTTACAGGTATATATCACTTTATATTCCCGCCTCGCTGTTAATTATTTCTTATGGCCGATGATACTAACGTTTATATAACAATATCTGATGCCCGCGACTTCGTCCGCGTAGTTAAGGGTGTTTAAAAATAATAAGCAAAGGAATTGAAGGTTTTCTTATCCGGTTCCCGTTTTCGCTCCGGTTCCCAACATATTATATGAATCTTATTTCGAGGAAGATTGCTCTGGCAAACTAAGCCTTCTCTTGGTTTAGTTATAGCTCATCGACGTGAATTGCAGTTTCTCACTAATCCGCGTTTTTCTTAGCCTATGTCCTTTCCTAACTCAGTCTATCGGTGTACCTAGTTTTATCAAAATCTGTTCAGTAGCTCTGGCGTAAAAGCGTAACAAACAAACTTACATTCACATTTATAATATTAGTAGGGATGTCAAACGGTTGATATGAACTAATTTAATCAAGCAACACAAATAATACATTAGACTATTAAATAGTTGCCACCACTTGAGGGTAGAGCTTGCATCGGAAAATGTCGAAAATCAAAAGAAATAAAGGAAAATCGCAATTCTTAATATTATCCCCTAGCCTTAGGCTGAGAGCTATAGAACGTACTTAGACTTTGCTCAGACTTTACTTACGTAGAACTTTGTATAGTCATTTGACAGCTGAAATATGCTTAGCTAGGACAGCCCTTTCTAAAAGTCAAGATCACATTTTATTACACTTAACTAGTTTTACGTAAGCAAAGTCTAAGTACGCTATATAGATCTCGCCTTTTAATGTAACCGTATATGACAGCCCTATAATGCGTGAACAATTATATTATTTCCAATGTGTGCGTTAGCTAGTGGTTTTATATAAAAAAAATACTAAGGAGCTAATATCAAGCAAGGGGGACTGTTTACGTCTTTTCAATCAAAATTGAATACAGTAACAAAAGATTCGCGTACCATCGTACTTTCTATCTTGCTGTATCTACGTTAGAATGTTCTTCTCTCTCGCTCTTGTCTCCTATTCAATTTTTTATTTTTTAAAGTTATATCCCTCACTTCTGGGACTAATACTGGTCCAGTATTAATCCTAGAAGTGAGTGTAAATTTAAAGAACACTCCATCTTCAAGGCTAAAGAGCTTCTATCAAAATATTTAATACAACTATCCTATTTATATGGAAACTGAAAATCTTCTTAAGATACAATCCTAAAAAATACACATATACACAATACACACACTTTCACCTTCATATACACACAATTAATACTTGTATAGTTATTACTTTTAGTTTATTTCTTAATATGATTTGTTAAATTTTAGTAATCAGCTTGTTGTCACTAGCCGCTTGTATATTTTTATTTTCTGTTAATTCTACTATTTCCCCCACGAGACAGGCAACGCCTAGTGTGGGGGTCAGTATAAAATGTTAATTTGTACATGTAAACTGCGAAATAAATGATTTTATAATTACACAAATAAAATTTGGAAACAATTTTTTTAACGATGCGAGACTCGAATTCGCGTCCACTCGCTTGTGCGAGCGCTCTTCCAACTAAATCAACCGTTCGAGTGACGTATCGTTGATAAATCTTGTTTGCTTTGTTCAACTCTCAGGTTGTGGGTTCAGGCGTTTATTTGTGTAATTCTCTTCGATTACTTAGTCAACTATGCTCTTACAGCCATTGAAACCTAGATTTAGTACTTAGTACCGACCGGCGTGGCGACAGGCGCACATACCGCCATTATAATCCTACAAAGGGGCACGTCATTTACAAACATAGCTGGTTTTATTCTCGTGTCCACTTTACGGAATGAATTCCGTGTCAAGTATTCGTTTATGATTTGAATGAAATTCGTTCGTATTTATAATTGGGATGCCAGCGTTTTGTGCGTGCTTTTCGTTTCAAGGTTAGTTATTTTCGGTTTCACATAGATTGTAATCCTCTCATTCAGTCCATTTACTAAATTTCTTCTAATTCCATTCATGAAATGGAAACAATAATTCTAGTTGTTAAATTCAGCATTATTTCTCCTCACATGATGTACCATCGGTGGATAAATAATACCTAATCGACTCCGAAATTCGTCCTTTATTGGCTGTAAAAATATTTCACCACAATGTGGATCTTTTTTTATTGATGGTACGTAAAAAAGTACCCATGTCGTATTTAACTGGAAACACTGCGCAAGGAAGTTCGATTAATAGTCTTTTTGTAAGTGGAACAAAGTTCCTTGGAAACCGCACTGTGGAAAAACGACACATATCAAAATATTAGTTTGTTGTGATGGTGGAATTTGGCGGCAAGAATCAGGTTGAACAGCTTTTCGGAACACTCCTCGAGGTAAATCCGATAGAAAACGCGTTGTATGCGGTCGAATGGTCCGATATGTAGCCGAGATTGCAAAGCGCTAGATAGTGGATTGGCTTGAAGTTTTTATTGCCTTACTGTATTTATTACCTCCAGATTGTTCGAACTAATTTATATTTACTTCGATAGAAGCCTTACTCTATTTATTACCTCCAGATTGTTCGAACTAATTTATATTTACTTCCATAGAAGCCTTTATTTTATTTTTTACCTCAAGATTATTCTAAATAATTTATATTTACTTCCATAGAAGCCTTACTCTATTTATTACCTCCAAATTGTTCGAACTAATTTATATTTACTTCCATAGAAGCCTTACTTTATTTTTTACCTCAAGATTATTCTAAATAATTTATATTTACTTCCATAGAAGCCTTACTCTATTTATTACCTCCAAATTGTTCGAAGTAATTTAGTTTTAACTTCCATAGATGATTAATGATGATTCCATTTATATGATGAATATGGATGTTTGTTTCCGAGTCATGGATGTTTAAATGTATTTATGTATGTTTATATGAATTTATGTATGTTTAAGTAAGTATATTGTATTAAATATATCATTGTCTTGTAACCCATAACACAGGCTATATATGCTTAACTTGGGGCAAGATAATTTGTGTAAAAAGTGTGTCAATATTATATTATTATTATAGAACGGCGGAATTGGCTATGATTCGATATTCCGTCAGAGTCCCAGTATTCCGTTACTAAGCAAGGCATTACGAGGAGAACTGGAGGCAAAAAATCTAGCTGGTCCCCGACTGATATATGATATCTCTTGCAATCAGTGAAGACCGTAGCAGGTCTCTTTCAGACCAAGTCATTTATTTACTATTAATATATAGTAATTAAACTACCACTACGCCGCAGCGTTTTCGTATTAGACAGAATAATTGTCTGAGTCCAGAGTCTCGTTTCCCAGCTTGATTGAGACGCCTACATATTAATAATTGTGACAATCACCGCGCCTTTGAGTCCCACGGGCTTAAGTGCTAGTGTGACGACAATAAGTACAAGACATAACCTAGTTTTAATGTTTAGTATTATGTTTGTCATCCGATCAGCTTCGAATTTTTAATTATAACATTATTCAACATTAAACGCGATTGTCGTTTTTGCCATTAAGTGGATATGGGCTCTTTTGGTATGATCTTAGCTCAACATGTATATGACATAGGGCAGTCTTCTTTACCTACATATAAGGTCATCTTATAAGAAGAGCTTAGTTTTTTCTATAATATAAAAAGGTATTGACAACCGACTCCACACGCAAAGAAACTCGAGTCCTCTTACATTTGACATGTTTTTTGTCACACAAATTAAATATTTAAAACAAAATTAATTTGCCTGCGACCTCTCGCGTTCCGTGCGAGCGCTCTTTTCGCTGAGCCAACCGTTTAAGTGACGTACGTTGATAAATCTTGATGTGCCTTGTTCAACTCTCAGGTTGTGGCTACATCTTAAGGACCTACTATACAGTTGATAACCTGCTAAACCCCAATATTTGCATATGAGGAAATTGACTTGAGCTGTGGCCCTTTTAAATCCAAACAATAACAAATTTTAATTGTGTTTTAATCCTAGAAATGTTGGTTATCACTTTAAAAATATAACAAATTGTTTAGATTTGCAAAAGCGACATCTCAACTCAATTTCCTAATATGCAAATAGAGGGGTTGAGCAGGGTATCAACTGTAACGTAGATCCTGTAGCCACAACCTGAGAGTTGAACATAGCATACAAGATTTTATGGCGATACGTCACTTGAACGAATTTTATTTGTGTGTTAATGCTAGAAGTAAGGATTATCACTTTAAAAACATAATAATTGAATAAATGTGTGTGGTGTTTCAGGAGTTGAGGAAGCACAATGTGTGCGTGGTGGTGCGAGTGTGCGAGCCCAGCTACGACACGGCGCCACTCAGTGCGGAGGGCATCGAGGTGAGGGACCTGGCCTACGATGACGGGACCTTCCCGCCCACCAACGTCGTCGACGAATGGTTCGAGATTCTGCGTGAAAAGTACGTCCTATTTCTTATATATAACTTCCCTTTCTTGGCGTGCGTCCGTGCAGAATGGGATGTCGCTTGCACGCCTCCGTTTATGAAATGATTGTTCTCATATTAAACATTTTATTGAGATAAAACCTTTAATTGGGAACGCAACGGGCAACTACTAGTTTCTAATACTACTTTACGAAATGTTTGATGCGTCATGATACATTAAATGGCATTTTTTTTATGACAATAAGCGATGAGACGAGAAGGACTTTCAGTTGATGGTAATTTATATGCCTTAAAAATTAACTAAGTGGTTTACTAGAACATATTTAATGTAATACACTACAGAAATATCAATAGAATTAAATATTTGCTTTGTTTTAGATAACCCGCATAATAGGTACGTGTTGGTCCGAACCTCAACAACTCGAAAAATGACCCAATCCCTCCCAAGCACTGCCTTTTCCGTCACAAAACATTCATTAACTCAGTATCTAAAACCTCTATAAGTCGAAAAGAAATCAGCAATTACTAACAAGATATTGTAGTAAAAATTTCCCCTAAGAACTAATTATTTCAACAGTCTTATCACAAAATTAATTAAAATGAAACAAAAATTGCAAGACAACTTTTACATTGGTTCGCAATTACTATATTATGTTGTAATTCTGTATAAAAACTATTTTTGGTATATAAATGCATATAATATGATCACATATCTACTAAACATACATTTTGGTGATATGTATACTACATATATGTAGTATATGTCTGCTCTTGTTGGTCATATGTTTGCTACAAGTTGCAATCATGTCAAGTTATGATTTCTAACAGATTTTTGGTAGAACCAGGGTTTAATCACTTTTAGGCCACTTTCTACCAAAATGATTAAAATTGTTGTAAAAATTAAATAAGGCGGCTATGGTTTCTCTTGGCTTGATATAAATCCAATAATTTGATCAAAATATTTTCCCTCACACAGAGTTCTTTGGAGGTTTATTAGACTTTCTGCGAATGACAAGTTTTAGTCAAATGCCAGAGTAGTATCACTACAATATACAAATTATGTAGTAGTTGTTTTTTAACTACATATTATAAAACAAAGTCCTCCGCGCCACGTCTGTCCGTCTGTTCGCGATAAACTAAACTCAAAAACTACTGCACCTATCTTCACGCTCTTTTCACCAATGGATAACGTCGTTCTCAAGGAAAGTTTAATAAATTTTTGTATATACGAGGGTTGCACTCAACTTGAAAATTTCGGCAATCAAGGAAGTGACACAACATTACTATTTAAAAATGTATTTATTGCTTTTCGAAGTATTCTCCGCGAAATTTGACACATTTTTCCATACGATGGAACCAATCATTGAAGCAACCATTCCATTCGGAAGTTGGGGTCTCCAAAATGGCCGTTTTGTAGGCGTCCACAGCTTCTTCAGGTGATGAAAATCTCTGACCACGCAATTTATTCTTTATTTTAGGGAAAGTATAGAAATTATTAGGGCTTAGGTCGAAGCTGTACGGCGGATGGTCTAATAATTCTATGTTTTCTTGCTCTAAAAACTCTTTTGTTCTGTGCGCGGTGTGAGAAATCGCATTGTCGTGATGGAGGATGATGCGGCGGTTGCAGTTCTCTTTACGGAGTTCAGAAAGACCTGTGGCAAACAAATGCTAGCATACCATTCTGCATTAACCGTTCTTTGTCCCTCAAAGAAAAGCCCCGAAAGTCATAATAAATCATCTCTCTAGAATTTTCTCGAGTCAATTCCATTTTTCAACGACTAAACAAGTTTGAAAAGACCTTGTGACAAGACCGAGAATCTTTTTTTAAGTAAATAAATGGTATTTGATTTTTAAAACCAAGGAATTTTCAATTAAAAAGATTTTAATATGACAGGAACAATGGAAATATTCCATTCCCGATACTTTTAGTGCAGCCCTCGTATTAACGAAATTTGTTAGACATGTCGGAAAAATAAGGGAGCTATGAACGAAAACGCTGTCTAAACCCTTTGAGATATAACAAAATAATGTACGGAGGAATTGTGTATCTTATACCTATCTGATAGCATATGTCTTTCTCTTAAAGATAACATGATATACCCATTTAAATATTTTCAAAATTGGCAATTATAAAGCGGTAATGTAAAAGCCATTTGCACAAATACTTAATCCTTATCATTTTCTTTGACAGAACAGCGTCTGTCGGGTCAGTTAGTTGAAAATAAAATAGCAGTGTATTTTGATGAAGTAAAATATATGATAGAATTAATGTAAACGTTTGCGTCACTAGCTAATAGCAATAACATTTTGTTATTAGCGCAGTAAAGTGATCGTGTACTTCTTATTTGCAGTTATAACTAATACGTGCATTCAGATGAATTATGATGTTATTTTTGTACCACTCTGTACAACAGAATAATTTAAACCGCCCAAGGTTAAGGTCACCTTCAACATAAATTATCTTTATCTAGACTAATGCATAGTGCACGTCTTGTTTTTTTTTAATTTGGACATCTGTACATCTGTTTTGTCATTATTTGCGTTCACTAGTATATCATCTGCATTTGCTTGCAGGTAATATTTCTTAGAACAACATATTTTTAGATGCTAACTGACCCGACAGACGTTTTTCTGAACATAATAAATTAAATACTGTTTTTTATGAATTTGTCAGTAATATTTATAACATCAAGAATTATTTCGTAAGATATGCTCCCTGTTGTTATAACTGTCAAAACGTGCGTCAATAAATTCTCTCATAGAAAATATGTCCATACAAAACAAATATTGGAAATAAGATTAATAATTATGGGTCCCAAATCGAAATAAAAACTATCCTATCCCTCAATGTGGACTAAACTCCCCATTAAAATGCGTTTATTAATTTAGGAGTTCACTGGAAAAAAATATCAGGACACTGGATTTTTATATACAGTAAAAGCTCTTTATTCGCGGGGTATATGTTCCGTAAATATGCCGCGAATACAGAAACCGTGAATAGAGAATAGTAATTTATATGGGATTATAAGGGATACGGTCCTAGGTGACAAAATAAAACACAAACTTAAAAAAACAAAAACAATTTAATTGAAGTTTTTCACTATACTTATCAATCATTATCTTCAGACTTAGGTTGCTTAAGGATAAAAGAATTTTGTAATTTTTTCTTGTATAACAGTTTTTAAAAGCTCTTATAGTTCAAACTGATATTCATTAGCAATTTGCATCTTAAAAATAAGACTTCGTTCCATAGACGGATCAATTTTCATAAAGAAATCACAAAGCTCATTTGCCATGCCAAGGTTTAAACCTTCACTAAGATTTGTCAAATTAAATGTCACATTTCCAGTGCTTGTTGAAGCCTCTTCTTCAATGTTCTGTGAATTTAACATTTCCTCCAAGTCGATTTCAGTCAAATCTTCATCTTGCGATTCAAGCAACTCCTGAATGTCACTTGATTCTATTTGTTCGAACCCATCTCGTCCTATTCGATTCGCAATTATGCAACTATGTAGGAATTCTTTTTATTAATATGCATGTACTATGTACCGATTACATCCGCGAATAAAGAAATCTTTAGCCGCGAAGATAGGTCACAATTTTTTAATCCGCGAATAATGAAAACGCAAATGAGAAGCTTTTACTGTATATTAAGATTTTCGGTCAGATTTACCATACATAGGTTTATGATTCATATCATAGAATACTATATTTTTTATTAGGTGCTGTGTGTTAATCGTTAATATATTTATTATCAACTAGCTGACCCTGTAAACGTAGTTTTACCATATAAATTATTTTTAGAGTTATACCGTTTCTGGACATTGCAACATTACTTTATTATTCTAAAATAAACGTAGCCTAAGTTACTCCTTATTACATCAGCCTGCCAATAAAGTCCAGTCAAAATCGGTCCAGCCATTTCAGAGATTAGCCTGAACAAACAGACAGACAAGAATTGTAAAAATTGTTATTTTGATGTATATATATTCATAATCATGTAGTAAAAAACGGTTATTTCAATATTACAAACAGTCGCTCCAATTTTATTTATATATATAGATGAACGTGTGTTATGATTCTGATAATGTTTCAATCTGAGTTCTGCGTATTTGATTACCGGACCGATATACATCTTACGTAGCTGTACTGACATTTACTCAATTATTAGAAACTGTTGCGTCATCTTGGACTATGTACGTGATGGAACAGCTGATTGGCGAATACTTTGATTCGCTATAAATAAACTATTAATTGCTGGAGAACTTATTTCGGCGTCTATTTCTGCTGTGAAGCAGTAATGTTTAAACATTATTGTGTTTCAGTCTGAAGGGCGCCGTGGCTAATGAAATTACTGGGCAAATGAGACTTAACCTATAAAAAATTACAATTAGTTGAAAGTCCTGCTCGTCTCGTCCGTTACTGTCATGAAAAAAAAATTTTGAGTGTGTGGTGCTTGTTATAATCGGTTGGTGATTTTTTGTCGAGCAGAGCGCAGAACAAGCCGTCGTCTGCGGTGGCGGTGCACTGCGTGGCGGGACTGGGCCGCGCTCCCGTCATGGTGGCCATAGCGCTCATCGAGCTGGGCATGAAGTACGAGGAGGCCGTTGAGACCATACGGGAGTAAGTGACCCCACATACTGTTTGGACTTTGGAAGTGTGTGAGTGGCCGGGATGTAAATGCAGCTAGATCAATTGGCGTTGTGTAGAGACGTCGTTTCATTGTGTCTTCTACCGCATTGTATCACGGGGAGTGTTCCGAAGAGCTATTTCACCTGATTCTTAGAAAGCTTTAGAGTGAGCTTCCTTGTGCGCTATTTTCGGGACGATACAAAATGGGTACCTTCAAAAAAGTGCGTACAAGGTGTACCGAAGGGCCTTAAAGGCCGACAACATTCCTGTGATTCCTCTGGTCTTGCAAGAGAATGTGGGCGGCGATCACTTAACACCAGGTGACCGGTACGCTCGTTTGTCCGCCTGTTCCATAAAAAAAATATTTCATAACAAAGTACAAGCTAATAGTATTAGTGGTTTTGGTTGTAACTTGTGCTTTTATGTTGCATAATAAAGTAGCAGTAATAAAAAACAAGTGGCAAAATATCAGTCCTAATTTATTTATTTAAGTACAACATCATATACAACGACCTCTATCTCAGTGGGCAGGGCCACTAAACACAGAGCTATGTGGGTCGTATTCTTTTTTTTATGGAAAAGGAGGACAAACGAGCGTACGGGTCACCTGGTGTTAAGTGATCACCGCCGTACAAATTCTCTTGCAACACCAGAGGAATCACAAGAGCGTTCCCGGCCTGCCGGTGTACGCGCATTTTTGAAGTCGCATTGTCCCGGAAACACCGGACAAGGAAGCTCATTCCACAACTTTGTAGTACGTGGAAGAAAGCTCCTTGAAAACCGCACTGTGGACGACCGCCACACATCCAGATTATTTTTTTATTCATTTCTTATTAATAAATTACATATTATAGATATCAAAATTCTTGTACATAAATAAACTCATTCGAGTTTTGCCGTGTACAAAAGGTCGGAATACATATAATATTATTTAAATTTAAAGTTTAATACCTAATTAATTATAAAAGAAAAAGGAAACAACTTAAAAAGATGGTGAGGATGATATCCTAATTTGTGGGGTGTCGTGACAAGGTGGAATTCGGCGCCAGGAATCAGATGACAGAGCTCTTCGGAACACTCCCCGTGATAAATGCGGCAGAACACACATAATGAAGCGACGTCACCGACAATTCGAGCTGCTCTGCGTTGCACGCGGTCAAATGGATCCAGCTGATACAGGGTCGCTCCAGACCAGAGATGACAGCAATACTCCATGTTGCAGGTCCTGCGCTTTGTCGAGCGCTAGAATGTGGGCCGGCTTGAAGTATTGCCGTGCTCTATTGATGACGCCCAGCTTCTTATATACAGGCAATAGGCCCCTATATTGTTAAAATAAGTAATTAATAGTATTTTAAGTATAGTTTGTGTTGTCCCATAGCCAGCGGCGCGGTGCAATAAACGCCAAGCAGCTCTCGTACTTGGAGAGGTACAGGCCAAAGTCGCGTCTCAAGAAGAACGGACACAAGAACTCATGCTGCGTGCAGTGAGTCGAGCGGCCGACAGCGAATCAAACTCTGCTTTCACACACACACTCGACACACGGGAGCATAGACAACTAACTAGTTTTTTTTTATTTAGCCCGCCCACACACTCTCCGACTCCATTGTCCGGCCCCGATTTTCGTTTTACGATAATTCTCTTTACTAAATTTACAGTTCGTCGGACTAGGCGTTACATAATATTTTTCTTTTCTGTATCTAAATCTAATTTCTTCAGTTCCTGACATTATTTTTTTAATCGGGACCGTACAAAAAGGCCGGATTGTCGGGATCCTCAGCGTCTTGTGGCGTCACAACTTATTTTCTAAACATATTCCGAGGGTCCGTAACCGAATTCCGACAGCTTTTGGAGATGACATTCCCGTTCAGTTTCGCGGTGAATTTGATTACGAACTCGGCACCTCCGATACCGTCTTTATATAATTTTGCTACGAAATTTAATTGACAGCCATTTTGTATACTAAGTGTAATAATTATTGTGAACCGTGTAGTATGTGGAGCCTTTATAGCCACTATTTGTGTTCATTGGAGGACAGTCACTATGCTGTATGTAATAAAGTCCAAGTTTCCATAATACACTGAATCGAGTCGACTACACGCTTTAAAACTACTTAATTTTGATTTTGTTTATTATAAATTTGTGTGTTGATAATATCATAATTCTATATTTTTTCTTAAATGCTATTATTTTATATTTTTCTTAGAGACATTATTATTATTAATCAATGAATAAATTATGACATAATAGAAGATTTATTTGTATTTGCTTCATAAGACAATGGATATATTTTTTTCGCGTTTTTCAATTGTTTTAATGAAATTATGACGATGCTGAATAAATTAGCCTTCAGATGAAACCGACTGAGGTCAACGAGAGCCACATTAAATACACAAACCTAATCACTGATGTTCCAGTACTTGTAGCTCTTTGATATTATTTTTCTATATCTAATTTTATGAAAATAATCAAAGTTATGATTGTGTAACCACGCCACATTCATAAATAAAAATTTATTTATAAGCAATGAATCGATGTTTAATTTACGCTTTCCTCAAAACAATTACATTAAGTCTACCAGTGGGAGGCTCCTTTACATAGGATGCCGGCTAGATTATGGGTACCAAAACTGTATTTCTGCCGTGAAGCAGTATTGTGTTTCGGTCTGAAGAGCGCCGTAGCTAGTAAATTACTGGGCAAATGAGACTTAACATCTTATGTCTCAAGATGACGAGCGCAATTGTATTGCCGCTCAGAATTTTGTCTTTTTCAAAAATCCTGAGCAGCACTGCATTGTAATGGGCAGGGCGTATCAATTACCATCAGCTGAACATCCAGCTCGTCCCGTTCCTTACTGTCTAAAAGAAATAACCAGCACGTAATATTCATGATACTTATATTAGATCATACCATCAGCATTACATTGACTAAAATCTATTCAGATGAGTGTAATAATGCAATGAAATTAACTGACCTTTTCATTTTCTAAGCCTAACGATACTTATGCAATGCTCGATATCTGGTATATTCTGTAAGTAACATTCTTAAGGAAACTAGCAGTTTCTTAATTTTAACTAAGAGATCAGTGAGTAGGTGACGACAATACCCGCATAGTCACTAAAAAGTAGTAAATTCACCAGATATATACTTATATTATATATTTACTTTTTAGAAATGGGATAGTCACGCTGCCGTCTTATGAAGTCAGCATAATCGGGCCAAACTCGTCCGGGTTAATACCACACTCGCACAGAATACCGGCGTGAAGTAGCGGCCTAGTGCCGCTTTGTTTCGCATATGTTAGTGTCGAGGACCGGAGGCCATCCCCCCACACCAGAATATGACAGCGTTCCTCAGAGATTTTACCCCACGAGGGCACCGGCTCTACCAAAGTCGGAGAATCCCTCCCTGAGCATTCTCGCTCGGGCCGCCCGTCGTCTTCTGGGGAGGGCATAGAACCATACGACATGGGTACCTTCAAAAAAGCGCATACACCTTCCTTATAGGCCGGTAACGCTCCTGTGATTCCTCTGGTGTTGCAAGAGAATGTGGGCGGCGGTGATCACTTAACATCAGGTGACCCGTACGCTCGTTTGTCCTCACCATCTGGTGTCGCGTTCCTTCACAGTGTGATAGTCAAGGAAATTTCCGCCACGTACAACCAAGCTTTGGAGTCTTCCTTGCGCGGTGTTCTCACGAAAATATGATATAAATCAAATCAAAATCACTCATGTAGGTCACGGAAATGACACTTATGAATGGCAATTTATTTTTTTCTTATTGAATTTAACGTCACTTCGTGAAGTGTTGAGCTAGTGATAAGGGGTAAGATACTCATTACCACTCTTTTATATCGATATTTATATTTTCATCGTTTTACAAATCACTTCAATTACAATATTTATGTAAAGTGATGCAACAAAAATACTCAACCTTCTTCTCAATAAACCCTGAAAGTTATTTAGTATTAAGAATCTGAAGCAGTTTTCGGTAACAGGATCACAAATAGCGCCCGTTCACGAGCATGAAACATGGGCTAGCCATCGCCTCTCTCGACCATGTTTTAGGGAAGGGAACAACCCGTCCCATTTCGCCGCCACAAGCATTGACATTTAAGATACGATTACATACATACTCACTCGCTTATTCACCACTTTCATAAAAAAAGCACTTAGCAAGCAAATATTATTGATAGATAATTGCCGCACACTAAATTGAAAGGTAAAGGTACAATGGTTCGGCAAATACATACTGTATTTTGGCGCGTTGTAACTACCAAAACAAACAAAAGTACACTTATTTTTTCGTAAATAGCTCGGCGCAAATAGCTACCCTCGTTGAAATTTTCGTCAAATTACCTTAACCTGCCCAATTCATTCCACTTGTCCTAAGATCCAATATGGATTTCTACTGTATAGGTAACCTTTATTGTCATCTCCAATGTTACATTAAATAATTTGTTAAACAACTCATTTCCTTCACTCACTCCATCATCATGATATAGCCTCAGTCCTAGGACCCTGGCAGCTTCTCATCAATTGCATGGTCAACATGAAAATGTCATAAACAAGCTCTAAAAACACATCCCATATGTACCGAAAGGTACCTAAGTCAAATTTGTAAATACATCCAGGTACTTAGTATTTTTTTTGGAAGAGGAGGACAAACGAGCGTAAAGGTAACCTGCTGTTAAGTGATCACCGCCGATCACATTCTCATGCAACACCAGAAGAATCACCGAAACATTCCTTAAGTAAAACTTGCCATTAAACTAATAAATAACAAGAAAAATAAAATCAGTTAATAAGTAGTGCTCTCTTTATTCAACAATCAAAAAAGTACTTTATTTACAATCTTAAAACAGTATTAACTTAATTAATTATCCCTCATAATAAGATTAATTCGATTCGAAAAGATTGTCATACAATTACAAATATCTAATAATTGCAATAACTTATGTATTAAATCGTATAACTATTTAACAGTGCTCTGGGTTAAAACATCTAATAATATAAAATACAGAGAACATAATGTAGCTATTATTGGGTCGATGGGCTGAGACATTTTTAAGAGAATTAGGTACAAACTATTTGTACTTCGACAGAGTTCACCTGAATTTATGCGAGATTTGATAAATTATGCTATTTAACCAATAGTTTATTGAAATGTTACATGAGCTTTACATTTTTTGGAGGACGCATAGTTTCCGAGATATAACGAAAAAGGTGTTTGCCCCCTTTTTTCCAAGATGGCCGCCGGGGCACAAGGGCAGAAACCCCACAGACTTGGGGTTAAGCTTCTATTGACCCCCACACATGTTCCAATAATAAAATCCTCTAAGAAATGCATTTTTTTTTTTATTCTTTTTTTTATAAGCCACACATCATATTGATGAAGACGGCAAATACTGCAATATTAGGTCCTTAAATTGTAACATTTCAATGGACTACAGTGGGAGGCATTTTCAAGAAGGTTTTGAACCAGTGTTGCCTGTGAATTACGATACGCAGACGTGGTCGCTAACAATGGGCCTGATGAGATAGCTCATGGTAGCTCACAGGGCAATGGATGGAGGGGGTATGTAAGAGAACCAAAGTCACCGACATAGCCCAAATGATTCCGAAACTCAAGTGGCAGAGGGCAGGACACATAGGTCGACGGTCAGATGGCTGTTGGGGCAGAAAAGTCTTCGAACGGCGACCACTTACCGGAAGATGGACCGACCGGAATACGTTCTATGAGGGCAGCGCAGGAACGATCGTCTTGGAGATCTTTGGGCAAGGCCATTGTCCAGCAGTGGACGTCTTCCGGCTGATGAAGAGGCTTCATTGGACAGGTTGACGGCTAGGTAAGCCACCTTACGTGTATGTTGTTAAGTTGGTTACAAAGTTGCTACCACTGTCCACTGCTCTATACCGAGTACGAACTTGAGTCAATAAACCACGTTCACTCTGTTCGCACGCGTTTCATATAACTATCACCTAAGTACATACCTATCAGTAACACAGCGGCAATACTACTGCTTCAATGCGTATTAATGCAAGCGTTAACACGAAGAAAATTGACGTAATTTTGTTCTATCACCACCAATATTTACTACAACACATAGTAAACAATCACCCCGAATAACAGCTAGACGTTGTTGGAAACAGTCTGATTTCGTATAAAACCGCGTCTCCTGTGTCGTGTTTTCATGTTTGTTAACAGAAAAACATGTTTTATAAACAGATTAGGGGCGTGGCTTAACAGTTTTGTTAAATAAATCACCTTAACATGTTTACCGCGAGAAATGGATAACAACACCCGCGTTCGCCTGCGGGGAGGGAAATTAACGCATAATTTGTTTTTGTTCAATGAATGAAGACGTATCTATCATTAGTAGCTAGCGATAATTCTATTTGGTTTGATTGTGATGGAATGGATAAGGAAAATACTTTGTTTTTTACTGATAAAATAAAAACCGGTTTTTTGGGATGTTACATTAGTAGATCATAAAAATAAATACAAAAGCTGGATGCACTACGTCGGAACTCATTTTTGAAATGAAACAAATACATACACAAAAACAGGTGCAGCGGACGGACTGTTTTGCTAATATAGTTTGTGAGAAAAAATTTGACACAGCAGACCCAGTTTTACGCGTGCAACACCATGTTTACTTGGTTACCTAGTTTCACTCTCTTTATAACCCTTATAGGCTTACAGTATCAAAATAAATATACACTTGTGCGATTATCTCACCATACATTCATCTCTCTCAAATATCATTTAGTTTTGTCTTACTCACTTTAACTTTAATACCATTACACAAATAAAATTTATAAACAAAATATATCAACGACTCGGGACTCGAACCCGCGGCCTCTAGCGTTCCGCGCGAGTGCTTCTACACTGAGCCAACCGTTCGAGTGACGTATCGTTGATAAATCTTGTATTTGTCTTGTTCAACTCTCAGTGTGTAATTAATCCCATTTACATTTGCAAGAGCGACATCTCAAGTGAATCTTCTAATATGCAAATATTGAGGGTTCAGCAGGTTATCAACTGTAAAGTAGATCCTGTAGATGAAGCTCTAACGTTGAAAAAGACATATACAAGATTTATCAACGATACGTCACTCGAACGGTTGGACCAGTGGAAGAGACTCGCACGGAACGCGAGAGGCCACGGGTTCCTGTACCGCATCGTATATAAATGTTGTTTATAAATTTGAGGGTGAGGATTTGTGAGGGTTATCACTTTAAAAAAAATAACAGATTGTGTAGATTTTCATGCTTTCTTTCTCTAAAGACTCATGAGAAACCGTAACCATCTTCTGGCGTTTCCCTACCTAAGATGACAAAATATGACATGATCATCGGCGAACAAGAGACATTTTAATATTGTCATATTCACTCTCTGTTAGATCTATTATACAAAACATGCCACAGGCCTTCTCCAACTATAAGAATGCGCAGAGTTCTGGTTTTAAACCAGGATTATCATGTGATGCGTCTTAAGGAGATGACCTCATCCACACAACCCATTTGTCTGAAATTTTGTAAGCGTGTCAGTATTATGTATTATGATAACGGTAGAATTATTCAATCCGTCACTTTGTACTTAGAATCTCTATAATAAACCTTAAACATCAATTCTACATAGCTAAATTACTAAAAAATACATACATCAAGGACGAATGCGATATAAATTACATTGTTTAAAAATTGTACATATTTATGTACAATTTCATTTTTTCAAAACATTTTCATCTTTATTTAAAGATGAAAATGTTTTGAACACCTGAATCTTTGTTTACATTCTTTATCTCATCTTGTTGGCCTTACTATTTATATAAAATTGTCATGTTAAAGTCAAACAGCCCGGTGCAAGTACGTTTGTTTACTTGGCGGGTACGTACTTGTGCGCTTTGCCGCCGTATCGCGCTATGAACGCCTTGATGTCAAACTTCCGCTTGCAGCCGTCGTAGTTCATGAAGCGCACCTTGCCAAAGACGCTGCGCTCCGCCCAGCCCTGGTCGTGCACGCCGCAGATAGACCACATGCATCCTGCCATCAACAAAGTATATATATAACTCGCATATATGAAATAAATGTAGGTACATACTTGTTACCATATTTGCTGACTATATACCAAAAATTAACAAAATCCGTGCATTGGTCTTGTCAAAAAATGACTTTTCATTTTGAGCAAATTTAAACGTAACTACTGTTGTATTAGGTAACTGGGTCAGTCGTTTAATGAACTTCAATATTTCAAAATTATAAGGCGGCGGTACCGGCTTGCCGTGCAAATGTTGAATGCGCCAAACCATCAGACACGGTCTGGTACCAGACCATATTCAATTTTTTTTTTATGGAATAGGAGGACAAACGAGCGGACGGGTCACCTGGTGTTAAGTAATCACCGCCGCCCACAATCTCCCGCAACACCAGAGGAGTCACAGGAGCGTTGCCGGCCTTTAAGGAAGGAGTACGCGCTTTTTTTGAAGGTACCCATGTCGTATCGTCCCGGAAACACCGCACAAGGAAGCTCATTCCACAGCTTTGTAGTACGTGGAAGAAACCTCCTTGAAAACCGTACTGTGGAGGACCGCCCCACATCCAGATGGTGAGGATGATATCCTAACTTGTGGCCTCCGGTCCTCGACACTTACCTATGCGAAACATAGCGGCACTACGCCGCTACTACACGTCGGTATTCTGTGCGAGTGTGGTAATTAGCCCGGATGAGTCTGGCCCGATTGTGCTGACGTCAAAAGACGGCAGCGTGACTCTCCCACTTCTAAAAAGCCCTTAGTCGCCTCTTACGTCACCCATGAGCCTGGGACTCCCCTATTCTTTTTACGCCCCGGGGAAAGTATAGGGCAAATAATATATTGAATAGCAGCGCTACGAAAGAAAAGCCGCCAGTGTCTTGACACGCGTATTTTATAGCCTAAACAGGTCGGGTTTAGTCGCGCCAAACCATCAGACGCGGTCTGGTACCAGACCATATTCCATATAATATATTGAATAGAAGCGCTACGAAAGAAAAGCCGCCAGTGTCTTGACACGCGTATTTTATAGCCTAAACAGGTCGGGTTTGGTCGCGCCAAACCATCAGACGCGGTCTGGTACCAGACCATATTCCATATAATATATTGAATAGCAGCGCTAAGAAAGAAAAGCCGCCAGTGTCTTGACACGCGTATTTTATAGCCTAAACAGGTCGGGTTTGGTCGCGCCAAACCATCAGACGCGGTCTGGTACCAGACCATATTCCATATAATATATTGAATAGCAGCGCTACGAAAGAAAAGCCGCCAGTGTCTTGACACGCGTATTTTATAGCCAAAACAGGTCGGGTTTGGTCCCGCCGAACCATCAGTCGCGGTCTGGTACCATCGCACAAAATCATTATTATTACCGTCCGGACCGTACTGAGTACGACGGCGGACCAATTGGCGCGAGGCGTGCACTTACGCCCACCGGACCGTCCTATGGTCCGGCCGTACCAAATCCGACCATGTCTTTAGGCTATAAAATACACGTGTCAACACACGGCGGTTTTTCTTCGGTAGCGTAGTACATGTGTTGGGGTAACTTTTTGACGGTCGCGGGCGGCGCTATTCAAAGGCAAGGTCGAACTTCGTACGGCGTAGGGTACATCTTCTATCGATTATTAGATTTCTTAAAGGAAGTTGTAATCGAAAAGCAATAAATTGTTTAAGTTAATTTTAATATTGTTCTGTAATGATTATTGTAAAAATACTACATCCTAGGTATTTAAAACTAAACATATTCGTAATTTTGTTTTTATAAATTATGTAGTAGTTTAGAGATAATGATTGTGAATAAGGAAGAACCAAACAGTAACAATTTATTACTTGTTTGTAATTTGAAAGCAAACTATCAAAAATCGTACCAACTTACTTGTTCGCTGCTCAGGAAATCACTCAGAAAACAGTGGTTTCATAAGTATTGAACTTACAAATATAAACAATTTTGTAGAAAGCTTATCCATTCATTAATTTATTAATAATTGTTAAAAATATTGAAACATTCGAATAACCCTATTAACGCCTTTATTTTTTCGCCATTTTAGTGTTTGTTGAATGTTGATTCAAGAATCAGTGTTCCGCTAGCTTTCGGGATATGTGTTAGTGAATCCAAGTGGATGCCTTACCTTATTTATTAATTTAACTTTCTAAAAGTTCAAGTGAAATCTTTAAATCAGTTTTCATTTCTTCGCTAATCGTCTTAAAAATTAAGCTCTTAAGCTTGTTTAATAAAAGGGAAGTAACAGCCGATTTGGCGCTTGTGTGCTACGTTGTCGCTTCTCGGGGTCAAAGTACGTTGTCTAAACAGACGCGATTTTCATGTTGTTACTACCAATGGATAGCGTGGTTGTCGAGGAAGGTTTTAGTGTATAATTTGTTAAGTTTTTGTAAACATATTTGTACACATTAACGATATTTGTTGGAATAATAATTAAATAAAATTTTGTATTTTTTACTCCTTACCAGTATACCCGCTGGGGTCACGACCGTCCACACTGTAGTGATCGTTCATGTATATGGCGTACTTGAGAGCGTCTTCCGGGCTAGGAGTCCACTCCAGTACCTTCTTGCACCAGTACATCCGCAGAAAACCGTGCATCTTGCCCTCCTTCACCAGTTGTATTTGGGCAGAGTTCCACAGATCGTCGTGAGTCTCCGCCTTGCACAGCTGCTCTAGTGTGTATATGTGGGTTCTTTTGTCCTTCCTGCAAGAGACAATAATTGGTCTAAATAATGAGCATGTTTTCAGATAAAACAAAAAATAAAGATTTGGATTTATAATAAATATTATTTATAATACATCCTATTTACTACCTATTTTATTATTTTTATCTACAACCTATTTTATAATAAATCAAAGCCTTTTGAATACAACTACACCTTAAATGATACACTTCTACAGAAATCCAATCTTATTCACGACCTCGGGAGTGTACTTTGTTACTCTGTGGCAATATTGATTACATAGTAAAAAAAAGCATAACAAATCTGGGCTTCGCCTTGCGCACGTGGAAACTATTTTCTGATATAGAACCTATTAAATTTATCTACTATGCGTATGTCAGGAGTATTCTGGAATATGCTTGTCAATTTTGGTCTCCACATTATTTCATTTACAATGGTGGTTTCATTTATAGGAAAAACGTTGGTGTGTAAGGAACTACGCATGAACGGCCTGTCAACTGTGTTACGTATTTTAAAGTGTTAGAAATATAATTAAGTAAGTTCTTAGTAGTAAAATATTTGTGAAACAGTGAAGTAATTAAGTGAGAGTGTTAGTTACGAGATTCACACTGTAATTAATCTAAAATGATTAATTTTAAAATCTGACAACAAAATTTAATAACTTATAAACATTCAAGATAATCCCACGAAACCTCATTCTTTTTCCTATAATAACCCACATCCTTAATTTTTCGATTAAATCTAATACTTTCCCAGAAACATGGAAAGAAGCTCACTTAATTCCTTTACCAAAAATTTCAAACCCTCTGACTTTTCGCGACTATCGCCCAATATCTATACTCCCTTTCCTTTCTAAATTACTGGAACGGTTAGTTTATAAACAATTTAGTTATTTCCTTAATAAATACTGTCTTCTAAGCCCCGTGCAGTCAGGTTTTCGTCCTGGACACAGCACCGAGACCGCTTTGGTCAAAGTTACGGACGATATTCGTCTCGCTATGGATAACCAACAGCTTACTATCTTAACCTTACTTGATTTTAGTAACGCATTTGGTTCTGTCGATTTCGACATATTAGTGAAATCATTATCTTCTTTAAATTTATCAGCAGATGCCGAGAGTTGGTTCCATAGCTATTTGATAGGGCGACGACAGCGTATTAAAGTTGCGGATATACAATCATCCTGGGTTCATGTTTCTGCCGGTGTTCCACAGGGAGGTGTCCTTTCTCACTTGCTTTTTTCAATATTTATAAACTCTATCACTAGCAATCTAAATTCTTCTTTCCACTTATATGCTGATGATGTTCAAATTTATAGGCACTCCACGTTATCTGATTTACAATCTACAGTTCATAGTCTTAATAAGGATCTCGCTACCATATGCGAGTGGTGTAAAAATTATGGTGTAATGATAAATCCAGGAAAAACGCAGGCAATTATCATAGGCAGGCAACATCTGATCTCTAAAATTGACTGGGATGTACTGCCTAGACCTCGTGTCAATGATGTTTTAATCCCTTTTAGTAGTAATGTCAAAAATCTAGGCTTACATATAGATTCAAATTTTTCTTGGCAGACGCAACTGAATGAATTAAGTAAAAAAGTTTTCTCCGCACATGGATCCCTGCGCCGGTTACGTAATCTTCTCCCAGTACCTAGTAAAATATGTCTTGCGCAGACTTGCCTGCTCTGCATTCTTGATTATGCAGACATTTGCTATCCCGACCTTACCGAGGCGCAGCTGGATAAACTCGAACGCCTACAAAATTTATGTATTCGCTTCATTTTTAACCTACGTAAATACGATCATGTCTCCTCCTACCGAAAAAAACTTAACTGGCTTCCTATACGTCTACGTCGCAATTCCCACATTCTACACCTTCTTTACTCCATAATTTTTCACCAAAACACTCCTCTTTACCTTAAAGACAGATTTGAGCTACTAGGGTCTCAGCATGAGCTTTCGTTGCGCTCTGCTGCGAAACAAATACTAAATGTTCCTTTACATAAATCTGATAGCTATCACTCTTCTTTCACCATTAATGCCATCACTCTTTGGAATCAACTGCCGCTTACTATCCGTCAAGCACAATCATTAGCATCCTTTAAAAATCAACTAAAAAACATTATCTGTCCTCTATTTGATAGAATCTATCTGTATGTATCCACCAACATAATTCAACAATTCTGAAATGTTAATTATTGTTCCTACTTTTTACATATTTTACTTTCTTATAAATTTATCTATATTTTAGTATAGTATATATTATGTGTGTCTATATTTTTGACACTTCTTACCCTTTTAATGTACTGCCTTTCTCTTTTATTGTATTACAAATGGTTGCCTGGAAGAGATCACTATATAGTGATAAGGCCGCCATTTGCACCATATCATGTAATTATGTATGTTAGTAATTAAGTTATATTTTGTTAATGTGGTGTCAAAAAAGTGTAATAAATAAATAAATAATGCAAGTGAGTATTACTTGAAATATAAATTATTCTGTTAAACTATATTAAAATGCAGTGATAAAAAGACGAAATTATAACAATTAGTTCCTTCGACCGTTAGAGTAGTTCAAAAGTGACTTACTAACGTGTCGAGTTCAAAATACACCACCTTCACAATCACAAACACACTCCACAAACTGACACAAACATACATGCACACAAACATTTACACTACTTACATACATACAATCATAAACACATACATACACACTTACATACATTACACAAAACATCAAAACACTCGCCGGCGAGTGTGTTCTTCTCAACTTTTCATCTTTCATCTTCATTCTCTCTCCTTCCCACACAGCCGTTCCGAGGTTCGAGTCTCCTTAGGAGACGCAACGCGACTGTTGTTGCGTAGTCTTTGCGGCCTCCACGGCCCACGTCCTATGTCGCTGTAAAAGCCTTCAGGGCCAACAGCAAATAGGAGGTTTTAGTCGGTATGGGGTGTCCGCTTGCGCGTACACTCGTGTCCGACATATTACGCCCCGTTCCGGGGCGTAAATACGTAAACGTATTTTCCTCCTCTCGAAAAAAAAAAGTGTCGAGTTCAAGGGTCTGTCTTCGTGGTCAAAGCCTACCTAAGGTGTTTATAAGACAAGGACAATTTACCTTTTTTTTACCCAAGGATCTTATTCTCAAAAATAAACGACCATGGAAAATGTTACAACTAGACGTCCTTTATCAAAAACTTTATCTGAGCCAATATCTTCATAGATATTTATCTGACGATGATTCAATACTAAATCGCAGCATAATAAATATTTCAACACAGAGTGCACCTGACAGAACATTAATGGACTTTGAAGAAATACATGAACTTAAACACCTAATCAATAAACTTAATGCAGAACTTACCATTGCACACCAGGAAATTGAAAACTTAATATTTGTAAATAAACAATGTTTCTATCACGAACTCCTCCCACCTCGGAAGCAACAGATCAATGAGGGTACTTCTAAAATACCTAATATTTTCATAATAGGCGATCAATAACTATGTGACTTGTCGAGTGCATTGCATTAAAGTAGGCTAAATTCGTTGAATAATACTTACTCAATCTATGGGTTAATAAAACCGTTCGCTGATTCGTCAGTAATATCAAGTAATTGTGAAAACTTCTATAAAAATGTTTCTAAACATGATATTGTAATAATTGTAATTGGGGCACGATACAAATACCCTATAAATTGTTCTCTGAGCTTAGCCATGTTTTATCTATTCTAAAAACACTAGAGTTTTTGTAGTAAATATATATGAAAATCAATTCCTAAACTGTGGTTTGTAAAAAATATATAAAATTGATAACACAAAACTATAAAAACTGTAGTTTTGTTCATTCAAACTACAATTACAATCTAAGAAATATACAGGAAAACCGAATAAGAGACTTGTGCTCAAAAATAAACATAGAATTAGACTATATTCACTATAAAATATATATAGACGGTATTAAAACAATTATAAAATCCAATAACAAGGGAAAAACATATAAGAAGCGGACCATCCCGTACTACTTTCATTCTCAAAAATATTTACTTAATTAGCATAAACCTAATTCAATGGGTTGAGAGAAAAAGGGGACAATCCCCTATTACTTTAAATTATTATTATTACCATCAAAACAATCTGGTTTAAATCTTCCTAAAGATGACCAACAGCTGAATAAACAGTTTTCCAATGCTAACGTGCAAACTAATATTAATAATAAGCTACCGATAAGCTATGTCCACGAGACCTGACATTCTTCATGTACAATAAAATTAATATAATGCATCGGAATATTAATGGACTCATCAATAAATCATATTTTATTTATTATTCTAGTATTAATGTTACATTCTTTTATTGGTAAAAAAATTTCAGTTGACGTTTTATGCATCACTGAGCACAACATGACAATGCACGATACCAGCTTGCTTAATATCACTAATTATACTATAGGAGCTCATTTTACAAGAAATAATAGATATGGGGCTTATGTTCACAAGCAACATAAGTTTAAAGCTCTTCCCGTTACTAAATTGGTCACAGCAATATAATAGAATGCTGTGCAGTGGAACTTTTACGACATAAAATTATAATATTATGAATTTATAGACCGCCAAAAACTTTTTTTCTCAAGCTTGATTCTCTCCTACAAGAGTTCTGCTATAGTAAAAATTATTCTTTGCGGTGATTTCAATATCAACACTCTTAATGACCCCAAAGTATCTAGGACTTTTCTTTAGCTTTTAAAAACATTTAATCTTAAACTAGCTTTTAATGGACCTACAAGACTAATCAGTGGATGTTGCATTCATCATTTTATCCATAATATTAAAGGGCGCAAAGGAAACATTTTTGACTGTGCTTTATCTGATCATACGGCGCAATTATTATCGTGTCCGGTTAAAGTAAGCTACTGTTTGAAATATTGGTTTTCAGAAGCACGTGACTATAGTAAAGAAAATCTGGAAAAATTTAGAGAATATCTAGATTGTCTTAGATACAATGAGGTTTATGAGACTAACAATCCTGAGTCTGCTTTTAATCATTTTTACGATCTATTTATACTTTTCTATTAATTATGTTTTCCAGTAATAAAAATAAAAACCTATCTGCGAAAACGACCAAGTTGGGTTTCTAAGGCATTAAAAATTGTTCTAAGAAAAAACGTGCATTACTATGGCAACATAGAAAAAACCGTAGTGATAATAATAAAAGTAAACTAAAAGAATACACTAAACGGTTAAACAAAATCATAAAATTAACTGAAAAATCTCAGAACACTTATCAAATCAACTGTGCTACTAATAAATCCAAGGCAACATGGAGGAACATTGTCAAATCTAATTATGATAAAATAAACGCTCCCAAGGAAGAGATAAATCGAATACTTATTGGTAGTAAAATAATTGAAGATCCGTTAGAAATAGCAAATTCATTTAATTTTCTTAAAGTTCAAGTGAAATGTTTAAATCAATTTTCATTTCTTCGCTAATAATTTTGTTATGGTTTAAGCAGAGAAGTAACAGCCAATTCCAGGGTCATAGTACGTAGTCTAAACAGACTGTTATATTTTTTCTAATTCAATTTTGATATTTAGTTTCTTTGAAAATTTAACTTTTATAATTTAGGGATTTTAATTTAATTATTAATTTTACTATACTTCTGTGGACCAGTATGACTTGCATTTTCATTTATTTCATATATTTGCAAACCATACCGTATATATACATATATGATAGGACAATTTTTTATATTACCTGTGATCATCCAGAGTCTTCTGTGCCCAGTTGCTCGCACCCTTAACACTGTCGTAATGTTTACAGTAGAAGCAGAAGTTATCGGCGAGTTCCCTCCGCACGATAGCCTCCTCCAGGTATGCATTTACACTTTCCGTGTATTTGGACTTAAATTCCTGGACACATAGCGCTACTCTCTGCACAGATATCTGTCCTGAAAATAATTTTACGTGTGTTACTTAAAATATTATGAAGCCTTATTGTGTTCTTTATAATCTGTTAAGAAATGTTTATTAAGTATGGGAGATTTTATTCTTTGCGTTGGGAACTCTATTTTTATTCATAATATATTATTCAAATGTGGCTATGTCATATAAATAAAAAAAAATATCTTCTTCGAAACAAGGCAAAGCTAATAAGGCAGTAAAAAACCGAATTCAAGAACTGTAAAGTATCAAATAACTTAAAATTTAATTGAATACACCTTTACCTATTATAAAATACTATTATTTATATGTGCAACATATTGATAGCTTTAAAGCCAAATGTAATAGTAAGTACCTACACTTGCTACGCGTGATTATTATGGGACCAAATGGCATCTATTCTGCATCGAACTAAAGAAAAATTACGTAAATCGGATCATAAATCTCAGAGTAATCGGTGTACATACATAAAAAAATACCGTTCGAATTGATAACCTCCTCCTTTTTGAAGTCGGTTAAAAATTGTATCAAATAATTAAACTAAACAATAAGACTGTAACAAAGAAACCCAGCCCAGTCTGGTGGCAATTCTTCTATACAATAATAAATACACAATATTTGTAAAACCTCTAAATTAAGAAATACTAACATTTGTAGCATTCGAGCGCTTTCGCACTTCATCCGATCCGAATGCGATCCGCATCCGTGAAAATACGGTCCGAAGTAGTCGTCGAACTATTTCTATGGATCTACCATACGCACTAGATCCTGCTTCCGTCATCCGATTTCTTTCCTTCAACCGTAAGACATAGTTCTACGACTTTCTCTTGTAACGGACAGTCCTAAGTGCAGAGGCTGTTTGGCCGAAGACGAAACGGTCGCTCACGTAATCCTGGAATGTGCGGGGGTGGCCAACCAACGGGCAAAAAGCTTAACCAATACGAGGTCGCTCCAGGAAGTCTGCGAACACCCCAGGAATGTTCTGAACTTCTGGAAGGAGCTGGGCTGGTTGGAGTAACTGGCCATTACTGCACGCAAAATGGACCCATGCTAGTGGTCTAATTGCGGAAACAGGAGCCCCTATGCCATACCATACGCCTTTCTCTTTCCGTTTTTCACGGGTACGGATGGGATTCGGTCCAGACGTAGTGCGAAAGCGCTCTTACCGTAGACATTAACATAAGACTGACATAAAATACAAACATCAAAGACAGCAAAAAACGCTATAATATCAACATCTGAGAAAAATATTAATGTAACTACAATGACTATGGAGAAATCGTCAGGCAATTCATGTGCACTCACACTTTTTTGTACTGTATATCTTTATATGGATTTGAATGTACGAAAAATTCTGTGTAATCTTTCAAATTCTCTGTTACAATAATTATTAATAATAAACTTGTGTTCAACTGAAAGAACATAACTAACTTTTAATTAGTAATATCGTATTTTATTGAAGAATTGAATATTCTATATATAAACTAGCTGACCCGACAGACGTTGTTCTTTACATAATAAATAAAATACTGTTTTTGATGAATTTGTCAATAATTTCATTTCATTGTAACATAATATGCTCCATGTTATAATGAAATTGTGAAACAACACTAGAACTGTCAAACCGTGCGTCAATAAATTCTATCACAGAAAATATGTTCATATAAAACAAATATTGGAAATAAAAATTATTATGGGTCCAAATCGAAATAAAAACTATGCTATCTCTCAAGTTGGACCAAACTGCACTCCATGAAGTAATCCCTATTTAAATTCGTTCATTAGTTTAGGAGTCCATCGCGGACTTACAACGTGTCACGTAATTTATATATATTAAGATAATGTAATTGCTTCATTATTGTGGAATATGATGTATAACCCTCAACTGGCCATGTTAGGTTATATTCTGAGAACTAAGGGGATTCACAAACTGAGCCTGAACTTTTTACATTATATTAAAGATTTCTACAATGCATAATTAATTAATAATGGTTTGTACTGAGGTACAGTACATTGAATTTGGTACTTTCTTCTCCAGTTGTGATGAATCATTGCTCAATTGGCCTAATATTATATCTTCTTTGTGTCTATTTTTTTCTTCATGTTAGCAACAGACTCTAAATATTTCAGATGTGTTGTAAAATTAAACAAGCATTTAACAACCTATTTAGCCGAGTGCTTAGCGACCCAACCTACTAAGCTTAAAGGTCCCGGATTCGAATCCTAGTAGGTGCAAACATTTATATGATGAATACATATGTTTGTTTCCAAATCATGGATGTTTATATGTATTTATGTATGTTTAAGTAAGTATATTGTATTAAATAGATTGTTGTCTTGCAACCCATAGCACAGGCTATGCCTTATTTGGGGCAAGAGAAACTTGTGTCTTCTATCGAGTCCTCTCTTGAGCAGGTCGCGGAATAGGGTAAATTGAACCTTGTCAAATTTAACACCCACAAGACTCAAGTTTGCGCGTTTACCACTAAAAATACCCCATTTGTCGTACGACCGCTCTTCGACAACACTTTAAAGCCTCGCCTAGTATCGGAATACTGGGTCTCGAAATGGCGGTGATCACTTAACAACAGATGACCCATACGCTCGTTTGTCCTACTTTTCCATAAAAAAAGATAATTCGTTTAAAAGTGTGTCAATATTATTATTATTTAAGTCTTGAAGAAAAAGCTTACCAAAGTGAAACCATGGTGATAAGTTACTCAGTGCATTTTGTGTTGGATCATTTCTCTTGGACGCAAATATCTTCAGTCTTGTGTCAAGGAAGCTTTTAAGTGTTTTCATAGCTTCAAGGTACCCCGGACCAGCCCATTCAATAGGAGCAACTGATTTATCTGCCTCTCGAGATTCAATGGCATCTTCCCAATCTATAGGCTAAAATTTAAAACAAGAACCATGATTATAGCTTTCTGATTTATTTTAAGTGAAAGTATATAAATAAATAATATAATAATAAAAAATGAATAAAATCAAATAAATAAATAAACAAAGGTAATTTATACCTAAATTAACGAAGGATGTGGGACTTGACCCCTTATGTCCAAGCACTGTTACCAACCGAGCCAACCGTTTGAGTGACACATCAATTGTAAGTCTTGGTATGTCTTGTTCAACTCTCAGGTTGTGGCTCCATCTATAGGATCTACTTTACAGTTGATAACCAGCTCAACCCCAATAATTGCATATTAGGGTATTCACTTGAGACGTAGCTCTTTCAAATCTAAACAGTTCTTTATTTTTATTCTTCTCTATATTTTTCATATTTATGGGATGCGAATCAGGTACAAAGAAACTTTTAAATAATAAATATGAAAACTATTACCTCTGGCTCAAACTTGCTTTTATATGGATGTTTAATAACTGGAGGGAATTCCGTGAGAAATTCATCGAGTTTTGAATTAATTTTGCCTCTTATAGTCCTAGCGGAGTACTCCTGTTTATCTGATGCCTCCCAGCAAGGTACAACATTGTGGGCGTCTACCTGCAAAAAAACAATAATAATTTAAAACATAACATAACACACTTAACTGTTACAGATGTCTGTTCAGGCGTCGCGACTATGACTTCATGAACATATTGTGAGCAATCCGTTCGGGCACAGTATACTATTTTTCTCAAAGACATACGGTGTGTGTTGAACGAATCATAAATCGGCGATGGTCTGATTGTATGTTATGAAAATTCAGAGAGTGAATGAGAGTCTCTTCGGGTAATAATTAAAATGATGACACGCAATAGAAGCGGTAGCAACATATTAATATCAGTTAACGTCCTTAAATAGTTATTTACAGAGTGTGTGGATTTATGTATCTACTGAACTCAATAACTCTCATTTCATATTGACTGTAATTAACCTCCTAACATCCATTTCGGGAAACTCTGATCGTGCGGTATGCCTCAGAATGGCGTGATTATGGCATTCACACAGCGTTCTATCAATGCATATTATTTTACATGTATTAATAGATTTCTCATAATTAGGATGATTTGAGCGAATGAATCTGAAAGCTATTGAAACAAGCTATAAGACCATGCAAAATAAACCATCTTATACACAAAATAAGGGCCAGATCTTGGTGATTGAATAGTGTGCTCTATGGCACTCTTGGCTTTTTGTATCTGATGATTTTTCAGATCGGAAATCGGATTTCATAAGATTAAAATAATTTGTTGATGTTGAAGCTGTAAGTATTGATTTAAAAGAGTGGCAATCACTTTCATGCTGCTTCTCATTGAAGCTCAACCTTAACCATAAGTCATTTCTTTACCATCAGTTAATGTGAATTCAAATTCAAATATTTTTATTGTAAATTTGAACATCAAAAACTACTACCCCTACATTGCCCCACTATCTTCAATACTTGTACTTCAATACAGTATAAACTCAACTGGCAACACAATGATGTAGAGCAGTGTTTCCCACTTGCTGGGTCACAAGTCAGTTACGGGCCATCAAAATAAAATGCCGGGGTAGAACTCTCCCACCTTGTTTTAAAAATATTATCTACTATTGATTGATGTATCATAAATATTCATAAGGTATATAAATTGGTTAATATAAAGCAGCGAGCTTACCACATTTTACTATTTATAACCTTTTTACTATTAATAAGTGTGTATTATGTGGAACAATGTTTGGGAAACACTGATGTAGAGAGCAGTGGTGATTACATACCATCAAGTGATCCTATTACTTGTATCTCTTCATACTCAAGTAAAAAAATTTGAAAAATAGTATATCACCTGTATCAATGGAACATCTTTCTTTAGTTTCTTTTTAACACCTTCAAGCCAGCTCATGGGGACCCGTAAAGGATTGAAGTCACACACCACTGCCCCAATTTTGTGATCAACAACCCACTGAGGTAAAGCATCCGCACCACTGCCTTCCAGCAAATGAAACGATATATTTAGCTGATTACACTCTTCAGCAACTTTCTCTAAGCCTGTTCCCAGAATTCATAAGAAATTAGAAATGACTAGTATAAAAAATTTATGTTATAAATACATATGACAAAATTCTTCCCTACCTTTTATTAAAAAATGAAATTGCCTTACAGAGGCATCTAGATATTTAGCAATTAGGCAGAAACACACATGTAGTGGTACTTCATTTTTTAAAGCTAACTTCTGTGCGAATAGAAACGCCCAATTATCTTGAACTCGACTATCTCTGGACATCCAATATATGATACCTTCGCATTGATCAGCAACTAATTGCTCCTGCGAAATTATTCTTACGCGTTTCTTATTAAACTTGAAGTTCAGTATTGAATCTGCAGTTTCTTCCCGCTTTTTTTGGATGCTTGTAATGAAATCACCTAGGTTACTCTCAAGTTTTTTTTCCTTGCTACTCGTAGGTGCAGATAGTTTTATTTTCTTTGCAGCTGTTGCCATTTTAAATAAATTTCTATTTATTCTTTTCATAAAGTAACCTAATTTACAATTTTGAATACATAATATTTTGTTTATAACTACTTGTCTTGTTCTACTTCTAAGTTTTATTTTCTAAATTTGGCCCGCCCGCGCCGCCCGTATGACAATTTACAATTGTGAATTGACATTGTTTTTTTTTTTTTTTTTTTTTTTGCGCCCAAGCAAGGGAATGGGCTACCCTCCGGGATAACGACGGGAGGGAGGTAGTGAATGCTCATGCATACCAACGCAGCCTAAGTCTGCGTTGGTTATGTGGGACTCACGTGAAACCTAGGTGCCTACCCACTAAACACCACCTGCAGTTGGCTTTGGGCAGGTGCCCTCTAAGCCTACATCGAAGGCGACCTTCTCATGGGGAGAGAGAGGCGCAAGCGGCACTCCCTATGGAGTTTCCGCTGGGATAGATTGACATTGACATATTATCTCATATATATATATATATATATATATATATTTTTTTTCGTCCAATATTAGGACAGGCAAAGGGCCATTACTTCGTCGTTTTTAATGCTTTTTTTCTCTTTTAGTTTCTTCGCAATATTATGTCAAGTCCGATCATATTTTTTAAAGGCCGTAGCCAAGTCTCTTGTTTTGAAATTCAGAAGTATATCAGTTTCTTCGCAATATTATGTCAAGTCCGATCATATTTTTTTTAAAGGTTGTAGCCAAGTCTCTTGTTTTGAAATTCAGAAGTATATCAGTTTATCAGGCCGAAGCCAAGTCTCTAGTTATATTTTCCCGTCTGGACTGGGGTCTCAAATAATTTAATGTCATTTCAGTGTTAATACATAACTCAAGCGAGTTTCTCTTCTGTTTCTGACTTTCACTGTCATGTTTCAAGTCAATGTCATGTCGAATGTCGATATAAAATATACGAGATATGAATATAACAAATAACAATTTATTATTTACTAAATTGCTACGCTACTATTATATGCTACTAATAACTATTTAGCTATACTACTTAGTACCTAAAACTAAACTATTGTCTACCTCTTTAACTATATATAAAAATAATTACAATAATACTAAAATATATTAAACTACTGTATTTCCATACGTTATGCAGGTAACACATTTACCTATAGATAATATATAATTATTAAAATTTACCTAAGTAGTAGTGCTAAAATATATACAAATTAAATTACAATATCAAGTATCAATAGTGAATAGACTGAACCATGTCCATAACTAGTAAATATTATACTCTAGGGTCTAGAGGTAGAAGCCTCGGACAATTCAATACATAGGTATGTTACACTTTTTACAAATCTTTCACAGTGGAAAGAATAAATTCGTAGATTGCCAGGAAGCAATCTCTATTTGATAAAAGTTGCGGAAGAGAGCGCGGGATATTATCTGATGATTTATAAATGCTAAGTAGATGATCAATTAGTACAATCCTATCAAGTATAAAACTAGTAACTATGGCATTCGAAGAAAATGTGGTGAAGACTTTGGGGTTCGTTGGAATTACAGAAGTTGCAATTTGGAGATGGGATAAGGTTTATCCGATGAAGATGAACATTAAATAGACAATGGCCCAGACGTAAACGACACAAAACCGTATAAAATTTTCTGTTATGGTGTTGGTTGGAACCAAGGAATACCAATTGAATTAATTTCAGCATACCATTTACCCTTTGTTTCAATAGCTTGATACCAATGTTGTTTAAAGTTTTCTGTAATTTCCTTCTTAATACAGATTAGAAGATCAGATTGTGGAGGCGAAATCTGTTTATTAGAAAAAGGTATGAAGGTAAAAGGTAAGGTTGAAGAGTCGTTTGTGATGGATTCGGCAAGGAAATCAGCTTTTTCGTTACCTATAACACCAATATGTGAAGGTGTCCAAAAAAATACTATATTTTTTGAAAAGGATAATTGAAAGTATTTTTCTCGAATTTCGTGAATGATGTAATTTGTTTTAGAGTTGAGTCCAGGATTATCTAAAGCTTGTAAAACACTCATCCTATCAGTGACTATAACCCATTTATTAGAGACTTGCTTTTGGATATAATTCAGAGCTTCTAATATTGCCGAAGACTCTGCTGAGAAAATACTGAATTTTTCAGGTAACTTGTGCCTTAAGCCTCTCTCTGTAGTCACATCATAGAAAGCAGTTGCCACTGCCTCACTGTTTTTTGCAACATTAGTGTAGATTTGTTGATACCCCACAAAGTCTGATAAACCATTGAAGACATCCTCTTTATATTTTAATTTGTGGTGTATGACTATCTCTATAAGGCAAAACTTACTTAAATAAGAACCATTATAACAAGTTTAGAACAAACTTGTACTTGAGATATTTAAACCTCAGACTAAGTGGTGGTATATTTGCTTCAACCTGCATAGAAATGATGGGTGTTGAAATCATGGCACCCATGATAACCCGTAAACATCTATTTTGGACTTTATTTAGTTTTTCCACTAGTAATGATTTATGAGCATAACACAAATATCCATATTCAAAATGGCTCCATACTAAACTTTTGTAAAGTGTTAATAGTATTTTTGGTATACTGCTAAAGATTTGAGTATATTATAGGCTTTTAAAGCCCTATTTGTTAGATAGTCAATATATTAACACAGTTAAAATTAGATTGCAAAAATTACTCCTAAAAATTTTGTGGTTTTATCTTTTGGAATTAAATGATTATTATAATAAATGTTGATGGGCTTGGTTAGAAATGCATGAAATGCAATAACTTTGTTTTTAGCAGGACTGATATCCAAATTAAGAAAGTTAAAATATGAATTTAAGTTTTTAAGGGCATTGTTAAGTACACTGACAGTGCTTTGTATATTAGTACTTGAAAAGTAAACCACTAAATCATCAGCAAATTGAAGATTAGTAACTTCAGAGCCAAGTTCAAGATTTAGTCTATATATGTATAAAACAAAGAGAAGGGGACTTAAAATTCCACCTTGACTTACACCTTTATGTGAATATCTTGAACCGATCAATTTATTATTATATTTAACAAAAATTTCTCTGTCATTTAGAAAATAAAAAATCCATTCTATTATTTTTCCAGGAAATTGGAGTGAACTTAAAATGGATGAAAGAATATGCAAATTTACATTGTTGAAGGCACCAACTACTAAGCTACTAAGACTTTGTTGTTCTGAAAAGCATCATCAATATCCAAATATAAATGGCTAAGACTCTCTCTGGCAGAGCGACCACTGCGAAATCCAAACTGATTGCTTGGTAATATGCTATTATGTTCAACATAAAATTCAATCCTTTGTTTTAATAATTGTTCAAAAATTTTTCCAACACAATATGATGAAAGTAATTGGGCGATAAGAATCTGCCTCATTAGGGTTTTTGTTCAGTTTAAGTATTGGTACCAAACAATCAACTTTCCATTCGCAAGGTATGGTGTTAAATTTCCAGAGTAAATTTATAATTACCAAAAAAATTTGTAAGTTTGATGTATCTAACAACTGTAACATTTTATATGATATGCCATCAAGTCCACAAGCAGTATTCTTTCTTGATTTCAAAGCTGCCTGTAATTCAACTATTGTAAAGCTATCAGTCAGATATGAATTGCAGGGCAATGACTTAAGGCTACTATTTGAGATAGAAGTGTTCTCTACTGTATCAGGTGTGTATTTATGAAGAAAATTTGTAACCCAATCATCATTAATGAATTGTTTTCTTGTGTTATAAGTTTTATTAAACTTTCGCATTTTTTCCCACACTCTACTCATAGGAACCAAGCCAGTCGACACTAATTCTTTAATACAACTTTTTTCAAAGCTTGGGCCTTTTTGAATGAAATGTAATTTTGTAAAGTAGGGTATGTTTTGAATATAAAATAGGCATGTTTGCAGTCATCAACAGCTTTTGAACATTTTGCATTCCACCAAGGTAAAGGCAAGAATATTTTCTTACTTTTATCATGTGGAATATTTTTACTATTTAGATTATTATTGTTAATTCTTGATTTAGGCAATGAATTTTTAACAGTAGAAAGTAAAGTAACACATAATTGATTATATGAATTTAATGGATCATTTGCATCCACTACAAATTTTCTAACTAACTGGTTAATATTTTCTTTGTACATAGGCCAATCTACCAATTTTTAATTGAAATGATAAGGGATGATTTGAGATGACTTTGGTAAATGACTAATATAATCAATGTATATTCTGTTACAGTGGGAAGATGATATCCACCTAAAGGGGAATTGCAGACCTTCCATTCACAAGATAAAAGTAATGAAGAGGATACCATTGTCAAATCATTCGGCCTCCAACTGTTTGAGCCAACTGTAGTGGGACTTCCATCATTCAAAAGTGCCAAGTCATTCTCCTCCATGACATCTAAGATATCTCTACCACAAGTGTCTGTGCTTCCACAACCCCAAAGAGTATTATGTGCATTAAAATCACCAGCTATTATCATTGGACCAGGAATGGACTTTATTAAATTATTCAACTTTGATTTTGTAAAACTAGGAGTGGAACGTGGAGTGGACTATAGAAGCTTACTATTGATATTAATTTGTGGTTAATTTGTATTTGTATAACAATATTTTGTATTGAATCATCATATGAAGTAATTACATTTTGAAAATGAATACTATTATGAACTATAACAGCCACACCATTATGAGCATTACCACAGTCATTTCTCACAATGGTATAGCCTTTTATACTAAGTTTCATAGAAGGTTTTAACCAGGTCTCTGAAATTAAAGCTTTGTGAATTTGTTTATCACTAAGAAATTTCTTGAAAACATTTTTATTATGCATAATGCTTTGAGCATTCCACTGCATAATATTTAAGGTGTTGAAATTGAATTTGAAGTGAAAAAAAAAATGATTTTCAGTAAATTCTTAGTCAATAAAAAAAATACTTTGAGAGTCTAATTAATGTTAGGTGTTATTGTTTTTTAATGTTGCATGTAAAATATCTGTAATATTTTGACTGTTAATTGCCATATTTTCTGTTTTATTTAATGATATAATTCTGATTAACGATTCTGTTATCAAATTAATTACTTTCTTGTCTGAAAGTAATTTAGAGATATCTAGTGGATTTTTATTTAAGCTGGGGAAATTACTTTCATTAAATAAAGATGAGTAAGGTCTTGAAATAAATTTGTTTTTATTTTCTGTGATTTTTTGTTGTTTTACAGGGCATTTGCCCGAAATAGCAATATTCCCCTTTGCAGTGAACACATACTGCTTTTTCTACAGTGATGGTGCAAGTTTTGAAAGAATGTCCATCACCACAAACTGAACACCTTTCAGCATTTTTACAAAATTTGGCAAGATGTCCATACCTTAAACATCGGTAACACTGCTTCACAGCAGGTACATATGGCAATACTGCCAATCTCCACATCTGCAGATAGACATAGTCTGGAAGAGAAGTGGAGCTTGCAAATGTGATTGCAACAGTCTGAGTAGGCTGCAATGAAAATGTATTGTTAAATCTCTCACGCTTCATTTTGCGTCTGACACTAATTATTTTTTTTTGTGCTTAATGCTAGCGCTTTAAAAATATTTTTGTTAGACATATCAATTGGTACAGAGGTTATCACTCCAGTCAATTCAGTGGATGAAGCTGGTATTGATGCGATAATGTCTTGTTCTTTTAAGAATGAAGAGTTATCTAAAAATGCATTAGCTAAGTTGGCTTTATCAAAGATTACGCCGATTTTAAATTTGTTGATTTTTTTTAAATATTTAATTCCCTTCACAAAACGTTGGAAACAATTGCTAAGGCTTAGCATATCGCGTGTTCCGATAGGTTTTTTTTCCTCTTTACTTTGGATGAATACGATAAATTCATAACCTGCCGCGTTATCTTCTGGATATCTTCCATTAATTAATCAGTCACCATGTATGGTTTATATTTGGTGGCTTCATTTTCTATTTCATTATCCTCTTCACTAGAAGAGAACAAATGGAGTTCCTCATCAGGAGGTTTCTCCTTTTTCTTTCGCTTAGACATAGCGCGAAAGTTAGCGCCAAAACTTAAAAAAACTTACGGAACACCTAGGCAATTACTATTAAATATCTTAAAAATTGAAAGAATAGTCAGAACTATAAAAATATGTACAATAATTTCAAAAAGTAATAAAGAAATATAATTTAAAATTAAAGAAGAAAATAAATACCGCCCTCACGCTTCGAAGCTTCCCGCGCTCTCTTTTATTTTCTAAATTTGGCCCGCCCGCGCCGAATTGACATTTGACATTGACATAGTATCTCATATGAGTCATATTGTTTCCGAGTATTTTTTTTGAATATAAGAACATGTGCCATCTTAATACTAATCACAGAAGAATAATATTGTAATAATAAGAAGGCAATGACGTTCTAAATACAGATATAGACAAATCATGGCGTATAAATACAAAGCCGCAATATGGAACATTGTAATAGTCACTTACGGAGGATCCGTTTTGATGAATACTTTTTTAGAGTTACCTATGTTTCGTCTCTGTTCCCAATATTTGTTATCAACTTCAAACATCTAGGGTTAGGCTTAGGTACGCTTACCTAAAAGGCTGACAATGCTTCTGTATTTCCTCGAGAGGCCTAGGGCGCAGTTTGAGTATGGAATGCATGTAGATTTTCATCACGTGTACCCCTTTTATGTTTGCCCCCTCATATATTATAAAAAGACATTAACGATAAAAGCAAAAAATTCTGCCTACCATCATTCGTCTTTTGCTACGCTCACTATTTATACCCGAATATTTAAAAAACTCTCGATAAAACACATTGACTGTATCAAATAATAATTTCTTGAGAATTTTTGTTCTTCATGTTGTTCAATCTATTGCCAGGTTACCAACACTGAATAATTTAAAACCACCTTCTCCATTAAAATCTTAAATAGGAATTTCAATCCTTTGATTCACCGGATTACAATAGGTTGATGGTGGTAGGCCATTGACAGTCCTCATACCTACGCTAAAAATTGTACACTTTATAATTCTAGTGATCTCACAGACCACAGTATCTACTCATAGAAAACCAATACTTACGTAGGTACCTATTGCCAGCTTAGGCAGGCCTGTCTTCCTACACTCCCGTGTAGTTGTCGAAAGCGTAAGTACATGCGGTAGCCTCTACAGAGAGGCTATCCAGTAAGGAGTAGTGAATAGTGAAGCACGCGTGAGCACTGAGCATTGCTAGTCACCTTACTACACTGGTCCAACCGATCATTGAAAAATGGAGAACCATAAAAAACGCAATGCATGTTAAAGGTCATTGCAATCCAAAAAAATATTTTTAAGCTTCCTAAAGACGCTGAAACAATTAATTTAAAGTGATTATTAATTTTGAAATTACCATTCATGATAGCTACCTTTTTATTTCTAACTAAGTAGGTTTGACTACGTCGTGGTCTTGCAACGCATACATTACTATCTGCAACTATTGTAGGATTGACAACGAAATAATATTAATTTAAAATTACGATTACATACCTATTTATATTATAGAGGAAACCACAGAACACTTTTACTCTAACGAGGAAGAAACTGAGCTATTTTTTAAGTTACCTAACCTTTTACTCGTTAGGTACAGGTAAGAGTCACGTGATAGAAAGAGAGGCAACTTTTAGGTGGATTAAAATTTAGAATAAAAGCGCTGTGCAATTTGAATTACACCTTATTGCATGGCCGCAAGAGTCCCTATTTCTTTCATTGATTTTGCAGAGTGAGTCTTAATATATTCTTTATTAAAATATATTCTTTGGCATAGGACTGGAATCTTAAGGATCGCTTCGAAATGAGAACAACTTCAATATTTTAAAATGATATATTTGACATAATTTACACTTATTCATTTCAATTTCCAAGCCTCTACAGAATTATTGATTTATTTTGAAAAGCTTAAAACAAATATAAATTAAATAGGCATTATTAAAAACAAATTAAATGCCAGCTTTTGTATTTCTCATGGTTTTAAAATATCCACCACTAAAGGTTTACTTTCGGGAAAATATCTTTTACTCAAGTCATCACTACAGGGATGGCAGGAAACTCGATCAATATTAACTCGCATACAGTCAAATGAGCAGAATGAAACTAGTTTACAGACACCACATAAAATATAATCATCTTCTAGAGGTAAAGCACATTCGAAGCAGACATTGAACTTATTTTTCTGAAAAAAAAGAGAGCTCATTTAATTTTAATAATTTTGTATTATTTGTGTTTAATATTTATACAATATTTATATATTTTAATTATTGTGCTTCTTAAAATAAAACACAAGAGCAATTATGCTCGCTGGTCATATAATGTTACGTGATTATTGACATTAGGGGTTTTGCAAAAGATTTTTGAAGTCTGGCCCACTTGAAACAAGAAAATCGTTCTATGATTGGAATAATCATAAGCGTGAATGAAGGTATTATTGAGGAGAACACTGAACCGGGTATATATATCGAACCAACGATATATTTAATAATCCTTTGAATGAAGTATATAACTAATTACGGCGAACGAAAACTGTTATGCTATCATAATTCTCTATAGAAATAGTATGTCTAACTGGGTGAGTTAATAAGAAGCGAGACCTATTCTTTCTTTCGTTATTTATAAATGGACACTGCTGCCACCAAGCAGAAGTATACAAGCACTATTTGTTTAAAGGTTTGAGATCTCTCTGCCTGGACCTAATGGTAGGCAACTTCTATCTCAAAACAGGGTTTCTACTTGGTATATTAGTACGTTACTATCACGCCGTTCAATATACTGGCTATAAAAATAAATTATATAGAACAGTCGGGTAACACGTGAGTAGGTCTTTAAATGTAAAAAATCTCATCCAACTGTACATACTTTCGAGTTTTGCGAAGAAAAACTTTCCCTGTAACTTCACTTTTTATACTTTATAATAAATATAATAAAGTGCCGTTGGCCTTATGTATAACAATCAATCCTCAATCACCTTTGGTTTGGCCTTACAATTATAATAACTTTACTATGTCATATATTATTGTGTTTATGGCCCAAAAATAATAATAATATAATACATTACCGCTTCCATAGTTTCTGGCTGTACATAAGAACGTTTCCAGCATAAATCCTGCATGGCATATTTAGAATTGCCAAAATATTGATTCAACATGTGGCGTACATCTTTCTCTATTAGCCCTTTCACAACAGCCGTTACTTTCGATCCTAAATTTAAATCTCTTTTATCAGGATCAAAGTAACGCCAAGCTAAAAAAGTCACTATGCAGAGCAAGTGTTTTAGAACTGTCATATCTTTATATATTTGATTCTTGGTCGTTCCTAGAATTTTCCAAATTTCGAGGCATCGATGAGGCGTTACCCATAAACCGATACATTTCTTTTTTTTCCATTCATTTAGAATTAAATTCCAATGCCGGTGCTTGAATCTTAAAAAAAATACCATATAATGTTAGTCTGTTAAGTCATAGATTATAGATTTCTCTAATCTCTATACACATTATGCAACTACTTGGATTAAACCGACAAGCAGAATGAAATGATTAACGTTAAAGTTAATAAAATTTATCTAATCAATTTAAATTTAATTTCCCTATAAGTAAGCCAGAAAGTCACAAACACCTTTGGCGTATCTAAGCCTTGTCCACATACAACGAACAACGGCTTTCGAAAGCTCTCTTCCGCTCCATGGTTCTTCTCTTCGTCGAATTCATTCTATGAGGACCCGCCTACTATGAAAATGGCGCGCATTCAAAAATCGTAGAAAATTGGAAATATGCATATCTTTATTTTATAAGGGAAAAAACAACGTGTTTACGATTATTAGCTTAAGTCTTATTAACGCTTTTCTTAACAGGTTATTTGTTACATAAACATACCAACATCTGTTCTCTCAATTTCTTTTTAATAAAGTAAGATAAAATCTTGAACAAAAGCGATTCAAAGGAGGATTCATTCCGCGTGCAACGCAGAGCAGCTCGAATTGTTGGGGACCCAGTGCTCTGTGAACGGCTGGATCACTTGGCGTTGCGTAGAGACGTCGCTTCATTGTGTGTCTTCTACCGCATTTATCACGGGAGTGTTCCGAAGAGCTGTTTAACCTGATTCCTGCCGCCGAATTCCACCTTCGCACGACACGTCAAAAGTTAGGATATCATCCCCACCATCTGGATGTGTGGCGGTCCTCCACAGTGCGGTTTTTAAGGAGCTTTCTTTTCTACAAAGCTGTGGAATGAGCTTCCTTATGCGGTGTTTCCGGGACGATACGACATGGTACCTTCAAAAAAGCGCGTACACTTTCCTTAAAGGCTGGCAACGCTCCTGTGATTCCTCTGGTGTTGCAAGAGATTGTGAGCGGCGGTGATCACTTAACAACAGGTGACCCGTACGCTCGTTTGTCCTCCTATTCCATACAAAAAAAAATGAGATACTTCTTAAGGAATTCTTATACATTCGCATACAGACTTCGTAAGTAAATGCATTTTTGAGCAAGTGTGTTAAAAGCTTTTACTGATAGCGCTAGGTGAAGGAATTCGAGATGGCCATTGGACGGAAAATGTTTATTTATCGTAGGGCAAACGTGCTTGCAGGTCGTTTGATAGTGTCGCAAACTATGCTCACTTCATTACAGGAACTCAAGACAAGACAAGCAGTCCAAACCATTAAGTCTATATTGTCCTTACGTTGTCATATTTTTAGACTACTATTTCCGCAAGTAGAAAAAGATCCGTATAACATCGTCGCTTGACGAATTAATATTGTCAAGTTAACGTGGAGTGCCCCATGAATTACCGATTAGTCTATCAGCGTGTTCTTGTATAAATTTATGATGTATAATTTTACAAAACGTGAAATGGTATCTCATACTCTTTCTCACATTTTATGAAGAAGAAATTAAGATTCAATATAAAGAATGTACTCAAGTTTACAAAAGCTTCTGTCGCGTGCAGCGCATGCTTCATATTCTCGAAAGACTCAAATATATCAACCCTGATCAAGTGTGTTTTGTCACTATCTTTATATAACTGTACATTGGAGACAAAATACTATTGATCTCGGATTACTTATCGAAATACCTTTTGAATTACGGACCTCAGTTTGGTATGTAGTATGCACATGCATATAATTGTAACCGACTTCGGGTTCGTGACGCTAGACAATTTCGAGCAACGTGTGTTATGTTCGACCCTCGCTTGGTATTTTCTAGCAGGAATGCTAAAATTCCAGCTGACAAAGTACAACTTTTCGCAACTGTGATGACTTTGAACTGCGGACTGCATGCTTTGCACCAAGTTTGTTGATGGACTAACATAAAATATGCTTACTTATTTATTGTGGCCACAAGCTCCTTCACCAAGCCTCCCTGAATCCAGCGAATATGCAATAGCCTCGCGCACTCCTTCACCAAATCTATAGCTTGTTTGTAATCCTCTTTATCATCACTCAGAGCTATTGCTTTTGTTGGATCATTTTTACTGTCAGGTTTTTTTGATTTCGACGCCGGGGCAGAAGCTTAAAATAAAAAGTACTAGTAATTTTTTCCCGAGCATAAAAAATAAAATATGAGGAGATGGGAGAACAAAGTCACCGATATAATCCAAGTTGGTTGCGAAGCTGAAGTGGCAGTGGGCAGGGCACATAGCTCGACGGACAGATGGCCGTTGGGGCAGGTAAGTCCTCGAATGGCGACCACGTACCGTAAGACATAGTGTTGGTAGGCCCCCTACAAGATGGACTGACGATCTGGTCAAGATCGCCGGAATACGTTGGACGATGGCAGCGCAGGACCGATCGTCATGGTGATCTTTGGGGAAGGCCTTTGTCCAGCTGTGGACGTCTTCCGGCTGATGAGGATGATGATGATCCCATATTTACTTAAAATATAGACAACGATAAGATAATGCTTTAAATAGAACTTCACCTACTTGAAGGGGCTCCCTTTCCATGCGAGTTTTCTAATTCCACTAACGTTTTCGTTGCGAAAACAAAGATATTGGCATATGCTTCGTCTCCGCTTTTACATGGTAATAACGGATCCGCACCGTATAACAGCAAGTTCGTAAGCTTGAAAAGAATTTATTTTATGTATCGTTTCTCAAGGGTCAAACTGCTACTTATTATGGTCATACTTTATGTAACATTAATACAATAATTAAAAACCCCCAATGCTCAAAAGACGAAAAAAATGTAACAACCAAAGATTCAGCGGCATTTCAGCCCAATGAATTGAATATATTAAATAAAACACTTTTAAAGGATTAAAACGCGTGTGATTGTAACTGTGTTATTCCATTAGATTTTTGGGTAGTTAAGACAAAGATAATACTATTAATTGAATATAATAGTTAAGATCGTAACACCAAAGTGCAAAATGTATAGAACAACTTCGCAACAGGTAATAGGCGACAAGTGGATAAAGGCGGTATGGTGGAGGCAGAGGACAATAGCCGGCAATCACTACCTGAGTGCCAGCGGAGCACTCGGAGTAGCACACTTCTGAGTTATTAAAACAATAATTCTATTATGAAATTATTAAATTTCAATCTGCCTATTAATGAATTATAAATTATTATTAGGTAAGTCAAATGTAAATTTTATTGTTAAATATCATTTATTTCCGTTAAATTAAATGTTTTATTTAAAATTTACAGCAGTTGTTGGCCGCACGCTCCAAGTACCTTGGTTAATAATTTTTGTTGGTTAACTTTGTTGTTGACAATTCCGGAAGGGTGGATGAAGTATCACAAGAGAAGTAAGTTTGAATGGGAAGGTCCCATTATGCGCGAAACGGAGATATTTGCAACGAGTTATGCAGAATTAATCTAATGAACAACGTTCGATGAACGAAAAATCAGATATTACATTATGATCTTACCGTGTGTAATCTTTGACTGCCGTTAATGCTTTTGAAGTATTGCAAGCAAAACATCTTAACAAGAATGTTTTGATTCTGGTCATTGATGATACAGTTAAGGTTTGTCTTTGAGCCTTTTATGAAGACCTCTAAGATATCAATACTTTTCGACATTGCGAAGTCGATCGCTGATCGTCCAAGAAACTGAGCAGCTGGGTTACAATTGTTATCTAGCAATAGATCTACCAATTGGTAGCGAACCTAGAAACGAAATAAACTTCCTTTGATAATGAAACAATTTTATTTGTAATGTAGAATTTTATCTAAATGTGAGAAAATGGTCTATAATATATTTATGTTGGACTTCAACGGATATGTAATCAGATCATCCTAGTCGACGGGTAGTATGCAGGTAATTGACTTTTTCATCAACAATATAAAATTATAATAACCTCTTCTTCAATATCGGTTTCCAAATTCCTCGCAACAACAGCATGCAGGAGCGTGGGACCAACTCCTATAACTCCGTTTAGGTCACTATTGTCTGAATACGGTACTCTACGATCAGCATCCGCTCCACATTCTAGGAGCACTTTGACCACATTAAAGTTTTCGTGTGTAAATTCACGAGATATTGCAATATCCAATGGGGAATAATTCATTGACTAAAATGAAAAAATATTTTTACACGTTGTTTTTAAATGTTAATGGGCTGCACTTTTGCACCATAAATACTTGCTTAAGTGAATAAGAGGGCAAATTAATTTATAATAATATACCTTAAGCTAAGTGATCACCATGCTTTATGTTTTATTTGCCTTGTTACTGCACGGAATCAAAACAAGAGAAGTTGCAAAGGGGTTAATTTAATGACATGAGACGACGAATGGACACCGTTGGACATGAAGTCACTTAACAAAAATATAAAAATTTAATACTGAAGTTATATTTACCTGTCGATATACTTCATTGACATCAGCTCCGTGTTCTACTAATGCAGTTATAATATCCGGAGAGTTGCTTAAAATTGCCATGAATAAAGCTGAATGTGGACAACGGACCAATCTTGGGTCTGCACCATTTATTAATAGCTCGAAAATCGTTTGTTTAATCTTATTCAACCTATATGTATAATTAAAATAATTGTTATAAATATTAGCGTTATTAATATAATACCTAGGCAGTTTTCGACACCAAATTGATCACTTTTATTTTTGGAGATTTTCTGTGATGGGTATATTTGTTTTGTGTATGTTGTATTAAGGACTTAATACTATTTGTTAATATGTACTTTCAAATCGCTTTCAAATAAATTATGAGTTTATATTATAGTTCATACAAAAATAATATTATGAAAGACCCAATACACGATCATAATATCACAAAATCGATTGAGTTGTAAAAAGTACTCAGCTCTTAGTTTTAATTGGCCTTGCTATGATAAATATTTTGAATCGAATAGAATAATATTTCAGTACATACATATCCAGTCTTATTCTTTCAGCACTACTCAATGATACGCAATCAATAATATCTTTACTTGTACATATATTATCTTTACTAGGTTTGGCAGTATCTTTAGCTTTAGATACAGTTTTTTTTGGTAATTTATCTGTATTCTTTTTTTGTTCATCCTCCATATTTTCTATATCCCTGATCATATCATTAACTTGAAAGGCATAAGCAGCCAGGTTAGTTGGGGCTGGACCAATTAGCAAATTGTTCACTATGATTGTATATTCTTTTAAAGCTTTGTCGTGAATGTCCATTTCCTCTGATACAGAATCAAATGAGTCCGTTTCATCTAGTAATTTTATAGGTGCATCAACTTTTTTTGGGCTCTTGTCTTTCAAGGATATTAGAGATTTAATTTTCCTGTTACTTATATTCTTAGTTTTGCTTGAGTTTTTATGTAAGCTTCCAGTTATATTTTGAGACGTTAGCTCCCGATTAATGTTCCACTCAACTGCTTGTGGTGCTATCATTATAAAAATAATAATATATTTATTTTATTTTTAAATGTAGGTAGGTATACTATAAAAGACAATAGTTACACTTGTGTCTTCACGAGTGTAACTATTGTCTTACGTAGGAATTTATTATCTTTAATATATTAACTTACGAGTTATTGGAACTTCTGGAGGTGGTAGAAATGTTTGAAGAATTATGTTATTTGAAATATCTTTGTATGCACACATGTATCTGATGAGCGCAACTCCAAGAGCCGTGCAACAAGAATCATTAAAATTATCTACATTGGCGCCTGCCTCTACGAGAAAACGTATAACATTGACTTGATCACCACTCTACAATAAAAACAATGAGATTGTTGTCTTTGAAATGTAATAAATATAAAATATAAATAGTTTTTGTGGGACAAACTTACAGTAGCATACATGAGAGGAGAATTCCCCTGAGAATCCATTACGTTTGCACAAGCTTTATTACTATTGACTAGCTCTGCAACATTTGAAGTATAACCTAAGTAGCTCGTTAAAAGTAAAGTTCTAGAGTTGATTTCGTCTACTCCAGGACGCCGAAAGTGGTGTCTTGCTCCAGATAAAATTGGATAGATATCGACTTCATCACTATCCCTTTGATATTCATGTTGGAATGAGTGTGTGAACATATTTATCATTTCATTCGAGTTATTCCACGCATAGTACCTTTCAGTTTCAGGTGTTTCAAGATTTTCAAATATGTCCTAAAATAAATACTTTGTTTACCCAAAAAATTAATTTAATCAACCTTGGAACTTGTAATAGCAATACATGTATACCTGGATATTTTTGGAATTAAGATGAGTATTAGTTTCTAGTATTTTATAGATTTTGTTGTAATAATTGAATTCAAAAAATTCAACGGGGCATAGAGGGCTATTGTGGTCTGTGCAATTTTTTGGATATAACTTATTCCACTTATCTACTGCCATTTTGGGATCAGCCCCGTACTTTTTAAGTAAATCGATAGCACTATTGGTTTCTCCAATCAGTCTTTCACTCGCTGTCAATAAAGTCCGCATTGCTTCGACAAAATTTCGTCCAAGGGGGGTCGCCATGAAGTCGGGAATGACGCTGGGCGAGACTGGAGACCAGGCTAGTCTGACCAATTGAGCACCTCTCCAAAGTCCAACATCGTTATTCATTTTTGCATCAGATTGTACTCCCGGACCAAATCTTATGTTGTTACAAAATAAGCCCTGAAATTATTTGCCCTATAAAATTAAAATGTAGATATAGATGTAAATTCTGACTGTCTATGTTTTGCGTAAGGTTATTGAAGACTTTTAGTAGCAAAATCATTATTTTACCATTCAGCCAAAAATTAACTCAACTCTGAATGTTTTTCCGTCAGGAAAAGACATAAGTCCATAGCCGTGCATGGTGTTGTTATAAAAATATCCTTCGTACGTGTGATCCACGCCTGCCTCTCCACGTATCCTCCAGCGATATTCACCTCGCCCATGCATCGAGTTCCGAGTGAAACAGCCTCTATAAGTTTCTAGCGACTAAAATCATTATGAAAACTTTTTAAGCATATAATTATAACGGCATGGTAAGGTCATATGGTGTTGGATAAATTAAAAAATAATAATAGCATGGAGGATCAAAGTCACAGACATAGCTCAAATGATTGCGAAACTGAAGTGGAAGTGGGCAGGGCACATAGCCCGACTGACAGATGGCCGGTGGGGTAGAAAAGTCCTCGAATGACACGCACCGGTACACGCAGTGTTGGTAGGCCCCCACAAGATGGACCGACGATCTGTTCAAGATCGCCGGAATACATTGGATGAGGGCAGCGCAGGACCGATCGTCGTGGAGATCTTTAGGGGAAGCCTTTATCCAGCTGTGGACGTCTTACGGCTGAAATGATGATAATGAATAGCATGGGCTGTACAAAGTACAAATTTTTATGTAAGTTCTAATTCTCACCAATACTGTTAACAGTACTGGGTGGTCGATATAGAGTCTAACTAGTAACTATTGCAGGAAGGGAAATATAGGTGCACGCACGACCCACAGGTTTGCGTAGGCAGGCCCGCCTCAGGTAAGCTTTCGTGAACTGAGGCAAAGTAATGTTAACCTAGGAGGCTAGGTCCGTCGTATGAAGTAATTAAGAAAATCAATTCATGTAGGTGTACGGCAGTAGTCACTTTTTATAGTAAGTCTTGGAAACATACCTTTGCTCCACTCCAATTATTTTCACCGGAACCATTCTTCCTATATTTGGCATCTCTTTCCCCTGTGTAATATTGGTCATAAGGCCAACTTTTTTTTGTGTTTGTTCTATTCACCCCTCTTAATTTAACCACGGTAGTCATAAGTATAAATTCAAATGTAAATAAGATCTTGTAAATTATATAAAAAATATTTTTCGATGTTACAAAAGTAAGTGGATCGCGTTGTCACTTTTGACATGATTGATTTGTTTGGTTTTTCCTGTTTGAAGCCTTTGGGAATGAATGATATATGATTATTTTTTCTGTGGATTATTGTTTCTCTCTTTCATTTGTGATACATAAAATTAGCTTATATTTGATGAAATATATATTTATTTAAAGTAAATAGTTTCGTACGCCTATTCTTCTCAGGTCAGAGGCATACTTTTTAAATTGGGTGGTACTTAGTTTTTGACTCGTAATAAGTTAAATAATATGCTATTTTGAATAAAAACATTTGAATTTGTAGCCTAACGTCCGGAGCAATAATACCACTTCACATTCTGTGGTGTGCATATTTTCATATTGCATTGCGTTGCGTCTTGGGTCATTCTGTGATGCTTTTCGATTCAGAGTGCTAAGTGTGAGATTTTTTATCTATTCGATCTAATGACATTCTATACATATGGACATATCATACGCAGTCTGATAGCGGAATGGCAAAAGGGTGCTTAAAGACAATATAAGCACACTTTTCTCCTTAGTCGTGTGTCAACTGTGTGTAAAACACCAAGTCTATGTTGGTTTTAAAAAAGTGCCCAAATAATACGTTAACGACACAAAAAAAAGATGGTGTGACTTATCACCGGTAAGTTTATTTTATTGTTATTATATTATCAGTTGGCAAAAAGCGTAAATAATTTAGTAGAAAGAAAATTTTTTCATTAAATATGGAATAATTTTTGACAAGTATTCACATCCCTTTCTCTCCCGCTTGTAGTATTTAGAATTATTATTAATTTTAGAATACTTAACAAAGATAATTTTTTAATTCAACAATGCAAATTAAGTGCAAGTTTAAAAAAAAACGAAAAAAAACACGCTTTTATTAATAAAACAAATTAAAAATTCTATAAAAAGTTTGTTTTTATATTTTTTTTAACTACTACTTATCTAATGTTAGCGAAATCATATCTGAAGACTTCACCTGACTGTCTGATTTTAGTATTTGATAATAATTTCTAGGATGAAATTAAATTGTTAAATTTTAGATTTCAAATCAGTAATAAGCCGACCGTGCCATACTGCTTAGAATCGTATCAACCAAACTAAAATTGTATACTGCCAGTTTATTTTGTCGTCTATTGAGAAAGCAATATTTAAATTCAGTAGGAAAACAAAAACCAAGCTGCTAAGATTTGTTTTATATTCTTAACCTTATTAAGCGTAAATACTCCATAAGAAACAAGTTACATATACAAATACGTTATAAAAATTAACATTTTAGAAGACTATGACAAGCTGCACCGAACATCCAATAGCATTAGCAGAAATTGCATCGCCAACAGCTATTCTTCGCTCTCTCGAAATAGGCGTACTCCTGAAAAAAATAAATCATTGAAACATGATTCATATACCTAAAGATGTGCTCGATTAAGTACATTCTGGAATTTGAGGCGGAGGACCTATCAGCTAAAAAGGACTGATAGGACTGTGTTCGTCTTTACTGAATAGAAAGTCATTATGGCAATCGAATTAGAAGCACAGTCTTTAATTTATTTACTGAAATGAAAATTTCATTTGGCGCGCTGACTACGTAATTTTGTGACTTATTTTGAATTACATACATATCTGAAGTGTGGACGATCCGAGCGGCAGAGAGGAAAAATATTGACGCGTTTGACATGTGCTGTCAGAGAAGGATGCTTCACATACTGTGGACGGCTAACAGAACAAACAAGTCCATCCTGGAGCAACTTCGTAATGGTACTAGATTGTCTACAATTGGCTATCAAAAGATGTTGGGGTATCTTGGCCAATTGCTCGATACCTTCCCAGTAATTTAGACAAATGATAGTCATAGGCAAGGTGGAGGGCAAAAGACCACGCGGACGGACCACCTAGCCGCTGTGGTTGGATCAGATCAAGACACTCACTGGCCTACCACTTACTCACTTGCCACTGGCAATAAGGAAAACCGAAGACCGAAAGGAGTGGAAGGCTTTAGTGACAGATAGAACTTCAGAAATGAAGAATGCGACCAAGAAGAAGAAAGAATAGGCATACTTATATACATAGCTGACTACTTTATTTTGTGAGTATTAGATACAGCCACAGACATACAATATTCAAGTGTTTAGACGAACGAAGCATACAATATAAAGAATATTTCTGACGGAGATACAGCAAGATAGAAAAAGAAAGGAATCTATTGTTACTTTAACCGATTTTGATAGACAAGTCGTAAACAATGAGCGACGTTTGGAATTAGCTCTTCAGTATTTACTATCTACACAAATAAAATTTGAAAACAAAATGTTACGAACGATGCGGGACTCGAACCCACGACCTCTCGCGTTCCGTGCGAGTGTTCTTCCAACTGAGCAAGCAGTTCGAGTGGTTTATCTTTGATAAATCTTGTATGTCTTGTTCAAAAAATCGTATCAATCGTTCAAATTCATGAAAGCTATATACTAAGTAGTATTTATTTCCTGTATAGGTTTGTCTATGTCGTGGTCGTCCGACCCGTACATTATTATTTACAAGTAATATAGTGTTGCCAACGAAATAATATTGATTTAAAATTACGGATGCATACCTATTTATAATATAGAAAAAACTGAGCTATTTTCATAAGATGTCCTTATGCTAGGTAGGTACAGTTCCAGGTAACGAAGTAAACCCTAATGTCGTCAGAAGAGTTAAGAGTCACGCGATAAAAAGAGAGGCAACTTCTAGGTGAATAAAAATGTAGGTTAGTAGCGCTGTGCGATCTGAATTACACCTTATTGTATGACCGCAAGAGTCCCTATTTCTTCAATTGATTTGCGGATTGAAACTTCTGTATTTGTACTATTATATATTCTTCGGCACAACTAAGAAGACAGCGACAGTAAAACAGTTGATTAGTGTTATACTAACCATTAGAAATGAGGCGGCTAGGAGCAGAGCCTTATGCTTCGGTTGTACGGCGGCGTCTGGAAACCGGACGTTGGTTACGAAGCTAACGAGCTCACGATCCCAACTGTGGGATATCTTGCCCACTTGCCGCAGAGAATCTCCAGTTAAAATCTAAAATTAAATACATCATAACACAGTCTAATTATTTTAATTTAATTTCATCCAGGTATAGAAATTATTATCAAATACGAAAATCAGTTATTATTATATTAATCATTATTTTGCGATATTTTTTTATGTAACAATAAAACCTTTATAAAGCTACATCGAGGTCTGCTTAATAAAATAACTAAATGAAGGTACTTCAAAATTTGTGATTCAGGTAAATACCTGACAAGCAAATAATTTAATTACAGGCGGATTTCTTCTTAGCAAACCTTCCCGGAAGATATTCAAACCAGATTGAATTTGAATTTCCTAACACAAGGTTACTGTACCTCTTTTTTATGACAATAAAGGACTAGACGAGCAGGAAGTTCATCTGGTGGTAATTAATACGCCCTGCCCATTACAATGCAGTGCCACTCAGGATCCTTGAAAAATCCAAAAAATGAGCGGCACTACAATTGCACTCGTCTCCTTGAGACACAAGATGTTAAGTCTTATTTGCCCAGTAATTTCACTAGCTACGGCACCCTTCTCACCGAAACACAATAATGCTTACACATTATTGTTTCACGGCAGAAATAGGAGCCGTTGTGTTGCCCATAATCTAGCCGGCATCCTGTGCAAAGTAGCCTCCCACTGGTAAAGTTAGTTTTGCATTTGTTACAATTTGACTTACTTTAAATTCGGAGAGTATCAGGTTGCTTCTATATAAGCTAGCGGGACCTTCGATGACGTAGATGACCACATCGTTGACATCCCTCACCAGGTAGAAGGGCACCAACCAGGTCCACTGCTGCTGCACGCGTCCGATGTAGTCGCCAGGCGGAGTTATTACTTTCATCTCCTGGATAAGATACGAGTCCTTATAAATTATATAATAAACTAGCCGGCCCTACAGACGTGGTTCTGTACGTAATGATAAACAAAATATTGTTTTTTATGAATTTGTTAATAATTTTTCACAAGATCAAGAATTTTTTTCTTAACTTACGCTCCTTGTTGATATAATGAAATTTGTTTTTTTTTAAACTGATAATTCTCACTTTTGGGATTAATTACACAAATTAAATTCGAAAACAAGATTTATAAATGATGCGGGACTCGAACAGTTGGCTCAGTGGAAGAACACTGGCACGGAACGCGAGAGGTGGCGGGCTCGATTTTGTCTTCAAATTTATTAAATTGTGGTGTGGTAAATTTTATTAATTATTTTCAAGTCGTTGTTTTATAGAACATTGTGAAGTGCCGCTCGTTCAACGTCGGTCGCTTCTTTTCAGATTCAATACATTAATCTTAACACTGCTTGTGCCCTGCGGTTTTACCCGTGTATAATATTTCTTTTATCATAAAATACCCATTTGTGGCTTTTGTGAAAGGAATAGGCATATGATTAAATTAAATTAAACATGATTGAATTGTATTAGACTATATTAATTTTATAATTTTTATTTCTATAATTTAATTATTTTCTTTTTTTAATTGTAATCTCTTGTAATTTAATTAAAATCAAAGTATAATGTAATTTAAGTTAAGATTGTTTGTAGATTTATGGGTAAAATGCCTGAAATAAATGATTTTTTATTATTATTATATTTATATTAACCATTGGAATAGAAACCCAAGAAGAATGTATGGAATTAAGATCCACCAGTTTTCGTGGGCTAAGAAGGTTATCAAATAATGACAGCAGCATCAGGATCACCAAAAAAAAATTGTAAAGAAATACTTTAATTGATTTTGTATTGTTTTATTTGGAATATTTTTGCAGGGTCGAAGGTAAGGAAGTCCACGATTGTGTTACCTGCAATCTACATGGGAAGCAGCATGATGCTCCAGCCAGCCTCCTCTGCAGCACCATGGCTTCCTGTCTCGTGTTATCGTGAAGGTGCATGGTGAATGCTCTGCCAGAGCCGCACAAGCATCGCTGTGTCTTCGTTGAGGTCTCGCTGGCAATGTACAACGCTTCACCCTTCGGTATCCTCACTATATACCGGTTTTCTGAATCAACCTTTGAGGTTACTGAAATCAATTATTTTTTATATTATACAGTGACCAGTAGCTAAAACGTAAGATAAAAACGACCTATGCCCGGTTCCTATTAAAAAGAAACGCAAATTTTTGTTACGCCAAGTAATCTTTACTATTTGAAAACTGTTTTTTTACAAAAAATCAAGTGGTCCCATAAAATCTGTGAAAGTAGCTTTTATTATGGAACAGGGGAACAAACGAGCATACGGGTCACATGTCTATGATGTTTTCCTTTACTTTCACTAGATGGCGTTCTTTCCACGCTCTTTCGAGTTTCGACAAACCGTAGTTAACTTTTACGTGACCAAATAGGTAAAAACTATGACATTTGGCACTCTGATGCTATTTATTTATGTCTATTACCAATGACGTTCTATTTTATGTACAGAACATCATTGTCTATAACAATAACTTCGCTTTTGAATAGGGTACATTCACAAATTTTGGTTAGGTATTTGAGGCAAGCTGAAAACTTGGTCTATACCTCTCCTGATATACCCCAACTCGGAACTGCAGACCTGGCTGGTGAGTAGTGAGGCTAAATAAACCCCTAAATTTTTAAAAACATTTTTTTTTTCAAAAAATATATTTGAGGCAACATGCAATTTATATATGTTGTAGTTTTATGTTTTCAAAATAAAAAATATTAAGCCAGTCAATTTAGTCGGGGTTTTTACATTGCCAGGCGCGTGCAAAATATTTTGCAAAAAATATGTAAAAAATGTATTTGAGGCAACTTGATATTTTTATAGGCCATTATTTATGACAAAATAATAATATTCCCAAAAAGACCAGCCAGGTGATCTAAAAAGTTATGTATAGGTGCGAGTGAGTAGCGCTATAGAGAACGTCGCATCTCTCTTAGCCCATCAGGCGAGCCAATACAACCCACCTCAAGTATAGAGGTGAAAGGAATTATTAGGGAGCTTCACTCCAAAAAGGCCCCGGGGCCCGACTCTATAAATAACAGGGTTCTTAAAATCCTGCCTCCCACACTCATTAATTTATTAGTAACCGTTTTTAATATACTGCTATTACATTGCGCGTTCCCCGAACAATGGAAGGAATCTATTGTTATCGCTATTCCCAAGCCTGGTAAACGTAAAACTTGTCCCAGTATTTATAGACCCATTAGTTTAATTAACTCTTTAGGTAAACTATACGAACGTCTGATTCTCGAGCGCCTCAAATATTATATCGCGGAGCAGAACATGATACCCGACCATCAGTTTGGTTTCAGGACTGCTCATTCGTGTCCCCAACAAGCCCACCGACTCACTGAGTATATTCTCAAACGAATCCAATACCGTACAGTTACAGCGGCCGTATTTCTCGATGTAGCGAAAGCTTTCGACAAGGTATGGCATAACGGCTTAATCTTAAAGCTGTATGAATTGGGTATGCCAGACAGGCTCGTGCGCATCATACGAGCCTACCTTACTGATCGAAGCTTCCGCTATCGAGTAGAAGGCACGTTATCCACGCCCCGACCCATCAGGTCGGGAGTGCCTCAGGGCTCAGTTCTGTCCCCGACCCTCTTCTCACTCTTCACGAGTGACCTCCCGAAGCCTCAGAAAGTGCAAATCGCACAATACGCGGACGACACGGCTCTTTATTATGGCGCCACTCGGGGGCGCCTCGCGACTCATATAAGAGTGCTTCAGGCCGCCGTTAATGAACTAGGAGACTGGTTCAGAAAATGGCGGATTGAAGTCAATCCCTCAAAGAGCGCAGCGGTATTCTTTGGTAATACTAATAAAATAAAATCTTTGGCCCCTATACCTATTGTTTAGTTATATGGGACCCCTATTCCGTGGGCCCAACATTATAAATATTTAGGTGTTACGTTCAACAGTAACATGAACTTCGCAAAACATATCAGCACGGTTTGCAATAGAGCCCGGTTTGTCCTTAGCCGCCTGTATCCACTTGTGTGCAAGCGAAGCAAACTACCGCTCAGACACAAAGTGACATTGTACAAGACCATCGTACGTCCCATTATGTCGTACGCAAGCATCGTGTTTGCCCACGCGCCGCCGAGCCACTTGCGGCGTTTGCAAGTGGTTCAGAATAGATTCACGCGCACGGCCACCGGAGCACCGTGGTTCGTTCGTAACGTAGATCTCCATCGCGATCTTGAGCTGCCGACCATCGCTCAACATTTCAAGGAGATATCGCGACGCTACTTTGATAAGGTGGCCGAGCACCCTAATATCTTGGTGAGGGAGGCATGTGCTTACACTCCTCTAGACCACAGTCTGAACAAACAGAGGCGACCTTGACACGTACTAGTCGACCCGGACGACTATATTACGATCGCGAACGCGACACCAGCACCATCACCAACACCGACACCAAACCAACCACACCGCCCTCGAAGACGTAGGCGCGGCCGTGTGCATCAAACCGCTGCCACTCGTCACTTTGACGATTTCCAGCGGCCACAACCTAATATAATACGATTCACACACTTTGATAGAAGCCCGACGAGATAGTCCTCGTCCTGTAATCGTTTAACACCACTCACACTCACATCACAAATCACACACCTACAATAACACTTCACACAAATAGTAACACACTTATATACACTCACACATACTTACATACATATATCACCGCACTCGTCGGCGAGTGCGAAGTCTCGTCAAACCTAGAGTCCACTGGACTTACAGATATATTAGATCGTTAGTGATCTTCTCTCCATCCAGCCTAGTGAGCAGGCGGTCCGAGGTTCGAGTCTCCGTCCGAGACGCCCCGCGCCTGTGAGCTACATTTTCGGCCTCCAAGGCGGGGGCCTTACGGCTTCGCTGTAAAAGCCTTCAGGGCTATCAGCACAGAGGAGGTTTTTAGTCGGTAGGGGGTGTTTACACCCGAGCCCGACATATGGGCCCCGTTTCGGGGTCTTCAATACGTAAATGTATTTTACTCCTCTCGAAAAAAAAAAATTATCGGCAGCTGTCTGCGTGTTTGCTTGCCTTACTTACTTTTGGCTCTAATAAGGTCACGTGTAAATTTTTTGTAAAAATAATATTATTTTGTAAATTTAGGGGTTTAATTAGCGCCGCTACTCACCAGCTAGGTCTGCAGTTCCGAATTGGGGTATATCAGGAGAGGTATAGACCAAGTTTTCAGCTTGCCTCAAATACCTACCCAAAAATTGGTACCAGCTCTCGGACCATATATATCGTTGCCCGTTATAGTTCTTAAGAAAGAAAGTCTCCTTGAGTAGGTGAAATTAATATGCAATACAGTCGCATGCAGTGCGTGACGAATGTTAATGGTATGCTGTCTGGGCGTAATCTGGACATCTCGCCCTCACAACCTTCCTTATGCTCCACGTCGTAGTCTACCTCGCCTTCTCCCCTTGGGAGCTCCTTTGTTGTTAACTGCATGAGCAAAGAATAAGACTTACATGTACATCTTGTTAAAAATGCTTACATTCATTAAGTTCCACCGTCTGCTGTATCAGAAGGCTCTCTACACCAATGAGGAAGTCCAAGCCATGTCTGGGTATGAACTGACCCTGGTTGTTAGATCTCCAGTCTACTGTTGACACGGGAAGTTGAGCCCTTATGTTTCCTGTAATAAATTTCTACTGTGTTATTATAATGGTCGATAATGATACATTTTTCCTTAACATCAAAGTATTCAAATCAATCAACTTTGTCACAAAATATAAAAAATACTACTACTACAATTATTTCTAATTCCTCTAGAATCCACGAGACATAGAGATCTTAATAAGAATCTAATAGAAATGTGATCAGTGCATGGTCTATCTACATGTAAGGCGACATGAATGACTCGGCTATGTCACTTCCAGTATCTTCTTATATATACATCTGTGGTCGCCGAGAATCGGGGTAAATCATAGATTTACAATTCTAGCGTAGAGACAAGTCAGCAGACTTTTTCGTATGCTTCTCAAAAAGGAACTTTATTAAAATTATATTATGGCTTGGATTACAATAATCCTTTGCCATTATTTTTCTATTCAATTTGTCACCCTTATTATTCTGCAACATGAAACAATGGAGTAATTTTTTTTAATTATTACCTAAGCAATTCACCGACTACTTAATTCAACAAAAGATACTGATAAAACTTACCAAGTAATGGAGGTTGCACACTGATTACTAAATCTGGTCGTAAGTTGGATCCATCATCTGTAAATTTTATGTCGGTGAATATAGTTTATGTTATTTCCTGATATTTGACAATACTTTTGTTAGCAAACAAATCATGCATTTAATTAATAACGTAAATTATTCACAAAAAAAATATAAATTTTGCGCTGCCATGGTAACATTAAATCAACATACGAGTAGAACTATTTAAGTGTTATTATAAAATCATAATCTAATACTAAAAGTCACGGACGAGTAAATAAAGAAGGACTCCGCGCCGTGATATTAGCAAGTGAAGCACCGTTATGCTAGTGTGTGTGCGGTTACGGGGAAACCAGTTACACACTTTTTTCTCCCTTAAATAATTATATATGGCCACAAATACTTATTTAGTATCGTTTTTACACTTTTTCACAACTATTATCATATTTTATTGAGACGCAAACTGATCTATCACAGACGCTGACTATTCTCACCGGCTGACATTTCTGACCGCCTATCGGCCTGTAGTAGTGTAAGTGTGTGCGTGGGGCTATGTATTTACACGTTAACCGGCTTGTTTTGGTGCTACACTGCTATGTAAGGTAACACGGAGTCCTTATTTTTTTACTAGTCCGTGCTAAAAGTAAATAATGGAAATTTTGAATTTTTCAATCAAAACTAATTATGTATTTAAAGTTTAGTAACTCTACACTGTCGCCAATGTAGCTGCAAGCTGTACATAGGTACGTAAAAAAATTTATATCGAATATAATGACTTACTTCCAGTAGAAATATTTAACTCATTACTCATACTTATCGTTTTCTTTGGCATTTCGAAAATCTCTTAAAATTCACCCCATGCTTTTTTACTATCATCTTTTCCTTATTTAAACTAAATGAATATTATTTATACTTACTTATTAGTTTGGTTTTTTATTTACGTTTTTTTAAACTAATATTTAGTTTTGCTTTTTTAGTCTTTTAAAAGTTGATAATGTCGTAGCGACAAATAATCGACTTTTTGGTGTGAGCTATATTAAATGGGACGCACCTTGGTCTTTTGCACAAAGGCACAAACTAAATAAAATCGCTAAACCCAAAGATGTAAGAAAGAAAAATGGGACAGACTAAATAAATAAATAATTTAACTATCATCAGTCCTTGTTAAGAACGCAAAGTTCTAAATTAATTCGACATTGTGAATAGGTATGTGATAGGTGAAAATCACTACAATTAATTAAAAAAAAATAATTTAAAAAACAACCGACTTCCAAAACAATAGATGTAATATGCACTAAACGAAGTATAAAAATGATTGCGTATTCTTTGAAAATTTAATTAATTAATCTAATTCTAGTTACGATTATTGTTGGGACCAAATGGTATTTGGTTACAATGGGACCACGGGAAGCACCAGCTTTCAAATAAAAAAAGAATGATCAAAATTGCTTCACCCAATCGAAAGTTCTGAGGTAACAAACATCAAAAAAAAACATACCGACGAATTGAAAAACCCCTTTTTTTGAAGTCGGGTAAAAATAAAGACATACTATTTCGACTATTGAATCGGCATCGGTGTTTGATAAGTGTGTAAAGTGACATATACATAGATGGAGTAAATAACATTTATTCAAACAAAACAAATCCTATAACTATATTTACAATACTATGACTACATAAAATTAAAACTATCATTACGCGGAAGCGTACCAAGAATACTGGCAGCATTTCCGCGCTGGATAGCTAGGTTGATCCGTTGACCGAAATAGCTGCCAGCGCTAGGGTTTCCAGTAGCCTTATTGAGGCACGAGGTAGTAGTTTGAACATTCTCCGCGCGTCTGGGCCCCACGAGTCAAGTGTCTCGACACCAAACGGCACAAAGATGTATGACTCACTGAGACCAATACATTTGCGACGGTTGCTGTCTTCGGCAGTTGAAGCAGCAGCGCCAGCACCAACTGACGTGGCTTGGACATGAGAACGTGACAGAGTGTCGATGCAAGTCGCGTCCCACACTAGCATCCTTCTCCGTGCCACCAACGTCATTCCATCAGGACGCCTGCCATCGCGGCGGGTGCATATATACAATATACCAATGTAATAAAAGTGTGTTAAAATAGAACTTACCGTTAGTTGCTATTGGATTATCGTTTCCTTTTAGTTCTGTGTTATTATCCATTGTATTTAAAATATCTTTCTACAGTCTTTACGTGTTTAATTAAGATGTTATTTGTTATTAGCACTTCACAACACTGCGTTATCGATATGTCGGCCAGCCAGTGCTGCCTTATCAGATAAATCAGATATCTCTATCAATCACATATGCTGCGTTATACACGATGATTGAAATGAACATGAACTCGGTTAATTCTTATGTTATTAGTGTTAAGTGAAACTTTTATTACATCGCCTCTTTTTCGACCATCTATCGCATGTCGCAGTAGAACCCGCCGCGTTGTAGGGATCAATTCATTAATTTCAACTGTTGTGTTCAAAAGGCTGGTTGGCCGAGTGGTGTAAGGCGCCAAACTTTAGCTTTTAGTTTATGCAATACAAAGTTTTCTTTTTAATTATGTTTATATAACTATTTTATGAATGTCGGTAGATATATATATATTTATTACTAGCTGACCCAGCAAACGTTGTATTGCTATATAAAGTAATAAAAAAAAATTTGTAGGTGTAAAAATTAGATGCAACCGATTCTCAGACCTACCAAATTTATCGTACTACAATTATTGTAAGTATAGATCCATTGCCATCTTGCAACCCTATAGCAGATTTGTGGATAGAACAGAATAATATAAAAATCGCGATACAAAAATAGGGGTTGATTAGAGGGTTGAAAAACTTAGGGTTGTATGTATTTTTAATGCTGTATCTTAAAAAAATTAAAACAAAAAAATACGTCAAAAAAAAAATTTGAGTATCATCCTTAACATTTAGGGGGATGAAAAATAGATAGTAGTCGATTCTCAGACCTACTGAATATGCAATTACTTTTTAGTGTTAGTTAATAATAATGAAAACTCCAAAAAAAGCCGTACACAAAAACAATCATATCATCGAGGTAAACAAAAATTTTCTTAAAAAATGTTGAAAAATTAAAACTACGGGGCCAAACTATGTAAATTTTTTAATGGGACTAAAGAGCATCTATTCTGCATCGAACTAAAGAAAAATTACGTAAATCGGATCATAAATCTCAGAGAAATCGGTGTACATACATAAAAAAAATACCGATCGAATTTTTGAAGTCGGTTAAAAATACTGAGGAGTTAATTTGAAATTAGCTCCTTACGTGGCTTGTCAAATAAAATCGGTTACAGTAGCTAAATATTTGATTTGATTTTCTATCTTACTGTATCTCCGTTATTTAGATGGTAATCGTTTGTAAAGTGGATTTGGTACAGTTCAGTGCAACCCTAATTCACTGCGACCAATGTGATCTATTGTGATAGCCATTGTTAACTATAGCTCACTGCTAAGATTGATTCTTTTCATTAATATTATTATATATTATGCAGTGAGCTGACGTATCTCTAGTGGTTGAAGAATTAGACCTCCCAAAGAGATGCTACGTTTACGCATTAAAGGACCACATTCAGAGAGGATATGTAACGGTGTTTCATCTGCACTATTACAGAATCTATACGCACTGCAATCTGTGAGGCCTACGATTGGGAGGTGTTTGTTTAATCTGCAGTGCCCCGTTAGTGTCCTGGTTAGAAGGCGTTAGTTTTCTCTCCTCAGCCCTAATACGTTATGCGCAGCCTTCTTGGTGAAGGCTTGAATTAGGGTTTTGGAATCGGTTAAAACTCCAGGTGTTGCTCCAGAGTTTCATACACACTTGTGAGATGTTCTACTCTCTCGCAGATGTTTTCTATACGCTCCTATACTGCAAGTCTATAGACAAAACACATATTTATTAAAAAGTAAAAATAAAACAGTGAAATTCTTTCTGAAAACATTTATTCGTGTTATCGTGATTTCAATTTTACAAATACAGTGATACAACTTTAAATGGGAACAAGTATATTATATAATTTAGTTAGTTCAACGTTCTTGATTTGAGTCATATTTCAAATTATTGTATAAGATTGTAAAAGCATTAAATTTTAAGGGTCGTTATACATGATGACAAATACCTTCGGAAGACATAGTGGAATCCTAGCATTCTTAGCTTAAGACTAATTAAATAGCCTCGTGAAAGCAAATAAGAATTTATTGTCCTAGTAAAGTCTAGAGTGCATTAGTGCTAATTTGTGCTTCCGTCAGAATTCACAATTTCTATTTAAATTTATCATAGCTTGTTTTTTCTTAATATTGAATCCTCTACCTATATTTTGCCGCAATTATATGATTGCAACCAAAACAAAGAGTACATATTAAATATAGAGTTTTTTTTTTATAAATTTATTATCTTGCGACCGAAGATTACGATACGTTATGGATTTTTTTTTCTACTACTATATTAAATTTTGTATCCAATTATAGTATAAATACTTAAATTAGCAGCACCCTGTACAACAAATAGTGGTACAGGATAGCAATTAGTATGGCTTATTACATACAGCATGTCTCAACAATTCCTACTTTTTCTGTCCATTTCATTTTGCTTCATGTCTCCCATATGCTTATAAGAGGATTCGTTTTCGCCAATACTCTTAAATTTAAAAATCCTGTTTCAGTGTTTAGTACGTATTATTTAGTTTTGAAAGATTTTTTTCTCGTATTATGTACTTTTATATAGACCTAAATTTTAGTTTCAGTTACAAAAATTCCGTTTAAATTCCTATAGAATCCTCTTAAATGACCATTCGTTGGCACATCCAAGATACTTAGAAAACCCAAATATTTTAAGAATCAAGTTTATCATTACACTCTATAATTATTATAGTTAAAGTAGTATTAGTAATATATAATAACGTAGACACAATAAACAATGCATATTATAGAATTATGCAAACATTTAACAACATTTAATTAACATTTACTAATAGGTTTTATAATTAAAACGTTTACGAAACGATCTTAGTGTGACATATATACGCAGTTACCTTCCCAAGCAAATTTCTGATTTGCTCATGTTTCTTTCAACCAAATTACGTTATGGAATGTTATTTTATAACTTATTTATTGTATGAATGTGAGATAAAATACAAAGTTAGCATTTGAATTTTTCAGTGAAGATTATACCTGCCTATAGCTGGGTAGGCACGTCCTTATAATATTTTAGTAAAATATCATAAACATTAAAGAATTCAAATTGAAATGGAATAAAAACACCAAGATAAATATAATTAAATTAAGAACTACAAAATAGTAACATATATTTAAAGTTAAATAACTTTATCGTTAACATTCGTGTTGTAATTCAACTTGTGAATTCACACTTCGCATAATTCTCTTGGCCATACCATCGGGATGCGTTAAAGATCATTTATCGTTGCAGGGCTCTTTGCCAGCCGATGTTGAGTTTGAGTGTGTCAGGGAGGCAAGGGTTAGCTTCACATTCCCCGTCTAGTTCATCAGCCAGGGTGTCGTGGAGTTCTCTGAGCGCCATGAGAGCGGAGCGGGCAGCACGCTGACAGCTCATATCACCGTCGCATGTAGAGTCCGCTTCAGAGAGGAATACTAAATCGCATGTCGTTGGTGGGGCTTCTCCCTAAGGAATTATACAAATACATATAAGTTATGACATGACGACACTGACCTGTATAAATACCACTGGACAGGTTGTTCCATATGTTTGACAGCAAATTTTACGTGCCTATTTGAAGCGCCACTCGCGAGTGTCCAGGGAACTAATTTTGACGTATAGGGGCTGCAAAAGTACGTTCAATACTCTGAAGTATTTTCGCATTTTGTATTAATTTCGTTCGTTTTTCGTGTTATTTATACTTCAAGAATCAACGTAATAAGGTACACAATTATTAAATTAAATAATTAATTAAACAACTAAATTACACAATTATTTTTGTAAATAGTTTCCCACTATCTGTTGATGTTTGCTGAGGTTGTCTTCAATAATTTTAGTACCGCAGACTCTCGCTACAGGCCAACAGCGCCAAAATGGCGAATATCAAACAGGCACAAAAGCACTTTGACAGCCGCCAGTCCAGTGGTATATAGTAGAGGTCAATGCATGACGATGACAAGTCGGACAATAGCCTAGCGAGACTCTTAGAAAAAGCGAGCGTATGCAATTGTTTGGAACGTGCAGTTATAGATAGATTGACAGATGACGGCTCTAATCTTGTGAAACACGGAGATACCGAAACCCACTTCGTTTTAAGCAACTGTTCGCGTTCAAACTTAGCCGGATTATACTTCGTCGCCAATCGCCATACTGTAATAACAATATTCAAATGTTATAACTATTTCAAACTTATGTCAAATCTCACTGCACGTTTCATACTAAACTAAATTAAAATTTTTACTTAAGCAGTCCCGCTTCTTATTACTTACATTCTCTTTGTCGGACACTTGTAATTTTATCATAGACTACATAAACCATTTATGGATAGGTCTTCTTATTACGAAACGTCGAAACTAAGAGATATTTCATTTGTCAGTTCTAAAATAAACTATTTACGAACGGGAGGCTCCTTTGCACAGGATGCCGGCTAGATTAAGGGTACCACAACGGCGCCCTTTTCTGCCGTGAAAGAGTAAATTCGGTCTGAAGTGCGCCGTAGCTTGTGAATTTACTGGGCAAATGAGACTTAAAATCTTATGTCTCAAGGTGACGAGTGCAATTGTAGTGCCACTCAGAAATTTTGGGTTTTTCAAGAAACCTGAGCGACACTGCATTGTAATAATTAATATAATAATAATTGTAAAAAACCTATGTACTTTCTAGGGCCATTGATATAAAATTTAGTACAGAACACTCATGAGTTGCCTAACTATTAACTTACACAAAGGTAACAAATTTGATGCAAACTGCAGAGGGGCAGGAACAATTGCCCACGATCACCGGCTAGTACGTCAACTCCATGACATCGCTGCACTATTTTTGCAAGGATTGGGCAAGCACCCGAAGAGCTTGATGCTGGAAATAAAAAAGAATTTCAATTGTTTGACGTAGTCTACATAAAAAATATCTTCAAGCAACTAAACTGGAATCCATATTCGATATAGCATACCTATCAAAGGCAGACGACGTAGTCGCAGTGTCTGAGAGTGCTATCCAACTTCAACACATGATCAAAAATAAAGTTAACACGGCAAGTATACAGGTTGGCGTCGAAATATACTTAGAAAACAAAAATAATGACTCACGGCATTTAGAAACCTATTAGGTATGTTGAATATGTAGGAGAGTATGTATTCTTAGGAAAACAAATATAATTTGCTAAAAATAGCAAGTTAATGGAAATTGAACAAAGAGTTACTCAAACGCAAAAGAATCTGAAAGAAGGCTTCAAAAGCAACCTAGAAAGGCTCAAATTTCCTTCATACCTAATATATAAATGCCAAATAGTTATGGAAATTTAATAACCATATCAAGAACAAAGTAACAAAGACCAAAATTGCCAAAGGGGTATGGAGCGCGGTGTGCTTAATATTAAAAAACAGCACAGAGTCTATCGCTCTAAAATCCGACCAACATCAAAATTTATTGATAACACACACTTGCAAATTAATATCGAGCATTTTATCGAGGAGGCCTCCATCTCAGTAGTTCTCAATTAAATAAACTTTCTCTTTTATATTATTATGACAAAAATCATTGCAAGAAGATAAAAATATAGGGCTTTTTTATTTTGACTTATATAGATATAGTAAACATAGTTAAATTAGTAATTTACAAATATTCAGGCTGGGTTGCATTATATTAACTGTTAGAGTTAAGGTTTAAGTCAAATTTAACGTTACAGTTATGCTGACTTTAACATAGACTGCGGAATGTGATGGACCATTGTATTCCTTGGCATACTTGAAGTTAAAGTTAAAAAGTGAATTACAAGAGACAACATTAAATAACTATATTTAGCTATTAACTATAGCTTTAACTGGCGAAGATTGGACGGTTAAGTTTAACAGTTAGAGTTATATAGTCATCTAAAATTTTTCAAATGGTGCAACTCGTTTTTTGTTTAACAGGTACTTTAACATATTTGTTATTGCTTAAGTTAGTTGGTGCATCCCAGCCTAAGAACATTTTAAATTGTAAAATATTAGTACTAACCGGTTGATATGACTGGAATTCGATGACGTCCACTGCCACCCATGTATCCTTCAGAGAGCTGTTCATCAAGTTTACCGTTTATATAATGACCAGCTCCTTGTTCATCTTCAAAGTCTTCGCTATCTGTGTCACCTTTATGTGGAAGCTTCTGTTGTATATCATTAGACATAGTTACCCTTTCCTTTTTCACAGCGACCCTTTTATCTTTTGAATCTGATTCAGATGTCGATTGTCTTGCTAGTGGTGTCTTTTGAATTTGCAAGCTTTGCTTAAATTCTTTTAATGCTTTTCGCATCTTTTCTAAGCTATAAGCTGCAGCAAGCCGCGATAATAACTTTTCCTTCATTTCTTGTTCCTCTTTAGAATCTAATTTGTCACCAACGTTGGAGTAATGTAATGCTTCGTCAACCATCAGTCCCTCCATGTTCTTTAGCTTTTTATCGAAATTGTCTAATTTGGTTTCTGTATTTAGTTCAGGGTTCCTTTTTTCACCATGAAGTGGAACTTCAGTATTTTCTTTACTTTTAAAGGATTTGATTCCCTCATTACTCCTCTTTTGATGATTATTTTTATTTAAATTAATAGAGGGATACATAACTTCCCTGTTAAATTTATCAAAGTACAATGTTTTTAGGCTATTTTCATTAAAGTCTTTTGGTACAGCGTTTTTAAATCTTTTGTCGACACCAAAGTAGTCGGACCAGTCAATTGATTTCTTCTTAATTACTTTAGCTTTTTCAAATTCATTTTGATTATGTGAAATGGACTTAACTTGATGATAATTTTCATGATTTTGGAGTGGATGCTCAACTTCTTTGCCGGTTACACCTGGAGGGTGACCATGATGTTCATGGCTTGAGTCTTCTGATTCATTATCGTGTGCATGCTCGTGACTGCTGTTTTGATTAACGACAGTCATTGGCGGTTTTACCTCATGTGAATTCAATGTTTCATAGTTACTACTTCGTTTAACAGGTCTCTTAATAATGTCATATTCAGATGGTCCAAATATTTTAGCTAGGTCCGCAATTACTTTGGGATCAGTACCGGAGCTGGTTCTAAACGATTTTACGTTACTACGATTATTCAAAGCAAATCTCTTTTTTTGCGAATTTTTATTTATACCTCCGCTACTACGTTTTGAAACAGGAAAACGTTTTTCTATGTTTTCATAAACTGAATCATCTTCATCTGCAAGATCTGAAAGGCTGTCATCATCCAAAGGTTGAAAAGCTATTGCATATTCTTCTCTCATGTCATCTTTATCATCATCAGATAAATCATATGTGTTGTAATTAGGACTTTCAGAATCAATGTTTGCTTCAAATGGTTTATTTTCTGGTCTATCTGGTCGTTCAGTTTCTATATCAGAGCTACGTTTCCTTTTAAACGCTATTGGGCCCCAACTGTCAGGGTACCTTTTCTTAACAATTTTTTCCTTGTACAATTTCACTACACCTTGAGGAGCATCATCTACACGGTTAGGGCTGTCTTTACTATTGTATTTTGTCCACAACTGACCCAATAGCAAAGCATATTCACTGTCATTTTCTGGGTGACCTGAAGTTTTTTCTTCTTCAACTGGCTGTTCATCTTTATCATAAAAAATTGCACGAAGCTTATCGTTGCCCGATATTTGACTTCTTTCACGGAAAGTAGATTGCTTTTTATTTGAATTTTGCAATACGGAATTCTTTTTCCTGATAATTTTGTATTCGTAATCATCAACCGGTCTCTCACTCTCGTCAAGCAATCGCACAATATACTTCGGTTCTTCTTCTACATTCTCAACATCCACAGGATAATCGGGTTCTGTAAAGTGCAAGATTATTTCTATCTATATAACCTCACCATGTATGATATAATTGTTGGAGTAAATCACCAGGCAATAAGTAAGTCCCTTTTAACATTTTTTCGTTTATTAATATGTGTGTATACCTATGTATATATATATATATATGGGCGCAAATCGCCACTTACCGTCAATTGTTTGCAACTATTGATATTTATGTTTTAGTTTATCGTTAAAATGAATATATTATTATAGATACATCTGAAATATATAAGATTTAAATACAAATAGCTATTTGTAAACATAAAACTGTTATTTATTATGGTCTAACTAATTTAATAGGCACTGTTTTGACTGTTTCAATTGTTTGAAGATGTTTCATGTTTCATTTATTGTTAAAATTCTTAATTGAATGTGAAAATGTTCAAATTAATTTGTATTAGAATTAATATCGTTATTCTGTACCAATCTTTATTATTTTATGCATTAAGTCTTTCTTAATTGTATTTCGAAACTTGCTTGCAGCGCCATCTTCTTACTTCGTAATGTTTGTTTAAATTAAGTGAACAATCTATTGTATAAATCATTCGAAGTTATATAAATTCACTAAAACATTTTTATTGAGCTGTATTTAGGAATTATTTTACAATAACTACCTAATTGTATTTGTGTTTTAAAAGAAGTTGTATCTACTCTGTTTCCTCTATTGTATGGAAGCTATAAAAGCGGTTGTTTTATGTAAAGACCGTTCATATCAATACTAGCATTTGTGCTTCAATAAACTGAGAAACTCTTAGTGTTGTATTTCTTCATGATGGACCCTGATCAAGGAAACCCTGGTGTAACGCCGCCATATACATGTATATATAACTCTGTAAATGTATATATAAATATAAACGTTCTTCAGTGGAAGAGAGAATGGCGGATTGTGATAAATTACTAATAAGTGAACCCCAAACTATTTGGTCCTTCTATTCTTTAAAAAAAATACCTTTTACGTTATTCCTTTACCACCTTGCCAAGGCGGTTGGACAGGCTGATAGAAAATATTAGTTTCCTTAACATTGTCTTAAGAAATGGAATGAAGGCTGAGAAGGCACTAGCCCGCACGTCTTTTACAAGAGGGGCAAAAGTCATAAATAAATGTTTCTAGTTTCAAAAAATTAAAGTATAAATAAATAATACTACATGGGACGTCATAATCCGCGTGGAATTTGGTTGTATCGTGCTCCCAAGGGAACTAAAGCCAAAGACAAATAATCGCAAAAACACTTTTTTATCGTCGATTTTTATACTATATAATATATATCACTCATGAACAGTAATAGTGAGACAATTACTCTCTAATCAGCAAGGGTTTCAAGTACTTTTGACCTTGAATAAATATATTGTCTTGAACCTCAATGTACCTGGATAGTTCTGAGGCGGTACAAATTCGTACAGCGTATCGTAGTCCTGCACGATAGGCGCGTGTACCCTGCCACGTTGTCGTCGCTGCAGCGCCTCCAGAGCCCCACGGAGTGACCCACCACGTTCAGCACACGAGCTGGCTGTCAGACAGGCGGCTATCACCAGCAGCCACAATATCGCCATTGTAGTAGATCTGGACAGTCAGAAATTTATTCTTTATCAAATAAGCGATCATTTCTGTAACTACCCGCATCGGGCAATTTTTGGTAGGGGGAAATCTTATGGGTTCGCGTCATCAACATGCTCATGACTGACGCACGCAATAAATAAATAAATCATTAAAAATATAAATATAATATATAGTTAAGACACTTTTTGGATGGGTGGAATTTCGGAGCTTCTGTCACCGAAATGCTTATAACAGTATATCTGTAGCGATACCGCTGACCTATTGTGCAACATTAGTGAAATTTAATGGAATTAGTAAAAAGTTCAATGTACAGTATAAACATACTGTGCATTGTTGAAATACTGTTTTTGTTTGATTAAAATATAATTTAAAATAAGTTTCAAAAAATAAATTCGCGATTAATAATTTAATTGTTTTCAAACATTATGATTTTTCAAATTTTAATACTAAATTTTCTAAGTTCGCATTTCTATCGGCAGTCTCTATAACTGCAATTTTTTTATGGATAGGAGAAATCTATTGATAGATCACCATTTTTCATTCTCGCCTGCAACACGTGAAAAGCAACAAGAGCATTACCGGCCTTTACTTAGACCTGAAGAATGTCGAAGGAAGTTTGGTAGTCTGTCGTAGAATCTCCTTAAGTTTACACTGTGGATGATCACCACACATCAGTTGGTGATTATGACAGCAAATATACTTGATGTTAAAGTTCTTGCGAACACTCCTTGAAATGGTGGTAGCATAATTTTATTCTGAGTTCTTTTCAACTTCAAGAAGGAGGTATGTTATTATTTTGTGTATATTATAAATTTTTATTATGTTCTTCGTCGCTTATCGTCATTATTTGTGAGTTGATTTGTTTGGTCTCATAATATATTTTAAAAATTTAGAATAATTATGTTTTCTTCTATAATAGCAGAAACTAATCGAACACCTTTTGATTTTGCTGAGGGGGAAAGAAAATCAGTAGTGAGATAATTGTTGTCCATGAGTAATTGAGATAAATTTTACATGCACATAACAATTTTGTTATTATAAACAATAAATCAATTGGCCATTTGTGTTTTTTCATTTGTTCCACTATTAGATTAAGGATTGGTCTGCGCTGTTTACAATTACTTTTTTATTACGACAACTATTAGATACTTGTGTGCGTGGCACCTTGACACTCAATGGCATCTTTCAAATTTTGTAACATACGCTTCGTGTTATTTTACATTGAAATTAATAAAATACAAAATACTTACTGATGATATCTCATCCCAGTGTCTTTCTTATTTCTTGTAGTATTAAAGTTTTACTACGCAACCAGGCATTTTCGTTTCAATTGTTAGCAAAGTTTAACAGAACATGTGGCACGTCAACGTCACACATTGTTCGAGACAGGCTCGAGTACGCCCACTTGGGCGCAGTTTTAGTTGGCGTACTTTGCGACTACGCCTGCGGTATCTAGTTGGAGTACAGCGGAGACCAATCATGAATCTGAGGTACCACTTCACCAAATGAGACGTATTGTATTTAAAATTGTTTAATGTTAGGGAAGTTCTATAAAATCGTACTCTTTTTGGTTTCTCTTAAATCTAACTCTCCGAATCGGTCCGAATTGTATTCAAAATCTAAGTTTGGTTAAGCCCTTCGAATGGCGCCAACCGCGATGAAATCGGTCGCCCCGTTCAAGAGCTATGACAGGTTTACATACATACATACGCACGACACCATTGCGGGAATAGTGAGGGAAGCTTCCTAGGACCTTAAAACGTCGAGATCTGATGAAAACTCGATTTTTGAAAAACGGGGTAGTAATAATAACTTGCCGACCATCGATCGACTGCGTAGTACACCTAAAATTGTATCCGACATTAAACAAACACTGTTTTGGTGTATTGTATATTAATTGTGCACGTTGATTTAATTCGATAATGACCTGCGTAAGCTTAGTAACAACCAACCAAACTAAATTAACTAACCAAAATTACTAATATAATATACTATATATATGTGTCGAATACGATCCAGAAGAATCGATTTCCTGAAATATGTGCAAGGTATTTTTACTTTTTTTTTACTTTTGACTTCTAATAGGATATTCGGGGAAATCCTCGCTAATTTTGAACATAAGTGCTCAAACGTAGATTACAAATACCTCCTAATTGAAAAAGCCCCTGAAAACACATTCCCTGGTTTTTCTGACTATCGTAAATTTAATAGAAAACGTGCTTTTCTGATATTCATAATTGTGTAATATGCAAGTGGTACACAGACGCACACACACCCACAAACACTTGCGCATAAGCACACACACTCACACTCACACGGAATATTTTTTTATGATGTTTATAATGTTTGATATTTTTATATACATGTCCCTTTAGATATACAAAATGAGCCTACAGATTTATGTAGAAGTATAGACGTTGTACAGCACTTAAGAATAGGAAATTGATTTTTCTGAAACGCCGTCCTGACGTCCGCGTTAAGGTAAAGAAAGAGGTTTTTTAATGACATTAAGGGACGAGACGAGCAGTACGTTCACCTAAAATTTCTGAGCGGCACTATAATTGCGCTAGTCACCTTGAGACGAGAAGATGTTAGGTCTCATTTGCCCAGTAATTTCACTAGCTACGGCGCCCTTCCGACTGAAACACAATACTGCTTCACAGCAGGAGAAGTCGAAGTTGTGGTGCCCATAATCTAGCCGGCATCCTGTGCAAAGGAGCCTGGTAAAATGAATGAATGTTAGATTGAAAAGGAGATTTCTAAACGGTTGAAAAAAAATGTTTAATAGAACGCGAGTAGAACAACAACACAAGTTTTTTTTCGGAACAATTTATTCGTACGAGTCATGCTCGCTTCGTCCGGTTGTTATTTATAAAAGCTATCAGTAAACCATGTTAGAGATTACACTATATTATGTATTTGATAACTGTGATCCCTACATGAAAAAGAGCACCTGTAGCAATAAATTTCAGCCGTAGATTCAATATTTTTAACAAAATACTAACTATTACGTTCCCTACTCTATCAAGTGAGGAATGTAGATAAACATTAATTGAAATCTTAGCAAACCGCATACAAAAGTATAACGTTGTAATTAAATATATTAAATAAAAATGCATTTGAATTATGGCCCAACAGACTACCAGCGTTGGTTTTCAAAACCAGCAAATATTGCTGAGTTGGGACCATTGTTTGAATCGTATATAGTGAAATCTTTCAGTCCTTTTGTTTTTGCTTGTTTATCTCTATCATATAGTTATGATAAGTTTATTTTTATTTTATATCTTTTGTATTTGCGTGTACATACTACAATATAACAATTTTTTCTTTCTTTCTTTCTAATAATGCTGTTGTTGTACAAAGAGAATGACTTGCGATCGTTCACAGCGCCTCATCAGACTTGGTTAAAATAAAATTTCTACGTACAACAGTTGTCATATCGAATTATAAACAATTTTTTATTTTTTTTTAAGTGACAACCATCACTTCTGGGGTAATTACACAAATATATACAAAAAATTGTGTTATTAGTGCCAGAAGTGATGGTTATCACTTTAAAAAATAATAAATTGTTTAGATTTGAAAGAGCGACATCTCAAGTAAATTTCCTAATATGCAATCATTAGGGGTTGAGCAGGTTATCAACTGTAAAGTAGAGCCTGTAGATGAAGCCACAGCCTGAGAGTTGAACAAAGATATATTTTCAAGATTTATGAACTTTACGTCACTCGAACGGTTGGCTCAGTGGAAGAGCGCTCGCACGGAACGGAATTTATAACTCACGTACGCGTTAATGAGAATACCAAGATCTGTAGTGTAGAATAGAATCAATTTCCTATGATGTTCATAAAAAAGTTGTAATACATTTTGAAAAGAGAAAGGATAAAATGAGTCGTTGTATTATGATTTGGGGATTTCAATGCACTTAAATCCTAGGATCTATTGTGCCCAATTAGTCGTTGTAAGTAAAAGTGATAACAGAGTTTTAGCTATGAGGACGAAAGAAAAGTGCCCTCTCCTAAATTCGTTTTCAAAATCCGAAAAAATCTAAAGATTATTGTAGTATTGCGATTAAGATTATATTATTGTTGATACAGAAACTAAATCAAAATTTTGTATTAAATGTGATATTCCATCATTTAAGTTCTCCCATTGTTCCACTGCTTTGTGGTTCTAGTCACTCTAGGACGTTGTTGTTTGAAGTTAGTCTAGGTGATTCAAAGTTCAGCTTAATAAAGCTAATAATCTCTATCTAATGGCGTATTATTATTATAACGCTATCATAAGCAATCAGTTTAGAATCGTTGTCTAACGAAAATGAGACAAGAAAGTTGCATGAATATTTCAGCTGAAAGACATATGACTCACCTTAAATCATTTAGATCTGGAACAACAATAGCCGACTGAATAGCCACGTCTAGCGTTTCAGCGCGTCGATCACGAACTGGGATAGATACTGAAAGTTGGTGATGTGTGCGCGAAGCTGCGCAATGAAACAGACTTTGAGCACCACCTACAGAGCCTGAACAGGGTGGGGGTTATATAACATTCGATCAATATGACCGGAACGCTGGCTTAGGGCACGTTCACATGGTTTTATTTGTCTTTTAGCTTGCGGTCAGCGTTGCTTTGTTGTTCATTGGCTTGCTTGAGGTTAGCTTTATTTGCTTCTGTTAGTAATCATTGAATGCCTGCTCTTATCGTGTTTATTTACTTGATTGGACCTTTATAGTAATAATAGTGTTCTGCATGGAAACTTTCCATGATTTATACGAGTACCACACATTTAAGTCTCCGTTGCGCTACAACTTACGAACAATACCTTTTTTATTGCCGCTACTTGACACTCAATGGCATCTTACAAATATTGTAATATACGGTTCATGTTAATTAACATTGAAATGATTTAAAAGTTTAACAGAACATGACATTGTGACACGTCGAAGTCACACATTGTTCGCCACGAGACCACACGAGGCTGGCTCGAGTACGCTTACAGGCGTAGTATTAGTTGCTGCACTTTACGACTTTGCCTGCGCTATCTAACAGGAGACCAATTAATCTTAGCTTAGATCATTCATACGTCTAGATAGACGATGACAGCTGTCAAATAGTCGAAAAAAATGTGTTTGACAGTTATCCTCGATTTTGAGCATGTACACTAACACAAAGTGACATGCAAAATTGCAAATGGCGAATGTAAAATGTAGCTTGTCACGTACACTAAAGTAATAAACCTGGCCTGTTTTTATCGGTTTTCTAGCATCTATAGGCTTTATCTAGACGTATAAATTATCATAGATTTAAATCTTGTTCCGTGTGAGAAGTACAGGGTTGGGAAAGCACCAGTATGATACTGCAAATAATTTAATACCCGTGACAGCAGTCAGTAACACACTCCTCAGTACGTACCAATAAATACACACTATTAATACTTATATCAATTTTGAAGGTGAATGTTCACTTTATCGCCTATTTAATCCTATTAATAAGATACGCCTCTAATTACTCAAGTAAGAATAAGTCTCGAATAGTCCGCTCAAACTATTCCATACAACTTTTTGAATAGTTATATCTCAGAAATGGTGGCACGTAGGAGAAAAAGTATTAATAAATTTTTTAAAGATAATTTTATTATCTACAATTTTTGTAAGCTGTACTTTTATGATAAAACTTACCGTTGTACTGAAAATTACTAAAAACTCATTTTAATGACCTTGATTAATTTTTTTCCATACGCGGGAATGTTGGGAAACTTAAAAATACAATTATAATTATGTTTTGAACAATTTTACTGATTTTCAGCTTGTTGGGAATTTATGCACCTTCGAATGTCTACATTGACCGGACTAGAATGTTCTTAAACAGAAACTATAACAACATCAAGTCAATTTCCTAATAAGCAATTATGAGGTTGAGCAGGTTACGAAGATTTATGAACGATACGTCACTCAAACGGTTGGCTCAGTTGGTAAGAGCGCTCGGACGGAACCCGAGAGGCGCGGGTTCCAGTCCCGCGTCGTTCATAAGTGTTGGTTAGAAATTTAATTTGAATAACAACATGTTTTTGTAAACAACTCTGTTCGAGATTAGATTTCCGTAACAGAATAGTACATTTCGAAATCATTGCGAAACTGAAGTGGCAGTGGGCAGGGCACATAGTTCGAAGGACAGACAGCCGGTGGGGCAGAAAGGTCCTAGAATGGCGACCACGTACCGGTAGACGTAGTGTTGGTGACCCCACAAGATGGACTGACGATCTGGTCAGTGGACCAGTGTTCTGCTTATGATGATGATGATAATACATTTTAGAAGGGATTAAAATAGACGTAACTTTAATTGAAACTGCAAGAAGAAAAGCTGTGGAATGAGTTCCTTGTGCGGTGTTTCCGGGACGATACGACATGGGTACCTTCAAAAAAAGCGCGTACACCTTCCTTAAAGGCCGGCAACGATCTTGTAATTCCTCTGGTGTTGCAAGAGAATGTGGGCGGCGGTGATCACCTAACACCAGGTGACCCGTACGCTCGTTTCTCCTCCTATTCCATAAAAAAAAGAAACCTAAGGAAGTTGTATCATGTTTATTGAACGTCTCCAATTGATTTCTGTGTTAAATTGTTCCTCGGCCATTTCTGGACCGATTTTAAAAAATTTTGAACTCATAGAAAGCGTTCGAAATTTTCTAGTTTATTGTCGAAAAGAATTTTGAATTACGGCTTGATTCAATTATTATAATTAAATACAAATATGATTTACAAATTATTCTAAATTAGCACGCGCTATTTATATTCATTTAAAAATTGAGCCCATTTATCAAATCCCAATAAGTTTTAATTGTAACACTGCTATCATTTGATCATTTTTCTCTTAGTTATTGAATTTGCAAACCAAATAAGTGACCAAATAAGGCGCTAATTCCTCATGTTAAATATGGTGTCAAATTCCAAAAGATTCATTTTATTGTTTTTGTTTGAATTAAGTTTGTTTTATTTTTGTACACAGACTTAGTTTACTTCGCTTCGCTCAAACATACGCCGCAGCGAAGCGGTACTGCGGCATCCTAGTTTATATAATGTCTAATAGGGGCGTAAAATAACTGGTTTTAAAAAGTAACTTAATAATTATTTGTTAACATGTTAAGTTGTTTCTTTGTGGACACAGTTCTAGAGCCTTGTGAGGCTTTCCTTTCTTCTGTCGGCGTTTAATTGAAGATATCTTCATGAAGGCACGTAATGGAAAAATTATTCCACGATGTATTGCGGCACGTAGGAATGTATTATCGCCTAGCTATGCGATGACATCGCATCTTATAACGTTAATATATGTTCATATAAATTCTTAAGACACGTATATACGGGAATAATAGAATCAAACTAGTTAATCAAAATAAGTTCTGCAGCATACGCGGTTAAAAAGATTAGACAATTAACTGACATAGATACGGCGCGACTTATATACTTTAGTTACTTCCATAGTATTATGTCCTATGGGCTATTCGCGCTATTTATAACCTAGGCCCAAAGGAATCATTGAGAGCAAAATTCAAAGAAATTAACATCTTGCTTCTCAATATATTCTTGATAATGTAATTTTGTCATGTTCATAGGCACATAAGTGAAATTTCACTTCTGGCAATTGCCAGAAACTGTCATAACCATAATGTTAACACCAGGAAGAGACATAAGCTTATAATGCCTACTACTCGACTAAATCGAGTTAACAAGTCTTTTGTGGGGCGATGTATATATATGCTTTTACAACAGGATTCCAGAAAATGTTCAAAACAAAAGTATTACGTTATTCAAAAGAATTGTTAAAAAACGTGTGTGTGGTAAAGGTTTTTATAACATAAATGACTTTCTTAATGATACCACAGATTGGGAATGGAGCGACCGCCCTCAGGATATTAAATAATAAGTTTAATTGTACAATGATACTTTGTAAATGTTACTTTAAGGGCACGTTGTCGTTCACCATGTCCAAGTAAAGCTGTGATTAGTAACTTCTCAATTAACGTTAATTGGAAGCTACATGTTATGAGTATCTTTTGCCAATTTCACAAGCGAAAATTATGTCTTGAGTAACTACTGATTGGTTAAGTGAGTAATGAATCTATCACACGTGATATTCGTTCAATTTTACGTCAAATATCACTTTTCAAACGTCATTGCAGATTGTCATTTATGATTTTGTTGAATGTTGAGCGTTCATTTCACTGTTTAGCGCCAGATGTTTGTTTGCTTTTGAAACTAGTAAGCATCTGGAAATAGTATAATACAGTTTTTATCATTTAGTGGTAACTTGTGTGTGTTGATAAAATTAAAAGAGAGAGAAGTGCATACTTTACACGAGAGGGATATTTTGTTATTATTAAATAAAAATATGGTGATAAATTGGAATTTAAATATACGCATACTTGGTATTTGTTCCATGGTAGAATAATCTAACTCGATCAATTGATGATCAATCAAATCGAATAAATCCATATCTAATAATTTATTTTTATGCTACCTGTGAAAAGATGCACAAAACAACAAATGATAATAATAGTAGGCACATAATATCATGTAACTGTCAAGTAACCGTGCTAATTAGCAGAAGATGTGGCAAGTTAGTTACGTGACAGTTAATCTTAAGATTAGTGTTACTTTAAGGTCGTGAAATTCGCATGCTATGTTACTATTGACTTTACTCAGTGTTTAGCTTACTTGATAGTTTACTTGAATGTGGTGAAAGAGGGCCTAAGTGTAAAACATATTTTTGATGAAAAAAAAAGCCCGCTGAAGTTGTTGCGCCCATTCTTCTCAGGCCTGAGGCATTCATTTTGGAATGGGTGGTAGTTTTTTGACTTTCAATAAGTGATTTCACATCCTATTTTGAATAAAAATATTTGAATTTGAATTTGTAACATATTTATTGAAGTGAAAACTTCTTTAGCGGCGTTGAGCACTTTTCTTGGGATGGGAATAAGTATTAAACTCGCTTCAGGAGATGTGGCCTGATCGAAAATTCGTAAGACAATCGCTGAAATTATGGATGAAAGATTTATACATCTAAGTAGGTAATAACAGTTCAGCTATTTCGACTTGAATTAAGGTGACACTAAATGCCAGCGACCTTGAGCGATATGAGTTCACGGCTGCCGGCCCGCCATCTATGTAACAAAGCCAATATTTTCAAAATTCTTGGGTGGAAAACAGCTTATATGCTTACAATCCTCGTTATTCACTATTAATCTGAATAAATGAACCTACACAAAAAAGTATAAGCTATAAGAATAACTTTTCTGAGAAAAGTACAAAAAAAATGCGTCACGCCATGCCAAAAAACTTGTTTAACTTCAAAGAAAAGTGGTAGTTCAAAAAGGCTCGGCAGTGTTAACTATAACCAACAGCAAGTATTAGCAACCTACAAATAAGACTTAAGGATCAGTAACTTATGTGTAACAGGATTAAGTAGTGTTCATAGCTCGAATTGCTATACTTTCACCACAAAACTTGTCTAAAAACACCATAGTTGCGTGTTTTCTGCGTTTTTAAGCTTTGTCTAATGACACTTCACTAATGTGAAGACTTTCCCTAAGGCGATAGTTATACTTGTATTTCATTATTACTTATTATTTTGTTTCTTACTTCGGCTACCGTAAACCTATTGTATCAGTTTTAGAGATTGGCGATGATGATGATGCTGGTAATGAAGATGGTGAAATAGTCGTTGAAATTATAGATGATAGTTGATTTTTCTGAGAGATATTTTTTAAATGTAAAATGATTGTTATAGTTCTGTGAAGTGTTAAATTTTTTTGTAATTCAAATTGTCATTTTTGTGTACGATAGCGCAATAAATGAACATTGTATTTAAATGCAAGTACTTTTATACTGATATATAAAGCAATTCGTGCGAAATTATTCCCTAACCATTCCTAAACATTCAAAAATGCACAATGTTAAGCTTTCACATCTGCCGGCACTCCCGGAGTGCAACCCGTATTTTTTTTACATATTATTATTAGGTTTAAATAATGGAATAGAGTACTAACTGATCAGAATGCCACTAAAATAAATATTAGATACCTTAAACTAACGTAGAATTCCACTGCTTTATAATTATAATTTTTTATACGTCTAGATCACGGACTAGTAAAAAATAAGGACTCTGTGTCACCTTAAATAACATTGTAGCACCAAAACAAGCCGATAAACGTGTAAATACATAGCCCCACGCACACATTTATGCTACTCCAGGCCGATAGGCGGCTGTTATGAGAATTGTCATCTTGTGTCAGATCAGTTTGCGTCGCAATAAAATATTTTAAAAATGCTATTGTGCGTTGCAAAAATGTAAAAACGATACTATAAAGTATACTAAAAAGTATCTGTGGCCATATATGATCATTTAAGGGAGATAAACTTGTGTAACTAGTATCCCCCGTAACCGCACACACGCTAGCATCACGGTGTTTCACTTGCTAATATCACGGCGCGGAGTCCTTCTTTTTTTACTCGTCCGTGGTCTAGATAGAGGCTCTTGCTATCAGGCAACGCATGAGAACAGGCCAGGTTAATATAGAGGTTAACTGTTTGACGCTATTTTTTTCGACGTGTTCACAGCTTTCTAGACGTTTAAATTATCTAAGCTATTCATTTTACACTTGCTTCACAATACAATGAAGGAAAGAAGTATAAAATGTAAGAGTTAATTCCTTTCTGGATAAAATCAATACTTAGCCCGATATGTCTTGCCTTGTTGTAGGTTTCCATGGCAACCGTGTAGCACTAAGTCGCTGGTTTGTGTTTATAATTGATGACCTCCGTCTATTTGCGATTTATTGCTCGTCAATCAGTCAAACTTTGGTGCTGATTGCTAATGGAAGTAGATAGGGAACTAGCGGGTAATTAGTTCTATTCAGATATGCTTTATAATAAACTCATTTGCAAAAAAAACGAGCAGTTTTAATTTTTTCTGTCCCTTTAGAAAATACAATACCAAAAGAGGTTTTAATCATTTGCGAATATTACTGGCACATTAATGAAGTGTTGTGGTGCATACAAAAGTTTATTCCAAATTCAAATTTATAAAACAGTTGGACTTTAACAAAAATTGCAGATAATTGCGTATCGTAGCGGGAATCGCTGATAGGTCGTATTAACTCTAAATCATTTTTAAATATTTATTGTCGGATTGTCCTATTTCCTTGATATCTTTAAGTATTGATGAAGGGTGTAAGTCAATGTTATTTGTCCCAGAGGCTAAATGTGTGTCCAGAGGACTTGGCAACGATACAAAGAGACTGGTTCCGTCAGTAGAAGGCCTTGAAGAAAGCCATGCACAGAAGCTCGAGATGACCGCTTCCTGGTGAACCAGGCATTGAGAAATCGCACATCTCCTTATGTCGACCTCAAAAAGACTATAGAGGAGGTGAGAGGTGTGCAAACCAGCTTTTAGACTATCAGGAGGAGGCTTTTTGCTACCAATATATGCATTTGCCGTCCAGCCCGTGCACCTAAATTACTCCGCGAGCATAAGTGCTGGCTTAGGCTTCGCTCGAAATTGTGCGACAAGGACTCAAAAGAACTGGCAAACCTGCTTTTGGACTGGCAGGAGGAGGCTTCTCGCTACCAATATATGCAGTCGCCGTCCAGCCCGTGGACCTAAATTACTCCGCGAGCATAAGTGCTGGCTTAGGCTTCGCTCGAAATTGTGCGACAAGGACTCAAAAGAACTGGCAAACCTGCTTTTGGACTGGCAGGAGGAGGCTTCTCGCTACCAATATATGCAGTCGCCGTCCAGCCCGTGGACCTAAATTACTCCGCGAGCACTTAGGCTTCGCTCGAAATTGTGTGACAAGGACTCAATAGGACTGGGGTAGAGTTTTATTCTCGGATGAAGCCAGAATATCACTATATGGTGAGGACCGACGTCGGCGAGTACTGCAAGTAAGGCAAGGGGATCGTTTCAATAACCCTCTATGGTGGAGGTTCAGTTATGTTTTGGGCAGCGATTTATGTATTGGACCGTACGTCTCAAATCGAAATAAAAACTATCCTATCTCTCATGTTGGACTAAACTGCACTCCATGAAGTTATTCCCATTAAAATCCGTTCATTAGTTTAGGAGTTCACTGGAAACAAAGATCAGGACACTGGATTTATATATATAATTTTTTTTTATAATGTAATGTAATACTATGTAGTAAAATATATCGCCAACCGCCATTTTCATCATTGATTGACATCACATTTAAGCCCATACTCATAAATCGGTTCATTATATTAAAAAAATAAAATTCGACTTAAAAAAAATAGTTTATTCAAAATACATAGTACTTAACAATGCCACATTGCATTTAAGAAAAATAATGCATAAATAAATTACGCTCAAATATAAAGTTAGTGTACTTATACGGCATTACAAATAAACTTGGTATTAGTTATACCTGAGATTAAACAGAGAATATGCAATATATTTACAAAATAGACATTTTGCTTATGATTGGTTTATTCAGACGTAAAACGTTTCCCGCGTTTATTACAAGGCTGCTTGACATTCAGGAAACTTCAGAATTCTGATTGTATTGACAGTGTTGTCAGAGATATAGTCCAACATTTTTAATATTCTTGGCTTATTCTCAGGAATAACTTTATACCAAGTTTATTTGTAAGGCCCCTAAAATATATCAATAGCGAAAGCAGCAGATCTTTTGTTGACAATATTGTAGTTGCTTTTGCTGATTAGTAAAAATACTCTATGTATAGAAAATTAAGAAAATATTCTTAGTTTTTTTTATTAATACGATTATCACACATTTAAACCAAATAACCTTTTAAAATGGTTAAGACGCGTGCAATTAGACTTATCTGAATAACGTTGCAGAAAATTAATATTGATTAAACACACAAATTAAATTTTAAAACAAAATTTATGATCAATGTGGGACTCGAACCCACGACATTTCGTTTTAAATCACGTGCATCAATATCACGTACTTAACAGTGACCAAGCCGACAGCAAATGTTAATTACACGCGTTTTAAATATTCTATCCTTTTAAAAAGTATATTTTATAAATATTCTTGAAACTCTATTTCCAATACAGCTCTGCAAGCCCTGGAGCCATATTTACCATTAATTTTAATTGAAATTAATAATTAGTTAAATGGCACACTTGACTAAATAATATTTACAATAATTCCGTAATATATCACCAATACTATGATATAGTTTATTCAGAAGAGTTTGCATATTTAATAAGATGTAGATTTGTTCTCGTTATGAAAAATGAGGGCACGCATATAGTAGGAAATAATGGATACTTTTTAAAATATGATTCTGCGTCATGAAATAACAAAAGGCTCTATCATAAATCACTCGGACTGTAGCCCACGCTTAGAAAAAATAACGATAGTGTCAGATAAGTTGGCTATTGTATGAAAAGTACGTAACAAAAATTACTATAGGTTCATTATATTAAATTATTTATTGCATATATTAAATAATATATTAAGGGCTGTTTCACAAGGTCCAAGTAAAGTTCCTGATAGGCTACTTGCTACTTACCTATTAAATAAAATAATTCTTAAATTGATCATGATTCATTTTATTGTGAAAATAGTAGTAGAAGTGCTATTTAGAAATATATACAAATAGAAATCCGTAAAATAGGAACAAAATTATCACTCAAAGCTATTAAGCTTGTGTTACGTTATTTCGTCTAAGAAACAGTTTTTTTTAATATTTTCATTTCGTCAAACGGGACTAATAAGTACGAGGTTGGCAGACCGATCTATCAGATAAGTCTTAAGTAATCTAGAAAATTAATACAGTGATTGTGAGAGTCAGTTTTATCTGGAAACTTTTATGTAGCCATTAATTTATCTAGATTATGACAATCTGCTAGGATTACTTGGACATTGTGAAACAGCCCCTAAATGACATAACTTACAAAAACTTGACACGCATCTTTAAAAAATATTTAATTCATACGCGTCACTTCCACGAGCGATTCATGTTTATTTTACTTGACGGGATTTCGAGAAAATTCAAAATATCTTTGACATATTAATGTATCTTTTCGAGTGTACGTACGTTATCTAGGGACTACAAAACGGCTGGATTTATTTATAATTTTTAGACAAATATTAGATTAGCCGAGAAAATGATACTGTGAATTATGTTTTCTGTCAAGATCTCTGATTATACTATGAGAATTAGTGATATGCGGCCGAGTGTTATTAGTATGCTATACAATACAATTAATTGTATTCATATATGATCTGTGAATTCAACTTCTAGTTATCAAACACTAAACAAGAAGACTCAAAATATCTAAAATCAGAATGAAATGTGAGGTTTCTGGGTTGATAACTTTAATTTGATTTGTTCTCTAAAAATAAATATTACGATATTATAGCTAATAAGACATCTTACTTATACTAAGTCGAATAGAAGACTTTTACCAACACAATCTATTAGTCTACATTTCTTCGTAAGGCTCTTCAGCATCAGCCAGCTTCACAAGACCTATGAAACTCTTTTCTGGCTGCATCAACGAGTGTCTGTCACCACCGGTGTTACGAACTGCGAGTCTGTCACCAGCTCTGAGGAAGAGTGCTGCAGCGGAGAAGCAGGAGTTGGGCTTGTCGAGGGGTTCTGATGAATGTGAAGATAAAGCACATTGTAGGAGAGTGTCCCGGTTATCTGTGTAGGGACTCGTTCTGTGCAACACCCAGGATATTATGTCGTGGCTATCCAGGTAGTATATCTGAAACAATGTTTAATTTATAGGCAACTAGATTAACATTTCCACTTTATAGTTACAATTACATTTGAATTCCTATTCATTTTTCATTCATAATTGTATTATATCGCTTATCTCTCAAAACTTTATAATAAGACTAATTAGCTGACCCGACAGAGTACAGACGTAGTTCTGCACATAATAAATAAAATACTGTTTTTTATGAATTTTCAATAATATTCATAACACCAAGAATTATTTCGTAAAATATGCTCCCTGTTGTTATAATGAAATTGTTTCACAGCAGAACTGTCAAACCGTGCGCCAATAAATTCTGTCATAGAAAATATGTCCTTACAAAACAAATATTGGTAATAAATATAATTATGGGTCCCAAATCGAAATAAAAACTATCCTATCTATCAAGTTGGACTAAACTTGACTCCATGAAGTAGTCCCCATTAAAATCCGTACAATAGTTAAGGAGTTCACTGGAAACTAACATCAGGACACTGGATTTATATATATAAAGATTTATTCAACAAAATCCGAAGGGATTCTTTATAGTCTTGAAGAAATATAAAGTATTTGGTTAATCAGAATGATATCAATCACAATTAACGACTTCGCAATAAAGCTATAATTGCGTAAAGGTATAAAAACAATAAAAACTGAAATCTATTTTTACACCTTTAAACGGCCAGATTTCGTCCAAACTTAGTAGATTTATCGAGGATCGATGACAATACATTAATTTGATAAAATTATTCAACTTTACAATTTGCAAAATAAGCTCTTTGATAATTTATATAATTTTCATCTATCGTCTATAAGGCAGGAATTATATGTTAATATTAATTTCTTTTCTATTTTTTTACTTCGGTTTTCTATAAATAGCGTGTTTTTAAGGACTATTTATTTCGTCTACAAAATACATTATTCTTCCCAAAGAAAGTTGACAAGCCTGTTAGTAATATAATTTAGTCCTAAATCAAACTGACAAGTAATAAAAAATATATTTTGTAAGTCGATGCGAATTCTCGTGAACGTAATATATCACAGAAACGATAATAAATCATTTAATGATGTAATATGTGCGGTAAAATGAGGGGTTGTGTTGTAACCTGCCGTCTCGATTTCATCTCAGTAACGAAGATAAATCACATCAGCCTAACAATTTGATACGATATAGCTGAACACAACATAAGTAGTTTGCTATGTATTGACTTAGAACTAGTTGACGCCATGATATATACCTATTTTTTTATGAAAATAAGGGACGAGGCGAACAGGACGTTCAGCTGATGGTAATTGATATGCCCTGCCCATTACAATGCAGTGCCGCTCAGGATTCTTGAAAAACCCAAAAATTCTGAGTGGCACTATAACTGCGCTTGTCACCTTGAGACTTTAGTCTCATTAGCCCAGTAATTTCTCTAGCTACGGCTCCCTTCAGACCGAAACACAGTATTTTTTACACATTAATGCTTCACGGCATAAATAGGCGCCGTTGTGGTACCCATAATATAGCCAGCATCCTGTGCAAAGAAGACTCCCACTGATAAATACGTATATATTTCAATATATTTCATCAGCAGTAAAAGTCGTTAAATGCTTGGAATTTGGAATTGAGTCTCGTTAAATATAAATCCAGGTTATATCGATAGACAATAATGTTACTGTTGGATTGAAATCAAAAGTTGCATTGAGTTCAAATTCAACGGCCTTACAAATAAACTTGGTATAAAGTTATACCTGAGAATAAACCAAAAATATGAAAACTGTTGACTACAGGGTGGTTTCCACCACCCGTCACCGTCAAAAGTTCAAGAAATTTAAAAAAACTAAATATGCGGTTTTTGATTTCTTATCAATCGAGGGCATGACTCCTTTCATGACTTTTCCCTTAGTCTTGTAGTCTCCGACTTGGCCATCACCGCACTTCTCAAAAAACCATCCTGTAGATCGCTGACATTACTGTTAATACAATGATAATTCTGAAGTATTCCGAGTGTCGGGCAGGCTTACAAATAAACTTAACAAGATATACTTAAGAATAAACCAATCACCAGCCAAAACATCCTATTTTTGTAAACATTTTCAATATCATAGATTTATTCTTAAGTATAACTTTAAATCAAGTTTATTTGTGACGATCTAGCCGAGTGGTTAGCGACCGTTAGCTTATTGATCTTATACTTAGCTGGAGGCGTATTCGAATCCCGGTAGGTGCAAACATTTATACTCGTATTATGATGAATATGGATGTTTGTTTCCGAGTCATGGGTGTTTATATGTATTTATGTATGTTTAAGTAAGTATATCGTATAAAATATATCGTTGTCTTGCAACCCATAGTACAGGCTATGCCTAATTTGGGGCAAGATAATTTGTGTAAAAGTGTGTCAATAATATTATATTTGTAAGACATGTTTATTGTGTAAGTAGGCCACAAAAATGGCACTTTTATTCAGTTGAATTTGTGTAATCAGTCCCTTAGATGTATACGGTAATATTACCTGAACGTAGACCAGGTAGACTCCTGTGTGGTGGACATGCACGTGGCCATTCCTGGTGAGCGTGGGACGAGGATGAGGGGACGCGACGGTCCATGGCGCGGGATACCAGACGTCGTGCGGCGCACCATGAGCCACGCGTACTAACCCGTTACCTGAAGTTATTACAGTTTTATCGTCAATATAATTTTTAACATCAAAAATTAATTTGAAAATAAATTGTCATTTTTTTAAATGACAATTCTTTTATAGTTGTTTTTAAAACACTTTTTAAATTATAAAAACGCGTGTAATTGTTAATGTGTTTTAATATTAGTTTTTACGTATAAGTTATATATTTTTCAAAAGTTACATGACCTTGTCGGAATCCCACTGAAAACGTGCCATAAAAAATAAAAGCTATCTTTATTTTGATGTAATTGGTAACAGGCGTACGAAATAAATGTGTTTAACTAGTTATCTATGGATTAGTGGTACTACTCATTGTATTTTTAAACTTTAGTGTCTAATCTACGCTACTATTTGTTAATACAAGAGTATGAACATGTAAGAGGATAATTATTACAAAATGTACTGATTTTTTATTTGTAATTCAATGTGTCAGTAGTCAACTCTACAACAGATTTCTTGTATAAATTATTAATAGAATATCTAAACAAAGGGTGGAAAGCACTGTCGTGGCTCATGGGTGTCATTATTGATTATGCCTTGCGAGTGAATTTAATTTTAACTAGCGAGTGATTTCAGTCGCCCACTACTAAGATAGGTTTCATTCCAGAGATGAATACTCTACTTCCCACAGTTACTGCGAGGCAATCAATGAAAAGGCTACAATAATAAATATTTATTTAGTTCGTAATTATATGTATAGAAATATTATCACATTTTGAGCCTATTAAGAAACGGCCTTAACCCTTCTTTAAGCTCTATTGATCGATATCATCATTGAGCTTTTAGGTATTTACCTACTTACCTTTCGACTATTTTGATTCTAGATAATACTTATGGGACTGGCTGTATAGATTTGAACTCTTTGCCTGTCCTAATAATGGACAATAAAACAAAAAAAACTACTTATATTATATTATATAATTATTGACATTTTGTGACATATAATAAACATTGACGAGGTTGTCTAGAAATAATCGGCATGAGTACCGAAAACTATTCCACCTCAATTTTTTATGCGATCCTTTTCAAATTAACTATTGATGATATAAATGCATGTTGCCATGGGGCAACCCCATGCTATATTGTTTGAACCGAAATTGTTTAAACTTTAAACAATTGCAAGGAATTGTTATTTTTCAACCGGATTTTTTTTTATATTCTTTATTAAAATACAAATAAAAATGGTCCTATGACTTTACACGATAAAGTTAATATTTTAGAGATATTATGAATATTTAAAGGTTCGAAAAATTTCAATTGGGTACTTTTGACCCATGAAATGTATATTTAAAAAAAAAGAAATTCAATATAAGTTATACACCTGTTTTTAGTGTTCCGTAGCCGGCAATAACCGGAACCCTTATAGATTCGTCATGTCTGTCTGTCCGTCCGTATGTCATAGCCACTTTTTTCCGAAACTATAAGAAATATACTGTAGTCTACTCTGTGAACCGCAATAACATTTTCACACATAAAATAGAAAAAAAAGCAATAAATTTTGGGGGCTAAAGATACTTTGAACTGAAACTCGAAAATTTTTTTTCATCAAACCCATACGTGTGGGGTTTATTTATGGATAGATAGATAGATATTCAAAAATGATATTGAGATATTTTCTAATACCAATTTTTTAAACCGAATAGTTTGCGCTAGAGATACTTCCAAAGCGGTAAAATGTGTGAGTGTGTCCCCGCCTGTAACTTCTAAAATATGAGAATGATAAAACTAAAAAAATTTTTCAAAGAAATCTTAAATTAAAGGAAAAAAATCTTAAAAAGAGTAAATTTAAGTACCTATCGAGGTTCTTACTCCGCGCCAGTAAACGCACGTGGTCGTTATTTCAATCAATAGTAATCACTTAAGTGGACGTAACCTTAAACATCGAGGTGAATGAACACCAATTCAATTTATCAGATGAACCCATAATCCATCAAAAGAAGATTAAAGTCTGACATTACGTCATACGAGAAGGGTCATTTTTTGAGAGGCTTTTATGATAAAATCTGTGAATGTATAATAATCTGAAAATAATGGTGACAAATAGTCAATTTTGCCAGTTATTCACGACCATTCGTCATTATCTCCAAAGAGGATGTAAATACTACGTTATAAGAGGCGGGGTAGCCCTAAGTAAAAATTTAAATTTAGTTTAGTATGAAACGTGCAGTGAGGTTTCATTTATGTTTGAAATAGTAAGCTTACAGCTGTATAGCGATTGGCGGCGAAGTATAATCCGGCTAAGTTTAAAAGCGAACACTTGCTTAAAACGTAGTGGATTTCGGCTATCTCCGTGTTATACAAGATTATAGCTGTCATCTGTCAATCTATCAATGACTGCACGTTATATATAATCGCTTTTTCGATAGGCTGATTATCATCCATGCTGATTAAGATTCAGACTAAGGCTCTTTTAAGATTTAAACTAAGAAGAATTCATCAGTTAAATTGAAACTACGATATACAACTTTTTTGTTCTGTATTCAAAATGTAATAACATATTTATACGACTATTTTAAGTTGTACAAATTGTATATGTATGTACCTTTGAAATGTTCATGTATTTCGGTGCTGAGATGTGAAGTGTTTCCGTGAAAATGAGCTGCTATGAATGGTCTCCTTACGCCTTCCTGAAATAGATAATAAGAATTTTATTAATGTTATGCACCTCAGTAAAAATTCTAGGTTAAACTGCATAAATATTTACTTTTTCAAAAACATACAAAGTCATTTATGTTATAGTAGTAGTGGTGTGGTAGTAGTAACCTTTACCACTCAAACGTATTTAACAATCTTTGAAATTACAAAATAGTTCTACGTAGGTATTTTGTAAGTCTTTTAATTTCCTGTTCGCTCAACAAAAGAATTTAATTCGAGCTCCTCTATTAACATATCAAATTCAAATATTTTTATTCAAAATAGGATATGTGATGTCACATAATGAAAGTCATAAACTACCACCCATTCCAAAAAGAATGCCTCAGACCTGAGAAGAATGGGCGCAACAAACTCAGCGGGCTTTTTTCTTCATCAAAATATATTATGTTTACAAAGTAATATTGAACAATGTAACTTATTGTTAATTAGCGTGAGGGTGGTCGCTCCATTCCCAATCTGTAGAATCATTGAGAAAGTCATCTATGTTATAGTAACCTTTACAAAACAAACGTTTTTTAATAATTCTTTTGAATATCGTAATACTTTTGTTTTGAACATTTTTCAGGGATCTTGTTGTAAAAGCATATACATCGCCCCACAAAAGACTTACTAGCTCGACTTAGCGGAGTAGTAGGCATAACAAGTTTGTTTGTTCCTCGTGTTGACATTATGATTGTCATAGTTGCTAGCAAATTCCTCAATGTGCTTATGAACATATAGAACAATATCAAGAATATATTGAAAAAGCAACAGTCAAAATTATTTCTTGAAATTTTTCTCGTAATAATTCTTTCATTAAGAGAAAAAAAAATCTAAAATTAATTGATATTTGTCGCTAGTATTGTGAATATAAATATTATTTTGAAATTTACATACATACAATATTAACACATAAATTACATAGAACTATAGATGATAATAACTTATGTTGATGATCGACGCCATTTATTAATTTCTTTTTTCAAAGCCAAAAAAATTTTATTCAATAAGGTTTAAACAAAGCGCTTTTGAATCGTCACAATAAATAATTCTTTTAAATTACTGAATCTACTATAGAGAGCTCATGAGAAGAACATGCAAGAAACTTAACGGCAATTATTTCCAATCAATAGAGTATTTTACGATGGCTGTAATATACAATCCACTATAAAATGCATCGTGTTCAAAGTTTAAAACGTTTTAAACATCTAATATTTCGTAAAAAGTAATAAAGAATAAACTATATTAATTTTCTCGTAATAACGTGATTTATTATTTTCTGATAATAATTGCAATGAAGTGGTGAAAATTATGCTTAAGGCGAAGGTTTAACAGAAAACACGCAAACAAAGTGTTCTTAGACAAGTTTTGTCGTGAAAATATAGCATTTGGAGCTATGAACACTACTTTATCCTGTTACACATACCCTTAAGTCTTATTTGTAGGATGCTAGTCCTTTTATTTTTTTCTCGGCATGACGCATTTATTTAATACTACTCTACGAAAAGTTATTCTCATAACTTGTACTTTTTTTGTGTAGGTACATTTATTAAGATTAATAATCATTTATGAGGATTGTAAGGATATAAACTGTTTGTTTGTCTGTAAAAATGTTACGTTTCCCACGCAAGAATTTTGAAATTTTGGCTCATACCGCTCAAGGTCGCTGGCATTCAGTGTCGCCTTAATAACGTTAAGGTACATCTTAAGTGCGAAAATGTGGAAATATCTATTAAATATATTAAGCTTACTTCAGCATTACTGTCCCTGATGGTCCTCGAAACGGTGTGCAGCGGCATTTTCGTCGTACCCTCTGTTACTGGACTGTACTTCTTTGTTTTACGTCTGTGAAATAAAAAGTAGTTAAAAAAAACTAAAAAACACGCTTTTATAGAAACCTGTATTAAAAAATTGAAAATATTTCATACTTTTCAGTTTGGTTTAATTGTAAAAGCGTGTTTTTAAACTATTATTTGCATTGTTTAAATTTAATTAAAAAAAATCTTTGGTATTCGAAAATTTCCTAACATTAGATAAATAGGTTAAAGTAATGTCTTTAAATGATGAAATGTAATATAAAAATTAACATCAATTCCTGCCTTATAGACGATAGATGAAAGTTATATAAATTTAAAAAAAAAATCTTATTTTGCAAATTGAAAAATCGAATAATTATATCAAATTAATGTATTGTCATCGGTCCTCGATAAATCTACGAAGTTTGAACGAAAGCTGGCCGTTTAAAGTGGGTCAAAATAACGCCCAAATGAGTCGGTTACAACATACAGGTGAAGCTAATAAGCGTGTAAAAATATACACGTTTTTAAGATACATGCATATGAACAGGAAGCGATCGTCATCCATCCGTTTAATCACTACATATTGTAAAACAAAGTCCTCCGCCACGTCTGTCCGTCTGTTCGCGATAAACTCAAAAACTACTGCACCTATCTTCACGCTGTTTTCACCAATGGAGAGCGTGGGTCTCGAGGAAGGTTTAAGTATATTATTTGTTAAGTTTTTGTATGGATTTTTGTACACAATATTAAAATGGATATAATTTTAAATTATTAAATATTTCGTGAGTCATTTTTAAATAATTTATTAATACGGCTTTACTCATGTTTTTGTCGGTGTCGGTACCGACTAGTTTCGGATATTGTGAGTACATCTTGTGCACCCGTGGACACCAATTGTGATACAGTGTCAGTGATACCGTGCTCGTCATCACCCCAAGTCCGCAGTAAGAGGTGGGACGTTTTCGCGAACCCACCTAACTCACCATGATGAAGGACCTCCGAATGGTCCGAAACTAGTCGGTACCGACACCGACAAAAACGTGAGTAAAGCCGTATTAATTAATAATAAAATAATTGGATATATACATATACCATCTATACATACTATACATATGCCATCGGACTTTTTTGTAGACCTATAATACAAGATACACAATTCCAACATACATTATTTTGTTATATCTCAAAGGGTTTTTTGACAGCGTTTTCGTTGAATCTCCCGAAGAGCTTAAATACAAGGTTAATGTAAGGAAGACATCAGGAAATTACATGATAAGTCAATTTTTATTTATGTAGCTTTATGTATATAGTTATGTTCGCCCAGTATTCAATGACTACACTGGCCTGCAAAAGTAAGTATCACACTTTTCAAATTATTTTTTTTTCTTAACTATAGAAGGTAGAGATTTAAGATTAAAAACGTTTTGTTGCAAATTTTATATGCTTTAATTCTTAGAAACTAAAATTATACATTAGTATCATTTTTAACTTCACGCTGATACCGACCTCCTGAATATACTCTTGTATGATATGAGCCGTGTGTGGCCGGGCATTATCATGCATCACCATCGATCCATCACCCATATTTGCTAAATACGGTCCTGCATACTCATTGAGAATCTCTTGAGCATATCTTTGCCCAGTAAGGGTGCCATTTTCTATGGCTACTAGCTCTGTGCGACCTTCTGAAGATATGCCAGCACATACATGTACACTGCCTCCACCGTATTGGACTCTTTCTGAGATGCAGGCTTGAAGGTATCGCTCACCAGGTCGCCTGTAAACACTTCGCCTTCCATCAGAAGTGTAAAGGGAGAATCGAGACTCATCTGCAAACAAAATTCTTGACCATTCTTCTTCATCCCACTGCATGTGTTCACGGGCGTTTCGTAGTCTCGCTACTCGATGCTGTCTCTCGAGTTTTGGGCCACTCGCTGGTCTTTGGGGTTTCAAATTTGCTTCAGCAAGTCTTCTTCTCACTGTACTATCACTAATGTAGTCCCTCCGGGTCTGAAGTAGCTGTTGCTGGACTTCAACTGCATTTTGGTGGCGATTTCTTAACACAGTGGAAATAATATAACGATCTTCTCGGGCACTGGTACACCTGGGTCTGCCATTACAAGGTCTCCTCAGATGGTGTCCAGTCTCTTCGTACCTTCGCTTTACCTTCTGGACCGTTCGTACCGTCACACCCACCATTCTTGCAGTGCAACGCATACTGATGCCTAGTTCCAGGAAAGCCATGATCCTAGCACATTGTTCAGCTGAAAGAGGCATGATAAATAAATGTTATGTGCTTTTTAGCATTAATTTTTAAAACAAGACCCATCGATTTTGAAAAAAAATTAAAACAGAAAGAAAAATGTGAATGGTAAAATTGTAATTCGGAAACGTCCACTTTGAAAAAGGAATGGTTTTGTTTTTGAAGTTTTTTTTCAGCCAATTCTTAAAAGAAAGTTACCGACTATAAAGTTTTTATGTACAAAATTAAATTCTCTTTGGAGTCCTTTTTATTTAGAAAGTATATCTTGTGAACTTAAAACGTTATCCCAATTTTAAAAGTGTGATACTTACTTTTGAAGGCCAGTGTATATTTAAATTCAAATATTTTTTATTCAACATAGGATATAAAATCACTTTTGGAAAGTCAAAAACTTCAACCCATTCCAAAAGGTATGCCTCAGACATGAAAAGAACGGGCGCAACAAACTCAGCGGGCTACTTTTTTTTTAATAAAAATATGGTTATAATGTAAAATCGTAAAATGAAATTTATTATTTAATAGCATGTTGGCAGTCGCTCTATTCCCATCAGTGGTATCATTAAGAAAGTCATTTATGAGTAACCTTTACCACACAAACGTTTTTTAACAATTCTTTTGAATTTCGTAATACATTTGTTTTGAACATTATCTGGGATCTTGTTGTTAAAGCTGCAACGCCCTACAAAAGACTTACTAACTCGACCTAGCCGAGTAGTAGGCATTATGAGTTTATATTTGTTCCTGGTGTTAACATTATGATTATGACAATTTCTGGCAAATTCACATATTATCTGCTTATATACATAACATTATCAAGAATATATTGAGAGGCAACCGTCAAGATGTTCATTTCTTTCAACAATCAAGATTTTGGAACGGTCTAGATGTTTATTTCTTTAAATTTTACTCTCAATTATTCTTTAGGACCTAGGTTATAAATAGCACGAATAGCCCTCTTTTGCAATACAAAGATTGTATTGATATCGGCAGCATTGTCTCGAAGCAATATAGTATAGGACATATTACTATGAAAATAAATAAGGAAAACTAGTCGCGCCGTATCAACGTGGGTTATAAAAATATAATACGAAGCCTTACAAATGTAGATCAAACCTCAATTATGTAAACACCGCAACCTGAGATATTTGAGCCGACTGTATCACGTTACACACATATTAACCACGTAGGTATAGCCATTTCCACCTGTAGACATCTTATCTTACGTAAAGTTTTTTCTGGAATCATATTTTTGTAACATCTTTTACGAGGGTATTTTATCTACACATAAATAAAATTGGCGTGTCTGTTTGTAATATTGAAATAACCGTTTTTTACTACATATATATGTATACACCAAAATAACATTTTTTTACAATTTTCTCAGACGGTTTGTTCCGGCTAATCTCTGAAATAGCTGGACCGATTTTGGCGGGACTTTTATTGGCAGGTAGCTGATGTAATGAGGAGTAGCTTAGGCTACGTTTATTACAGAAAAATAAAGTAATGTTGCAATGTCCAAGAAACAGTCTAACTCTACAAATAATTTATATGGCAAAACAACGTTTGCCGGGTTAGCTGATTTGAATATATCATTCTCACCGGATGGGATGCAAAGTAAATTAAAACAATGTCATTATAATATAGTCACTGTCTGTTCGCGATAAACTCAAAAACTAATGCACCGATTTTCATGCTGTTTTCACCAATGGATAGCGTGGTTCTCGAGATAGGTTTTAGTATATAATTTGCTAAGTTTTTGTTTACATTTGTGTATACATTAACGATAGTTGTTGGATTTGTCGGAAAAAATAAGCCGTCTTTGAGATATAACAAAATAGTGCATGATGGAAATGTGTATCTTAGATAGGTCTCAGACATAAGTTTGAAATTGTAATTACATTATGGTGACGAAGTATAATCCGGCTAAGTTTGAAAGGGAACAGTTGTTTGAAACGTAGTGAATTTCGAATTACAATCGAATCCCTTTAACAGCCTAGCGAAACTTTCTAAGAAAAAAGCGATGTATGACACGTGCAGTGAACGTCAAAACGGAGATAGCCGAAATCCACTACGTTTTACGGCCGTTCCCAATATTCAATCTATCTCTTACTTGAGATAAAATTCGTAGCTATCGTTGACTCTTCTGTCCCAGTAAATTTATCGTCGGTAACTGACCTTATCCGTACACGCTGTCTGTCAATGGGACGACGTATAGCTTACCAGCGATAGAAGTTTGTATGGAAATTTCAATTCACGCATCCCAATATAAGGCGATAAGAATGACTTATCGGGTATATTGGGACAGCTTCAGATTATTGATAGCTAATTACTGACAGAAAAGCGTTAATAATTTATCTCTATCTGTAGATAGTATATTGGTAACGGCCGTAAAGAAACTATTCGCTTTCAATTTTGGCCGGATTATACTTAGTCGCCATATTGTAATTACTATATCAAACTGTCAAAACTCACGTTTCATACTAAATTTCAATTTTTGCTCAGGCAGACCCGCCTCTTATACATAGTATTTACATCCTCTTTGATTTACATATCCTAACTGATATAATAGGAGTATATTAATTTGATCTGCGATTGGTGATTTGTGATGGAGAAAGGCGTTAATACGTCTTAAACGATTAACGGATTATTTAATTTAATTTTGCACACACGTAGTAGGGGAAATAGAAAAGAATTTTATTTTAAAAACAATAATGTAATACATTTTTAAGAAATCCCGAAGAAGCGATATATAAATCAAGTATTTGTTTATAAATATCTATATGTTTCTCATGTAACTGCAAGAATTTGTTACTGAACTGTTCTTAAACGGCTAAGCGGATTTAAATGGAATTTTATTGTTTTATGCTTGTCTGTGTACCTTTGCTTAGATTAACAACTGAGCCCAATAAATTGCCTTAAATATCTTTTTAAATAAGTGTGTCCTGGATATTAATCTTAACAAACAAACAAAAAAATATGTGCATACGCATGTTTATAATATTCGTAAAGGCAACTTTCTTAATGATCACTTTTATGCATCCCTTATCCCCAACTAATAGGAGATCTGGATTCGAACCGGGGTCTTCTGCTTTCCGGATCACCCAATGTCCCATCTGAGCTATAATAGTCTTGTATATAGTGGCGAAATTTACCTTTGTATTCTAATGTTATTGTAGCTGTTTCTCATTCAAACATGGATAAAACATTTTTTTTAAATTGAAACCTAGCTAGATCGATTTATCACCCCCGAAATCCCCTGCATACTAAATTTTATGAAAATCGTTGGAGCCGTTTCCGAGATTCAGATTATATATATATACAAGAATTGCTCGTTTAAAGATATAAGATACAAGAAACTTAACGGCCACTCTTTTCAATCAAATAGTGTTTTACAATGGCTGTAATATAGATAACGAATTAGTTTGTAAGGTGCTGCATCTAATACATGAATCGTGCTTAAATAATATAAATTATTTCATTGAAAGTAATACATAATTTACTGTATAAAATATATCTAGCTATATAAAATACTAGCTGATGCCCGCGACTTCGTTCGCGTAGATAATGGGTTTAAAACTAAAAAGCCAGTTTGGAATTGAAGATTATCTCATGTCCTATTCCAGTTCCGGTTTCCGTTTTCTCCCCCGTTCTCAACATATTATATAAATCTTATTTCGAGGAACATTGCTATAGTTCATTGACGTGAATCAGTTTTTCACAAATCCCGCGGGTACATGGATTTTTCCGGGCCTATGTCCTTTCCCAAGCTCTAGAGTCGATTCTATTGCTGTACCAAATTTCATCAAAATCGGTTGTGTAGCTCCGGTGTAAAAGCGTAACAAAAAACTTACATACGCATTTATAATATTAGTAGGGAAAAGTATCTAGCTGCAAATAAAGTAAGTAAGATTAAATCATCTTCTCAAATTGCTTCTAAATGATTCATAATATTGTTTGGTTATACAGCTAAGGAGAAATAATAATTGAAGTAATTGGACACCCAATGGAATTGAGGCCTTAAATTTTCTAGTACTGTTGACTATGTTAGAGAAACACTGTTATACAATTAAGGAGAAATAGCATCTGAAGTGATTGAGTAATTGCATTATAGGCACCCTAAGAAACTGAGGCTTTCAATTTTCTAGGACGGTATGAAAGAGCCACTTCTTTGTAATTATTATGACAGTTACTCACGATATATATATATTTTATTCACTCAACTTTATATAATTATTATTTATTTACTCAACTTTACAACTACTACACATGCATACTTATATATAAGATAACTCATAGACTCATTCACTCAAATACAACATTCACAACAAAACACAATATCAACAAATATGTATTATGTCGCGCCAGACACCTTGTATTAGCTAGTATTAGAAACAACTATGGTAAAAATAATATAACATTTGCAGGAGCACAGCTATACAATAAGCTTCCGAAAACTGTTAGAGAAGCGACTTCGCTCAACATCTTCAAAAAAAGGCTGCTATATCATTTACAAAGCAATAAATAAAAACATCTTGTCATAATAACAATAAACTGTATCTTGTAACTTGGACCACCGCCTTAAAAACCGGAAAGCAGATTCTCACTCATTGATTTTATGTTCTCATGTAAGTAATGAGAAAATAAAGTTCTTTAAACCGATATATTTTATTAATTTGATGACGATATTTCGATCCAATTGCATGAATCGTGGTCACGACGGAACTGCGGAGGCTGCGACGAAAAACGACGTCAAATGACGACAAAACGAACTAGGCGCCAAGTGGACAGATTGATGTACTATTAGTGTCAAGTGTCAATGTGTCAAGTGTTTCTGGGCGTGAGTAGCCGTCATAATAATTACAGTGTAAAAGTTCCGCGATGATAAAAGTTTAAAAATATAAGCCACTTCTTTATTTGTAGGGAATAGACAAACTATAATATACATTTGTATCATTAATAAGTAGTTTATAACATAATTTAATGAAAAACTAACCTAAAAAGTAGAAATTTTACAATAAGTTTGAATATGTATTAGTGTTATGAACAAAAGAAATGTTTTTTATTTCTTTTCACTTATTTTACATTAAAGCTTCACTTGTCAAAGAACTTCAAACTGTCATAAATTCGACTAAAGTCTAAAATGAATAAGCATTTCTTGACTTTGAATCCATTTAATATGGTTTTCTATCAAATACTTCTATGTACATATACTACAACAAGTTTTTAAGGAATAACAATTGTATCGCATTTTTGTTTCGTGCGGGCGAGTAGAGAGGAGCAGGCATGGTGAATATGCCTTGAAAACGCATATGTAATAATAATAGCGATTTTTCATTAGTCACTTTAAACAAAATCGGTGTTAGCTTGTTGAGAACAACGTTAGCGGCTTACAAAACAGTGCCAGTGCACTGTTTTGTCTTCTCGCTTGCTCGAAGTGGATTAAACCATTTTTTTTAAGATAATAAGGCACGAGACGACCAGGACGTTTAGCTGATGGTACTCCCTGCCCATTACAATGCACTGCCGCTCAGAATTCTTGAAAAACTCAAAAATTCTGAGCGGCACTACAATTGCGCTCGTCACATTACTGCTTCACGGTAGAAAAAGGCGCCATTGTGGTACCCACAATCTAGCCGGCATCCTGTGCTAAGGAACCTCCCACTGGTATCGAGTTGCGGCGTCGGAACCGAAACTCAGTGAGCAATTATTTAAGGCCACTGAGCTTGTCTGGTAGTATACATAGAATTCTGTGTTCTCAATAGATAAAGTACATATTCCTCAAAATATTTAGGTGACTTTAATTCCACTCACCTTTCCTCTGTTTTCGATATAAACTTGGGCACTGTTACTGATGAGATGGCGTCTGCGACAGAGTCAGGAAACACGCTGCGTTTCTCTCGTGGGTTGGCAGCGGCTGGAGTTTCAGTACTAGTTCTGTGTGGCTTCTCAGTAGTTGGTTTACGTATGTACGAAGGTAATGTTGGAAGAGCTATAAGTAAAATAACTAATTAATGATATATTTAATAATAATTAATACAGATGGCAAGCGTCCTGATGTATGTGAATGACGCTGGTGGCTTGAGAACGGGGAAGGGTGCTGGTGTGGGACGCGACTTGCGTTGACACTCTGGCTCCTTCCCAAGTCCAAGTCATGTCAGTTGGTGCTGGGGCTGCTGTTTCGACTGACGAAGACGGCAAGCGTCGCAAATATGTTGGTCTTAGTGAGTCATACATCTTTGTGCCGTTTGGTGACACTTGGCCCGTGGGGCCCAGAGGCGCGGAGAATGTTCAAAATACTATCTTCGCGCCTCAATAAGGCTACTGGAAACCCAAGCGCTGGCAGCTATTTCGGTCAACGGATCACCTAGCTATCCAACGTAGAAATGCTGCTAGTATTCTTGGTACGCTTCCACGTTACGATAGTTTAATTATATAATATACAGATAATTTAATACTTAATTTCTTGTAGTCATAGTATTGTAAATATAGTTATAAGCTTTGTTTGAATAAAAAAGTCATTATTAAATTAATTGGTAGGTGATATGAGAGCTCAACTAAAATTATTTTTAGGGTTGCGTGCCCGAAATAAAACCAACGAGTACCTAATTACTAAGAGTCTGCTGTCAAGAAACCGTAATATTTAGATATCTGAGGGCCTACCATCAACTTTTAATAAGCGATGCGATTCCGATGCAGTTCGATTTAGGTACCTAAACTGAATCGCTAAAATTCGTACCATGAAGTGCCTTTTACTGAATAGCGTTTGGATCCCTTAAGAAGAATGAACGAAATAAATTTCTTTCTTTTTCTTGTCTGTGGTGAGAAAGAGATGACGCTCTACAGTCGTTGCATAAGTTTGTCTCTCTTACTAGAACCATATGCGTTGCGTTTCGATTTTAGCGGTTTTTTTGCGTAGAAAATACTACAAAAAACATTGTAAAATTGCGCTTTATAGCGTCAAATTATAAACCATTAAGCCTTTTTTTGTACTTATTAAATAATAGTAATATAAATAAATATAGTTCTTTGAATTACAAATTAAATGTTTGATTAGGTGTTTTCGTAAAAATAACGAGTTATGAACGCACCTCCATTGATGTTTGATTTGACAGGAATGGTCCTGTAGGTGGAGTACATTTTTTTTATCCGTTCTTGCGAACAGGGCCCGGTCCGGGCCCTTACTGCCTCGTCTTTAGTATTTTTATTTTTGGTATTTATTTTCAGTATTTGGTTTTACAAAAAAGTCTGATAAAGTATTCACACCTCATCTTTAATCTATAAAATTTTCCTTTTCTGTATGTTCTCACTATTTTTAAAAGTTATTAAGAACACGATTCACTTTCCTCTAAGGAAGTAGGAACTTTTTTCGAATCGCTCACTTTGACACATAAGCTGTCCAGTTTAGATTGAAATATTACCTCATGGTACGAATGAATGGACGAACTACATAAATCAGTTTGCGATTCAGTTGATATCATTTTTGACATCATTGCGATTTAATAAGTTGATTTGACGTCAACCTAAATGAGATAGCTCTAACCCCGTCGTGTTACGAAATAGCAAAGCAGTTCATTTTAGGTTGTCAATTGAATCGCAATAAGAGTAGGTAGGCCCGCTGATCCTTTGACAAATAAAAAAAGCAAATAATAAAAAAAAATACGGGTTGCACTCTGGGAGTGCCGGCAGAAGTGAAAACTTGAACATTAACGTTGTGCATTTATGATTTATTTTGGAATGGTTAAGAAATAATTTCGCACGAATTGCTTTATTTATCAGAATAAAAGTACTAGCATTCATGTGGTTTACTACGATATTCATTTATTGTGCTATCGTACACAAAAATGACAATTTATATAGCAAAAAATTTAACATTTCAGAATAATTACAATTATTTATCATTAAAAAGTTTATCTCTCAGAAAAATCAACTTTTGTCCATAATTGCAACTATTATCTTACGAATTTTCGATCAGGCCACGTGTCCTGACGCGAGTTTAACATTTTATACCCATCTTAAGAAAAGTGCTCAACGCCCCTAAAGAAGTTTCCATTTCACTTCAAAGATCAAGATGCTAAATTCCAAATTGAACGGCAAGCAAATTAAAAAAAAAAAACATTTTACAAAAACATTTGAAAAGTACACATTGAGTATTATATTTATGTGTGCGAGTTTAATTCGCAATTATTCGGTTTTTCCGTTTTTATGATCTAATGCTGCCACAACGTTTCTCCTGTAGTGACGAATCCTTTGATTAAGAGCTATCTTTGCCGTTGTGGACCCATATTCTGGCTCTTTTTAGAATGGAATATATAAAATATTGATGATCGATAATAATATATAGAAGATCGAATAGAATCATCGATGTGGGCGGTATGGAGGAGAGCGGCGTCTCCCTCCTGCCCGCGATGTCTGTGGTTTAACCGGTTCGCTCAGTTGCGTATCGGTACTCGTATGAAGCATATACCCCAGATAAGTTGCGCATTGGTGCTCTCATACCACAACATGTTTTTGTTGATTATATTGAAATTTTATATCAAATTAGTACATTTTTACATTAATATGCCTGTGCTGTAAATGGCTGTGCCTCGAAATCGCAGGTGTTGTAAGACACTTGCATATTTTTAGCGAATATAAGACGACGAGACATCTCGTAAGTATTTATTGGACGTACAATGGAGTTGTGAGTGGTTACAGACAAAAGAGGAATATTAATTGAATTAATTTTAGATTTTCAATGCTCTCCGCGTACCTAAGTCTTTCAGAAACTAGGGAAATCCACCCATCTTTGAATTTGTCCCATTGAGCATTTTTGTTGAAGACCACGTTGAAAGTTGCCAATGAACGTAGTGTAGGTGCCATGGCATTAGGTACGTGTATATGACACAATTGCTCATGAAGATCTGGAGCATCAACGTGTCCTCGTAAAATTCGAAACATAATTTTTAGATGGTCGCAAGTCCGCCTGACCTCCAAGGAATTCAAAACCTAAACAATCTAAGAAAAATATGGTTGAAAAAAAAACTATATTTATACTATCGTAGGATAACCTACCTACGTGAATTGTTCCGTAAATCTATCCGATCCATTTTAGGAATTTCAGATACCCACTCAATACTAATTTAAGAGACGCACAAAATTCGCATGTAAAAAATTTTGTTCAATTTGCACGAATTCAGATTAATTGTTATAATAAGTACGTGATATTATGCGGTTACTTATAATTAAACTAAGAATTTAAAAGATCAATGACTAGCAAACGATGACTCATCGTTGGTAGGTAAAGCGGGGTTTCCACTAGAGTCCACTCCGAGCAAATGCATACATGCTGGATAGTATAAGAGTACCTACACTCGGAATCTGGTTTACACATACACGTGATGTCCGACCAGGCACAAACAAGATGAGAGCTACTCTAATCTACGATGTATTTATGGTTGAAATACAAAACTATAAAAGCGAAAGTTTACCCGCAAAATCCAAAATAAATGGGAAAAGAAAAAAAATGTTTGAAACACCATAGCATTGTGATCACCACAGAGTACAACTAAAAAATAATATAGAAGGTAGATTCCCATTTAAGGAGAGCAATAATACCTGCTAGCGTGAACATGTAATATTTCATTCAGCTCTTTCGCTTCAATTCAATAGAACTGGGTATGCCGCGACACCGTGAGTAGATAAAAAATTTGTCCAGATCATGAAAATGTCGCTTTAGAGACAAATATGTTATTCGGCGCTTGTTTTCATTTTACTTCTATCAAGTATCAAGCTTAATATTATTCCTTCAAATATTTGCATATACATCAGAATGTCTGCGTTCAGCCGATGTGAAATGGCTTAAACAAATGACAGTTGACTTAAATATACTTAGCGGATTCATTATTCGATTCAATATAAAATGTTCACTTAATTTACCTATGTCTTGTATTTCAGGGTTTTCATTGAGAAGCCGTTTGATTTCTTTCAGGTTTCCACCGACGTCCACTCCGACTATCGTGTCTGCGAAGTCTTCTGGAGTCAGTCGAACCATGTTCGTTGTGCCAATCTGCAAATAATATTCAAAAATAAATAGATTTAATAGCTATAAAGATTATTTCTACTAATATTTCACAGCAGTCCAATCTATTCTGATACGCAATACATTTTACTTTGAGCTATGTTGGCATATCGTTGCAAAGTGCTTACGAGTTCCGAGGATAAAAGTGAATTCATGCATTCTTTCACAACCTTTGTAGAATTAGATACTATAGAATTCTTGGCAATGGTGATCTTCAAAGAATCATTTCAAACCATACTTCAGCAATTTGTATGCATGTAACTTGAATTAAATTCGAACAAAGTTTCAGTGGTACTACCAATCACCCTTAATATATTAAAAAAAGTAAATTATCTCTCTCTACATTAAAAGGTAGCTAACTCAGTTTGCGAATCTCACCATACCACGGTTTACAATTCTAGAAACAAAACACCATGTGTGGCCGAACATACGTCGTAAATTGTTGCAGCCGGTGGCTTGAAGTAAAGTACTGTCTCATCTTACTGAGAACACCAAGCATTTTAGAGTCCAAATTTTTTCCAAGTTACTCCGTTCTGGGATGTTCCTAGATTCGACGATATATCGAGCCAAGTAAGCCGATACAAATTGTGGCAGTTAGAGGAGTGATCTCGAATCGAAGGGATACGACAACGAAAGACTTGTTAGCGTGAAGTCACAAACTTGTGTCCTCTTACGGTTGAATTGGGCTAAATTTTACTGGGCTCTTTCCGAGAATTTGCATGGCATAGTTTCAATTTTAGACACAAATTTTAGTCCAGCTGAGCGACCTTGACGGACCCCCTGAAGTGGTCACCAGTGGAACCGCCTATTTCCGCCGTGGAGCAGTAATGTGTAAGCATTACCGTGTTTCGGTCTAAAGGGTGCCATAGCTAGTGAAATTACTGGGCAAATGAGACTTAACATCTTATATCTCAAGGTGACGAGCGCAATTGTGGTGCCGATCAGAATTTTTGGATCTTTCAAGAATCCTGAACGGCACAGCAATGTCGCTGTCAAAGATATTTGATTCAAAATTTTGCATATTCTTAGTTTATTCTCAGTTACCTATAACTTTATACCACGTTTATTTATAAGTGTTTGAAACAGTCATAAGTCAGATCGATTTGTCATTCATTTATTACATCACATTCATTTATTTTATTGATATTATTAATTATTTCATTGGTCATTATCATTTGTCGAAGAATCACTGGCCCCGAAGATACAGTTTTAACTAGTTTCGGGGTCAGAGGTCCACCCATTTTAATATCACTGCAAAACCGTTTTCCAATGTTATTATTTCTTTTTTATGGAATAAGAGGACAAACGAGCGTTTATCACGTTGTTAAGTGATCACCACCGCCCATACTCTCTTGCAACACCAGAGGAATCACAGAAGCGTTGCCGGCCTTTAAGGAAGGTGTACGCGCTTTTTTTGAAGGTACCCATGTCGTATCGTCCCGGAAGTTCATTCCACAGCTTTGTAGTACGTGGAAGAAAGCTCCTTGTAAACCGCACTGTGGAGGACCGCCACACATCCAGATGGTGAGGATGATATCCTAACTTGTGGCGTGTCGTGCGAAGGTGGAATTCAGCGGCAGGAATTAGGTAAAACAGCTCTTCGGAACACTCCCCGTGATAAATGCGGTAGAAGACACACAATGAAGCGACGTCTCTACGCAACGCCAAGTGATCCAGCCGTTCACAGAGTACTGGGTCCCCGACAATTCGCGCTGCTCTGCGTTGCACGCGGTCAAATGGATCGAGCTGATACTGGGGTGCGCCAGACCAGAGATGACAGCAATACTCCATGTGTGGCCGGACCTGCGCTTTGTACAGCGCTAGAATGTGGGCCGGCTTGAAGTATTGCCGTGCTCTATTAATGACGCCCAGTTTCTTTGAAGCCAATTTGGCTTTGCCCTCCAGATGGCCACGGAATTGGCAATCGCTCGAGATTTCGAGACCCAGTATTCCGATACTAGACGAGGCTTTTAGGGAAGTGTTGTCGATGTATACGGCATGGCCCGTGTATACGGCATCACCAGTGCTGTCATCTGCATAGCAATGAATGTTTGAGGTGTCCAACATATCATTGATATGCAGAAGAAACAGCGTAGGAGATAGCACACAGCCTTGGGGCACTCCAGCATTCACGGGCTTCGGGTTCGAGCAATGTCCGTCGACAACGACCTGTATGCTGCGCCCAGTAAGGAAGCTGGAGGTCCACTTGCACAAGCTCTCGGGAAGCCCAAATGATGGAAGTTTAGAGAGGAGCGCCTTATGCCATACACGATCAAAGGCCTTCGCTATATCCAGGCTAACTGCCAGGCCTTCCCCCTTGCTTTCAATAGCCGCAGCCCATCTATGTGTTAGGTATACCAGAAGATCACCTGCCGACCGACCATGGCGAAACCCGTATTGTCGGTCGTTGATCAACTGGTGACCCTCTAGGTATACCAAGAGCTGACGGCTAATTATGCTCTCCATGATTTTGGAGAGCAGGGAGGTAATAGCAATAGGCCTATAGTTTGCCGGATCCGAACTGTCTCCTTTTTTTTGGATCGGATGGACAAGGGCTGACTTCCATGAGTCAGGGACTACTCCTTTGGAATAAGAGTGCCGGAATAAACGCGTTAGCACCGACGTCAACTCAGGGGCACACGTTCTAAGCACGATTGGAGAAATGCCATCCGGCCCGCTCGACTTCCTGAAGTCCAACGAAAACAGAGCTCGCCTAACAGTTTTCTGTCTGAACTGTACTTCAGGCATAGAGCTCTGACACCGCGGGATGGTCGGCGGTGTTTTTCCGTTGTCGTCAAGAGTCGAGTTGGAGGCGAAAAGAGCGCACAGGAGATCGGCTTTCTCTTTTGCCGTATGGGCCAGGGTGTCATTCCTCATGTGCAACGGCGGCATGGACGGCTGGCTGAAGTTACCAAGAGCAGCTTTCGACAACGACCAGAACTTGCGTGTTCCGGTCGGGTAACTGGAAAGCTGCTCGCCGATTTTGACGACGTGTTTTGACTTTGCACGGGCGATTTGCCGCTTAAAAAATCTGGAAGCACGGTTGTATTTCCTCTTTAGAACTATGCAGTTCGGATCCTTTGTGCCCAGCGCCGCAACCCATGTTCGATACGCCTGTTTTTTGCAGTCAGATGCTGCTTTAACTGACGCATCGAACCAGGGCTGTGATCTGCCACCGATCGGTACTACAGAGCTTGGTATAAAAATATCCATGCCCTGTAGTATCACATCGGCTACTGCAACGGCGCAGGCACTAGGATCATCCGAAGGGAAACAAACCCTGCTCCAAGGGTAGGATGCAAAAAAGGAACGCATCCTATCGCAATCTGCTGCACCTGACCAGGCAATGGTCGGACGTTCCGAGAGGGGCGTCGACAATGACCTGGTAACCATCGGGATGTGTAGTCAGCAGAAGATATAATAAGGACGGCATGTGGCTATCCACATCCGGGAGCCGCGTTGGCGACTCAACCATTTGGGACAGATCGTACGCCAATGCAAAATTATGCACAGATCGCCCTGCGTAGTCTGTGGTATGTGATCCAAGCCATTCGGCATTGTGCCCGTTAAAATCACCCTAGACTACGATTTCAGCGGAGGGAATCTGTGCAAGCACGTCGTCAATTGCCGCTTGAACGCAACCCTTGAGATGATCGGTTTCTGCGTTACCACTATGGGACCTGTAGACACACGCATAGATGCGGACGCGGTCCTCTAAATCTACGCGGAGCCAGAGAGTGGACAGGTCCCTACCCTCAAAATTGCCGAAACGGCGACAGCAGATATCCTCCCTAACGTACACACATACCCCGGCATGAGGCAAAAAATTGTGCTTAATTTTGTACCCGGGGTACGTTAAATATGACGTATCGCTAGGTCGAGATATCTGCGTCTCCGTAAGGAAACACAAGGCCGGCTTCGCCGTCTCAAGGTGGTGGTGGACGGCGTTTAAGTTGGAGTGAATTCCCCTGATATTGCAAAAGTCCACGTTGAGTGTGGAGCGGGGTGCCGTGGTGTTACTGCCTCGTTTGTCCTTGGTCATGCGCGGTACTGTGCCCTCCCCAGAATACGAAGGGCAGCCCGAGCTAGAGTGCTCGGGGAGGGATTCTCCGACTCTGGTAGAGCCGGTACCCTCCTGGGGTACTATCTCTTTAGGGACCGCTTTCATAATCTTTGTTGGGGATGGGGGGGGAATGGCCTCCGGTCCTCGACACTAACCTATGCGAAACATAGCGGCACTAGGCCGCTACTTCACGCCGGTATTCTGTGCGAATGTGGTAATTAACCCGGACGAGTCTGGCCCGATTGTGCTGACGTCAAAAGACGGCTGCGTGACTCTCCCACTTCTATTTATCTATTATTATATTACAATTATATATATTATTACAATTAACGATAAAAAGATGTTATTAATTAGTATTTTTCAATAAATATTGTACATTTAGTAAATTAAGTTACTTGCAGTGAGTGTAAGAAAAAGTTGAAATAAAGTATTATTATTATTATTTAAGGAGAATTTTTGAATGTTTGCATCGCACTGTTTTGTAATTAATCAAGATTAACGGCCACGTATTGCTTATGAGTTTATTAAGTAAGGCTGTATTAGATTAATGTGTACCTAATGCTAGTAGATTAAGCCTTGGTATTATTTCTGTGCCTAACTAAAATTTGTTGTTGTATTTCAATATTTTGTAAACAAATTAAAATTACGCGAACCAGCGAACCAGTGAATTTTCAACCTTAGTTTTGTTCGTTGCATAAATATAATTATCAATAGATAATATTTGCAAACAATCAAACAAACAAATTAACTTGTTTATTTTAAATTACGCATGAGGAAATATTTTTTTTGTCTGGCAACTGGCAAGGCCGGTTTTGCACACGAAAGGTTCCACACCATCGTACAAGATATATATAACTATGTAACTTTTAAATACTTTAGTAAAGATAGCTTTTTGAAGTGAAAACTTCTATAACGGCGTTGAGCACTTTTCTTGGGATGGATATAAAATGGTAAACTCGCGTCAGGACACGTGACCGGAAAATTCGTATGACGGAGGTAGTTGAGTCCTTTGGAACAATTATAAACTATGTAATAATATAAAAACAAAAATATAATAAGTAAGTTGAATTATGTAATATAAAATGTCATTTTTGTGTACGATAGCAATAAATGAATTTTTACATTAAACCATATAAATGCACTGGCTTTTATACTTATAAATAAAGTTATTATTCCCTAAACATTCCATACTACGCAATAAGAGGCGAGACCACCGAAGGAATAATTGAAATTTAGTTTAGTATGAAACGTGCAGTGATTTGACATAAGTTTGAAATAGTAGAAACTACAGTATGACGATTGGCGACAAAGTATAATCGGGCTAAGTTTAAATGCGAACAGTTGCTTAAAACGTAGTGGATTTCGGCTATCTCCGTTTTTTACAAGATTATAGCCGTCATCTGTCAATTAATCAATGATTGCACGTTTCATACAATCGTGTGAATCGCTTTTTTCTTAGAGAGTTTCGCTAGGCTGAATTTACTGTGCAAGTTTTCCCTTCTGCCGGCACTCCCGTTATTTTTTTTAATTCACAAGCCATTTTGCAATTCATTTATCTTCGCAAGAGTAATATGTCACAATTAAAATTTCAATTTTCATACAGATTTTTATTAACTCCGTATTATTGTTTTTTACTAGACTTAACAAATTAAAAGGTGATAATTTTTCTATATTTCGGAACTAGATATTAATCATTCTAAGTGTGAAAACTATTCTAATACTATTGTAAAGATGACTATATTATGATGTTACTCTTTGTTATATTTTATAGTGCAAATCGTTTTTTGAAAAAAAAATGTAATGAATTTGGTTTGCTCCGCTTACTATTTCGACATAATATGAACGTAGTGTTTAAATTCTCTTTGATAATACGCGGTAATTAGCAAAAACATTTAGGTTCATAACGTTATTAGTAATATTTTTAATATTTCGGCTTAGATTATAATCCTGAAAGATGGAAGTACAAATAATTTTCAAACCATTGTAAAACCAAATATACCTTTAATAATGATTTGTAAACTGTAAGTACAACATAAGACTCCCACCTTCTCTCTGCGGCGATCATAATCCGGGTACCAGTCGCCACTCTCCTCGTCATCATCATCACCATCGAATAGGTCCTCATCATCGGCGAGTTGGTTATCATCCTCCAGCACTGTGAGACCATGCAGTTTATTGATCGCATTGAATTCCTTGTCATGCTTCGCCTCCTTTACATCATCATCCAGATTTACTTCTTGATCATCATCGGCGTAGAGCTGGAACAAATTTTAAATGTTATTATTTATTCTTGCAATTGGTGATTTCTTTTGGGCGTATTTAGAAAAGCATACGCACTCCCATCTAAAAGGGCCTACAATGCTTCTGTAATGATCAAATTCCCTAACTTAAAAAAAAACCAATGATTTATGACTAACTTCTTATTCTTTATTTTTAGAGACTTAAAAGGGGATTGAACATTATGTCACGATTCAAATTGTTCACTCAATTTTATGGAACGTGTAGTCATTGATAGATTTGCAGATGACGCCTATAATCTTGTGAAATACGGAGAAAGCTGAAATCCACTACGTTTTAAGAAACTGATCATTTTCAAACTAAGCCGGATGATATACTTAGTCGCCATATTGCACTGCACTTCTCATACTAACCTAAAATTAAATTTTTACTTAGGCAGTCCCGTCTCTTATTACGTAGTATTTACATCCTCTTTGAGACAGTAGTTTTCATTTTATGAACATTTTTATGACAATTTTTGTCTACGTGGATGATAGAATTGATTTTTGTGTACGGCTTTTTTAGGAGTTTTCATTCCATTCAAATAACTAAAAATTTGAATTAATACACCTCATATGCAAACCTTTACCTTTAATATGAATATAATACTATTATTTGTATGTGCTATACATTGATAGCTTTCAAGTCGGTGCCAAGCCAAATGTAATAGTAGGTACCCACCTGGCCACGCGCGACTTCGAGCGGGTGGCCAGATCTAAAACAAAACAACCCAAGCGGAGAGAAGCTGTTTATAATATTAAGTTTTATTTTTTTTAGGGCTTGGCACCGACTTAACCTATCAATAAGGAGCACATGTAAATAATAGTATTTTATTAATATTAAAGGTAAAGGTTTGCTTAAGAGGTGCATTAAATAAAATATTTAGTAATTTGATACTTTTCAGTTTTTAAAGACCGTTTTTTAAACGTTGCTTTTTTAATATAGGTATTTAAATAAAGCATTAGTGGACACAGATCATCCCTGCCCGAATATTATCGTTCAAACCTAGCTCAACCATGTAAAAATATTTTCTATACATGTCGTAGTAAGGGACATGAAATTGCTTTTAGTTAAAATTGTTTAAAGCAAAACATTTATTGGTACGAACGAACGCGTCAATAAACTTTGAATGATTGAAACCTTCACTGTCGATGATGCAGGTGCGACTTTTCATAACTCATAACACAATAAATGCATTAGGCTGAAAGCACGCCAAAGGGGCCATGTGTTTATATGCAGTTTATATCGGCTTTTTATGTTTCAATTCACGTATTTATATCTAAGCGTTAACATCGTACATATGTACATCATAAATAATAAATGATTTGCTTTTCTGCACCCTTGACAATCTATGTGCAAAACTTCTTGATAGTTAAGGTGTGAAAGCGAAATAAACTAACGCTTAACGATTTACATATAGCTTTTATTTTTACAAAAAATAATTATATGTCTACAGAATATGACAAATAAATCCATTTTTTCCTTACATTTCTATCTTTATTACACATCGCGAAAAAAATCACAGAAGTACTCCTAACTTTTACAGTTGGAGCCATGTTAATCATTGAATATAGATAAAAATTGTATGAAAAATTATTAACTGTTTACTAATGCTAAATAACATGACATAGTTTTGTTATTTTTGTAAAGAAAATTGTATTATATTTATAATGAATAAAAAATGCTTTAAATTCCGAATTAAAACTATGGAGATCTTGTACGAGACTTAACCTAGCTCCGCTCGAATCCTCAAGGCCGTTGGTTCGGTCCCCAGCCTTAACATTTATAATATTAGTTACAATATTTTATTGACGGACGGGCCAAAGCCTGCTATATATTGCCACATGCCAAAACACATCAGTGAAAATTAATTGCAAGCCGCATTCAAATCCATTAGTTTATTCAAAAGTTTTGCGAGTGCAAAATAAAAAAAAAATTTGGCCTTGGTTACAAAAAATTTCAAGGTGAAATAATTTATTTAATAATATTTAATGTTAGACAACATGAAACGTTAAAAATATGATGGTTTGAGTGAAATTGGACTACAATATAGCGAAGCACCTTTTATTTGAAAATAAACTATTTATTCATGCTGAAATGCCTACTTTTGAAGGAAATTTTATAATTATTTTCGTTTCAGAAGCTATTCATTACCGAAACAAAATAATAAAATAAATCTTACAATATTGGATGAATGCCAATTTAATGGAAATGAAATTGGAATTAAAATAATTAAAAATGACAAATCTATCCGTTTTCAGTATAGAGAGTAGATGCAAGTCTTAGGCAAGGAGTATCATCTATGTTTATGAAAAAGTGTCCGCCACAATGCGTTAAATTAGGGTGGCGCTGCAGTAGCATCAGACTGTAGATCATAATAGAAGCGCCAAATATAAAATAATAGTAATCACTCTAGATGCATGTTTCCCTAATGACTGTAAGTATTATTTACTACATTATTTTGTACAACGTAAGTTGTTGAAATTTTCAATAATTCACTACTTTAGTCGACAATGATATTAAAATTTCAACTCGGCATACTTCAGTTCGTTTCCAATACTTCAGTTCGGTAGCTTTCCAATTAGAGAGCATAATGCGACTCAGTGCCGCACAATGTGTGACTTGATTATGAATTAGTTTTAAAATGCACCAGCAGAGTGCGTGTGTACTAAGTTCAGTGTTGAAAAAAAATATTCATAGAGTTAGCAATCTAATAAGAAAATAAGATGTTGTCTTCTTTCTTTTGATAAATATGTTCATTTCCACGAAAACATTTATGATGTTTGCTTCATTAAATGATTCGATCAAGCCATTGCAACGTTGACAAAAGTCAGTATTACTACCGATATTAAATATCTGGATTAATGCCAACTTATAGAAAAAACACACGTTAATTTTCTGCCACTGAGTTCGTATCTATTCTATGCATCACCCGAAAGCTAGTACTTTTGAGAATGATCGATTGTGCGAAGCGTTGCTGTAGTTGGAACACTCAACTTATGCCGCATAATGCCCTCTAGTGCTGTAAATGGAAAACAGTCTTCATCTACAATTGCTACATTCATACCATACCCTTTGCCGACACCAGCGCCATTGTGGATGGTTTTTGAACTGGTTTTTACTACATAAGCTGGACACTTTTTTCAACTTTTCTCCCTTATGTGATGATTCTACTTGCCTCTGCCCTTCATAGTTTTCAGCTTTGAGACGCTTCAATTGCAAAATAAAAGGCATAAAAGGCCTTTATTTTCTTAAAATTTATTCCTTCAAAACTATTTTTATACTAGATACCTACTACTACCGCTACGGAAACAAATGGCGCTCTGAGAGTGAAGAAGCGGCGCAATAAACTCTCCTAGCATTCTTTTTTGCGCTCTTTTTAATAAAAATATACAATATTGTACTGTCATTGTTATTGCTATACAATAATCATAATCTAGTCCCAGGCTGTCCGATCACTTAGATATTCAGCAGTGGAGTAATAGGATTTACGACAGAGCCATTTTATAATAAAACATTTAAATTTATTTATAGATAATGCCTGAACAGTGGCTGGGACTTTATTATAAAAGTATATATTTACCCTTAAAGCTATTATGTTCCTTGAATCGTAAAAATACTTGAATCAAAATCAACAAGGCTATTCACATCTTCCTAAATTCATATGCAAACTAGTTCCGTAAATTGGAACACTCATAAAATAGAACTGCAAGGCGGACAGGAATCGTGTTTCGTTCCGATGACCTGTTTCCACGTTCAATAACGGATATGAACGCTCTCAACCCAGTTGCAAGGACGCTTTGATGTCGGCAAATTAAAATTTTAACAAATTGGCTACAATTGGATAATTGTATACTACACTTAAGAAGTGACGCTTTTAATCAGAATGTTTACAACTTGTTTACAGCCAATCTAAGCGGACGAAGAATAAGAATAGTAAATGAACGAATACAATCTATATTTATAATAATAAGAGATTTTCACCTATATATTGACTCATCACGACATCTCAAGAACCATAAGGCTCGAACGGTTAGCTCAGTTGGAAAAGCACTTGCACGGATCGCGAGAGATCGTGGGTTCGAGTCCCGCATCGTTCATAAAATTATGTTTTCAAATTTTCTTTGTGTATTAATCCCTTTAAAAACACAACAAATTGTTTATATCCAGAAAAGTTGAGTGAACTATAACGAGAGACTGTATATTATGTCTTTACCGCATTTGTTAATAAGGATGTTCACAATTTGTTATTTTAAAAGTGATATCCCTCACATCTGGCAGTGGTTACACAATTAAAATTTGTAAACAAAATTTATGAACGATGCGGGACTCGAACCCGGGCCGCTGCCACTCGGGTTCCGTCCGAGCGATCTTACAAACTGAGCCGACCGTTCGAGTACGCATGTGTCGTAAATTTTAATTTTAAATTAGGGTGTTCCAAAGAAATTATTTTTTAATGTTAAATTTGTGACCAAAATTTATGACGGATGAGGGACTCGAACCCGCGACCTCTCGGGTTCTGTCCGAGCGATCAATCCAGTTGAGCCAACCGTTCGACTACGTACGAAAATTATAATTTTAATTAAGGGCGTTCCTAAGAACTATTTTTCCTTCGGGTTTAGCCTACCACCGCAGAAACCCACATATGTGTGTTACACTAGGTATTTTTGTAGTAGTAGTAGGAATTTTTGAGTGAACTTCCATGCTACTTCCGCGATGTTTACTTGGTTTACACCCATTTTAAAGCTTAATCTGGTGTTGCAAGATAGCTAGGCCACTAGTGAACACTTCCCATTAGATAACCTATAGCCTTAGATAATTTAAACGTCTAGATAGAGCTTCTTGCTGTTTTTTTCTTTACGTGTGCATGTCAAGCTACGTCTTACACTCGAGATAAGTATGTCACTACGTGCGTTGCTGAAAATAGAGGTTAACAGTTCACCGCTATTGAATATTATGTTCAACAGTTCGGTTAGTAGCAACAATAAGTTTACACGTTAGGCTTGTCACTGGTTGGGCGAGCATCTAATATATTGATCTAGATTTTGTTTTATCAGCCTTTACCGTGTCGTAGATCAAGTTGCTGTTATTGCCTAGCTTTGTTACTTAACACATTGAGGAATTTTCTAGAAACTGTGACAATCATAATGTTAACACGAGGAACAAACATAAACTTGTTATGCTTACTACTCGGTTAAGTCGAGTTAGTAAGTATTTTATTGGCCGATGTATACACTTCTATAATATGCCCACCCAGAAAATGTACAAAACAAATGTGTTACGAAATTTAAAAGAATTGTTAAAAACCGTTTGTTTGGGAAAGGTTACTATACTATAGTATAAACGATTTTCTTAATGACACCGCAGACTGGGAATGAAGCGAACACCCTCAGGCTCTTTAATTATAAATGTTTATTGTACGATATTACATTGTAATCCATATTTTTATAAAAAAAAGCCCGCTGAGTTCATGCACCCGTTTTTAAAGGGTGGTAGTTTTTGGCGTTCAATAAGTGATTTTGAATAAAAACATTTGAATTCAAACCATCCGCAAAATACTAAAATAACCTTAGGAACCACACAGCTTGTGGGTTTCAGCAATACACTAACCAGACTGTAAAATTGCGATTTCTGTGCGTTTTAAAAAAACACAATTTTAAAACACACGCTTTATTTTATTTTCAAAACAATTATAAAAGTATAATTTAAACTCAACTTGAACAGGGATTCGACCCCCGTGTTATTGTTGTATTTCCCTTAAGCGAAGCCGGCAGATCTAACCCTTCCGTAGCAGACCGAAACACAGTAATGCTTACACATTACTGCTTCACGGGAGAAATAGGCACCGTTGTGGTAATCTAGCCGCCATCCTATACAAAGGAGCATCACACTGGTAAAATCATGATCATACTGCTGACTCCGACATATTAGTCGGAGGGGCTTATTACCCAAATCAACAATATTGGACAATATAACAGGACACATTAAACTGCTAACCAGATGTTAACTGCTCGATCAACGAGTTAAACAAAGTAAAGTAGATATAAAACAGGTAAGCTGTATTAGAATGAATTATAGACTTAAAGTAATGTATATCCCGTGCGACAGAGCTCCATAAAACTGCTCTCTCTATGTGGGCGTAAGCTATCTATAAATATCATAATATCTATGGCACGTACTATACAGGTGGAACAGAATAGTAATCTTACTAAAAGTTTCTTAAACGAAAACTTTCAACCGACTTAAAAAAAGAAAGAGGTTCGTTTCATTCATCTATGTTTGTTTTGTATATTTTTATCTCAAATCTCCGCCGTTTATAGATCGATTTTAAAATTTTTATTTTCGTTTGATTTCGTGCTAAAGGTAAATTGTAAAAAAATGATTGTGTGGTTTTATGAAACCACGGTAAAAGTGAAACATTTTTCACATTATAGACATTTAACTAAAAATTTTTGGAATAATATTTAATTAAGGATATAAAAATCGCTTTATCAATCTTAATTTTATACTTGGAAAGTTGGAATGATAATGGGAAATAATAATAATAGATAAAAGTAGACTAAGTCGCCAACTAAATGAGTAATAGTCTATACAGGCGCCGCCCGACCGTCACGCGACATGCAACACATATACGAAAAAGTTTGAGACGATGTTGTAAAAGTTACACTTTAAAAAATTTTTTTCAACAACAACGCAAGCTTTGTGGAAAGTAGAACGATGAAGGCTAGAAACGTCCACCGCAACATTCTGAAGGTCGGTATTTCACGGGCAAAATATGTATAATATTATGTTTTGAATATAATATGTAAAGAATAAATATAATCAGTGTTATTCCTAAAAATAAATATAAACATGGCTTAGACACGTGTTTGGTTAGACAGTGACCTAACAATAACGACGTCTAAAATTTTTATTTTTAGATTTCAAGGCAGTGTTTGTGTGCGCAGTGTTTAACTAAAACGTCGTTAAGCACAAAATAAACTAAAGAGTGCAGGAACCATTAAAGAAACGGAACGCAATTTTTGACAGCTGTCAACTATCTGTCATCATATAATCATAATCTTCCATGTGAATATGATCTATCCGTTAGACACAACTAAGACAAGCTTCAAATCGTGTTTAAATGTAAGCTATGTCTAAAGATTGTTGAACGCTAAACAACGGAAAGACACAGATTTGTACAAGAACAAGAAAATTTATTAAGAATTGAGTAAGATTTTATTATTTCCATCCTGTATATTAACCGTCCTTCCTGCTCTCTCCCACGCACCCTCGACACAGACATATCGGAATTTGATCAATGCAATGTCTGTGATCAATTTATTACCGCTCCTCACTATTTCATTCAGCATTATGCAAATAATTGATCAATTTTTCAGTACGCAGACGTGGTCGCTAACTATGGGCCTTATGAGAAAGCTCATGGTAGCTCAAAAGGTAATGGAGAGGGCTATGCTCGGAGTTTCCCTGCGAGATCGAATCAGAAATGAGGAGATCCGTAGGAGAACGAATGTTACCCACATAGTCCAAATGATTGCGAAACTGAAGTGGCAGTGGGCAGCGCACATAGTTAGACGGATAGATGGCCGTTGGGGTAGTAAAGTCCTCGAATGGCGACCACGTACCGGAAGACGCAGTGTTGGTAGGATGGACCCACAGGATGGACCGACGACCTGGTCAAGATCGCCGGAATACGTTGCATGAGGATACCGCAGGACCGATCGTCGTGGAAATCTTTGGGCGAGGCCTATGTCCAGCAGTGGACGTCTTTCGGCTGTTGATGATCTATTTTTCAGTGATTGTGAGATACATAGTCTCTTAAAAAGAACAACACAGATACAGACACAGAGGCAAGTTAGGCTCGGTATCCACCAAAGCGGAGAAGAGAGGAGATGTATTTTGATAACCAATCAGATTTCGTTACTTCCACATCTGCTCTTCGTTTAGGTTCTATGGAAAAGGATCAAGCGGAGAGGAGAGGAGATGTCTCAATTGTCTTTAGAATTTTGTGGCGCATCGAGCGATATAGCGCAAGCCTTTCCCCGCTGCCTTCTACCCACGCCTCAGACATTCAAAAGCGTTGCTATAAACACAGCTCACATATCCTCTCCTCTGCTCTTTGGTGGATACCGGGCCTTACAGGAAGCCAATCGCCTGACGTCGCCAGAAAAACGTTATAGATGCTTATTGCTTTATCCAAATATTGTGAGTTTTCTTGAGTGTAAATTTCGCTAAGATTCGACACGTTTTGCCTTCCTTGCATTCGCCTAGATTGAGGCTTAGATCTATAGAACCTACTTAGACTTTGCTTAGACTTTATTTACGTAAAATTGGACTGTCTTATCTTAAGCACAGTATATTTTCCACTGTCAAAAGTTTACAAAAACGAAATTAACATTATGGTAAGCTTACTATCGGTAATATATAAGTTATATATATATTCTTTGTAATGTGACTCATTTTTGGTTTCTATTTAATGTGATAGGGAATATAGGTTCAAATTCAAATTTAAAAAAAAATATTCACTGTAAAACTTTATGAGCTATTTAGTGCAAGTCAGGACGGAGTACAAAAGTTACAATAGCATTCAAAGAAGTATAACAATATTCATTAACAATAAGTTTTGAAATATTAATTCCAACTATCTTTATCCTTCAAATAATCTTTCACATTATAATAGGCCTTAGATGTTAATTTATTTTTACGATACATTTGAATTTTTTAATCGGTTATATTTTAATATCACCTGGGAGTTTATTATAAAATATTACTTATACTTTAATACCTAGATTTAGATTTTTTATGAAAATAAGGGACAAGACGATCAACTGGGAAGGACGTTCAGCTGATGGTAATTGATACGCTCTGCCCATTACAAAGCAGTGCCGGCCAGGATTCTTGAAAAACCCTTGCACCTTGAGACATAAGATGTTTTGCCCGTTTTGACTCATTTGCCCAGTAATTTCATTCGCTACGGCGCGGCGCCTTTCTGACCGAAACACAGTAATGCTTACACATCACTGCTTCACGGCAGAAATAGGCGCCGTTGTGGTACCCATAATCTAGCCGGCATCCTGTGCAAAGGGGCCTCCCACTGATGTTTTGAGATAATTAATGCCTTTTATTATATCATGGGCTTAATTTTATTTGCTTTTAGGATGTAATAGTGATATAAAAATAGGGTATTCGCCAATTCGATACAGGCACATTTTAATAATATTTTGTATTCAGTGGCAGTTCTCCAACGGAATTCCTACTTCCTATCGATTATGGTAAACGTGTGATCCGTTGTAATAAATTAATTCTTTATTTAAAATTTCTTTGCATGACATTAATTTATGCGTGTTTTAATTTGACGTTTCGTCAAATTTATTTCATATCAAATTCTATATGCCGATAAATTCTAAATTTATATTGTGCTAAATATTAAATAGGTATTTTTTATAGGTAAATAGACGATACATGATATTTTAGGTAATTTTTTACACCTTGGGTCCATTATTGGATTAGAAAATATCCCTAATTTTTTTGAAAATATAATATTATTAATAGCAATGTCACCTTTGGATAATCCGGCTTCCCAACCGTGAAGGATTTTTGAAATGAGTTCTGTAGTTTCGGAGCCTTTTCAATGAAAACAAACAAACTTTCCTCTGTTTAATATTAGTATAGATAAAGTTTTTGTATTTCACATGTTATACCTGTATGGAAACGACAAGGCATAGAAACATAAGCACAAAGAGATAAGATGAACTTGCGATATAAAAATCAATACTGGATGGTTGTTGCTGATAGATAACAAGTTTCTTACATATCTTAATATATTTAAATTACGTGACACGTTGTTTTTCCGCGATGGACTCCTAAACTAATGAACGGATTTAAATGGGGATTACTTAATGGAGTGCAGTTTAGTCCAACTTGAGAGATAGGATACTTTTTATTTTGATTTGAGACCCTTAATATTTTTTATGTCCAATATTTGTTTTGTATGGACATAATTTCTGTGAGAGAATTTATTGACGCACGGTTTGACAGTTCTGCTGTGAAACAATTTCATTATAACAATAAGGAGCATACGTTAAAAGAATCTAGATGTTATAAAAAATTATTGACAAATTTATAAAAAAAAAAAAACAATATTTTGTTTATTTATTATATACAGAACAACGTCTGTATGGTCAGCTAGTATATATATGTATATAGTATAACATGACGTGGTCATTAACGATATTTATTGATAGAATTTGATACACAATTTTCGTTCTAATTTGAACAAATTTTCTTGTCTTTGATCATCAAATATCAAAAGTATACTGAATCTGATGCTTATCACGAAGTCACTTATATCTTATAAACATATTTAGGAGTTTGACAGGAATTGAACAATTTGACTTTGTTTTTTTTTTTGCATGCCGTGCCGCTCTGAATTCAATTGCGCTCGTCACCTTCAGACATAAGATGTTAAGTCTCATTTGCACAGTAATTTCACTAGCTACGGCGCCCTTCCGACCGAAACACAATACTGCTTCACGGCGGAAAAAGGCGTCTGTTTGGGTCGCATAATCTAGCCGCGTGCTGTGCAAAGGAGCCTCCCACTGATCTCGTTAAACGTGTCGCCTCACAGGTGACTTATAGGCCACAAAGCGAGTAAGTAGTAATTAAGTATTAATAGGAACGGTTAATATTGTTAGTAGTATACTGCCGTAAACATAAATTTGTATGGGTAACTTTTTTGTATAACAAAAATTTATATTTTCCGGATATACATCCTTTACTTGGGCTCTTAGATATCTTGATAAGAAGCTTATCGAAATATTTTAAGTGCTAACTTCTTACGAAATGACTGTAGAAAATGTATGGTGAGCAAAATGTCGGCATTACCAATAAATTATGAATCACATAGTAAAAAATAAACTCGAAATATTTTGTAAAGTTTTTAAAGTGATAACCCTCACTTCTAGGATAAATACACAAATAAGTTTGAAAACAAAATGTTATGAACGAAGCGGGACTCGAACCCACCACCTCTGGCGTTATAAAGAAAGTTAAAGTGTACAGTGAAATTATAAATTGTTTAGATTTACAACAGCGACATCTCAAGTCAATTTCCTAATATGCAAATATTGGGGTTGACCAGGTTATCAACTGTAAAGTAGATCCTGTAGATGAAGCCACAACCTGAGAGTTGAACAAAGCATAAAAGATTTTATGACTATACGTGACTCGAACGGTTAGATTAGTTCGCAGAGCACCGGCACGGAACGCCAGAGGCCGTGGGTTCGAGTCACGCATCGTTCATAGCATTTTGTATTCAAATTCGAAATATTTTATACAAAACACAGCAGTTTATTTAAAAAAGACTGATAAAATGTAATACATATTTTCATTGGTATACTTGTTCTGGAACAGTTTCCGTAGTAAGATATATTGAAACACACCACATATACGCGATGTTTCACGACCGCCACTATCGACAAAAGTACCTGATCTCAAATTAACATTAAGTAGAGAACAATCATAATCAAACAGAAACAATACTATTTGAAAACTGCTGTCGATACATAAAGTCATTAATATATCAAATTATTAAAATGGACCAAATAAATCTCCTTGCGGGATGAGTATTTAAACTCATACAGACGATTTAGCAAATTATTTCATCTGTTATCGTGCCATTTTAACTAAATAAATAACATGATCCATTTAACTGTTGTTTGATTTCATCGGACAATAACTATAATGTTAATATTTTATTATATTTATGTGCACATAAATTGTTATGAGAAATTATCGCTTCTCTTTTAATCTTGGATTAAAGCCAAATAAATTGGTGCATAATGCAATCGTTTTAAATGAAGAGTTCATGTGAATAACTTCTGTGAATTTAGTCCAATTTGGTTTATTCTTGTTCATATATAGTCATGCACAGAATTTGTCAAGAAGGATAGCTCTTAATAGATGATGTTAAAAGTGTTTAATGAAATACCACGGTTTCCCCAAATATAACTCAGTACACTCTACTACTAATATATTGTAATCTTGAAGTCGAACCATAGACACTTATTGGTTCGAACTTCGAACAAAAGTTTGTGTTGTATCATTTTATTATAGTCCAGTAGTACTTATCTAAAAAGCACCTAACCTTTCTCGAAAATTACTTGGATCGTGTCGTTATAGCAAGATGGTAAATAATGTAACACTTTGGATTGTTTATTTTTTTATGAAAATAAGGGACGAAACGAGCAGGACGTTCAGCTGATGGTAATTGTTACGTCCTGCCCATTACAATGCAGTGCCGCTCCGGATTCTTGAAAAACCCAAAAATTCTGAGCGGCATTACAATTGCTCTCGTCACCTTGAGACATAATATGTTGTTAAGTCTCATTTGCCCAGTAATTTCACTAGCTACGGCGCTCTTCAGAGCGAAAGACCAAAGCACAGTAGTGTTTACACATTACTGCTTCACAGCAGTAATAGTTGCCGTTCTGGTACCCATAATCTAGCCGGCATCCTGTACAAAGGAGCCTCCCACTGTTTAAAAAAACTGTTGGTTTGGTCTCTGAGACTTAGAAATCTCAATATTTTTTTAAAATATGAAGTACCTACATCTAATTCCATAGCAAGAATATTGAATACTGAATCAGACTAGTATTATTATAACAATTTACCACATTCATTTTAGAACATTTGGATCCGTCATAAGCCTCTGAGTACATATAGCATCGTCAAAACTGCCCTTTTCCGAAAAATTCTTAAGTGATTCATATTGTTCTTGTCTTAATGTTCTTGTGCTGCAAACAGCTGTTGTTTTTCAGGTGTTTTATAGACAGACCGTTAGTTAAAAATAGCTACTAAGCATTAAATAATTTAATGTGACTAATTACAATAAGTTCTATAAAATTCTTAATAGTTTTAACGGTAAATCTCATCTTTGTAATGGGATATTGTCAGCCAATAGTCAGACGCGAAATATAATGATTTAAAGAATAGGCCTGCTGTAACATTTTATAACTCTTCTTCAGATAATCTTAATGATCAGCCAGCCTGGGATTAGATTATAAGTGTCTTCAGAAATAACTTATGTACAACAAAAAGTAGTAAGTAGTAAGCGCAAAAGAAGAACTCTGGTAACTTTTCTTTCGTATCTATGAAGATCACAGAGCGCCAATTGTTCACCGAACGGTGTAAATGATTAAAATAACATAAAAAAAACCATTTATATGATACAAATTATTTCTTGTTACAATCGAATCGCGTTATATCACTACCTCGATAATTTTAGTATCTCCGAAAAACATTGGAGAATATTAAATTATATAATAAGATATACTATTCGTATTGAATATCTGTTACCAAAATGTCGGTGTATCTAACGGCCGTTCCCAATATTCAGTCTATCTCTATCTTGAGATAAAAATCGTAACTCACCTTATACGTACACGCTGTCTGTCAATGGGACGACGTATAGCTTACCAGCGATAGAAGCTTGTATGGAAATTGCAATTCACGCGTCACAATATTTACAATATTTACAAGAAATCGATATTATCAGTAATGATTACTGCCGTTCCCAATGTACTATCTACAGATAGAGATAAATTTCTACCTTCTACTGTCAGTAATTAGTTGTCTATAATCTGATGCTATCCCAATATATCCAAAAAGTCATTCTTATCGCCTTATATTGGGATGCGTGAATTGCAATTTCCATACAAACTTCTATTGCAAAATTTGCCCTACCCGCATTAATGAAAGAATATTCTAATTATTTCTTAATAATCCTAACGTGTTTGAGAACCCTAAAACCGATAAAGATAGAATCTTAGATTAAGGATTGGTCTGCGCTGCGTTCGAACTAGATACCGTACTACACTACCTAAGACCAATAGCTGTTTATAACCTCTTTTAATACTATAATATCATTGGTTTATTAGTCCAACTTTATATCGTATTTGTGTTGGCTATTTTTAAAGATGCTTGCACGTGTGGCATCTTGACACTCAATTGCATCTTTAAAATTTTGTAACCACCTACGCTTCGTGTTATTTACATTGAAATTAATAAAATATAAAATACTTACTGATGATATGTGAATCCAGTGTCTTTCTTATTTCTTTAAGTATTATTTAAAAAGTTTTAATTATTAGCAAAGTTTAAAAGAACATGTGGCACGTCAACTTCACACTTGTTCGAGACTGGCTTGAGTACGCCCAATTGGGTTTTAGTATTAGTTGCCGCACCTTGTGACTATGCCTGCGGTATCTATTTTTTTTATGAAAATAAGGGCCAAGAGGAGCAGGACGTTCAGCTGATGGTAATTGATACGCCCTGTCCACTACAATGCAGTGCCGCTCAGGATTCTTGAAAAACCCCAAAAATTCTGAATGGCCTACAACCGCGCTGGTCACCTTGAGACATAAGATGTTTAGTCTCGTTTTCCCAGTAAATTCACTAGATACGGCGCCCTTCAGAACGAAACACAGTAATGCTTACACATTACTGCGTCACGGAAGAAATAGTCGCCGTTGTGGTACCCATAACCTAGCCGGCATCCTGTGCAAAGGAGCCACCCACTGGTTAATCTAGTTGGAGCGCAGCAGAGACCAATCCTTAATCTAAGCCTAACGATCTGTTTGAGAAGCCTAAAATAGACAAAGGTAGAATAAATATTTAGAGTAGAGCTAAAAAGCGTTAATGAATACGCAGAAAAGTATATTTATTATACTTGCTTATTCTGTTTACCGTCAGACTTAACTGGAAAGCGTAACTCGATACGTTTGGAGAAACAATGTTGAGTTAATGGGTGCTTACATAATATGAAACGGAGACATTTCTAAACAATACGTTGAACGCACGTAATATCTTCTATAATCTAATTATCTAGGCTAAAAGCACGTACTGCGCAGTAACTAAGGAATTCAGGCTTATTCAATGATTATATTATTAAATTTCTATTACTTAGCTTTTGAGATTGTGAGTACGATCGATCAGAAAGATACTCTACTAAGTCCTTATTATTATGATAAACGCAAAAGTTTGTCTGGATGTTTGTTACTCCTTCACACAAAACTAATCAATTTATGTTAATGAAACTTTACAATAATACTAGTGGACCCGACAGACGTTGTCCTGTACACACGTCTTAAATTTGAAAACCGGTCCAGCCGTTAGGCGGAGTTCACTAACATACACATGAGCAGGAGAATTATATTATATGGACGGAATTGAGACTCTAAACCAATCTCAAATTCACTGGAACACCCAAAAAAAAATCATCAAAATCGGTCCAGCCGTTCAGGAGGTAGTTTAATTGTGAATCTAAATCATTCTCAAATCCACCTGAAGCCACACAGAAAGTTTCATTAAAATCGTTCAAGCCGTTTAGGAGGAGTTCAGTTACAACAGACGTACAAAAGAAATATATATATTAAAACTAGCTGACCCAGCAAACGTTGTATTGCCGATATTAAAATCGTGATACAAAAGTAACTGTTGATCGTATATGGGTGAAAATTTGAAATTGTATGTATTTTTTAATGCTGACAAATTTAAAAAAAAATGTCAAAAAAATTAAAAAAAAAATTCGTGTGGACTACCCTTAACATTTAGGGGGATGAAAAATAGATGTTGTCCGATTCTCAGACCTACCCAATATGCACTCAAAATTTCATGAGATCGGTCCAGCCGTTTCGAAGGATAAACTCCAACTACAAACACGACGACGTGAGAATTTTATATATTAGATATAGGTTATACATAAGAATACCAACCTTTCCGAAGTAGCAGTAGATTCAATAAGAAGAAATTTTTGTTATTATCGTTACCTACATGAATAAAGTGATTTTGATTTGTCACATAGGCCATAATTTATAAAGATATTGTGTGATTTGTCTAAAATGTAACGATAACGACTGTAAGGTACATACGATATACTATATTTCACTAACAATTATTCTGTTTAACATAGTTAATATATTATTAATATCAAAAATAATCTTTTCTGGATGTCCGTAAATACAATACAAGACTGTATTTATGAATCGGTGTCTGTGGCAGGGAAGTTCTTATTGAAAAAATATCGTACCAGAATATTTTTTTATGATGTTGTGTGAACTTTCTAAAATATGACGATAAGTGTTAATGATATTTAAAAGTAAATATTATAATATCATTGATAAGTGTTAAGTAAGTAGGATAGAACTCTTCCATTTGCGAGCTATTCTGGCGTACGTTTCAAAAACCATTAGAGTTACACATTAATAATGTAGTTATGATATAAGACCTGATTATATGATATAATAAGCTAACATAATATCTAACTTAAATTTCTCCATTCCAAGACGTTTACCAAGACAACCGATTAATAAAATATTTTCAAATAATTACTCTAGAACGAATGTGTAACAATACGGTCCTTATAATAGAATATCTACAACATTCAATGATATCAACGAGCATGACGTTGACATTTTTCACGACACGTTTAAGTCATTTAGAAATAAAGTTTTAGAAAAAATAACGACCACGGTAGATAATAGTTTGTATTAGATTGTTAATAACTTATTATTCTTACTTTTATTTTTTGTAATTCCACACTTACCACTTTATAATTATTTACATTGTATAGTTTCTAGAATTAAGATTTATTACTAAGTTACTTAATTTTTTTCATAATTAAAATGCTGAATGTACCTAATTAGAATAACCAACCTAGAATTAGTATGTAAGTGCAAATCAATTGTTAATGTTAAGTTGAGTTATTGTTGGTACATCTTAAATAAATAAATAAAAATAAATAAGTATTCATCTTACATAGTCCTACAAAAAAAGCCTACCTTACCATAAATCTATATTTTATGTGAAGTCATTATCGCCAAGATAGTGAACCATAAAATATAGAATAAACAAATTGGCACTTATATCAAATTAAATACTTTTATCGGCTATGGTATGTATTTAAATAAAATAAACTTCGTCTTTTACACTACATCATTTGGACCAATATTTGAATAGTTACGACGATGGCCATCCGAGTGCGCGATACTATGATGCGGTCCGGCGGTGGATGAACTAATTAATAGATTAAATTAAAATTGTACAGTTTAACGTGAGGTCGAGATAATATATACTACAATACATACGAATAGGCTACATATTTTCACGCCAGATGCAGGTATAATATATTTTTGCTCCTTTACGTTACTCCTGGCCGCGGATAACATCGCGGGTAGTAGCAAGTTTATACTAATACTATAAGGAAATATATATTACTTCAATGTGTATTATATCAATTAATAAATTATAACAAAGAATTTTTCTAATATAACATTCTAACCACAGAGTACAGATACGTAAATACTGAAATGACTCAAGTAATTTTTATAATGTACTACCAAAAAAAAAAAAACAAAAAAAAATCTCAAAAGCACAACAAAAAAGGACAGTCAATGCATTTTTTAGGCCTAGGCTTTTTAGACGTTAATAACTTAATAAGCCCTTTTTTAACTCTTTATTTTTATTGCGTCGCAAAAGGTGTGAAAGATAGAGTATTTTCCTCAAGAATAAAGCCTGTCTTAGTCTTGGGTGGCTTGAATCACTGGGTTCACTCAAGACTCTAGACCAGGGGTGCTCAAACGGTCGATCGGGATTCGCAGGTCGATCGCGAGTGCTTTTTGAGTCTATTTCGACAAAAAAATCCGGTATAATAAACTAAAATCGGTAATTACGTACCATCTTATGAAAAGTATGCTCAGGACATGCAGTGTCATGCAGATTCAACATCCAAAGTCACTATTTAGTTAAGCTTGGAACTTTAGAACGCGTTTGTTTTGTAAGAACCAATAAACTCGCAATTGTGAATAACAATTATGAGATTTTTCATTGACATTTAAGAGCAGACCTACCCTTACCTTGACTAAAAAAATGCATATTTTGCGCAAAACTAATATCTATGTCATTGTGACACTCTACCTAGACGACAATCCTTCATCACACATACTTGAAGCCTCTCAGAGCCGATCAATCGTAGTCTAACAATTTTGAGGTAGATCGCCAGCAGTTCAAGCTTGAGCGCCCCTGCTCTAGACTCAACACCTGACCAAAGCGACGTCGTTCAGTATCCAATATGACGCCTAAAGACAGTTCTTTATACCTCAGGTTTTATATCTGCAATTATATGCATAAATTTATCATATATATATATATAATATTGACGTCATTAGTAAATATTGTAACCTAAGCATCCAATTAAAAATTCTTACCTCCTGTCGACTTCTGTTTTCAAACTCGTTATATAGGTCAATTTTAAAAGGCGCCAAAATATAGGTCACCCATACTGAGATTGTGCCTCTCTGTTTTGATATCATTATATAATGTTTACAACATAACACATGTGGCATCTTAGCATCTACTACGAACATAAGTTTGCAGAATTCTATTTTGGTACTGTTATTAAGGTTAGGAGTATTTAGTGCCATTGCGTCATATCCCACAAGCGAGTTGCCAATTATAGACAGTAGTTATAAATGATGTAATTATAGATTTCGCCACCAACATTGGATTTTTACGATAACATGACGTTTAAGCTATGTGCGGGAGTTATCACTAAGACCCGGTATCCAGCAAAGCGGAGAGGAGATTTACCAGTGCGAGGCTCTTTTGCACCGGATGCCGGCTAAATTATGGGTACCACAACGGCGTCCATTTCTGCCGTGAAGCAGTAATGTGTAAGCATTACTGTGTTTCCGTCTGAAGGGCGCTGTAGCAAGTGAAATTACTGGGCAAATGAGACTTGACAACTTATGTCTCATGGTGATGAGCGCAATTGTAGTGCCGCTTAGAATTTTTGGGTTTTTCAGGTATCCTGAGCGGCACTGCATTGCAATGGGCAGGACGTATCAATTACAATCAGCTGAAAGTCCTGCTCGTCTCGTCCCATATTTACATTAAAAAAAACATATTCCGGTTTCCATTTTCGCTCCCGTTCTCATCATATTATATTAATTTTATTTCGAGGATGATTGCTATGGCAAACTAAACCTACTTACGTGTAGTTAAAGCTCATCGACATGAACTTCTGTTTATCAAAAATCCTCGGGAACCATAGATTCTTTCCGGGATAAAATGCAGCCTATGTCTTTTCCCAAGCTCTAGTCTTTCTATGTACCAAATTTCATCAAAATCGGTTCATTATCTCCGGCGTAAAAGCGTAACAAACAAAATTACATTCACATTTATAAAATTAGTAGGGATATACTATACTTCTACCTATACGTCTTTTGCCGCGTTAGGGAAAAATTATCAAAGTGAATTTTTACGATGCGCGCGCACACCGTCACGTAAATTCGACACCCTGACGTTAGCTGGTCAACTAGACCATTTGTATCATACTTCAGCTTCCATGGCTAGTAGTTATATTGTAAGTCTTTGCTAAGTACCGATTGACTACACATGTGTTGGTTATGTTTATTAAACACAACGAGTTTTTAATTAGCAGATAAAGGTCGGGATATGTAGAATAGTTATTAATTTTATATAAAACTTGTCAATATTCCTGTGTGAGGCCGCTATTCCGAGAAATCGCCACAACAGCGCAATTGAAACTTGAAGACTGTATATTAATAATGTTTATATTTACAAAAACAGAAACTATATCTACAGCATATGAGAAATAATTACATTATCTTTTTGCACGCCTTTTAAGCGTGAGGTAGTGACTCTCGACATGTCAAAATAGTAGATTTTACAACGAATGCACAAAACGAACCATTTTATCCGAGCATTCGGCGAGGGCTGATAGTAATGTCGAGGATAAATGGTTATGTGGACGAGTTATAAACTCTGCTTTTCATTTCGATTGCGAGGAAATAAAACAGTGGTATAACATGGACATTTTTAACAATTTTAGCTAATTTTAAGATATTAATAAACGAACGAAAAAACAAGACCTGTTTCCCGCCGTTTTTTTTTATTTAATCTTACGACATTGATATTAGGCTTGGGCTCCAGACCTATACAGCCAACTATTAAATTAATTTTGTAATATATATTTTTTAATATTAATTAAATAACCTACCGTATTTAAATTTTAATTTTAATATCTTTTATGTCTTAAAAAACACATGAGGCAAATAAATTAAAGTAAATGTTATAAAAAAACAAATTCTATCTCTGACCTTTTTATTGTTTTGGCTGTATGGCTCATTTTCTTTGCCTTAATATAGTTACATTTATGAGTAGATACGTTAATGCACTTATGCACAAATTTTGTGCAGCCTATTTCGTGCACAAATAAGCAATTTCAGAGCATGAGAAGTGAAAGAGAAGTTCTCTCGAAATTGAAATGTTTTTTTTTGTTTATTTATATCGCACTTATATCAAGATAGAGATATTGAGACACAAGATTTATGAACCGATTTACGTGATTCATCTCTAGTTTGATATTTGCCATTAAACCCATAAAAATTTAACATAGTTTGGCCCAGTACTTTTCATTTTATGACATTTTTTCTGAATATTTTTGATTACGTGGATGATATAACTATAGTACGGCTTTTTAGGAGTTTTCATTTAGATTGATAATTTATTATTTAAAAGTATTAAGCCGTGTCCCGATAAGTTGGTTTTAGGCTACTCGTTAATTATAGCTACAAGAACGTGAAATAACGTTTCGAACAGCATTTTTTCGGAGCCGACTCTTTTTTTCTGTTCCCGTTTCATGGGATCGATATTGTTTAATAAGTAGTTTTTATACATACTAATGGTATCAGATTTGCAAAAGAGGTGTTTTAAATTAAATCTTTTTTAAGTTATGTTATACTTCTCAGTTTTTGAAGTTGAGTTTTTTTAGACGTAGTTTTTTTCTTTTATTTTTCACTAATGGTGACCGATAAACTAGTTATTAGCATTGGTAGCATCTTCACGAACCAGGTCATTATTGAATCCGATACTATTTACATGCCGAATTAATAAACACCAATAGTAAATTATCATACTAACAAATAAAGACATGTCGCGTTTAACTTATAATATCCGGACGACCGAGCCCTGCTTGGATTTTTATGAATGTACAAAACTTGAACAAAAAAAACTAATAGGACATCTGGATTCGAACCGGGGTCTTCTGCTTTCCGGATCACCCAATGTCCGATCTGAGCTTTTTTATTCTTGTATATAGTGGCGAAATGTACCTTTGTATAATATTGTAGCTGTTTCTCATTAAAACACAGATAAACCTACTTTTTTTTAAAAGTGAAACCTAGCTAGATGGATTTATCGCCCTCGAAATCCCCTGTATACTAAATTATATGAAAATCGTTGGAGCCGTTTCCGAGATTCAGATTATATTTATATATACAAGAATTGCTCGTTTAAAGATTACCTAATTAGCATGCCGAGAAATATTTAAATCTGCAATGACGAAGCAGAGGTAATAACATGTATTAATATATTTATTTCTCTTATTTCCTCTCGCGGATGTATTTAGTGAGCAAATGTATAATAATAATAAGTATTTCCTTGAATAAACTTAGTTAGTATTATTTATTTCTTGTTGAATTTTACTTCTAAGTTACTGTATTTTACTTTACTGTATATTATAATAATTGATATTGTTAATACATATAAGTGACAACTGTATTGGTGTAAACTGTAAGTTTTCCATAAAATAAATTTACAATATTGACACGATCTGCCGAAACGCTACAGAGAGGAGCATGATCCCGATCATCAAAGATTATCAGACAAAATAAGAACGTGCACACACGCAAACAAAGGATGTTTCTGTTATAATAAGGAAACTTAAATGGAAGTGGACGGAGCATACTATAAGAGGACAAGTGAAATGGTGTAAAACTATATGAACTGGTATCCGAGAGACAGAAAAAGAAACCGAGGTTGACCATTTAGGAGATGGGTGGACGAGATTAAAGCAGTTGCCGGTTGCAGTACATGGACTAGAACAGCTGAAAACAGGAGTCAGTGGAGGCAGTTGGAGGATGCCTATGTCTATAATAGACAAACAGACAAAACCCATAATTATTCAACTAATTAAAAAAAATGTATATATATATAATTTATGAAGGAAAATACTATCAAATTTAAATAATAATTATGCATGTAAAATTAGATTAAGTATTTTGTATAAATAAAGGCTATTTTATTTTTTATTTATTTATTTTATACATATATTGACACGATCTTACACAAATTATCTTGCCCCAAAATAGGCACGGTCTGTAGGCAGCAGTATAGTCATTATTTTTTTATAGTCATTATTTACTGGGGTTATACTTATAGGGGTCATCGGATCATATATGTATCACACATCGTTAGGTTTTTTTCAGCTGAGGGTAGGGCTTGCCATGCACGCTTAAATGACACTGCTCGTGGCAAAGACGTGGGGCGAGTCGTTTCCTTCCCTATGATATTATGTGCGAGGGAAACGATGGCTGGTTCATGCTTCATGTTCGTGAAATTGGTGATAGGCCATTTTAAGTTAATATTTTAAATATATACTTACTCGCATAAAACCTTTACTTATTTACAGTGTATGCGAATTATGTTATATTTTATGATTAATCACTTCATTTTCTCTTTTTTTAACCTACACAAGTAACTCGAAACACTTTACAAAAATAGTATACAATATAATGTAAAATACTGAAACTATATATGAAAGAGAGTGGTGATGAGTTTCTTGCCACTTCTTCTCATTAAAGCTCAACTTTTTCGAAGTGGTGGTAAAGTATTTGGCATAATATATAAGTGTCATTTTGACCTATATCAATAAATAATTTTTCTTACTTTGTTTCGTAAATCACAAATATTTATGACTCATTCTGTTATTACTTCCCTATCCGCAATCTTGGATACCAATGTTCTATCTACTTTCATTGATCCTCCGTATTTTGATTATTCAACGTATTTATTCGGATTCGTTCTTTTTTTTATAATAAGGGACGACATGAGCAGGACGTTCAGCTGATGGTAATTGATACACCCTGTCCATAAAAATTCAGTGCCGCTCAGGATTCTTGAAAAATCCAAAAATTCTGATCGGCGGCACCACAGTTGCGCTCGTCACCTTGAGACATAAGATGTTAAGTCTCATTTGCCCAGTAATTTCACTAACTACGGCGCCCTTAAGACCGAAACACAGTAATGTTTACACATTACTGCTTCACAGCAGAAATAGGCGCCATTATGATACCCATAATCTAGCTGGCATCCCGTGCAAAGGAGCCTACCACTGGTAAACTCCCACTAAAGTCGCACATGCTCTTGTTAAAGTTGCACAATGCATTTAGCATTCGAAAATATGTTGGAATAATAATTTTCATTGCTTTTGTAATAAAAACTAATTAGGGAATTATTTTATTTACCAAATGCTAGTTCATGTATGACTAACAAAACCGGGAATTCTCACGATCATCAACTAATTAGACTGATGGCTGATAAATTATGAGTCAATTGTTTATCTACCAAAGTTCTGTGAAGCTAGCGGTTACACAAATATGCATAATTTTATCTAATATATAAAATTCTCGTGCCATGGTGTTAAACTTTGAACTCCTCCAAAACGGCTTGCTGATTCTCATGAAATTTTGATTGGGTAGGTCTGAGAATCGGACAACATCTATTTTTCATCCCGCTAAATGTTAAGGGTGGTCCACGCCAAATTAAATTTTTATTTTTTTGACATTTTTTTTAAAATTTAATTTTTTTTTTTAAAAATACATACAACTTCAAATTTTCACCCATCTACGATCAACAGTTACTTTTGTATCGCGATTTTAATATCGGCAATACAACGTTTGCTGGGTCAGCTAGTTTATTTATAAATATATACACTATTGCTGATCGTAGGATTCACTTTGTGTTCTTTCTCTTCTTTTAATTAAAATAAAAGGCGGCCAAGTGCGATTCGTACTCGCCCATGAAAGGTTCCGTAGTAGAATGTAACATGATATAAAAGTTCTTGTAGTTCGTTGTAACTTTGATCGATGTTTTAATGATTGTTTTTTGATTTGATTTGTATTTTTTTTTAAATTAAGTTATTGATAAGTAAACAATATAATTATATTATATTTAAGTTGATTGAATGAAAGGTAAATTCCGGTTTACGATTTATGACGTATTAAACAAAACTACTTACTAGATCTTTTTCAAACCAATTTTCGGTGGAAGTTTGCATGGTAATGTAGGTATATCACATATTTGTTTAGTTGTATGATTCTCTTATTTTAGAAGAAACAGGGGGGGGGAACACACATTTATCACTTTGGAAGTGTCTCTCGCGCAAAGTATTCAAAAATTATTCTCGTTTAGAAAAAAATTATAGTAGAAACCTCAAGAAACGTATAGGTTTGCTGAAAAGAAATTTCAGTTTCAGTTGTAAGTGGGAAACCTCAAATTTTATTGTATTTTTTTTATTTTTGTGTGAAAATCTTAATGCAGTTCACATAATACATCTATTTACCCAGTTTCAACAGTATAGTCTTATAGTGGAAAAAAGTGGCTGTGAATAAAAACACACACGGACAGACAGACAGGCATGACGAATCTATAAGCGTTCCGTTTTTGCCTTTTGGCTTCGGAACCCTAATAAGTGTGTGTTTACATTATGTACGCACGCAAAAAGTTATTCTTTTTTGGCGTAATAAAACATAAATGTCTACAAACATTTATTCCTCGTGCTATTTTACGTTTTTAGAAAAAACAATATTGATATAAAGAAGGTATTAAATATAACCAATGAAAATATTATTTATACTTTAATTAAATATCATTAAATTATTTTTATAGAATTGAAGAGAAATATATTTTTTATTTTAAGACGTGTATATAAATTGAAATTTATTTAATTCTTATCAATTGGTTGTGGTTCAGTATACATATTATGAGTTACAAGTCTTGGTATAGTATGATACAAAATGGTCTGGTTGCCAAGCTAACGTCAGGGTGTCGAATTTTCACTGTAATAAAAATAATTCCCTAAAGCGCCAAAAGAAGAATATAACTACCAAAACATTATAGTGAAAAAAAAATCAAATCTCCTCTCTGTTGGAATATCCACGTAATGAAGTAAGAAGTAGTTTCTGTGTTAACTAAAATATATCATTAATTGCTTTATGTTGAAAATCTTTTAATAGAAATATTTAACGCTTGAATATTTATCATACTGTTTTATATATAATTACTAATATATATATTACGCCGTGAATAATATAAATGATTTAAAATGTATGTATGTGGTATTTAAAGTATAATTAGACTACCTACTAACACACACATATACATAGATACAGTGGCGTGCATTGGTGTTCTAGCAAGGTGTTCTAACTCTAGATCTAGCAAGTCGTAGTTGAGCTTTAGATCATAGAATATGGATATTGCTTGCCGTAGGTATTTAGTATCTTCGTAAGAAAAAAAAATATGACTAGTTGTTCAAAAGAACTTTGGCTATAAAATAACGGATCCAAATTAAAATAAATTAACTGGCTCCTTCTCATGTACAAGCTACGTCACTTGGTGCTGGGGCTGCTGCTTCGACTGCCGAAGACAGCAACCGTCGCAAATATGTTGGTCTCAGTGAGTCATACATCTTTGTGCCGTTTGGTGTCGAGACACTTGGCCCGTGGGGCCCAGAGGCGCGGAAAATGTTCAAAATACTATCTTCGCGCCTCAATAAGGATACTTGAAACCCAAGCGCTGGCAGCTATTTCGCTCAACGGATCAGCCTAGCTATCCAGCGCGGAAATGCTGCCAGTATTCTTGGAACGCTTCCACGTAATGATAGTTTTAATTTTATATAGTCATAGTATTGTAAATATAGTTATAAGATTTGTTTTGTGTGCGTTAGTGTATCATTTACAAACACCAAATGTTGTCTAGGTAACCTATCTATACTTTTAAATATAATTAACTTCAACACTATATTTATTTAGGGTCATAACGAGATAGGCACTGCCTAATGGCCTTTATCATATACACGCCCCTGTCAACAAAACTCGAACACACTTGATATTAAACTTGTATGGTTAACAAAAAGCTTACAGCAAATCCCTCGTTCCAATAAACTCCGTGAATTAGAAGCATTGATGTCGTTAGAGCGAAATATTATAACTCCGCTCAATTGAACTCAAAGGATTCACGAGTTGTGAAGCTAATCAAAGGCATGTGAGTCAGCGAAGTATGAATATTGTGTATGAATTCGGTCAGCGATTCAGGCCACACCTACATTACGAGCACTGAAACAAATATTATGCCTTTATGCGTCGCTACACGTCTTTAAACATAAATTCTGAAGCGTTTGTTTGTGGTTAAAACTTTCCATTATTTTGTTTCAGACTTATTATAATTCAGTTATTCGTTTCATTTGTAAGTATAAACTCAAGCGTCTGATTTCTTACACACAAGCAAAACTGCGTATATTTGTTTACATTTATGAGAGTAAGTGAACTGATCGTCAACTGATTTAAAGTGATGACCTGCGCCCATATTCTCTTCCAACAGGTTAGATTTCTTAGGTGAAAGCGCTTTTAATTCTTCAAAACGAGAGGTGAAACAATCTCATGTTTAGCAGAGCTGCCTGCCCATAACACAAACTGTGAGTCGTAACGCATCACTTAACGATCTCAAAATTGATTCCTTTAGAATTATTTTTGATGTCATTTCTAACAATGCCACCGCTTCGGAAACAAATGACTCTAAGAAAGAAGAATTATTAAATTAATAAAATATACAATATTGTACTGTCATTGTTTTTGCTATAAAATAATCATAATATAGTCCCAGGCTGTCCGATCACTTAGATATTCAGCTGTGGAGTAGTAGGATTTACGACAGAGCCATTTTTTTCACCTTTACCTTTAATTGCCCCCTTGGGTTTTTTTGTTTTAGACGTAGCAATCCCGCTCAAAGTCACGTGTCGCGAGTGTAGGTACCAACTATTACATTTGGCTTGGCACCGACTTAAAGCCTATCAATATGTAGCGCATACAAATAATAGTATTTTATTAAGGTAAAGGTTTGCATAAAATGTGTATTAAATTAAATTTTTATTATGTTATTTTATACTTTTCAGTTTTTGAAGTCGGTTTTTTTAAACGTAGTTTATAAGTTTTTCATAACCCCCATTACAAGAATTATACTCACTCCGGTTTTTTTCCATATTCTTTTGACCTTTAAAAAAAATTGTAATCAATAATTTTGAAAAAGTCGACTGAATTATTTTTTTCAACGGCTACAGACTCTTTGCCTGCCTACCTATTGTGCTTCAAAAACACTCTTTAATAAAACAAGCAATAAATTTTTTGAATGTGTTTTATTAAATTTTATAGTTTGAAGATACAAAAGGCAAGGAAGAGCGATAAAAAGTTGTTTCATTGCAAAAAATGAAATAATTTACCGCGAGATTCGTATAATGGATACGGCCGTGAATTTTAAATTATACTTTATTAAATTCTCATGTAGTGGTGTTTGTAGTTAACTCCTTTGAAACGTCACCGATTCTCGTGAAATTTTGAGTGCATATTGGGTAGGTTTGAGAATCGAACAACTTCTATTTTTCATCCCCCTAATGTTATTATTTAATGTTTGTGACATATTTTTAAATTTGTTTGATTATGAGTCAGCATTAAAAAATACATACAACTTCAAGTTTTCACCCATCTACGATCAACAGTTACTTTTGTATCGCGATTTTAATATCGGCAATACAACGTTTGCTGGGTCAGCTAGTATATTATAAAATTTCCAGCCACTGCGTCGTATAGTATTGCTTAGCAGAGAGGGAGATAAGTGATTTGCAGAATACATAATAATTTCTCTTCCAGTCGCAGATGTACTCAGGCTGTCATTCATTCGCCTTTAGTCTTTCTCATTCCCGGTACCGCTTCACTCTGTCATATGGTGTCTAATATCTATCACTTTATTGCTTTTGAGAATCTATTTCCAACTGTACACGGCCTATAAATTGTTTTTATTCTTATTACAATCTTCCTTCAAAGGCGGTTCCTTCATTTTCCCTAACTAATATTTTACGTACTACATACAAGATTCTAAATTCGATAGAATTGGGCGATCTCTGATGATTTACACATAAGTGAGCATCGGAACTTCGGTTCAAAACCAGATTGTATATTAATTAAAAATATTACATCCAATATAACAATGAATCCTGCATTATAACCAAATCATCTCATCCAAGGAAAATTATAATAATATCAGGTCTAATAATGAAAAAAAAAATATAGGTGGAATAAAAATTACAACTAAAATTAAAACATTTTGTTAAATTTAATTCTGAATTTGTGTTACCTTTTCTGTAATAAATAGCAGAAGCTTAAATTAACGGATCTTATGTAACGTAGTAAATGGAGTTGGTCTCCCTCCACAAGATGCAATAATTCACAATTCTCACTTATGTAACAATTTCTTTGATTCTTTGGCTGTCGAGTGGCATAATGCAACTTTGGATGAAGATTATTATTTGAAATAACAATTACAAACTGTATCGACTGCTTTTGTTTTCGTCAATTTTTTGGGATTGCCTCTCCCAGTATGCAAATATATTTTTTATGAAAATAAGGGACGAGACGAGGAGGACGTTCAGCTGATGGCAATTCATACGCCCTGCCTATTACAATGAATTTCCACTCAGGATTCTTCTAAAAACCCAAAAATTCGGAGCGGCTCTACAATTGCGCTCGTCACCTTGAGGAGTAAGATGTTAAGTCACATTTGCCCAGTAATTTCACTAGCTACCGCGCCCTTCAGATCGATACACTTACACATTACTGCTTCATGGCAGAAATAGGAGCCGTTGGGGTACCCATAATCTAGCCTGTGCAAAGGAGCCTCCCAAAGGTAAAGGATGTTATTTAATTAAAAACAAACTCACAGTGTAATAATATTAGTTAGGATTGTAATATTAGTAACTAGAACGGCAGTAAATATAACCATTACACACATTAAGGAAACAACACCGCACGTTTTCTAGAATTCAATCATTCGTAACAGGTTCAATTTAGTTTGATTACGACGAATTAGTACTGCAGTTTGTAGATGACACACTCGGACAGTAGCTATGAGGTAGAAACGATTTAAAGATAATATCTTACCAAGGAAAATGATGAGGTAAATATTTTTAAATTGAAATCTTCTTTGGGCATGTTGGGCACTTTTGTGATGAGGAAAAAGCATAGTATATCTTTCTTTCATCACTTATTCCTATAATAACGCGATCACCAAGCTTGGGGGGTTCGCACATTAAATTCGAACCTTGTAAATGCAATCTTGTATTCCAATTTCATTACCCTGTCAGAATTAAACGTTTCTATTAATGGTAATAAATAAATAAATTCTCATGTCACAGTGTTTGTTGCAATTCTGCTCCGAAACGGCTGAACCGTCTTTGAGTGAAATTTTGTGTGCATTTCGGGTTGGTCTGAGAATCGGCCAACATCTATTTCTAGCCCATAAATGTTATAGCCCAAAATTTTTTTTGTCATTTTTTTTATTAATTCATATGGCAATACAACGTCTGCTGGATCAGCTAGTAATCATATAATAACCTTACAGAATTTTACCCTATAGAAGCTTACCTGCAGGTGTAAAATTTTGAAAAGCAAATAATTTTCCAGCCGCGATGAAACCAGAAATGCGTTGGTCAGTAGACCGAAAGATCGATGCAAAAATACATTACTTAAAATTGTTTTCGCATTATAAAACACAAATTCTACGCAAGGCACAAACAAATGATGGGAAAATTAACTGTCACGTAAGGTTATCTTGCTATCAAAGAAAATACTGTTGGCATTTGAGAAGGGGTCGTAATTCCAGTCACTGCGTGTCCTACAACGTGACCGAGACACGAGAAGCAATAAGCATACGATGGGTTGTACCCTGCGGCGATTGCAGAATTTATCGACAACTTAGTATTAGCTAGACTAAGCCTTTGATTTTGTACCCTTCGATTCCATCTAGTTTCGTGTATGGTATACACAATATTAGCAATAATAAACTTAAAATTTAATATTTACGATATTTTTATAATAATTTTTAATTGTTCTTCTCATTCGAAGAATATAATATAATAGGATAAAGTGGTCAAAAAAGATTTTTATTTTGTGGCTAATTAATTATGAGGCATATTAGTGAATGCGTTAGTAATGTCAATGATCTCGTCTTTGAACTGTCATGGCATGGAAATTTAATTTTTAAACTTACTACGTTAGTAAGTGGAGTTAGTAGTGGATGCTTTGTAGAATGGCAGGACTACAGTATGGCTACAGGCTATATATCCATCATCATCATCATCAGCCGGAAGACGGCCACTGCTGGACAAAGGCCGCCCCCTCCTTTCTTTTTATAAAACAGAATCTAAAGAGATATTTTAGAATTAAATTACTACTTCTTTTTATCAGTAGGCAATCGCCCAAAATTGAAATCTAATTATGGTTACGTATGTCAATTAAATAGAAGATAGTGATGTTTTTTTTCTTTAATCCGTAATTCTTTACAATAATAAAAATACCATTAAAAATATACATTAACCGAGTTTTTTTTTGGAATGTATTGGTAGATATTATTAGAGAGATATTATGAGATAATATGTATAAGTAGCAATTGGCAGAAAGCAGTTCTAATCGTATTTAAATAGTTTACATAGATTGCATAAAATCAAACATAAACCCAAATTTTGTATTAAGTCACTCTACCATTGTATCATCGTACTTTGATTCTAATTTTATTTGGTAAATTAGCCTCGCAAGAGGCGCAACTAATACACAGAACCCACAGTGATACTTAAAAGTGCAAGTTGTCATGCGGGTGAGGTCACTGTCCACTTTAATTAGATTTTATGAGAGGAGCCTTCGTCGACGATATACTTGCAGGTACAATGTAATAATGTTGGTATTATCCAGCGATATAAAGAAGACGATATAATTAAAACAGGGTTTACTACCTGTATCAAATACCTAAATGTAGAATAAAGTTACCTATTATATAGGTTTTTTTATTAAGCCACTTTGTACGCTTCAATCATCACTCACGAAATTAATGTAAACTTTCTCTAATTTTTTTCCCGCGAACGGTTAACCGCCATACCGCGAATCTTTCCTCGATTATCAGATTTAAAATGGATGTCAAGTATTCATTGTTGCTAATACAAAGAGGATATCAACTCAAATTTCGTAAACTTATGCCAGTTTTGTTATTTATGAACTATCAAGATTTAATAAGGCATAAACTCTTTCAAAAACTATTGGATATTGGTTTTAAGAATCCAGATTAGATAAAAATTATCACTTTCATATACGTCTGCGGATAACTATCTAACTAAACAACCCGCGGTTAAGACGCATAGCGTGTAGGCCAAGTAACTAGACACCATACAGACACCAGAATTATGACGCATCCGAGCTGGTCGCGCCACCAAATCGGTTTCACAATCAAACGGAGACCAGGTTAGTAACTCTCTATAAAACTGTATACATTTTGTTGGTAGCGGCGGTGGAATATAGCACATAGATAATCAAATGTTACATATGAGATTATTTTTTAGTCGGTACGTAAGTACTCTCGTAGGATGACTACGAAAAAAGAGCTTATATTTTTATAAGTAGATATGGATTTTGATAAATTTATTAACATCTTACTAGTAATAGATGAACCGTGCTGAATTACTCACTTTATTACACTTACAATCACTGTAATGCAAAATGAATAACATTTTTCACAATATCGACAACCCTGCTTCAAGGATTACGGAGAGAATAATTATTGTTTAGAAGGATTTTGTTATAATGAAAAAAAGAAAATTTGGAGATTTAATTCGAAACAGACAGCAATCCCGTCCTTACGTTTATTTTCTTTGGTCTCTAAACCAAAGATAATTTAAAATACAAATTGTAAGCTTCAAAATATTTTATCCACCAGATCCGATAGGGTAACGTTTCTACTTTAAAGCGTTGTTAATGATAACGGGAATGCTATCTTTATAGAGTAATGTATATTACATAATTTTTCTCCCTATTCTTCGAGGCAGGGTTGTCATTTATTTATAAAAAATGTAGACTTGTATTTGCCAATTAAAACTGGATCCAATATCCAATACTTTCATAAATGTGTAACATATAAATTTCATCATAACCATGTTGATAATACCAGAAACAGACATAAACTTATAATGCCTGCTACTCGGCTAAGTCGAGTTAGTAAGTCTTTTGTGGGGCGATGTATATGCTTTTACAACAAGATCCCAGAAAATGTTCAAAACAAAAGTATTACGTTATTCAAAAGAATTGTTAAAAAACGTTTGTGTGGTACTATAACATAAATGACATTCTTAATGATACCACAGATTGAGAATGGAGCGACCGCCCTCAGGCTTTTAAATAATAAGTTTAATTTTACAATATTACTTTATAAACATATTTTTACGATGAAAAAAAAGCCCGCTGAGTTTGTTGCGCTCATTCTTCTCAGGTCTGAGGCATTCGTTTTGGAATGGGTGGTAGTTTTTGACTTTCAATAAGTGATATCACATCCTATTTTGAATTTAAATTTAAATTGGTATTCAAATATGCACAAAGATAAATTCATAAGCACAAATATGTATTGGACTTGAAAGTGTTCTAATTGAGACGCATTTTGACAGCAAGTTTTGTTAACAATAAGTTTGACAGTGACAAACACTAACGGTTATCGCTATAATCACACCTTTTAATATAATTCCAATGTGCCAATGTGTTTTTCAGAACACTTTGTCAATTGTTTTGTGTGTATATTATAAGATTTTGAAATTATGCGTCTTTAGGTGCGTTATAAAAAAATGATGAGAGTGAAATTTTAAGTTGCGCGCGCATCACTGTAACACAAAAGTAACAGGTTGAAGTTGGTTATTAAAATATGACATTTAAACATTGACAAACAACTATTGACATTTGACACATTTCAGATAAATTACATTGATTGTTTGTTTTTTAAAATATGTCTTTTAAACATTGACAATTAACAATTATTGACATTTGACACATTTCTGACAAATTACATTGGTTGAAGGTTTCATCGTCTGTTAATAGGACAGGCAAAGGGTTCAAGCCAAAACAGCCAAATTCAATCATTATTTTCACGATTTTGACAATATTGTTCTTTCTACAAACGTAGAATAGCACGACGAATAAATAATTTTAAGGATTTGATTTGTTACGCCAAAGAAGTATAAGTTCTTGCGTGCATATATACATACATAAGTATACACACACTTATTTTAAATACATTTGGGGTTGAAGCATCTAACTACAAGGATATATCTTGTGTGGCTGATTTTTTTCTCTATCTCTGTCTCATATTATTTATGCTTCATTATTAGCGTTAAATCCAATCTTTATAGTTCCTTTGTTCAATTATATCGTCTTAGTCCGCCCGCTTCTGTGCTCATAATCACGGGTCATGAACTCCACGCGTGTCGTATTGTCGCCTTATTTCATCCCAATTACTCATCTACGTAATTTTATACCGCTACTCATTCGAAGTTATCAGGTTCATATTGCAATTTAAATTCAAATATTTTTATTCAAAATGGGATGTGACATCACTTATTGAACGTCGTAAACTACCACCCGTTCCAAAAAGAAAGCCTCAGACTTGAGAAGAATTGACGTTACAAACTCAGTGGGCTTTTGTTTCATAAAAAAATATGTTCAAAAAGTATCATCGTATAAGTAAACTTATTATTTAATAGCCTGACGGTAGTTGCTCCATTCCCAATGCATTTACCACACAAATGTTTTATATTAGCTTCAACTGTATGTACTTTTGTTTCTAATCGACTCATTTGGTCGCGATTTAGACCCACTTTAAACAGCCAGATTTCGTTCAAACTTCGTAGATTTATCGAGGACCGATGACAATCCATTAATTTGAAAATAATTCAATTTTTCAATTCGCAAAATACTATTTTTGTTTATTTATATTATTAATAATTTTTATCTATTGTCTATAAGGCAGGAATTGATGTTAATTTTAAAATATCAACCATTATTTTAATTTTAACCATTTTCTTTTAATTTCACAATGCAAATAATAAAAAACTTAAAAACTTTATTTTTTAGTTCGGTTTTCTATAAAAAGCGTGTTTTTAGTTTTTTTAACTACTATTATTTAATAATTCTTTTGAATATCGTAACATTTTGTGAACATTTTCTGGGATCTTGATGTAAAAGCATATACATCGCCCCACAAAAGACTTACTAACTCGACTTAATTTTATGTCTGTTCCTGGTGTTAACATTATGGTTATGACAGTTTCTAGCAGATTCCATTATGTGGCTATGAACATGCTTAACGTCATTATCAAGAATATATTGAGAAGCAACAGTCTTTTATCTTATTGATATCCTATATATTTAGTATTGCGTAAGTTATAGTCCCAACGATAGAATATGGAGTGTTGCTGGACTGAAGAGGCAGTGATTAAGTTACGATAATTATATATAAGTGGCAGTAGAACTAACTGTAAATTGCAGTATTTATGTCGCAAAACAGCGGTGTTCTAGTAATGGTTAATCACTGGCACATGAGATATTCTATCTAAAGTCTGCTTGTGACGGTGGCAGTGTGAATTTTAATGTTAAATGTTTTAGTCTATCGTAAATCCTAGTACTCTACAGCTGATTATCTAAGTGATCGGATAGCCTGGGACTAGATGATAATTATTTTATGGCAATAGCAATGACAGTACAAAATTGTATATTTTATTAAAAGGAGCGCAAAAAAAAGTGAAAAAGATCTAAAAATAAAAAAAAACTAACAAAAAAAAGAACCGACTCCAAAAACACTATTCCAATACAATAGATAATATGCACTAAAAAGTATAAAAATAATTGCGTATTTTTATACAATCTAATTAATAAATCTAATTCTAGTAACGATTCTTGTTATATTTGGAGTCGGTGTCAGCCAAGGTACCTACCTTGTACCTACATACATTGTTATAGGTGAGATGTGCTTGAGTCGCACACGCGACGTGAAGAGTCAAGAGCTCGGGTCGCGGCGGGAGGACACCGATTCATAAATAACAATAATCGTTACTAGAATTAGATTTATGATTTACAATCGCCTAAAGAAAGTCTTAGACTTCCCATTGAGTGGAACATTATTATAACGACAACCGTCCTGGAATATACGTTTTTGTTTACAAAAGTTTGTGAACATAGTTTTTATAAAATACCTGCCCAAGCTGGCGCCGGGCCAGAACACGTTTGTAAATTCACGCCCACGAATTCTACTTATAGTTTGATGAAAGTTCACGAAACCATAACGATGACGTTAATCGGATGTACCTTGTAGCAATGTTCTTGTGTTCCAAAACCAAATTGTTTGTTATTCAATATGAATCACATAAAATACAGATTAGAGAAAACAAGAGACGTATGGCATCCACGTAGTACTCACAGATACTAAACTGAGAAGAAATTAAAATTTTCGCATTCCACTGGACTCAAAATGTAAATGGTATTTTTTTTACGTAGGTACACCAAATTTTATTTAGTTTGTAATTTTTGGTAATACTATAGGTATTGTTTAAGCACACATAGACCTACTCTAGGTTACGTTATTTCCAAACGGATTTATAAAATCCAGTTTAGCGAAACTCTCTAAGAAAAAAGAGATTCACTCGATTGTATGAAACGTACAGCCGAATGTATGAAAGTATGAAGTTGATCGATTGACAGATGACGGCTATAATCTTGTAAAAAACGGACACTTCATCGTCAATCGCCATACTGTAACTACTACTATTTCAAACTTATGTCAAATCACTGCATGCTTCATACTAAACTAAATTTCAATTATTACTTAGGCAGTCCGCCTCTTATTTTGTAGTATTTACATCCTCTTTGATAAAATCCTTTTGGTTTCAAGGTTCAAGGTCAAAGACATTTATCCAATTTTCAAATTGGTTTTTAAAATCAAAATGTGAGCCAGTGAGGACGTTAAAAATTGGTGATTTCAAAACGTTGTTGGCTCTTCGACCAGGCTATTTGTCCTGGTTGTTGTTATCGCCGGCACCAAGGTACAAATATCTTACTACCGTAAGATACGATCGTTTTCTTCAAATGACTGTATCGCAGTGATCCAGCTTATCCCAAGGCCACAGGAAGCTACCAGGTGTTGGTAAGTTACCAAACTGTGCTCAGAAGATAGCATTTAGTAAGTCGTCATGCTCGATGAATCCAATGGCTGCAGCGTTGCAATCGCGTTCTGCGAGTTTTGTAGGGTCGAAGACAATTGTCCTAAGATCGGTAACCATGGTCATAGATGCTTTTCACTGATAATTTCTGGTTTAGATTTTATCAAATTCAAGGCGAACACACGTTTCTAGAAGAGTTTAAAGACTAGGCAGATAAACCCAGCTCGTAGAATGTATAATATTTTTTGGAAATTTCTGTATTTTGAATTCCAATTATCATCTACACACATATTTTATTCTATTACATATATTATGTAGAATACACTGGCCTGCAAAAGTAAGTATCACACTTTTAAAATTAAATTTTTTTCTTAACTATAGAAGGTAGATTTAAGATTAATAATATAACGATCTTCTCGGGCACTGGTGCACCTGGGTCTGCCATTACAAGGTCTCCTCAGATGGTGTCCAGTCTCTTCGTACCTTCGCTTTACCTTCTGGACCGTTCGTACTGATGCCTAGTTCCAGAAAAGCCATGATCCTAGCACATTCTTCAACTGAAAGAGGTATGATAAATAAATGTTATGTGCTTTTTAGCATAAATTTTTAAAACAAGACCCATCGATCTTGAAAAAAATTTAAAACAGAAAGAAAAATGTGAATGGTAAAATTGTAATTCGGAAACGTCCACTTTGAAAAAGAAATGGTTTTGTTTTTGAAGTTTTTTTTCAGCCAATTCTTAAAAGAAGGTTACCTACCGACTATAAAGTTTTTATGTACAAAATTAAATTCTCTTTTTATTTCGAAAGTATATCTTGTGAACTTAAAACGTTATCCCAATTTTAAAAGTGTGATACTTACTTTTGAAGGCCAGTGTAGTTTGACATAAAATTTATTATTGTCTATATATATATATAAACATGAGAATACATTCCATTCTACACAAGTCGACAATGTTTTATTGGAATATCAAAGTCCAGTCGCAAATATATTCTAATGGAAAACAGATATGTATCTAGGTGAACCTATTTAGAATATATAATTCCTACAAGACATTGAAATGGAATTGTTGCTTCTGGATTATGAAAATTCAATGAAATTCTTTTGAATTCTCTGTGAATTCTTCTGTCATAGTTATAAGTTGACTCGAGCCGAATGTATTGAGATCTTACTTTTCCTAGCTTATAACGTACTAACGGCTATCCCGAGAAATCGCCAAAATAGCACATATTTTTTTATGAAAATAAGGGACGACACGAGCAGGACTTTCAGCTGATGGTAATTGATACGCCCTGCCCATTACAATGCAGTGTCGCTCAGGATTCTTAGAAACCCCAAAAATTCTGAGCGGCACTACATCTGCGCTCGTCACCTTGAGACATAAGATGTTAAGTCTCATTTGCCCAGCAATGCTTACAAATTACTGCTTCACGGAAGAAATAGGCGCCGTTCTGGTACCCATAATTGAGCTAGTATCCTGTGCAAAGGAGCCTGAAACTGGTTTACATTTCTATCTTTACTAGACATCAAAAAATCCCCTAACTCTTACAGTTGGAGCCATGTTACTCATTCAATCCAGATAAAAATTGTATGAATAATTATTAACTGTTTACCAATAATATTTAACATGACATAGTTTTGTAAGTTTTGTAAAGAAAAGTGTATTATGTTTGTAATAAATTAAAAATATTTCTCATTCTGAATTAAAACTACTTATGCGAGAGAGGTAACCTAATAACGCTCGATTCCTCAAGGCCATTGGCTCGGTCCCCAGCCTTAAGTCAATAATCTCCTGATGTCTCTTAATAGACCACGGATAATATTTTAAGTCTACATAATATACTCATCAAGACAAGATCAAAAGTAAGACAATTACACCAAGTATGTATTAAAATATACCAAGAATACTAGCAACATCTGTTACAACGTTTACAAGCGCATTTTATCATCGAAGGAACTGGAAGTATGCTTTTTATCATCATAATCTCAAACACTCGTCCTGTGCTATAAATCATTGGTAGATTAGGAAGCTTGTATAGCGTCGCGGATTCATAGAAAAATGACTGAAAATTTAATGTACATATCCATAACAGTATTATGAGTTTTATTGAAGTGAAAATTCTTTAGAACCGATGTGATTTCTCGAAATGTGAAACTCGATGAATCGAAAAAGCGAGACGATAGAGAAACAAACAAGTAAAAAAGCAAAGTGATACCAGTCGATCATAGTTGAGGAAGAGATTGTCTTACGTATGACGCGAGTATACCTTAATATATTCTGACTTCATGCGCATGACTATTACTACCAGACACCAGGAGAACATAAATATGGTAGCGAAGATAGAAAAGTTTTTCATAGCGGTTGAAATCACGTTTCATCCTAGCAACATGTACCAGGACTTCATATTATGCAGTTTAGAGGTTTGTGGACACCGTGAAGCCACTTCTACCACGTATGAATTGCATTGCACCCAGTCGTGTTTTTTATTATAATTTCGATACCTATTTAAACAACACTGTTGTATTCGTTGACATAATAAATATGGCACATAACTCTCGCTTTATTTATTTGTCCTTCGCTAGCAATCACGTGGAATATATCAGATAACTGCTAGGGAAATAGAATTATTATACATGCGTAGATATTTTATATTTTTATTACAAAAAATAATTTAAATGTAACTACTTATAAAACTAATCTTATAACTATATTTACAATACTATGATTACATAAAATTAAAACTATCACTAAGGGGAAGCGTACCAAGAATACTGGCAGCATATCCACGTTGGATAGCTAGGCTTATCCGTTGACCGAAATAGCTGCCAGCGCTTGGGTTGCCAGTAGCCCTACTGAAGCGAGAACATAGTACTTTGTACATTCTTACCTTGTTGGGCTCAAATCACTACTGAATGTAGACAGAGTCAAATATCTTGATATAAGGGTGTCAATTAAGTTTAAAGATAAAATATAAGCGCCTGTACCTCGCATTGAGAACAAATTCTAACTAAGATAACTTGAGCCAGTCTTCTTCTGTGTTTTTTAATGAAAATAAGGGACGAGACGAGCAGGACGTTCAGCTGATGGTAATTGACACACACTGCCCATTACAATGCAGTGCCGCTCAGGATTCTTGAAAAACCTCAAAAATTCTGGGCACTACAACTGCGCTCGTTACCTTGAGACATAAGATATTAAGTCTCATTCACCCATTAATTTCTCTAGCTACGGCGCCTTCAGACCGAAACACAGTAAAGCTTTCACATTACTGCTTCATGGTAGAAATAAGCGCCGTTGTGGTACCCATAATCTAGCCGGCATACTTTGCAAAGGAGCCTCTCACTGGTGAAAACTGTGTCACATCATTCAAGCAGAACAATTAGTTTAAAGCCTTTTTCTATAATGATTTAATTTTTTTTTATTGACAGATTCAGACCAACGCAGGAGCTCCTGCCTAATTGACGCTGAAATGAAATGTTGCCTTTAAAAAGATTATAAGAGCATGCTTTAACGGGATTAAAATTAGTGAGATTTTTCTCTTATGGCAGTTTGAGACAGAACGAGCAGATGCAGTACCATCGGTATGTTAAGCGATATCATTGGCCCTTAATGTCTTCTGTGCTAAACACATAACATACTCTGTTATAAACTAAACGGTGGTCTCATGTCGTTGCCATATGGCATAAGACTCTTTGTCATTCTTTGTCAAAGCAGCTTTAATATAATATGAAACAATGTAAGTACACTATGCGCCTATTTCTGCCGTGAAGCAGTAATGTGAAAGCTTTACTGTGTTTCGGTCTGAAGGGCGCCGTAGTTAGTGAAATTACTGGGCAAACAAGACTTTACATCTTATGTCTCAATGAGACGAACGCAATTGTGGTGGCGGTCAGATTTTTTGGGATTTTCAAGAATCCTGAGCGGTACTATATTGTAATGAGCAGTGCGTATCAATTACCACCAGATGAAAATGCTGCTCGTCTCGTCCCTTATTATCATAAATAACAAAAAAAAAACAAAACCGAAAACATATTGGTACAGAACGGCCGAGGATCTAATCAGGGACACTGTGGTCAGTCATTTGGTATATATTACACATCGGACGCTTTCAAACAAGAACACAAATGAATAAGTAAATAGTGAATTTCGGCAGAAATTCCTGTGGTGACAGCACTACCAGAACTGCACCGAATAATACACATACAGTTACTTCTACAGCTACTCATGGTGTTAAATAGGCAGTTTCCCTAGACACTATCATTCGACGCATCAAATTTATTGGAGAGTTCACGAAATAAACACATGTGCAACTTGCGGTTAACGTAGCGCTTGCAAGGACTAGTTTTATCTCAGTCAAATAAAGCACATTTCCATTCAAATATATAACAGATACAGATTGATAACAGTCGTAAACAAAAAGAATTTAAACACTACATTCGTAAACTTGACGTCATTTGAGCTAGGCAAGATCGAAAGCGTATCTGACAACTAAGTGGTAGATAAAAAGGAACTAATTTTGCTACATTATACCCTCATCTTAGATTGAATGATTTTAGGAGGAAAATGCATGTTGCTAATTGCTGTGGAAGTTAAGAAAATATTCTAAGAACCAATGCGAAAAACCGTTTATTTGATAGATAAAAGTAAAATAATTATAGTGCATACACGAATCCAAGTGATAATTCAATGATATCACATGATTTGACATTTTAGTCATTTACCAAAACGCTTTAAGGTCCTGCGCCCGCGTATATTTTTTTGTTCACTCAGCGAACTGGTTTCTGCTAAAACCAGTTTTTGTAGACATGCGGACATCCGACAATACATCTATGGTCAATGGAGAAACGTTTTGTAAAACAGATTTAATACAAGATGATGTTGGCGCAGTATATATCAGATCTAATTATCTGTATAATTATACTATTGTATTTCCCGTATTATTTGGATCACCTATTAATATGATGTTATACTCGTATACTGATGAAATATTTCTTTAAGTAAAATGAACTTTATCAAAGGTATTTGATAAGTCACTTCGATTTTTTAATCACTTTAGAATAGTGAATTTATACTATCATTCTGTCATGACATCTGCATACAAAGGAATGCTCTTTTTATATTCGATATAATAAGACCGGCATATCACCCGGCCAAACCATTTTTTTTTTCGTTTGTATCTCTAGTAAACTGGAGATATTTTGGAATACGAGTAAATTTCGTTTAGTACATGAAAAAAAGGTACGAGACGAGCAGGACGTTAAGCTGATGGTAATTGACACGCCTTGCTCATTACAATGGAGTGCCGCTCAGGATTCTTGAAAAACCCAAAAATACTGAGCGGCATTACAATTGCGTTCGTCACCTTATGACATAAGATGTTAAGTCTCAATTGCCCAGTAATTTCACTAGCTACGGCGCCCTTCAGACCGTAACACAGTAATGTTTACACTTTTTACACATTTCTGCTTCACGGCAGAAATTTGCTCCGTTGTGGTACCCATAAATTAGCCGGCATCCTGTGCAAAGGAGCCTCCCACTGGTGGTAAGTGATTCCCGCTGCCTTCATTTCCTAACAAAAATAAAGCATACATTTAACATAAGTATGATTTTAGAACGCGACTCGTCCAATATTTAAAATAGTCTTCGTTATAAAGGCAATTATAATTTGTAATGCAACATCCAAATCCATTGAAGTCTGTTTAAAAATAATTCTAGTGATATTTTGAAAATAAATTGAAGCTCAAACCATCAGCCGCATAACTTGGCACTCAGTCACAAACGTTTTGAACAACATTGCTTTTGTTGCGTTCGAAAATAACCACCTTGTTATTCCATGTTTTAGTATCGAATCCTACGAATTCGGAAATGATTCAGGCATGTTTATTCAAACTGTTCCTTGTAGTTAATTATACAACTTATGCTACTATAATATCTAGACGACCGAGCCTTGCTCGGATTTTTAAGAATGTACAAAACTTGAACAAAAAGAAACTAATAGGACATCTGGATTCGAACCGGGGTCTCCTGCTTTCCGGATCACCCAATATCCCATCTGAGCTATTAAAGTCTTGTATATAGTGGCGAAATTTACCTTTGTATTCTAATGTTATTGTAGCTGTTTCTCATGAAAACACGGATAAAACTATATTTTTAAAAATTGAAACCTAGGTAGATCGATTTCTTGGCCCCGAAACTACCTGTAGCCGTATCCGAGATTCAGATTATATATTGATACAAGAATTGCTAGTTTAAAGGTATTAGATTTATTTTTTTAACATAACCGTGTAAAGAGTGGCAGAAAAATATCGGAGTACTTAAGTAGTATCGGAGTACTTAAGTAGTTATGGTATTAATACCATGACTGATAATTATTTGCGAAATGATTGACTCGTGATTTCTATAGTTGTACAAATCTTTGTAACACTGTCCTACGATAGGACGAGCTAAAACATAGCTCTAAGTGATCAAATTTTTTATGCACGATTAATTATTAAACAATCACTGCATTACATTAGTTCTATATTTCATTAGTTCAAGAATAAAATGATAGAAACACAGTAATCAAATGATAGAAAGTTAGACGAAATAATACGTACAATAATCTTAATTTAGTGTGCTAGTGTAAACAAACAATTCTTCAAATATAGGTTTACGACTTCAAGTTATCTGTTCAGATAATGAATAGTAGCGTCGAATGGCAGGTAGAAATCTCAAATCATAATAATATCTATATTTCTTCACAAGTTGTTCTAAATAAAGGCATGGCCATCTGCTATGGGCTTTGCTGGTAATTAAATTGTTTATGAATGCTTTAGTCAAATTGGCTTTAATGATCTCGAGTGTCTTGGTCAAGGCCATTCTTGTTATCTCACAGCAATTACTTCACTCATTATGTACATAATTTGTAGCAAAGGTACAGATAGACATCGTACATATTTCATATTTCTTACCTCACAAGACTCAATGTGATTTGCGAAGATTTACAAACATGTCTTATGTGATTTACAGACAACGCCATGTTTTTCGGCTTCTTTATTATAGGTTAAACTAAAAAGTGTTTATATGTCGATAATAATTTCATTTCATGTTTATTATATAATATGGCAATTGTTTAGAATATTAGATTCTCATACCAAACCGGGCTATTATTAAATGTTACATTAGACTTTATATTGGTTCAAAGTTATATTTACTTACCGTATCTTCCAAAGTTTTGAACTCATTGAACAGCTTGTTATTGGAAAGCTTTTGGTTAAGCGACATGACGTTTGCCGACATCGCTATCATGTTAGCGGTCAGCTGATCCACCTCATATCGGAGCCGAGATATTTGAACTTCACGGAACACAGTCAGCACAAGAAGCCACACGGCAAGGGCCCCGACAGTCACACCAAACACCACACAACCCCTTTTCTTATCACCACCCTTCTCCATCCCTTCCTTGTATTGTCTCTCGAAGTCCCCACTCATTAAGTTCTTTGATGAATCTTTGATATCAAACTCCGTCTGTGTGTACATAATGACGGGTGGTATTAAGCGCTAGTTTCGTTTATAGCACAACAATCGCACGAGCTAGATGGATGACATGTTCGGAACGCGTCGTGGGTTGAATCGAGTTAACCGTTCGAAATATTTGTAGTTGCATGCGGGCGTCCGGCAAGACCGACCGGCATTGAGTGTTTCTGGTTGGGTATCAACTTGGCACTTGCTAGTGCGGATATGTACACTAGAGCCTGCAGGCTGCGCTTGCGCATCGCAACATGATTGAGAGATCTAAACCCAATGCAATCTGTTCTAATCCTTTGTAATATTTTTTAGACTTGAAATAAGTTAAAAAAAATTACCCGCTTAAAAATATAATTAATTTGTTTTCAGCTCATATTTTTTTAGACGGTGGCGGTGTCGCAAAGTATATAGCCGTTGCCTGACATCCGGAAGACGCCGGTTCGATCCCTCCACGTAACTACCTGTTTTGATTTTTTATTGCGAAAAATTTCAGTCGTTTTTTTTGGTCTTATTCATATGCAAAGCAAGCTAGAAATATAAGCTTTCGTAATAACAAATTATGATATGTAGAATTTATGATATGATTATTACAAAAAAATATGCCATCAAAAATATACAGAAAAACAAGTCAATTGCGCGACGTACTCCCGAAGAGTTCCGTACCATTTAAAGTATAACATTATGTAAAAGACATAAAAGACATTTATTTTTCTCTATCTTGATTCCTTTATAATTCTTTTTTATATCATTTCTAATATAAAACTAATATATTTAAATGTGTATTATAATGTACTTTAATTCGTGATCTTTGATTTTATATTTTGTCGTTATTATGTTAAATATATATTATATATTCAATATTACCCTGACAACTTTTTAGTCACACTATTGAGGTTTATGAGATAGAGTCCGTCGACAGAGACACAGACGGACGGAAGATTTAAGAAGTCTTAATAATACCGTCTTAATAATTATATAATAATAATCTACCAAAAAAGACGAAGATCGAGTCTGTCCAAAGACGATTCCTGCGAAGACTTTTATTTAAATTTAACAGAAAACTTGTCAATTTCTCTTATGAACTTAAATATTTTAAACTTGATCCTCTATGCTTGCGTCGTGTGCTGCTTGACACGATGCTACTTCATGAAATAGTTAATAATCAAACGGACCAACCAAACCAAAAATAAATTTCAATTGTGAAATCCCTAAACGTACAGTTTGTACCAACAACATATTTAAAGATAGTCGTATCCGTACTAACCTAGCATATCACTCCTGCATCAATCGTATTTGTCGCCAATTTAATACAGTTTCTCAAAATAATCAGCAACTCGATTTATTTAATTCCACATCAACCTGCTTTCGTCATAATGTCATTGACTCCCTGCGTAAGGGAGCTAATTTATAGAAATTACTATTATTTTTGTTACACTACTTTAAATAATCTGTACGTCTCTAAATCTTTTGTATATGCCAGTTATTGATATTTTTACATTTGTGCATAAATATTGTTGGTTTGTTGAATAAAGTAAAAAAAAAATAGGGTTCCGTACCCACTTCGGGTATAAAACCCATAAAAGCAAAGTACTAAAATTAAAACTAAATATGATACGTAGATAAAAACCGCCAGTAATATAGTTGTGTATTAATAAGTCAGAATATTATACATAGATAAAACGTAGTCAAAGTCAAAGTTAAATAAACATTATTAAATTAGGCTTAAACTGCGCTTTAAAGCGCTTTTGAATCGTCACTCCAAATATATCTTTTAAATTACTGACAAATAAAATTTGAAAAACATAATTCTATGAACGATGCGGGATTCGAACCCACGACCTCCGGCGTTCCGTACTGGTGCTCTAACCAACTGAGGTAACCGTTCGAGTACCGCTATAAAATTATGTATGCTTTGTTCAACTCTCAGGTTGTGGCTTCATCTACAGGATCTACTTTACAGTTGATAACCTGCTCATTAATCCTAGAAGTGAGGGTCATACCTGCCTATTAATCCTAGAAGTGAGGGATATCACATTAAAAACATAACATATTGTTTAAATTACTGAATTTACCATATGTTCGTAAATAGCTGAACTCGTGAGAAGAACATAATATAAGAAATTCAACGGCCACTCTTTTCAATTAATAGAGTATTTTACACTGGCTGTAATACACATAACAAATTCGTTTGTAAGGTCCTTCATCTAATATATGAGTCGTGTTTAAATAATATAAATTATTTCATAAAAAGTTATAAAGATTTATTTGTATAAATATAAATCGTATATTGGATGCATCAACCTTTAGAGCTTCATCTCGTTGTTTGTGTAAGGATGCTTCGTGAACATGATGGTCGTGATTACTGTCACAATTAGTAATTGCATCCAACAAATACAATTTATGATCTATAACAGGTCGACCTGCCACCACAAGCAGCACCCATTCACGAGTTGACGCATGGACCAGCCATCGTTCCCCTCGCACATATTTGAATGACTACTACTACTACTCTGTAATAATATTAATATTTAAATATTAACTTGTAAGAAAATCTATTTGGCAATTCTACATTTAACCTATGGCACATTTCATAAAAGGAAACAAAGAAGTAAAATGCTGACCCCGCTGTTATTCATTTAATTTAAAAAAAAGTAGGTCTAACTTACATTTCAACATTTTTTGCCCATAAACTTATGGAGGTTGAAGTTGTAGTTGCGTATATTGAAAATTTATTTAAATTTAACTTCAAAGAATGTTAAATAGTATTGTATTATTTTTTATCTACACCCATGCTTTAAATCCTCTATTAAAGATTCTGAAACAGCTTATTACCAACATTAAAACACCCAATGTCGTAATAACCATTACATCATCCAAACGAGTGTTGTAATGTTGTACTGAATTTCATAACAACACTCCTTGGTTTTTTTTTCGATCCCTTTATGAGCAAAGAGTATCAACAAACAGCCACATTTTTATTGCTCGATGCGTGGTATCTGTATGAATTTCAAAAAAAGAACATTTTCGTTTACGCGCGTTCCACACTACCAGAACCTGGCGCTCCGTAAAAAAAAAGTAGGTTATTCGAAACCCCGCCAGTTTTCTTGAAAAAATGAGCGATTGAAGTTTTGACAGCACACCGCCGGATATTTTAAACGCTGCAAAATAACATAATATTCAAGTGAATTTTAATAATTGCACAATACAAAATGTAAATTACTACTAAAATAAATAATTAAGTATTTCATTAAACCTTAGTTTTATTGTATAAAATCAGTAATGTATGATATTAAGTTACTACTAGGACTGGCTGTTTTAATGTTAGCAGTAAGCTAACTGTTTCAGAATCTTTTAAATGATTCATATTCTGGGTGTAGATAAAGTCTTGTATGCAACTGTTGATAATTAGGTATCAAAACACTCATGTGATAGTATCACATGAGTGTATATATATAGAGTAGTAGATAGTAGTATCACATGGTTTATCACACGTTAGTGTTTTAATACCCCTTATTACACAACAGTTGCATAAATAACTATTAACAAATTATTGTGTATTATAAATAATTTGATAATATTATTAATAAATGTTTTTTCATCTTAATTAGGGAGACATATTTTATTTATTCCAAAGTATTTAAGTGGATTTTCATTGGCATAAAACCTCTTTGTTGTTACAAAAAAGCTTTATTATCCGGTTAAATTGAAAATGCTCTGTTTACTCTCATATAATTTGCAGTTAGGTACTAACTTAACTTTGTAGGGATGATTCTATTACTCACTAGTGTGTAATATTATTATGCACGTGTGTGTTATAGTTTGGTATATGTCCCTAAGAACGATGTTATAAGGCTCTCTTTACGAGCAAGTGTGTTAAAAAATTAATTATTCATAACCATTTGTATAATTAATAAATTATAAATAATTGGAATACGTTTGATGTGGGAAGCGCAGGACCGATCGTCGTGGAAATCTTGTTTTACCAGTGGGAGACTCCTTTGCACAGGATGTCGGCTAGATTATGTGTACCAAAACGGCGCCTATTTCTGCCGTGAAGCAGTAATGTGTAAGCATTACTGTGTTTCGGTCTGAAGGGCGTCGTAGTTAATGAAATTACTGGGCAAATGAGACTTAACATCTTATGTCTCAAGGTACGAGCGCAGTTGTAGTGCCGCTCAGAATTTTTTGAGTTTTTCAAGAATCCTGAGCAGCACTGCATTGTAATGGGCAGGGCGTATCAATTACCATCAGCTGAACGTACTGCTCGTCCCTTATTTTCATAAAAAAATACTTTGGGTGAGGCCATTGTCCAGCAGTGGCCGTCTTCCGGCTGATGATGATGATGACATAATTAATATTCTCAAAACACTGATTCAATTCCATTGATTCCTTCTGTTTCATCCTCGTGCTGGCTGTATGACCTTCAAGTGATTTAGATAAATATCGTTTGCCCGAACTGGATAGATACGATATTTATCGACAGTCAGATTGTGATCTTAAACGAGATTAAATAAAATAATATTCCATAAGTTCATAGTCCGGTCAGCTTGACCTTATACCATTTTTATATAAATTTATTTTATTTCCTCATTATTTTACGAGGGCGGCACTGAAAATTTCGGGAATCAAGGAAGTAACACAACATTACTATTTAAAAATGTATTTATTGCTTTTCGAAGTATTCTTCGCGAAATTTGATACATTTTCCATACGATGGAACCAATCATTGAAGCAACCATTCCATTCGGAAGTTGGGGTCTCCAAAATAGCCGTTTTGTAGGCGTCCACAGCTTCTTCAGGTGATGAAAATCTCTGACCACGCAATTTATTCTTTATTTTAGGGAAAGTATAGAAAGCATTAGGGCTTAGGTCGGGGCTGTACGGCGGATGGTCTAATAATTCTATGTTTTCTTGCTCTAAAAACTCTTTTGTTCTGTGCGCGGTGTAAGAACTCGCATTGTCGTGATGGAGGATGATGCGGTGGTTGGAGGTGTTCAGAAACGACCTGTGGCAAAAAAATGCTAGCATACCAGTCTACATTAACCGTTCTTTGTCCTCCAAGAGGAATAGTCGCAACATGGCCGGTTTTGGAGACAAACGTGGCCACCATTTGCAACACTCCATGAACGAACAATTTTTGTTGGCTTTAACTCATTTTCGAACTCCCAAACTCGTGACTGGTTTTTTGTTTCGGGTTCGTACAAGTATATCCAGGATTCTTCACGATGATCTTCTTCAATCAGCTTACGCATAGCATCAACGTTTTCTTTGGTGACTGCAGTTTTTGGACGACCTTGACGGGGATCATCACTGACCTTGACACGTCCACGTTGAAATTCAGCAAACCAGCGATAAATTGTGGTTTTAGATGGGGCTTCATCACCAAATGCAGAAATCATCCGGTCAACACACTGTTTTTGTGTTAAGCCACTTCGAAAGTCATAATAAATCATCCCTCTACAATTTTCTCGAGTCAATTCCATTTTCTCAACGACTAAACAAGTTTGACAAGACCTTGTGACAAGAACGAGAATCTTTTTTTAAATAAATAAATGGTATTCGATTTTTAAAACCAAGGAGTTTTCAACTAAAAAGATTTTAATATGACAGGAACAGTGGAAATATTCCATTCCCGATTCTTTCTTGCAGGCTATTGTACTACCTATTCTAACAAAAAAAATTACAAACATGAAAAATATACTATAAAACAAGGTTATTAAAAAAATAATTTTCTCTACAAAATATTGAAGTTGGTTGGCCAAGTTAGGAAAACATAAATATTACATTTAATTCTTATGACAATACCAAAATATATTGGTTTCGATATGTATCACCACTGCAGCACCATATTTATTGAGGTCTATGTACCATCAGATGACCCAGTCGCACGTTTTTCATCATCATTTTCATCATTTGGAAGACCTCACGTGATATTTGTGGTAGTAGAATAAAGCAGCTCTAGGCAACACCAAAGAATATGTAATAGTACAGGCCTATAGACTTGCATACCGTGCCACTTAATAAATTAAAAAAATGTTATAGTACAAGTAAAGACAACACCGAGGCTTTCTCAGAGTACGCAGCGAAACGCGGAAATTTGGTCAGTTCTGTGATGCACGCGATCTAATAACCCTAGATCAGGGGTGCTCAAACTTGAACTGTCGGCGATCTACCTCAAAATTGTTAGACTACGATCGATCGACGCTTAGAGGCTGCAAGAATATGTGATGAAGGATTGTCATCTAGGCAGGGTGCATCGTGACATAAATATTATGAATACATACATATATTATTTTTTTAGTCGAGGTAAGTGTAGGTCTCTTCCAAAATCTTTGACAAGTACCGCGCGTTCCCTTGATAAAGCCGCCTTTTGCGGCTAGCAGGGGATTATTTCGATAAAAGAAAATGATGAGGGGGTTATACTGGCCTAATTATTGGGGATCGATTAAATGTTAGAAGTTTATTCATAACATTTTGATTTCGTTACCTAATACAAAATCTGCGAATAGTTCTGTATCGGATTTTTTTTCTCAACATCGACTCAAAAAGCACTCGATCAACCGTTTGAGCACCCCTGCCCTAGATGATAATTGAATACAGTATACCTGCAGAGATGAGTGCAATTCTGTATGTCTTACCAGAACAGCGCCTTATTATCGTAGTCATAAGACAAAAACTAAATGAAGGTCAAGTAGGATATTTGCTTTGTTTTGTAGAATAAGATTTTTGCGCTCTTCAAAAATAAGAAAATTTTACACTGTTTCCAGGGGAATCCATAAATACCAGAATAGAAATCTTAGCTATAAGTTAAGGGCCCCTTCTCCTGTTTTTTCCAATCTAATTTGCGCGGTATTTCTGGAATAAACGTTCTTCAAAATGTTTATATATTTTTCTTCTATTCCTTGATGATGTAGTGCTTCCCAGATATACTTGTGTCCCAAGGAATCGAAGGCCTTGTTGAAATCTACGAATCCTAAATAATAGTTTTTCTTATATTCATTGTATTTTTGCAGGATTTGTCTAAGGACATGTATGTGATCTATCGTCGAAAATATTATTATTATTTTTGAAAATTTTTTGTAAATATTCGAAATTAAACTGATTGGACGGTAATTTCCTGTGTCACTTTTGTCTCCTTTTTTGTGTAGAAGTATTATTGTAGATTTTGTCCATTCATCAGGAATATTTTCAGTCTCGAGAATGTCATTATATAGTTCCTTTAATATGAGAACACTTGCGGGTAAAGTAGATTTAAGTAATTCGTTTGTGATTTGATCAGACCCTGGCGCGTTTCCTGCTTTCTGTGAATTAATTGCTTTAATTGTTTCTTCTTTTAATATTTTAGGTACTGACTTTGCGGTTTTTAAATTACTTTCACCTGAAATATCTCTAGGGTATTTGCTTTGATATAGATTTATATAGTATTCTGTGGCTTCTTTGATCATTTCATCCCTTTTACTTGTAATATTTCCGGTTTTCCTCTTAACACTAGTCATCCATTTTTTGACTCTATTCAATTGTTCAACTCTTCAACATTACTAGTAAGAACATATACTACAAAGGTATTACTGAAAATTATAAAACCTTTATTGAATTGATTATTTGAAGATATCTAAAAAACACTAAATTCACTAAAAAATCAAATTCTATGATGGCATATGTTCAACGCTCCCCGGTACGAAATATGGACAAATCAAAGCCCCCTAGTACTCAATCAAAAACGGACACTGACTCAAATGAGACCCTGCAAGATGAGCAAGCAAATAAAAAACGATCCAAACGCCTGAGGCCGAATAGCTCCCCAAATAAAAAGTATTTAATTGATGATACAACGCCTGAACTATCTAATATTAACTTAATGCAATCCTTGTCCACTCAAACTACATTGCTGTCAAAACTAGTCGGAGATATGGATGCCTTGAAGAAACAGAATGCTGAAATTCAAAAATCTAACCAAGATATACATAAAATAAACGAAGAAATTAAGGAATCTATTTCTTTTATGAATATCCAATTTGAACTCCTAAAAAATGAAGTTGTATATTTGAAAAAAGAGCGGCAACAACAACAACAATATATTACAGAACTAGAGCGTAAACTTCTAGATACTGATCACAAATCTCGCTCGTCTTGTATCGAAATACGTAATATTCCGCCACTTGAACAAGAAAGTGTTAGTAAGCTTAATGATCTCTTATGTAATATTAGTCAAGCAGTCGGATTACCTATTTCCCCAAGTGACCTTCGTGATGTGTACCGCCTTCCTGGAAAAACATCCACTACGCGACCTATTAATGTGGAATTTTCCACAGTACTAAGAAAACAGCAGTTGCTATCCTTTGTGCGAAAATTCAATGACCAAAAATTGTCTAATGATAAATTAAACACTAAGATGATTGGCCTCCACGGGAATCAGAAACCTGTGTACATAGAAGAAAAAATACCATCAAGAACTAAAAAACTTTATCTCCAAGCCAGAGAATTTCGAAAGAAGAACAAATACGCTTTCTGTTGGTGCTCTAATGGCAATATTTTCCTCCGGAAAAAAGAAGGAGATAAACAAATCATAATAAGATCAGAGCAGTGTCTAGTAGATTTGCAGAAAAATATATTGTGACTTTTATTAATTAAATTTCAAACGGACACTTTTAATTTTACATCTAGTATTTTCAATATTATTAATGTTAAATTGCTACTGTGTAATAATAACTCACACATGCACTACACACACAATATAACATATATCCCACAACTTAATCTACTGACATTAAAAACACACAATCTTAATCTGAAGTTAGCATTATGTAAGGTAAAAAGTCAATATCATTTTATACCAATAAGTTACATGTGTATAACTACACTCCAACTACTCTCACAGATATCACACAACAAAAGCACTCTCATATGCATGTTTATATTATATACTAAAATGGCCACACATAGAACATCAGTGTCTTATGACTACCATTCACAATTAACTCACTATGGATAGTGTAAATAATCTGCACGAATTAGATGAGATACAAACTGCAACCTCAATTAAATGTGATATTCAAGATCTATCTAAAAATGTAAGTAGTTCCCACAATAACTTATATATTATTACTCAAAACATTAGAAGTATATACAAGAACATTGATAATATCCAGATAACGTTATCGCAACTTAGGTTTGAAGTTGATATTCTAATCCTAACTGAATGCAGACTAAATTTAGCTAAACCAATCCCTCTTTTGAAAAATTATACTTCCTATCATACAGTTAGACTACTTAATCAAAATGATGGAGTGGTGGTTTATGTAAAAAGTAACTTGCAGGTCCAAATACTAGAATTAGCTCTTTGTGAAGCAACTGGACTTCAGATTGTGACCTCTAATTATACTTTACTTGGAATTTATCGATCCCCATCCTACAACAAAGCTGATAACTTTATTTCTTCCCTCAATTCATGTCTTGAATCTATCACGCATCACAGAAATATATTTATTCTAGGCGACATAAATATTGACCTTATACCTATTCAGACTGAAAAAGCCCATGAACGTAGGAATAGGCTTGAATATTTAAATGTACTATCTTTTCATGGTCTCTTACCGGGCCATACTACATCCACGAGAGAGAATAGCTGCATCGATCATGTCATTCTCAAACTAGAAAAGAACGAAAATAAAGCTTATGTAGCTGTACTAAATACTACAGTAACAGACCACAACATGGTGGTGTTGACTATATCGAGCACATATGAAAAAAAGTCAAAACGCAAGATTAAAACTACTACTGATTTTAACAAAGCATATCGCACAATTATCTCAACTGACGTTACGAAATTAAATATATTTAATGACCCTAATTTATTTTCTACTTATTTAATAGAAATGATCAAATCTGCTATCCAAGTAAACACTTAACTCTCAGTGATATCGCACACTAAAAGAATATAGAAGCCATGGATAACGCCTGGAGTTTTGCGTTGCATCAAACTTCGAAACAATATGCAAATTAAACTGAGATTAAACCCACAGAGTCTTATTCTAAAATTAACCTACAAACGTTTCCGAAATTATTGCACTAACCTCATTAAGAAGCTTAAAATAAAATACAACAAAGATCAAATAAATAAGTCCCTAAGACACCCTAGAGCTCTCTGGAGTACTATAAATGAAATAACTTATTATAAGCCTCCTAAAACTAAAAACATCGAGCTACTTAATATTACTCCTGACCCACAAAACTCAGTAAATCTGATTAATAGAATCTTTGTTGAAAATGGACAAATGCTGGCTAAAACAATTATTGAGCAAACTGGCTCCTACCAAAGTCCTTTCTATACATCATTTTCATTCATCTTCTTTTGTACTACTTGATACTGATACTCACAGAGAGCAGAGATCAACAGCATACTTATGAGTCTTGACTCTAGAAGCGCTCCTGGCTGGGACGGAATTTCAACGAAATTTCTACAGCTCTCTAAAGATTACGTGATCCCACTTATAACAAGATTGGCTAATCTCTGCTTTAAATCAGGTATTTTTCCTTCCTCTCTAAAGCGTTCCATTGTTACTCCTGTGTACAAGAGTGGGACTAAAACTGATGTAAACAATTATAGACTTATCTCTGTATTGTCTGCTATTTCAAAAATAATAGAAAAATTAATTAACAATAGACTTCTTAAATACTTCAATAAATATAATATTATTTCTAATTTTCAATATGGCTTTAGAAAAGGTGTCTCCACACAAGACGCAATTTTAGGATTAACAAAAACTATAGCAAGAGAAGTGGACAAGGGCAATAAATGTCTCGCAGTTTTCCTAGATTTAAAAAAGGCCTTTGACACAGTTTCTATTCCCATTCTTGTGCGCAGATTGGAGGGCCTGGGCATTCGTGACAAAGCCCTCTCTCTCCTAGACAGCTACCTAAATAACCGAACACAGGAAGTTAAGGTTGACCTATACCACAGCACAGTGGAAAATGTAAAATTTGACGTGCCGCAGGGCAGTGTCCTTGGCCCGATACTCTTTTTAATCTATATTAACGACCTATGTAACCTCCAGATCGACGGGGCGAGTATATTCACTTATGCTGACGACACAGCCATTGTTTTCTCTGGTATCTCGTGGGAAGCCGTACAGAGGAAGGCTGAGATGGGCCTTGAAAGAGTCTCGAATTGGCTAAACCGAAATCTATTGTCACTCAATATATCAAAAACAAACTATATATGTTTCTCTCCACATGACAGATACCAGCCCGTTCAAGACTTCTATATCAGAATCCACTCATGCTCCAACCCACACGATTTGAATTGTAACTGTCCCTCCATAGAAAAGGTGAATTGTACCAAATATCTCGGCATCCTGATTGACCAAAGGTTAAGTTGGCATTCCCAAATCGAACTGGTCATAACCAGGGTGAGAAAACTTATGTGGATTTTTAAAACTCTGCGGCACGTTATGAATAGCACAGTCCTTAATAAAATATACATCGCTTTGGCTCAATCAGTGATCACCTACTGCATCCCGGTATGGGGCGGTGCAACTAAGATAAGCCTCTTAGAATCGGAAAGAGCTCAAAGATCACTTCTCAAGGTCATGTACTTCAAACCTTTAAGATTTCCAACTGATTCACTCTATTTGAATTGTAATCTTTTGACAATTAGGAAACTTTATGTTCGTAACATCATTTCAGCCGTCCACAAGTCACTTCCGCTAGATCACGCCAAATTGATCAGTGGAAGAAATGATAAAGTGGCAGATACCATTACTGTTCGCACTACTTTTGCTGAACGACAGTTTAGCTGTCAATCAGTGTTCTTATATAATAAAATAAATCGTGTCATAAATATATATCCCATGACATTACATCTATGCAGAAAAGCTTTAAATAATTGGCTAACTTGTCTTGCTTATGATGAAGTGGAAAATCTTCTGATCAGACTGACATGATAAACACACGCATTGCATAGATGGACCCAATCAAAGGTTCAATTCAAACCCACATCCACACACTCACTCACTAACTCACACACACACACACACACACACACACACACACACACACACACACATACACACACATACACACACACACACACACACAATTAATTGTAAACTGTAAAATTTAGTTTTTAATAATTTCTGTTTATTTCTATATTGTTTACTAAATAAAAAGTTACCTGCTAAGAAAGTTGCGAGATATTCCCAATACAAGTGTCCTAAGACAACTTACTGGGAAGTCTCAACCACTAAAAAATGTATATGTAATCTTTGAAATAAACGAAATTTATTTATTATTTATTTAATTCTTTAAAGGCTTTCTTTAGTCCCCCAGTTTTTACGATATGTTCTTTCAAAATATTTTGTCGTCTTGCTTTCTTATCCTTTCTAATGTTCTCGTTTAGTTTTTTACTAATTTCTGATATCTTAATACGATTTTGCTTGGTTTTTCTGGCCTTGTAATAATTGTTATCTAGTCCGTATTAGTTGTCTTGTTATTATGGATATTGAAGTTGTTGTCACCTTATTAAAAGTCCTTGTTTTTGTTTTTAATAAATTTAAAAAATGTTCATATCTTTCTTCCATAGGTGTGTTTTTACCCTTGCATTTTTCTGCTAGACCTTTTGGTTCAGTCGTAAGCATATCGATATTTCCAGTACTCACCAAAGTAGAATGGTAATTTTGCCATCTTCTGTTCCTTTTTATGGGCATTCCTGTTAATGTCGCACGGACCATTCGATGATCTGTAGGGAAGTTAAGGTTTTGGATAATTGAAACATCATTGAAGACTTTGCTACTATTAGATAGGATATAGTCAATTTCATTTCTATGAAGACCATTAGGAGAAATCCATGTCCATTTCTTTGATGCCTTTTTTGTGAAGAAGCTGTTGAGGATGCTGAGTTTGTTTTGTAGAGCAAATGTGATTAGCCTTGTACCATTTTTGCTTCTTTTGCCACATCCGTATTTGCCTGTCGTGCGCTCTTCTCCCTTGTCATCTTGCACATCCCTATTTGTCCATTAAAATCGCCCATTATTATAATATTTTTATGTGAATTTTTAATAGCAATTTGCAAATCCTCATAGAATCTATCTATTTTTTCAATGTCTTCGTTTTTATGAGATTCGGTTGGGGAATATACTTGAATAATAGACCACATTTCTGTTTTATTAATAGGCAGCTCTATATTAAGGATTGTTATTCTTTCTGAGATACCTTTGATTTCCTCGATTTTATTAGCTAGACTCTTTTTGATCAAAAATCCCACGCCATAAAGTCCTGGAGTCTCGCCTTTATAGTGTAGGATATAGTTCCCATAATCCTCTATTCCTTCCCCAAACCTTCGCATTTCGGATATTCCAATGATATCCCATTTAATTTACGCTATGGCCAGTTCTAGTTCCAGTAATTTTTCAGGAGTTCGTAGAGATCTTACATTAAACGTGGCTATATGTATATTATTTTTCTTTAGGTTGGGCTGGTTGGGTTCTTTAGGTTTAGGTTTCTCAGGTTGTGACTTCATCTACAGGACCTACTTCACAGTTGATAACCTGCTCAACCTCAATATTTGCATATTAGGAAATTTACTTGACTTTTGAAGGTAATTAATCCCAGAAGTGAGGGTTATCACTTTAAAAAACATAACAGAGTGTATAGAATGATATATATAACGGAATATAAAGTATCTTAGGAATTACAACCAGGTAGGGAATGCGAGCCAATTTACATAATTGCCAATAAATGTAAACACTGACGTTCGCAGCGACCTTCAAATACGGGTTGCCCGTTTTGGCATCAACGTTTGAACTTCTAAACGATGTTAAATTAATATCATAGTGTGTTTATAGCATGGAATAGTGGACTTATTCCGATACTTGCAACTGCAAGCTACTTCGTCCGTTAGTTCATCGTTATGTACTTAGACTTAAATTATTTTCAATATTTTAAAATATGTACTATTTTTAGCTCGACTTTCTAGTAAAGTGTGTTTTTTAGGATTCCGTAGCCAAATGGAAAAAACGGAACCCTTTAGATTCGTCATGTCTATCTGTCTATCCGTCCGTATGACACAACCAAATTTTTCTGAAACTATAAGAACCATACTGTTTAAACTTGGTAAGTAGATGTATTCTGTGAACCGCATTACGATTTTCACACAAAAATAGAAAAAAAAAACAATAAATTTTGGAGGTTGCATACTTAGAACTAAAACTCAATTTTTTTTATTCATCAATGATGATCCACGTGAGGGACGTCCTTTAACACCAACTACTGAAGATAACATCAGTGCTGTGCGACGCATGATAGAGAAAGAAAAGAGAGTGACCTATCAGCAGATACGGGCAAGCCTAGGCATTGGTATGAGTCAAGTTCAAAAAATATTAGACAAACATTTAGGCGTCAGGAAGCTTTGTACCAGATAGATTCCCCATACTTTAACCGACGACAAGAAACACCTTCGCATTGACTGGTGTCGCCAAATGTTAGATAAGTCTAACGGCGGTGACTCAAATGCTGTATTTGACATCGTCACATGTGATGAAAGCTGGATATATTGCTACGAACCCGAAACCAAAAGACAATCAGCTCAGTAGGTGTTTCCTTTCGAGGATCGGCCAATTAAGGTAAAGAAAGGAAGAAGTCAAGAAAAAAACATCTTCACCACCCGCAAAACGGACTGTTGAATATATTTTATATGAGTCATCCGCCATAGAGTCCTAACCTGGCGCCCTGCGACTTTTATTTATTCCGAAGAACTAAAGATAAAATTCTAGGTATTCGCTTTACAAGCCCTGAAGATGCGGTGAAAGTTCAGCGATTCAGCTCAGTGGTTCCATCGAATGCGACGATGTGTAGAGAGGAACGGAGATTACTTCAAAAAACAATAAAAGTATTGGCAACTTTCTACATTAAGCCGTTTTTATTTTCTAAACATTTTCAGTGCTACCTAATATTAACATAATTCTGCAAACCATTGCTAGTAATTATGATGCGCCAAAGGCCTTTATACGGCTTCATGTGCCTGTTTAGTTATAATTATACTAACATAATTTGGACATTTTACTAACAATTATTATGGATTTTATTCTGAATTATATTATTACTATTATTAGTAAGACTGACCTGTATTTTATCGGTTGTCTAACAGCAAGAGACTCTATCTAGACGTATAAATTATCTAAGTGTAAAATTTAAAAAGATAATATTGTAGTTATAATACAACAATAATGAACTAAATATTTCATGGTCATTGATAATTGCAACGAATATATAACGTTCTCTTCACATTTGTTTAGTTTAGTTTAGTTTAGTATGTTCTTATCAGTAGATGTCATAATCCTTGTATGACAAGGTATGCAGAACTCATATACGTGGGTAACACTGAAATTGTTTAGAACTGGCCAGTTAGAAACATTGCTAATGAAAACTTATTTGAATTTCAATTTTAGAACTCTTTGGTAACCTAATGTAGTATATTGCATTCATTTGTCATTGTTTTTGTGAATTGGGGGCAAATTTAAAACTGTTGTTACACGTGAAAATGAACCTAACGCGAGAAATTTTTCAGTCAATGATTTTTTATGATTTTCGCTGTGGGCTTACTCAACAACAAAGCTATGATAGGCTGCGATTAGCCGTTTTACATTTTCTAAACATTTTCAGTGTTACCTAGGTATATAGCGTACAAATATTCATGAATAATGCTGGTATATACATTATACACCTTGCATGGTGATTACTGAGAAGATTACTACGGCATTGTCCACATTAAAACATACCAATAATTTTTCAAGAATTATGAAAAAAAGACATTGAGAAAATCTCAGCATAACTTTTAAAAACTTGGTATCAATTGGCATTACAATAACGTCATGTAGTTTTGATTACTCTATAGCAGGTGTGCTCAAACGGTCGATCACAAGTGCTTTTTGAGTCGATCTTGAGAAAAAAAAATCCGATATAGAACTATTCACAGATTTTGTTTTAGGTAACTAAAATCGGTAATTACGTACCATCTTATGAAAAGTATGCTCAGGACATGCAGTGTCATGCAGCTTCAACATCCAAAGTCACTCTTTAGTTAAGTTTAGAACTTTAGACACTAGAACGCGTTTGTTTTGTAAGAATCAATAAACTCGCATTTTTTAATAATTATGAGTTTTTTCATTGACATTTTAGAGCAGACTTACCTAGACTAAAAAATGTATATTATTGTGTGCAAAACTAATATCTATGTCATCGTGACACTCTACCGAGACGACAATCCTTCATCACACATACATGAAGCCTCTCAGAGTCGATCGATTGTAGTCTAACAATTTTGAGGTAGATCGCCAGCAGTTCAAGATTGAGCATCCCTGCTATAGAGCTCTATATTACTACAGAGTAATTCAGCAGTTAGTATGAACTGGAACAAGCAAGTTCTGGACGTTGTCGAAAGCTACTCTTGGTAATTTCAACCGTCCCTGCCACCGCTTCAGATGAAGGATGGCACACTGGCCTATACGGCAAAAGAGAAAGCGGATCTTTTGTGCACTCTTTTTGCCTCCTACTCAACTCTTGATAACGATGGAAACACCGCCGACTGCCGAAAAAAGAGCCCAAATTTTAGCGGTCTACAAGTCGGAGGTCCAGTCAGATATTATGGAGCATTCCTTTCTTCTCTGGTCTGGCGGAACCTTATATCCGCACGAACCATTTGACCGCATGCAACGCAGAGCTGCTCAAGTTGTCGAGGACCCAGTGGTCTGTGAGCTGCTAGATCACTTGGCGTTGCGTAGAGAAGTCGCTTCATTGTGTGCCTTCTACCGCATTTATCACGGGAAGTGTTAGAAGTCGAAGGGAGAGTTTCCGAAGAGCAGTTTGACTTGATTCCTGCCGCCGAATATCACCTTCGCACAACACGCCACAAAATAGGTTATCATCCCCATCATCTGGATATGTGGCGTTCCTCCAGTATTGTTTTCAAGGAACTATCTCCTCCGTACAACCAAGCTGTGAAATGAACTTCCTTGTGCGGTGTTTCCAGGACGATTCGATATGGTTCCTTCAAGCAAAGTGTGTACACCTTTCTAGATAATGTCGGCGGCGGTGATTACTTAACATCAGGTAGTCCATATATTCGTTTTTCCTCCCCTTTTATAAAAAAAGAAATAATGGTATTTTTTATGTTTTTATGGTATCAGATCCGACCAAAATAGTTTTCTGTCTTGAATAATCTTTTGTATGACAGGAGTGGCCAAAAATACGAAACAATAGAAATATGCAATTATTAAAAATCTATGAAATATTATGAAACATAATAGTTATTTAGTGAATTCTTAATCTGGGCATTCATTCACATGACACTATTTCTTGCAACCTTCTGTATGTGTATGTATTATTAACGCCTTTCGATATTTTAACAGCAAAATTTTACTTATCAACATTGGCTAGGCGATGTGCTGCACTTTTTACATGCTCATTTTTATTTGACTGATTTATGGATTTGCAATATCAATGACTTTTTATTGTGAATTTTCTCGAATTAACTCATAAATCCCAGAACAATAGGTATGCAATTCAACAGCCTTAGTAGATAATCATAATAATGATAGAAAACGAGTGCGATAATATTATATTATAAGTAAATCCTCCAACGAATTTATCGTATTTTCTGCTATTATATGTACGGTTTACTGATACATGGTGTATGTATAATGTATTACGAAATAAGATTTTTTTTTTTTTTTTGCGCCCAAGCAAGGGAATGGGCTACCCTCCGGGATAACGACGGGAGGGAGGTGGTGAATGCTCATGCATACCAACGCAGCCTAAGTCTGCGTTGGTTATGTGGGATTCACGTGAAACCTAGGTGCCTACCCACTAAACACCACCTGCAGTTGGCTTTGGGCAGGTGCCCTCTAAGCCTACATCGAAGGCGACCTTCTCATGGGGAGAGAGAGGCGCAAGCGGCACTCCCTATGGAGTTTCCGCTGGGATATTCGAAATTAGATACAAATTCATCGTTATTTATGTTTTAAGTAACTGGTACAGTACCTACTCAAACTTCTTTTTTTAAGCTTGTGGTGCCATCTTGTGGCGCAACTTTCTACTATTAAGTCATCATTAATATTAATAATTGGTGTTGGTCTTGTAGGTTTCAAGAAATCGTGTTGAATTCCCTATGCACTTTCATGATAGATGTCGCTGAGTGATTGCTTTTTAGATAATATAAACTATTTCGAAGTTCAAAAATATCGACCACAAAAGATTGTGTTTTAATAATAATAAAAAAATCAACATATTACACCCTCGTGGTTTTTTGTATATTGATATATGTTTAATTATTTTATTTATTCTTATTAATTATCGTCGAATGACTCGATAATACATATTATAGAAGAAACGCCTGATAAAAATTTAGCAACATAATTTAAATACTAAAACAGTCAGGAGATAAAAACGAAATCACAAACCGTTAATTTGTCTTATAAATCATGCGCTTTTAAGAAAGAGAACAATAATAGAAGGCATTCCTTCCTTTTAAGATACTCGAAAGCGAAAACTTGTAAAAGCGAAACTTGTAAAATGGAGGATTTTTTATATTAAACCAAAAGATTATCTTTATCATGGGTCCTACATAGTCCTGTTTATATAAGTAAAAGTATTTAAGATAATAATAAACTAGAGATAAAAGAAACTAGAGCATATGCTGCAACAATTGTCAGAGGAAAGTGCTAAAGTAGGCCTCACAATGAACGTCAACAAAACTAAAATAATGACAAACTCTGATAGAAATGAAATTAAAGTAGATGGTAAAACAATTGAATATGTAGACAAACACGTTTACCTGGGACATTTATTATCAATCAAAGACTGTATGACAAAAGAAATCGATAGAAGGGTCACGAACTCCTGTAAAAGATATTGGGCGCTCAGCGAAGTGATGAAGAGCAAGCATATTCTCATTAAGGACAAAAGAAAGGTTTTTAATGCTTACATACTACCATATTTCACTTATGGATCACAAACATGGGCCCTAACCGAGAAATATCTCACAACTCTAAGAACATGCCAAAGTTCTATGGAAAGAAGCGTTCGAGGTGTTAGATTGAGAGACAGAATGAAGCTGCAGGACATAAAAGAAAAAATAAAATTTAAAAATGTAAGCAAAATTATTAAACAGCAAAAATGGCGATGGACAGGCCAGGCCATATTATGATCAGAGACAATTCTGGAAAATGGACGAAAAAAGTGACGGAGTGGTACCCCAGAAACGGAAAAAGAAAAAGAGGCAGGCAATCCAAAAGATGGGAGGACGACATCCGGAACTTGGTCGGAAGCATGTGGACTCGTCTAGCCAGAGATAGAACGACTTGGAAAAATTTAAAGGAGGCCTATGTCGAGGGACACGCAGCAAGAAAAGTTTTTTAATAATTAAGTTATGCAATATATTTAAATGTAATGTAGCTGCTGCAATAAAGTCTATTTTTATTTATTTATTTTATTTTATTTAAGATAATATGACTTTAAATAATGAGGTACCCAATGAGATCAGCATAATATATTTCATTTACATATTTGTATTTATAATGTCCGGTCACTTAAGCTTAACGGTATAATCGTGTTTGTAAACCAAGTTTTGGAATTCCTCTATATAATTTGACCTAGTGCAGGGTTCCTTGCATATCTTTTTGATATCCATAAGATAATCCATAAAAAACATCATTCACAAGAATAATCTTGTGAATGATGTTTTTTTTGTTTATATCACTACTTCTTTCTGAGTTTGATACCTATAACGCCATTCTCCCCTACTGATTATGCCTTCCTATCGTTATGTTATGTAGGTATACCATATACGTCCCGTAAATATCGTGGCATATTATCCAACTGCCCCTGGCCGTGCAAGAACCTCCAGCCTGTCTTATTTGGTGGTTGTTTTAATCTCATAGTTTTTTTTTCATTCATTTATTTTCTGCCAACACCATTCGGTTTGCATTCTAAGAGCCCTCACAGTAACAATATTAATATCTGTGTGGTCTTCACGATAATGGGTGTGCCGCCATCGTGAATTTCGCCAAATATTTTTTTGAGTGTATTTCTGCTAAGGCTCAGAAACCAGAAGTATCATAAACTAATTTAAACTGTAACTAAGAGTGTAACCTCATCTTTTTGGTCAGCACCCATCATCCTGAACCATACACGAGGACTAGCCTCAGCAGGATTTGTACCTACAGGAATATAATAGATGCCTTGGTGTATTATTTTTGCAAATATATCTCAACAGAAGCCCGTGAATACTGGAGTGCCCCAAGGTGGTGTGATAACTCCCACGGTGTTTCTTCTGCATATCAATGATACGTTGGACACCTGCAACATACATTGCTATGCAGACGACAGCACTAGTGATGCCGTATACACGGGCCATGCAGGTTTCCCTCGGGAAATCGTCGAGCAGTGCCGGGAGAAAGTTGTGTCTTCTATCGAGTCCTCTCTTGAGAAGTTCGGGGAATGTCAAGTTTGCGCGTTTACCACTAAAAAAAACCGTTTGTCGTATCACCGCTCTTCGACAGCACTTCCCTTAAAGCCTCGCCTAGTATCGGAATACTGCATCCCGAAATCTCGAGCGATTGCCAATTTCATGGCCATCTGGAGGGCAAAGCCAAATTGGCTTCAAAGAAACTGGGCGTCATTAATAGAGCACGGCAATACTTCAAGCCGGCCCATATTCTAGCGCTCTACAAAGCGCAGGTCCGGCCATACATGGAGTATTGCTGCAATCTCTAGTCTGGCGTACCCCAGTATCAGCTCGATCCATTTGACCGCGTGCAACGTAGAGCAGCTCGAATTGTCGGGGACCCAGTGCTTTGTGTACGGCTGGATCACTTGGCGTTGCGTAGAGATGTCACTTCATTGTGTGTCTTCTACCGCATTTATTACGGGGAGTGTTCCGAAGAGCTGTTTAACCTGATTCCTGCCGCCGAATTTCACCTTCGCACGACACGCCGCAAGTTAGGATATAATCCCCACCATCTGGATGTGTGGCGGTCTTCCACACTGCGGTTTTCGAGGAGCGTTTTGTACCAGGGAACTCAAATATGCATAGACCCTTTTCTATTGTATTCTCTCCGAATTCCTTACCGGAACTGGATGCCTTTGTTTTATATGATTTATCTGAACGCCGGTTACCGGCATAAAATAATGTTCAATATTTTCTTCAAATTGATCTATTAAGAATTATTATTGATGTTTTTTATATTATCTAGTGATTTTCGAGTAACGCGTTTCGTAAAGTGTGTCATACTAAAGCCTTAAACATATTAAGTGATTAATATTTATTTATTTTTATGAGAGGGACAAACGGGCAAGAGGCTCACGGGATGGGGAGAGGTGAGGCAACCGCCCATGGACATCCGCAACAACAGGTGTGTCAAGAAATGCGTTGCCGGCCTTTAAGGTGGGAGTATGCTTATTTCTTGAAGGTCCCTAAGTCGTATCTGTTCGGGAAGACCGCTGCCGGTAGAAGATTCCACAAAGTGGCTGTGCGAGGCAAGAAATTTCGAACAAAACGCGCGGTTGTGGAGTGCCAGATGCGGATGGTACTTGGCACGTAATCTCCGGTGGTGGAAATCGGCCGCTGGAATCAACCCGAACAGCTCCTCTGAGCACTCCCCGTGATAAATGCGGTAGAAGATGCAGAGAGAACCCACATCTCTACACAATGCTAGAGAATCAAGCCGATCGGAGATGACTTGATCTTCGATGATTCGAGCCGCTCTTCGTTCTATGCGGACAAATGGAAGAAGCTGGTACTGGGGAGCACCCGCCCAGAGGTGAGAACAGTACTCCATGTGAGGCCGAATTTGCGCCTTATAAAGTTGCAGGCGGTGGCTTTTAGTGAAGTACTGTCTCGCCTTACTGAGTACACCAAGCTTTTTTGAGGCCAGTTTGGCCTTCTCTTCCAAGTGACCACGGAACTAAACGTCGCTCGATATATCGACCCCAAGTATGCCAATACAGACTGTGGCGGTTAGAGGAGTAATCTCGAATCGAGGGGATACAACAAAGGGAGACTTTTTAGTGGTGAACGCACAAACTTGTGTCTTCTTGGGGTTGAATTGGACTAAATTTTGTCAGCCCCATTCCGAGACTTTGCAAAGCATAGTCTTGGTTTCAGACACAAGTTTGTTCCGGTTCTCGTCGACGTTATCCCGGGACATGTTGCCACGGCCGGTGTAGGAAGCATACCCCGTGCTGTCGTCTGCATAGCAATGAATATTGCTGATTTGCGGCATATCATTGATATGCAGAAGAAACAGCGTAGGGGATAGCACGCAGCCTTGCGGGACACCAGCGTTTATGGGTTTGGAGTCGGAGCATGCACCGTTGATAATAATAACATAATAAATAAAATACAGTCTTTTATCAATCTTTTTTTTATGGAAACGGAGGACAAACGAGCGTACAGGTCACCTGGTGATAAGTGATCACCGCCGCCCTCATAATAATAATAATAAATAAACTTTATTTCACAAAAACAGAGGTTCACAACACTTGAATATATATGTACTACGTCTTAGAAATTAACTTATCTTAAATAAAATACATTGTTGAATTGATACCCATGATGAGATCTAACATGTGTTATGGGTATCAGTGTTTGCGTAAATCAATTTATTTTGGTTTAAGATCATAATAACATTAAAATGAAGAAGCGCGCATACATCTCATCTAAACAAAATTTTACAATAATTCATAATATGTAGAGTATTCCTATGTTGTAAACAGTATGTACTCATAGTATTTTTTAGTTTTATAAGTTACATATCTTGAGGAGATCTTCAGTTTCTGCGTATGTTTTTGAAAGGAGCCATTTATTAACCACGGATTTACATGAAAATTTTGCAAGACGATATATGTGACATTGTTGATTTATTTTATTATAGAGATGACTTGCGATTACTTGATGATGTCGACTGACTAGAGAAGTTCTAAAATTTGGAACTGGACAAACTCTTTGCGATTTTCTTATTTTACTTTTATTTTTATCGTATGAGTGTGGTGTGTTTTCTTAATATGGAATGAAGTATAAAGAGCTGTCGAACGGTCAGAACTCCTGATTCTTTGTAAAGCAAGCGCGTAGAGTATCTAAAAGGTTTACACGCCATTACCTTGATAACAGCTCTTTGTGCCCGTTAAAACATTCTCTTGCAATATCAAAGGAATCACAGGAGCGTTACCGGCCTTTATGGGAGGTGTACCCGCTTTGTAATCTGTCAAAAATATTTCATAACATCAAGAATTATTTCGTAATATATGCTGTAGCTATAATGAAATTGATTCTTAGGAGAACTGTCAATCCGTGAGTTAATAAATCTTTCATAGAAAATATGTCCATACAAAACAAATATTGGTAATAAAAATAATTATGGGTCCCATATCGTAATAAAAACCAACCTATCTCTCAAGTTGGACTAAACTGCACTCCATGAATTAATCCCCATTAAAATCCGTTCATTAGTAAACTATCTCCTACTCCATGAATTAATCCCCATTAAAATCGGTTCACTGGAAACAAACATCAGGACACTGGATTAGACTTGGATTGATTGACCCTTCTTGAAAATTATTTCATAATTAATCAAAATACTGCCCCAAGATTTGTTTAGCAATCCATAGAGTTTGGTGTTCATTTTTTTATACAAAATTGAAATGGTATTTTATTAATACATTTCCTTGTGACCTGAATTGCTAGTTACCTTTCATTGTGCAATCTTATTTCTACAACGCTACATGAATCATATTTCAAACTAATATAATAAAAGTGTTGGCATGCAATCTATATAAGTACTTCCAAACTAGACCTAATTATTAAATCTAAACAGGGATTAGATTACAGCTTTGACACAGACATAGCATTGCCTTGAACTAATTTATGTGACCTTGTACATAATAACATAGAAATGATTTTATTAATATATTTGTTAATAGGGGCAAAGAGGATGTAAATACTACGTAATAAGAGGTGGGACTGCTTAAATAAAAATTGGAAGTTAATTTTAGTATGAAACGTTCACTGAGATTTGACATAAGTTTGAAATAGTAGTTATGAAAAGTTTCGTGCGTACAAAGTACACATGTCAGAAGTGAAACCTGCATTGTGGATGAACCTATGAAGTCCTGGTACGTGTTGCTAGGATGACACATGATTTAAACCGCTATAAAAGACATAAGTATCACCGCTACCATATTTATGTTCTCCTGGTGTCTATGTAGTAATTCGTCGTGCGCATGACGTCAGAATTTATTAAGGTATACTCGCGTTATACATAAGACAATCTCTTCTTCAACTCTGATGGTACTAAAACACTGTATAATGCTTCCTATCCCATTATCTCCCATGTTAAATATTATGAATGTCTTATTAGTTTCCATTCAATGATATGGCTAGTATAAACGAAAGACGAAGTATAATCTGGCTAAGTTTGAAAGCGAACAGTAGCTTTCGGCGGATTTCGGCTACCTTCGTTTTTTACAAGATTATAGCCGTCATCTGTCAATCTATCAATGACAGCACGTTTCATACAATCGAGTGAATCGCTTTTTTCTTAGAGAGTTTCGCTAGGCTGATAGAGGGTTGGGTTAAAAATATTCAAATTGTAAGTAAAGGCATTTAGTGAGTCTTAGATAATTAATACGTCTAGACAGAGCTTCTTGCTGCTCGACAACCGGCTATTTTTTTTTACTTTACTATTATATATATGTATATGTATATGTATATATATATATATATATATACTCTACTCTTTTTTGTTTATTACTTTAGTGGGCGTGACAAGTTACGACTTACACTGGTGTTTTGTTAGTCATTCTGTGTTAGTGTACGTACATTGCTCAAAATAATGGTTAGCTGTAGACCTCAATTATTTTCGACGTTTTCAAAGCTGTCACAGTCTATCTAGACGTATAAATGATCTAAGTGGTGAGTATTGCATATTATGTAGATGAACATTATTTTTTGTTATTTGGTTGAATTCTATTGACAGGCTTCGTCGTGCTCGCTTAAATGACACTGCTTGTGGCGGCAACCACGATGTGGGGCGGGTCGTTCCCTTCCCTAAAATACGGTCGAGGGAGGCCATGCCTGGGCAGCGTTCGGGAACCCGCGTAAAATCTTCTCGTCTCGAATACCACTGCGTCTGAAGACGAAGTTTTTTAGCCAGTGTGTTGCCAGTGATGACAAACGGAACGCAGACGTGGTCGCTTATTATGTGCCTTATGAGAAAGCTCATGGTCGCTCATAAGGCTATGGAGAGGACTGTGCTTGGAGTTTCACTGCGAGATCGAATGAGAAATGAGGAGATTCTTAGGCGAAACATATTCACCAGCATAGCCCAGATGTTTGTGAAACTGAAGTCGTAGTGGGAAAGCTACATAGCCCGAAGGACAGATGTCTGTAGGAGCTGTAGAGTTCTCGTATCGCGCGTGGTCGTATATGTGGTGGTATATATGGATATAGGAAGACTTAGTGTTGGTAAGTCCAGCTGTGTTGTTCTAGGCTAGAAGTACTAGCTAAACTGAAATAGTTTAACGGCCGTCTTCAATAACCTATCTATCCTAAGTTTAACTTACTAGAGGTAGACAGATCTATTCTTTTACGCTTACTTACATTTCAATAACCTATCGACATAAAGCATTGGACTATAACTATAATGGACATAACTATGGATAGATAAGACCTTGTCATTAAACGGTGACAGCAATGTATCCGTAACTAGAGATACGTTATTGAATACGGCCGTTAGTTGAAAAGATAACAGTAGGTAGTGCTTTAGATGTACATATAATTTAAACATAAACATACAGTAAATACTTTTTTTATGAAAATAAGGGACGAGACGAAAAGGACGTTTAGCTGATGGTAATTGATACGCACTGCCCATGCAGTGCCGCTCAGTATTCTTGAAATACCAATAAATTCTGCGCGGCACTACAACTGCACTCGTCACCTTGAGACATAAGATGTCAAGTCTCATTTGCCCGGTAATTTCACTAGCTTCGGCACCCTGCAGACCGAAACATAATAATGTTTACACATTACTGCTTCACGGCAGAAATAGACGCAGTTGTGGTACCCATAATCTAGACGGCATCCGGTGCAAAGGAGCCTCCCACTGGTAAATAATAACAAGAAAAGAACTAATAAATTTGGCACAGTGATAAATAATAATTCAGGAGTATTGTTTTGAAGGATTGGAAAATTTGAGCCCTTCTGATTTCAGTGGGAAGAGAATTCCGAAGGTTAACAGCTTGCACAGTAAATGAACACGTGTACCAAGGAACGGAATATGGACAAATCGAAGATGTACTTGGTGAGAACCAATGCTGAAAATTATCCCTTGAGATATATAGGAGTTTTAGGATCAAAATGTACACGATAGAGAAGTAGAAGTACTTACATGGGAACGCAACGCAAGCGGCCCTATCCCATTGAGCTTTTTGTGATATTCAGACATCTGGTCATACTTACGTAGTGCAAATATAAACCGAATACACATGTTCTGTAATCGTTCAAACTTATCCAACTTCACCAAGATAGATGTACCAATACAAAAAATTTCTCACATACTCCATTGGGCATTGAAAACAGATCAAATTTCGTTTTTTGTTAGGGTTGTTTGTTCCCATTATGTGAGTTAGAATCATAGCACACACAACGGCGCCTATTTCTGCCATGAAGCAGTAATGTATAAGCGTTTGTTGTATTTCGGTCTGAAGAGCGCCGTAGCTAGTATAATTACTGGGCAAATGAGCTCCGCACCGAGCTGAGTACCGCTCCGAAGTTTTGGGTTTTTCAAGAATCCTGAACGGTATATAATTCCTAATAAGAATACGGAACTGCAGCGTATCAGTTACCTTTCGTGGAACGTCCTGCTCGTCTCGTACTGTATTGTCAAAAATAACTAATAATTCTTAATAAATACTTCCTGTAGCTACGTGACCAGTATACCTGTTCAGAGTTGGTTAATTACCTCATGACCCCACAAACTATGTCCTATTCCATATAAAGTACTGACTCGTTCTGTTGATCACGCGATCACGACGTGTTTGTAACCCCATTTTTAATACACATTTACAAAGAAGCATTATTTCAATTCATAGTTGACGTGCCAGACTGCACGGCTCCAAATGATCCGAAATTTTTAACGAATAATGCATTCCTTGCAATTTATCTATAACATGTATTAAAAACCTAGATTGCTGCTAAGCACTTTACAACTTGTATGTATAATATATGTCCTACATTTCCAAGTACGTACTTAGCTATAATGTAAAATGTAAATAAAGTTTATCGCGAAATCAATATTAGAAATTCTTTCGTCGTTTTTAAGCAAAATACGTCTTATACTCTGGAATTTAAGGTGCATAATTAAAATAAACTAAATTAAATACCATAGTAATGCTGTGGCCATACTAGCGTAATATGGCAAAGATTATGGCCATAAAAAAGAAAATATTTGCCTCAGACCTGAGAAGAATGGTCGAAAAAACTCAACGGCCTTCTTTTTAAATAGAATTTCATTACAATAAAATTTCAACATTCATTCTTGAATCTACATTTCAATATGCCAATTAATTTATTTCAAAATCCATATAGGTCGTATAAAAAGTCTGTAACGTTTTAGGAAACAAGTTGAGTGGTATGGAACTCCACTCACCCTGATGAAGGACCTCTGAATGGTCCGAAACTAGTCGATACCCACTCCAATAAACCGTGAGTAAAACCGTGTTAATAAATAGAGTTATAACACAGTAGACATATTAATGTCTCACGATAGTTTTAATAATATAACTTTGTCACATTCACATAATTGCCAATAAGAAAAATATCACAACGTTGTGACAACGTCATTCTTTATTATAATTTGAAAAAAGAATAGAACGCGCCACACAACGGTTATTTAAATTCCAAAATTAGTAAACAGATAATAATATAATGATTTTGGATATAAAAAAATTTAAGAAAAAAGCAACCGACTTCAAAATCACTATTCCAAAACAATAGATATAATATGCACTAAAAAGTATAAAAATAAATGCGTTTCTTTATACAATGTAATTCTAGTTACGATTATTGTAATTTTTGGAATCGGTATCCTTCCGCCGCGACCCGCTCTCGTCTCTCACCTCCGCACGACTCAAGCACATCTCACCTATAACTATGTATGTAGTTACAAGCCTATCTTGGATGACACCGACTCCAAAAATGACAATAATCGTAACTAGAATTAGATTGTAGAAAAATAAGCTAAATTGAAGAGTTCCGTCACTTTGCCATGGATTCCTTAATCAGAACCTAACCAAACTCTCACTAAACTATCTTTGAAGTATATCCTTACCAATAAAAAAAGAATCATCGAAATTGGTTGGCGCGATATTGAGTTATTCGTAAATTTATCATCCAATTTGCTATAAGTATGTATAGCGAATTTAAGACTTTTATGATTTTTCGCATGGATGCCATGTCTGTAGATCTGGACCAAATTACAATCGGGACCACACGAGAAGCACCAGCTTTCAAAATAAAAAATAATGATCAAAATCGTTTCACCCAGTCGAAAGTTTTGAGGTAACAAAAATAAAAATAAACCCTTCTCTTTAAAATAACAAATTGTTTACATTTTCAAGAGCGACATCTCAAGTCAATTTCCTAATATGTAAATATTGGTGTTGAGCAGATTATCAACTGTAAAGTAGTTCATGTAGATGGAGCCACTGCTTGATAGTTGAACAAGACATATACAAGATTTATCAACGATAGGTCACTCGAAGGGTTGGTTCAACGGAACGCGGGAGGTCGCGGGTTCATTTGATTCAATGGTCATAAATTTTGTTTATAAATTTAATAATTTGTATAAAAATATCCATACCAGATTTTGAATTACAAATTGCGATATAATAAACAGCTTCTAAAGAAGTCATTAAATTTTATTTAATTAATCTTATTATTATGAAGGAACTTAAAGTTAAGACAATTGGAGAACAATGAAGAGATGAGAATTTAAATAAAAAAATACATATATTTACCACGCCAAATATTAATGAAGTTGATGATGGTAATAATTTATACTTCTTTAACAAAATCCTTATAAATAGTATATCAAATTGAATCAGACCTTTGCTTAAAATAATAGCTGTTTAGTAAGTGCCTATCGCTTTACTGACTTTTCTTTTACCAGTGGCTCCTTTGCACAGCATGCCTGTTAGTTTATGGGTACCACAACAGCGCCTATTTCTGCAGTAGTGTGTAAAAATTATTGTGTTTCATACTTTCATTTAAAAAAAACTTGACACCACAATCTCGTTTATTTTTATTTTCTATGCTGCCTGCTGGATTATTATTCGTTCCATAATCTAGCTGGCATCCTGTGAAAAGAAGCCTTCCACTGATAATGGCCTAAGTCGACTCTTACACCATTGGGCCTGGAACTTCCCTATTCTTTTAAGCCCCCAGGGAAGCACAGGGCATTTAATATTAATTATTATATTGTATGTGTTTTAAAAAAACATAGCTACCGACATAGTCCAAATGATTGCGAAACTGAAGTGGCAGGGCATATACAGGATGGGCCAAAAGAAGTCATCCGATGTTGTTTGGCTCTCTTTTTTTTCTAAATGAAAAACTTCGATTCTGTTTTTTGATTATGATTATTTGAACCTTTAGAATTGTAGTGGTCAAGTCGAGAAGATGATATCGGCCAAATGGACGCCGTCACAATTGATTTCCAAGGGGGCTCGTTTTATGGCATATTTCATCATTTCAGCGAGAACTTCGGGCGACAGATTCTCGCACTCGTGTCAAATGTTGTCCTTGAGGGCTTCCAGAGTATCGGGCTTGTTCACGATAACACGGGACTTCAAAAAACCCCACAAAAAATGTCTGAAACGGTTAAATCGGGCGATCTTGCGGGCCAGTGCAAATCACAAAAACGAGAGATGAGGTGACCCGGGAACACCGCCTTCAGAATATCGGTTGTGGCTCGCGCAGTGTGTGCCGTTGCTCCGTCCTATTTAAACCACATGTCCTGCAGTCCTAATTCGTCCAATTGCGGCATAAAAAACTCGGTCAACATGGCCCTATAGCGCACACCGTCCACTGTTGTCGTTTGGCTAGCGGCGTTCTCGAAAAAAATGGCGCTATGACTCCTCCAGCGTGCACAGCGCACCATGCAGTCACTTTGAGAGGGTGTAATGGCTCCTGGTACATCACTCGTGGATTTTCGGTGCCCATAAAGCGATAGTTTTGCTTGTTCACGTACAGGCGGAGGTGAAAATGAGCCTCATCCCTCATTATGATTTTGGTCGAAAAATCGTCCACTTCTTCTTCGAGATTGAGGCTGGCTTGGGCGTAGGTTACGCAGCTTTGGCTGTCGGCAGGCAGCAGCTGATGCACGGACTGGACTTTGTACGGGACATGCGCAGGTCTTTGACCAAAATTCGCTTTAAGGACGTCCGACTGATGGCGAATTGCGTGGCACGGCGTCTGGTCGATTTTTCCGGCGACTGCACGACATCCTCGGCAACAGCGGCGATATTCTCGGCAGAACGGGCGCTCCGGGGCCACCCACTCTTGGCAACGTCTCGTGTGGTCCCATACTCTTCAAGGTTGGTGGCCAAACGGCGCAGTGTTTGCGCAATCGGTGTCAGACGGCCGGGGAATCGGCGACGGAATTCGCGCTGCGCCAACACCACAGACGAATTGTTACACAAAGAAATAGACACAATTATTCCACGTTCTTGGGGAATGTACTGCTCCATGGCTTGTTCACTTGTATTCTGCATCTGTCTAGTCCATAAATGTCAAAACAGATTTGACATTGGCGGCCATTTGCAAAAATGAGACCATCTTCCAATAGGGTGATTTCTTATGGCCCACCTTGTAGTTCGACGGACAGAAGGCCGTTGGGGCAGTAAAGTCCTCGAATGGCGACTACGTACCGGAAGACGCAGTCTTGGTAGGCCCCTCCCATAAAATGGCCGGAATACGTTGGATGAGGGCAGCGCAGGACCGACCGTCGTGGAAAATTTGAAGGAGTCCTTTGTCCAGCAGTGGACGTCTTCCAGCTGTTGATGATGATGTGTTTTAAAATCCGATAATCTCAAACCCAAACCATAAAATAGTCAGAGATTTACATCGCCAACCTCTATAGTTGAAAAGCTGAATTAAAAAATAAGGTAATTCGAAATTTCTTCATTATGTCTCACTAAAACCATAACCTAGGCCAATCAGTCATTAGTGTCAAGCTGTATTTGAAAACGCTGCGTAAATACTATCCATGCAAACAATTTCAGAGCATTTTCGCAGAATAGTAATAAATTTATAGTTATTTTTTTTTAATGAAAATAAGGGACAAGACCAGCAGGACGTTCAGCTGATGGTAATTCATACGCCATACCTATTACAATGCAATTCTGATCGGCACTACAACTGCGCTCGTCACTTTGAGAAATAAGATGTTAAGTCTCATTTGCCCAGTAATTTCACTAGCTACGGCGCCCTTAAGACCGAAATACAATAATGTTTACACATTACTGCTTCATGATAGAAATAGGCACCGTTGTGGTACCCATAATCTAGCCGGCTTCCTGTGCAAAAGAGCCTCCCACTGGTCTAATCCTCTCACACATGGCCTATCACGTTGTAATGCCACGTTTATGATTTAGCCTAAACAAGCAATAAGCAGAATTCTGCAATATTCTTAAGTAATGTAAACAATATTGATGTGGTGTCGTATTACACAAATCAATCACTATTCTCTTACATAATAATCACAACATGCCTAGGAAATGCTCTCAAAAATGCCCTTTTACACTAAACATTTGTTTCACATTACTATCACGCTTATATATAACAAAATAAAAACGATAATGGCTTGCTAATTTAAAGTCTACTTACAAATATTCATTCTTCGAGTATATTACTATTATATACAAGTTAAATATGCATCATTTCAAAACAATTGTCAGCATCCTTACATCATATCAACATACTATGTCGAATGATCAATACTAGGTAATAGTATTGAATATAACATACTGAAAGCGTGCCTGCCTAAAGATCAGGCAATTTTAAGCAAGCATTAAAAAGTGGGCAGGGCACATAGTTAAGACGGACAGATGGCCGTTGGGGCAGTAAAGTCCTCGAAAGTCTACGTACCAGAAGACGCAGTGTTGATAGGCCCCTCACAAGATGGACCGACGATCTGGTCAAGATCGCCGGAATACGTTGGATGAGGGCATCGCAGGACCGATCAAATTCAAATTCAAATATTTTTATTCAAAATAGGATTTATAATCACTTATTGAATGTCAAAATCTACCACCCATTCAAAAGAGACTGCCTCAGGCCTGAGAAGAATGGGCGTAAGAAACTCAGCGGGCTTTTTTTTTTATATCGTAAGATCGTTGTGGAAATCTTTGGGCGAGGCCTTTGTCGAGGACGTCTCCCGGCTGATGATGATGATTAAAAAGTGAAACCAACAGTTCCGAAGAAAATATTTTTAATATCGGATAAGACTTACAAGTGTAAGTCTCCTTTGCACACACCTTTGCCGGCTAGATTATGGGTACCAACGGCGCCTTTTTCTGCCGTGAAATGTGTAAGCATTATTGTGTTTTGGTCTGAAGGCCGCCATTGCTTATGATATTACTGGGTAAATGAGACTTTATATTTTATGTCTCAAGGTGACGAGCGCAGTTGTTGTACCACTCAGAATTTTAGGGCTTTTCAAGAATCCTGAGCGACACGAAAGTCCTGCTCGTCTCGTCCCGTATTTTCATTAAAAAAAAATTACTTCTCAAGGTGACGAGTGCAATTATAGGGCCGCTCAGAAATTTTTGTTTTTAAAGAATTTTGAGAGGCACTGCATTGTAATGGGCAGGGCGCATCAATTACCATCAGCTGAACGTCCAGCTCGTTAACTATCAACTCCATCGTATGAATCTGCTTTTTACAATTGCTTGTCAAAATATTTTTTTTAATAACATAATTATAATTTGGTAATCTGGATAGATTTCGTACAAACTATTCCTTATGAAGATAAAATAATATGTCACGCAATAGTCCCAAGATCCGCCAACAAAAAACTCCAAGACTTTTTACCAAGATGTAGAATAAGTAGAGGTCTACTAGAGATCTCATAACTTCTAAAATTTAAGTCATTATGAAGGTGTGCGTCTTAATATTTAAACTTTGTAACTATTTACCCCCTTATTCATAATGGTCCGCTAACTTTAAACAGCCGCTTAGGAGTGTTTTTTCTCATTCTGACTTAGGTCAATAGAAGAAAACAGAGTGAGAATTAGCAATGCTTTATGTTAGCAGACTATTATGAATAAGGGGGTTAATGTTTTTGTGAGATCTTCTGTGCATGTTTTTCTGAACGCCTCCTAAACATCTGGAACGATTTTAATGAAAATTTCTGTGTGTGTAGGTGGATTCGAGAATGTTTATATTTACAATTGAACTATTTCTTCCTTTGCCCAGTAATTGCTACGGCGCCCTTCAGACTATCGTTACTGCTTCACGGCAGAAATAGGCACCGTTGTGGTACCCAAAAAGCCTCCCACTAACACTTGAACCTTACACTCATCCGTCGATCATGCATTGTTAAAATATATTCAAAGCAAAATTTATTTTAAATAAGAGCCGTCAGGTCATCGATTCTGCTTCATAATTTTTCTTGCTCCAAGATCGTTCCTTATAAATGTCCCAATTATAAGTTCTTTGTTGTTTTTCCATACCATTTAATATTAAAAGTGGGTCGGATTCATAAATGTTGAAGAAAACATAGAAATATTGTATATTATCAACGGAATTCAAAAATTGGAGAACATTCTTAAGTCGTATAGATTTTTTTATGTTATAGTTTGGCACCTCATAAAAGGGATTTATTTTCTCAAAATTGATTCCTATAGAATTCTTTTTGATGTCATTTCTAACATACTAGATACTACTACCGCTTCGGAAACAAATGGCGCTCTCTGAGCGAAGAAGAGGCACAAGAAAGATTTTTTTGCGCTCTTTCTAATAAAATATGCAATATTGTACTGTCATTGCTATTGCTATAAAATAATAATTATCTAGTCTTACCGATCGCTTAGATATTCCGATAACTTAGATATTCAGCTGTGGAGTAGTAGGATTTAAAACATTCAAACTTATTTATTGATAAGACCTAAACAGTTTTACCCTTGAAGTTATTATGTATCTTATGAAGCCTACTAGAATTTGTTACAAGCAATCCCTTATGTCTAGTGTTATAATAATGAAAATCACTATTAAGAGCAAAAAGTTGACGATTTCTGTGAACGTATATTAAATTTTCATAAATGTACTAACAATGAACAGTCATAATATTTTCATTATATACAATATTATATATAATATTTATATTCATATGAAACTCCGTAGTTTATGGTCATGGATTTGTAATAAAGAAATAGATCTAATGATGGAATCTATGATACTTACTATTAGAGAAACTCCTCACAAGTTACATTACGTAAGCCGTTTGTGATTGGATCATATTATAATCGAACTTTAAAAAAGATGGAGGGTTAAAAAAAATACCTTCTTTACAAGGAGTTTTCTATTGATAGACGCTTACTGAGCATTTTGGTAACACGTTATAATTGCGTAGCTGGAACCAAATACTAATTAGGTCGCAGCGCTGACCTGTTCAAATACCACTGGAAAGGCTGTTCAATATGTTTGACTGCAAATTTTTTTGCCTATTTGAAGCGCCACTCGCGAGCGCCCAGAGAACTAATTTTGACGTATAATGCAAATGGCTGCGGAGGAACGTACAATACTCTGAAGTATTTTTGCATTTCGAATTAATTTCGTTCATTTTCCGTGTTATTTATACTTCAAGAATCAACGTCATCAACAAATTTATTTTGTAAATAGTTTCCCACCATATTTCGATGTTTGCTGAGGTTATCATCACTAATTTTAGTACCGCAGACCTCGATACATGGCCAACAGCGCCAAAATGGCGAATATCAAACAGGCACAAAATCACCTTGACAACCAGACAGTCCAGTGGTATATAGTAGAGGTCAGTGGGTCGCAGTAAAGTCGTCACTAATACAAAATTAGATTGTTGTTGTATGAAGCTGTCAATCACAACATGACGTCACAGGTCTTCCTACGTATTACAGCGACTAGCGTCAGAGAAAATTATTACGTACATGATTTTACCACATAGTATTTAGGACTTTGGACGATACTCTATACAAATTCGAAGATTTCCTTTTTAACGGCTGTTGCTCCAATACCAATCCCTACTAATATAATAAATGTGAATGTCAGTTTGTTTGTTACGCTTCCACGCCTAACCACAGAAACGATTTTGATAAAATTTATAACAGTGATAGACAAGAGCTTGGGAAAGGACACATGCTACCTTTTATCGCGAATAAAAGGCTTGGAGGGATGGAATTTTGCATGAAAGTTCGTCATTATCGAAGATAACACCGCTCACATAAGTCCGCTTGGGTTGTTTTGTTCTAGACGAAGCTATCCCGCTTAAAGTCACGCGTGGCGAGTGCAGGGACTTACCTGCTATTACATTTGGCTTGGCACCGAATTCAAAGCTATCAATATGTCATAATAGTCACATTCAAATAATAGTATTTTATTAATATAAAGGGTATAGGTGTGTTAAATTATTTTTTTTTGTTACTTGATACTTTTCAGTTTTTGAAGTCGGTTTTTTAAGCGTAGTTTTTTTTAGTTTTTTACTTTTTAGTGTCAGTTAATAATAATAAATATAATCAAACTGAATGAAAGCTCCTAAAAAGCCGTACACAAAAAACAATTATATCATCGAGGTAAACAAAGATTTTCCTAAAAAATGTTCATAAAATGAAAACTACTGGGCCAAACTGCTACAACTACATCTATTCTGCATCGAACTAAAGAAAAATTACGTAAATCGGATCATAAATCTCAGAGTAATCGGTGCACATACATAAGAAAATCAGATCGAATTGATAACCTCCTCCCTTTCGAAGTCGGTTAAAAACTTAAGAACAAAGCAGTGATAGTAAGAAATTATCACGACATGTACCCAATGGTAATAAAACTGCAAACCGTACTGACTGATTTTATTTTATTTTTAACTTTATTTGTTAACAATATTATTTTTTGTTGTAATAAGTGTACTTGGTTATAGGCCATTCTTGTTAACAATAAATAAAATACCAGTTAGTATTCAAACGCGCCTTTGTAGGCGACAAGCTCGTTCATAAACCGCGGCGTGTACCCAGAAATTGATTCCTTAAGGCGACAATTAATGCCAGCGACCTTGAGCGATATGAGTTAACGGCTGCCGGCCCGCCATCTATGTAACAAAGTCAATATTTTCAAAATTCTTGCGTGGAAAACAGTTTATATGCTTACAATCCTCGTTATTCACTACTAATCTGAATAAATGAACCTACACAAAAAATTACAAGCTATAAGAATAACTTTTCTGATAGAAGTACCAAAAAAATGCGTCACGCCATGCCAAAAAACTTGTTTAACTTCAAAGAAAAGTGGTAGTTCAAAAAGGCTCGGCAGTGTTAACTATAACCAACAGCAAGCATTATCAACCTACAAATAAGACTTAAGGATATGTGTAACAGGATTAAGTAGTATTCATAGCTCGAAATGCTATACTTTCACCACAAAACTTGTCTAAAACACCATGGTTGCGTGTTTTCTGCTTACTCTTCGCCTTAATGTAACTGCGACTTAAAGTTTGCAAAGTTACAGGTACGTAGCGCTTTCTTTGACAATGTCGAATAGGATAATCTACTTAAGGCGAATCAGCTACGGGCTGCCAGATCTGCTGATCCCAAGACAAAGTTTGATACTTATAATTGAAAACCAAGGAAGGACGCTGCTTTTACCTGTTGTAAACGCATTGTTATTTACTATCTACTGCCGCCGAGTCCGACCAGAGAGATTGAAACAAAGGAATTGGGTCTTTGTTAGATTTAACACCAGACCGTTTCCGCGGAACCATTGAGACAATTGATTTTATTACCAAGTTTATTACCATTCTTCGAGAGCATCTAGTGTCGGCGTAGTTATTACAGCAACCACATCATCGGCGTACATTTCTTTTTTATGAAACTAAGGGACTAGACGAGCAGGACGTTAAGCTGATGGTAATTGATACGCCCACAACGCAGTGCCGCTCAGGATTCTTCAAAAACCCCAAAAATTCTGAGCGGCACTACAACTGTGCTCGTCACCTTGAGACAAAATAATATGTTAAGTCTCATTTGCCCAGTAATTTCACTAGCTACGGCGCCCTTCAGACCAAAACACAGTAACGCTTACACATTACTGCTTCAAGGCAGAAATAGCCGCCGTTGTGGTACCCATCATCTAGCCGGCGTCCTGTGCAAAGGAGCCTCCCGCTGGTAAACATTATGCTAAGCTTATCCTCAGCTAAGTTTCACGTCAGTAAGGTCTAAGGTCAAAATCTACGTACGATCCACAGATCGCAGTCTAAGAGTTTTCCTGTAAAGTAAATACCAATGTACTATCATACACGTGCTCGGCTGTACTCACGTACAAGTGTGGCATCCTCAATATTGGATATCACTACGACATAATAACATCCAGTCAACATATATACACACTATTCGCATTGAAAAATAACAAAGACATGACTAAGCTACTCGTAATAGTAAACGGCATTACATTGTTTGTTTATAATGAATGTAATAATTAATTAATTCTAGCTCTAAAGGTTGATGCATCCATTATACGATAATTTATATTTATACAATTTAATATTGTTTACAAACTATTTGATGCTTAAAACGCTTTTAACTTTGAACACGATTAACTTAACTAACTTACAAACTACATAATTTGTTATATATATTACAGCCATTGTAAAATATTCTATTTGATTGAAAAGAGTGGCCGTTGAGTTTCTTGTATGATCTTCACACGCCACTCTACTTTTTACGAACATATGGTAGATTCAGTAATTTAAAAGAAATATTTATAGTGACGATTCGAAAGCGCTTTGTTTAAGCCTAATTTAATAAGGTTTATTTGACTTTGACTATAATTAATTACATTACCAATTTATGATGTTAGGGATACTTAATTAACACACCAGCTGATCCAGCAAACGTTGTATTGCCGATATTAAAATCGCGATACAAAAGTAACTGTTGATCGTAGATGGGTGAAAATTTGAAGTTGTATGTATTTTTAATGCTGACTCAAAATCAACTTTAAAAAAATGTCCAAAAACGTTAACGTTTAGGGGGATGAAAAATAGATGTTGTCCGCTTCTCAGACCTACTCAATATGCACTCAAAATTTCATGAGAATCGGTCCAGCCGTTTCGGAGGAATTCAATGTTTAACACCATGACACGAGAATTTTATAAATTAGAAATATACATATCTATTATAATATTGGCGTTTCTTTTTTTGTAATTTTAAAATCCTGTGATTTAATAATTTAATATTGGTAATGACTAAACGCGCATTGAAACTAAAATGGCAATGGGTCGGTCATATACCACAACCCACAGTTAAGAGATGGACGATGCAGACAACGAAATGGAAAGGGCCGGTGGGCATTAGAAAAGTTGGAATATCGTGTAAGAGGTGGGCTGATGATGTATGGAATACGCTGGAAAAGGCTGGCTAATATTGGGCAAAGATCATATACTGTGGAAGAAAATGGAGGAAGCCTTCACCCAAAGAGGCCCATACTACAAATTAAAACATTAATTATTAAGAAATAGACAAAAATTTACTAACATAAAACTTTTTCTCTTTTTTAATTCTTACAATATTAGGCTTAAGTTAAGTTAAGGTTACTAACAATAATTATAAGTTTTTTAATTTTTAAATTTAGTTTAATTTGACTATATAAGTAAAATAGTGTGGGAATAAAAGGCTTTTTTGTTTTTATTTATCTATACTAATATTATAAAGCTGCAGTGTTTGTTTGTTTGTTTGAACGCGCTAATCTCTGGTACTACTGGTCCGATTTGAATGATTCTTTCAGTGTTGGGTAGTCCATTTATCGAGGAAGGCTATAGGCTATGTTTTTTTTTTCAAAATTAGGGATCCGTAATAAAATTGCTATTTTGTAACACAAGGTGTTAAATCGAAAACCTATTTTTGGGTGCGCTGCAAAAACTATTGACAATAGAACAAAATGATGTACAGTCTATAATATAGGCAATATTTTATTACTTATAAAACTATCGTGTGAATTATACTTTATATGGCAAAACAACGTTTGCCGGGTCAGCTAGTTTATTATAATTACTAAACACAATCGTTTTTTTTTATCTTCGCCAATGTCCAAGAGTCTTACCCTGAAAAGCATACACTTTCGATTCTAACTTCAATCATTAATCGTTTCCTTGTGAAGCATATATTTTTTCGCAGATAATATTTGACCGAAATACATAATTCTTTGTGTTACGGTGTCAAGACTCGACCTCCGTCGCGCCATAACGGTATCGCCTACTCGGCTATTGACTGAATTACTCAAACGTTGAGATTGGGAAGTCATTCGCGGAACCAACTGTGCTTTGGTATAATTAGAAGTGCAAAGTGAAATGGTAAACATAAAGCGAATGAAATTATTTTTAAAACGACTCATTTAGGGCCACGAAAATAAGAACACAAAAACTTTTTAATTGGTGTCGGTAATCATTTAAGGGGTATTTCTGTGGTGAAATTTTTCTTTACAAAATATTGTTATGGCGGAGACCAATAGTTTATTGTCTAGAATTGATCGCAGTTAATTAAACAGTGGTTTGCCGGCCTCCTCCGATCAACTGAACATCACTAGATTAATAGTGGACCACCTTGTAAGTCGCTTTTTTCGAACAAAAAATTATCAAACTGCCGTTATAGATAGCCGAGATATTCTTTTAATGTTATATGGAAGCAATAGGTTAAGATTCTAATGCAATTAATACATTTTTTAACTAATTAGGCGTTATTATTTTGCGCAAATTCATAAATACCGAAATGTTTATTTGTTTTAAGTATTAAGTATTAATTCCGCCAAAATTTGTCAGTAACCAATCAGACTATCGGTCGAGAAATCGGCGAGCCAACATATCCTGAGGATGCCTCGTGTGGAGGCAAAACAAGTGTCGAATTGGTTAAAGACAAATCTTTGTGTAATAAACATTTGCATATTTTTAATTCCATAACAAGCTGAACAAATTTTTACATTTTTTTTGGATATGTAACCACCACCTACTACGAGGGCAGCGAAGACAAATATATCTTTTATTATAATCTGTGCAATAATTCCAAATTGTGTAAGAATAAAATGGATTTTTTTGCCCATAAACCTATCGGGGGGTTTGCTTGTAATCGAGTACTTATATTGAAAATTGATTTAAATATTCTACTTTTATTGTATTTTGGTTTGAGCTGATTTTCTTGTTACCTATGCTCTAAATAAATAAAACAAAAAAAGCTAGCATTATGCCAGACAAACATCATCCGGAAAGCTGTTAATAGAGTGACATATGCGGAGTGATTATATTCTCTTTGGCATTAGCCTTTTGGCGCCAAGCTCCGAAAAAGATTTAAAAAATGAGCTAGTTTTTATATGCCAGCGAAAGTTGCGTTTTATATTATTATAAAGGTATGTGTGATGTGACACGTGCGCGATGAGTCATTTGTATGAAGAACTGTCCATACAAGTTATTATTTGGAAAAGATGAGGCATTAGTCGAAAGTCTATATTATTTTTATATTATCAATATCATCGAAACGCACGCGTTGCAATTAAAAACAAAAGAATGTCGTAGGGCTGGCACTGATCTTCAATTTATTGACATAACCAAAAGCTAATTAAGGATTCGACGTACTTATCTAGCTTTATTTATTAATAATTGATTTAAATGAATGATTTCACTATTATAAACCAGGGTCGATAATATTCGAACCCAAAAAAAAAAATAGTTATGATGAACCCATTGGATATGGAAGAGAATATTTTTCGATATTTGAGTCAAAGAAGGTGTAAAAATTAAATTCACTTCAAATAAATTACAGTGTATTTGGGACATTAAAATGAAACTTTTCTCCAAAATTCATAATTTTCCTTTGTAAAAGATAAAAATAAAAATAAATCTTGTTTTTTTTAATTTTTACATAAATTTTGAGGTTATGTGAAAAAAGTGTGAAAACAAAAGTTGTAGGTCTTTTTATTGCCTAAAACTTTGCCAATTAACTTTTTCCACGTTTTGCCGGAAATCCCGATAAACCGTATTTTCCCCTTAAACTTACCTCCTCCTCTTTTCCTTTCATTTTTGTAATTCTTCCTTTTCCAATAGGTTTCATCTAACTAAGTAACTAAGTCTTTCAGATGTGTTTGATTTATTTGGTATTTTAAGAAAACATAGGCGGAGATAACCATCACCGATTCACGATCGTCTGTCCTTATTATTAGTAAACTGTTTATTTTGCTAATAAATAGCTTAAATTAAGATAATCAGCAAGAACGTTTATTAAACATCGTATGGTATAAGCCTTTTTGCGCCAAGAATAAGTTATACGGTTTTAAATACATATTAGCTGACGAAATAATAATTATTTGTTACATATTTTATGAAAAAAGTGATTTCCACATATCTATTGACTCATCACGATATCTCTGGCACCATAAAGCGTAGGGACTTGAAATTTGTAAGAAATTTTCCTTTCGCTGAGTCAGAGGTCAGCTAAGAACGGATTTTGCGAAATTACACCTGCAAGAGTTTTTTTTTTTTCAAATTATATACAGAACAAAGTCTGTCGGGTCAGCTAGTATATTAAATAAAAATTATAAGTCTTTTATGATATTTTTCTTCTCGTCTAATGTACTCAAAATTCTCACGAAATCTGTGCTGCTTCGTGTCAGTGAAAATGAACAGAGATTTAGTTATAATTGTCATATGGAATACGGCACGTTGTCAATTTTATATAACTATGCGATGAATGACAGCCCTGGCTCGATCACATGATTCATGGATGAGCTTGCTCCAATTTCTACAGCGTATTTCATATTTTAATTTTCGTAGTAACAGAAACTTGCAATAATATTAAATTTTAATGAGACGTTCACCTGATTTTGATTTGAGCTGCAATGCCATGCAATGAAGTTAAGTCTTATTATCCCGGTAATTTCACTAGCTCCCTTCAAACCAAATTTTAATGAAATAATAATAATAATAAATCATTTATTTCGGATCACATCCATATATCTGTTAGTAAAGTTTTACTTAAAAACTAATGTTAGTCGGTACCTAAATCAAAATTATTTAATATTGGTGTGAAGCCACATACACTTTAGTAAAAGAGTGACTCCCACCGATCTGCAAAAATACTCAGGATAGTGTTGGTGCTGCCACGGACTCGAGCGAGCAGAGACGCTTGCACAAGGATTACACATTATTGCTTCAGGTCAGAATAAGGGTCCGTTGTGATTATCTACCTAGCTGGCATACTAGAAGCGTCCCATTAGACCCACTAAATTCCATAGGATATGAAACAATTTTAATGTTAATAAGTGTATATTTGTTTCTTTGTACTAACACTTTTACGGCGAATTCAAGTAAAATTATGCCTACTTGATTTTGTCACTATACACAGATATACAATGCAGTCGAAGTAATAAAACTTTACATTAGTAATATAGAGAACCAGAGATTTTTTTATTATTTTTTGAGTTAAACCGTTGACATTGTAACATTAAGTACTTTATTTTTCTAAAATAAAGGATTTTTTCTAAAATAAACGCAATAATAGCCTAAATTACTCCCTATTACATCAGCTACCTGCATATAAAAGTCCCGTCAAAATCAGTCCAGCCATTTCAGAGATTAGCCGGAACAAACTGACAGAGAGACATACATAAATTGTAAAAAATGTTATTTTGGTGTCTATACACCCTATATCCCTATGGTACATACACCAAAATAACATATATATCATCATATACATGTATTAAAAAACGGACACTCCATTGCTCGTGAATTACATACCAGTGAACTTATTCTAAACATTTTTGGCAGCAGCCTGGACCTATTTTGACGGTACTTTTACTGGGAGACAGCTCGTCTCGTAAGTAGTACTTAAGCTATACATGGGTTGTAGGACCGCACTTTATTTATAGAAGTAACAAACCCGTTTGTCCGGTGGATTAAATTTCTGCCATACAAGCTACGGTTTGCGGCTTTAAAGTGGCTTTTTTTATGGAATAGGAGGACAAACGAGCGTACGGGTCACCTGGTTAAGTGATCACCGCCGCCCACATTCTCTTGCAACACCAGAGGAATCACAAGATCGTTGCCGGCCTTTAAGGTAGGTGTACGCGCTTTTTTTGAAGGTACCCATGTCGTATCGTCCCGGAAACACCGCACAAGGAAGCTACAGCTTAGTAGTACAAGGAAGAAAGCTCCTTGAAAACCGCACTGTTGAGGACCGCCACACATCCAGATGGTGGGGATGATATCCTAATTTGTGGCTTGCAACATTGCATTTTTCACCCTGTAACTCATCATTATCCACCCCAAAGACTTCCACAACGACCGATCTTGCACCGCCTGCATCCCCCACTATCTTTATCAGTTCTCTCATTCGTTCTCAGAGTTAGTGCGTTATAGATTTAAGGTCGAGTCGTCGGCGTTCGGTCTTATTCAACTTTATCGCCGCTAAGCCTGGAATATTGGAGCTACCGAGTTGGGAGAGGAGGATATTCTTTTTGAAGTTATACTTCTTTAGGCGCGTTATGAAAAAATGATGAGAGTGTAATATTAAGATGCGCGCGCATCACTGTAACACAAAAGTAACAGGGTGAAGTTGGTTCCTAAGATGTTCTGACGTTTGCGACATTCGTTATTTTTTTTTGGTTTCTTCGTCCATTATTAGGATAAGCAAAGGGTTCAAGCCCGTACAGCCGTATTCGGTATTTAATTAATTGTCAAAGCCATTGTTGCAAGATTTTTACAATATTGTTCTTTCTACAAACGTAGAATAGCACGAGGAATAAATAATTTTAAGGGTTTTTGCTTTGTTAGGCCAAAGAAGTATAACTTCTTGCGTGCATACATAAGTACACACACACTTTTTTTTCGAGAAGTGGTAAATACATTTACGTATTTAGACAATAAAACAGGGCGAATATGTCGGGCCCAACCCCTAGCAACTGAAAACCTCCTCTATGCTTAATATCTTTTACAACGGTTCAAAGCCGTGGAGAGCCACCCGACGTGACTCAAATCACGTATCTAAGTGTAAATGTCTACGTATAAGTGGATTTTTTTATGGAAAAGGAGGACAAACGAGTGTACGGGTCACCTGGTATTAGGTGATCTCCGGCACCCACTTTCTGTTTTGGTAATTGTACGGATTGTACAAGGTAGTCGCTATTCAGTAGCGCACAGCAGGAATTTGTCCACACATCAGCTTTGGGTGGAGGTGAAGATATGCCTTTTTTATGAAAATAAGGGACGAGACGAGCAGGACGCTCAGCTGATGGTGATTGATACGCCCTGTCCATAACAATACAGTGCCGTTCAGGATTCATGAAAAACCCAAAAATTCTGAGCGCTCATCACCTTTACACATAAGAAGTTAAGTCTCATTTGCCCAGTAATTTCACTAGCTACGGCACCCTTCAGGCAGAAATAGGCGCCGTTGTGGTACCCATAATCTAACCGGCATCCTGTGCAAAGGAGCCTCCCACTGACAATGCTGGGGGCCGTTTCTTGATTGTGTCTTCATACCAGTCTCTAATTGAATTTTTCTGTTTTTGTCCTGTTTCTGTCCATCCCAATTCGTTCCGTGATTCGGCACAATGAATATCATTTAATAGTACAAGCTGACCCAGCAAACGCCGTATTGCCATAATATAACATATTAAAAAATATCAATTATAAAATTTTTAATGCAACCGATTCTCAGACCTACCCTATATCGGTTTGGTGTTCCATCGAACAGAATAATATAAAAATCGTGATACAAAAATAGTTGTAAATCGTAGAAGGGCGAAAATTTAAATTTGTATGTATTTTTCAATGCGGAATCATAATAAAATAAAAATTAAAAATAAAAAACAGTAAAGCCGTTTCGGTGGAGTAAGGTAACTAACATTGTGACACGAGAATTTTATATATAAGATATTATTTATTACAATACTCATCATTATTATATTAATAAATTTGTTCTCACGGGGAAGCGGAAGTTATCTTTAACTGCGATACAGTTAAGGTATTTATTTATCACAAACGGGACGTGTGAATAAAAACAAAACACCTAATTCATTAAGATATGAATAATTATAAACAATCGCTGCATGCTTTGGCTACTGGTAACGAAGCTATGAATGAGAGAACTTTTGAAGAATTTTACTTACAGGATATCGTTAACGTTAAAATAGAACTTTAAAAAATATAAATTGGCAATACTTACAAGTCATCAATAGTGCTTCGCAGTAGCGGATTTACCAGTAGGCTGAGTAGTCTGGAGCCTAGGGCGGCAAATTTTAAGACGCGCAAAATGAGGCAGTAATGTGTAAACATTACTGTGTTTCGGTCTGAAGGGCGTCGTAGCTAGTGAAATTACTGGGCAAATGAGACTAAACATCTTATGTCTCAAGGTAACGAGCGCAATAATTGTAGTGCCGCTCAGAAATTTTGCACTGCATTGTAATGGGTAGGGCGTATCATTTACCATCAGCTGAACGTCCTGCTCGTCTCGTCCCAAATTTTCATAAAAAATACACTTTAGAGCTTATCAATTAACATTGATGTTTAAGTATGGAAATTGAATTTTGCCTCTTGTAGGCACTTACGCTTTGCCACAAAAGAAAATGTTTACAAATCTATACAAATTCCAAGTAGAAAATTGCAATAGGTAACTAAAACTAAATAAACGAATAAAAAATAATCTCAGCATCTACACTTATTAACATGATCACAAACCTAAGGACGGAATTTTCTTAGATTATAATAAGAATCATCGTAAAATCAAAAATCATCAGTTAGGTACCAGGTGATTAAGTTTGTCCAGTGGCCGCATGCTTCTAAAAGATTTTATGTTCACTTTCACTATCGCGAACTACCGGCCCGTCGATAAGTTATTTCAACCCATACGATATCTTCAACAAGCGCACTTTCAGAATCTATTCCATGTGGACATTCCTCGTCGTCCGCAAACACACACTAATAATAACATTGCTATATTCGTTGTAAGGGTGCGTCTATAAGGAAATCAAACTTTGATTGGAATATTTTCAAATAAGTCAGTCATTAGATCATTTATACGTTTAGATAAACAAAATTTAGTTTTAGAACTAACCTCTATTTTGAGCAATGCAGGCACACTGCTGTAAAGTGTCATACAAATCGCGAATGTAAGATTTGTGCTTGTCACGCACACTAAAGTATTAAACCTGGAATGTTTTTATCGATTGTCTAACAGCATTCTCTATCTAGATTACATTACAATAACTATGGATAGATTAAATCTTGTCATTTAAACAGTGAGAGCAATGTATCCGTAACTAGGGATACGTTATTGAAAACGGCCGTAAGACAATAATAGAATTGATCATGGATTACTTATTGATAAAAAATAAATTTTAACTTCAGACTTATTTAAATAAAAAACTTTTGAAGGATTAAAAATTTAAAACGCTGTCCTGAGATGTCCCCTTCAAAACGAGATCTGGAATGGTCTTCAAACGATGGGTTAACTAAAATAAAAATAAGAATATCCATGGTCTAATCTATGGTAATAAAAGTATCTATGGTCAAATAAGGATTATTTTAACTAATGTGCCATGTGGTAAATATGAAAAGAAAAGGTTTATTGCCTGACTGCAGTCGAGTAAAGCCTAATATGAACAGAATACATAAATAATAAATCTTAATAAAACTAACGTGAGCTATCTTCAAAATCTCATTTACGTAATAATTACAACACATATCCGATTAACATTATTTAATATGTGATATATCTTAGTAGAGATAAGATATTTCATCTGTGTTCTACGTTCATTCAGATAATTGATATTTATATTTAGCTTTTAAGAATTCAAGTATAGACAAATCCTTAGTACAGTTAGGTTGCTGAACATGCAGCTGGCTAGCATGCCAAACCTTAGACTCTTAGGAAACTCAAATATTAAACTTCAAAAGAGTCTTCTTACCTATTAGGATATAAAGATTTGTTTTACACTTATACAAATGATTTAAGTTTTCTTTAGTGTTAATTCCGCCAATATTTGTTTTTAAACAATTCGATACGTGTTTCGCCTCTACACGAGGCATACTCAGGACGTGTTGTCTCGCCAAAATCTGGCACGAGACTTGACGAGAAACACGTGTCGAATTGTATAAAAACAAAATATTGTCGGAATCAACACTACAGAAAACTTAAATCATTTGTATAATTATGGATTTCCGTAAAGTAACGCCTACTTCAATAATTTCTTTTTGTTTTATACTTTTCAGTAAAGATCTCGTAACTTCATAATATTTAAATACCTACATCGATATGATACGTACCTACGCGTCAACTAAAAATACAAAATGGCGACGGTGTTTTGTAGTCTGTCTAGCGGAAGCTTATAAAAAGGGGTAACTAGTCCTTTCAAAAAAGGTCACATAGGCATTGTATATTATGTCGTGATGCAAGAGAGTAGGTATGGGATGTGTAGATGACTTTTCATGTCTACGATTAAAAATAATAGCATAAAAATATTTACCTGTATAGGTACTTTGTAATAGGTCTCAATACAATTTTTATTAGAGACATAAAAATCGTACACAAAACAATACAACATGATGTTATTATGATACCTACGATAACAGGCCATTATTATAAAGTATGCAGTGTCTGCCATTAATAAGGCTATTAAATATTTTCAAGTACAAGTATTTGTTGACAAATAACTACCCACTAAACTTTCGGACATTATGTTTCCTGTTACATGAATAATACCAGTTACGAGCTACCTGAGATAAGAGTTAGAAGAATTTAAAGCATTGTAAACATAATAGGTAGGTAGTTACTTACCTTTCAATTCAAAGAAATCCATAGTAATTTCATAATGATATTTCACAGATTATAGAAATGGTTAGTTAAAACATAGGTAAGTACTTACCTAATTCGGTGCTTTTAAGTTGAAATTTTATCTAATTGCATGTATCGAATTAGTAAAGTTCGATTTCACTTATTTGATACTAATGTACCATTTGTCTTCATTAGTATTGGGAAATTAAATTGATTTACTTAATTACTGTATATGTACGAGATCATCATTACGGTTTCAGATAAAAAACCGTCACAAAAATATATATTTTTAATTATGTGTGGATTGATACATCTACTGTACCATGACCTACTATTATTGTTAATACAGTAGGTAGTAGTCGGCCGTGACTGTGCTCAATAACTCTAGTTTTTACGTATTAATTTACATATTTTTTTTGACTATTTGTAGTTTGAGTATTATTGCTGCATCACTTTACATATATTGTGACTGAAATTATTTGTGAGTGAGTGATTGTCACAATGAGTTTCTTGCCACTTCTTCTTATTAAGGCGACACTAAATGCCAGCGACCTTGAGCGATATGAGTTCATGGCTGCCGGCCCGCCATCTATGTAACAAAGCCAATATTTTCAAAATTCTTCGGTGGAAAACAGTTTATATGCTTACAATCCTCGTTATTCACTACTAATCTGAACAAATGAACCTACACAAAAAAGAACAAGCTATTAGAATAACTTTTATGAGAGAAGTACCAAAATAATGCGTCACGCCATGCCAAAAAACTTGTTTAACTTCAAAGAAAAGTGGTAGTTCAAAAGGCTCGGCAGTGTTAACTATAACCAACAGCAAGCTTTAGCAACCTACAAATAAGACTTAAGGATCAGTGTAACAGGATTAAATTGTGTTAATTGCTTGAAATGCTATACTTTCACCACAAAACTTGTCTAAAAACACCATGTTTGCGTGTTTTCTGCTTACTCTTCGCCTTAAAGCTCAACCCTCAAAGGCGGTGGATATAAAAAGAAAAGTCATTTCCTTGACCTGCATGAATAAAGTAATTTTGATTTGAGTACCCTAAAGGATTGAGCTTTTGATTACTGTTAGTAAAAATATATTATTAATATATACTTAATATTAATTACAAGTTTAAGCAGAATTGTCAAATTGTAAGTAGAGGTATTTGGTGAGTTGCATGATCGCATGAGGATTCTTTTATTGTTGTTTCCTTGAGTTCTCGTAGCAGGTTTCGTCATGCTCGCTTAAATGTCACTGCTTGTGGCGGCGACATGGGACGGGTCGTCCCCTTCCCTAAAATATGGTTGAGGGAGGAATAATCGCTTCTAAAATGCTCACAGAATACCTTTATTTATTTATGGTATGTGAGGATGATGCAGCTACTGTACTCAATAACTTTTGTATTAATTTACATTTACTTTTTTGACTTACTCGTGTAAGGCATTGACTATTTGACGTTTGAGTATGTTTGTTGCATAATTTTACATATTATATTGTAATTGAAATTATTTGTAAGTCGATGGAAATGTAAATCTTGATATAAAAGAGTGGCAATGAGTTTCTTGTTACTTCTTCTCATTAGCTCAACCCTTTACGAAGTAGCGGTAGATCCAATACGAAAAATATTTTTTTGACATTCATAAGTGTCATTTCAGTGACCTACATGAATAAAGTGATTTTGATTTGATTTGATTGGAAATGTTAGTTCTTACATAAAAATTAATATCCCAAGTTTACTGTACGTACCTACATAAGCCCTAAAATAAGTTATTAATGATGTTATTGACCTGTAGCAAAATTCTACATATCTATTAGATAGCAGATACCTATTTATTACCTATCTGTAATGTAACAACTAACAAGCGTTTGTATTGGCTGTAGTGAAAATAGTGCGTACTAGGCATTATCAGTAACTATTTAAGCGGGAAGAATGATTAAAACCAACACTACTCTTTAACAGTCTTCATTGAACTTTTATTACAATATTAATTAATCGGACGGAGTACGCGCTTCCTCTCGGCTGACGGCTCGCCCCACATTCCACTCTCCGCATTTTGCGTGAACGGGCAGCTGTAGTTTGAATTTGGCGCGTCGACAGTAGCGGTCAAGCCGCGCGCGCGCTCCAATGCCAGCTAAGAGCGAACGAATTGAAAGTTTCGCTCGTGTTATTTACTTTTTTGTTTGTTTTTGTGCGACGGACGGACTTGTTTTTTGTGTTAAGTTTTCAAATTTTAAATGTAGAAATACTACAACAGTGTAAAGTTAAGCTATACAGTTCAGTTATCAATACCTTCATGTGCTAAATAATTGTGGTATGTACTGTTATTTTTTGTTATCAATTCCCAGTTATCGTGTACTCCGTGCGAACTTTTAATAAGCTCTAACTTCCTTTGTTTAGGGACGACGACGCCTACACGGATGGTGATATAAAATAATATGTGTGTACAACTGTAGTACTCGTAACAATAATATTTATGATGGAGGGAGAAAGAAAAATAAACTTGAGCGAAGGTGTCCCACTTAATTCGGCAGGTGCAGCTAATATATTTTTGAACACGGGTAAAAATTCAAAAGTAAACGATGGTACTGTCATTCATCTGAAAACAGGTGATTTTCAGTTCCTTGAAAACTTTTAATTCAAAGTTTTGTAAGAGACTATTCCAATAAAACTAGTTTTTCTTTTCCATTTTAGAGAAACCGGCTGACGTTGGCGTGCATATAAATACGACCTTCTCCATCGCGTCTTCCAAGAAAATAAAGCTAATATTCATTTTGAACTTTTTGCTTAGTGTAATATGTATGATTATAAGTTGTTCAATAGCATTTTATTATTGGAATGAAATGATATCCATGAGAAGACAACTAGACACTTTAAGAGACCAGTTTCTTGTACAGAATTTAAAAGATGGTGTTCTTAACCAGGACAGAATTGTACAGAGCCATTTAAGATCACACCAAAGAACTCCAGAAGTTAGGGAACCAAGAACGGGAATAAAGGATGAAATACCTCCAAATACAAGAAGGTATTATGTTGAGGATCTTGGAGATGATATGTTGCTTGTTGATTCAAGCAAGAAAAGTCCTAGTCATGGTGGAAATTCAGTTTATGATTTATCCATCTTCCAAAAAGGTATATTTAAATATCATAAATTAATTTAATAACTTTCATTTCTAATTCCTGTGATGTCTTAGTGATATAACATTTATATATTTTTTTTGCAGCACCTCTAGTCGTGCAATTTAATGGTGCCCTGAAGGAACTCAATATTGGAACCCAATGTAAGTAATAAATTTCTCATTATCATAAGTCAGACCAGTTTTACCAGTAGGAGGCTAATTTGCACAGGATGCCGGCTAGAGTATGGGTACCACAACATCCCTTATTTCTGCCATGAAACAGTAATGTATAAGCATTATTGTGTTTAGATAAATTACTGGGAAACCTAACATATTATGTTTCAAGGTGACAAGCGCAATTGTAGTGCCACTCCAAATTTTTTGGTTTTTCAAGAATCCTGAGTGGCACTGCATAGTAATGGGCAGGGCGCTTCAATTACCATTAGCTGAAAGTCCTGCTCGTCTCATCCCTTATTTTCATAAAAAAAACATCAAATATTTCGAATTATTAAATAAATATATTCACTGTCCTTTGTTGAAAGAATTGACAGTTATAAACATAAAAATCATATTTTGATTATATCTGTAACTAAGTGTATATTAATTAAGAAGGTGAATAGCATTACACAGTTGTCCCTGTGCTTATTAAAAATATATTTATTGTAATATTTTGTAGTAGTAGCTTATTAAATTCCTACTGGTTGGTTCCACAACATTATTATAGACCTTAAAACAGACTGTATAACACAATTAATATAATTAAAAATCAGCTGACATAGGACTCTTAGAATTGTTCATCAAAGGCAATGAATGTTATGTAAACAGTAATCATAGAAATATGCAATAAAAAAATTGTAATTTATTCCACAGGATGCATTAAACTTCCATATATCTTAGACGAGGCTAGGTGTACTGTAAGAGTAATTTTATTAAGTTGGTATAAGGTCTATATTTGATTGGAACAGTTTTTAAGTAAGACAGTCGCTAATACTTAATTACTCAACCAACAATTAACAGGCTAGACATTGTTCAATAATTTCTTTTTTAAATACCATTCACAATAGTGTTTGCTTTGTCATTTTCTATGGACAAGAAGTCAATAAAGGTTGATGAACCTTATAATCCATGTATCCAATTAAATCCGAATGCTTCCAGATATGTATTTGTGTTACCGGCCAAAGGCCTTTCTTTGATAGGTTCTTCCTAGGCCAAATAAGATCATCCCTTAGACGATAGGATAACACTGTACAGAGAAGGTACTATAACATACAAACTAATTTCTCCTATCCCACTGGCTCCAATAGGCTGAACTAGTTGAGCCTAACATGAATTGGTACACCTCAGGATAAAGGGACAAGACGAGCAGGACTTTCAGCTGATGGTTATTGATACGCCCTGCCCAATATGCAGTGCCGCTCAAGATTCTTGAAAAACCCAAAAATTCTGAGCGGCACTACAATTGCGCTCGTCACCTTGAGATGTAATGTTAAGTCTCATTTGCGCAGTAATTTCACTAGCTACGGCACGCTTCTGACCGAAACGCAGTAATTTTTACGCATTACTGCTTCACGGCAAAGAGGCGCCGTTGCGGTACCCATAATCTAGCCGGCATCCTGTGCAAAGGAATAATACCAGTTCTGCCTCGTCAAAAATCTGATTTCTGATAAGTCATATATTTGAGCTATCAAAAAGATGATTTTCTTTTTTATTCTTGTCTTTTAATGTGTCCCTTATTATCATAAAAAAAATCAGATATACTCTATTTATTCTAATATAGCTATGGCAGCACTAATTAAAACGTCTACGCGGTCGAAATCGCGGGCTGTTAGTATTTAAATACGAGAGAATTAATCGCGCGACTCAGCCGAGTATATCACTTGAAGTACTCAATGATACTTAACACTGATATGATGTAAATAGTAAACAAAGAAATAGGTGACCTACAAACCATTCGAGTATTGTTATCTTAGATTAGGGATTGGTCTCCGCTGCGCTCCAACTAGATACCGCAGGCGTAATCGCAAAGTGCGGTAACTAATACTACGCCCAAGTGGGCGTACCCCAGCCAGTCTCGAACAATGTGTGACGTTGGCGTGCCACGTGTACTGTTAAACTTTGCTTATAATTGAAACTAAAAGTGCCGGGTTGCGTAGTAAAACTTTATAAAAATAATACTAGGTACAAGAAATAAGAAAGACACTATTAGTAGTAAGTATTCTGTATTTTATTAATTTCAATGTAAAATAACACAAAGCGTATGTTATAAAATTTGAAAGATGCCATTGAGTGTCAAGATGCCACGCACACAAGCATCTAATAGTTGCTGTAATAAAAAGGTAAATGTTCCTAAGAACATTAAGATTACAAGAAGATACCGTACTACTTATAGTACGGTATCTAGTTGGAGCGCAGCGAAAAACAATACGTAATCTAAGATTATTATATTACATTTGTGACATATTTTTCATTGATATTTGACAGTTACATACAGCTCACTCAATGCTTGGATAAATGCCCCAAAATAAGTATATAGGTCTTCACTGATAAATCAGATAATTTTATTTTTTCATGTAGGCACATATATTTACTCTATACAGTATATCGCATTGCTTTTGGGCTTTACTTAGTAGCATAAAAATAACTTTAGGTGATTTGTTTTCAAATCTAGAAAGTATTTTTTATTTCCTTTTGTACAGGAACATGCGCCGATGGAAAGATCCATTTTAATCAGTAAAAATATTTATATAAAAATATCGTTCTTGACATTTTTTGATCGGTCGCTTCGATGTATATGTAACATCGCTATCTATATATTGCTAATTAAAATAACGATATTACCCAATGATATTATAATATTATATTCAGAATGAGCGGATTTAATGTTATTACCGCGCGCATAGCGTGATTTACAACCGTCCTGATTGGGGCGTATTTTGACAGTAAGTGACGTTTGTTTTCACAAAGTTTGACAGAGACAAACGCCGGTTGTCTTCTTTTTGCTCATTGTTTTAATTATGCCATCATTTTACCATCATCTTAATATGTACACTTTTTTCCGAAATTTTTATCAAACATCACGAAATAATTCCAGCTTGAATTATAAAAAAATAATAGACAAAAGCAGACCATCATCCTGTTTCACGGGTAAATTAAAGCCTATGTGCGCCTACTTTGAATACCGTCTTCGGATTTTGAGCCTTTAGTATTAAATAATTTGTTTTTTTATTCCTACACTGGATTCGCTGGTTTCTGGTAATAAATATACAAATTAATTTATATACCACAATGCAAAGGATGATGCGAACCCGCATCTCTAGGAATACGCCACCGCGCTCTAACCACCACCCCAACTGTCCGCATAACGGATTATTTATATGTTCTGGTATATATGTTGAACTCTCTAGTTATGGCTCCATCTACAGGATCTACTTTACATTTGAAAACCTGTTCAATAATTGCTTATTAGGAACCGACTTGCGATGTCTTTCGATATATAACGGCCGTTCCCAATATTCAGTCTATCTCTTACTTGAGATAAAAATCGTAACTATCGTTGACTTTTCTGTCCCAATAAACTTATCGACGGTAACTCACCTTATCCGTGCACGCTGTCAATGGGACGACGTATAGCTTACCATCGATAAAAAGTTTATATGGAAATTGCAATTCATGCGATTTCGAATGACTTATCGGGTATGTTGAGACAGCTTCAGATTATTGACAGCTAATTACTGACAGTAGAAGGTAGTAATTTTATCTATCTGTAGATAGTCTATTGGGAACGACCGTAAGACGTCTTTAGTTATAAGTTACTTTGCCCACTTACCGTAAGAGAGACGAATATACGTATAATATATAAATTCTAAAATTGAAAACTGGCTCTTTTCGAGGCAACGGTACAACCCAGCCCTTGCATTGCCGACGTTCTCAAAATGTCATTCTTTTGCTACCCTCATTTTGCGACTTCAGCGATGGTACAATCAGGCTTGGAAAAAGCGAACAGATATGCCATTAACCATGACTTATTTTTCGAACAGAATTAGGAATCGCTCTTTCGTCTTGTGATTGATAATAATGCCATAGCCATAGATGATACTACGCAGACATTCCGAGCTACACATATTTAGCATATGAATACATTTGGTACGAGACTGTGTAAATGATATTCTATACGAATGCTTATGGCAACGATTGTTGAATACGTAACGCGATTCTATTGTTCAATGTCAGTTCACTAGTCATCTAGTTAAAATCCATACGATCGGACGCCCGCGTAGATTTAGGTCTTTTTTTTTTATGGAAAGGAGACCTGGTGTGGAGTGATGACCAACCAACAAAAACTCTAAAAACTACTTTTTTTGTCTGGTTTTATTTGAGTACAAAGTGTTTAATTTGTTATTTTTTATCCCCCATGTCTAGATGTGACAGGCTTACGATTCTGTTATATTTTATATACATTAAAGGAAGTTTGGTCTTTTGGAGAAGTTACACGAGTAAAACGGCTTCAATTTAGGTATAGGATAATGTTCTCAAAAAGGGATAGTATTTAAAGGCCCAAGAATAAGACAGCTAAGAAGACCAATCACAATTCATAGTAACTTGGGCCCAAAATCAAGTGCCGGCCAAAAAAAAATATATCAAATGACTGGCCACATTTATGTTACAAATAAATCTTTTAACAATTACGATTACAATTATTATGATTCGCTTGCCGTAAATTTTAATTATGGCTTATCTTTGTCTCAAGTAAATCTCAAACACACCTTTAAACGGAAAGTAATTCTAGTGGAATCAAAAGCTTACTATCTAATTATTAACTAATTTAGGCTTTATATATACTTATTTCTATCCTATCCTTATTCTATCTACGAGTTGAGGGATCAAACTTTATTAAGCTAATTTAAAACCAGGAAAGTCCAGGAAAACTGGGGAATCTGGGATTATAGTTATTGAAAATAACTTTAATACTAACTTAGGCTGAGATTTATAGGGCGTACTTAAACTTTGCTCAGATTTAACTTACGTAAAACTTAGCTGAGTGTAAGCTTAGGATAATCTTTGATTTCGTTTTAATAGTCATTTGACGGCTGAAGTTATGCTGAGCTTAATTTAAGACAGCCCAATGCAAATGTCAAGTTCGTGTTTTATCACACTCAGCTAAGTTTTACGTACCTACGTATAGTCTGAGTAAAGTAAGACTTTCTCTTAAAATTTCCATCATTTTGGGCTTTCCGAGAGTTTATGCATGTGGACCTCCAGCTTCCTTACTGGGCGCAGCATACAGGTCGTTGTCGACGGTTATTGCTGGAACCCGAAGCCCGTGAACGCTGGAGTGTCCCAAAGCTGTGTGCTATCTCCTACACTGTTTCTTCTGCATATCAATGATATGTCGGACACCTCCAACATACATTGCTATGCAGACGACACGGTACGGTCGATACCGTCTACACGGTCCAAGCAGGTCTCTAAGGAAATCGTCGACCAGTGCAGGGAGAAGCTTATGTCTTCTATTGAGTCCTCTGTTGAGAACGTCACGGAATGGGGTAAATTGAACCCCCAGAAGACTCAAGTTTGCGCGTTTACCACTGAAAAAAACCTCTTTTGTCGTGTCACCACTCTTCGACAACACTTCCCTTAAAACCTCGCCTAGTATCGGAATACTGGGTCTTGAAATCTCGAGCGATTGCCAATTCCGCGGTCATCTGGAGGGCAAAGCCAAATTGGCTTCGAAGAAGCTGGGCGTCATTAATAGAGCACTGCAATACTTCAAGCTGACCCACATTCTAGCGCAACTCATTTTTTGCCTAACCAGTGATTTAACATGTTTGTTATTGCTAAAGTTAGTTGGTACAATCCAGCTTGAGAAGCCAATGCCAGGCGTTGCTAACTGTTTACGACTTTCTATTATATTGTTAGTCTGGTTTGGTTCTACTATGGTTTTAACATAATCTATCAAATTCAAATATTTTAAATCAAAATAGGATATGAGCTTATTGCAAGTCAAAAACTACCACCCATTCATATATTTCATGCCTCAGACCTGAGAAGATCACACATAGGAGTGTACACATAATATCACATATAAAATTTCCGCATTGCAACTTCAGATTGAATAATTCAATATTATGGCTATCTTTATACCAGATACATAACTGTGGCATGTTTGTTTCAGCGCTAATAGGCCCGTGGTCGCGAGACAAGGAGGTTTCGACGAAGGGAAGCGAGACCAAAATAGAGCTCAACGCCAACTATTTCACTATTAAGGAGAGCGGACTTTATTTAGTCTACGCTCAAGTAAGTAACACTACACACTGTTCTGGCATCAAAATGTATTATTTGTGTTTTCAGATCCTGGTCGATATGAAATTGGTATTTTTTTATGAGAAAAAGTTTTTTTAAGTCAAGAACGCGTGATAAACTTTCGGGCTATGTAGAATACATATGAGATTGTAAATATTTAGAGTGAGTTTTTTTGTGCCATGGAAAATACCAGAATAAATAATTCTAGACACAATACATACTTTGAGTGTATCAATGACGAAATCCTACTGCTAACGGGGAGTGAAGCAGCATGGGGCGATCTACCAGCGATTTATTAATACAGTTGTGAATTGAATGTGTTTTTCGATGATAAGTGGGATAGTTTTATGTTTGACAATGTTTTTTTCTCATTAATGTGTTTATTAACTATAAGCCAGTTATTTTGGTAATTTTTAAAACAAGAAACATAAATGAAAAAGTCCCATTGAGTTTCATGCGCCTGTTATTCACAAAACTGGAGCATACCTTCCTACTGACTTTAATATTCACACACTTAAGTAATTTTGTGAATTTGAAAATTAAATTATGGTTCAAATATTTGAATTTGATGGCACTGCTCACTCAGATCTAAACTTTCCTCTAAAAGAAGAAGCACAGTCTTTTATTTGACTAAATAAAATGGTGTCACAAGATCGAACTGTTACACTTAGTATACTAGCGTAATAGACGAACCCTGTGGGAGAGTGAGAGAACTATCCTTACACAAAAACTTAGTGTGAGAAAGAGACGGAACAGATGGACCGTGAACCCTATTTAAACAATTAAGTGTCCATTAGTCTCCTGTCAAATTGGACCGCGTTTTAATTTTAGTGTTTTTATCGTAAATAAAACACAGGATGTTTTAAGGAAATATCCCTTTTAAAATTAAAGTATAGATCGAAGGAAATATCTTACAAAGCGCCGGTCGGTTACAATATAGTTGTGGATTTTTATTCCCTTTGATATTTCTGCCGTGAAGCAGTAATGTGTAAGCATTACTGTGTTTCAGTCTGAAGGGCGCCGTAGCTAGTGAAATTACTGGGCAAATGAGGCTTAACATCTTAAGTCTCAAGGTGACGAGCACAATGGTAGTGCCGCTCAGAATTTTTGGGTTTTTTGAGAATCCTGAGCGGCACTGCATTGTAATGGGCAGTATCGTATCAAGTACCATCAGCTGAACGTCCTGCTCGTCTCGCCCCTTATTATCATAAAAAAAAATGATTTAATAGAAGCGACGCAGTATTTAATTTAATATCTTATCATTTCGTTTACATAGTTTCCGGTCGGTTAAAATAGTTATATGTATAAAACATAAGTATTTAAATTTAGATGAATTTCAATAGGGCTTTGTTTATGGTTTTTTTTAAAAGCGTCATAAGATAATGGACTAATCTAATGAAAGTTGTAGAAATTAACCTATGTGTCTTCAATGTATTTAAATAAAACTCTAGAGTCGACGTGTCCTGTATATTTGATATTTTTTTATAATCCGAGCGAAAATTAAAAAAAAAATTGTCCGTTTGTCTTTCAGTTTTTCGTATCTCTGGAACTACTGGACAGACTTTCACGAAAGTAGCGGGGACAACTAGTATTAAGTTATATATGAAGTCGTATGTATTTTTTAATGCTGACTCATAATCAAACAAATATAAAAAAAAACATTTCGTGTGGACCACCCTTAACATTGAGGAGGATGAAAAATAGATGTTGTCCGATTCTCAGACCTACCCAATATGCACTCAAAATTTCATGAGAATCGGTTAAGCCGTTTCGGAGGAGTTCAATGTTTAACACCATGACACGAGAATTTTATATATTAGATTAAATCTTAATCCAAGGATTAAGAATGAAAGTCCCCACTAATTGGTATTGTAACGTCACAATAGCCTATAATTTTATAATTATATCTGCATCTACTTGTATTTCATATACTAGGAGAAAATAGACTAAGGCATTAATCTGCATTCCTTAATTTACATAGTTGACAATTAAGAAGTAGGCCAGTGGGAGGCTCCTTTGCACAGGATGCCGGCTAGATTATAGGTACCACAACGGCACCTATTTCTGCCGTGAAGCAGTAATGTGTAAACTTTACTGAGTTTCGGTCTGAAGGGCGCCGTAGCTAGTAAAATTACTGGGCAACATCTGATGTCGGAAGATGACGAGGGCAATTGTAGTGCCGCTCAGAAATTTTGGGCTTTTCAAGAATCCTGAGCGGCACTGCATTGTAATTGGCAGGGCGTATCAATTACCATCAGCTGAACATCCTGCTCATCTCCAAAAGTTAATAATCGTCCCAGGTATGGAAGCCAGTGGTGTAGCGTGCCTTGGCGGGGCCCCGTATAAAAATTTGTTCGGGGCGGTATTGAAGGCTAAAGGTTTCTTACAAAAGAAAAAAAATGTTAGCATAAAATTAAAACTGTGTTTTTTTTTTTCAAATAATTCAAATTAAATATACTTTCCTTTTTTTCGGCTTATATCGGCTTCTTAAATCGTTTATAGCTGATGATTTTTTTTAGCTTTTTTTGGCTCTAGTCATTTTTGCTTACGCACGTCGGGCGCTCCCGTAGCCCGGGGGCCCCGTATTTGATACGGCGGTAGCTACGCCCCTGGTGGAAGCGCGTCAATTATTATTACTTAAATCAGAATATTGCTTTGAGGCTCGTCTACTCCGATAAAATACTCGAATAAAAACACGAGCTTGCCATGTTCCCAAACATAGATTTGACAACAAAACCAACAAAAACCACTGACCCATTGAGCTCACTGCTAAACCCTCGATGAACTTCCAGGTGGTGTACCTAACGCACGCGTCGAACTGCTACTTCGTGTGGGCTCGGCAGCCGGCCAGTGAGCCGCGCCTGCTGAGCACGTGCGCGACCGGCGACGACACGAGCGCGCGACCGCTCGACAGGTCGCAGATCTCGTGCTCCGTGCAGGCCGTGGCGCGACTGTTCGCGGGCGACACCGTGAATATCGCGCAGCGGGAGCAGAACCGGACCATCTGGCTGCGCCCGGGCTACACCTATATTGGTTTTGTTAAACTCAGCTCTTAGTTTTTATCTTACCCAATTGGTTTCGTTAAACTCAGCTCTAAGTTTTTATCTTAACTAATTGGTTTTGTTAAACTCGGGTCTTAGCTTTTATCTTAACCAATTGGTTTTGTTAAACTCAGCCCTTAGTTTTTATGTTACCCAATTGGATTCGTTAAAGTCAGCTCTTAGTTTTTATCTTACCCAATTGGTTTCGTTAAACTTAGCTCTAAATTTTTATCTTACCCAATTGGTTTTGTTAAACTCAGTTCTTAGTTTTTATGTTACCCAATTGGTTTCGTTAAACGCAGTTCTTAGTTTTTATCGTACCCAATTGGTTTTGTTAAACTGAGCTCTTATTGTCTGACAACTTCATGCGCGACCGTCCCCACGGGATGACAGAGGGTAGCGGGGACGGGGTACTAAGAAGGTAGCGGGATACGGCAGTCTCATGTGTTGCCCGACACTACTCGCTAGTCTAAAGTCCTTGTGTGTTCCATGGGACACTTTTCAATCCGTGGGGTAACTGCCATTATATATATTAAGAGCGCATATTGCAATAGGCACCCCACTGCAAATGCGCTCACAGCGGTCCCAATTGTGTGCGGAACTTGGGGTCATTGACCGAAATTATTTTTGCATCGCTACTGTAGTTTAGCAACGATTGGTGCTTACGAATACGCGTGCCATATGTAAATAGCTGGCAATTACTGTAGGACTAACTTAATAGAATTGAGTTTCTTTTCATATCATACTTGTACAAAAAGCGAGCTACGGCAGTCTCGTGTGTTGCCCTTCCCCGCAACACCACCCGCTACCCGCTGACTTCTTAGTACCCCGCCCCCGCTGTCCTCTGTCACCCCGTGGGACGGTCGCGCACGAAGTTGACGGACTATAGTTATTGTTATCTTACCCACGTGTTGGTATTGCGGTCTTCTAATACTACATATCAACCTTGGAAACGATTTTTCCGCTTCGAGCCTTCGAAGTCTAAGACGAGTGGTCGACATTAACTGTCACACAACATTTATTACGATTATTTTCTTTAGACCCAAATAAAGTACTTATTATGGGTCGTACGTACGTATTATTGCGTTCAAACGATCAAACAATTGTGAAAAGTTTGCCGCGTATGTCGTGACTATAAAAACCATAGAAATCTAAATAAGAAGGTACTTAATAAAAATATTTAAAATCCCACTGATCAGTTGAAAACAATATCAACTTTTTTTACGTATTATTAAAATCTGGCAAATAAGGCATTGTTTTTGGAACAGCTAGTATAGTCTACAATTGGTAACTAAAACAGCTGTATTGAATTTATGATGTACCCTCAAAATATAAGATGGTTGCATTAATTTCTTATTCCTATACAGAAAAATTCGCCGATTTTAATTGAACAAAAGACGTGAAATGTTAGTTGAATGATGGATAATTTATTTTGACAGACCTTAGCGAAAACTAAATCTCCTGGTACATATATTGCATATGTCTAGAATTTTCTTATAAAGGAGAATATAATAACTTTGAAGGGTTCAGATATAGAAGTGATAAAGATTTATTATACATAAGTTAAAAAGAAATATTATTTCCGAAAATATTGAGATACTAGAAGTCCACAGAAATTAATAAACATTATGCACCGTTTACGTATATTTATAATAATTAAAATAGTGTTATTTTGTGTAATAAGTATAAAGACTTAATATGTCTTCCAAAGTCCTTGTGTCTTCCATGGGACAGTTAACAATATGTGGGGTAACTGCCATTATATATTTAATAATATTCCGGTCGCGGAGCAAAGATAATTTCGTTCATTCACCCCAGTGTATATTGAAATATGCGCTCAAACCGGTCCCTACTGTGGGCGGTATTTGGGGTCATTGACCGAAATTATCTTTACGCCGCGACTGTAGTTTAGCAACGATTGGTGCTTACGAATACGCGTGCCATATGTAAATAGCTGGTGATTACTATAGACCTAACGTTACGAAAATTGAGTTTGTTTTCATAACAGACTTGTACAAAATTATTGTTTTTGTAAATAGGGTTCCATTGTCACTGCCATTGTATTAGTTTGGCTCAAGATAATTATAAATATTGCTCGTGACTATTCTATATCTTCATACTTCAGACTTCATTTCACTGGTGTTCACAAGGCTTGGAAATCGAAAATAAAAAGTAAGACCTGTTCGAGGTATCTCAATTTATCTATCGGAAGACTTGGGCCTGTGTTATACCTGACAAACCGATATTAGCTAGTGTAACATTCAAAATACTAATAGCCTAAACACATAGTCGGATTTGGTACGGCCGGACCATGGGACGGTCCGGTGGTTGCTTCGCACCCATTAGTCTGGCGTCGTAATTAGTACGGTCCGGACGGTAATAATAACAATTTTGTCCAATTGACAATTCAACATACCATCGAATATGGTCCGCTACCGGACTGCGTCCGATGGTTCAGCTGTGCCAAATACGATCATGTGCTTAGGCTCTTAGGAGCATATCCTAGCGTGGCTGACTGTTTACGAGTTATCAATCAAAATAGGTTACAGTAATAATAGATTTGTTTTCCTTTTTTACCTTGATGTATTGAAAACAGAGAACAGCACTTACGATGTGAGTAAAAGTAAAATTTGCATTTTGAGATAAATTTATATGACATGTGAGTCAGTATATCGAATATCCATTGTGTCTGATTTCGCATGAGAAAATAGACACTGCAATGGCAATATATATATTTAAAGCACTTAGTTGTGGGATTTTTTCACATGGTATGTATAGTAGAGGTTTTTGACTACTGTGCAATCTTATCCGGAAAATTGTGTCTATAAAATTTGATGGCTTATTTTCAAATTGGCAAATACTAAAAAAAATCACAGTAAAGCTGATAAGTGATTGAACTTAATAAAATACAAATAAGTCTTCCAAAGTATATATTTAGAAACATTAAAAATTGTTCAATAATATAAATTCATTACATGAGTACTTATTTAAATGTTTTTCATTAAGAGAAATGCTCTCAACAAACTACTGCACAGAAGTCATTAGAAATTAAAAAGACAAGATTATCACTACCATTTAATGAATAACCATCAATAATCAAAGAGGATGTAATTAACGTAGTATTTAGTAATAAGAGGTGGGACTGCCTTAGTAAAAATTTAAATTTAGTTAGTATGAAACGTGCAGTGATTTGACATAACTTTGAAGTACAGTATGGCGATTGTTGACGAAGTATAATCCGGCTAAGTTTTGAAGCGAACAGTTGCTTAAAACGTAGTGGATTTCGGCTATCTCCGTATTTTACAAGATTATAGCTGTCATCTGTCAATGACTGCACGTTTCATACAATCGAGTGAATCGCTTTTTTCTTAGAGCTTCGCTAGGCTAATCAATGGTCATGAGTACTAATAGGATTAAGATAATTTACAAAATCGTCAGCGAAATTCAATAAGTAATAAGTTTCTATAAAAATTAATTAATATTAACTATCTATTAGATGTAAATAATTGCTCAATATGGCATTTGTCTTGATAATTATTAATATTAGTTCTCCTTTGTGAATACATGTTTTGTATTTTTTTTATCAATGTTTGATGTGAAGTGATAGTAGATTTATTAAGCTGTGCTACTTAATATTGAGTTGATATAAATATTTCAAAACCCCAAAAATTAACTCAAAATTATATTCTATGATCATCCTTTAAAAGGCTGTTTATTTGGCAGTATAAGTTTTGATCTTAGATCGCTTTTAAGAAGATATTTGAAAATTTCCTCTTTAAACACTCCATTAATATTATATTATTCATTCGAAATTGTTTTTGGCATCATCTAGAGCTGTAGTTAATGCAATATTTTTGAGGTTATTTTTAGATTGAATAACTTGACATGACACATTGACAAACACTCACCACGCCATTATCACTAGCAGCCTTACAAATAAACTTGTTAAAATTTTGTATTTTATTAATTCCAATGTAAAATAATACGCATTGTATGTTACAAAATTTGAAAGATGCCATTGAGTGTCAAGATGGCACGCACACAAGCATCTAATAGTTGCCTTAATAAAAAAGCTATTATTCTTAAATAGTGCGGTATCTAGTTGTTGGGGCGCAGCGGAGACCAATCCGTTATCTAAGCCTGAGAACAAGAATATGCATAAGTTTTACAAATAGACATTTTGCTTATGATTGGTTTATTCGGACAAATTACGTTTCCCGCGTTTATTTGCAAGGCTGTTTGACATTTGGAATACTTCAGAATTGTCATTCTATTGACAGTGTTATCAGCATAAACTTTGTATACTATCGTAACAGACAAACCCTGTCCTCACTACGGCGAGACTAAATTTAAAATGTTCATGTGTGCTTGTTTTACAGATGTGTTAGTGAGTTAGTGACGTGTGTTATTTTTTGCTTTTGGTCAATCTCCATGGCAAATATAAAATGTAATATTTAGTATTTTAGTGCATAATATGTTCTATGAAGATAAACATCACGGAAGTAGTATTGAAGAATCAGTATTTAGTATAACCTGTGAACACACAATCTACAAAGAACCCGACACCGTTATATTTTTTATAGATATCCGCTAAAACACAGAACAATAACGATAAAAACACTAAAATTAAAACGCGGTCCAATTTGACAGGAGATTAATAGACACTAAATTGTTTCAAAATGGTTTCATCTACTCCGTCTCTTTCTCACACCTAGGTTTTTATGTAAGGATCGTTATCTCAGTTTCACACAGGGTTTGTGTATTACGCTTGTATACCAAGTTTATTGTTGTCAGTGATATAGTCCCATATTCTTGGTTTATTCTCAGTTATAACTTTATACCAAGTTTATTTGTAAATCCGTTACTCTTTAGTATTATGGAACTTTTATTAGGAAATACTCATTTTTCTGTTCATATATTACAAATATCGAGGATATTTCTACTTAGTACTTAGCGAATTACTTGCGTAATTATAATATACACGTTGTGATATATTTAGATATAAGTATGTATAGGATTTAATTTAAGTTTTACACCCGTAGAGGTTTGTTACCCTTGATTATTTAAAATGATTCTGTACACTAAAAGGTGGAATAATTTTTTTGATGATGTAAATAGTAATGTATAGAACATAAATTTCATTTCGATTTTTATCCCGTCCACCAATAAATGTGCCTTATAATGATATTAGAGTTTTTTATTTAATTCCAGATAATAACAAAAGTAGATTTCCATGAGAACCATAAAACCTGCGTTTTTTTTATGGATAAGCAGGACATCATATGAACAATTCCAACATAGAATGGAGGAGGAACTATCAAAATTTAGCAAAACCAGCAAGTCAATTATAGTGTGTGGAGATTTTAATATAAACTTGCTTGAACCTTCGGCCAATTGTACTAGCCTTTAAAATTTATTTCAAAGTTTTAATTTGTTCAATGTATTTTGGGAACCTACTAGAATCACTTCTACAACAGCAACCTGTTTAGATAATATTTTTACAGATGTTACTATTACTAGTAAACTTATAATTAATAATCTTCAGTCCGACCATAGTGGGCAACTTATAAAAGTAAATATAAGATTGGACAATGTCAGACCAAAAAAGGTGACGATTATACCAGTTACGGGTAGCCGTCTTGAGAGATTTAGTAATAATTTGGTAAAACTGCTAATTTTCACTATAACTGAGTCTTCAATTCCTTCTGTGAGGAAATTGACAGGATTTTTATCCCAGTAACGGTGACAGTAAACAACAAACATTGTTTTAATGATTGGGCAACAATGGGTATCCACAAAAGTCGTAAACGCTTATATGACCTTTATTATGAGAAACATTACAATAATAGCGAAGAATTTAAAATATATGTAAAAAAATACTCCAAGCTCTTTAAAGTAGTTTGTCATGAAGCGAAAACACGTTTCATTGCAGATAAAATTAAAAACAGTAATAATAAAGTAAAAGCTACTTGGAGTGTAATTAACAATGAAACTGGTAGATCGAATTGCCGTAACACCTCTATCTGTTTAAATATTAATAATCGCGTTATAAATTCGGAAATAGAAATTGCAAATGAATTTGATAAATACTTCTCCGAAATCCCGATTGTAACGATCAAAGACCTTAACTCTTCGCCAAAAGCAGCATATGATATGCTTAAATTACACGTACCAGTATCTTCCACTGATTTGAAATTTAAGTATGTTACAGGTAGCGATATAATAAAAATATTCAAATTGATTAACCTAAAAAATACAAAAGACCTATGGGGCCATTCGACTAATATTGTAAAATACATACTTGACATTATAGCACCTGAATTAGCAATAATATTTAATGAATGCATAGATGAGGGTGTGTTCCCTGACCTCATGAAATACAGTAAAGTTATACCTTTGTTTAAATCGGGCAGTTCTTTTGACCCTGCTAATTTCAGACCTATTTCAGTGCTGCCTGTTTTTAGTAAAATTTTTGAAAAACTTTTGCTTCAATAGCTACAAATGCATTTTTGTAAATTAATGAACAAAAATCAGTTTGGTTTCACTAGGGGCTTATCAACAATTAATGCGGGTACTAGACTCATTGAGCACATCTTTGACGCCTGAGAAGAGTCACAGGATGCATTGGGCATTTTTTGTGATTTGTCCAAAGCATTTGACTGCGTCCGCCATGAAACTTTACTCCTAAAACTAAAACATTATGGAGTGAAAAATAGAGCCCTAAATCTGTTAAAATCATATTTAAGCGAAAGAGTTCAGATAGTCGATGTAAATGGCAAACGACCTTGTGGGAATAGGTGTTCCACAGGGTCCTATTCTCGGACCTTTCTTGTTTCTTATATATATTAACGATCTACCGTTTGTGGTAGATGATAGCCATGAGATTGTATTGTTTGCTGATGATACTTCACTTATTTTTAAAGTGAAGCGACGTGCGGATATTGATGACGAGGTAAACAATGCACTCTCAAAGATAGTGCGTTGGTTTGAGACGAATAATCTGCACTTAAACAGTAAAAAAACAAAGTGTTTACGGTTCATTACACCAAACAGCGGAGGTACAAACCAACGTACTTATAAATGACCAGAGACTGGCACTTGTGGACACTACGGTCTTCTTGGGTATCACGTTAGATAAAAAGCTTCAGTGGGGTCCACATATTGCCCATCTAGCAGATAGACTCAGCTCTGCGGCATATGCAGTTAGAAATATTAGAGAGTACACGAATGTTGCGACCGCTAGATTAGTGTACTTTAGTTATTTTCACAGCATCATGACGTACAGTATATTACTACGGGGTCATGCTGCTGACATTGATATAGTGTTTGCACTGCAAAAGAGAGCTGTTCGTGCTATATATCAGCTTGGTTACAGACAGTCCCTCAAAGAAAAATTTAAAGAAATAAATGTTATGACTTCATTGTCAGTACATTGATGAAAATTTTATATATGTTCACAAAAATCGTCACCTTTTTGCTCTTAATAGTGATTTTCATTATTATAACACTAGAAATAAGGGATTGCTTGTAACTAATTCTAGTAGGCTTCATAAGATACATAATAGCTTTAAGGGTAAATGTATACACTTCTACAATAAAGTCCCAGCCACTGTTCAGGCATAATCTATAAATAAATTTAAATGTTTTATAAATAAATGGCTCTGTCGTAAATCCTATTACTCCACTGCTGAATATCTAAATGATCGGACAGCCTGGGACTAGATTGTGATTATTTTATAGCGATAGAAATGACTGTACAATCTATACTAATATTATAAAGCTGCAGTGTTTGTTTGTTTGAACGCGCTAATCTCTGGTACTACTGGTCCGATTTGAATGATTCTTTCAGTGTTGGGTAGTCCATTTATCGAGGAAGGCTATAGGCTATGTTTTTTTTTCAAAATTAGGGATCCGTAATAAAATTGCTATTTTGTAACACAAGGTGTAAAATCGAAAACCTATTTTTGCGTGCGCTGCAAAAACTATTGACAATAGAACAAAATGATGTACAGGCTATAATATAGGCAATATTTTATTACTTATAAAACTATCGCGTGAATTATACTTTATATGGCATACTATAATATTATAAAGCTGCAGTGTTTGTTTGTTTGTTTGAACGCGCTAATCTCTGGTACTACGGGTCCGATTTGAATGATTCTTTCAGTGTTGGGTAGTCCATTTATCGAGGAAGGCTATAGGCTATGCTTTTTTTTCAAAATTAGGGATCCGTAATTAAATTGCTATTTTGTAACACAAGGTGTAAAATCGAAAACCTATTTTTGCGTGCGCTGCAAAAACTATTGACAATAGAACAAAATGATGTACAGGCTATAATATAGGCAATATTTTATTACTTATAAAACTATCGCGTGAATTATACTTTATATGGCAAAACAACGTTTGCCGGGTCAGCTAGTATTGTATAGTTTTATTGAAAAGAGCGCAAAAAAAATGTGCTGGGAGAGTTTCTTGCGCCGCTTCTTCTCTCTCAGAGCGCCATTTGTTTCCGAAGCGGTAGTAGTATCTAGTAGTATAAGAAATGACATCAAAAAGAATTCTAAAGGAATAAATTTTGAGAAAATAAATGCCTTTTATGCCTTTAAACGAGCATACGGGTCGCAGCCGCCCATATTCTCTTACAACACCAGAGGAATCACAGGAGCGTTACCGGCCTTTAAGGAAGGTGTACGCGTTTTTTGTGTAGGTACCCATGTCGTATCGTCCCGGAAACACCGCACAAGGAAGCTCATTCCACAGCATTGTAGTACGTGGAAGAAAGCTTGAAAACCGCACTGTGGAGGTCCGCCAACCGCCACTCATCTAGATGGTGATGATATCCTAATTTCTGGCGTGTCGTGCGAAGGTGGAATTCGACGGCAGGGTTTCAGGTGCCAGAGCTCTTCGGAACACTCTCCGTGATAAATGCGGTAGAAGACACACAATGAAGCGACGTTTCTACGCAACGCCAAGTGACGTTCATAGAGCATTCCCAACAATTCGAGCTGATCTGCATTGCACGTGGTCAAATGGATCGAGCTGATCCTGGGGTGCGCCAGACCAGAGATGACAACAATACTCCATATGTGGCCGGACCTGCGCTTTGTAGAGCGATAGAATGTGAGCCAGCTTTAAGTATTGTCGTGCTCTATTTATGCCACCCAGCTTCTTCGATGGCAATTTGGCTTTGCCCTCTGGATGGCCACGAAATTGGCAATCGCTCCAGATTTCGAGACCCAGTATTCCGATACTAGGCGAGGCTTTAAGGGAAGTGTTGCCGAAGAGCGGTGATACGACAAATGGGGTTTTTTAGTCGTAAACGTGCAAACTTGAGTGTTCTGGGGGTTAAATTGGACAAGGTTCAATTTACCCCATTCCGCGACCTTTTCAAGAGAGGATTCGATAGAAGACACAAGTTTCTCCAGCCTTGGGGCACTCCAGCGTTGACGGGCTTCGGGTTCTAGCAATAACCGTCGACAACGACCTGTATGCTGCGCCCAGCTGGAGGTCCCCTTGCATAAGCTCTAGGGTAGCCCAAATGATGGAGGTTGTGACAGAAGCGCCTTGCACCATACACGATCAAAGGCCTTCGATATATCCAGGCTAACTGCCAGGCCTTCCCCCTTGCTTTCGATAGCCGCCGCCCATCTTTGTGTTAGATATACCAAAAGATTGCCTGCCGACCAACCATGGCGAAATCGTTGATCTTTGATCAACTGGTGACCTTCTAGGTATACCAAGAGCTGGCAGTAAATAATTCTATCCATGATTTTGGAAAGCAGGGATGGATGGCTGGTTGAAGTTACCAAGAGCAGCTTACGACGACGTGCTTCGATTTCGCACGGGCGATTTACCGCTAAAAGAATCTGGAGGCATGGTTATATTTCCTCTTTAGAACTTTGCAGTTCGGATCCTTTGAGCCCAGCGCCGCAATCCAAGTTCGATACTCCTGTTTTTTGCAGTCAGATGCTGCTTTAATTGACGCTTCGAACCAGGGCTGTGATGTGCCACCGATCGGTGATGGTCTGCGACGTGGGTGTCGGACAGGCACTACACCCCTGACCAGGCAAAGGTCTGACGTTCTTAGAGGGGCGTGGACAGAGACCTGGTAGATATCAGGATGCCTAGTCAGCAGAATATCTTATAAGGACGGCATGTGGCTATCCACTGACCATACGTCAATGCAAAATTATGTACAGATCACCCTGCGTAGTCTGTGGTCACGTACCACGCCATTCGGTATTGTGCCGTTGAAATCACCCAAGACTACGATTTCAGTGAAGGGGATCTGCAAGCACGTCGTCAATTGCCGCTTGAACGCAGCCCATGAGATGATCCGTTTCTGCGGTACCACTATGGGACCTCTAGGCACACGCATAAATGCGGACGCGGTCCTCAAAATCTACACGGAGACAGAGATCAGATAGGCCCTCCCTCAAAATTGCCGAGAATGCGACAATTTTGCAAACTTTATAAATGAATATTTTTCTTTCAATCAACATGGCTGAATTTTGCACAACAAGGTATAATGTGTGTGCCGTGTGCTATGCAAACAATATACTTTACCCTCAAAAATTCTAATTCAATAGCTTTTATCAAATTTGCACCATAGTCGGTAGTGACGCCCCAAATATTTTAGTACTTTCAGAATTAATATGGCAAGTGGCAGATGAAAAATCGATTATGATTGATTCATTATCATGAAAAAAATAATCGATTGTTAATTGATTGATTGCAATGTTCAAATCGCTTATTAAATTGATTTTTTTTATCCCTGAGTAAACTGTAAGGTCTGTTAGTCTGGTCACGTCTGGTTGAGTACACAGAGTACTTTTAGGTATACTTAGTTGAGTACATATTACGTATTACGAGCCTAGCGAAACTCGCTTGGTACTCGTATGACACGTGCAGTCATTGATAGATTGACAGATGACGGCTATAATCTTTAAAAAACGGAGATAGCCAAAATCCACTACCTACGTTTTTAAGCAACTGTTCGCTTTCAAACTTAGCTGGATTATACTATCGTCACTGTAATGCACTGACTACTATGTACCACAGGTGCTGTTATTGTGATTATTATTTCAAATCTGAAATCTCACTGCATGTTTCATACAAAACTAAATTTCAAATTTTTTCGTAGGCAGTCCCGCCAAATATTACGTATTATTTACCTGCATGATACATCCTCTTTGTGTACTTATTACCTCAGTGTCACAGTAAACACATGTTCTACTGTCAGTGTTCTGTGGTCTGGTCCAATTTCGTAAATAATAAAATAAATAAATAAAAGGTTATATCTTCAAAACATAAATATATTTAATTTAATACATTCATACACCTAGCCTATTAGGAAATACTTCTTTCACTAATCAATAAATTTTAATATTATTAAGTTATAAACTATAAAATTATGCTGACCAGGTAACCAACGGAAAATCAACCTAATTTTTACTGTTAGAACTTTTAAGCCTTGCAGATTTAATTTTTTATTTACAGGCTAAGATTTAGACATGAAATTAGGTTGGCAGTTCGATGTTTGTCAGATAAACCACCAGAAAACGACGGCAAAATTCCAGAAGTTAAAATAAAATCCAAGGAGAAGAATGATGATACAAGTACCGATAAAATCCAATCCCTTTTAAAAAGTATGATGATTGAACCTAAATTATCTCAAAAGGAGTATGCTGAAAAATTCACTCTTGCTCCAGAAAGGAAGAAGAGAGAACCAGGCGAGCTTGAAGTTAAAACTGAGAAAATTGGTTAGTATTATACATTCGTGAGCAAAAGTTTGGAATCACTTAGTTGAAATTGGTTCCGCTCTATCTTGCTTAATAAATAAATTTTTAATTACTTATCATAAAAATGACATCATTTAAAGGTTAAGCTCTTAACTTTAAACTGATACGGAATTCAAAAGAAGCTATCCCAGATTAAGTGAAGGACTAACGACATAAGTGATTCCAAACTTTTCCGCAACAGTTACTATAAATTAATTATCTGCTTCATTGCTGCAATTAATGTAAATGCAAGTAAAACTAAATAATTTCCTTATGTTTTATATATTATTATTATTAATTATTGAGTACAAATTAATTGACAGACAATTAATGCTGCAAAACAATTTTCTCTAAAATATTCTAATATCTATTCAATAGTGACCTTATGAATTCTAAAAATGTACCAAAAATTTTATTCAAGTGGTATATTATTTGCTATAATTCTTAGATTATTTATACCTCTTGATAGACTATGACAAATCTGAAAACATCGAAAATAATGGAGTTATATTATATAACCCCTATTTTGAGAAATGCACACACTAACACAAAGTGTTATACAAATTGAGAGTGTAAGATAAAGCTTGTCACACACACTAAACTAATATTCTGGCATGTCTAACACCAAGAGATTCTTATTTAGATGTTTAAGTTACTAAGCTTCAATTATTAACAAGAGAGTTATAGTTAGTTTCAACACAGAATATTTGTTTTTACACAGAAGCAAGTATTACAAGAGCTGCTAGTGATGTAGCTCAAGCCCTCGGAGGTGATGTCAAGCAGACTGAAGCTGAGCTGCTGTCCAGAATTCTTGGAAAAATCAACCAGACATCGACAAGTTTAAGGTATGCATTTAACTCTCCAAAATCGGCAGTGCCCCAGAGCACTAGATTTTCAAATACACCAGAACGGAAAGTGCCGTATGGCACCGTACTCCCTCACCAAGTTCTGTCCCTTATTTTGATTATAAGATAGTTTATCATGCATGGTCTTATAGCTTGTTTCAATAGCTTTCTGATACATTCACTCTGGTTATAAGCAATCTATTGCGACACATAAAATAAAACACATTGACAGAAAGCATTGAGGAGTGTTCCCAAACTAAATAAATAAAAATGCAGTTAAATTTAAGATGAAAAATGTGCTGTTGAATAGCATTGAATAACTCTCACTGAATGTTGTTCAATCAAACAATGCTGTATGCTAATTTAATATATAGATTTGGTAAATCTTTTCTTTTGTCTAATATTAATAATTCCAATAATGTTTAGTTGTACGTCCTAATAGTTTAGATTAAAGTAAGTAGTAGTTAAGTATGTACATATAATTAAATGTTTTTTAAGTGCACTAACTTGCCAACAAACTGTTAAAGTTTGGCAAGATATATTAATAAGTTAAAAGTGTACTTATTAATTAAATATAAAAAAAAAAAACAAAATTGTGCCAATCTGAGGCAAACAACACAATCAGAGTTTCCCTGAATTGAAAGGTTTTTAACGTTCACACATACAATTATGGATACAATGTTATTACAAAGCACAATATGATTAAATGATTCCAGTGTTTTGTTAATGTTTCCAAAGTGTGTGTTCCATGTTAAGTATTGTTTTAAACCCTTCTAGTAGGAGTAACAACAATCAACCCAACCATAGTTACACCTACATATTTATAACAAACATATCATTCCTTAATCCTTATGTGTTAAAATAAATGTAAGATATTTTAATATTAGTTCCTATCTATCATTGTAACATTTTTCCACACTTTCACAAATGATTACTTTAAATATGTTGCAAACTTCAATAAAAATGAATTAATAAATGTATCTATATGACATCTGCTTCTTTACCAAGATTACAGTAGTATTTTGGTATGTATGTTGCAAGTTAAAAATGAGAACGGCATCTGGTGTACCACCCTATTGAAAGAATGTTTTGGGTTTATATTTTCCCAACTTTAGTATTTCGCAACTGGCTCTTTTTTCAGTTTTTCAAATATTTTTTTAAAGTAGGGGGAAAGAAAATAATTGAATAAAACTCAATTTACAAACAGAAACGGAACGCCATTATTTAAATTATTTTACAACCTTTTTCGGGGATGCCCATCGATTGTTTTAAATCTTGCAAGCCAAAAAAAGAACAACTGTCATGTCAAAGTGAAAATCAGGGTATTTGAATTTCACATTTGCAAAAACGTGAAACTCTATTTACTAGCTGTTTTATGTTGTATACTGTGTGTTTTTTGAAACATTGGCTTATTTATTACTACATCTTTTCCCAACGATGTTGAGTTGAGTTTGTGCTCCTTCGTTCAAAAACTGTACAGTTTGCGAAAGGACGCTGTGTTGTGTTAATACGTCTTATTTTGTGCTGTGATTGTGGAGTCGAATCTGAACTATTGCAACAAAAATGCCGATCGTGCGTGTGGTCTGCCAGCAAGTGGCAGCAAAAAATTCAATTGTTGCAGATAGTACTCTTGGGAACCCTGATCTTCCGTCAGAGCAAAAACCAGCCATTATAATTGCAGACGCAACATACTTATACACTCAGAAGTGTTCCAATTATTTGCTTCAAACTATGGCCGACTTGATTTTTTTTGCTTGTGGCACCTATCAAATAAAGCAGGCGCGTTCATATGTCGGTGAACATTTCAGGTTTCACAGTATTTACACATTAGAAGTGAGCCGTGACCAAATACCTGGATTGCAGGGAATAAATCCAATGCTGCTTCAGGCAAAAATAAAGTCTCGCCACTCTTCAGGAAAAACATACTTTGTTTTTATTGTAACTGAAGTAGGTAATCTTGGCAGAGAAGCAATAATAAGTTATTATTGCAACTGCATTGTAGAGCTGGGAACTGTGGGGTGTTGCTCCCATGTGATGAGTATCATCTGGTACCTGGGCTATGCTCGCCATGAGGGAGTGACGCGACCAGCTAACTTCTTGGATGACGTTATTTTAAGAGTGTAGTTGATTGAAAAGGCGCCACTATCCGTACGTTTCTATACTGCATGTAGATAAGATATGTCTCAATAAAGACCATTTAATGAAAGGTTGTTTTTGTTATTCAAAATATGCAAGTAGTATATTATGTAGTAGTAGTAGACTGCCTGGTGGGAGTTCTAAAGTATCCTAGAACATGAGAAAATTGTGGTTTTACACGAAGAAAACCGTTGTTGCTAGTTGAGCAGTAGGTAGCATTTAACAGACTTCAAAAAAGGTTTTTTTTATGGAATAGGAGGACAAACGAGCGTACGGGTCACCTGAGGGCCTACCATCAACTTCTAATAAGCGATGCGAATCCGATACAGTTCAGTTTAGGTACCTAAACTGAATCACTAAAATTCGTACCATGAAGTGCCTTTTACTGAACGGCGTTTGGATCGCTTATGAAGAATGAACGAAATAAAATTGCGTTTCGAAACCTAAAATGATATGATTTTAGCGGTTTTTTTGCGTAGAAAATACTAAAAATACATTTTAAAATTGCGCAATTGCGTCAAATTATAAACCATTAAGCCCTTTTTTATACTTTATTAAATAATACTAATATAAATAAATATAGTTCTTTGAATTACAAATTAAATGTTTGCTTATGTGTTTTCGTAAAAATAACAAATTATGAACGCACCTCCATTATGTTTGATTTGACAGGACCTCAGAGTACATTTTTTTAATTCGTTCTTGCGAACATGCTATAGCCCGGGCCCTTACTGCCTCTTCTTTGGTATTTTTATTTTTGGTATTTATTTTCAGTATTTTGTTTTACAAAAAAGTCCAATAAAGTATTCTCATCTCATCTTTGATCAATAAAATTTTTCTTTTCTATTGTTTCACCTTTTTTTTAAAGTTATTAACAACACGATTCACTTTCCTCTAAGGAAGTAGCAACTTTTTTCGAATCGGTCACTTTGACAAATAAGCTATCCAGTTTAGGTTGAAATAACACCTAATAGTACGAATGAATGAACGAACTAAATCAGTTTGCGATTCAGTTGATATCATTTTTGACATTCAATTGAAATCATTTCGATTTAATCAGTTGATTTGACGTCAACCTAAATTAAATAGCTCTAATCACTTCGTGGTACGAAATAGCAAAGCAGTTCATTTTAGGTTGTCAATTGAACCGCAATAAGAGTTCATGTTAGGCCCGCTGGTGTTAAGTGATCACCGCCGCCCACATTCTCTTGCAACACCAGAGGAATCACAAGAGCGTTGCCGGCCTTTAAGGAAGGTGTACGCGCGTTTTTTGAAGGTACCCATGTCGTATCGTCTCGGAAACACCGCACAAGGAAGCTTCTCAATTCGACCCGTATATAATATATATTTTGGGTCAATTATGTTTCTTGCTTTTTTATCGTTTATTTATACATATACATATGTATGTACGTGTGTATATTAGAATGATTTTGTTTCAATTATTTGTGTAGGTATTGATCTCTAACACAAGCAAACGGGGTCGTAACATTACCCCAAAACTTCTTCCCAAAAAAAAACAAACTTAACTTATGACTCCCAACTTTATAAAAAAAAGAAAATTAATACCACATATTCTTATACAATAATCTATTAAATGTAAATATTTTATGTTTCATCATGACTTTTTTTTGGTGTACGAGACTTCCACTGAAACCTGCCATTCGCCTGTAGTGTATTGAATTGGTGGTAGTTGTTAAAGTATAATCAACTATGCATAAGTGGTTAGGTACAGTTAATCATGGGCTATTTTCTACAACTAGATGCCTTCAGTGTATTTTGTCTGAAGATACTTGAATAAAAAAAATGGTGTGTATGTGTAGGTTCACTTCTGACATGTGCACTGTGGTGCACATGTCAGAAGTGAACCTTCTTTGGAAATCTTATTTTTAAACTTGCATGACACAACGCTAGTACGCAAGATGTTCTACTTACGATACAACGCTAGAAGGGAAGATGTTCTACTTACTGGCGGCCGCGCGCTAAACCTGAACGATACAACCCTAATAGGGAAGATGTTCTACATACTTGCGGTAGCGCGCTATGCATGCGCGATACAACGCAAGTAGGGAAGATGTTCTACTTACTTAAGCCACACCCTAAACCTGAATGATACAACGCTAGGAGGGAACATGTTCTACTTACTAGCCGTGCAATGATTTTCATGCTACGTCCGCCCTTTCTCACTCTATCTCAATCGTTCTCGATTTCCCTCTCACTCTTCTTGGATAAAAAATCCCAAATTTTCGTGACACTTTTGTGCTTTTAATTTGTAAAAATTTTACCCTCATGTGCGCAAAGAAGATTCGCTTCAATATTTTGATTAAGTTTCATTAATAGTTTTTTATTCTGTTTTCATTCCAGTGATTTATTAGTTGGCATGAAAGTGGAGAGATCAAAGGAAGGAGAGGAAATGAAAGAAACTCGAGGACAACAAGTGAAGAGACTTGTGAGGTCTGCTCCAAAAACACAGAAACCCAGGCAATACCAGAGGAAACCAGAAAGAGAACCAGTATCAAAGAGAAGGTAACTACTATATCATGTGATTACAGTAGATCAATACACACCAGCCTTACACACAAATACCAGAAGTTTAATAAGTAACTTAATTTCTTTCAGTTTCTCAGAACCAATTACTATTAATATATTTGGTGGACAGCCCCTTGGTATATTCAAGGCAGGTGATACAAACTATGGCACTACACTGGAAGTCTGGGATCAACTCAGTCAGAGAGAGTTGACACTGGCTACTTCTCAGCCGCCAGCTAACTACTTCCAGAAGATGATTCAATGGACAGAACAAGGAAAAGTGTGGAAGTTTCCCATCAATAATGAACAAGGTTTTTACTCAAACTAATTTTTTCTTAAGTAGTCTCTCAAGCAAAAGATCAAGATTACAAGATTGACACCTAAATAATATTTGGGGTCAGTTTTTTCCAATATACACTTTATTAAAAAAACCCTGTATGATAATTGACACAGACATGAAGTTGAAAGCGGAGACACCACTAAAAATAACATTAAAAATCAAAACCCCTCAGATTAAATACTACAATAAAAAGAATATGTTTTCAAAAATCTTGAGAGCTCCTGTCTTATTTATTCTATCAGTAAACTAATGTGATCAGCCTGGGCTCGGTCTAACGGCGTATATTTAGTCAGTTGCGCGGCATCTCAAACGAAGAAGGCTTATATTTAATATAAAACTAGTTATTGCCGCCGTCAGCCTGCCCCGTGCGTGCCCTTGAATGAAGTGGGTGTGTGGGTGGGGAAAAATTAAAATGGCTGCAGTCAGAGGTGTCCAAACTTTCATAATTGGGTACATTTATAATCTATTACTATTTTTAAATTGCTTATGTCCTGAAAATCAATATTTATTTGTTCATACGCCTCAAGCTATATCTTGAAATGAAAACAGGATTTTTTAAATCCATATAAACGACATCAACAAATCTATATAGTATTGATATTTGACAGCAAGCTAGGTGTCCTGGGTGTGAATAAATGTTTGTCAATGAGTCAGTATTGCTCTCATTTCTCTCAAACGAGTCGGTGACGGTGTAAATAATTTTACTAATGATTTAAAAGTGATTTTATAGACCTAAATATTATATCAGCCCAAACTATTTGAATGCACGCAAATGCAGCTGTTCGAATTGACCGGGATCCTGTGCTCCATAAAAGCTATTTCAGTTAGTGTTACATATAGATGTCGCTTCATTCAGTTTTTTCAACCGCATTTATATCGGAGAGTTTCCTGAAGAGCTACTGTTCACCACCTGGATGTGTGGTGTTCTTCTACAACAACAACAAACAACCAAACTATGTAATGAGTTCCCTTGAGCGGTGTTTCTGGGATGATTTGAAAGAAATCTGGAAAAAAATCGCGTGGGTACTTAGTGAGTAATTCCTCTGGTGTTTGCGGCGGTGATCACTTAACATCCGGTGACCCATACTCTTGTTAATTCTCACCTTCCACAAAAAAATGTGAACCCTGGCTATGACGATTTGTATCGTTTGAACCAACCATATCATTCGGTCTGATTCTTCTTATGCTGGGTTCTTCACATCATGTGCCCTGACACCAGTCAGTTTAGATAGACTATAACAGCTGTGAAAACGTCGAAAAAAAAATGTAGTTTAGAACTAACCTCTATTTTGAGCAATTCAAACACACTAACACAAAGTGTTATACAAGCGAAAGACGTAGCTTGTCACGCTCACAAAAGTTACTGGTCTGTTTTTATTGGTTGTCTAACAGCAAGAGACTCTATCTAGATATTAATTATGTAAGTAGGTAACTTTGCATAATTACTAGATAAACAAAAGGTATTGATAATTTTATATTTTCTCACCACAGAGATATTTATTTAAGTACCTTTTTTATGACAATAAGGGACGAGACGAACAGGACGTTCAGCTGTAGTAATTGATACGCTCTGTCTATTACAATGCAGTGGCGTAAATTCTGAGCGGCACTACAACTGCGCTCGTTTTCTTGAGACATAAGATGTTAAGTCTCATTTGCCCAGTAACTTTACTAGCTACGGCGCCCTACAGACCGAAACTGTTTCACGGTAGAAATAGGCGTCGTTGTGGTAATAATCATAGCCCATAATCTAGCCGGCATCCTGTGCAAAGGAGCCTCCCACCGGTCTATTACCTATTGAATTAAATATATTCAAGAAAAGTGCGTACACCTTCCTTTAAGGCCGGCAACGCTCTTGTGATTCCTCTGGTGTTGCAAGAGAGTGTGGGCGGCGGTGATCACGTAACACCAGGTGACCCGTACGCTCGTTTGTCCTCCTATTCCATAAAAAAAAATATATATATATAATAAATATTTGTAGGTATGGAAGAAGAAGAAAACATTCATTTCTCAGAGCATGTATTCTTGGACTCGCATCTAGAAGACTGGTGTCCAACCCGAGGGCCCATCAGACATTTCATGGAGCTGGTCTGTGTGGGTCTTTCTAAAAATGCGTTTTATACGATACAAGAGAAAAGAGATCATATAATGTGGTACAAGGAGTACTTTATGTCGAAGAAGGATTTGTTGAGTGAGGTCGGGGTGTGGGATGTTAAACCTACCACTGTTAGTAATTAGATTATTGTAAAGAGTTATAGATAATAAATAGTGAGTTGTAAGAGTTGTTTTGTTTTTTTGAAATTATTAACTATTGAATTAAAATGAAACACATCATTTATTTATATACAATGTATCCCGGCATGTAGTAATAAAACTTTAGGAGTAATTAAAGAATTAAAGTAGTAATTAAGCTTTTTCATCAACGAAATTACCCCATATTAGAAATAGGGGGTCAATTCCAAAGCCCTGCCAGTCTGCAACTACTTTTATTTTTATCATAGCTAAATTCACCTTAGTTTGTAAAACAACAGCGGTTTAAGTTCTATGTCATGTGAAGTCTCACTGTTGGTCTTATTTTAACCTCATGTTTGCTGCAATATGGCAACAGCATGAGACCACCGCTTAGTACTTTGTTATTTGTTTAGCACACAAGGCAAAGTTGTAGAGTAACTAATACTATAAAAAAGCTGGCAAATAACTGTTGTTTTGTGATTGCTGAAGGGAGAAAGTTTATTTTTTACAGTATTTAGCTCATCTGGGCGTTTTTTTAACCCATCCTTTTTTTTTCTAATTTCATAATAATATTTGAGTTGCTTAACAAATCGCTGCTGTCGGTTTGATAATTTAACTTTTGCGGTCAGGTGTTTCGGAACAATACGACATGGGAACCTCCAAAAAAAGCGCATACACCTTTCTTATAGGCCAGCAACGCTCTTGTAATCCCAGTGCCGGCGGTGATCACTTAACATCAGATGACCCGTACGGTAGTTTGTCCTCTTCCATAAAAAAAAATTCAACATGGGATCCCTGCTACAGTCGGGAGTCACTAACCAGCATATGAGGTTTGAGTATTTTAAGAGGAGTTCAAATAAAACAGCCGGTAATGTAATTACTTTATTGCACCTGTGGAAGTACACTTCGTTGCTTTTGATTATCAGACCCCATTATTACCAAATTTACATACAACAAACACCCGACATCACTCTTGTAAATTGTAAAAAATAACTACCTATTGTATACACATGCTCCACCGAACACATGGCTGATGATAATCTCTGGCAACTAGGCAAGTTCAGTTAAATTCAATTATTATGGAACAACAACCCTCTAGTTTTATAATGAATTGCTTTGTTCTCTTCTTTATATTTAAGATAAATACTTGGAAAATTAAAATAAGCTTAACTATTCTAAACCATAAACCTATTATCAAATAGTTTGTTGAAGAAGCTGTACTTATTACCATCAAGCATGTATCGTTAGCACGTGTATAACCTATAAATGAGAGAGCTTATAAGAGAGTCACATAATATACAGTATTTTTAAATACAATGTTGTTACACATCAAACACAGTTGTCAGATGACCAATATTATTATGTTACCAATATTCAATTGCACAAAAGATACAAATCATTGTAATATGTATAAAATATAGAATTAAAAGAAATTAATCTTCTTAATTATATAACTCCAGTGTCCTGAGGTTTGTTTCCTGTGAAGTCATGAATGGATCAGGACGGAACAGACTCGGGAACCAATGACCGTATTTTAATGGGGATTACTTGATGGAGTGTAGTATAGTCTATCTTTAGAGATAGAATAGTTTTTATTTCTATTTGGGACCCATAATTATTTTTATGGACATATTTTCTATGAGAGAATTTATTGAAGCATGGTTTGACCAACAACAGGTAGCATATTTTACGAAATAATTCTTTATGTTATGAAATATTATAGACATATTTGTAAAAAATAGTAATTTAATACGTACAGACCAACGTCTGTCGGGTCAGCAAGTATATGACACTCAACAAGTTTGTTTCTAAAGAATGCAAAATGAACCCCAAAAGAAATCTAGTTTATTGCGAAAAACACTAAAATTTCCTTAGAAAAAAGAGAGTGAATTATAATATTAAATAATAGTACTTATTTAATTATCAAAAAATATTAAATTTAACAGATATTAATTATTGCATTCAACTGGTTTGATGTATACGTTTCAACATTGCAATATATCCGTAGAATAATTATTATATTAGTGTCATATTGAAAGTTTGAGGAACTTTATGCTAAGTACATATTCTTATAATTATATCGTATACTTTAAAAGCCTCCAAAAGTGTCCGAACAAAAAGTATATTATAAAAATGTACATCACGTGCAACAGAGTCACATGTACAAACAATATATACACAACCATTTCCAAGTAAATAAAAGCCAAGTCGACGTCGGAACATTTTAACATGTCAACTGGAGAATTCATATACATTATTGTAATTTATAAGAAATTAATCATATTTGAAAAACAAGATATAAAAACTAAACAAATTAGTTTTAACGACATCACTAGTGTAAATAGAACAAGAATAAAAAGGAAGCACTTAATTTTTCATAATAATAGTTTTAAAGAGTATTTTATAATAGGCAAGATAAATTAATAATCCACTAACAATTTGCTGACTATGTCAATATATGATGCTATTTCGGGAGTTTCTAGAAGTTATACTGGCAACTCTAAAGATTTACACCTCATCAAGGCTCAAAAAAGCTTCATCCTAGGGCCATAAACAAGTTGTTAAAAAAGACATCCTAAACAAATGACATGGAATCGTAATTGAATTTGTAAATGGAATGTTAGGCAAAATTTCTATTAAAAGTTTTACACTGCATAAAGTACTGTTAGTTCGACAAACTTGAGATTCCACTAATGCCTAAAGGCCGTTCCCAATATACTATCTACAGATAGAGATAAATTACTACCTTCTAATGTCGGTAATGAGCTGTCAATAATCTGAAGCTGTCCCAATATACACGATAAGTCTTTCTTATCGCGTTATATATACGCGTCAATTGCAATTTCCATATAAACTTCTATCGCTGGTAAACTATACGTCGTCCCATTGACAGACAGCGTGTACGGATAAGGTGAGTTACCGTCGATAAGTTTATTGGGACAGAAAAGTCGACGATAGTTACGATTTTTTTTCATGTAGGCCACAACTGGAGATAAAATGAATATTGGGAATATCCTTCACCCTAAGACCATACATAAGTTTAAAAAAAATCCTAAACAAATAACATGGAATCGTATTGAATTTCGAATGAATTTGTAAATGGAATGTTAGGTAAAATTGTAACAGAAAAATTCTAAAAAATAATAGAAATGTATTAAAAGTTTTACACTGCTTTAAGTACTGTTAGTTCGACAATCTTGAGATTCCACTAATGCCTAAGGCGATATTATAAAGATAATAGTTTGTGCTTACGTTAGCTAATATCACTGACATCTACTATGTACCACTGGACTGGCAGCTGTCAAATTGCTTTTGTGCCTGTTTGATATTCGCCATTTTGGCGCTGTTTCTTTGTAGCGAGTGTCTGCGGTACTAAAACTAGTGACGGCAACCTCAGGAAAACAGCGATATATGGTGGGAAACTATTTCCAAAAAAAAATTTGTGTACTTTATTACGTTGATTCTTGAAGTATAAATAATACGGAAAACGAACGAAATTAATACGAAATGCAAAAATACTTCAGAGTATAATTGTGCGTTCCTTCGCAGCCATTTGTATTATACGTCAAAATTAGTGTGTGTTAGGAAAATACGTCCTAACGTTTGCTGAGAACTTTCCTTTTTGCGAATCGCGCTGCTGCCTCGTTTGTTATCATTCTAGTTATTAAATGATCCTTCCATGTTTTAAAGCATTAATATCTCTTTCTTTATTATTTTTTAACATTTGTATTGTTATTTTTTCTTTTCTTTATATAATGTTAATTGTTCATATCTATTGTACTTGTAAAAAATTTGGTGGCAGTTTTTCGCAAATAAAAAATTATTATTATTAAAATTAGTTCTCTGGACGGTCGCGAGTGGCGCTTCAAATAGAAACAAAACAATTGCTGTCAATGATATGGAACAGCCTGTCCGGTGGTATTTATACAGTTCAGTGGCTAAATATACCTATTAGTTACGATATTATTATGAACAAATGATATTTCTAGTAATAGGAAGCTTGTTATTTATTATGAATATAAATGCACATTATATATATATAGTTTTGTGTATTGATAAGACTAATGGACGAAGGACTAAAATCTAATTAAAAATTAGCAAAGAAGTATATGTTCTTATAGTAATTTCCGTAACGATAGTTTTCAAGGCTTTGATATGATTTATTGAGGAAACACTAATTTTAGGTTACATTTTACAAAATAATATTGACAATAATCAGCATTAACTTGTAATGAAATGTGATAGTCCTTCGTACTACAATAAAATATTGTATAATCTTAGATTAGGGATTGGTCTTCGCTGCGCTCCAACTAGATACCGCAGGCGTAGTCGCAAATTGCAGCCACTATTACTTCGCCAAAGTGGGCATACTCGAGCCAGTCTCGAACAATGTGTCACGATGACTTGCTACATATTCTGATAAACTTTGCTAATAATTAATACTACAAGAAATAAGAAAGACACTGGGATCACCTCATATCATCAGTAAGTATTTTTCATTTTATTAATTTCAATGTAAAATAACACGAAGCGTATGTTACAAAATTTGAAAGATGCCATCGAGTGTCAAGATGCCGCGCACACAATCATCTCATAGTTGCCGTAATAAAAAAGGTATTGTTCTTAGATAGTGCAGTATCTAGTTGGAGCGCAGCGGAGACCAATCCTTAATCTAATTGTATAATATTTGTATAGAAAGCCGGTATAAGTAATATTGTCGAACATTTACGTCGAATTGACATCGCTTCATTGGACGGAGGGCGCCTCTTGCACTGCTTACATAACCTACAAATTGATAACATTTATTAGTAGAATATATAAGATTAGTGAAAACAGTTCGCAAGTTATATTGATTAACTTGACACTCGTACATACATTACATTATACTCGTGTACATACACACAAATAGTTATACATCTATTCACACATAAATATACTCACACTCAGAGTATTAAAGTCAAGGGTTGATGCAGTATAATAAATCTGTTTTTTAATATAATATATTGATATTACTGTAACAGTTATAAGTTTTCTGTCTACTACTACTAATATGTATATTACATAACAACCTAGGGAGATCGGCTACACATAAAAAATATAAGCAGCAGATTGGAGAATATGCACAGGATGTTAAAAAAATCCTGTACCATATCTCGAGGCGTATGTTGGTATTAAGTAGGGAGTACTTATAAATACAGATTTTCAGGAAATGATCACATTTAAAAGAAAGAGTAATAACGTACCCAAGTATAAAAGTTTGGACACTGCCTGCGGCCATTTTGATTTTTCCCCGCCCACACACCCATTTCATTCAACAGAGCTTGCACGTAAAATAACGTAACTAGTCACGGGTGTCAGACGATGTAACTTTACCTGCAATATTTGGCTGGCCTCGAACGCGGTGCCCGGCAGGAGTACGATGGGTGTCGCGATACGTCCCGCTTCTACGCACACCATGTTCGGGAACTCGTCGTCTCCTAGATCCGGGATCTCTTTCGCTAACTCGGCCCATGGGTTCCAGATCACTGAAAAATATTGTCTGATTTTAACATAATATATTAAGAGGCATAAAAAGGCAATACTTTTGTCAAAATTGATTCCATTAGAATTCTTTTTGGTGTCATTTCTAATACAGTAAGGATACAAGATTTTATGACCATACGTCAGTTGGAAGAGCATTCGCACGGAACGCAAGAGGTCGTGGGTTCGAGTCCCGCATCGTTCATAAAGTTTTGTTATCAAATTTAATATGTGAAATATATTCAAATATAATGATATATTCCGGTTGGTCCGTCGCTCACACTAACCTGTATCGGGGAAGTTATATTTCTGTATCCGCATCTTCCTGCCACTCACCACGTTGGTGATGATGTGCTCCTGCATCGTGTTCTGGTAGATCCTGGACGTGCACTCGTTGATGGTCACCACCTCGCGAGTGTCTTGGTACATCACGCCCTCTCGCGTCTGCCGCAACAACATACAAACAAAATGGATTCAGAAAACACTACACGGGTTAAGTGATCATTCTTAGGAATTTGGTACACATTAAAACTTTCATATCTATAATGTTGAAAGACGCAGTGTCTTGTGATGGAATTACGGTTCGCTACTTTTTAGGTTGCTTGCATATGATATGATTGCGAACTGATCGTTCTTTTTCATGAAAAATCGATAAGTGGGACTAGATTATGGGTACCATAAAGGTGGCTTTTTTCTGCCGTTAAGAAGTAATATGTAAGTATTATAGTGTTTCAGTCTGAAGGGCGCCGTAGCTTGTGAAATTACTGGGCAAATGAGACTTAACATCTTATGTCTCAAGGTGACGAGCGCAATTGTAGTGGCGCTCAGAATTTTTGGGTTTTTCAAGAATCTTGAGCTTGTTTTGTAATGGGCAGGGCATATCAAGTACCATTACCTTACGAGACGACCAGGATGTGAACATCCTACTAATCCTAACATCGTCTCGTCCCCTACCGTCATAAAAAATACCGCCCAACAAAAGACTAACTCGACTTGAAAAGATCAGGAACAAGTATAAACTTATGTTTGTTCCTCGTTTTATCTTGTTTCAACCGAGGCCATAGAGTACCGACTATGTTTACTTAGTATGACCATAAAAACTGTTACAATTAAAAATAAACAAAATATTACATTTGAATTTGGAATCTGTCATTTTTATATGATTGTTCATTGAGTTTTCTCATTTTGGCGCCAATACATTGTACAATATTTTGCGATATTAAAATGGAGTGAGTGAGTTTATGGTCAGTTTTACAGAGTACGGCATGCTTAAAACGCCATGATAATTTGGAGTCCCTAAAACAATCCGCACGATTGGCAGTGAAAAATTTTTCCATTGACCCCTTAGCCCTCAACAAAGGACTGTATTGCAGCCAATGGAGACCACTTCTAATAGGCATATTTATGTATTAAACTAACACACTGTAAAAGTAATAAATGTTTAAGAAAATTTTTCTTTGTTGCAGTATTAATGGCAAGAGCTAGGTATTTCATGATCGAGTAAAACCCACCTTATCAATAAACATACAGCCGTGAAGACCGGTTATCTGGCAGCGACGCACATCGGGCACCTTGAAGTAGGTGTGCAGCAGGAGCTGGCAACTGAACGTGAGCTCCTTGCTGGGGTTGTACACGCCGATGTTGAAGTGGAGCTCCTTCTCGCGCAGGATCAGTCGGTACGTCAGCCGGAACCTGTTCCCGCACGGCTCATTAGCAATGCGCGCGCCGACATCGATAAAAAAGTGAACGATGCACCGCATTACGACGCGTACGCGTTTAATACGAGTGAGCTATTCTTATTCCATTAACAAAAGGCGGTTTTAGTAATTGCCACCAGTCGGGCCGTACACTTGTATCGGCAGAAATGTGTCTCCTGTCGTTCAATTTAGATTTGCAGACACTCGACTGGTTAATTGTTTGTGTTGGCTCACTGATGACTTGGTATTTGCCGTATATTGTCAATTAAATACTTATCAAGGGAAGCGACACTTTTATTTGGGAGTCTCCTTTGTTATCTGTCACCAGTGGGAGGCTCCTTTCCACAGGAAGCCGGCTAGATTATGGGTACCACAACGGCGCCTATTTTTGTCATGAAGCAGTAATGTGAAAGCATTATTGTGTTTCGGTCTGAAGGGCGCCGCAGCTAGTGAAATTACTGGGCAAATGAGACCTAACATCTTGTCTCAAGGTGACGAGCGCAATTGTGGTGCCGTTCAGAATTATTGGGGTTTTTCAAGAATCCTGAGCATTGTAATGGGCAGGGCGTATCAATTACCATAAGCTAAACGTCCTGCTCGTCTCGTCCCTTATTTTCATAAATAAAATAAAAAAATCTAACTATGATGAAAAATTCAAAATAAAAGTATTATCTCCAAATTTATATACAATGGGGACAAAAAGTCTGTTAAAACAGAAGGGAACCAACTCTGTCCCCCAGGGTCATGAAAACCTATCTTAAAAGCCTGCAGCGTTACTTTTTCTCCTATTCTGCAAGATATTATGCGGTGCGGCGATCTCTTAGCATCAAATGACCCCTAATGGTCCTAGGATTATGGTAATTAAAAATACATTCTTAAATGCCTATTATTCAATAGTAATCCAAACTTGAAGTAGATTTCTAGTTATCGACCACTCGATAGGTTAGCCTGAGTGACAACGAGTAGGTATGTGATTTTAAACATCATTAAGATTTATTGCTCATTAAGGATTAATGCAGTTGCGGTCAGAGATCAGAATAACATCATTAGCCTCGGAAGAATTGACCTAGGGGAGACACTATAGCAGGGATGGGCCAAGCATACGATAGATTCGGAGAGGGCTAAAGTGTTTGTGTGACAATAATTGTCATATCAACCCATAGAAACCATTGAAAAGAAACAATCGCTAAGTCATAGATATTTGATAGCGAAATTATTGCAGTATGTGCGATAATTTTCGTGTCTATTCGTGGAACAACGTGCCACGGATTCACTTCACTAGTTTCAATGCTAAAGCCATTTGTCATCTCGTATCGATGTTTACCATTGTTTTTGGAATATGACCCGCATTTAGAAATGTATAAAGCAGTTATGTGGTTATAAACTATCATTTTGGCATCCCATTGTAAGAAATCTACATTGCTCTAACGATTTTAGGCTAATCTTCTTTGCTTATATACCTTTAGTTTGGTACTATAGTATAGCATATGGTATGAGGATACGTACTGAAAGTGCCACATGGACCTAGTGAAGTCGTCATCCATCAGGCTGAATATGGCCTCCACGTCGCCACTGGGCAGTCGCTCCGGCATTTTCTCGACGTGCCAGCGAGCGATCCTCGCGAACCCGTGCATCGGACCGAATGCCCAGTCCCCGAACTGAGCTGAAATGTTCCAATTATTTTATTAGACACAAGTACTGTAAATGTAATAAATACATTATTGTATTAATTTTTTTACGGAATATTAGGGCAAATGAGGACGTATTCCATCGAACAACAACGAAATCATTGTATGGTGTGGGTGTGGTCTTTTTTTAAGGTCTTTGAGACACCCCGTATCTCCGCTTTCACATATTGCACAACAAAAGTAACATGAGGATGAGCTGTCGATGAACGTCACAAAATCAAATAATGCAGATCTATTTCGTGCAAGACATAATATATCTTCGGAAAACCCACGAAATGCATGCCGTGCAAGGCCCTGTGAACCCAAGTCTCTACACTACGCCCGTTTAGCCCGAATTCTTTACGCACTATTGTTCTTTGGCCCACTATCAGCTTGAAGATCTCTCTAAGATCTTAAATTGAAAACAATAGTAATATAGACTATCCTACGATGGCAGGAAGAATACATATTGTGCGTTGTAAGTGCACTAAAGTGACTAAGTCATGAAGAATTATAATTATTAGCAGAAGTTCTTCTGACATAATATCTCCACTCAGTCGCATTATTTAGCATTTAATGGTTCTAATCGTAATTGCATTCAGAAATAAGTACTAATTTCTCATTACGTTAATTTACTAGCTTTTCTTATTTGAAATTATATATTTAGCGTGACGTCACCAAATAGCCCAACGGAAGACCAGCGTTCGTTTTCACACCAATAAACATGCTGAGTTGGGACCATTTTTGTAACGTATAGGTAGTATTAATCTTTCAGATTTTGTTTGTTTATTTTATATGTTTATTGTTTGTCTCCTTTATAAGTTATATTTTAAGTTATTTGTATATTTATGTGTAATGTATAATGTCAAATAAACATATTTCATTCATTTCATTTTCAAATATTTTTTCATGTCATTTTTTCCATTATGAGAATCTCAGTGGCTGATTTTTTTCAGTGCTGTGTACCTATACTCATTTATGTACATAATGTCGAGGTATTTAATTGTTTGCGGATGGAGGACTCTGTTCAAAACTTATAAAAAAAAACGACAATTTTTATGGATGAGGATAAAAAAGCGTGCCAGGCAACTAAAGGTAAGTGATCACCTATGGCAACACAAGAGGAACCACAGAATCTTTAGCGTCGCTATTTGATGGATGGCATGTGATATAAAACAACGCAAATATTTGACTTTATAGAAAGGGGAACTTATTCGACAATTTTTTATTAGTTTGCGGCGTTTGATGTGATGCTGGGATTGGATGGCCATAATATGTTGAAATAGCTATTCGGAACACTGTTCGCGATAGGAACTGTATGCGTACAGTGTTTACCGGGGCAGTATTACTGCTAGAAAACAGTTATGCACCGTTGCCTTTCGGTTTGAAGGATCATTAGACGTTCTAAATTAAGGGTCACGGGACACACTAATAGACGGCATTTCTTACTTTGCCGATTGAAGGGTAGCACACAAGCAGTAGTAGGTAAGAATTGCCGAACCACCGGCGACTAATCGGGTTTCATCGTCAATCGCCAACGGAGCGATCGTCGTATGCGACATGATGCGTACGGATTTCCAAACCAAGTGGTATGAAAAATAGAATCATATAGTATGGAAGTCCATACTTTTGCGTGGACAAGCCGTCGAAAAACGTTGAACAGTATGGCCGGACTCTACGATGGCGAAAGCCAGTGAGATGTGATCGGGGTCGTACCGTATTGCGCTACGACTAAGATCGTTTTTAAGGTTCCGTAGCCAAATGGCAAAAAACGGAACCCTTATAGATACGTCATGTCTGTCTGTCCGTCCGTCCGTATGTCACAACCACTTTTTTCCGAAACTATAAGAACTATACTAATGAAACTGGGTAAGTAGATATATTCTGTGAACAGCATTAAGATTTTTATACAAAAATAGACAAAAAATAATAAATTTTGGGGGTTCCCTATACTTAGAACTAAAACTCAAAAATACTATATCTATGGATAGGACTTCAAAAATGAAAGCAAACTGAATAGTTTGCGCGAGTGACACACAGTTTTCCAAAGTGGTAGAATGTGTGTGTCCCCTCCCCTGTACTTCTAGAATAAAGAGAGAGAATGATAAAACTAAAAAATATAATATATTTTATATGATGTACATTACGAGAACGAGATCTAGTAGGTAGTTTTTTTAAATACGTCATTATTTATGACGAACTACAAGAACTTTCATATTATGCTACTTGCTGCTACGGAACCCTTCATGGGCGAGTCCGAATCGCACTTGGCCGCTTTTTCATTAGTTACAACTAAGATCATATTCACAATGTTTTGAGCAGGTGACACTGCTCGTTTTGTCACTCGTACTCACACAAAAATTAAGCGACGTCTCTACGTAAAGTCATGGGGTCAAGCCGTCGAGAGATGAATGGTTATAAAAACCCTGTAACGTGCGAGTCAGAGTCAACACGAAGAGTTCCGTACCATGGTTCAAAATAAAACACTATTTAAATTCTTTTCTAATAGAATAATTTCGGCGGTCATTTGGAATTCGCTATCCTGGCTTTTTTTTTATAATTTCTCGTTATACAGGCAATACAGATTAAGCTTGCTGACAGACAAACGGGCTTAATCATTAAAAGTTAGAAAGGTTTTAAAATACTTACGGAACACAAAGGGCACCCCTCCTCGAATAGGCCTCTTTCCATCGAATATAGCTTGTTTACTGTAAACAAAAAAACATTGAGTTACATAATGTGTCTTATACCTATTTATAATAGAGTCGTTTATGCAATAATAATAGGATATCAATGAATTGAACACCAATTTTTGTATCGCGATTTTTATATTATTCTGTTTCATCCACAGATCCACAATAGGGTTGCAAGGTGGCAATCGAATATAATAATTATTGTAGTACGATACATTTTATGTATTAAATATTTGGTAGGTCTGAGAAACGGTCGTCATCTATTTTTTAAACTCCAAAAATTTTATTTTTTTTCAATTATTTTATGGCAATACAAAGTTTGCTGGGTCAGCATGCAGCATAGTTTTGTGAATACATACATAGACGGAGTATGTGGATTAAATAATATTTTAGATTGAAAATATCTGCGAAAACTGGAAGTACGTAATAGATAAAGAAAGATATAACTGAACAGCGACAGCCATTCTAAATTCTAATCCCGGTCCTACTTTTGAAAAAGATACCGTCGTTACACCGTCATCTTAATTACTAAACGTAGCTCTGAATAAAATTTCTCGCTCGTCCATAGTTTAATCAAAAAGTAAGTAATTAAGAACAAGAACTTTGATTAATGAACTTTCCGTGGAAATTCATTGATTAAAGCGACCTTTTCTCGGGAAATTTGCTGACGTTACATTTTCATTAAAACTTAATTTCTAGTTAATATTGTTAATTCAATTTTGGATGGTCTCTTACATTCGAAAAGATCTTTGAATTTATTCATGCTTATTGTAATAATACTTTATTATGTAATGTTGTGTTTTGGTTTGGATGGTTTTGGTGCCTATGTATTTATGTCTGTTATTTTGACAGATCATTGTCAGTAGGTACATTTATGAAAATTAAATATACGTTCACAAAAATCGTCACCATTTTGCTGTAAATGGTGTATTTCAACAAAAGATATAAGGAATTTCTTGTAACTAATGCTTGTAGGCTTCATAAGATACATTAAAGCTTTAGGGGTAAATGGATACACTTTTAAAATAAAGTACCAGTCATGCTGCAGGAAGAGTTTCTTGCGCCGTTGATTCTCGCTCAGAGCGCCATTTGTTTCCGAAGCGGTGGTAGTGTTTAAAGTGACATCAAAAAGCATTCTAAAGTAAACAATTTTGAGAAAATAAATGTCTTTTATGCTTATATAAATATACTAGCCGTTCCCGACCGCTTTGCTGGGCGAATTTTAAAAGGAAATAAATTAATGAAGGATAGTTGGGTTTCGAAAAATAAGTAGCTATAAACCATCTAGGATAAATTTCGCATCGAATGGTGGTAGTTCCATGTCGATACGATCAGTGGTTTAGATGTGATTGAGCCTCAAACAAAGACCATTTTCATTATACATTTATAGATGTATAGAGGGGACAAAAGGGCAAGGGGGTCACCGGAAGGAAAGTGAAAATCAACTGGACATCCGTAATACCAGAGGTCAACAAATTTGTTGCCGGCCTTTGAGGTGGAAGTATGCTCTTAGATTGTAGGGCCCTAAGTCTTATCGGATCAGGAATAACGTTGAAACTTCGAGAACAGTCTCTTAAATAAGTATAAACAATGAGAAACTAACTCATATCTCTTAGGACTATCTTTGACTGGGGCACCACAGTGCGGTGGCGCGACATATAGGGAGTTACCCACCTGGTGTCCGTTTGGTTACGCAACAAATTTGGTAGCGCGATCAGCTCGGACGCGTTATATATGTATGTATACATATCTATGTATTTATTTACCTTAGTTTTTAAGTTAGTTTTAAGTTCTAGTCATTAGTCTTAAGTAAGTTAAGTGATAGGTTACGATTAATATTACGTTATATCAATAGCAAATAGCCAGGTTTTCCCAGTTTCCTGGATCCCCCCCCCCCACAAACCTATTGTACTTGAAGATCAAATATAGAAATTTGGAATTTGATTTTTTTTTGGACGCGTCATGACTCTCATGTATGTATGGTGTCTAGTTTGGTAGCTTACGGAAACAAAACCCGGTGATTTTATAGCCCTTGTAAATAAAATAATATTTTCATTGCATTATAAAAATAAAACAAATTTAGATCTTAAAGCCTGAAAGGTGTCTAAAAGTATAAAATAATAACTTGTATTAACTAAACGTACACGGCAATGTGAGATGCAGCTTTTGACGCAAAATCATGCCACAGCTACTTTCAGAGGAAATTTCCGATTCTCATCAGCCAAAATATGAGATTATATCTATCCCCGCTTCAATAATGAACCTCCAATATAAACAAGGTTTTCGTAGTAAACTTAAAGTGTTACTTAATACTCATCAAAAAGTACAGCAAACTCTTTTACTTGACACTAGTGCTATTTAAAAAAATATACGACCTGTGATTGTCTTGAGTTCTTTTTAGAGAGATTCTTATTAATATCAGTAGAATTAGCACTCATTCAATAACGCAATTTATATTGACACATATTGACACACTTTTTACACAAATTATCTTGCCCCAAGTTAAGCATATATAGCCTGTGTTATGGGTTACAAGACAATGATATTTAATACAATATACTTACTTAAACATACATATATTCATATAAACATACATAAATACATTTAAACATCCATGACTCGGAAACAAACATCTATATTCATCATATAAATGCTTGCACCTACCGGGATTCGAACCCGGGACCTCTAGCTTAGTAGGTAGGATCGCTAACCACTCGGCTATACAGGTCGTCGAATTAGTACTCACTTGTTATTATTATAATTATTATATTTTTTTTACTATTTTAGTGATCTAAAATATTCACGAAATTTTATGTAGTTTTTGTTTTATTTTTATTATTTTAGTATGGCAACCCTTTATATATTTATAACCTTTAAGTAGTTTGACAAGCCGCTAGACCCCCTGGGGTTCTCCGGAAGACCAGCGCTGATATCACCGGTGGGTATGATCAGTATTATGCTGAGGTGAAATCCAATTCTGCATTTCTAATAAAAATTAATAAATAAGTCTACTTGTGTACTAGGTTTTAAGTTGAAGAATAAATGATTTTTCTTTCTTTCTAAACCGTTCTGTTTTGTAAGGGCAGAAAACATTGTTCTAACTTCTAATGTACCTTAAAGAAGTTTGAAAAGACTTATTATTCGTATTATACTTGGCAAACTTCTATGGAATCACTGACATTCCTGAGTCAGAATCTAATAGCCAATACAAATGTAAGCGATTCCTAGAAAAGTGTTCACTTGGAGCGATGTAATTTGTATGAAGCCAGCCGAATTAGTGACGGAGCGAGGTGCGTAGCTAACGGGGTACATTTCGATGTATCCATTACAACAAATGACATTGGATTCACACAAGTCCGTATTTACTGGCGAGAGGTACAGGCGACTTCACAATAACAAGTCCAGACGAATATTAAGAAGGCCAGGTGATGTTGTTGTAACGATACTATTTGCATTCTATTTGTGCCTTTTTAGGGTTGGCAAAAAACGGAACCCAGATAAATTCGTCATGTCTGTCTGTCTGTCCGTATGTCACAGCCACGTTTTTCGGAAAGTATAAGAACTATACTGATGAAACTTGGTAAGAAGAAGATTTTCACACAAAAATAGAAAAAATAATAATAAATTTTGGGGGTTCGCCATACTTAGAACTCAAAATACTATTTCTAAACTGAATAGTTTGCTTGAATTACACTTCCAAAGTGGTAGAATGTTACTTGCTGCTATGGAACCCTTCATGGGTGATTCATTTGGACCGCAGGGTATTTAGTATAGTTTTTTTTTCAATTATAAGGGTAAAGACTTATAGTGCTAAAGTGCAAGACAACCTGTTCCAATCTTGACTAGCGTAGATACATAGAAAAATGTCACTTTAGCTTAATATTACACTCATGTGCTAAATAGCTGATATAATATATGCAAGTCCTTTATATGTAGAACATAAACATATAATATGTAGAACAGTGACTGTCTCTGGGAATTTCCTTTATATGTTTTTATTTTATTTACAAACGATGTTCACTGCTCGACGTAGGCCTCCCCCAATCGCCATAACGATCGGTCCTGCGCTGCCCTCATCCAACCTATTCCGGCGATCTTGACCAGAACATCGCTCCTTCTTGTGGGTGGCCTACCATCACTACGTCTTCCGGTACGTGTTCATTTGATTTAATCTCCTATATCAATTAAAAATGTAATTGGGTGTGCAATATAGTGAATAACAGATCAACGATATTCAAAGCGTAACCCTGTCAAAAAGCCTCTTGTTAAAGGCCCTAAAAGAGACAGTTTGATATAAACAATATTTTCTGTATTTAACTTATAACTATGCTGGTACTCTTGAGGTGACGACATCTTTCGAATATGCCCGATCTGATCCCGGCATTCCAAATAGCTCCAAAATGAGTCATTTTTACACGACCAAACAATTTTTACATACCATTTTCAATAACTATGCGTGTAGGTATCTTATTTTATTATAATAACTACTAAACAGTCATATCATATAATATAGACTGGTCTTAACTCTGGATACGCTGTCTTTATTTGCATTTATTTACCAGTGGGAGGCACAGGAAGCCGGCTAGATTAAGGGTACCATAACGGCGCCTATTTCTGCCGTGAAGCATTTATGTGTAAACGTTATTGTGTTTCGATCTGAAGGGCGCCGTAGCTAGTGAAATTACTGGCGAAATGAGACTTTTACGACGCAATTGTAGTGCCGCTCAGAATAGGGGTTAGTGCTCTTACATTGTAGGGCCCTAAGTCTTATCGGATCAGGAATAACGTCGAAACTTCGAGAAGAGGCTCTTAAATAAGTATAAACAATGAGAAACTAACTCATATCTCTTAGGACTTTTTTTTACTGGGGCACCACGGTACGGTGGCGCGACATATAGGGAGTTACCCACCTGGTGTCCGTCTGGTTGCGCAACAGATTTGGTATGTTAGGTTGTTAGGTTGCGATCAGCTCGGACGCGTCATGACTCTCTTGTATGTATGGTTTCTAGTTATTCAAGAATCCTGAGCGGGTAATGGGCCCTTATTTTTGTAAAAAAAAACTTTCATGCAGATCTTCTAGAAGTGTAGCAGACGGCAGCTAACCTTTTAAGACATGCTCGGTCGCTGTACACTTCTTCAACCACACATCGTTCTCATTATTATTGAAATAGATATATTATCGTTTGGAAAGCTGCATATTTCCGGGCACACGGTACAGCATTACTTTCCAGCTCACGTCTGGAACAGGATCAACGGTAGCGGTTGCATTCCAACGCAGCCAGGGTACGAACGAGACGCGCGGACACAAAAAGCACCCTTATATTATAAATGCATCAGTGGTCAAGTCTGCGCCGCGACAAAAACGGCCCGGAGCTGCCCGCCTATAAATTATTTATGCCATTTTTAGCATTTCGACGTTTGTGCGGAGTGACGGGGGGACAGGGATCGGCCGGGTGACATCCGCGCGTCACATTCATACAGAAAACTCTATTATTTGTCGATGCTTTATTTAGCCTTAACATCAATTCGAGTAATGTATTAATCCGTGGTTTTAACTTTTAAGAAATTTATTAAAATTGTTAGGTCGGAATCGAGGTCTTGAGTTCGATATACTACCTATATATTCTAAACAATTTGTTACTTTTTTTTTAAGTGATAACCCTTACTTCTGAGATAAATACACAAATTAAATTTGAAAACAAAATTCCTCTCGCGTTCCGTGCGAGCGCTTTCCATTGAGCCAACCGCTCGAGTGCCGTATCGTTGATAAATCTTGTATATGTCTGTCTCTCAGTTTGTGGCTTCATCTACACGTTGTACTTTACAGTTGATAACCTGCTCAAACCCAATATTGGCATATTCGGAAATTTACTGGAGATGACGCTCTTTCAAATCTAAATAATTTGTTATTTTTATAACCTGGCACACACATTTTACGACCTTGGAAGTGTCTCTCGCGCAAAACTATTCAGTTTAGAAAAAAATTATATTAAAAACCTCAATATCATTTGAAGACCAATCCATAGATGACACGTATGGGTTTGATGAAAAAAAAAATTTGTGTTTCATTTCAAAGTATGGGAAACCCCAAAATTTTTTGGTTTTCTAAAAAGGCTGTATTATACTATTATTCTACTACTGGTCGTATTATACTATACCTCCTATCTTGATGAAATTTTACACTACCGCCCTAAGCAAACACCGTTTAATTTTTATTTATTAGCAAGGTTTGTCATTTTAAGTGGAACTATTCTAAATAAATGTATAAAATTAATTTCGGTAATATTTTTAGAGTTTGTATTATAAATCGTCTTAAACACTTAAATATAAAAAACCTTCGTTTAAAAAAACTTAATTTAACACACCTCTTCTACAAATCTTATTATACCTTTAATATTAATAAAAGAATAAAGACCCACTTATCGGCAAACGGGTTAATAATAATAATTATATATAATTAATCTAAATGAAAACTCCTAAAAAAGCAGTATAAAAACTATACTAACATCATCCACGTAAACAATATTCATAAAATGAAAACTACTGGGCCAAACTCAGCCAAATTTTTATGGAACCAAATGGCAAACATTCCGCATCAAACTAAAGATGAATCACGAAAATCGGATCATAAATCTCAGCGTAAACGGTGTTCAAACATAAAAAAATAACCTCCTCCTTTTCGAAGCCGGTTAAAAATGCTAAATCAGGTGCTTTCGTAGATATACTAAAGTCCTGTGACAAACCCCTATAGTTAAAATATTATGACACAATAATACGTCATATTATATTGACAGTAATAACTTAAGCACAAAGAAACGACTTAGCTACAAATCGCTGTTACGCTTTTCAAATAATAACTCTATAGTCTCATACTAATTAAGTTAAATTAACTCAATTAGCATAAAATTAACTTAACGGCCGCGTATTTCAAGACAACACTCACGTTTATATCAAGATTATAGACTTAGCGGTGTATTATTATTGCATAAAATTAAAATGCGTAAGTTCTCAAAAATGTTAATTCCCAAGCAGTCGGTACTTATCGGGCTGTTAAATTTTAATTTTATTAACGCTGTCGCGTAGACTTATCTCGGTTATAACTTCGTAAGGAGTATTAATAATTATATAGTGAACAATTTTTCGCGTTGCAAGTATTCCCCAAACGTTCGGACGCGAGATACACAGTTTGAAGATTCAGTATATTTATTGGAGTTTGTATATTACAGCTATTGTAACATACTCTATTGATTGTAAAAGTTTAGATAGAAAATAACCAGTGGGAGGCTCCTTTGCACAGGAATCCGGCTAGATTATGGGTCCCGCAACGGCGCCTATTTCTACCATGAAGCAGTAATGTGTAAGCATTACTGTGTTTCGTCTGAAGGGCGCCGTACCAATTGAAATTACTAGGCAAATGAGACTTAACATCTTATGTCTCAAGATGACGAGCGCGATTGTAGTGGCGCTCAGAATTTTTGGGTTTTTTAAGAATCCTGAGTGGCACTGCATTGTAATGGGTAGGGCGTATCAATTACCATCAGCTGAACGTCCTGGTCGTCTCGTCACTTATTTTCAAAAAAAAAACTAGATTTTATTTTGCTCTAGTAATTATTGATATCAAAATATTTTTAAATAGTAAATGAAAAGTATTACCGTAAAGTCAAACTGGAATAAACTTTATTGAATTATGCTTAACATAAACGCTTTTAATCGTTACTAAAAAAAATCTTGAACGGCTCTGCATTGTAATGGTCAGGGCGTATCAATTACCATCAGCTGAAATTCCTGCTCGTCTCGTCCCTTACTGTCATTAAAAAAAAACTAATTATAATATCCTTATTACGCACTACATCTACATAGAGCACATGGCGTTGTATCATAGTAAATCAATCATACAACTAGATTACTGTTAAAGCAACGATTGCAAAACACATCAAGATTTATCGCTGGACACTCGGAACAATGGATATATATCATAAGAATGGCAGCATTGTAATACATAACGATATGAAACCTTTGTGCCCATTAGCAGTTAGCACCTACGTATTTTAGTTAGCGACATTAAGAAGATTAAATTTCTTATTATAAAGGTTCTCAAAATCTTGATACAATACACAAGTTGTCGAACCAAACCAGTGGCGTAACTATATCATCTGGGGCCCGTGGCAAATTCTTTTGATGGGGCCCTATCAGTAAAAATCATCACGTTGTACTCAGTTTAATTTGAATAAACTTGCGAGATTTTCACCGTACTCAATTACACGTTGTATATGTCCCACTAATGGCCATATGCCTCCTCTCTTACGACCGTTCCAAATATACTATCTACAGATAGAGATAAATTACTACCTTCTACTGTCAGTAATTAGCTGTCAATAATCTGAAGCTGACCCGATAAGTCATTCTTATCGCCTTATATTGGGACGCGTGAATTGAAATTTCCATACAAACTTTATATCGTAGCTATACGTCGTCCCATTGACAGCGTGTACGGATAAGGTGAGTTACCGTCCATAAGTTTATTTGGACAGAAAAGTCAACGATAGTTACGATTTTTATCTCAAGTAAGAGATAGACTGAATATTGGAGACTTCACATTCATCCATAGAACATAAAATCTTAATGCATTCATCATCTATTCGTTAGCTTTTTTTATCAACATCTTTTTGTTTAGGTTGGTTGAAACGCTTAACGATGAACTTGAAATTGTAGTGTAGTATTAAATTGTCTCACTTTAGATTTTAAGCAGAAATAAAAAAATATACTTTTCAAATAAAATACTCAGGTACAATGTAACAAAATATTTTTGAGCTCGCGGCCTCTTGGTTCGGGGGCCCGTGGCATTTTGCCAGCCCTGCCACGCTATTGTTACGCCACTGAACCAAACTAAGAAATAAATTCATTAATTTCACTTTTCTATTGAGATAGGAGACTAATTAATATTAGCGAAGAGTTTGTTAACAATTTTCATTTAAAACTAAACTCCGGTAAAGGCTAAAATTAATAACAGTATTAAAACACTAAAAACACAGTTGGTTGAAAAGATTGAAATTTAAAATGAATATCAATTCCTGCCTTATCGACGATTTTCGAAGAGACGAAATTTCATAAATTAACAAAAATCTTATTTTGCAAATTGAGAAAAGGAATAATTTTATTAAATTAATGTATTGTCATCGGTCCTCGATAAATCTACGAAGTATGAACGAAATCGCGCGCGAATGAGTCGGTTACAAACACACATACATACAGGTGATGCTAATAAAAAGCGTGTTAAAAGACTAAGAACGGTCTAATCACAATTTGAGTTGCAAAATGCTAATAATGACAATTTAATTAAATAATTTTCTCTGAACATAATATATTTCAAAATCTTGCAGTGCAATCTTTATAATTAAATATTAGTATGCAAAAGAATCATTTCAATGGCGGGTATACATATTAAGTATAAGTTGATGTAGCTATACATAAATAACAAAGAACTGTGATGATTGTAGGTAACTGAATATTGAGACTGTGGTAATTAAAATTAAAAAGAAAACATAATCTAAATGGATTAACTGGTTTAAAAGTAACCCTGCTGGGGTGTTCCAGAAAAACAGTAGTTCACAAGACTGTGGATGCGATTAATATTAAACAATAATATTTGAATGAATATATATAAATAAGTATCAATTATCGTTAAAAAAGTACTTTTTACAAAATCCTTCATTCATATTTGCTTTTTATTGATTTCTGTACTACTTTGTTTAAAATAAGATCTATGTTGCTATAACTGTTAAAAATAATTGTTCTTTTAAATTTAAATGTTTGTGTTATCTATACTAATATTATAAAGCTGCAGTGTTTGTTTGTTTGAACGCGCTAATCTCTGGTACGATTTGAATGATTCTTTCAGTGTTGGGTAGTCCATTTATCGAGGAAGGCTACGGATCCGTAATAAAATTGCTATTTTGTAACACAAGGTGTAAAATCGAAAACCTATTTTTGCGTGCGCTGCAAAAACTATTGACAATAGAACAAAATGATGTACAGGCTATATATAGGCAATATTTTATTACTTATAAAACTATCGCGTGAATTATACTTTATATGGCAAAACAACGTTTGCCGGGTCAGCTAGTTTAAAATAAGAGGCTTCACTCACAGATAAGCTTCTTAAAGTTTAAGTGTGCGTTATTATATTTTAAGCTATAAACTACATCGTATTTTAAATAAATATTTACAACAAATGTCTAAAATATAGTATAAAGGAGTATTAAACGCCTAATTAGAAGATAGGGCAAAAAGCAATCATCATTTAGATACAGCTAAAGGTTCCTCTTGTTGATATCTACGTTAAGAGCTTACAATTTATTTATAATACAACTGTCACCTGTTCTATTATAAGTGTAACTCTTCAATTTAATAAGTCTAGAATGCAACGTTGACGTACGAATATTATTAATTACTAGCTGACACAGCAACCGTCCGCGTCGTATTGCCATATAACATATTAAAAAAAAATCAATTATTAAAATTTTGATGCAACCGATTCTCAGACTTACCAAATATATCGTACTACAATTATTGTAGTCGACTGCCATCTTGCAACCCTATATCGGTTTGGTGGATGGAACAGAATAATATAAGAATCGTGGTACAAAAATAGTTGTAGATCGTAGAAGGGCGAAAATTTCAATTTGTATGACGTATTTTTCAATGCTGAATCATAATATAATAAAAAAAAATGTCAAAAAATTAAAACAAAAAGATTGGGTTGGACTACCCTTAACATTTAGGGGGATGAAAAATAGATAGTAGCCGATTCTCAGACCTACTGAATTCGCATATAAAATTTGGTAAAAATCAGTAAAGCCTTTTCGAAGGAGTAAGGTAACTAACAATGTGACACGAGAATTTTATATATAAGTATTAATATTAATTAAGAGTAACATCGAAAACTAAAAAGAAATTCGCAAAATAAGTTTAACACCATTACGAAAAAGGAACTCTTTAGTATCCTAACCTATCAGTTATCATCATATCGTAGGTACGCTATAGGTATGCATGGTTCGTCATGCTCACTGAATGGCATTGCTTGCGGCGGCGTCGTGTGCCGGGTCATCTCCTTCCCTCCAATATTTGCGAGGGGAACGATGGCTGGTTATTGTGGCAATATATATGGCAATTACTAATTGTGATAGTAATCACGACCATCATGTTCACGAAGCATCCTTACACAAACAATGAATTCAAGCTCTAAAGGTTGATGCATCCAATATACGATAATATATATATACAGTTAATTCTTTATTACTTTTTAGTTTTTATGAAATAGTTTATATTATTTAAACACGACTTATATTGTAAAATACTCTATTTGATTGAAAAGAGTGGCCGTTGAGTTTCTTGTATGTTCTTCTCACGAGCTCAACTATTTACGAACATATGGTAAACTCAATAATTTAAAAGAAATATTTGTTTGTAGTGACGCTTCAAAAGCGCATAGTTTAAGCCTAATTGAATAAGTTTATTTGACTTTGACTATCACGCCTAAGGGATAGGCGCAAAAGTGTACAAAGGCTGTATTTCACCGGCTATATATTTGATTTTCTCGTAATGGGAACAAGCGGAATGCCGCAAAGTATATTTCTGATGTCTCTACACTCTGTACACCTTTTAAAGAAATAGCTACTTTAGATGCCAGCTAATAAGACTTATTTAAAATCGTACTTAGCCCGTTACTCTGTTGGACTAATAACACATTGATAAATTCGTTTACGCAAACATTTTCTCGAATAAGACAGCAGTCGCTATTTTTACGTTACTTAGCTATTTACTTGTGTCTATAAAATCGAGGACCAATCTGACAACCCAAACTTTACCCTACAACTCGTACTTACTATGAAACAACAAGGAATTACTTACTTTGCCTACTTATATAACTTACCTAGGTTGTAATATTTTCTATGTATGTTATTCTGAGAGGAGCTCCCCACAACTTTGCACAACCCCAGGTTCGAACACGAGAATACAAGCATTGCAGGCAGGCTACGATTACCTCTATCCAACGAAACAGATTAAGTAAATTCTGTCAAAAGCAGATAAGAAGAGAAATAGCAGAAACATGCCTGGTGGCGTCTATACTGAGATATTTAATTGCAGACGATAAAGAACGAAAAATATTTCACTTACTCACTCATATTATAAAACAAAGTCCTCTGCCGTGTCTGTCAGTCTATCTATTCCCGAAAAACTCAAAAAGTACGGCACCTATGTTCATGATGTTTTCACCAATGGATAGCGTGGTTCTCGAGAAAGGTTTTAATATATAATTTGTTAAGGTTTTGTATACATAAACGATATTTGTTAGCGGAGACGGAAAAAATAAGCCGTCTGGGAGCTTTCAACGAAAACGCTGTCTAAACCCTTTGAGATATAACAAAATAATGTATGGTGGAATTATGCATCTTATATAGGTCTATAAAAAAGTCCATAAAAGCATATGTCTATCTCTTGAGGGTAACATACTGTCGCCAACTTACTACTTTAATAAATAGGCAATTATAAAGCGGTATGTAAAAGCTGCTTCACACAAATACGATATTAATCTTTATCATTTTAAATAAGTTAGGTATTTTACTCTTTTACACCAGCTTATAATTGCTTGATGTGATAAGACCCTTCCCCCGCACCGTCTTTCCCCCTACAAACAAGGAACGATATTTGAAGGGTATGAATCATTCATAAATATATAACACATTCCGATAGCTTTAGACTATATTATTCCCGAAAACTTATCAGTCAGCTAGTACTGTATATTGGGAACTATTTTTTATTTAAAGAAAATACGGGAAGAGACAAGCAGTACGTTCAGCTGATGGTAATTGATACGCTCTCCCATTACAATGCAGTGCCGCTCAGGATTCTTGAAAAGCCCAAAAATTCTTGCGCTCGTCACCTTCATACATAAGATGTTAAGTCTCATTTGCCCAGTAATTACACTAGCTACGGCGCCCTTCAGACCGAAACACAGCAAAATTTACATATTACTGCTTCACGGCAGAATTAGCCGGCATCCTGTGCAAAGGCCTCCTACTAGTATAGTGATAATAGACAAGAATGCCTCGGTTGAGGCTTCAATACACTGAGATATTCGAACTTCCTGCACGCCACATTGGCCTTAAGCCCATTAGGCAATACTCGTAACGTATCATTAAGTTTCAGCCCACCGACTCATTATCATCATTTCATATACATATTATATATGTGCGGATATATTTTATAAATGGCAACAACACCGGTCCGACGAGACGCCGGCCGCGACACTTCAGGGACGCGAATCACCATCTAATGCTAGCTTGCCAGGTTATTAAATTGAAAGCTATGTATCGGCACACTAAGTTTTAACGCTATTTTTAGTTATCTGTCTATATAAAAAAGTGTGTGTGCACGCAAGAAGTTACACTTCAAAAAGGCATAAAAGGCATTTATTTTCTCAAAATTGATTCCTTTAGAATGCTTTTTGATGTCATTTCTAATATACTAGATACTACTACCGCTTCGGAAACAAATGGCGCTCTGGGAGAGAAGAAGCGGCGCAGGGTACTCTCCCGTCATTCTTTATTTGCGTTCTTTTTAATAAAAATATACAATATTGAACTTTCATTGCTTAATGCTATAAAATAATCATAATCTAGTCCCAGGCTGTCCGATCACTTAGATATTCAGCTGTGGAGTAATAGGATTTACGACAGAGCCATTTTTTTATAAAACATTTAAATTTATTTATACCTCAACAGTGGCTGGGACTTTATTATAAAAGTGTATAATATGTAGTGTAAGTGTCCATTTACCCTTACCTCTTTGGCCTAACGAAGCAAAAATCATTAAAATGATTTATTCCTCGTGCTATTTCACGTTTTTAGAAATAACAATTTTGCAAAAAAATTCAAAAAGATGGCCTTGACAATTAATTATTTAATAATGAATACGGCTGTATGGGCTTGAACCCTTTGCCTGTCTTAATAATGGACGAAGATACCAAAAAAAAAACGAATGACGCAAACGTCAGAAAATTAAAGGAACCAACTTCAACTTCTTACTTTTGTGTTACAGCGATGCGCGCGCATCTTAAAATTTCACTCTCATCATTATTTCATAACGCGCTTAAAGAAGTATAACTTCAAGAAACGCAGAATTCGTGACATTATGGTTATATTAAATACTTATTAAAGTTATGATAATGTATGCTACTTATGGCCTTAATAATGAAAAGTATACATTTGCTGATGCGGTTTGTAGCATCTGTAAGTAAAAAAATTAAATTCTCTATTGGACTAAATATGCGATTCTACTCTACCTTTCTATGTCGTCTCCACCGAAGAAAATTATTTGGCCTTAATAACGAGAAATTTATTTTTTCTGTGATTTGTAGCGTATCTGTACGTATTCTATAGGTACGTTTCTATGACGCCAATGAAGAAAATTTTTTGGCCAAGTACTTGTAACTCAAAGAGGTTCTCAATTCGATTGGTATTTTTTTATGTATGAACACCGATTACCCTGAGATTTATGATCCGATTTTTTGATTCTTCTTTAGTTCGATGCGGAATGTTTGCCATTTGGTTCCATAAAAATTTGACATTGTTTCGCCCTGTAGTTTTCATTTTATGAACATTTTTTATGAATATTTTGTTAGGAGTGTTCATTTAGTTTGTTTATATATTATTATTATTAACCCCTTTGCCGATAAGTGGGTCTTAGGCTAATCGTCATCCTTAGGTAATAAACGTTCTTCACGATATTAAAGTTTTATTGCTGATGCAGTTTATAGCTTATCTCTATTCTACTCTACCTTTCTATGTTGTCTTTACTGAAGAAATTGTCATAATTCAGTGACTTATCTAAACTAATAATTATATCAATTTTGATTAATAGTTTCCTTATGCAGCTCATTGCATACAAATTAGTAGCATTTTATTACTTTTACAGTGTGGTAAGACTGCAATTATATCTCGCTTTCCTAAGGTGTAAATACGTTAAATGATACTAAAATAATTATACTCAGATAAATTAAATTTGCAAGCGGAATCCCTCCGTATTTCGGGGGGACAATAATCCAAATCGTTTCCTCGAATCGTGGAGGCTAGATAAACTTTTAATTGGCAATTCCCGGTGAAATTCCTTCATGAGCGGCGGTTGACAATCCCGATACATTCCCGAATTGCCACCGGACCGGGTTTTTACCATGTTCGTGAACCCGTTCCATTCCACCATCATTCGACATTAGCCCTTCTAAATGACAACTTTTTACGCTCGATTTCATTCGATAGTTGTTTCAAAATCAATGAATATTAATTATTTCAAGAATTAAGATCGTTATCAATGCCTAAGCATAATCAATCTGATCTCAAGATCAATCTGAGTAGAATTTTATGAATAGGTGCATGCCAGCTGAATATTTGCATAATATTCAGATAAGCAATGTGCATGTTAGTTAAAAAACTTAACTTCTCTTATCAAGACAACAACTAAAACTCTAATGAAATGCCAATTCATAGTTTAAATTCACCTTAAAAATTAATTAAAAGTATGGATTAACAATTATGCAAATATATAATTAATATAAATCCCAAAAAACACATATCGTTATCATAAAGACATAATTAGTTACTATATAAATACAGGTATAGGTAAGCTTAATAATAGTAGACAAAGTAAAATAGAAAATACACGGTACTAAGAATATCTAAGATCCGCGATGTTAAAAGTTCAAAATTGTAAAAGACAAAACTATATCGAAAGATTAAACATATGTACAATTTGTTTTAAAGTGCAGCTGCCTATCGGTGGATTCTAACTCACAAACGCAATAGTTGAAAAACTGAAATTGAAAACCGAGATCGCGGATTTCAAAATGGCCGCCAAGCAAATTGAAAAAAGGTTTCTTTTATAAGAGTAGGTGTTTAAAACAGTGTTATCTATATATATGTATATCCTATTCGATAGAATAGAAACATAGATTTGATTAACAAACAAACAAAACAAACAGAACTCAAAAAAAGAATGCTGGGAGTTTCATGCGCCGCTTCTTCTATCTCAGGGCGCCATTTGTTTCCGAAGCGGTAGTAGTATTAGAAATGACATCAAAAATAATTCCAAAGAAATCATTTTTGAGAAAATAAATGCCTTTTGCGCCTTTTAAATGATCCAATAGAGTAAGTTTTATTTAACTCGAGATATATAAGCCCTATTATATATATATCATCACAATTAACTCAAACAATGGGATTACTGTACATCAGTTTCGCAGCGGGTCGCGACCGCTCATCCTCTCCGAACGGGATATCGCACAAAAAGCGCGCACAATTACGCGTTCGCTCCCATCATACTATTGTTGAGACTTTCATGAACCCATCGAACTTGTTGCAATTAAAATTTCTCAACATTGTCGATGCGTTCGTAACGCCGGGTCCACACTCCACGTACACCACGCCAAAACATAAATTCACATTTTATTTTATTAACTTCACCTGTATGTATGTTTGTTTCTAACCGACTCATTTGGGCGCGATTTTGACCCACTTTAAACGGCCAGATTTCGTTTAAACTTCGTAGATTTATCGAGTACCGATGACAATATTATTTATTTGAAAAAAAATATTCCATTTTTCTATTTGCAAAATAAGATTTTTTTAATTTATATAATTTTCATCTATGAGGTCTATAAGGCAGGAATTGATGTTAATTTTAATTTTCATGATATTTTTTTTACTTTTTAGTTAGGTTTTCTATAAAAAGCGTGTTATTTAATTTTTTTAACTACTATTTATTAAATTACAGTAACCAGATAAAACTTTGTTTACCAATTATTTTGAATTATACATTTTCTGTAATCAAGTTGAAAAACATACATTGTCCAACAAAAGCTTTACTAACTCGACTTAATCGTGTAGAAACAATTAAAAGTTTACGTTGAATCCTAGTGTTAACATTATGGTTATCACACACGAATAAAATTTGAAAACAAAATTTATTAACGTTTTCGCGACCTCTCGCGTTCCGTGCGAGCGCTCTTCCAACTGAGCCAAGCGTTCGAGTGACGTACCGTTGATTAATCTTGTAGCTTTGTTCTACTCTCAGGTCGTAGCTTCATCTACATTATCATAGTTTCTAGAAATTCGCTAATGTACAATGTACATACAGACAACTTTCTTTCTCTGTATACACATTGTACTATAGCTCGGAATTCGGAATTTATTTACTAAACTTTTTTGAAACACAAAAAATTATTCGTGTAGTTCAGTAAAAGATTTTTTCGAGTCCAATACTTCTGTTCTATTTTTTCGGGTGAGTAGCGCTCCCCACCACGCTTCATAGCTCACTGGTACTATCGACGTAACAAGTCCTTCCCTTTTATGGAATTTCAAGGCCCCACAATACAAAAATAAACAAATAAAGCAATCCGTATATAAATATTTAGAAAATGCAGCGCACTTTAATCTGTTACTCAGTTACTTTATTGCTTAGCAGCTAATTCATTTAGCAAAATAACACTCACTGTAAGTACAAGTACACAATACTCAAACGTAATTTGAACGAATCTTGGGCAGCGGCATGTATAGCTTATAAATGACTTGCTACTCAACTAAATATTAGCCTAGTCCAATCATGCTCATGGGAAGCCGCTTTCATTCGCCGTCATTCTCTATATGTGGACAAGGCCTAACATTAAGTGTGGAACTTTATAGCGATTTGAGATAGACTGCTAGTTATAAATCTTTTTCAATCACATATTACGTTATTGTTAATTTTAAAATTATCGTAGTATTGATGGATTTGGAGTGTTCTCCTTGATTGATGGATCATAGGGTCGAGGGACTTATCCTAGGAAGCATCCCCTTGCAGAATAGCAGTAAACGATGGTGCGGTGTTCGTCCTGAAATATCCAGCATTCAAGTCTTAATGTGATGGGCGCAGTGCTATGTGGTCGGGGTACCACCGTACGCTACGCCTTAGATTATTTAGGAATGCGTTTGAGTTACGACTCAGACTAAATTGTCACTGTTATGGACAGATGGTCCGTCTGCTCGTTCCTTTAGGTACTTATTCAAAGGAGGAAACGGTGTGTTGAGAAAACTTTATAAAGGCGGAGTCATAATACGAAATCCAACTAGTCTTTATTGTAGATTCATAGAGCCATTTAACAATTGCAATAAACAATTATTATTGTGTATATAAACTTTGACAAAAATTGCTCCGACTGATGGCGCTGTCTTAGTCGACTCGAGCCGACGTTACCCAAACGAGAGTTACATTGTCGAGCATTACAGATCAGTCTCATTCTATAGCCACAAAATTAAGTCACAGCGCGCCTTAACATTTCAAATCAAAAAAATTGCAGTTGTAAAGACTGCCGATAGAAGTGAAACCTTAGAACCTTTAGTATTAAATTTCGAAATTTCATTTTTAAAAATAATTAAATTATTAATTTCAATTTATTTTGAATAATATATTAATCAAACAATAGCACTATTTCACTTTACACTCAATCCATTCAATTATAATATATCGACCATTCACTTAAAATCACAGCACTAATTTTGCACAATACGTCAGCTGTATAGCTACAGATATACTGCTAAAAGCATTTCGGAGATGCAAACTCACGAAATTTCACCCATACACAAAGTGTCTAACTATACATCATATATATTTATTTTTTCAATTATATATTTATCGCGTGCGGCAGTCATGTGCATGTCGGTGACGGGAATTCATAATATTCTCCCTACCAAAAAGTGCCCAAAGCGGCTGAAAAAGTTGTCATTTCAAAAATATTTGTCACATTATATAAATTAGTAATGTTTAACAATTAATTGGACACAGCATTAAACCATCTGTTATTGGTATAGAATTAACTTGAAAACTACTATCAGGTGAGCCCCATACTCGTCCGTTGTTGGCTGACATTAAAACAAAAGGGGCCATTGAATGATTGGCCAGCACGTAATTACCGCAATAATGAATAGAACCAGTTCGTCCACGAATGGTATCCCATTTATATCGAGCTCATATCTATTCGCGTCAGGGCTCTGGCGGGATGTTGTAAAAATTTAAAAAATGCAAGTTCCATTAAAATTATTGAGCCAATTACTGGTTTTATCAACGCGGGGACAACCGCGAATTGGTCGTGTAAATTACACTTAAAAGCTCATAGTTTTGTATTTGCGCTAGTATGAACGTTAATTAATTATTTTTTATGACGACGTTAATATGATTAAAGATATATTTAGATTTATCAAGTTAGTTTAAATTTCTATTTTCATTCGCAATCCTAAAATGCCGATCCGGGACTATTATTTAATTTTTGAAGTTTTACTTCTTTAGGCGCTTTATGAAAAAATGATGAGAGTGAAATTTTAAGATACGCACGCATCACTGTAACAAGGTCTAAAGTAGCAGGTTGAAGTTGGTTCCTAAAATTTTCTATAATTTTGTATTGTCATCGGCACTTGATACGTGGGCAAATTATTAAGAGTATCTTGAATTGGGTGATAATCACATTCCGTTACATACATAGAGAGATACTCGCGAAGCTAATGTAAAGCGTATAAAATACGCGATCAATAAATAAAACCAAGATAAGATAATATCGCAAAGAGAACATAACTAGAAGCGCTACCGAGATAATGACACCAAGAGCGCGTTACTTCCAGTTCCAACATAGAAGACACCAAACAGGTTTAATGAAAAAATGAAAGCGCTCAATGCAACACGAAAGCTCGTCCCTAGACGACAAAAGGTCGCGTAATCGATGCGCCATGACATTATGCTATTTCAAGTTCGTCACTGCCATAATAATAAAACCGTCAAAGTATAAAGACGACTACTCATTGCCCGTCCTCGTTACAGGCTAAATATTATAAATATGAGTCTGTTTTAACTTTGAATAGAGATTTCGACGATACCTATTAAACTTTAAAACTTCGAGGGCCAAAATTCCAATCACGAGAGTTCTATTAAGGCTTCGGACCGAGCCAATGGCCTTGAGGAATCGAGCGGAGCTAGGTTACCTCTCCCGCACAAGATCGCCATAGTTTTAATTGAGAAATAGAAGATTTTTTAATTTATTACAAACAATACAATTTGCTTTACCAAAACAACAAAACTATATTGTCATGTTAAATTGTATTGGTAAACAGTTAATAATTTTACCGAGATCGAATGATTAACATGGCTCCAACTGTAAAAGTTAGGGGTATTTTGGTGATTTTTTTTCGCAATGTCTATTAAAGATAGATATGAAAAGAAAATTCATTTCTTGTAAAAACAAAAGCTGTATATAAACAGTTTTGGACCATGTTTAATTAAGAAGACAGGTTTTTATATAGGTTATAGGTTATCACGGGCTATTATCCGCAACTCGACGACTACAGCGCGCCTATTTTGCGTAAATATATTTGCGTATATAATTTTGGTAATAATAATAAGAAATAATAATACTATAAACAGTTTTACCAGAAGCAGCCAATCAAATCAGTTATATTATAAAAGTATCATTGATGTGAAATCGAAAGTCAAGCGCGATAAAGCAGAGCGATCTAAAAAGCAACTTACACACATCGAGTTATAACCACTATCGAACCTTGTAATAAAACGACATAGATATAGGTTAGGCCGTCACAATAGCATTGTAAAGTTAGTTTAAATACATTGTTGATACAGTCTTCAATTCACTGGGGCCCATGTAACAAATTAGTTGACTGTACATAAGAAAACCTTCGAGTGAATACAAAAGAATTAATTAAGACGTGTACACACCTTCGCAACGAACATTCGTTCGATCGACACTGAACAAAATAATATAATGCTAGGCTCCAAAGGTAGCCCTAGTTTGATAATGTGTCAGGTGTGTGGTACTAAATACAATTTATATATGTAATAGTAGAAACGTACAGATCCACTGATAGTAGTAGACATCATAGCTTCTTGAAACATTAGACCAGCGTTTCCCAAAGTGGGGCCCACGCCCGAGCCCCACAGAGGGGCAATTTAAAAATGGAATCGACATGACTTTAACCCTTTCACTATGGGTTATTTAAATGCAATGCTAGATATCAATGACAAATTTAACAAAAAAGATAAATTCCAAGAATGTGAAAGAAAAATTTTACTACCGTTTCCAACTTCATATTTAACTGAATGTGGATTTAGTGCTGTAAATGTTTTACTGATAAAAAAAAATCGACTTGATGTAACATAACACGGACACTTGAGATTAAACGAAGTAAATTGGAACCTAATATCAAATCTCTGTGCAGCAAGCATCAAGCGTAAATGAAAATTCAACATCATTTTCTATAGAATTACAGGTTTTTCAATTAATTAAAAATTATGCAAAATTTTTAGAAATGTTAAGGTGGGGCATGGTCTATAAAAGAACACTGCATTAGACGGATTAACCGGAGCACCGACTTCGACTTAAAAAGGAACTATTGTTAATTCGCGCCATATTTGCTTGAATGTCCTTGAGGACCTAGTACTTGGATCTGTATTAGACCTTCAACTGTGTAAGGCTCATTATATAATAATTCATAAGCATTTAAATAATAAAAATGATGAAATAAGTATTCTAGTTCTAGTGTAAGTCACGTGCCGAACTGAAAGAAGCTGAAAAGAATGACTTTTTTTCTAATTGGGCGAAGCGAAGCTGAGCGGAACTCCCACCGGGTGACTAATATTGTTATTACATTACTAGATATATTTCAATTTCACATTTGCAGTGATCGTAAACGAATGTGCACCCAGCTTAATGTCGGTATAGCGTAGGCCCGCACCAGTGTATATCTAAGATTTTGTAAGCGCGCGTATCTATCATCTACTGTTTATATTTTAATATTTTTAATTACATGCACATAGTAATTAGTAGTAATAGGAAATTGGACACAACCACATATTTTTGTGTTGTCTGAATACGATGATGTAAATATTTTAGAATAATTAAGAGTCAAAAAGCTCATATCAGTTGCGGAACAAACAAATCGCTAAAAAACATTTGAAACTGTAGATATTATAAATGTGAATGTGAAGTTTGTATGTTACGCTTTCATGCATTAACCACCGAACCGATTTTGATAAAATTTAGTACAAAAAAGAACAAAGGCGACCTTTTATTGCAAAAAAATACATGGAGGGGTTGAAATAGGGGATTACAGTTGGTATGCAAATTCGTTATCATCGAAGATAAAACTATGAAACTGTATTTAGACTCTTGATAAAAATCATTTTATAAACATTTGTTCGGGAAGTTTTGAAACTTTGACCTTCATGGCGATGAAATAGGAGATTGAAGTTCACAGGGAAATATTATTAAACATACTGTCTACAACGACAAGGAATATGCGCTGTATAATATGAAGACTGCTACCAGCAGCGGAAAGAGCAGTTTGTGTGTGTATTATTTGAAAAGTATCATTTATTTATTTATTTAGTTAGTTAGACCAACAACACATCATTATAAAATTAAAATTTTAGCAAGTACACAAGGGATAGTACAATATGACATGTCTTTACAGGTGTAAACAACATTTACAATAGTGCGAAAAGAGTAACAAAGTTGAACAATTAAAATTAAAGAAATGAAGAGTTATACAAAAATGAGGATATTAAGTGACTTAAATACATTACTACTTTAAAAAAAAGAGATTTATAAAATTTATAAGTATACAACAATACATTAGTTTATTTCTTATATTTAACTTATATAACTAAGATCTTAATATTTTAATGCAGTCGGTTTTAAATTTATTGATATTAGTCATATGAAAAATATCTATATTACTATTATTTGCAGTGATATCGTTATAAGAGCTCATAATTCTGTTTAAGGGGGCTTTTTGTACCTATATTAGTTCTGCTGATTGTTTGGCTGAAAAAATTTTTAATAGGGAATCTTGGTCTATTTCTAGGGACTGAAAGATTTACATTTATAAGACATTCTGGGGATATGATTCTACCATGTATAATTTTATGTAAAGTAGACACATCAGTTATTTTTCGTCTTATCTCCAACGAATTCATATTGAAATGGTCCAGTCTTGTTTTATAGTCTGCACGATAAGGGCAGGTTTTGTCTTTAAAAGCTAGAAAGCGAGTAAAATTACGTTGAATACGCTCATTCATAAAAAATAAATGCCCAAAGAATCATAAAAAATAAATGCCCAAAGTAATTATTCAAAGATCGCGGGTAAAAATATGATTATAAACTGTTTGACTACGTATATTTGTAGACACTTTGCCCCTTATTCATAATAGTCTGCTAACTTAAAGCATTGCTAATTCTCACTCTGTCTTCTTCTATTGACCTAAGTCAGAATGAGAAATAACACTCTTTAGCAGCTGTTTTAAGTTAGCGGACCATTATGAATAAGGGGGTTAGTTTTTCCAATGAAATTTATTTAATTGTATATATTTTTGGATGAGAAGAAGTAACGACAAGCAAGACGTCTGTCTACCTGATAGTAAATGATACGCCCTGCCTATTTATCGAAACACAAAATTCTGATTCATATTATGGCATCTCTCACAATATACATAAACAGACCACACTTTCCTAATAACATCTTGTATTTTTTTTATATTTTCGATAACCTCGTAGAAAACGTCAAAATTGCTCATGGTGATGAAATTTGACAAACTTATGTTCAAATTTTTTTTGTTATATTTTTTTATGAAAGTCATGTACAAGACGAGCAGAACGTAATGCAGATGGTAATTGATACTGATAATTCTGAGCGGCACTACATTTGTGCTCGTCACCTTGAGACATACGATGTTAAGTCTCATTTGTAAGTGGAGTTACCAGTGGGAGGCTCCTTTGCACAGGATGCCAGCTAGATTATGGGTTCCGCAACGGCGCCTATTTCTGCCGTGAAGCAGTAATGTGTAAGCATTACTGTGTTTCGGTCTGAAGGGCGCCGTAGTTAGTGAAATGACTGGGCAAATGAGACTTAACATCTTATGTCTCAAGGTGACGAGCGCAATTGTAGTGCCGCTCAGAATTTTTGGGGTTTTCAAGAATCGTGAGCGGCACTGCATTGTAATGGGTAGGGCGTATCAATTTGCCCAGTAATCTCACTAGCTGCGGCGCCCTTCAGACCGAAACACAATAATGTTTACACATTACTGCTTCACGGCAGATATAGGCGCCGCTGTGGTATCCATAATTTAGCCGGCATCCTGTGCAAAGGAGTCTCCCACTGGTAATTCAACTAATCATTGTAAAATTCTCTAATCTAATCTTAAGATATGACGGAATTACTAAAGTTTGTAAAAAGTGGTCAGACGTAAACAAATATAAATGTCAGTTTATCTTCGTAGCACTTCAGCTGGGATTATTTGTTTTTCGATTACTGTACTGCTGCTATGAATGACAGTGTTAAAACTCTTCGGAGTGTGGTTTTAAATAGTTCACACTGTAGTCTGAATATCAAATCAAACATTCATCTAAACATCAAAATAGAAACTGATAATAATTTTTATGCGATCACAAAAGTTAGCAATGGAAATTCGCACAGGTCTTGAACTAAATTGAATAATCTACACATTATATAATGAAAATGGTATTTGTTTGAAGCTCTTTCACGCCTAAACCACTAATCGTATCGACATGAAACTACCACCATTCGATGCGAAATTTATCTTATTTTTAGATTTCCAACGTTCCTTACTTTTAAAATTCGCCCAGCGAAGCAGGCGGGAACGGCTAGTCTTTTATATAAAAGAGATTTCCATCTGTGTATTGACTCATCACGATATCTCTGGAACCATGAGGCTCCGAGACTTGAAATTTGGTAGGAATATTCCCTCGCCGAGTACAGGTCAGTTAAGATTTTACGAGATTCCACCCGCAAGAGTATTTTTTAATATGAACAGAACAACGTCTGTCGGGTCAGCTAGTCAAGAATAGCGGCCGTTTTCAATAACCTATCTCTCCTTAGTTTAGCTAACTAGAGGTAAGACAAATTTATCCTTTTACGCTTACTCACATTTCAATAACCTATCGACGTAAAGCATTGGACTGTAACTATACTGGACATAACTATGGATAGATCTTGTCATTAAACGGTGACAGCAATGTAACCTAAACTACAGATACGTTATTGAAAACGGCCGTTAAAGAACTTCACTCACCAGTAAAACCGTATGATTCCTCTGGTGTTGAATGGGAGCTTAGGGCATTCTTCCTATACCACAAAAAAGCAATACAACGAAAACAATTTGAAAGCATGAGCCTATTACTGAATGAACTATTAATGAAGCCTATATATTTGGACTGATTTTACGATGTCGGAAGCCATTTTTAGTAACAGTTGTCTCATTACGTCATAGTACACAAGACTCTTATTGATCATACAAGCGAGCACCGTATTAGGAGACACACGGCACACGTTGCTCATTACTTTGGTGATTAGTAATGATCTATAAGGCTTGTTACACACGGTATAGCCGAAATAATTCAAACGTCCAAGTCACTCAGACTGAACGTGATCTTGAACAATGAGTACCAGTGGGAGGCTCCTTTGCACAGGATGCGGCTAGATTATGGGTACCACAACGGCGCCTATTTCTGCCGTGAAGCAGTAATGTGTAAACATTATTGTGTATCGGTGTGAAGGGCGCCGTAACTAGTAAAATTACTGGGCAAATGAGACATGAAGATAACATCTTGTCCCAAGGTGTCGAACGCATTTGTAGTGCTGCTCAGAATTTTTGGGTTTTTCAAAAATCCTGAGCACTGCATTGTAATGGGCAAGGTGTATCAGTTACCTTCAACTGAACGTCCTCCTCGTCTAGTCCCTTATTTTCATAAAATCACAAAAAATAAAATGTTTGTGGTGTGTGTGATAAAACAATATTATATTGTACTTAAGGCCGCCATACCAAGAAATCACCAAAATAGCGCATAATTGTAACAATTTCTTTTTCTCTTTATCGGTTTATATTAAGCTTTTCTTTACATTTATATCTATATTAGACATTGCGAAAAAAATCACATAAGTACCCCTTACTTTTACAGATGGAGCCGTGCCAATTATTCAATCTAGATAGAAATTGTTCGCGAATGTATTTATTATACACCAATACTATTTAAGATGACAGTCTTTTTAGTTTGGTCAAGAAATTTGTAGTATATTTGTAAAAAATTAAAAATGCTTCTAATTCTGAATTAAAACTATAGCGTTTTCTGTGCGAAAGAGTTAACCAAGCCACACTCGATTCCTCAAGGCCATTGGCTCGGTCCCGCGCCTTAACCCTTCAATAATTTTAGGGATTCCTGTTGTCGTTCATTGTAAGATCTGCAGTAACTATATAATTAAAAGAAATGTTATAAATGTTCTAATCACACGTAATAGTAGTTGTATGGTTGTTATTTCAATACTTTCACGGTAAATTAATTTACTTTGTCGTTTGCAAATATCAGTTTGTTGCCAAAATTTCAAAATCAGTTCAGTCAACCGCACAACTAGGAATTATTAAAATACTAAGCAGATTTTTTACTATCCTTTAATATGTTATATGTACTTGATGTTAAGCATAAGCATTAGTTACTCGAGTAATGATAAAAAAACATCGAAAATATTTTTCAAGTCGTTATATTAAATAAATAAAAATCAGAAATTATATCTGGTTACTTTAAATAAATAACACGCATAAATAAATAATAAAATATAATTTAATTTAATATGTAATTCTTGCGTTTTAAAATGATAATACTAATAAAGATAAGTTATAATCATTGTGAAATAGTTTTGAGTAATCATACCAAGGCGAGTATTGTAACTTAGAATGCTGACGTCATACCACTAAAATCCATTCGCATGTCCTGACGCAAACTTGCTTAATATAATAACCATCAATTGTATATCTTATTCCGCTGAAGCAAGAGTTGAGACTTGTGTTCTCAACATTTATTGCTAAGCATGAAGATAATCACACGCCCTAGCAAAATGATCTATCGTAAATGAAAATTACAATTACCACGCAATGTGCGACCCACGCTAAGTAAAGTAAAAATATCTGAATGATTTTTGAAGCCATCTTGTATATTATTGTTAATTCACCATGTATTACAAAGAGGAATCTTATTGTCGCTCAGAGGTCAATGGAGACGGCTATGCTCGGAGTTTCCCTGTGAGATCATATCAGAAATGAAGAGATACGTAGGAGAACCACATAGCTCAGATGGTTACGAATCTGAAGTTGCAGTGGGCAGAGCACATAGTTAGACGGACAAATTGCCATCGGGAAGTAAAGTCCTCGAATGGCGACCACGTACCGGAAGACGTAGTAGGAGACGATGTGGTCAAGATTTCTGGAGTAGGTTGGAAGAGGGCAGCGCATGACCGATCGTCATAGCAATCATTTGGGGTAGACATTTGTCCAGCAGTGGACGTCGTCAGGCTGAAATGTTTGGGGCAGTGATATGAAAAAACAATACAGGTTAAATATAATGTTACGTATCTTTTATAAATGAAACATTTGATATTGACGGCCATTTTGAGACTTGATATTTTGTTGTTATGGCGGCAAAAGTAAGACATACTGTTGAAATTTGTGCTGTTTATAAGATACACCTTCCTAGCAGACACACAGACGGATAGCAAAGTATTAGCAATAGAGTTTCCGTTGGTGACTTGTCGGATATGTGAATGTAAGTTTGTTTGTTACGCTTTCACGCCTAAACCAATGAACCGATTTTGGTGAAATTAAGTACAGAGATAGACTAGAGCTTGGAAAAGGACATAGGTAGGTATATACTTTTTATTGTGAAAAAGTATAAGGGGGGGTTGGGATAGGGTATGGAAGTTCATCATTATCTAAGATGACACCATAAAACTTTGTATTTAGGTACTTGATAAGTCGAAATTTATAAATATTTGTTCGAGAATTTTTAAAACTATTATCTACATGGCGATGAATTAGAATACTAAAGTTCGTAGGTAAATATTATTAGAGACTGTCCACAATGACAAGGGATATGCGCTGTATCACAGAAGAGCACCACCGGCAGCAAACAGGAGTTTGTATGTGTATTATTTGCAAAGAATCCTAAAAAATGAAAATGCTGCCCAAAGTATCTATTCCACGCGGACAAAGTCGCGAGTAAAAGCTAGTAAAGAAATAATTTCAAGTTTAATAGTTCATCTTTACAGGAAAGTCCAACATGATATCTTATACCTACTATTTAAACTAAAAAAAGATTTTATTTGTTTTTATTTCTCGAAGTTGGGCGATCTAGCCGGACTGAGCCTATTCCGGAACATGTAATTCCAATCCAATTCCAAGTCTACCACTTCACTACCACCTTTCTACCACCCCATTTGTATATTATGTGTGAGAAGTAGCAGCAAAAAGCTATTTACCGTTAAAGCCTTTCTATTTCCCTTTAGTGTTTGTTAAATGTGATTTAGGAAGGATAATATTTGGTATTTTAATTAATTCTTGGAACATTTAAGCTTTTTCATTGAATCTCACTTACATCTTCACGGTGTATCGCACTATGATTGGAAATCATTCTATTCAAATCCTTCTTTACCGTTAATTAAATGCTTCAATGCAAAGAAATTTCTTAGTATCATTTTTAAATGAACCGAATCGTCTCCGAAAAGAAATCGTCGAAGACTTCGTTGAATTATGAACAAGCATAATTTAAATGTTTTTTTACGTATTCATCATCCCCACAGGATGGTATCTGATAAGGTTGTAATGTCACATTATTATGTTTTAAACGATGAAATTGCAGATTTGTACTGACATTTTCAAATATGTTTTTACTTTTATTTTCAACGTATCCATATTTATTTTTAAAGCCGAATGAAAGAACAATTGGAAGGCAAACAATCCAATGTTCTACATTCCTTTAATCTAGAATGTTCTAACCGGCACGTGTATGAAGTTTCACTCTGAAATCTCGCATCAAGGAGGTATAATTTTAAGCCAAAACCTACCCTGTACCTGACGTCACCAAAATGGCAGCCTATCCCATACTCAATGCGCGGGGATTACAATAAAATTAAGGTATCTAGGATTCCATAGTGTGTCCATTCCAATAACGAATATTTAATTTAAGCTCGAGCAATGGTAAAATTTACAAACCCTAGGTGTTTCCCTTCTGTCTACATGGATGTGGATTAAATTGGATGCATGGGTAATTTCGTATGGATGAATGGAAAAAATGGTCCTCCACAGTGCGGTTTTCAAGAAGATTTCTCCCACGTACTACAAAGCTGTGGAATGAATTTCCTTGTGCGGTGTTTCCACAACGGTATTACCTGGGTACCTTCAAAAAAAGCGCGTACGCCTTCCTTAAAGGCCGGTAACGCTCCTGTGATTCCTCTGGGTGCAAGAGAATGTGGGCGGTGCTCACTTAACACCAGGTGACCCGTACGCTCGTGTGTCCTCTTTTTCAATAAAAAAAGATTAATTCTACATAATTAATGAACTAATGTGCATGGACGTGTCGGGAACGATCGAACTAGTTGTTCATACCACGATCGGGAAAGTAGGTACTTAAAAGGGGAAAGGGGCAGAGGTACCAAGTATTGTATATGTACAGTGGCAAAAGAAGTGCGTTATCTGCGTACCTCTGTGAGAGAAAAGCGTGCTTCGTTGTATGTCGTACTACCCACAAGCTAGCAAGCAACTCACGATTGATATAAAGATGTCTTTTAAAATTAAACAGTATTATATTTTATTCTATTCAAAATATTATTACAACGAAATATACTTTTAAATACTGAGCCTGCGTAACAACAGTTTCAAAACTCAAAGTCAAAGGTCGTTAGGCAATAATGGTCGTCGAAAGTTGTAACGATGCTTGATTATGATAAATTATTATACACAGTGTCTATTCACGGGCGAATATTATATCTAGTAATGGTGTGGTTCAAACGATTAGTCCTAGCAGTCAAACATTGCAGTCATTCGAGTAGGTGTTTGATTTTACATTATCTCGAAATGTGTCGACACATTCATTTAATTTATTTACTTGACTACTTGTCCTAACTGACTGATTCATCAACGCAGGGTAGCCGCCATTGCTACAAACTTGATATTTTGAACAAAGGGATTTGTAGTAAGGATTAAATAGGAAAGTAAACCAAAGTTAAGTATGGCCATTTTGTTTTAAAGTTAAAGATTGTTTTAGAACCGAAGTTCATTTCGTAGAAATAAAAAAAAAAGTCAAAATGAAGGTTGGGCGCGGACGGAACACCATGCACATTCGAATCTAAATTACAGTCATAATATATTGTGTAATAAATACAAATAGTGACTCAACTCGGCTACCACACGATGGAGTGCAGGAATGAAGGAGAGCGGCGGCGTGCGGTCGTGCCGGTTCGTTCCATTACGAATCAGTACTGCTACTTAGGATTGTCGTAACGTACCCGAAATTAGGATCCTGGGAACGCGTGGATTTGAAGCTGTGTAAGATGGTCTGTGTAGAAACAGGCAAGAACCATCGACTATACTATAATATATTTCCTGAATTTGTGCTCAGTGAGTGCTGGTACTGTCTGGTATGTTATTGTGAAATTGAATACCACGACCTTTGAAGGAGCCTTTAAAGCAATCATCTTTAAACGGCACGTACAGTTTATTCTTTCTACTTGAATTGAATGAATTCAAATCGCAATTTTTCTTAAATTTTGTTATATTTTTTCTAACATATTATGTATTGTGAGGCAAGGTTTAGGACATTATATCTTCGGCGCATATTATAAATTGCTCTTTTAGCCCTCTTTTGGAATACTTTGAACATTCGCAGCATTTCCCCAGAATCAAAATTTGTAGGGTATTTTCCTTCAACATAGAAATATTTAATGTGGCAAGTAATGCCGTCTTAAACTACAAATATAGGGAATAATCTGAAAACTATACATTTTCGAATTAGGTATATATACATATTTGTATGGGACTTTCGGTGGACGAGTCTGGTTTGTTAAATTTCTCTATTAAACAAAAATATTGCTATGGCTGTGAACAGTAGCAATAGTATAATTATATCACAAACAATTACTCTCAGTATAGAAGAGAAAAGAGCAAAAGCTATAGTTTTATTTTTGGGTCAAAAGATTCCTTTTAATCAGGGATGTTGCAGATGCCGATATTTTCACATCCGCGGATACGGATGCGGATGCGGAGTTTAGCAGGCTCACATCCGCGGATGCAGATGCGGATGCGGATGTATAAGATATTATGTAAATAAAGTCTATCCATGAAGAATTAAAACAATGACAACGTAATTATTAACATTTTTATTGTAATCAAACATAATTAAGTACTTATTTTTATGTTAAAAATATAAGTCATGTATAATGTAACTGAACACCTTCTGTTTTTTATATCAGTAGTTGAATTTAAAAATAGGAGCATTATACTTGATGAAGAGTAGTATTGCCGCCTTTTCTGGTTCTAGTCTGTTACGCAGAGGTTCGTAAATTAATCCCGCGCTACTAAATAGTTGTTCGCTAGGAACACTGCCCGGTGGAGCAGATAAAAATCTTCGTACTATCGGCGATAATACCTTGAATTCCCCTCGATGTACACTCCACCAGTTTAAAGGATTTTCACTCACATTTATTCTTTTTTTAGTACGGTAAGCAAGTAACTCTTTTTTTAATACAGCTTCAACGCTACTATTTTCTGGCTCATCTTGACTTTCGTCTTCACTCGACGAATCTAACATCATAGCCAGGTCGTTTTTTAAGCATGGCTTTTTGTTGAAACCTGAAGTCCCTGGTCCTAGTTGTTCTGTTTCATTTTCCATGCAATCAGTTATTTTAGCCCTTTTGGCATTGGTATTAACTGATTCAAAATTGTCATTCTCAATATTTATCATTTTTAAAATGTCATCTTTAATCTTTTCTTCAGTCACCGGTGTGAAAAATTTGTGCTTATAGCGAGGATCTAAGTAGGTAGCGATGGTATATAAATTGTTTTCTCCCAAGCTAGAAAACTTTGTAGAAAGTTCGTTTTTCAAAGTCGTTACAGCCTGACGAATCGGATCAAACTCTTGCGATCTTGTTAAATATAAATAGTCATCAACTTTTTTTTCAAGCATTTGTATTATCGGTATCACAGATGAAATAAGAGCAGAAGAGCTGCTCAGTTCCCGTGTTGCTTCCTCAAAAGGTCCCAGTAATTGAATGAAACTTTCAATCATTTTCCATTCTTCTGGTAGAATAGGGTCAATTTCATTATCATTCATGTAAAGGCTCAGAGCATCCTTTATCTTTGAAAAACGCTCGAACATGTAGAATGTACTGTTCCATCGTGTTACACAATCTTGAAACACTTTCAGGTGCGGTTGATTCAGTCTGTCCTGAATTGATTGCAGTTGTTTCTGGGCAATGGTAGAGTGATTGAAATGGGTCGTAATTCTCTTACATTTTTGTTTTAGTATTTTTATGTTTTCTTGAGAACCTAAACAACTACGGATAGCCAGTTGTATCTTGTGAACAGTACAGTCTATATCATTTAATGCTGCTAATCGCGCGGCTCGTTTCATATTAGACCCTTCATCTCTGATTAGGCAATGCAGTTGTTGTTTTTTAATGTTCCATTCAGAAAGCATGTTACTGAATTTTTCAGCAACTATGTCACCAGTGTGACGGCCGTCAAATGTCTCACATTTCAATATTATCGATGATCTATCAAAGTTTTCTGCAATTCCATGGCAAGTCAGGCTAAGCAAAGAAGCGTTTGAGCTAGGATCCGACCAAATGTCAGACGTAAACGACATGTTATCAAAATTTTCGATTAATCCTTTAACTTTTTGAGCCACTTTGCTATATAATTCCTTGCATACAAAATCTGTAAAAAAATTGCGTCCCCTAAAGTTATATCTTGGTGCTAATTCTTGCATCAGTCTACGAAAACCTAGCCCTTCAACAAAATTAAACGGCAAATTTTGAAGTGCAATCATTTCTCCAATGAGTTTATCAATTTTTTTAGAATTCAAGTTATTGACGTCCCACTTCTTTTCTTTTAGAACCATTTCCTCTAATGAAAGTTGTTTCTTTGATTCTTGCAGAGGAGTGGTAACTTTATCTGAAAAATACACAAATAAATAAAAATTTTCGTTGTAAAAAACTATTTACTTAAAAGTAATTAAAAAGTGAGGACATTTTAAAACACCAGAAAACCTTTCTATCAAATGTCCAACTTATATTGCAAAAAATAAAAATAAAAGGAGTTTATTCCTTATAAATATTTATAAGAAGGAAGGATCCCTAATGTTTTCTGGCATTAACATTAAATATAGCGTGAAGCTAAACTACACTAAAAAGAAAAGGTACACTTTTTGATAGTGATAAAATTTTTGCAATCAGCCGAATAGTTTTTGAGTTAAGTAATTCACTATTCATATTTTAATATCATATTAAAAATATACATTTATGTACAGGTTGTTTTATTTTGAAACAATAAAAAAGTAGATAAATGAATTACATATATTAGTCTTTTTACAACTGACGTTTTATATGACAGCAAATAACTATAATATTGAGTGGAAACTTAGCCAATAAACCACAACTAAAACTATTCTTTTATTAAACTAACCAAACAATGCCTCAAGTAAATATTAATTAATTAAAACTATTAATTATGAAACTTACTTGCGTCAGATTTCATCTGTTGTAATTTTTTTTCTTTACTAATGTTCTCAAATGTAGAAAATTCTTCTGAGTGCATCGACTTAAGATGGTTTTTTAAAGACGACGTGGTGCGGCCCTTGCGAGAGTAGCTTTTTTTGCATATTTTACAATCAGCTTTATCCTGGTCTTCTTTATTTGGTTCAAAATAATCCCATACATTACTTTTGGTCGGTGGTGACATTGTTGACTAAATAGTTAGATAGATAAACTATCAATAACGGGAATCACACTGGAAAAATAACGAATTTCGTCATAAAACGATATTTTTTCCTACAATAAAACGTATTACCGGCGTAATATAATAGAAGTTACCCTGTGATCTTATGGATATTAGTCTTAAATAATATAAAGTTTTCTTGTAAACTCTTCTTATTTACACACTGTATCACAATAACATTAAAAATACCTATTTATCTTTATGATACGATAAGTAGTTCACTTTCACTTCACAACGCAAACAAACACGTATTTATTCACTTCCACTTGCAAGGAAAGGAACAAACAAATGATGCACTAGCGAAAACAAACAAACGTGTCGAATCTTGTCACTAATTTCTTCGCTCCCATTGGTTATTGTCACGTGCGACCGGCACGCGTCAATCACCGGCCCCGCCCAATTTCTTTCTTGTCGCTACTTGTATAATATTCGCATCCGCATGAACATTCGCATTGATTAATGCGGATGCGGAAGCAGATGCAGATGTCCAAAACAATGCGGATGTTCCGCATTTGCGGATGCAGATGCGAATGTTCGCAACATCCCTGCTTTTAATGTAATAAAACCATGCCTTACGCTAAACTGTTCAAAGATGAGCTATCTATCTAGTACGTACAGTTTATATATGTACTAGACACACATTGTATCAACAGCAAAAAAAAATATATAATCACTTCCGTTACGCTACATAAAAACTCGTTCAGTATGTTACTCGTTGGCCGTAAGCTTCTAATATTTCACCACAGCTGTCGAGACTGGAGCTGTCCGTCTAAAGTGTGAAACAATCGACGTTATGGTGGCTCGCAAAGACTAACAGCGCAGAACGTCCACTGTATAGCGCAATACGGCGCGGCGTGAGTTAATTGCCTACGCGTGGCCTGGCCACAGGGCCGTGCATTAGTTTTCTAGCAAGGTAGGCACTGTATATCTTACTAATCGTAGTTGAGCTTTGGAATATGCAACCTAGAGATTGTTTACCGTAAGTATTCAGTATCTAGCGTAAGGAAAGATCTTATTAGGTTGTTTAATGTGAGGTGTTCAACAGTGGGAGGCACCTTTGCATAGGAAGCCGGCTAGATTATGGTTACCACAACGGCGTCTATATCTGCCGTGAAGCAGTTATGTGTAAACATTACTGTGTTTCGGTCTGAAGGGCGCCTTAGCTAGTGAAATTACTGGGCAAATGAGACTTTACATCTTATGTCTCAAGGTGTCGAGCGCAATTGTAGCGCCGCTCAGAATGTTTGGGTTATTCAAGAATTCTGTGCAGCAATGCATTGTAATGGGTAGGGCGTATCAATTACCATCAGCTGAACGTCCTGCTCGTCTCATCCCTAATTTACAACAAATGTTTGGTTATAAAATAACATCAATATGTCATCATTATTGTTATAAAATAACGGAACCAAATTAAACTAAATTAACTTAAACACTTCATTTATTTAGGTTGGCACGAGCTAGGCACTGCCTAATTGCCTATATGATATGCACGCCCCTGCCTGGCAATAGAGGTCAAATCTGACGTTGAATATTCAAGTGTAAATTAAGTACTGGAGGTATGTTATGAACATATTATAATCTTTATGTATGTTGTTAACTGAGGTTCAAAGTCAACCGCAAATGACAAAAGAACTAAGTCTACTGTTTAAATGTAAGAAACTCCAAATGGATATGTTTTCCATATTTATGTTTGAAAAGTGCAAAAAGTATCTGGGAATATTAAATATTTGAATAGCGACGCCATTGGGCAGAGCGAATTATCCGTAAACATTTGTCGACAAATGTAATTTTTAACCAATCCTCTCAACTTTTTTGCTTAGTGTGACCAATGACGTCGACTAACAAACATACCGAGAGCTTAAATATTTTGAGTTATGTTCTTTGATTAACGCGAGTGTTACACATTTAAATAAAACACTTTTAAAGGATTTGAGTCCCCCTGAAATCGAGATCTGGTAAGGTCTTGAAACTTCGGGTTAACTAAAATAATAATAAAAATGTAACTTTTACGAAAAAATCGAATGTAAAGACACAGTTATAATTACACGCGTTTTAATCCTTTAAAAGTGTTTTATTTCAATATTTTGAGTTAATTGTTGGCGTTTAATATTCATTATTATTATATACCGATGCAAAAAATTTACATATAAAAATTTTCATGTTATAAAGATGCCACCTCTACGAAAAGATTGACTCATTGCGCGTTGTCCCTTCTACGATCATTTATTTTGTGGAAGAGAGTTCAGGTCAGATAAGTTATAGGTTTCATATAATATTATATAAAGGTTGCAAAGAAATATCATATTTTTAGATGAATCGCAGTGGGAGGCTCCTTTGCACAGGATGCCGGCTAGATTATGGGTACCACAACGGCGCCTATTTCTGCCATGAAGCAGTAATGTGTAAGCATTAATGTGTTTCGGTCTGAAGGGCGCCATAGCTAGTGAAATTACAGGGCAAATGAGACTTCCTGAGCGGCACTGTAGTGTAATGGGCAGGGCGTATCAATTACAATCAGCGGAACGTCCTGCTCGTCTCGTTCATTTTTTTTTATTTTAAAAAAATGTTAAGGATGAAAAAGTTCCGCGCGATAAGATAGAGTCAGGCCGCCATTTTAGAGAAGTCATAGTGACGTCAGGCCCAGGCACCCACTTCAAAAATCACCAATGAAATGTGCTGTTTGCAAACGGATGACAGTATGCTTACCTCTTGCTAATATGGTAGCAAAGTTCCGTCACTATTCCAACCGCAGCTAACATTTTTATCCAAAACGAAGTAGTGTCTATTGAACGAATGTAAGCGTTTGGTAAACTCTAATTGCAAATTAATGTGTAAAAACTATTAATAACTAAAATTAAAACAATTAATCATTCGTACAGCACAGTAATTAATGTTATGAAGTATTTGCCGGATCTATAGGTTAACCATAGCAGACACGGCAATTTCGATGATTTTTTTTGTGTGTTCCAGTGAATTTGAGAATGGTTTAGATTTTCTGTCCATATATAATTCTCCTGCCCATGTGTATGGTAGTGAACCCCTCCTAACGGCTGGACGCTAGTAATGTCATAAGTATTAATAAGCTATGGAAGAGCAGAGTTTTCTAACACAGGCCCTAGAGCCCTTAAAAGGAGGTCCCTATCATGAATATTGATTTATGTATATAGGTACTTAATAAACATTTTATATTTGTATTTGAATAGCGTACATTATTATTTTCTTATACTAGTAATTGCCTAATGAGCGTAGTGTTAATTAAGGCTGGGGACCGAGCCAACGGCCTTGAGGAACCGAACGGAGCTAGCTTATCTCTCTCGCACAAGATCGCCATAGTTTTAATTCAGAATTATAAGCATTTTAAATTTATTCAAATATAACACAATTTTCTTTACAAAACTAACAAAACTATGTCATGATAAGTAGTATTGGTGTAAAATTTTTAAATTTTCGAACAATTTTTATGTAGATTGAAAGATTAGCATGGCTCTCTGGCATTCTTTACGCACTGTCTATAAAAAATAGAAATGTAAGGAAAAAATTAAATTTCTTCTCATATTCTGCAGATATACAATTATTTTTTGTACAAATATATGCTTTATATAAACCGTAAAGAAACGGTTTCATTTGTGCGCTATTTTGGCGATTTCTTGGGATTAAATTATTAACAATTTCTAATACAGAACAGTCCAGAATACTTTTAAATGAATATTGCCAAACTACATGATCCAGCTACCTGGTTTTGAGTAAAGGACCCTTGTGAAGCCGGAACATGTGTCGGCCAGTAATGAAGGCAGCACGTGCGTTGTGCACGGCATTATGTAACGCCCCTAATGATACTTTCAACTCACCACCGACACAAAAACAGTCGAAACAGCGGCCGGCGCTCAATATCCAACATTGATGTGAATTCTAGATTTATTTCCATTGTATTTAACTGCTTTTTATTGCATATTGTATACAATAATTGCAATAAAGGTATTAATTAGGCTTAAAAAGCATTCATTTCCTCGAAATTGATTCTTTTAGAATTCTTTTTGATGTCATTTCATGCTCATGCCCATATATATATATATATATATATATATATCTTATCTATATATATATATCTATATCTATATATACATCTTATGTCTCAAGGTGACGAGCGCAATTGTAGTGCCGCTCAGAATAGGGGTTTTTCAAGAATCCTGAGAAGCACTGCATTGTAATGGGCAGGGCGTATTAATAACCATCAGCTCAATGTCCTGCTAGTCTCGTCTCTTATTGTCATTGAAAGAAATAGTTGCAGAAAGCATCCTTAAAGTTAATGTTTCATTATATCACATGCTATCTTTGACTGTCAAGGTGAAAAAGAAAGTGACGGTGTCATATTTAATAAAACATTAACTTTAAAGATGTTTTCTGTAACTAGCGGTATGACGTGATTTTTAAAGATCCGCAGTATTAACTGCGCATAACAACAGTATATTACCTAATTCCTAACACACCACTAAAAGGCGTACCCTAGCATACAGCCTTATAACTCCGAACCTTTTGTGGGTCGCGGACTGCGCCTTGAGACTTACAGCACATGATCGAGATCTAAAGAAAATTTCATCCCAATCAATAGTCGATCCAGAGGTACTTAAAATATACTGGGTGGCCGAGAAGTTGACGTCCAAACCTAAAATTTAAATTTGGCTCATTTTATTGGCCAATGTTCTGGGAAGTTTTTAAAAATAGTTAGAAGCCATAGGCTCCCCAATTTATGTTATTTTTGGAACATTTTCATGAATTTAGCTGGAGCAGTTATCTTGAACTTACGACTCAATTCTAAACTAGTTCCGCATTGTCTATTCATAGTTTCTTATGTGGTTATTACAACCGTAAATAATAATTATCAACAATAAAATTAACTAAAAGTGTTCAAAAAAATTTGAAAAAAGTCCTAAACCACAATTAGGTAAAAAAAAGCGTTTAAAAGGGGAAAAAAATTATTATCTAATAAACTACTAAAATCGTAGAACATACATGGGGGTGATTCGGATACTCATCACCATGAGGCTTTAAATTTTAGCTTTGGACGTCAACTTCTCGGCCACCCTGTATTTACAAAAATTTATAATAATACAACAACGGCTTCTTGAAATATATAAGATTTTATACTTGATTTTAGCCTCTATTATATTCCATTTGGGATACCTAATATATATTTTACAAGTTTGCAATCAAAATTGTTCTTCGGACACGTATTAACCTAACTTTGTAAAGACTTTTTGCTAAATTCTAAAATACGATGCTCGATTGTGATATTTTTCCTGTAGATTTAAGTTTTTACGCCTAAAAACACAATTTAACATATCAGTTTGCAAACTAAATTAAGGATGGGACAATAATAACGCAATATTCTTTTTATTTCTCATACTCGGAAAGTAATGTTGTCTTGATCTGTTTATTGGGTAGAAAATGCTGCTTCCCTCCATAGAGAGGGAAAAACTCATACAAATTACTTTCCACCTAAGGGCCGGAATGAACTTCAAAAATAGAACTGCTTTCAGCTGAAAAGAGTTTTAAGTAAAAAAAGCTGCGGCCATGTGACTTTCTAAACAGCCAGTGTGAACTTAGCGCAAACTTCTTTGAGCGGAATAAGCCGCAACAATTACGCGGAGAGTTCCATATTTAAAATTTAAAAAGTTGTCATTTTCATCGTCATCAATTTGACAATTAATTTTAAATAGCTACTACTAATATTATGATTTAATATCAATAAATAGTTTAGATAAACAACTAGTTTTATTTTCCTCATATTCGAAATGAAAAGTAAAGTGCTTAACACGGGTAAAATAATCAATTCCTACTCGGACTACAGCCGTCCTTGCTGCGCTCGGGCGTCTAAATACCTCGGGAAGATTCTTTCGACCCTAGGTTAACAATCTAATATTATTCTCTTTTATCATAGATCAAAAGCTAAGAGTGAAACAAAAATTATTTAGGATTGCAAATTTATTACAACATCAGCATCCCGCGTACATTTGATGCCCGTTTCGTCATAATGACGTATAAATACAAACACACAGGATGTTTCAAAAAACGTAGTGACAGATAGTCTATGCGTTAGTTATAAATGATAACTAATTAATTTATCTAAGTATAAATAACACGCATAATTAAATGAAGATAATATAGTCATGATAAACCAACAATTCGTTTTTTCCATCCTGTGTGGCTTGGCGTCATACGCCTGTCATCGGCATGACATGTCCGCTCCCTGAACATCAGCCTTTCAACTGCATATTTCAAGCAGATAATTACTACAGTCTTTACTTCTGGTTTATCTTTAGGGAAACTATTTGAGGAGAAAATTAATAGATATTTAAGTAGTAAATTAAATGTTACGGATTATTTTGAGAACATGTAGTAGTCTGTATTAATTGTAAGGGTTGCCCAGATGGTAGGTGGGTGTTCTCAGTAGCGATCCTGATTTTTTTTATGGAAATAAGGGACGAGACGAGCAGGACGTCGTTCAGCTGATGGTAATTGATACGCCCTAACCATTACAATGCACAGGATTCTTAAAAACCCAAAAATTCTGAGCGGCACTACAATTGCGCTCGTCACCTTGAGACATAAGATGTCAAATCTTATTTGCCCAGTAATTTCACTAGCTACGGCGCCCTTCAGACCGTAACCCAGTAATGCTTACACATTACACACCCACCTCTTCACGGCAGAAATAGACGCCGTTTTGGTGCCCATAATCTAGGCGGCTTCCTGTGCAAAGGAGCCTTCCACTGGTATGAATTATTTAGACAATGATTGCCAAAACCTTACGCAATCAGTATTACGACAGGTGTTGGCATGTCACAAAAGAAATATAAAACGATTGCTTTATTCCCGACATCTCGGGCGCGGTGGATCGGAGACAGCTACTGGGTATTCAGCCGAGCCACTGTTGCGTGACGTGCGCCTTCGACCGCCGATGCCCACATTCCTAATCTTGCGTCCGAGAGATGACTTAACATTTCTTAGACATTTTATAGTCACTTTAATCATTTACGGCCGTTCCCAATATACTATCTACGGATAGAGATAAATTACTACCTTCTACTGTCAGTAATTAGCTGTCCCAATATATACAATAAGTCAATCTTATCGCCTTATATTGGGACGCGTGAATTGCAATCTCCATACAAACTACTATCGCTGGTAAGCTATGCGTCGTCCCATTGATAGACAGCGTGTACGGATAAGGTGAGTACCCGTCGAGAAGTTTATTGGGACAGAAAAGTCAACGATAGTTACGATTTTTATCTAAAGTAAGATATAGACTGAATATTGGGAACGGCAGTTAAATTGATACATTGATACCAACACTTTTTTTTCCAAAAAGCATTGACCTGTATAAATACCACTGGAGGGGCTGTTCCATATGTTTAACAGCAAACTTTTTGTGCCTATTTGAAGCGCCACTCGCGAGCGTCCAGAGAACTACTTTTGACGTATAATACAAATGGCTGCAAAGGAATGCACAATACTCTGAAGTATTTTTGTATTTTGAATTAATTTCTTTCGTTTTCCATGTTTTTTTATAGTTCAAGAACCAACGTAATAAAGAACACCATTTTTTTTGTAAATAGTTTCCCACCATCTATCGATGTTTCATTGAGGTTGTCATCACTAGTTTTAGTACCGCAGACCCTCGCTACATGCCATCAGCGCCAAAATGGCGAATATCAAACAGGCACAAAAGCATTTTTAGTACCGCTAGTCCTGTGGTATATAGTAGAGGTGAGTGCCAAGGCACTGCGGATCATCATTTGCCACTTACAGATAAATATTGACTTTTGGCACTATAATGTGTTTAAGTAAAATTGCGTCAAGACGTAAAGATGATTTGAGAAACCAAATTACAAAGGAAATTCACTCTTCTATAGGTTTTCTTTTCTAATATGAATCACTTATGAATAACATATACACGATACATAACTAAAATTTAATTTTCATCAAATTTTGAAATATATTTTTATGTTACAATTATAATACAAAAAGATCTATTCACTTGGTCTTAGGTACGTGATCGGCCTACCTCGTTTGAAAAACTTGCAAACCCCTTATTATATCTACTTTTTCCTGCATTAAACTGAATATTCAGACCCAAAATTAAACTGGCAGCAAAGAACTTATAAATAAATTACCAGTATAGGCTTTTCCGACGCTGTCCCTAGTGAGATAATTAAAAAAAAATCCATAAAATACAACTAAAATCATAATCATTATTTCAAATACAGAAGCTCATTACATGCAATCTTCATAACATCCGTACGATGTTACCGATAAAATAATTTACACGGGTAATAGAACAACTTTTTACAAGCTTAATCTCCAGTCAAGGTGTGGCCAGTAATTTAATAAGATAGTTAACGAGGAGTCAATATAATCACGTCGGCAAAAAAATCACTGTCTCTCGGTCTACATTAGTCTTATACGTTTTGTGACTAGCCGAGCGGCTACCGGCAGCCTCTCCTATCTGATAAACACGGTTCAATCAAACCGAAAATAGAATTATATTACATGTAGGTTATTGATAATGCTGAATCTTGTTACACGAGAGCCTGGAAAATGTTGTGTCAATTATTAATGGAGAACATAATTATGTTCTGAACTACACTGGCCTTCAAAAGTAAGTATCACACTTTTAAAATTGGGATAACGTTTTAAATTCACAAGATATACTTTCGAAATAAAAAGGACTCCAAAGAGAATTTAATTTTGTACATAAAAACTTTATAGTCGGTAACCTTCTTTTAAGAATTGGCTGAAAAAAAACTTCAAAAACAAAACCAACCACCCAAATAAATAACATGTAATACATTTTAGTTGAATTTTTTACACTAAACTAAAAATGTCTATTTTCATTGTTTTATCTTTTTTAAGTTAAAAATGTTACTAATGTATAATTTTAGTTTCTAAAAATTAAAGCCTATAAAATTTGCAACAAAACGTTTTTCATCTTAAATCTCTACCTTCTATAGTTAAGAAAAAAATTTAATTTGAAAAGTGTGATACTTACTTTTGCAGGCATAGGGCATACTTTTTCGAATGGGTGATAGTTTTTGACTTTCAATTAGTACTTTAATATCCTATTTTGAATAAAAATATTTGAATTTGAATTTAGAATACATGAAAAAGCAGATGAATGGAATTGGTTAACATTGAGGACAAAATATAATACAAACACATTATACTTAAACAAAATACTTGAACCATTTTTTACGGCCGTTCCCAATATTCAGTCCATCTCTTACTTGAGATAAAAATCGTAACTATCGTTGACTTTTCGGTCCCAATTAACTTATCGACGGTTACTTACCTTATCCGTACACAGTGTCTGTCAATGGGACGACGTATAGCTTACCAGCGATAGAAGTTTGTATGGAAATTGCAATTCACGCGTCCCAATATAAGGCGATAAGAATGACTTATATGGTATATTGGGACAGCTAATTACTGACAGTAATTTATCTCTATCCGTAGATAGTATATTGGGAACCGCCGTTAAACTATACACTATAGTTTATTCAAAGGGCGCAGTGATACGCTGTTTACAAAACTTTTTAATAGTACTTTCTACAATCGAATTACGAGTTTGTTTCCTTTTATAAGTAGGTATAGATACGTACTGGGAAACTTATTGGACTATAAGTAAGTACACAATATCAGTATAATCGATTCAATCGATTCCTCGATAAGCTTATAAGCCTTTTTCGCAATCCTAAATTGATTTTAGATAGATATTTCAATGCATTTCCTGCTTAAAGCATTTAAAAAACTTATCTATGGATCCTTTCTGTTGATCTGCTTTTTCCATCCGTCTAAAGTCCTGTATTCTAGATTTGTATTACATTATACTACTAGCTGACCCAGCACACGATAGTTTGCCATATAAATTATTTTTAGAGTTAGACCGTTTCTAAAATTAAGCCTTTAATTCATTAGCCTAAGTTACTCCTTATTACATCAGCTACCTGACTCTAAAAGTCCCGTCAAAATCGGTCCAGCCATTTCAGAGATTAGCCGGAACAAACAGACAGGCAGACAAAAAATGAGAAAAAAAAATATGTTGGTGTATGTACCGTATATATATTCATATATAATATACATGTAGTAAAAATGGTCATTTCTATATTACGAACAGACACTCCAATTTTATTTATATGTAGAGAAGAGATATGTAGGTACTTTGACACTAAGATTGCCATATACTCAGGATCGGTTGACGGGTGACTAAATCTGAACAATTTGTTATGTTTAAAGTGATATTTCTCACTTCTGGGATTAATTGTACAAATTAAATTAGTAACCAAAATTATTGAACGATGTGGGACTCGAACTATTTGCGTTGAGAACGTTATCAACTGTAAAGTAGATCCTGCAGATGGTGCCACAACCTGAGAGAGAAAATTTACGACCCATGCGTACTCGAACGTTTGGTACAGTTGCAAAGACCGCTCGAACGGAACCCGAGACGTTGCGGGTTCGAGTCCGGTATCGTTGATAAATATTGGTTACAAATTTAGTTTATATGTCTAAATCTGGATTCCAAACGATAGGATTATGAAAGCGACAGTATATCTACTCAAGTTCGAATGGAGACTAGTAACATTACAAATGAACCCCTCTAGCGTGGGGAGTTGAATAAATTAATTTGATAGATTGTTTAGAGACAATCAATTTAATTCAACCGTTTGATAACGAGAAACCCGCTTCAGACAAAAGCGAATCCCGGTGATCCGTGACGCAGATATAACGATGGGAGCCTGAGCTGATGTGGAACAAACGATTCAACATGCCACGTTACATAATTAAACAAAACTACAAATGATACTGTAAACGAATTTATATTCTGCAAATCATTGTATCATTTTAGCCAGTGATAAATAAAGATACCGTAGTAAAGTTTTTAGAAATAAAACGTAAAAGGCAAAGTAAAAACTTCATCAAAATCGAGGTTTATAAAACATTTTTTTTTCTAAATTCGTAAAGTTATAACATTTAAAATATAAACTTCATTGCGCAAAAAAACGGGCACTTTTGATTTATATATATATATAGGAGGTTTATAAAACATTTTTTTTTCTAAATTCGTAAAGTTATAACATTTAAAATATAAACTTCATTGCGCAAAAAAACGGGCACTTTTGATTTATATATATATAATATATATATATAGTTGACAGTTTAATTACTAAAAGGGATTTGATGCAACAAAATAAAATAAATGTTATTTACTGATGTAAAACCTCTTTTGTTTTATTATGATGACAAAAAAATAAGGTAACTTTAATTGGCTTTTTCCTTTACAGCAGACTATAAGTATGCAGCCGACTTTACCAATCTAAATAATGCAGGTATATGTTTTTTTTTTATGGAATAGGTGGACAAACGAGCGTACGGGTCACCTGGTGTTAAGTGATCACCGCCGCCCACATTCTCCTGCAACACCAGAGGAATCACAAGAGCGTTGCCGGCCTTTAAGGAAGGTGTACGCGTATTAATATATATCCGATTTAAGAAATACGTTATCATCTCAGGTAATTTATACGTCTAGATAGAGTCTTTTGCAGTTAGACAACCGATAAAAACAGGCCAGGAATATTAGTTTAGTGTGCGTGACATGCTACGTCTTACACTCGCGATTTGTATGACACTTTGTGTAAGTCTGCGTTAATTGCTCAAAATAGAGCTTAAATCTAAACTTTCCGATGTTTTCACAGCTGTCATAGTCTATCCAGACGTATCTTATGTTATCTTTATCCATAACTGGCTGACCCGACAGACGTTGTTCTGTATATAATAAATAAAATAATGTTTTTTATATGAATTTGTCAATAATATATCATAACATCAAAAATTACTTCGTAAAATATGCACCCTGCTGTCGTAATGAAATTGTTTCACAGCAGAACTGTCAAACCGTGCGTCAATAAATTCTCTCATAGAAATTATGTATAGACCCATCAAAGGAAAAAGAAATATGTTGTTTTTATTTAATTTAGCAGCATTTTCCTATTTATTCACCTTTTAAACTTTCTCTGGACTTCCACAAATAATTCAAGAACTAAATTTGCCAAATCGGTCCAGCCGTTCTCGAGTTTTAGCGAGACTAACGAACAGCAATTCATTTTTATATATATAGATTATTAAAAACTAAAACCGTTGTACCAACAATCTCAGTATATCCTACGGAAGCGAAAACATCGCCGACATTAACATGCGGTCAACCCGGCTCTGTCTCCACGGCATAAAATTATCTGGGCATCGGTTGGGAGGGGCCCATTTGTCATCGGCAGGGGGACGCGGCTAAGCAGCAGACGCGAACACAAAAACAATACGAGCGGGCTAAGTCGCCGGGGGGGACAGATGGGGGGGTTCCACTGCTCCACCCGCCCCTAGCTACGACTGTTAATCGCTGTTTCTGTATCTAGCCAGAGGTATTAGTGGACATAACTAATGTTTATACTCCTCTTAGTTATCGCGACGCTTAATGATAACTTTAGCGTTCCCTTGGCGTTTTACATATTATTTGGACTGGACGTTTTAAGTAATTTACCTTATGTTTCTGTTAATTTGATAAGCAAGGTGCTGCAGATGCGAATAAAAAAGTGTGTGTATACTTATGTATGCACGCAAGAAGTTATACTTATTTGGCCTAACGAACCAAAAATCTTTAAAATGATATATTCCTCGTGCTATTCTACGTTTTTAGAAAGACCAATTTTGTAAAAATGTTGCAACGATGGCTTTGACAGTTAATTATTAAATAATGAATACGGCTGTATGGGCTTGAACCCTTTGCCTGTCCTAATAATGGACGATGAAACCAAAAAAAAATAACGAATGACTCAAACGTCACAAAATTTTAGGAACCAACTTCAACCTGTTACTTTAAAAATTCATCGAAGGATATTAGTATATATTATAATTTTTGCTTAGCTTATTGAAACATTATTGAAAAAAAAAACTTGCAACAGAAACGATTTACTGGACTCCTATTTAAATGGTTAATGGACAAAAAAATTTGTATTGTTAAGGAATTTGTTTTATATTTTAAGTAAACTTTTTGCATTACTATTATAAATTTAAGATCTATAATGTTAACACTGTATTTGACGCAATAATATATAAATGTCATTTCATTGTTTATTTATATTTACAGACGTACGAACTTACTGTACCATTAAATGTTTAAAAGTTTAATTATGTAAAATGTAATAGTATTTACAGCCTTCTTTATGAAAATGGGAAACACAAATTATACAGCCTTTCGTAATATTATTAAATTATTTTCTACTTCTTTTCGTTCTTGAAATCTTGTAATGCATGAAGGTATTCAAAAATAAGAGATTAAACTGAACTCAATCTTCAAAAAAAAATTAAATTAATACAGCTCTTATGCAAACCTTTACCTTTAATATTAATAAAATACTAATATTTATTTGTGCTGCCTATGAATGCTACGCTACGCTTTGAAGTCGGTACCAAGCCAAATGTAATAGTAGGTACCTACACTCGCCACGCGTGACTTCGAGCGGGATAGCTTCGTCTAGAACACCTATTGATAGGTTTTAAGTCGGTGGTAAAATAAAAAAATGCTGCCTAATTTAAATATTCCACGCGAAGTCGCGAGTTTGAGCTAGTATTTAATAATATAATCGTTTTCACTTAAAACAACATAGCTATGTCAAACCTAGTGTAAGATAGATTTGCTTTAGACCGCGTTAGGGTAGTACCGTAACGAATCAGGCTATTAAGTTTCGGCGTAGGTAATACTTCACGCCCCTGGGGCCTGTGATGTAATAGGGTCAACAGACGCTCAAACCGCGGCTCCCAACCCAAGACCTCCGTAACACATATCCACTTTGTTTAATAAAAGATCACTCGGAATCCGGGGCTGTTTTTGCCCATGACATGGGTAGAGCCATTTTCTAACCCTTTCTATTGTTAGTAAGGTGAAGTTGTGTTTTTTTAGTAAGAGTGCGCGAATGGGCGAGTTACAAAGTGAAGCCCGCATGTATTCTGTGAACCGCATTAAGATTTTCACACAAAAATAGGAAAAAACAAAGAATTTGGGATCCGCATACTTAGAACTGAAACTCAATTTTTTTTTAAAACCATACGTGCAAACCCATACGTGTGGGGTATGTATGGATCTATGAAGCCCTAGCCTTCATGATATTGATGTTTTTAATATCATTTTTACTTAAGTGAATAGTTTGCGCGAGAGACACTTCCAAAGTGGTAAAATGTCCCCCCCCCCCTGTAACTTGTAAAATAAGAGAATGATAAAATTAAAAACATCTATGATATAAATTACCACACAAACTTCGACACAATTGGTTTGAACGAGATCTAGTAAGTACGGAACTCTTCACGGGCGAGACTGGCCGCTTTTTTGTCTTTTTTATGTACAATTATGAAGACAGTGACAGAACAAAAAAAAATCACAAATAACATAATACCATAATCTCAGTTATTTTTATCTTTTCTAAAATGCCTCGCAAAAGTAATTCCAGTCTATAAGAATTTCGTCACTATTTTAGACCCGAGCAGCAAAAAAATTACTAAATAAATTTAGGATTTTGAAATACTTGTGAGATCCGGATCAATAAAAATAAAGAAAATAAAACATTTAATCAAAAGAAAATAAACGGGCGCGAAGCCGCGGATAATTCTAGTACGTTCTAGTTAAAACGAGTTTAATAATAAATTTAATTACTGACGAACACAACTTAAATCTAACTAAAATGTAGATATATAAAGCAATTAATTTAGCTCCAAGTCGCAAAGGCTTCAACTTACGACGAATAGATTTCTAAGAAATTACTTGCAAGTTAAGTGAACGACGTAATACTAAAATATATTATATAAAATAGCAATGGTCAAAGCCTAGGGCTATCACGACTATATTTACAGGACATAAGGAAATCAGACGAATAAATTTTATACTATTAAATGGATTTTCTTCAGATAAAACACTAAATACAATGTCACATGAAATATTTCAACATAACATTTACCAGTGGGAGACTCCTTTGCACAGGATGCCGGCTAGATTATGGGTAATACTTACAACGGCGCCTACTTCTGCAGTAATGTGTAAGCAATACTGTGTTTCGTTCTGAAGGGAGCCGTAGCTTTGTCTCCAGATGACGAGCGCAGTAATTGTAGTGCCGCTCAGAAATATTGGGTTTTTTAATAATCCTGAGCGGCACTGCATTGTAATGGACAGGGTGTATCAATTACCATCAGCTGAACGTCCTGCTTGTCTCATCTCTTATTTTCATAAAACAAAATCAACATAAAATCTTAAGATATAAGTATGTTAACTGAAAGTTATTAATTTTTTTTATTATTTTCATACGGGCAACGCATTACCGTTTTCAAATGTGTCTGCAATGCGTTAAAGAATTTTTCAAGTGACTCGAGTAAATAAGCGGCATTGAATCAATGATTGACTAACCATCAAGTAAAATCTATGCATTCGTTGATGGATGGTGCGTTACATAGCCGAGCATGGCAGCGCAGTCTCATTCAATAAGAAAATAAGGAAGAAGTAATTAAAAAACTTATATTATGTTAAGTTGTAGCGAGTGGCAGCCCTATTGTCATAGAATCATTAGCGGCAGCCGGGTCGTTTGTTAGGAGCATCCGCGGGCCGAGACACGTTTTTGTCGCCGGGCCAAATTACATCTGAACAATACGTGCTACTAAATTGATTCCGAATTAATCTTTACGGTAATAATTACTAACCGGACCATGTAACCAAACTGTTATGATAATTTAATGACAAAGAAATCGTTCGCTTCGCCTTACACCTACAAAGCCTAATAAGATTATTTGCGACACATTAAAATTTCTTAAATCTTGTCATACGTCCATTTTAGGGTAAAAAAAGCGTTTTTGGCCCAAATGGCCCGGAGAATGGAAATTTGGTAAGAATATTCCTTTCGTCGAGTAGACGTCCGCTAAGAACAGATTTTATGATATACGTTTTTTGATCATGCTTTTTCATTGATTTCGAGTATAAATTAATTAGTTTTTATATTATGAAGAACGTCTGTATACACCATAGCTAGTAAGTTATAAATACTGTAGGCAGTCAAGATGAAATATTCTATTATGAAGGCAGCTATCCTAAAAAATTGCTAAAATAGCGCATTATTGTAACCATTTTTCTTAACGGTTTATTTAAAGCTTTTATTTTTCCAAAAAATAATTATATGTCTACAGAGTATAAGAAGAATATTCAATTTTGCTTTACATTTCAATCTTTAATAGACATTGCAAAAAAATGAACTGTTTACCAATACAATTTAACAAGAGTTAATTTTGTTATTTTTGTAAAGAATATTTTATTATGTTTGCAATAAATTAGAAATGCTTCAAATTCTAAATTAAAACAATGGCGATCTTGTCCGAGAGAGGTAACCTAGCTCTGTTCGATTCTACAAACCGTTGGCTCGGTCCCCAGCCTTAAGATTTTTTTTATCGAAAACGTCAGTTAAAGTACGTATCTATCATTTTATTCTTTCACAGAATGCGGATGATAAGATGAAAATGCTATTTCATCCAAATGCCTCCACACACTCAATCACAAATTACATTAGTGAAATGTACATTCTCGAACAAATATCACTCTTGGTAACGATATTATCTCATAGTATAACATTAATAGTACCTATCAAGTCTCAAAACAAAACATACCAGTTGTTAATGTAATACAGATTTCAATGCAACTTAAATTAACATCGCGAGAACATTCCCTCGATACGGATACGGTCATGGCCACATTTTTTAACTTCACACGATCATCTAGCCTTACGTGATTTCAATAATTTGAACATGAAGCTATCCATTATAGTTAAATTATTATATATTACAACGATGAGATATCATTTGCAGACCGTTTTGTATGCAAAATACTAAGGAGCTAATGCCAATAATCGTGGCTGACTGTTTACGACTTGTCGAATAAAATCGGCTACATTAACAATAGTTTCACTTTCCTTTTCTATATAATTTTTTTTATATAAGAGGGGGCACGAGGCTCAAGGGATGGGGAGTGGTGAGGCAACCGCCCATGCACATCCGCAACAACAGGTGTGTCAAGAGATGCGTTGCCGGCCTTTAAGGTGGGAGTATGCTCTATTCTTGAAGGTCCCTAAGTCATATCGGTTCGGGTAAAGCTCTGTTCAAACTGAGGCGAATAAGGCGCGTTTTAGAGCTATTCGCTCGCTCGCTTAGCCTCTCAAACTGACGCGACTTCCCGCGTGTCATTTTTGGTTCTTCAGTGTGGAAACATCATGCATTGTGAGACTAAACAATCCCGCCGGTCGTCCCGCTCTTGTTTCGCTTCAACTTGAGCGACTACTCGTGTCAATTTGAACACGTCCATACAAGTTAGCTGACACAATCGGCGCGAGCGACTTCCGTCCGGGTCCCCTCAAGCCTCAGTTCGAACAGAGCTTAAAAAATTCCAAAAAGTAGCTGTGCGAGGCAAGAAATTTCTTGCAAATGCCAGACTATATGAATTTTGCATTTTGACGTAATGTCCGGTGGTAGAATTCAACCCCTGGAATAAACCCGAACAGCTCCTCTGAGCACTCCCCGCGATAAATGCTGTAGAAGATGCAGAGAGAACCCACATCTCTACGCCAAACAATCAAGCGGATCGGAGATGATTTGACCGTGGCTGATATAGGCACGACCGTCTACCGTGATGAGGCTGCCAACTGTTATTTGGCACTGCTGTAGTGCCAACTAACTTACACGAATCAAGTTAACTAAAAACGAAATATTATATACTATTATAGTTATTTCTAATAATAGTGATAATTATATTAATTAACATGGTAAACACAGGAAGTAGTTAAATAAATATAATTATTAATTGGGATATCTTATGGCAGTTCATGACGTTGGTAGCGATTGTTAACACATCAAGCTGACAATAGTTTTATTAAAAAATGTTATTAATGTGAAGGTTAGCATAAACGATTTTCTTAATGACACCACGGACTGGGATTAAAGCGAACACCCTCAGGCTCTTTAATTATAAATGTGCATTGTACGATGTTACATTGTAATCCATATTTTATATAAAAAAAAGCCCGCTGAGTTTCTTGCGCCCATTCTTCTCAGGTCTGAGGCAGTCTCTTTTGAATGGGTGGTAGATTTTGACGTTCAATAAGTGATTATAAATCCTATTTTGAATAAAAATATTTGAATTTGAAGTATATGATAACTCAATGTTTTAACAGTGAGTATTTTTTTAACTTTTTTTTGAGTGCGTTTTCTAACGTCCAATTCACTCTATATACCTTGAGATGTTGATTTAAGATAAAAGAGTGGCCATGAGTTTGACATTCATTAGTGTTATTTGATCTATATGAAAAAAAATATTTTTATTTCATATAAATTTCCTACTAATCTTTAGTGAATACATACTTACTAGCGGCCGTTTCCAATATTGTATCTCTAGTTGCGGATATGTCCTATCACCGTTTAATGACAAGATCTTATCTATCCATAGTTATGTCATGTTATATAGTTAGGTGTGTCATATTATAGTTATGTCGATAGGATATTGAAATGTAAGTAAGCGTAAATTAATAGATTTGTCTACCTCTAGTAAGTTGAACTAAGGATAGATATGTTATTGAGAACGGCCGTAAATCACAACTGTTTATTTATCAGACCGGTTGAACTTATAAACATGTGCCAGTAATCTTAATATATATAAATCCAGTGTCCTGATGTTTGTTTCCAATGAACTCCTAAACTAATAAACGGATTTTAATGGGGATTACTTCATGGATTGCAGTTCAGTCCAACTTGAGAGATAGGATAGTTTTTATTTCGATTACCCATAGTTATTTTTAGTTCCCGAAGGTAGGTAATGGTGAATTGATTGTATTAAAATACTAATATCTACCTACATTATCATTATGACAAAGGTCTTTGATGTCAACAACAAATAGTTTATCATTTGTTTTTAATTCAATGAGATAATTATACTCATAAAAATGATGGGGGAAAAGGTCATGGGGCTGGCAAACATCAGACTGCGCACCTATAAATGATCACGTCCACCATGTTATGTAAACGCCATATTTACAAAAATATCACAAGTCGGTAATAAATATGTTACACTAATTAAATTTGAAAACAATATTTATGAACCATGCGGGACTCGAACCCGCGACCTCTCGAGTTCCGTCCAACCGCTCGAGTGGCGTATCGTTGATAAATCTTGTATGTCTTGTTCAACTCTCAGGTTGTGGCTTTTTTTTATGGAATAGGAGGAAAAACGAGCATACGGGTCACCTGTTGTTAAGTGATCACCGCCGCCCACAATCTCTTGCAACACCAGAGGAATCACAGGAGCCTTGCCGGCCTTTAAGGAAGGTGTACGCGCTTTTTTTGAAGGTACCCATGTCGTATCGTCCCGGAAACACCGCACAAGAAAGCTCATTACACAGCTTTGTAGTACGTGGAAAAAAGCTCCTTGAAAACCGCACTGTGGAGGACTGCCACACATCCAGATGGTGAAGATGATATCCTAACTTGTGGCGTATCGTGCGAAGGTGGAATTCGGCGGCAGGAATCAGGTTAAACAGCTCTTCGGAACACTCCCCGTGATAAATGCGGTAGAAGACACACAATGAAGCGACGTCTCTACGCAACGCCAAGTGATCCAGCCGTTCACAGAGCACTGAGTCCCCGACCTCATCTACAAGATCTACTTTAAAGTTGATAACCTGCTCAACCCCAACATTTGCATATTAGGAAATTGACTTGAGATGCCGCTCTTCCAAATGTAAACAATTGAGAGATCGGCACTGTCTCATAAAAAAACTGAACAGCTTTAACATACAAATCACGTAAAACAATTTTCAATTCAAGAAACAATGTTACTACAGCTAAAATGTTGCCCAATGAACAACCCCCACTATGGAAAGATTGAGTGGACCCTTGAGTGGGAGAATTTCAATCTGGCCACGGTGAATCGTCGTAATAATCGCGATATCGATTTCCGCAAGTATTTCCTAATATAATTCGGAAATGAGCAAGAGCAGGCAACATCGCCAACCATGACTAATGAGCTCCATTGTAGACTTTCCATTTGCTCTGATTTCTAAAAGACTATCGACTCTGTAGGGCTTCCGTACCGAACCTAATTACTTGGACACCACTGTCTGTCTGTCTGTTTGTGCAAATGACAATACTAACACACAAATGTTTTTTTAAATGTATTAAAAGCTATAAGAACAATAAAATAAATAGTAGTTAAGAAAAACTACAAAATACGCTTTTAATAGAATAGAATTTTAATAGAAGAAATTTAAAATTAACATATTCCTGCCTTATAGACGATTATGAAAATTATATATAATAACAAAAATCTTATTTTGCAAATTAAAAATGGAATAATTTTATCAAATTAATGTATTGTCATCGGTACTCGATAAATCTACGAAGTTTGAACGAAACGTGGCCGTTTAAAGTGGGTCAAAATCACGCCCAAATAAGTTAATCGGTTACAAACAAACAAACATACATACAGGTGAAGCTAAGCGTGTTAAAAAAAACCTCTGGAGCAAACATATCTGTCTGCCCTATAGAAGGTACTAGAAGTGACATACCCGCGTTTAACTCATGCGAGACATTTTTTTAAGAATAATAATAAGGGACAAGACGAGCAGAAGGTTTAGCTGATGGTAATTGATACTCCCTGCTCAGGATTCTTGAAAAAACGAAAAATTCTGAGCGGCACTACACTTGCGCTCGTCTCCTTGAGTAATAGGATTAAGTCTTGTTTCGTTCTCGTTCTCGCCCAGTAAATTCACTAGCTTCGGCGCCCTTCTGACCGAAACACAATAATGCTCACACATTACTGCTTCACGGCACAAATAGGCGCCGTTGTGGTACCCATAATCTAGCCGGCATCCTGTGCAAAGAAGCCTCAACTGGTAAGTACTTATAGACCACTAGCGAGTTGGTAATCATTGTGTTAATCAGAAAGCTCGAGCATGAAAAACCGCGGAAAAATGGTGTATTTATTTCAGTATATCTAACTGCGAGAACTCTTCCAATACTCACCCCTCCCCCATCGTCGTCTCGCAACGAATTAGCACTCGAAATAATATACTTATATTATACTAGCTGACCCAGCAAACGTTGTATTGCCAAATAAAGTAATAAAAAAAAAATTAAAGACAAAGATTGGCGGAATTAACACTAAAGATAACTTTTGGGAATATAATAATATTAATATCGTGATACAAAAATAGATGTTGATCGTAGAAAGGTGAAAATTAGAAGTTGTACGTATTTTTTAATGCTTAATCATAATAATAATAAAAATTGTCACAAAAAAAAAATTTAGTTACCCTTATCATTTAGTGGTATGAAAAATAGATGTTGGTCGATTCTCAGACCTACCCGATATACACAGAAATTTTCAAACAAATTGGTTTAGTTAATACTTCTGTGGTCAAGATTTCTGTGGTCTGCAGTAAGAAAGACTTATCTACTCTTTTGCTCACTATTGGCATTCGAACTCGAATACGTTTGTTACATGTTTTTTGCGTTGCGTTTAAGCTGACCCATTACTGGATTCCAAGCACGTGGCAAATTAAAACTTAGAATCATGGCTTCTTTGTTTAGAAATGTGAGTCCGTCGATAAATCGTTACAATAATCATAATGATACTATTACGCTATGAAAACGTCGAAAAAAATCGACTTTAGAACTTATTTTGAGCAGTTCACGCACACTAACACAAAGTGTCATACAAATCGCGAGTGTAAGACGTAGCTTGTCACGCACACTAAACTAATATTCCTGGCCTGTTATTATCGGTTGTATTACAGCAAGAGACTATCTAGAATCTAGATGTATAAATTATCTAAGGATATTATTATTATATTGTGCCATCGATCTTCGATAATACTCTTAAAAATAGAAAGGCAGCAAAACGATGTGTTAAATAAAATTAATATGTTTTTTTTTACGAAAAACCTGATATAAAAAACAAAATTTATTTACTTCTAGTTATTTCCCTGCTAATTACATAAAATACTGCCACAGCATAGTTTAACCGGTCTTAGATTAAATATTATCGGGGAGCCGATTTTCCTTCGGTTATACTGCGAAAACTACTAAACCTATCGGAATAATACTTATACCAAAAAGTGTAATTTTATCCGTGTTTTAATGAGAAACAGCTACAATAACATTAGAATACAAAGGTAAATTTCGCCACTATATACAAGACTATAATAGCTCAGATGGGACACTGGGTGATCTGGAAAGCAGAAGACCCCGGTTCGAATCCAGATATTTTATTAGTTTTTATGTTGTTCAAGTTTTATGCCGCAGAAAATTTACTGAAACTTCTGCTTCACTAAAACTCTGTGTTTATAAATTTTTAGACAAATTTTTCTTCAAAAGCGATAACATTTTTGTTCATTTAGCAGTAATATTAAAATAAATAAAACTTTATTCACATACATGCCTACTTCAATCATTGTTTCTTATTTCATTTCTTATACATATATACTTATACATATACATGTTCAGAATCTCAACTTTCAGTAAACAAAAGATTTTTAACATGTCTACTTTAGATTTAAAGCTGTAGGTTTTGCCAGAACTGAAACCTACCGAAGATTCGTTTTCGGTTCCTGTAGAAAGTCCTTTTTCCGTCACACACAAAATTATACTAATACTGGCACATTTCATGTAAAATTTAACTCTTTATTATTAGATTTTGATGATTTCAATCACAAACTGACTATAGCTATCAACCAGTGAAAATCCCCTCAAAACAGATATAGCCATTTTAAATATTACTAGAAAGAGAGACACTATTCAATTACCACATTCATATGCATTTAGTTTAAAATAACAGCTTTACATAATAAAAGCTTGTAATACTTTATATCACACAAGAGAGACGAACATTCAATTAAAATTGTATATCTATTAAGGATTTCGTTCTAGTTATTGTCATTTAACGGAAATCTGAGATATAAATATCATGATCACAAATTGTTGCAATGAAGATTTTACCTTGCATTTGTTTTTATTGAGATTTACCAAGTAAGATTATTTTCTTGATAAATAATGGGTCACTAAATATTTTTCAAATAGTCATATTTGAAAAATCGCCACAACATCGTATAAGTAAATCATTACATACATCATATCCTTGAAAAGATAATATTATTAGTGTCATGTGAATATCTGTGTAACACAACCTGTGTCAAAAATGAATTTTCTACTCACAACTATCCGCTATTTGAGTAGCAATGTTTGTAATCAGTTACTCACCAAATGCAAATTAAACTATTCTATTTTATTGCCTTCCATGCACCAACTAGAGATGGTGAATTTTTACTATCCAGGTTTTTTTTACTATCCAGGGCAAGCTGGTATGCAGCTCAACAGATGCTGGGCAATGAATTTCTTTTTTCTCATTTGCATATAAGAGTAATAATAGTAGTTCTCCATTTTAATAAAACAAGCACTATGATTTCCAAATAAAAAATAATTTACTATCAGCCCCAATTTATCTGATGAGTGCAGCTTATCAAAAATATAATTTATGACCCTATCATAACCTTTTTATCTCACAAGCATAAAATGTATTTTACAAATTTTATAACAGTGAAACCCATTATCCAAGGTACTGATAATTATTATATATAATAATATGGGTTATATTTATGTCTATAAAACCAAAAGTAATGGTCCTTTATAAATATTATTGTAAATTCAGCAATTTCCAATGTTTACTAAGATGTGTTTCATGTGCAGCAGCATTCATTGAGAAACTGTATGTATTGTATATAAGAATAAAATACCTGAACTAAAAGCACTATTGTGAAAATTAAAAATATGTTTAAACTAATCTATTACTTACCTTACAAATAATTGTTCTTGATTATTTACCCTCCATGATACAACTGTACAACCTAAAATAAAATATTAATATTACTAAATATTTAAGTTGGTTAAAGAGCTTAATTATGATACAATGTTCTCAACATATGAATATTTTTTGTGTATACTCAAATAATCACTTACAGTTTAGAAATAAGTACCTCTCTACAGTTTACTTCCTACAATCCAATAGCCAAGGTCAAGTTGTCTCAGACAGTTTGGTCTATTCATTGAAAAAAACTTGTTACCTCCTAAACTTGAAACCGAAAATGAATTCAAAGTTTTTATAACTTAGAACTCAGACGATAGAATTAATATAAGCAAACAAACTTAGAGCTATCTTTCGTTAATCCTTTTTTAAATTTAATACAGCATAAATTAAATAATTTTTAAAAGTTACGCGCATCTTTTCAAAACATAAATAAAACTTTTAACAGGTTTCTAAGCTATACAAAAAATTACAGATGAGAGGTAATTCTAAATTTTATATATTATTTGCCTTATCTATTTTGTAACAAAACACAAATTAAGTTATAAATATTACATACCGAAAAGATTTACGGTACAAGTTGTATTATTTCCTCTGTCGAGAACGACAACACTCGTCGCTGCCATTTTCCGATTGACAGCGAAGCCAACTAAATATCTGACAAACAAAATGACAATCTCTAGTGGTTTGCAAAAGCGTAGTGATGTGCCAGAGTCTTGCTTCTAATAAAAATCGACTATGAGAATCGCATAAAATTTATAGTTCTTCAAAATATTATATTATTTAATTTTATGGTATTATTAGAGATAACCCTAATAAAACAAAGCAAAAGTCATATCGATTGATATTAAGGTTAATTTGTTAATTATCAGCATCGGAATTCGGATTACATAAAATAGAACGCATCGCTTGTGACTCCTCCTCCTACTCCTCTCCAGCCAATCACAACCGGACAACGCTGTGCCGGCTAAATGTCATTTGAGGCATCCTACGTGTATTTTTCCGGTTCTTGTCCTTTACTTTCGTGTAGATGAACTTCATTTTGTTCACTTCAGGATTGTGAGGAGTGCAAGAAAAATGATTGGGTCACTTAAATTAGTTCTACTTTTAAGTTTAATTTACTTATGTAAAGCTAGTGAAGAAGATGTTCTTGAACTTACTGATGCTGACTTTGAAAGTGTGATAGCTCAACATGAAACAGCTCTCGTCATGTTTTATGCACCATGGTTAGTATTCATTATGAGATTACTGATAAAACAAAAATAAGAAAATATTAAAATTCAACTAATTTATTGAAACTATTAGGTGTGGCCATTGTAAGAGATTGAAGCCGGAATACGCCGTAGCGGCCGGAATTCTAAAGAGCGATGACCCGCCGGTTGCGCTTGCTAAAGTTGACTGTACAGAGGGAGGCAAGAGTACGTGCGAGAAATTTTCAGTATCGGGTTACCCAACACTGAAAATTTTCCGCAAAGGAGAACTTTCACAAGAGTACAATGGACCCAGGGAATCAAGTAGGTTCATGAAGTAGCAATTTTATATGAAGTGGCAATGACTTTAACCAGATGACCTTGAATATGCCTTCCATCTACAAATATTTAGTTTATTAAAATCCGTAGTATTTGCTTTGTTGGATACTACTTTTGCATCATTTATTGTAGTGTCATGAAACTTTACCCTAACTAAAAAATATTTTAGATGGTATTGTAAAATACATGAGAGCACAAGTTGGACCAAGTTCCAAGGACCTCCTCACCCTTGATAGCTTCAATGACTTCCTTGCCAAAGATGAGGTGGTGGTTGTTGGCTTCTTTGAAAAAGAGACAGATCTCAAAGGAGAATTCCTGAAAGTGGCTGACAAAATGAGAGAAGAGATTACATTTGGACATTCTTCTGCTAAGGATGTTTTAGAAAAAGCCGGATACAAGTAAGTCCCTTTACAAGCTTAAATTAGATTAATTTATTATAAGCAGCATTAAAAATGAGGGTAGATAAAAAAAAAAAAAAAATTATAGTTTTCAAATTAAGTCACATAAGGTTTGCTTGTGAACAGGATGTATCCCTTACCAATTGGTGAATGTCTTGCTCATATTGTCCCTTTAAAAGAAAAATTTAAGTGAAAATATAAACAAGAAACATTCACATTGTTGTTTATAATGATTGAATGAATCAACACAAAAACAACTTGAATAATATAAAAAAAATGTTAAATGACATGTTATCACTGAGTAATTGCAATTATATAATTGTTGCTTTGCACCACTTTGATATTAGAAAGATAATTTTTTTTTTGTTCTCTTCAACATTTTTAACTTGAACTGAACAAAGTTTGAGTTAAAAACTATATTATATATAACTTATGCTAAACTGATAAAATATGATTAAAATATTATTTATTGTTAATATGTAAGTGCCGTACCACGGTGACTAAAGTAAATAAAGCAGGACCTCTGTATTCCGAATGCCCTACTCACTAAATACATGTTTTGAATGGGCTGACCATGTACACATTCTTTAAGTAACAAAAAGACTCCAATTTTTTTTTTAACATAAATTGTGAGAAAAAGCTTTTTATTTATCATTAAAAACCTCTCGACAAACTAAATTATTAGATTTATTTAGAAAAGTTGTATAAATTTTACATTAATAGATGAATATGCATTTAAAATCTCAAAATACTATTTGTTACCCTGCAGATTCTCTGGACGTATAATCCGAATCTCTCCAGGAATCTAAATAGGGGGTAAATTTTTGGAGTTAGGATTAAAGAGGTCCTGCTGTAGAAATAAGTATTTAATTGCAGTTTTCTTATATAAAAAAAAATAACTTGTTGTAAAAGTTGTTATGAGTTACTTGAATGTGATAAAATATTGTGGCAATGTCACACTATCACTTGAATAAATATGCATTGTGCTAAAAATAACAATTGTTATTTGCAATACCATAGTTATTATTATATCCTTAGTCATTGGTATTTAAATGCTAATCAGCTGTCTGCACAGAGGATGTTTTCATTGCACATCACAAAAAGTACTGGATGGATTTCAATTAATTCTTCTTAGTCTTATTTCTTAGACATGTTACTCTTATTTTTAAAAACAATTGTGATATATCATTGAATGTAATGTTATTAAAGTTTTTAGAATCAACAGTTTTTATATTGTGTATGGGGATGAAGTTGCAGGTATATGACAAGGACATTCCATCTTGCATACACTCAATGTAAAGGCTGGCAAAATTATCTGCTCTTTTATTTTAATTCATATAAGAAGACAGTAGGAATGTTTAGTAATAATTAAATTTATTAATGTTTTGGGCCATTAAATGAAGTTAAGAATAGATGGGCAAAATGGCCCAGGTCTTATGGGAGGTGTCTCATGATTCTTATCTAGTGAGACGGCTGATTTGTTGCCTTCAACTCAAAAATGTCCCGACCTCCATGATCCACTCAAAGTGGTGCTAAGTCAAGCAGCAAACCTTTCAAATGGATAGAATACGCTTTACAGTAATAATAGTATTTCAAGGTTTCCATCCCTTTATATTTTTATGCGTTATTTTTTACACAGGCTTTCCGGCCTCTTCATAATAGTATTTAAATAAAACACTTTTAAAGGATTAAAACGCGTGTAATTGTAACTATTTTAACATTAGATTTTTGTGTAAAGCTACATTTTTATTTTAGCTAACCCTTAAATTTCAAGACCTTTCCTGATCTCGTTTTCAGGGTATGCAGTCCGCATATGAAAATGAAATCAAATAAATCAAAGAAAATACTATATACTAGTATTATAGAAGAAAATTATTCATATTACTACTATCCACCAGATATGTTTGAAGTGTTTAAGCAAAAACCAATCATATATCATGAACTTATAACATCAAAATGTCAATCATATCCAAGCTGTAATAATTATTGGATTTCTAATATCATGTGTTGTTAATATTCTATATGAGCTACTCTGTAGCCGCACTTTCCATGTAACATTATATAATATGCAACTATAATATAAGGGCTTTTGAATAATACATGTTATGATTTCAGGAACAATGTTGTGTTATACCGTCCTAAACGTCTGCAAAACAAGTTCGAAGACTCTTCTGTTGAATACAAAGGTGAACCTTCTTCCCTGAAAGCCTTCATTAAAGCTAACTAGTAAGTTTTTTTTTTTTTAATTAAATAAAAGCATTTTAAAAAGAAATTCACTACATTATTTTGAAAATGCCAACTTGAATCTCTTGACTCATTTAAAATAACCCTGAATGTGCAAGTACATTATTATTCAGAACAATGTTATAACAAAATTAAAGTTGTGCAATTAAGTTATAAATTAGAACTTGCCAACCAAGGTCATGGTAATGATAAGTAAACAAGAGAAAGATAAAAATATAGTATTTTAGAGTTAGAAAACTCTTTATTTCATTTATTTGTTTTATGGTTCAAATTGATCTTCACAGATGAACTTAAAATATCTACTATTAACATTTTTAGCCATGGATTGGTTGGTGTACGGCAAAAGGACAACATGCGTGACTTCACCGATCCTTTGGTTGTTGCTTACTACGATGTTGACTATATCAAGAATACTAAGGGTACCAACTACTGGAGAAACCGTGTTCTTAAGGTATGTGTTAGCAATTTGTTTTGAACAAATTTTGTGATAATATTAATAGGCAAATATTGGATATTATATTTCATAATGTTTACTTCTTGTTAGCAATTTAAGACGTAGATTATTATAATGATAAGATAATAATACCACCACAGAAGTTTAGGACTTATTAAAAGAAGACTTCCTTTTTGCGCCTAACAAGACTTATTAAAATTCTGTAATTCCCGCAATGTAAGTAAGTTATTAATGTGATTAATATAAAGATAACTTCTTTATTAGAACTCATGCTAAAATATATAGGCATACAAAAAATTAAAATTAGTTATAATTATATCATGAGATTATGAAAATCTAAATATTATCACGATAGATCGTATCTCAGATAGGATAAGATAGGAACACATTCTTATATGTAGTTTTGCCATAAATACTCAAACAAAAAAAAATCTATTTGCTATGAAACGTTTTAGCTATTTAAAGGCTTCAATAACTTATAAAATTATATACCCGCTGAAGTCCCCCGTCCAATGTCCGTTAAATGTCTCCTCTCCCTAGTTTACCCTCCTTTTGTAAATATTTTGTGTAAATATATTAAAATAAATAAGATTAAGCTGTAAATATTATTTAGTACTTATACTAATTAATTATTTAAGTATTTCTATTTGTGTATGTCGTTTATAGTCTTACAAGGATGTATATTATTTGTTTCAGATATTATTAGAAAATTAAACTTTATGTAATCTGAACACCGATTATTACCGTAAAACTTAGAAGACACATACTCAAAGCTTGGTAGTCTAATCTAACGTGATTCTGGCAAATCTGTGGTATATGTTCCACAGAAGCCACAGTAGGAAGAATAGAATAGAATACACATAAATGACCGTAGGCATAGACAAAGAAATTTTAACAAATGTTACTAATAATTGTAAAAATAATGTCCAAAGAAATCTGAATAAGAAATTTTTCCTTTATTCACTTATATTTAATCATTGGAGCCTCCAACATGTCCGGTAACAGACCTACTCTAAATTATCAGACAAACAGATAATAGCATGACTGATTACTATGCAAACAGGCTGCCAGTGAAACAATAGACAAAACCGTATTCCCTGCATATGTTTTAGCTATTATCATATTTAACCTTACTTGTCTTTTAATTGTGTTTGTCTACACACCATTGATTGTTTAGATAATAAACAAATCAGCGTAGGATTCTGTTTGAAAAGCATAATATCAAAGTAAATTCAATCATAATTATTTACTCATAATGTGTAGTGCACCAATCTAAAGATGGCTGCCGGCCTTTATCACAGCACGTGGGAATAATAAATCAAAACACATTGTCTATTGTTACATTTAAGCCATCGGTTCAAACATTCAAAAAAGCTCAATACATAATTTAAGTCGTAGCGTATCGCAATAATTCAAAATCGCACGTCGCATGCGCTCGTCACCTTATTTAAAATGTAAAGTTCCCCTATATCGTTTTTTTTGTTAAACAGGTTGCTAAAGAAGTTCCGGATGTCACGTTTGCAATCAGCGACAAGGATGACTTCACACCTGAACTGAATGACTATGGCATTGATTTTGCTAAAGGTGACAAGCCCGTAGTAGCTGGCCGTGATGCTGATGGCAACAAATTCGTTATGAGCACTGAATTCAGGTACGGAATACCGATACAGGGTTATTAGTAATTTGACGTATTCCCCTTAGGCAGGGTACTGTTACTAACCTACCGGTTAGGGGTGACTATTTGTGATAATTTTAACTCTCACATGCATAACGCAAAAGTGAAACATTTTTGAGCTATCATGTTTTTTAGCTCTTACAATGTAAGTTGATAATGTAACATCAAAAATTTTAAAAATATCAATTTAACTCTCATTTTTACTTCTGATTTATAAAAACGGTTAAATACTGGTTATTTATCAAAAATAAAAAGGCAATTATCGGTCCATATATAACAAGGCGAGATTAAAGAAGATATTATTTCAATATTTTAATAGATTTTCTACATAAATGCCTTAAAAACAAAATCGTTATGAAGCTTGGCTTGAAGATTATTTTAAAAACACATTTAACTGTGTACACATTTTCTTAGATCTCCAAGAATGCATAACTAGGAAATTATTTAAAAGAAACTGAAAAAAGAAAGATCACAACGGAAGCAGGTGGAAATTTAATTACCCAGATAGGACATTGCGTTTACTTCAATAAATTATCTATTAACTACAATATTTTTTAACTCCTGATTCGTGCTACAGGATATTAAGTCCAACCCGAAATATTATTAACTCAATCTTTCGCAACGCAAATCAACGCAAATCGCATTTCAAGGAAGGATATAAGTATTAGGGGTAGGCGAGAAAGAGACAGGAAGCATTGTTCAAAGAGTTGTATGAAAACTAAAGATTTTAAATTGATATCTTATTTAATTTAATGATTTTTTTTATTTATGTAGTTTTTATTTTCTAACAAATTAATTAATCTCTGGTTGAATCAATATCCAGTTTCTATCATGTGCTAATTTTTAATTTGTTTCCAGCATTGAAAATCTTCTGGCATTCAGCAAAGACCTCCTAGCTGGCAAGTTAGAACCATTCATCAAATCCGAGGCTGTTCCAGAAGATAATTCAGGCCCAGTAAAGGTAGCTGTTGGCAAGAACTTCAAGGAGGTTGTCACCGACAGTGGAAGAGATGCTCTTGTTGAATTCTATGCTCCCTGGTGTGGTCATTGCCAGAAACTTACTCCCATTTGGGAAGAACTTGGCGAAAAGGTAATTAATTTTTTGATTTAACTTGACAGATAATAAAAACAACCCAATATGAACTATTTTAAGCTCATCAAGACATTTCCAACAATAAACTATTGGGGGTCTGTACCTATTGTGGTTGCTGAGGAATAAATTACCAACATGTCTTTGTGCTATATATATTAAATAGATTTTGCGTCTTTAATTTTGAATGCTGGGCTAGGCTGTTTTTAACACTAAAAGTAGGCTGTATTATGCTAGTAGCTAATAATCAAGCAACAACCTTACACATTTATAACATTATTTTTTATGAAAATAAGGTCAAGGAAAACAATCAACATGTTCAGCTGAAGGTAATTGATACACCTTGCTCATTATAATTCAGTGCCGCTTAGAATTCTTGAAAAACCCAAAAATTCTGGGCAGCAATTGCGCTCGTCACCTTGAGGCAAGATGTTAATTCTGATTTGCCCAGTAATTTCACTAGCTACGGCGCCCTTCAGACCGACACCCAGTTATGTTTACACATTACTGCTTCACGGCAGAAATAGGCGCCGATGTGGTACCCATAATCTAGCCGGCATTGGCATAGTTATCAGCATTAGTTATTGATGATATATTGTCACTTTGATTGAATTTTTTTTTATATTCCCAGCTCAAAAACGAAGACATTGATGTGGTGAAGATTGATGCTACAGCCAATGATTGGCCCAAGTCATTATATGAAGTGTCTGGCTTCCCCACTATCTACTGGAAATCTAAGGACACAAGCAAGAAACCAGTTAGATACAATGTAAGTTTGGTTGTTTTGAACAATTCACATAGAACACACACACTGCTCTGATTCTAGCTCTCTTATTGTTGTTGCATTGAATAAGTATCAATTGTTATGGTACCAAATAAGGCCCACTGTCCATATGAATTGCGGTAGAGGTTCAGCATTTCATGGATTGATAGGTGTCTGAGCAAGTAACTCGGAACAGTGCCTGAGACTTGTAATCGAAATATAAATCTAAAATTCTATGTAATCATAAGGTATTTAATTTCCCTAAAATTTCCTCCATATTTTATACAAAGTTAATTCACCCATTCAAGCTTATCTTTATTTTTAATCCTGATGATAGTTCCTTTTCATTGAAGTTTCCAAAAGCAAACAAACATCAATATTCAAATGTTGTGAGCCTTCTTGAGTGTAAATTCCGCTAAGATTCGTCTTCAATCAATTCGATACGTGTTTCGCCTCTACATGAGGGCATCCTCAGGAGAACATCTCCTGAGACTCCAAATTCTGGCACGAGACTGAATTGAATAATCCGGTAACCGCCTTATACCCTCGTCCCATGCTTAGGCGCATTGTGATTGGTTGGCTGTTGTGACGTATTACCGGAAGAGATACGTAACAATGGTGAAGAGACCAAATTTGTATAATTTAAACATAAATAAAAGCAAATAAATGTAAAATAAAACAATCTTATAGTATTTTGTTTAAGTAAAATTATAATACATAATTTAAAATAAATATATTCTTTCAGGGTGGGCGTGCGCTTGAAGACTTCCTCAAATATGTGTCAGAACAAGCCTCCAGTGAACTTAAGGGTTGGGACAGAAAGGGCAATGTGAAAGATGAGCTGTAGACTGCAAAGGATCTGAGAGTGAATGAGTGTGTGTATACAGCCTTAAGCAATAGAACCTAGTGTATCCAACTCTTGTATGAAATTTAGATCATTCCATTCACTAAATCTTATATGAGAGGTTTATTATTTAAGTATTTTTGTTATTTATCCTTTGAAACTTGTTTTATCTTGTCATTGACTGGTTTTCAATAGATAGATGTCAATGAGTTCAAATACAGTAATTTTTAATGCATTTCTATTTTCAGTGGGAATAATATATAAGATTATTTATATAATGTCTTTTATTTTTTATCTTTCGGATGTAACATTTTTCAGTTTGTAATAATTTAAAACAAGTAAAGATCTCTTGTTTGTTGCTACCTGTACCAAAACAATGTTGCTGTACAAATTAGTTTGTGCAAGACAAAAGACAGCCGCATATATGACACAAATACAGCTTCTTATGCTGTGTTTTGGATTCCTTAAGGGTTCTCGATAATCGCATAATCCAGCAACGACAAGTAGCGCCTGTTCACAAGCAATGACCAGCCATTGCTTCCCTCAACCATATTTAAAAGAAGGGAACGACCCGCCCCACGAATTTTATTAAAAAGTCACTAACATTTTAACATGAACATCGAACAAACAACTGTTGTTGGAGGCGTCAACTATTTTGATACGCAGACGTGTTTTTTTTTTAAGAAAATAAGGGACGAGATGAGCAGGACGTTCACCTGATGGTATTTGATACGCCCTTCCGGTAACTGTAGTGCAGCTCAAGATTATTGAAAAACCCAAAAATTCTGAGTGGCACAACTGCACTTGTAACCTTGAGATAAAAGATGTCAAGTCTCATTCGCCCAGTAATTCCACTAGTTACGACACCCTTCAGACCGAAACAGTAATGCTTATACATGACTGCTTCACGCAGGGCCGCGCCGACCCCCGGCAGCGCCTGTGTGCGAAACCTATGAAGCGCCTCTTTTTTAACGAATCATCATAAAAAACTAATTTAATTTTTGAATGAATATCTTTAATTGTTAATTTTGACTGAAATAAATGTTCTCCAGTTTTACAGTACTTAGATAATATATCTAAGTGTACAAAACTGTGGAACATTTAGGAATTAGGATACTAAATAGGTAAATCCCGTTCGCTTCTGCTTGCCAATTACTGCGAAAAATAAAACTCGAACAAAATTTTAACATGCTTTATTAATACAAAGAATTTAAGACTTTTTTCTAAGAATAATAATACTAATATGAGTATTACCTACCTATGTTATGTTTTAAAAAAACAACAAGAGTCTTAACATTTGCAAGAATACAAACATTACTTAAATTATAATATTTCCACTTTTCTCGCTTTTTTGTTTGCGAAATCCTTAATAGTTTCATGTATGTCTATATGGTCTAGTATGGCCTCCTCTATGGATATTGTTGCTAAATTAGTTAATCTTTCCTGACTCATTGTAGAGCGCAGGTAATTTTTTATTAGTTTTAATTTAGAAAAGGACCTTTCCGCGCTTGCTACTGTAACTGGCATAGTTAGCATAATTCGTAATGCTATGGTAATGTTAGGGCATACAGCTGTCAAATTGTTTAAATTTATAAATTCAAGAATTTTCACCACATCATTACTTAATTTTTTGAAAAATGGCTGACAAGACATAATTTCTTCACACAAATCATCGGCGTTAATATCCAATGAATCATTTGCTGAAAGTTTCTCCTGTAAACGATGACAGCTACTTCTTAATCGACTTTGATCTTGGTCATCACTTAAATTAAATAAAAAATTAAACACGTCGTTGTGATTATTCAATAAATCAAATCTTTCATCTACGGAGGATAACGCTTGGTCTAATATATAAAAAAATACATTAATTTTAAAAGAGGTTTTCGGATCATTTATAGTGTGGTCTTCGTGTTCATAATCAAAACTCTTTGGAGTTTTACGACGTCTTAGGGGTCTGGATCTGGAAGTTTCAAATTCAGGTTCGACGTCTAATTTTTCGGCAATTTTTTTGGCATCACTTACAATTTCTTCAAAATTTGTGTCTGTTCTAATTTTTATCAAAAACTTTTTTAATTCTGTTAAAGCATCTAAAGCAACTTGCATATTCATATCGAAGGAATGTAGAATTTTACTCACAAAATTTACTTTTGTCAATATTATATGCCATACATTTAGTGAACAAATGAATGAAAAGGTGCATATTTTTTCTGCTAGACATTTAGCGTCATATTTTGCCTTCCGATCATATGATATATTATTTGATATTTCATATAGGGCATCATAAATTTTTGGTAAATTTGTAAACAGCGGTTTTATAGCATCTATTCTGCTTGACCATCTTGTTTCAGATAATGGTTTTAAGGTCAGATTTATGACATATTTTTTCAATAAATCCCATCTTTTAGCAGAGGACGAAAAATATTTATATAATTCTTGCACAATACAAAAAAAACCAGTCGTATGATGATTGAGGTTGGCAGCGTCGTTTACTATTAAATTTAAACTATGACTAGCGCACGGTACATAGAAAGCGCGGGGATTTAAATCCAGCAATCTTTTTTGAAGTCCATTATTCTTACCGCGCATATTTGATCCATTATCATAACCCTGTCCCCTTAAATTGTTTATATCCAAATTAATGTTGTCTAGTTTTTCTAAAATAAATGACGTCAATCCAGCGCCAGTTGTATCTATAATTGGACAGAAAGCTAGGAAATGCTCTCTTGTTTCCAACTTTCTAGTTTCTGTGTTAAAATTGACAAATCTTATTATAATACTAATTTGTTCTACGTGTGAAACGTCAGGAGTACAATCCAGTATTATTGAAAAATATTTATTAATTCGACATAAATTTAAAATAAAATGTTGAATTTGGTTACCGAGTATGTAAATTATTTCATTTTGAATTTTATCTCCAAGATAAGTCGGCATATTTTTGAAATCCGTATCATTCGTTACGCGTCGTATGTGTTCAGTCATTGAAAGATCAAATTTTCCTAACATTTCAATACATTTAAAAAAATTACCATTGTTACGATCATATAATTTTTGGCTTTGGCCACGAAAAGCCATATTTTGTGTACTTAGAAATTGGACCACATATATTGTTCTTTTGATTACATCGTACCAGCGCTGCTTTTCAACCTCTAAAAGTTTTTGTTGAATACTATCAATAGTGTTCTTATTTTTAAGAGCATGACACAAATCTGTCCATTTTTTATAATTATTGAAATGAGCAGAACTTTTCTCATGTCTGCTGCAATACAAAGCTAGATGTTGCCAATCACTAATTCCCTCGCAGAATTTATTTTTATGTTTTGATTCAAATAGCTTGCAATAGAAGCAGTAAACGGCATTTTTGGACACTGAATACAGCAGCCACTCTCTGTGATACTTTTCACCGTTTCCTAAATGCCTTTCATAATAATACTCAGAAAATTTTCGTCCCGAAGAATCACGCGGAAAATTATACTGTTTCTTTTTGTTTAATCGGATTTTCTATTAAATACTGGATCAAAGTAGCGTTTAAAACTTCTGGCCAGGCTCCAGGATCATCTTTGGAAAAAGTTGGTATTGGTGACGATAATTGTCTTGACGGTGACGATGGTGTATCAGGCACAGGCACAGTCGTAACTTCGGCGGCATCATCTTAAATTAATAACAGACAAACAAATACATAATATTGTTCACATGAGTACCTATCTATCTCCTTGTCTGAATAAACTGATTTATCTATCTATGAATAATTATTTATATTTATACAAATTAGAGTGTCTGTTTGTAATATTAAAATAACCGCTTTTTACTAAATGCTTATGGATGTACGCATTCAGTAAAAAGTACATAAAATAAAATATAATTTTTTACAATTTTTGTCTGTCTGTTCCTTCCGTCTAATCTCTAAAAACGGCCGGAAAAAAAGTTAATTTTTCTATTCAAAATTGAAAAAAAAATTATTTTTTTTAAAATATCCCAAACAGAAGTTATAATTTTTATTTTATACAAAATTACATAAAAAGTACACACTTACCACTACATGAAGCGTTTTTTGAATCAGATTTAATAACACTTTCATCGATAACATGACTGGTTTCTGTCTCTAATAATATCGAAGTGGATGGTTGAGCCGTAAAATATTTACTTATTTTAGTTGCATTTTTATTACGTTCTTCTTCCTGTTTTCTTTTCCTTATTAGATTCTGGTAACCAGATAATTTCTTTTTTTTATCATGATTACTATCACTAAACACGTTAAAACAATCAGTAGATAACACCCAAACAATGATTATAAAAATTCAATGCGCACCTTACACACACACACTTTCAATCAAATGATTGTTCATTTGTTTTGTTTTGCCTTAGCTATCTCGTTCGTTAAAATCGGGGAATACCCGTGACCCCAGCCCCGCTTGCGTCGCACGCATCGCATCGGGTTGCGTTCAGAAACTCACTCATACTCATACAAACTCGGCGCCTCTACGGTTTAAAATAACTAGTACTTTTTCTCTGGTTCAAAGAACTGCCGCCGTTTTAACGTTGAGCTCGTAAGGAATGTAAACTAAAACCCTAAACGTAAAATGAAACCATAAACGTGAATAATTATAAACATTAAATATATATATTAGACTTGTTCAATAAGCGTTATAGATGTTTTGTTGTTTACAAGGCCTATGTTGCGCCTATTGTACCTACTTACTTGTCGATACTCCACTACAAAAAACAATCATATAGGTAACAAAAATAATTTAGGTGGCAGTGGCGGCGCGGCGCCCCTATTGTCTTGGCGCCTGTGTGCGCCGCACACTTCGCACACAGGGGCGGCGCGGCCCTGGCTTCACGGCACAAATAGGTGTCGTTGTGGTACCTATAATCTAGCCGGCATCCTGTGCAAAGGAGCCTATAACTGGTAGTGCAGTTTTAGGAAACTCCAGGAATTAATTATACAAGCAACAAATGATTTAAGTGTTTATCCTATTGCAAAGTCTACGCATATCAGACATAATTAAAAATGCACCAAATAAAATAAAGATGACTTGGAATGTTATTAACTGGGAAAGGAAAGGAAGATTGAAAGACCGCAACATTGATTACAATACTTCAATCTCAGCAGGAAGTTTCTACTGCTTTTGAGATTTTTTTTCTGAGATCCCAGTTTCTATCGTAAGTACTCTTGTCTCCTCCACCAGTGCTGCTAAGTCACTTCTTCTGGAAAATGTTAGAGAATGTCAACATAATTTTAGTTTTGTTAGCCCTGGAGAAATAATAAAAAACTTTTAAATCTCTACACATGAAAAAAACTGCTGATATATGGGGCATTTCTGTTAAAATAATAAGTGATGTCATAGCGCCATATCTTACAATAGTCTTTAATAATTGTATTAATCGTGGCGAGTTTCCTGACCTTCTGAATCATAGTAAAATTACGTCAATATTTAAATAGGGATGCTCTTCTGACCCGAATAACTATCGTCCTGTATCGGTTTAGCCCTTAGTAAAATTTTCGAAAAAATAATTTTAAGCCAAATGCTTATTTACTTTAACTCTCATAAGTTACTTCATTTGTAACAATTTGGTTTTACTAGGGTATGTTCAACAACGGATGCAGCTTATCGAGAATATTTTTGATGCCTGGAAGGAATCGCAGAATGCACTTGGCATCTTCTGTGATTTATCTAAGGCTTTTGATTGTGTTCAACTTTCAACGCTGGTCAGGAAGCTATGTCACTATGGCATAAAAGGAACTGCGCCCTATCTTCTGATTTCATATCAGAATTAGAATTCAGAAGGTCGACGTGATTTTTTTTATGGAAAAGGGGGACGTACGAGCGTACAGGTCACCTTTTTTAAGTGATCACCGCCGCCCACAATCTCTTGCAACACCATAGGAATCACAGGAGCGTTGCCGGCCTTAAAGGAAGGTGTACGCGCCTTTTTTGAAGATACCCATGTCGTATCGTCCCGGAAACACCGCACAAGGAAGCTCATTCCACAGCTTTGTAGTACGTGGAAAAGCTCCTTGAAAACCGCATTGTGGAGGACCGTCAAACATCCAGATGGTGGGGATGATATCCTAACTTGTGGCGTGTCGTGCGAAGGTGGAATTCGGCGGCAGGAATCAGGTTAAACAACTTTTCGGAACACTCCCCGTGACAAATGGGGTAGAAAACACACAATGAAGCGACATCTCTACGCAACGCCAAGTGATCCAGTCTTTCACAGAGCACTGTGAATGGCAGGAGATCTCCTGGGACTCCACTCAGAATGGGGGTACCACAAGGGTCTATTCAAATGATCTCCCTAATCTTATAGAGAAAAAACATAAGGTAGTGTTTGCGGACGATACTTCACTGATTTTAAAAGTGAATAAAAACCAAACTATATATGACGAAGTGAAGGATATTCTTTCTGACATCGTGTACTGGTTGAGCGCTAATAACCTATTGTTAAATAGCAAGAAAACGAAATATATAAAATTTACCGTACCAAATGTCAAAAATGTTGATGCAAGTGTTTTCTTAAACGGAGAGGTGATTTACAGCTGACGCGAACGGCGCGACTAGTATACTTTAGTTATGGGGCAACGCTGCCGATATTAATACAATATTCGTGCTGCAGAAAAGGGCTAATCGCTCTATTTATTACCTAGGTCCGAAAGAATCATCGAGAGCCAAATTCAAAGAAATTAACATGTTGACTGTTGATTCTCAATATATTCTTGATAATCAAAATGTTGTTTTTAAAGTGATAACAAACAAACAAAATTTTATGAACGATGCGGGACTCAAACCCGCGACCTCCGGCAATAGGCCAGTAGTTTGCTGGACCCATCCTTTTTTGGATTGGATGGACAAAGGCTGACTTTCATAAGTCTGGAACTACATCTTTTGAATAGGAGTGCTGAAATAAACGCGTTAGTACCGACGTCAACTCAGATGCTCACATTCTGGTAAGCGCCACCAGCCTGTTTACATCCAAGGAAAACAGAGCTTGCCGAACAGTTTTCTATCTGAACTGTACTTCCGGCATAGAGCTCTGACACTGTGGGTAATATATAATACCTATCCCTCACTACTGTTAAAGTGTAAAATTTAAAGTGCAAGATAACTCTTGTTTACAAAATAAAATATTAAATAACTTAGTAGAAAACAAATAGAATTTTCATTTTGTATACAGTGTGTATAAATAAATACAGATAGTGTTTTTACAAATTTTCCTTTTTTGCTGAAAGACTGCAAACTGGGAAAAAGTTGTGCTTCCCAGACATTATAGCACTTAATGTATTTATATGAATTTGTAAGTATTTGGTGTAGATGATACCTAATCCATGGTGTTTTTTTTCTAAATGAAAAGGTTCAAAAATGCCCAGAAATATTGATACTTATGAAAAAAATAAAATGATGCAGTTTTGGTTTTTATCAAACTTGAGCTTAACTCTCCTTGGACTCCTTTGGTTACACTTTGTTATACCTCATAGTTTCAGATTTGGCCATCCACACCCACTTGAAAAATTCACCTGAATAGAATAATACACAACAATAGGTTTTTTTTTGTTTTTATTATTTATTCCAGTTTGAATTGAATATTCATAGCTTAGACAGAACTATATTTGTAGGGTCACTTAGTAGCTTATATCAAATTTATTGTAAACATAGAACCTAACAAGCTATATATTCTCCTCTTTCCACCTCTCAATCCATTGAACAATAGTGTCAATATTTTTATGTAGTTGTTCTTCATTGTCATTTGTTAACTCAACAATAATTTCTGGTTTATATGAAGATTGCGCTTCTTCTAATAATGTCGCAAATATTTCACATTGTATATTGTTTTCCATTTTTTTACCTGTATAACCTCTGAAATATATATATGCACCTGTATGAGTTATGAGGCTAATATAAGGGAAAGAAATACAGAATAAAGGACATGTTCGACAAGTTAAAAATAAGTATTTACCAAATTTTGTGATATTAATCATAATAAATTAAGACCAGGTTTTCAAGACCAGAAACTGTACTCCAAATAAAAATCAGTACTTAAAACTTTCACTCCAACAAAGATCCCTTGGTTCAAATAAGTGTTATTAGCAGGAACAGTTATTAAAATACATATTTCTTGGATTCAACTCACCTAGCTGACAGTCTATCATACAGAGTTGTATTATTTGTTCGAATAACAAAAACTCCATCAAACCATCTTTCAGGGAAGAAATCACATCCATGGTAGTCTACAATATTGCCCCCTTTTATCATCATACCTTCCATAATGTCAAGCAACTGCAATTCAAATATATTATTCAATTTTGAACAATTCTGCTGTCGCTGATGAGTGAAGCAACCACAAAAAAATAAAAAAGAGGTTAGGTTCATAACTAAAGATGACATGCTTATACAAATACTGTAAAACCAGGAATAAATCTGTTTGTCAGAACCAGAACCACTGCAATATAATTGTTTTAGAATGATGTTTTTAGCTAGAACGAAGGAAGATCGTAATAGGTACAATATAACAATACCCTACTTTTTCTTCATTGAGAATTGAACACTGGTATTCTGGATCATATTCATCCAAACAGTTATGTTCTTCTGCCAATTTAGAAATTTCTCTCCACGTAAATTTTGCCCTTTCTGCTAGTTTTCTGCTGATTGTAGATTTACCAACACCAGGTGTACCTAATTATAAATAAAAATCGCGAAATCAACAAAACTACTGAAATAGTAATTTATCATTTTATAAAATGTAGCTGAGTTAATGTTTACCGGTAATAAGAATATTCGGTACAGTCCTTTTCAAATTCATATTAGAAAACCAATAAATTATAAATAATAAAATTGATTTCAATTTCAATGAAGGTATGATCAACAGCTAAAAATTTTACAAAAGCCCAACTTATAATAATAAAAAAACACAGAACACTTTTACTCTAACGAGGTAACTTACTAGTTACTAGGCTAGATAGGCCGCAAATAATATTTTTACTCTGTGTGATTTTCGTTTGTGTGAGAACTTTAGGTTATCAATATCAACCGGTTTTTCTTAAATTTATTTTAAGAAGACATTAAAGTAAAGTCTTACTTATTCATAATAGTCTGCTAACTTAAAGCATTGCTAATTCTCACTCTGTCTTCTTCTATTGACCTAAGTCAGAATGAGAAAAACACTCCTTAGCGGCTGTTGAAAGTTAGCGGACCATTGTGAATAAGGGGGTTATAATATAACTTAATTTTATGCTTTTGTACATGTCAATTTAATATTATGATCTGTCTTCCACATGTCTAATCATAACTTTTGAATTTCTTATTCAATATATTGGAAATAATCATAGGAAATAGAAATTAACAGGAATAATATCTTTTACATTTATAATATCAACTAAATTAACACTTTTATATTATGAAGTCCGATCAGCCAATTTGTTACCTGTAATATAGTCTGGCTAACGAAACCTGAACCTAGAAAAAGGCGGTAAATTCTAAAAAATTTTTTATGGTATTACCAACTAAAGTAGGAATGAATACTTTTTTTTCAGAATTTCTTACCGGTCGTCATGTAGTTTAGTTTTTCAATTTTATACAGTACTTTATTACATTATTATTATACATACACTATTGAGACAAAAGTTCTTTGCAGTAAAATGCAGGCTAGCGAAACAAACTAAGAAAAAGCGATTGTATGAAATTGAAAATACTACTATTTCAAACTTATGTCAAATTACTGCACGTTTCTTAAACTAAATTTCAATTTTTACCAAGGCAGTCTCGGCTCTTATTACGTAGTACTTACATCCTCTTTGGTAAAATGTATTTATTTAAAATTATTACTTCAACGAACAATGGGATGATAATAATAACAGAACCTAAAGTATTGTATTCGTAGTTGCTGGCCTTTAAGAAAGGTGAACGCGCTTTTTTTGAAGGTACCCATGAAAATTGTGTTTTCATGCGATTGCTAAGTTAATCTAATTATTTTTAACATAATTTTATTAATATGGATATCGTCACTATAAGATGTTGTTAGTTTAGCTAATTTCTAAATAACTTAAGACAGACAGCCCCTTAGAACAGAAGGACTGTAGGCACTGAATAAATTGACCGACTTGACATTACATCGATCTCTCAACTTTCAGCGGTGGAAGAACTGAGTTGCGAGACTTGGTTAAATGTTTTAAAAGTTATGTTTTTGGTGGCATTATTTATTCACATTTTATAAGTTCCTGTTGCAGCACTTCTTCATATTTTATTTCACGATACTTTCATTAACATCAGAAGACACAAGTCAGCCTTCAATGATGTGTATTCTACATCGTCCAAACGACATCTAAAATGACTTGGCTAACGAGATAACCGACATATGAGACGTTGGCTCGACGATCATAGTCTGGATAGTCTACGGCGAACGCTCTCAAGGGCGAAGGAAAGAGCCTCGATCAATATATGAAGCGGTTCTCGCTAGGCGATTGGCACAAAGACCCACACTGATAGGTTTATATGCAGCCCTGCCACCGCTGCCGGCGGCCCTCTAAGTTTAAGTTTTTATTATAATATTTTGTCATTGACGTACAAATAACAACAATCACGCTAATAATTGTCTGAAGCAAAACTCGGCCTTCGCACTCCATTAGGCAGAGTTTTCGTTCAGTTGTTTTGACAGCCCTTGGAATACAACGCCACTCAATGACAAAGTGTACAGTTACAATGAGCTTCTTATAAGGACATACAATAAATGTACTTTGAACATTACTGCTTTGAAGTAAGGTGCTAATTTAAATGAATGTTGTAATGTAATCTGTATTAAGTTAATATATACGTATTTTCAACGCCGATTGGACATTTTTGACGAACTTTTATCAAGCGATTGTGGATTTTTGGATAGTTTTTTAAAGTACGTCGATGAATTTTGTTTTATTATAAAAATTATTTTATGTATTAGATAAATAAAATAGTACACAGTTTTTAATATCTATTAAAAACGTAGATATAAGAAACAAATAAATACATGTGAATAGAAATAAAAAATAAGACAATATATTTCCTGATCATTATTAGAGTTCTGCCCGTAGTTTTCACATAATATTATTGAAATTACTTTTGTAATCTCAGTAGTCTCTTGAACCAATATGGCATCAAACTTGACTTTCATAAGCGTACAAATTGTACCTAAATGAATAAATCAATTTCATTCATTCATAATAATACTTATCTTTTGTTACATAACAAAACATTAAACATAACATTATGGTCCTTTAATAAATATACAGTACAGCTTTTCGTTATTGTGTTTACTTCATTTACATTCCCAATCAATCATCTGTTGAGTATGTGACTTTGTGATGTAAGATCACAGACGTAAGATGTAATTCCGTTAGGGGTAATTTTAATCATAATAATAATATGACAACACCTAAGACTACTCCTGTCAAAACTATTGCTATCCAAAAGAGGCACGTGGAGACTACTTCTATAGTGTTTTCTAAGGCCATCTCCGTTTACAAGATTGGCCTGCACGGGCCAACAAATGGAAAAAAAAAAGATTATAGCCGTCATCTGTCAGACTGTCAATTAATCAATGACTGCACGTTTCATACAATCGAGTGAATCGCTTTTTTCTTAGAGTTTCGCTCGTTCGTATCGTTCAAATGTAGACTTTCGTCAGAGTAAAGTGTTCTGTACGTTAGAGTTAGAGTAATCTGTACGTGTTGGTTTTGCTAGGTTATAATGCAAAGGTTATGTAAGATTTCAAATAGTACTTAAGACTTAAAAGTACTTACAAGCCTAACGTTTTAACCTAACAAGCGCAAATCTGATAAAAGATAACCTTTGTATAATAATTAATAGAATATGTTATAAAATAACTTTATTCATTCAGTTATTATGTATGTTTGCTAGCGAAGTCTAAGATTTGCAATCCCGTGTTTTCCATATAATGAGAATTCGTAGACCGAAATCATTAACTAATGGTCAAATTGCTGTATGCTTAGTTTTAGGCTTTTTTGGTGGAATATACATTTGGAAACCCCTAATAATTGATAAGATAGGGGACCAGAGAAGAAAACAGAGTTCAGATCCTATACAGGACTGAATTTTCAGCTACAAGAACTGTAGAAATATGTCAGCCTTAGAAAGATGGATGCGAAAATCAGGAGTAGCATCAAAATTATTTATGGGCTTGGCTGTGGTCACAGTTGTAATTGTATGCCACAAGACATGGATAAAGCCTTATACAACCCGTCAAAGGTATAAGAAAGCAGAAGAGTGGGCTCAAATGATTATTAAGCAAGAAGAAGAACAGAAGAAATTAGAGGAATGACTTTGTATAAAAAATATTAAAATACATTTAGCAGAAAATTGTTATGTAATTTTAATTAATAATCTTAACTCTAACAGTTTAAGTTTTCTTTTAACTGATAGGTTTTTCATGTAACAAATTAAAATAATGTACCATTCTCAAATTCTTATTAAAAACTTATAATAACTATAATATAAATTTTTCTAAAGATCTTTTTTGCTCAATTAATATTTGGTGTATGGGTGCATAAGTTGAAGATTTGGAAGGTGATGACCGATTGCCACATATACTGGATACAAAACATAAAACCAATATTTTGGATTCAAGAGCACATAAAATGCCATTATGAATGATGAAAGGAATCTCCCAAAAATGTATTGATGAAATATTTGAAAATTCTTATAGAGTATCAAAAAAAAAATCTATGCATTACATCTACTAAGACACCCACCCCAACAAGCATTGCGTGGTGCACCACCACCCTGCACTTTGTCCAGGCCCTGTGTTGACATAGTTTATTTAAATTTGTCTATGCAGCTTCAATGGGCTCCACTTACCCTCACTGAGCAGATATTGAGACAATTGTTACTGGTCAATTCTCAGTCTGCTCCACATCAGTGGAAATGCACCCTAAAAATGTCATTAGAGCTTTATAGCTCTATATAATAATTATCTATTATAAGTGTTATAAATTGTCGGTAGCTTTTTTTAGAAATAAACACATTATTTTTTTCTGTAAGTCTCTTATTTACTTTCCTGTATCTGTTACTGTCAAAGTATTGGTACCTAACATAATATAATACTTCTTTAGATTCTGGTTAATTGACAATTACTTAGTTAATTAAAATGTCTAAATAGAGGCTCTTGCTGTTAACACATTCAGTGCCATTGACACGCCTAGCGTGTCCACACTAATTCTTATCTGCATGCCGCCAGCACGCCGGGCGTGCTCACCGTTTTTCATCTATATCTCAAAGATTAGACAATATTATTGTCCGAAAGACTCTGAGCATAAACTTTCTGCCGTAAGCTAAAGTATTCTGAAGTGGTTCCAGGATCTGATATTTTTTTAAGGTTCATCAAAAATAATCTATTATGTAATGCCGCGAACATACCAGGCGTGTTCATCTCCAGCAGTTCTCAATCTTTTATATTATTAGGTCAATTTACTACATTTATAATGCCAATAATAAAATATAGAATATTTTTTATAAGTTATCATTTATTTTATTCCTTGGCACTTAGGTTGAACAAAAAAGATAAAATAAATTGCATAAAATATTTACCTATAATGTACCCCTTTAGGTACCTAATTATAAACGCTTATCAGCTGTTGTGTAACTCGGATCTGTTTCCTTCTCTCTCTTTCACCAATATCTTTTCATTCATCGGAAGAAGACAAAACCCTGCCCAGGATCTATTCCAATGTTATAAAGCTGAAGAGTTTGTTTGTTTGGTTGAACGCGCTAATCTCAGGAATAACTGGGCCCATTTGAAAAAATCTTTCGGTGTTTGATAGCACATTTATTGAGGAAGGCTATAGGCTACTTTTTATCCCTAAAAAGTAAATGGTTCCCGTAAGACGTGGGTAAAACCGCGGGGCACTGCTAATATTAGATACGTTTGGCGATCGTTTATAAATAAAGTCCCTAGTAGGAATACCATTTACTTCAGTTGCTTGCCAATTATTTTTTTGGTAATAAAACAAACCCGAGTGTCATAAAAAGATTAGGTGAGCCGCACATTGGGACGTTACCATGCCTGCCGTAAGGTCTGTAACAGAGAGCGCAACAGGCGGCGTCCTATTCCCACGTTTTATTGCACCACGGGCCACTAGTATAGCTCCTTACATCAGTGTTCGAAGTGTTCGACATCGGATGTTTCCTACGATCTCTTCCTTTCACTGGATTTACGTTTATACTTACGAAGACCCCGGCTTGTGTTATTGGACCCTGTGATTGCTTTTGCAAAGACCCCGGCTAGTGTTATTGGACCTTGTGATTTCTCTTGCATAGACCCCCGCTTGTGTTATTGGACCTTGTGATTACTCTTGCAAAGACCCCGACTAGTGTTACTTTTGTGATTGTTTTTACGACGAGCTCAGCTTGTCCTTGTGAAGAATTTGGTATCCTTACCGGCTTCGCTAATTACTTCGCTTAAAACGGTGGTAAGTTAAATTATACTCTTATTATAAATGTGAAAGATACCTACATAGTTCGTTTCATTAACGTGAAAAATAATAATCTTAACAAATACAGTGTAAACTCCAAATAATGGGCTATCTGCTTGCGTCGCATCATCATCATATTCCACTGTTTCTTGCACATATTTTGTTTTCCCTAAAAAATCATAAATAAGTAACCAAAGGTTGAAATTCACTGATCAAATTACGATAAATACTTACCTTGGAATCTACTAACTGCCATAATTTAACTTTCAAAAGCACAAACACTGCTAAAAACAAAATATCTCTTCAGTAACTCGAGAAAGACTGATCAATAAACACGGTTGAAGCCGAAATAACGCTTTCTTTGATTTTACCTCTTAACAGTGCCGGTGAACACGCCTAGCGTGCTACGTAATTCCATCCTGCAGTGCCGCGAGCACACCTAGCATGTTTGCGTTTTTTATAGGGCGGCATCGCTGGGAAGTATTAGAAAATCGTGGTGGCATTGAATGTGTTAATCAACCAATGAAAACAGGGCAGGTTTATTACTACCTATAGTGTGCTTGACAAGCTACATCTTTTACTCGCTATTTGCATGCCACCTCCAACGGCTCGAATTGTCGATGAGCACTGGGTCGCTCTGAATGGCTGGATCACTTTGTTTCTTCTGTTCATTGTGTCTTCTACCGCATTTATCACGGGGAGTATTCCGAAGAGCTGTTTCACCTGATACTTGTCGCCGAATTCCACCTTCGCACGATTCGCCACAGATTAGGCTGTCATCCCCACTATCTGGACCTGAACCTTCCTTAAGGGCCGGCAAAGCTCCTGTAATTCCGCTGGTGGTGCAAGAGAATGTGGGCGTCGGTGATTACTTAAGACCAGATGACCCGTACGCTCGTTTGTCGTCCTTTTTCATAAAATAATAATAAAATTGTGTTAAGTGCGCGATCATTGCTCAAAATAAAGGTTAACAGTCAACTTCATTTTTTTTTCGACGTTTTCACAGCTGTATCAGTATCAAGACGTGTAAATGATCTAATGACAATTATTTTATGGTGCTAATAATCGGTTCGAGCAAGCAGGATTTAAGAGGGTTTATAATGTTGATTTATTGTATCTAAACAACTTGTTGTAATCAGGTGTGATGCTATAGGTAGTTTTGCCACCTATGAAGTGGTATCACAGATATAATAATTATATTGTCTCATGTCTATAATTTACACCGATCAAAAGTTATATAAGCTATTTCACCTGCATTCGGAAATTAATAGTTTCGTAAAAGTTTGCTTCAGCACTGGAATAATTAGCCCGCTACGGTATTGCAGAGATAACGACCTTCTAGCTTAAGAGTAATATACTGTAACCTCAATAAATAGGTAGATACATTGTGAAAAAGGTAGCTGGTACCACCTGCTAGGTACTTTGTTTTCTAAAGGGAACTTGATAAGAACTATTTCAAATCAAAAGATCTGTGACTAATGTTGGTACCGAATTACTGGTCAACTACTGTGATAAGACAAACAGGTTATATATAACCTCACAAATACTGATGAAGGTACCTTATGGGTGAATTCTATGACGGCTTTGATTTGGTTCGATGAACTTTAAAAATCACCAAAATCTTGTAAAAGTAAAGGAGAATAAAATACATTTTATATTGGAGGCTACTTTATTCTATGAATTTACATATTTTAGCTTGAAGTCGTAACAAAATATCTCAGATATATGTATAAACCTTATAAATTATAAAATAACATTACATTATAAGCCTTGTTGTATAAAATATAGAAAAGGAATGAGTTTGTAGCCCTTCTTTCCTTCGGAACACCTTGCGGTGTATGAAGTATCGCAGCTGGATAAAGAATTGTGCAATTGACAGTTCTAGCTACTTCTTGCCCTTGGTGGCTTTTTCTGCAGCCTTGGTCACCTTTCCAGATGCGGGATCCTTGAAGTTAACAGCCTTGATTACACCTACAGCCACAGTTTGCCTCATGTCACGGACAGCAAAACGTCCTAGGGGTGGGAATTCTTGGAAGGATTCTACACACAGAGGTTTTGATGGTACAAGGTTGACAATAGCAGCATCTCCAGATTTGATTGATTTGGGATTATCTTCAGTGGATTTACCAGTACGACGGTCAACCTTCTCTTTAATTTCTGCAAATTTGCAAGCAATATGGGCTGTGTGGCAATCAAGTACAGGTGTGTATCCATTGGAGATCTCTCCAGGGTGGTTGAGTACAATTACTTGTGCGGTGAAATCAGCAGCTCCTTTGGGTGGGTTGTTCTTAGAGTCTCCAGCTACATAGCCACGACGCAACTCCTTAACAGAGACGTTCTTGACATTGAAGCCTACATTGTCTCCAGGAACAGCTTCTTGGAGAGCTTCGTGGTGCATTTCAACAGACTTAACTTCAGTGGTTATGTTTGCAGGGGCAAAAACAACAATGGTACCGGGCTTCAAGATTCCAGTTTCAACTCTGCCTACGGGTACTGTTCCAATACCACCAATTTTGTATACATCTTGGAGGGGAAGACGCAGGGCCTTGTCTGTGGGACGCGCAGGTGGCAAGATAGCGTCAAGAGCCTCAATTAGGCACTTGCCCTCAGCTTTGCCTTCTTTGCGCTCAACATTCCATCCCTTGAACCAGGGCATTTTTGTGGATGGTTCCAACATATTGTCTCCGTGCCAGCCAGAAATGGGTACAAATGCAACTGCAGCTGGGTTGTAACCAATCTTCTTGATGTATGAGGACACTTCTTTCTTGATTTCCTCAAAACGAGACTCACTGTATGGGGGTTCAGTGGAGTCCATTTTGTTAACACCAACAATCAGCTGCTTGACACCAAGGGTGAAGGCGAGCAGGGCATGCTCACGAGTCTGGCCATTCTTCGAGATACCTGCCTCGAACTCGCCGGTACCGGCAGCTACGATCAGCACAGCGCAGTCGGCTTGAGAAGTTCCAGTAATCATGTTCTTGATGAAATCTCTGTGTCCAGGCGCGTCAATGATGGTGACGTAGTATTTGCCTGTTTCGAACTTCCACAAAGCAATATCGATGGTGATACCACGTTCACGCTCAGCCTTAAGTTTGTCCAACACCCAGGCGTATTTGAAGGAACCCTTACCCATTTCCTGGGCTTCCTTCTCAAACTTCTCGATGGTACGTTTATCAATACCACCACATTTGTAGATCAAGTGACCGGTGGTGGTGGACTTGCCGGAGTCGACGTGTCCAATGACGACGATGTTAATATGTGTCTTTTCTTTTCCCATTTTTGGTTAGTCTGAAAAATTAAAACAATATTACATATACGGGAAAGAAAAAAACTGAAACTTCGCTATATTGATGATCTTATTACAAGGTCGACTCAGTGTATATAAAATACTCGACCGGCAATATGGCGGCCGCATGGCCGCCTCGCCCTATCTTGACATTTAGCATAGAACGTCGGCCATTACGTGAAAATCAAATTATTAATTGATAGACATAAAATAATTTTTATTTATTTTAAGTGAACACATTTAAAAATAATTTACTCCCTTTAATGCAAAGGGAGAATTATAACATTAACCACAACCACGTGGTGACATGTGCCGACTGCCGGTCATTTCCATAAGGTTGCCGCGTATGCATATGTGCAATTTAAAGTTAGAATACAATAATAGATGTGGAAATTAATTAAAACAAAAGATTATTAAATTCCTATGACATCTACCAGTTAAAATGAGTCAAAAGAATATAAAGGAAGATTGCACCACAATGGAAAAAACACCATGACCATTTTACTATTATGCGTGTAACAATGTGGCATATTAAAATAAGTATTTTACTAACATAGATAGTTTGATAAGTTAACACTTTAATTATTTCACTTCACTTAACTTCTAGTTCCGGATAACACTCACCACGGATAGCGTCTTTAATCCGAGAAAGACTCCAACAGAATGGACGAGAAATGGACATTCGCTCGTCTGGAAGGAGAAGAAAGGGGTCACTTCCGTAAATGAGTGTAGCCAGCTGTATGCCAATATTATTCCCATAAAGAAAGCATAATTCATTACCGTTTAAATTAAAAATGGTGAATCATATTAATTTAATTTGAATTATAATAGAGCAATCGAGTTTAATAATAATAATAATCAAAGATGTCATCTTTGTAAGTTTGGTGTCAATAATCAATATAATTTATTTAATATATGTACGATATTTTTGTAGTTTCTTAATGTTATAAAATAATATACCTAACAATCTTTATTAATTACTTTTACATTTTTAAAAACTTAAAATATTTATTATTAACCTTCAATAAACCATTTGCAATTTGAAAGGAATGAGACTAGTGTGATTTTTTGGCTTTATATTTTAATAATTACTAATTACACAAAAACTTGTAATTTTTGGATATTATACTAAATTATTTCAAGCCAGTATATGTTTGTGTCTAAACTGAGATCTAGGATTCCGTCGTAATGGTCTTAGAGCGGGTCGAACTATAAAAGACGGTGGTGACGAAACTGTAAAAGTGTTAGTGTAAAGATAAAAGAAAAGGAAGACTTATATCTGGCTTAGACAGCACTTAGCATCCTCTGTCAGAAATGGACGAGCAAATTACAATGCCAATAAGAATTTTGGGTTCAAACAAGAAACCTGAGTGGAAATGCACATTAATTGGCGGGTCGTATCACGTACTACGAGGTGAATGACGTGCTCGAGTCATACTTTTTCTCACTCTTTTCTCACAAAGAAGACATAACTAATAACTTCATACACTGTTAACTTTTGTTCCCCCTTTCATAGGTGTAATTTTAAATTCATTAAATAACAAAAAAAAATAATTAAATCACTAAAGAATGAACAGTAGCCAGCAGAAATATAATGCTTTTATTGCTATTTTATTACTTTTTTTACCTATCTATTATTAATGAGAGGATGGTCATAGACATCCATTTTTGACTAAAGTTATCCGTGAAGAACAATTTCTTTAGAGGAGGAGGCTATTAGAATTATCTTTATTGGATAATACATTTTTTTTGTATTAAGAAGGGACGAGATGAGCTGGACATTCAGCGGATGGTAATTGATACGCCCTGCCCATTACAATGCGGTGCCAATCAAGAGTTTAGAAAAACCCAAAAACCCTGTGCGGAACTACAATTGCGCTCGTCACTTTGAGACATAAGATGTTAAGTCTCATTTGCCCGGTAATTACACCAGCTACAGCGCCCGTCAGACCGAAACTCAATAATGCTTATACATTTCTGCTTCTAGGCAGAAAAAGGTGCCGTTGGAATTATTTTCAATGTCAGCTGAAGAAAATTTCAAAGAATCCAACATTGTGCTCAGGTAATTGCCATAAAAATTCGAAATGTGTGCTGGGTGGTAGAAGTGAAGTTTCCATGGAAAATCGATATATCGTCTTCTCCCTCCACATAGCCGTAAAATTTTTTTCTTGACAGAAGAGAAGTTTCACTTAAAAACTTGCCCAAATTATTTCGGGTGATAGAAGACAGTAACTAATTAATTCCGTCGCGGCAACAAACCACCAGTCGCATACGATATATCTCGGTAGGAATGTTCAAATAAAAAACTTTAATGCGGCGTCAAAATATAATATTCATGAGTATCAATTTTCACTTAATATTAATTAATTACTTTCTCAGCTAACATTATAACGCAAAAACGCGTGGTAAAAACTGCTACGGGAAGAAAGAAGAATAACACTTAGGTATTAAATACTCTGGCTATTTGAAAATAAATAGTTTTGGAAACCGTTATACCATTCTGTAAACTTATATAACGTGTTACGATTAAAATGATGCTCTCATGTAACGTTAAAATCTGACGTAAGCGTCAGATTTTTCAGAGCTCGATTAGAGAGCCCGCGAAGGAATACTACAAATAATTATTCAATCATCACAGCTGCATTCCTGTTATATTGATTAAGTTAATAAGTAAAAACACACCATGAACTAGACGTAACTAACTAAATAAATCCTAATTGAACCTAGAACACTCATTCTTATTATAATAAACATGTAATTCGGGAAAATTTTCTGCTTGGCAACAATTTGATTGCATCACATCCGTTAGTTCGATTGACGGCCATCTTGGAGTCTATGCTTCATAGAAAAAATAATTGTTGCCACTAGTAAAATATATCAGACTATAGAATATAATAATATGTAGAAATAATCTGTCCCGTATTAGCGATGGCATTTTTACTAAAAAATATTTTAGAAAAACTGACTATATAATTAGGTAGGCAAAAACTATTTCTGAAATAGATGAAATTGATTGTTACAGTATTGCTGAATCATTACAAAGGAATCATTTTGTCATAGCGCAACACAGCGGTCCATGTTGCTGCAGGATTTTGAGGATTCTTTCTATTTATATAGCACTCTCTGAGACTTAATAGCTTGTTGTTCCTTAACAACTTTATAAATTGAACACCAGTTTAAAAAATGACTGTGCAACTGTTTTACATATATCGGAGGCATAAAATGTTGCATTCGGCGAATACAGTATAGGTCCTCATATCGGATAATTATTTTGGAATAAAATTTCTAGATAGTAAAGCAGCATTACAAAAATCTAATAATTTTTAACCAAACCAAAACTACAAAATTCACTAGATAACTGCACTCGATTACTCTGTGCCGCGTGCTCACCTATCGAAACGAAAATTATGTACATCGTACTATCTACTTATCAATAGGTAATAATCTAATATATAAAATTCTCGTGTCATGGTGTTAAACATTGAACTCCTCCGAAACGGCTTGACCGATTCTCATGAAATTTTGAGTGCATATTGGGTAGGTCTGAGAATCGGACAACATCTATTTTTCATCCCCCTTAATGTTGTGGACCACCCACACGATTTTTTTTTAAATTTGTTGGATTATGAGTCAGCATTAAAAAATACATACAACTTTAACGATCTCTACGATCAACAGTTACTTTTATATCGCGATTTTAATATCGGCAATACAACGTTTGTTGGGTCAGCTAGTTTATCTCTATATATTACCTCTGTCTAACGGCCGTTCCCAATATTCAGTCTATCTCTTACTTGAGATAAAAATCGTAACTATCGTTGACTTTTCTGTACCAATACAATTATCAACGGTAACTCACCTTATCCGTACACGCTTTCTGTCAATGGGACGACGTATAGCTTACCAGCGATAGAAGTTTGTATGGAACTTGCAATTCACGCGTCCCAATATAAGGCGATCAGAATGCCATTGATATTGGGATAGATTCAGATTATTGACAGCTAATTACTGACAGTAGAAGGTAGTAATTTATCTCTTTCTGTAGATCTGGGGGGTAGATATTAGGGACGGCCCTAAGGCGTTAAGAATGACTTATCGGGTATATTGGGACAGCTACAGTTTATTGACAGAAAATTTATCTCTATCTGCAGATAGTATATTGGGAACGGCCGTAGTAAGTAAGTAACCTTAGCTAAGTAGGTACACTATACAGTGGATCTCGATGGGATTATGCAAAGCGCTTATTAAAATAAGAAGGACACTCTAGCTTCTATATACTATATGGGTAGTAAAATTTCAACTATGTTACTCATTTTGGTTCTTGTTTGTTGTTGTTGATTAAAACTCTGGAGTAGATTTAAACCATGCTGTGTTTATTTCTAAAAGGAGGCACTCGTCCCTACATGCTTATGTAAATATCGATTTATGTTATACTTTAAATGGCTTTTGGTAGAAAGCACTTGAAGAATAAATAAAATAAAACTATATGCGTAAGTATGTCTTATTTACTTATTATAATATCATTTTTTTCACACCACCAGCTTTTCAACATTTTTTTACCACTGAAGTACCGTAAAAAATAGGGTTTAAGTATTGATCTTTAAATTTTCAGAACTCTATGAGACCGGTAGCTTGGGATAATAGTTTGACACTAATACTTGTCGCAGACAAATATTAGAGCTACATAAAAAAAGAGAATTCTGAAATTCTCTCAAAGGACGTGATAGAACGAGATGCATTTACAACTTGCCCCACAAAAGAAAAGGATAAAGAATCATCCACCTTTATAAATATAACTATGGATAATTAGTGCTTGGTCTGCTACTCATGTGTGTTTCATCAATAATTATCACTCTAGTTACTAGTACTTGTATCGCGAGTTAAAGGTATACGTTATAGGTATAAGCGTAAATGTTCACTTTATCTCTTAGTTACTGAATGAACCCAGTCAATAGAATAGGTACGCCTCTATTTATAGAAGTAACGATAAATTTCGAATATTCTCGAACAGTCTAGTAAGTAAGCAATGTATTACAAAATATTTTGTAAAGAACTCTATTTACAGCTTGGTATATCATCGAGATTCCTTTAGGCCAGTTATCCTATCCATTTCTTTTACCTAACCATTTCTCTTATTACCTATCCATTTCTTTAAATATCGTGAACATTCGACGTGAAAGTCGTATCATTGTTCCCCTAGAGCAGTAGGTACTTGCCCAATGAAAAGTTACTAACCTGTGAATGCTCGATCGAATGAACGATCGTTAGTTTCCTTCCATGTACCAGTTTAATACGATAGGTCACGTAATTAATCTTCTTAATCAGCTTATACGGACCTTACCAGCTGTTTTGGAGCTTTCGGGAATTTTTTCTTTCGTCGCGGTCTTATCGAGTTTTCATCCTTGCGCCGGAGGCCAGAATATGCGTACGTGCTGGATGATGAGTTTCAGCCATTTGTTTTTGTAAGTCGGCGATGTAATCTACAGTTGGTTTCGGAGTATCAGGTGGAGTGCCGGTAAATCCAGCGGTAGACAAATCTCCATTCTGAAGTTGATCTTAGCAGGAGTAAACCCAACATGCCAATTACCAACCATGCCACTGAATCCTTGTGTGCAAATCAGCTAACATCATCTTATTCAATTAATCACTCGGTTTTCCCCGGGGTTCATTCTTCAAATCAAAGTTTCATCTACGGATGCGATTATAGTAAAAAAGCGAACGGCATGCATTTCTAAAGCCTTCTCCAGACACAGCATTGATATTGCTTCGAGCTGTGTTTGCTGCGATAGTTACGAGTTCACGTATTTCACACACCTTATGAAAAATTACACTTATTTTCAATGTTTACATAAATAGCTGAATGAAAGTCAAACAATCCATACATCTAGTGTTCAGGGAGGTTTTATTTAAATCTTATTTTATTTTTAAATAATTAGCCAATGCGCCTCAGCGGCAATTGCATTAGCTCCTAAAACCCCTTTTTAATATTTTTGAGCACAAAATCTTTATATACTATATAGTAACATTAGAGTCAACATTGTCTAAGAATCTACACTATTTTTCGAAAATGACTTAAAATATTTAGATATTTGGTAAAAAATCAGACTAGTTTGACAGGAGGGGGGCAAACAGCTCATCGGAACACTCCCCGTGATAGAAGGCACACAATGAAGCGTCGTCTCTACGCCAGGTGATCCAGCCGTTCACACAGCACTGGATCCCCGACAATTCAAGCAGCTCTGCGTTTCACGCGGTGAAATGGTTCCAGCCTTGAGGAACTCCAGCGTTTTCGGGCTTCGGGTTCGAATAACTATATTAAACTAGCAGACCCGACAAATATTGTTCTGTAGATAATTAAAAAAATACTGTTTTATTGGAATTTTCTAATAATATTTCAAAACATCAAGAATTATTTCGTAAAAAAATATTCGTGTTGTTATGATGAAATTGTATCACAGCGGAACTGTCAAACCGTGCGTCACTAAATTCTCTCATAGAAAATATGTCCATACAAAACAAATATTGAAAATATAAATAATTATGGGTCCCAAATCGAAATAAAAATTATCGTATCTCTCAAGTTGGACCAAACTGCACTGCATGAAGTAATCGCCATTAAAATCCGTTCATTAGTTTAGGAGTCCATCGCGGACAAACAACGTGTCACGTAATTTATATATATTAAGATTATAAAAGACATATCTAACTACTACACTTAATATCAATTTATATAAAACAAGGACTTGTCTCCGACTCCGACAGTTTATATATTCACTCCCATTCTTATTATACTCTAAATCAGTTTTATTGAGCTGTTTCCGACAGGCAGCTTTCGACAACGTCGGGTTACTAGAAAGCTGCTCGCCGATTTTGACACCGTGCTTTGATATTGAACGGGCGATTTGCCGCAAAGAATCTGGAGGCACGGTTATATTTCCACTTTAGAACTTTGCAATGCAGATCCTTTGTGTCCAACGCTATAACCCTGGGATGGATACTCCTGTTTTTAACAATCAGCTGCTGCTTTAACTAAATAAATGTTACATTCATCACCGGACCTGCAGTGTGTGTTTGAGCATCCCTAAGTTCCGTATAATTTTAAATTACAAAAGTCCCCCGCAAAATTCCATTTTTACTGGCGAATCAATTGCCCTGTCAGAGGCGGTGTCATATGTTGAATCACATAAGATCAACAAGTCTTTAATCCTGTCTGACTCATTAAGCTGTTTGTTGAACCTAACAAAAAATCCTTTCAAATCTTCATACAACTTCACAATTAATTTAAGAACAAAGGCATCCCTGTACAGATGTCACATAATGGGAATAGAAGTTGCATTAGCTTGGATACCTAGCCATCTAGGGATAACTGACAATGAAATTGCAGACTCGTGCGCTAAAGACGCGATTCAGTCTGGAAAATTAGAATTTAATTACTGTTTTCCTCGAGATCTACGCGCTATGTCTAAACACTTTCTGGTTGATTCATGGAATGCTTTATGGCAAATCACAAAATAAACTAAAGGTAAATTCTATGGTTCTAACCAACCCTTTATCCCCTCTAAGCCCTGGTTCTTTCCTCAAAAAAAACAAAATAAACTTTTCACTTCTGTCATCATACGGCTTCGCTTGGGATTTGTCTGTTCTCCAGTATTTTTGGCCAAGATCCGGGTAAGCGACCATTCTATATGTGAATGTGGCCTTGAGGAAGGTACTCTTGAACATTTTTTTTTCTATTGCCCTAAATTGTCAATTCCTATGACCTTCTACCGAAGGATATCCCTCGCCCCATCAACATCCCTTTTCCTACTTACTTTATGCCATTCCCCTTTCATTTATGAAAGGGGAATGGCATATAATCTTTAGATTCTTTACAAATTTATCTCCCGCACTTACATTCACACATTTCTCCCTTAAACTTAGATTAGATACTAACAAGGTAGTTAATATTATGGGTGTTTATTACTAACTGTACTAACTCTTGTTGCCTATTCTTCAGTTCACAAAAAAACCACAGCTATATCAACCGATCATTTCCTTTTACATCAGCTCTTTATATACATCAATCAGCTAAATTAAAATAAAAAATCTCTCCACCTTGACGTTGGCCGAATCGTCGACATTCAGTCGACGGAGCCAGTTAATATAAAAAAAACGTTTTATTTTATAGTTCACTGTCATTCACTGTTCATCACAAAATTGTTTCAAAATCAGTTCAGTTCAGCAATATGCATAGTTTTATACACATTTAGTACACACATTAGATATAAAAAGTGTACTTTATTGGTTTTTATGGAATATATACAATAAACCTGTTTTAGTGTTTGGGATAAACAATATTAGCTATAGAGCAAAAGACATGAATAACAACTAATATCACAAACTTATTCACATCATAAACCTTATAATAGTAGCATTATTTACTATTTTAATTTATATTTAATTATTTACAAGAAAATGAGATAGAAACCAGTATGTTTAAAAGTCGTGGGGATAGCAATATAGTATATAAGTGTACTGTGCGGTTATTGGAAGATACGGAAATACTCGAATGTGAATTTCATGTAAGAAAAGATATTTTTCCAGTTCTATTTAATATTTATATCTCACACATTATTAATTTAATATGTCATAAATTTATATTACAGCCCAGTTATAAAGGCAAATTTCTTTTAGAACATGTTTGCCAGCAATTGAATTTATCAGAAACAGACTATTTCGGCTTACGATATGTTGATTCAAATGGACAACGGGTAATAAACGAGGTTTTTTAGTATCGTTAATATTTAATCAAGCCTAACAATTAAGCAGTAATATGATTTGATCTTTTTTCAGCACTGGCTGCATTTAGCAAAATTAATATTAAAGCAAGTAAAAGGTAAGATATTTAAATATTTATTTTTAAAATACTTAGATATCTTAATGTAAATTGTAACTTAAACTTAGATAAATTTATATTTTTACAATATTTAACCTTGATAGATCATAATTAACTATATTAATTTGTCAATAGTTCAATTTTATATAAAGTACTTAGTCTTGAAAGCCGATGGTTCTGTAACAATATTTTATCTTTATAATAATAATGTGTGGTTATAATGAATGTACCCAAGTTGTGTCATGCCAAGGAAAACCACTTATTTCAAATGTAAAAGGCTAAGATAAAGATTTCCAAGTAACCAAATAAGGACTATTGAGGACAAATGAAGTGTTTGAATAAATGAAATTGAATTTTTCTGAAGTCTCGAGTCTCGTCTAGGAGTCTCATTGAAATCACTAATTGGTTGGAAAGAAATTTTCACTGTTTTCTATGTCCTCAAATTTGCGTCTAGATACATACCATGTAATAGTGGGTACTCTTAATGCACCATATGACTCTTGCAGTTGCATTTTGTAGCTTTAAAAGCCTGAGTTTTATAAATATTTGACTTAGTGGAAGGGATTTAACTGGTATTTTAAATAGAAAGGCTACTTTTGAATTAATCCCCTTAAGATACAAAGAGAAATTAATGAATGTTCTCCAATATACAACCAAAATTTTAAATGAGCTTCCTCGCATAGTGTTTCCAGAAAAATATGACATGGGTACCTTAAAAAAAGCGAGTACACTTTTATAAAAGGATGGCAACACTCCTGTCATTTCTCTTGTATTGCAGGTGAATGTGGGGATCACTTAACATCAGGTGACCAATATGCTTGTTTTTCCTCCTCTTCCACATAATAAAATACAATTGATTGACAATATAAGATAGTAAGCTTTTTAAAATAAATAGCCTCTGATTATAGGGATAGGTTTGTCTACTTTGTTTTCACAGCATGAATCCTTAAATACTTTATGCATCTAGATAGATTCTCTTGCTATTAGACATCCAATAAAAACACGCCAGGAATACTAGCTTAGTGTGTGACAAGCTGTGTGTTAACTAACTAACTAACTCTTAGCACTTTGTGTTAGTGTTGTAATGCACTGCACCAAAATAGAGGTTAGTTCTAAACTCAAGTATTTACAGCTGTCACAGTCTATCTAAAAGCATGTTAATTTGTTAAAAAACATTCGGATATACTCATCACTTCCAAATAACAAGTGAAATAATAGAAATTTAAACAAATTAAAAATTCCCATACAAGTATGTCATTAGTGTCATCGAGCCCTCACCACATGGCAATAAAAAATTATTATCACATCCCAAACGAAATTAAAAATAAGGGTGTCACATATTGTCTACCCATTACTGTAAAATGTGACTTGCAATAAAATATTTTGATTTGATTTGATTTGATCTATATGTATAAATGATCTAAGCATGGATGCTTATTATCAGATTAAGTTAAGTGTTTAAGTTACCTTGGTTCCAACAAAAGTATTCAATGTTAAATGAAACTTGAAAATTCAGTTAAATTTCAAATAGTATCTGCATTTTTTTTCATTTCAGATGCTTCTCCTATACTATTTAGTTTTAGAGTAAAATTTTATCCTCCAAATCCATTGCTACTCAAAGAAGATGTGACAAGGTTTCAGATATATTTACAATTAAAAAGAGATTTACTACATGGGAGATTGTATTGTACATCAAATGAAGCTGCATTGCTTGGTGCCCTCATTATACAAAGTAAGTTATAGTATGGCATACTGATAATAGGAGAGAATAATAATAATAATACTGATACAGTCTTACACAAATTATCTTGCCCCAAACTAGGCATAGCCTGCACTATGGGTACAAGAGAACAATATATTTAATACAATATACTTACACTAGCGGACCCGACAGACAATGTCCTGTACACATGTCTTAAATTTAAAAAAATAGTCCAATCTTTAGGGAGTAGAGTAACATACACATGGGAAGATGAATAATATGAGAGGCGACGGTATTCTGAATTTGAGAGAGGTCGGGTTCCTTGACATGATGAATTCCGTGAAGGACAGCCTTCAGCTGCCGTCAACGAAAATAATGTGGCTACTGTTAAGTGGCTAATTGAAAAAAACCCGCGGATTACCTACGAGACAATTCTAGGACTATTGGGGATTGGTATGACCAAATTCAGAAAATTTTACATGAAGAATTGGTAGTTCGGAAACTTGTTGTTATTGTTGTTGGATCCCTCATGAACAGACAGCGGACCAGAAGCGGGCTTACATGGAATGGTGCTCACACATGCTAATGAAGTACGACCACAGACAATCTTATGCTGTTTTATGACATTCTCACAGTAGACAACCAAAAGGCCGCATTGTTGACTAAATGACTAAGTTTGCTCATACAAAAAAAATTACACTTGTAAATTTATACTCTGTTCAATATTTCATACAAATTGTTGGAGATGTTTGCAATTATAGATACCTTAACATAATTTTTTAAATTTATAAATATACAACATGTTTATGTTAAATTACCATAACTCTAAGGTATTAACAAGACCGTTTATTACTGAATCGAATCAAATGGAGTATGATTTTTAAATTACGTTTTTTTTGCGTTTCTTATCTTTCATCTATACTAGTCTATACTAATATTATAAAGCTGCAGTGTTTGTTTGTTTGAACGCGCTAATCTCTGGTACTACTGGTCCGATTTTAATGATTCTTTCAGTGTTGGGTAGTCCATTTATCGAGGAAGGCTATAGGCTATGTTTATTTTTTTCAAAATTAGGGATCCGTAATAAAATTGCTATTTTGTAACACAAGGTGTAAAATCGAAAACCTATTTTTGCGTGCGCTGCAAAAACTATTGACAATAGAACAAAATGATGTACAATATATATATATATAGGCAATATTTTATTACTTATAAAACTATCGCGTGAATTATACTTTATATGGCAAAACAACGTTTGCCGGGTCAGCTAGTACAAAATAATATATAATAAAATCAATATCATATATCATAAATAATTATCAAATATCAATGTACCAGAACTTTACGAGAAAATTGGCAAGGCTGGATACTAAGAGCTTCAGATTATGAATGATTGTACTTAACTACTTATCAATGAAAAATATGTCACTATCTTAATTTCATTGATAGTTATATCCTTTGATTAACTTTGTAAGTGAAAGTTTGGCAACATCACTAACATTAGTTGGCATACTGGTTACAATCTAGACACAATGTACATTTAAGAAAAACATTTACACCCTTTTAGAACACATGTTTCATGGACTTTTCTTTTTCCTTTTAGCTAAAGATTATAAACCTAAAGTTATACAAATTAAATATAAACACATTGTAAATAAATAGAAATTTGTTGTTAATGTTTAAGAAAATAATAAATTTTATATATTTTCAGTTGAGCTGGGTGATTATGACCCGAGTATACATGTTGGTAATTATGTTACTGAGATGAGATTGCTATTGAGACAAACAGACACTATTGAGGCTAGAATACAGGTAAGAAAAAAAAAGTAAAGTCTAAAGTGTGATTTTCAAAGGTTTTTCAATCAGGCAAAGCTAAACAATTGAATGTAAACTATGTTATAATATCTATGCATTGACATACAATATACAACTCGACTGCCAATCGCCTATTTAAAGGTTGTCAAAAAATCTCTGAGTGGTGTTGTATAAGGGTCATCTATACATTAACTTAGATAATTTTAAAACTTCATTCAAATTAAAACCTTATGTTGTTGCAGTAATGTTCAAAGTTCAAACATTTTGTTTTAGCAATTGAAATGCAATTATTTTGCATTATGATTAAAAACGTCAAGTTACAAAGTTAAGTCTACTGTGTGCCTATTTTACGTGGTTAGGTTGGGATGTCACCCATGACCTTAAGGAGAGTCCTCGGTGGCCGTAGGTGTTCGGCCCGGTATGTGGCCACACTTGGGTACTCCAGAATGATGTATGTGGCCGTCTCTTCTGTCTCCATGCAAGCCCTGCACAGGGTACTGTTGGTGACACCTATATTACTCAGATGATTGTTAAAGGGGCCGTGACCTGCTATTACATGAGTTATTTTACGTAATCTTGATCGTGTAAGTTTCACCAGCTTGCGAGCAAAAAAACGTCAAGTAAGTTACACAATGTTGTTAGTGACCCTTCACTTACATGAAATACGACACTTGATCCATTTTAAGTTCGCGTATTCTGTTATCCGGGCTGTTTTACACTGAACACTTTGTCATTGCGTGGCATTGTATTGAAAGCGCGGTTGAAACAGAACTGAACGAAAACTCTGCCTATTTGTGAAAGTTTATAAAGAATCATGGCAGCTTTAGTATTAGTATAATAAAGTTGAAGATATCATTTTTCAGGAAATACACCGGGAATCAGTGGAGGGTACACCTGGGGGTACTGGAGGAGTGAAGGGTATGAGTACACAGGAAGCAGAGAGATCATTCCTCAAGATTGCCTGCCAACTTGACACATATGGTGTAGATCCTCATCCTGTCAAGGTCAGTATTTAAACTAAGAAAATATTTTATATATTTCCTATTACTTCCAACTACTTAAAACTTAGGAAAAACACAACTCCTGTGTTTTTTTTTATGATAATAAGCGACGAGACGAGCAAGACGTTCAGCTGATGGTAATTGATACGCCCTGCCCATTACAATGCAGTGCCGCTCAGGATTCTTGAAAAACTCAAAAATTTTGAGCGGCACTACAATTTCGCTCGTCACCTTGAGACATAAGGTGTTAAGTCTCATTTGCCCAGTAATTTTACTAGCTACGATGCCCTTCAGACCGAAACGCAGTAATGCTTACACATTACTGCTTCACGGCAGAAATAGGCGCCGTTGTGGTACCTATAATCTAGCCGGCATCCTGTGCAAAGGAGCCTCCCACTTATTGCTTTTTTACTCATTAAACGCATTGAGTATTTGATGTTTAATTATTTTTGTTGCATCAATGTACATAATATCTCTTAATTAAAATAATTTTGTAATATGATGGGGCTGTAAAAGTTGATTTAAAAGAGTGGCAATGAGTTTCTTGCCACTCCTCATTAAAGCTCTAATTTTTCAAAGCAGTGGTAATTGGTAATAGTTATTTATACAAATTATTTAAGTTCTCTTTAGTGTTAATTCCGCCAATATTTGTCTTTAAAACAATTCGACACGTGTTTCGCCTCTACACGAGGCATCCTCAGGACGTGTTGTCTCGCCAAAATCTGGCACGAGACTGATGTGAATGAGAGAGATGTCTCGTGCCAGATTTTGGCGAGACAACACGTCCTGAGGATGCCTCGTGTAGAGGCGAAACACGTGTCGAATTGTTTTAAAGACAAATATTGGCGGAATTAACACTAAAGAGAACTTAAATAATTTGTATAATTATGGATTTCCGCAAAGTGACGCCTTATTCAATAAATAGTTATTTATGCCACTGTTGTGTAATAAGCGGTATTAAAATACGAATGTGGATTTATCACACGAGGCGAAGCCGAGTATCACATGAGTGTTTTAATACCTAATTATCAACAGTTGCATACAAGACTTTATCTACACCCAGAATATGAATCCTCTAAAAGATTCTGGAACAGTTAGCTTACTGCTAACATTAAAACACCAGTCCTAGTAGTAACCTAATATCATTCATTACTGATTATATACAAATAAAATAAGTATTAATGAAACAATTATTTATTTTAGTAGTAATTTACATTTTGTATAGTGAAATAATTAAAATTCACTCGTATATAATGTTTTTTTGCAGCGTTTAAAATGAATCGCTTATTTTTTGTAAACAAAACAATAAAAATATCGAAGAAAAATGGCGGGGATTCGAATAACCTACTTTTTTTTTACGGCGCGCGACATTCTGGGAGTGTGGTTGCGCGCGTAAACGAAAATGTTCTTCTTTTTAAATTCATACAGATACCACGCATCGAGCAATAGGAATGTGGCTGTATGTTGAAACTCTTTGCGCATGAAGGGATAAAAAAAAACAGAGGAGTGTTGTTATGAAATTCAGTACAACATTACAACACTCTTTTGGGTGATGTAATGGTTATTAGAATATTGGGTGTTTTAATGTTGGCAATAAGCTTACTGTTTCAGAATCTTTAATAGAGGATTTAAAGCATGGGTGTAGATAAAAAAAAATTCACACTCATAAGTGTCATTTCTTTGACCTAAATGAATAATTATTTCATATGATTGTGATGAAGATGAAGGCAGCACAGGACCAAGTGTTGTGGAGATCTTTGGGGTAGGCCTGTGTCCAGCAGCTTTGGATGTCTTCCCGCTGATGATGATGTATTGAGATTCTATGCTTCACCCCATTCATACATACCATATAATGGTAACTTTTAAACTTTTAATGAACAATATTCTATAGTGTCATAGATCACCAGGGTTATACTTTTTCTATGTAGGTCTACTTTGGACGATTGGTCTTACTACTAAATATACACTCAGACATTGAAATATACCTATGCAATGTTCCCAGTTCCACTGGACTAATTTTTAAATACTTCAAATTCAAATATTTTTATTCAAAATAGGATGATACTTATTGGATTCTAAAAATTATGCTTCAGACCTGAGAAGAACGGGCGCAACAAACTCAGTGGGCTTCTTTTTTTTTTATAAAAATATGGTTACAATGTAAAATTGTACAAATGTTTTGAATTTCATAATACATTTTATTTGAACATTTTCTGGGATCTTGTTGTAAAAGCATATACAACACTCGACAAAAGACTTACTAACTCGACCTTGCCAAGTATTAGGCATTATAAGTTTACGTTTGTTGCTGGTGTTAACATTATGGTTATGACAGTTTCTAGTAAATTCACTTATGTGCCTATGTACATATATAACACTAGCTGACCCAACAGACGTTGTTCTGTACATAATAAATAAAATACTGTTTATTTATGAATTTGTCAATAATATTTCATAACATCAAGAATTATTCTTGCGTAAAATATGGTTTCAGATCATATAATGAAATTGTTTCACAGCAGAACTGTCAAACCGTGCGTCAATAAATTCTCTCATAGAATGTCCATACAAAACAAATATTGAAAATATAAATAATTAGGGGTTGAATTTCGTAAAATCCTTTCTTAGCTGACCTCTACTCGGTGAAAAGAATATTCCTACCAAATTTCAAGTTCTAATGGTTCCAGAGATATCGTGATGAGTGACTATGTACGTAGAAATCTCTTATATATATATATATATATATATTATCGGTTATTGAACCTTTTGCTCATAGTGTGTTTAATACCTGTTTACAGGACCACAGAGGTAACCAGCTGTACCTGGGCATCAACCACAGCGGGATACTGACCTTCCAAGGAAGCAGAAAGAGTCACCACTTTAAGTGGTCCGAGGTGCATAAGATAAACTTTGAGGGACGAATGTTTATTGTTCATCTCAATTATCCAGAGGTAAACAATATTTATTTATTTATGGAATATTTAATTTATTATATCAGACTATAAGTGAATTTAAGAAGAGAATATTATAATTTTGTCATATTAAAATAAAAAAATGATATGACACATAAATCAAATTTTAAATTATTTCAAAGGAAAGAAAAAATGTTTTTATGTAAGTTATAGGATACATGTAAATTCTGATATGACATAATTTAATTTCATAAATTTAATTGATTGTAAATAAGATAGAGAAAAAATAGTGGAATAAAATTATTACATATAGGTATTAGATTTGTAAACAAAATTTATGAACGATGCGGGTTTCGATCACGTGACCTCTCGGGTTCCATTCAAGCGTTCTTCCACTGAGCCATCCGTTCGAGTGACGTATCGTTCATAAATCTTGCGATATCTTGTTCAACTCAGATTGCGGCTCCATATGGAGCCACAACCTGAGATGGCCTTTCAAGTAGATATACATATATCATCAATTTCCATTTATTTTGAAGACATATATTTAAAACAAAATAAATTGGTAAAAAATATTTTGGATAGCTTAGTAAAGTATGTGTACTTTCCAAAATATGAATCATAATAATAATCTTTATTTGCATTTGAATAAGGTCAGCTTAACAATCGGTGAAGTTATTTACCTAGGTGTTGCGATGACGTCAGCTTATATAGCGAATAAGTAAATGTTGTTCTGAATTTATTAAATTTATTTGACATTGTCATGTCTTGGTGGTAATTGCAGAAGAAGCACACGGTGGGGTTCAAGTGCCCAAGCGGCGCCGCGTGCAGGCACGTGTGGTGTTGTGCCATCGAGCAGATGCTGTTTTTTACGTGAGTATAATCAGGACATTGAACTTAACAAGGAATGGCTACAAAATAAACTTATATGTGGGGTGTATATGTCGGCGTTAAGCCAGGGTTTCCTTGATCAGGGTCCATCATGAAGTAATACAACACTAAGAATTTCTCAGTTTATTGAAGCACAACTGCTAGTATAGATATGAACCATCTTTACATAAAACAATCGCTTTTATAGCTTCCGTACAATAGATGAAACAGAATAGATACAAACTTCTTTTAAAACACAAATAAAATTAGGTATTGTAAAATAATTCGTAAATACAGCTCAATAAATGTTTTAGTGAATTTAAATAACTTCAAATGATTTATAAAATAGTTTGTTCATTTAATTTGAACAAACATTACAAAATAAGAAGATGGCGCTGCAAGCAAGTTTCGAAATACAATTAAAAAAGACTTATTGCATAAAATAATAAAGTTTGATACAGAATAACGATATGAATTCTAATACAAATTAATTTGAACTTTACACATTCAATTAAGTATTTTAACAATAAATGGAACATCAAACATCTTCAAACAGTCAAAACAGTGTCTATTAAATTAGTTAGACCTTAATAAATAACAGTTTTATGTTTACAAATAGCTATTTGTATTTAAATATTATATATTTCAGATATATCTATAATAATATATTCATTTTAACGATAAACTAAAACATAATTATCAATAGTTGCAAACAATTGACGGTACGTGGCGATTTGCGCCCATATATACTAGCTAAATCTCTCTACAATCTATTAAAGTCAGTGAACGGAATGCATATAAAACATGGAAGCAGTCTTGTCATACTATCTACTGTTGATTATTAGCGCCAAAAATTCATACAATTAAGTCAGAATGCAGTAAACTATCACTGCATAAAATAAAGAGTGTTATTGATGTTGAATCTAGGTTAATATTAGAATGGGCTTTGTCAGTTACTTTGGCATGGGCCCAACGTGATTTACGTGATTGGATTAGAGGTGTTCGTTATATGAGATAGCTGATAAAATAATCTATTATATATTTATAATCATATCACCTATTATTTATTAAAACTCGCGGACGTTAATTTATGTGATACGCGATTTTTGTCACCTGCCAAATTATGCTCTAAGAGGATTGCATAAGAACTAAATTCAAATGAAAGTCGTTTATAATTCATGCGATGCGCTATTTTTGCTACCTGTCAAATTATGCTATAAGAAGACTGCGTAAGAACTATATTCAAATAAAAGTCCAGTTATAACTTGAAATATATTAGGCAAATGAATATATTTTGTTTGGCTATGCAATGCGTTAGATTATATTTTGATTGAATAAGTATCAAATCTGTGCTCTAGGAGGACTGCATAAGAACTTTATTTAAATAAAAGTCCAGTTGTCATTGGAAACATAATAGACCAATGAATATAAATTGTTCGGCTATCCAACGCGTTAGATTATTTTTTAACGCGTCATAAGTCATAACGAAGTGAACTAATATATTATAGCGTAAAAAATAATAGGCCTTTTAAAAATAGCGTATCGTTATAACGCGATTTAAATATATAGCCGTTGCGAACACCTCTAGACATGATAACGGTAACCAAGGGTTCGCGCACTTGACGTATTGTTAATGTTTGTCAGAAATGTGGACGATGTATGCGTTATGTATGTGGGGATCAGTCATAATAAAAGAAATGAATTTTTGAACTATGCATATTAGCTATATTAGTGTATCCATTAAAAAATCTATAAATTCTGTGATTTCTTTGGTGCTACAGGAGAATATGGCTGGCTATGGTTTCATTTAATAATTATGAGGATTACATTTTTTATTTTTAGATAATAAATGAATTGTAAATACTAAATTACCTTGTCATTTAGTATTTTGATTGAATGAAAAAAATAATAAGTATATTCTTTACTAAAATTTAAGAATCTTATTAATTTTTGTAGGTAGGTATAATAAATATAAACTTCGTAGTTATTATTTATTTTCCAAGCACACTGTACTATGCGTGAATTCAATTCAATAATCACTTCATAATAAAATATAGGTAAAAAATCTCAAATAAGTGTATGTTATCTAAACTGTAAAATATCGCGTTTAGCAATTTGCGACATGCTATATAACCCATGACCCATGACATGCTAAGTATCCCAAACAACACGCATGGCGTCTTAAAATGCCTCGTTTTTATTTGTAAACATAAAAGTTGGTCGTTCAACCACAAACGTTGTGTTTCAGCACCCAAAGTGCTAAACCGATCATTGAACCGAAACTGCACACACGTTCTCAGGGATACTCTACAGTAAAATTTGTTCGGAAATTTTAAGGGTTTCCGAAGAACGCCAAACCAATGTTAGGTCGTGTCCATATAATATAACGATTCCTGTAGCTTTAGTTCACCTTCGTTATTTATGGTGGATGTGGCCTGATGCAAACCAAGTCGCAGGCACAAGCTATTAAGAATAACTAAAAAGGGCTTACAATCCAGGTTGCCATCATCATCAGACGCATGCGTGTATACCGGCGGGGGTTTGTTCTCGTGGGGGACAAAGTTCAAGTACGTGGGGAGAACAGAGAGGGAGATATTGGAGAGGGACGGGTTACTGCCGCCGAGGGACCACCAGGTATGGTTTTTTTTTAATGGAAGAGGAGTTCATATGTCGCCTGGTCACTGGTAACCAGATGGTATGTGATCATCGAGAACCGTAAACTCCGATGATTTAAATGTTGCGCCGCTAAATATTAGTGACTTTATTATCGCGGGCAGTGAGCTTTTGACATCAGTATAGTTGTAAAATTTTGTACTTATTTCACTTTGATTTTCTTCAGTTTGTCATGAATAATGATCGAAGGCATACTTTGGCCATGGAAGCCAATTTTTTAAGAAGTATTTTTAACGTTTGTGACTATGTATCTAAGTGATGTACTTAATTGGAGGTTTATAATTGATACTCTACCTGGAGACAGCATACAGCCTTCTACTTGGCCGTATAGGCCGAGAGATGAATTATTTTGTGAAGTTTTGGTAGTTAGAGACTTGACCAAAACGGTTAGCTGAAATGAAACTCTTGGCCTAAATTGGCATTTTATTCCCTGAACCTGTGACCCACTGGTGACCAGTATAAAAACTAGTCAAGGTATCTGTAGTTAAAGACTATGGACGCTACCAAATGACATAAGACGCATTCCTGAAATATATGGATAAGTTTTAGCAACAAGAATTTATATAAGAAAAAAAAGATTTTATGTTCATGTCCTTCTAAATACCTACATAATAAACTTTCAAAAATGTACAAAGATCTTCAAAGTGGTAACATATTGTTTAGCAGTTTTTCTATGTTGTTCCCGCAGTTTCATAACCATAATGTTAACACCAGCAACAAACATAAACTTATAATGCCTACTACTCGGCTAAATCGTGTTAGTAAGTCTTTTGTGGGGCGTTGTATATGCTTTTACAACAAGATCCCAGAAAACGTTCTATACACATGTACTACGAAATTCAAAAGAATTGCTAAAAAACGTTCGTACTATAAATTACGTAAAATAATATAATTTTATTTTTGTACTGTATTTGGTGAATGATGTGTACAATTTTAATTTCACCTCAGGATCACAAAAAATATGCTGTACTTGTTATTAGATGATAGTTTTATCTTGTTATCTGTTATTGTACCTACTTGTAAATAAATAAATAACTAAATGCCTTTCTTAATGATACCAAAGATTGGGAATGGAGGACCGCCCTCAGGCTATTAGATAATAAATTTTATTGGACGATTTTACATTTTAGCCATATTTTTATAAAAAAAGGAAGCACACTGAGTTTATTACGCCCGTTCTTCTCAGGTCTGAGGCAAACCTTTTCGAATAGGTTTTTGACTTTCAATAAGTGATATTATATTCTATTTTGAATAAATATATTTGAATTGGAAGTATTTGAAAATCCCCTCAGTCCAGTGGGACTCGGAACATAGCATAGGTATATTCAAATGTCTGAGTGTATATTTTAGTATATAATATATAGTTAAGATTGTGGTGACAATCTAGAATCTAGACTAAGAATCATGTTAGCCTAAAGACTAATCTTCGTGCAATAAACCAATAGCCCTCTATAGAAAAAGTAGTATTAGTTGAGTATTATTGCTGCATCACTTTACACATATTGTAACTGAAATGATTTGTCAGTGAGTGATTGTCACAATGAGTTTCTTGACACTTCTTCTTATTAAAGCTCAACCCTCATGCGGCCTGTCGTAAATGTTACTAAGATAATTACACTCACGGTGTATATAAATGACATGCTGGAGTCTATTAATGTGGTAATGTCGCAAAATCCAGTTGCACAAAGATTTTATGAGCAGTGACTATTGTCTCCCCCAGCTAAACTCTCCCGGACTCCCCCTACATTTTTCCACAATTTCATCTATTTATCTGATACAACTATCTCAATAGTTATTAGATACTTAGTTGTCACTGCACACACACAAACACACACACCTACACATAATCATCACCCACACTAACACCAATGACGACCTGTATAGCCGAGTGGTTAGCGATCCTACCTACTAAGCTAGAGGTCCCGGGTTCGAGCCCGGTAAGTGCAAGCATTTTTATGATCAATATGGATGTTTGTTTCCGAGTCATGAATGTTTATATGTATTTATGTATGTTTAAGTAAGTATATTGTATTAAATATATCGTTGTCTTGCAACCCATAACAGAGGCTATATATGCCTAATTTGGGGCAAGATAATTTGTGTAAAAAGTGTGTTAATATTATTATTATTATTAATTACTTTCTTTATCTAAATATGTTTTCTTTATTTAATTAAGTTTTAATTTAATTTTTTAATTTATTTTTTGTATATCCTTTACATCATTACCATGTGTTTTGGGGGCCCGGTGACTTGTAGCACAGGTATTCGTTACCTATTTCAAGCACCGGTCTATGAGAATTTTATTGTGAGAGAAAATAAATATTTTTTGAATTTTCTTTCGTTACATTTCAGGATGAAGGATCAAATACTGGAGGCAAAAGGAAAGCTTCCAGTGTACCGGCGACTCCTTCCACACCCATGACTGGTGATTTTGGTAAAGATACATGTTATTAAGTTAGCGCGACTGTTGCGGCTTCTGAACAATTCCTGATACTTGTCCTGAAAACCCCTTAAAAATTATTTTTTAATATATCCCTCCCCCTTATGCACAACCGTGATGTGCGCCATCTGGCGATGTGTCAAAAAAATCTCTTAATGGCCGCGTGCGTAACCGCATCGTCGCTCGTGAAAAATATACAAAACTAAAGTCTAAGATCGATTGATCGCACAGAAAACTGTGTACCTACAAGTTTTAGTGCCGAGTCTACTAGAAGTTAATAGGTGTTCCAAAACATTAAGTGTTAGTAACATCTGAATTGGTATAAGAGGTGTTTTCCTGTCTGGTGAGTATTCCCTTAAAACCTTCCAGTTTTGTAGCCACTATATTTATTCTTATTTGAGGCTAACTAGGTTTCGATATTCTTTGTTCCGGTCCTAGGATATCTAAAATATGCACTAAACCTACAAGTATTCATGTGCCAATAAAGACGTTTAAATTAATCATTTAATTTATGCCTAACTCATAAACAGTAAGTAAATAAAAGTAATTTTGTGTGGATATACTTCACCCGTGTGGCATAGAGGTGAAGAGAATAAGCAAAGTACTATCTACTATCCTCAATACTGGAAACCCAAGCTCTGGCAGCTATTTCGGTCAATGGTCTAGCTATCCAATGCGGCAACGGACTTCGTTGTCCCACTGCATTTTTTAAAATTGTGAGTAAAAACGAGATAGATTACGCTTGCGACTTGATTGACATTCTATAGATATATATATACACAAATCAGGTTGAAAACAAAGCCGAAATATGCAACAAACTACACCATAATAAGTTTCGACTGCTGTAAAATGCATTGCCGCATTTGAAGGTGTTAAAAATATTCTTGGTCTATTCTATTCTTCCTACTGTGGCTTCTGTGGAAGACACACCACAGATTTTCCAGTATCACGTTAAAGTAGACTACCGAGCTATGAGTATGTGTCTCTAAGTTTAACGGTAATGATCGGTGTTCAGATTACATAAAGTTTTATTTTCTTATAATATCTGAAACAAATAATATACATGCTTGTAAGACTATAAAGAACATACACAGATAGAATTACTTAAATTATTAATAATTAATATAAGTACTTAATGATATTTACAACTTAATCTTATTTATTTTAATATATTTACAAAAGTAGTGTAGCGGGTATATAATTGTACAGAGAAACTGCTAATGATATCTATACTAATATTATAAAGCTGCAGTGTTTGTTTGAACGCGCTAATCTCTGGTACTACTGGTCCGATTTGAATGATTCTTTCAGTGTTGGGTAGTCCATTTATCGAGGAAGGCTATAGGCTATGTTTTTTTTTCAAAATTAGGGATCCGTAATAAAATTGCTATTTTGTAACACGAGGTGTAAAATCGAAAACCTATTTTTGCGTGCGCTGCAAAAACTATTGACAATAGAACAAAATGATGTACAGGCTATAATATAGGCAATATTTTATTACTTATAAAACTATCGCGTGAATTATACTTTATATGGCAAAACAACGTTTGCCGGGTCAGCTAGTGTCCTTATAAAATTCAATTTTTACTCTGTCAATTTACCACCTGAACAGAACTAAATGCATGATCTTGAAAGAGTGGTTACAGAAATTGGACTATAACTCCACAGAAAACCTTCACACATTATATTGCCAGTAATTTACAAATTTAAAGTAATCTATTGTTATTTTAATGCTTCTCTAGCTACTAGTACAGATGTATAATATTTTAATAATCGTGATCCTTATATTTAGGGATGAGGTCCTGGTGATCTCCTTAGGCTCCTAACAAAATATCAGCTGTTAAAAAATGTAACACTACTGTACTGTTTTAGCTTTAAGATTTTTGTGAAGAGAAAATAAACAGATATTTATTATTATTATAATGTCATTGGTACTCCACCTACATTTTTGATTAAAGATTGAATTATAACTTGTCAGGGTACAGCAGTCTGCCTCGCTCGACGCACAGCGCGCCTCTGGAAGACAGCGCGGGTCTGCGGCAGAGTGTGGTGGGGGGTGAGGCATGTGAGGGGGGCTGCCTCCTCGCCGGGCCCGCAGTCGACATCGCGCTCGCGTGCTGCGACCAGCTCCGTGCGGACGACAAGCAGACGAGTGAGTGTTGTTGACACTAGCTGTGGTTACCACTGGACGGGCTGTTCCATATGTTTGACACCAATTTTTTTGTGCCTATTTAAAGCGCCACTCTCGAGCGTCCAGCGAACTAATTTTGACATATAATGGCTGCGAAGGAACGTATAATACTCTGAAGTACTTTTACATTTTGAATTAATTTCGTTCGTTTTCCGTCTTATTTGTACTTCAAGAATCAACGTTATAAAGTACATAATTTTTTTTGGTAATAGTTTCCCACCATCTAGTTGTCCACTAGTTTTAGTACCGCAGGCTCTCGCTTCATGGCCAACAGCCCCAAAATGGCGAACATCAAACAGGCACAAAAGCACCTTGACCGCCGCCAGTCCAATAGTATATAGTAGAGGTCAGTGGTGGTTACCCAATCCGTAACTCGCAATTGGTCAACTCATGTTGGCGCTCTGTGCCCAGGGCATGAAAATAATAGGAAGTCCCAAGCCCAAGGGAGTCGTAAGAAGCGAATAAAGGCATTTACCAGATGCCGGCTACATTATGTGTACCACAACGGCGCCTTTTTCTGCTGTGAAGCAGTGTTGTGTACGCATTATTGTGTTTCGGTCTGAACCGGTCTGCGCCGTAGCTAGTGAAATTACTAATTAAATGAGACTTAACATCTTATGGCTCAAGATGACGACCGCAATTCTAATGCCGCTCGGAATTTTCGGGTTTTTCAAGAACTGCTCATCTGAACGTTCTGCTCGCTTCGTTCCTTATTGTCATAGACGATAGCAACATTTGCTAGACGGTGAACGTGGTGCACAAAAAGATGATGGTTCGTCGAACTTATAAACAAGATTTAATTCTGCGTTTTTATTCATACTAGGTAATATTATTTCTTATAAAATATTGAATTCTTTCACAGCGTGCCCAGAATACAACATCCGCGATTCATTCGAGCACTCGTCCACAGAGTCGGGCGCGACCACGCACGCGACACACGTCTCTCACGGGTCACAGCCCGCGGACGACTGGCGGCCGCCGGCGCTGCAACCCCCTCCCCGACCTTTCAGCTTGATACGAGCTTTCGTGCCGTCCTTCTTATTCGTATGGCTCTCTCTCGCTCTCGTCGCTTTGTTGTTATTCGAAACAGACTGGTCGTTGTTACGTTCTTTGAGACGGAAACCGGAAATCGTATCACTTAGACATCACTACTACGCGCCACTTAAAGAGTACCTGAAGAAGAAAATTGTCGAGCTTTTTTGATTCGCAGCAGTTCCCGATAGATATGATTGTTGTAGATTTAGAAACTGTATAAAGTGTTGCGGCGTGTAAGGTACAGAAATCTTATATTTAAGTCGCTTTTGACAACAGTACTGTTGGGTTGCTCCGGTATGAACTAGTCTGTCAACAAAAATCAAACTGTTTTGTATGAAAATCAATTTACGTGTGTTACTGAAACATATATATACCGAAGTATATTATGAAAAATTAGACAAATTAAGCTTGTGATATAAGATTTTTTTTTAATTTGTCCAGATATTTAATAACACTCTGCTCGTGTAAAACCCATGTTATTTCAATGTCTCCTTTTTCAATCAACAGTGGGAGTGTCACGATAGAAATACTGTGTCCTTGCCAAGATACAAAGACGATTAAGTTTAATGCATTTTATACTTGTATTTTAATTACATCCATTGACACGAAATTACATGGTCGCCATTTTGTTTTAAGCATTTGGAAGTATGTTGGGCTTAGGAAGTGTCAAAGTTAATATTCTCGCATACTAGATGTCTATAGTCATAAATTACAATTTATGAATAGTAAAACATAGTATGTAAAATGTACAAAACTTGAGGCTTTTGATAGAAGGTTGTAATTAATATAACTATAGTTAATATAAGATGGACATTTTCATGCCATTTAAGATAAATTTCCGATAGGTTGCATGGTTTGTATGGCAATCGTACTGAGTAAGTTAGCCATATGTTATAATATCTGGCATGGATATTGTGACGAACATTAATAGTACCGCGTCTCCCCCCAGAGTTCAGTCTCTGGGACTTATGATCTTACTTATAAAAATTATGCAGCAGTGTATTATATCAGTTATTGATGAGTGAAAGAGAAAATGATAGTAGTGATTGTACATACACATATTATCATAAGCCATAATGCATTCAGAAATCCCATATTACGACTACCATAAATTTTAAACGGTAATGGCGTTATTGAAAAGTTTTCTGGCAGCTGTAATTTTTTTAAATTCAGGGATTAATTGGAAACGACCTTAACTATCATACCGTTCGATATCTTACGTGCGAGATAATATGTCAAATTTGTCTCTAAATTGACATTGCATTCCGAACTAAACGTCATCTTAACTGACATTAGAATAGAGGCCAATCAAATTTCTTTATTTGTCAGAGATGTTCGAAATTTTAATGAAATAATATACTCGAAATCGATGTTAGCATTGTCACAGATAAGAAATTAGCTCTATCAAAAGAGTTTATTTTCTTATGGTGGTCATAATGTGCGGTTCTTAAACGCATTATGGAGTGTTTATGATATTTGAAAATATAAAACATATAACATAACAGTTGAACACGTAATTTTTATAAGTAGAGCTTTAGAATTTATAGGTATCTAGGACATCTTATTACATTAGGTATATTACTGAAGAAGAATTTGGTATTTTATGTTCTTTCAGTCATGCAATTAATTACGTAGCGATTGTGTACGAGCCGAGCACAATGAAATAATGGAATCTGATGTGTCAAATTTTTTGACACTTTTTAGGGAGTTGCCCATACAGTTTTTATATACATTTTATATTAGATAATATGCTTTTGTATGGCACAAATCTCACTCAGGCACTAGTTAAGTTGGCCGAAGAAATGAGACCTTAAAACTACGTTGTGGAAATGTGACTCTGATAAAATAGCTATTATTATTATTATTATTTATAAAGCCTTAGCAGGTTTTCTTTTTGGAGAGGAGGAAAATACATTTACTTATTGAAGACTCCGACGGGGCCTAGATGTCGGGCTCGGGTGTAAACACCCTAAACAAATCTCCTCAGTGCTGATAGCCCTAAAGGCTTTTACAGCGATGCCGGGCCGGAGTCTTGGAGGCCGGAACCTTACAAGGTGTGTACTGCGTATTGCTGTTAACATGTAATAAAACGTACAAACAGTCCAAAAATTTTAAATTGCTTCAAAATGAAAACTTAACAAATATTTAAATAAAAAGGGCATAATTCCAAATCGGACACAATGCAAAAGCAATTATTGTGTTGCAAAGTTCTTCGTAAACTTGCTTTGCCAACAGTACAGTTGGCGTCGAAATCGATTCTTATGGCGTATTTTTACGATGTGACTCACTTAGATGTCAAAAATTGTTTTAAATTATCTTGCAGTCAGCCCTTTGAGCCAGATGAATCATTTTGGTAGTCGAGGTTAACTAAAGAAAATTGTTGGTTGGTTAATGTTAAATAGTCCACAGAGTATTTCTCATCTTATTATTCAACTGAATTCGAGGCCGACGTGAATCTTAGAAATACACGAACACTTTAGTCTTTTTTCGCCTTAGATAGGTTTGCAATATTTCTGACAAGAGCTTTATTTTTTAAGAGGTATTTAAGAACGACGAAAGAAAGTGTAGAATTGCTATACTAATGCTCTGATAATACATTTATAATATAATAGATTTTTTCTGTTTAATCTGACTTCTATTATTCAATATTAGTCTTGCTAGATTTTATTATTATTATTATTTATTTTATTTTTACTAAACATTAAAGAAAGTAGTTATACCTAGTGGGGACTGTAAATCCAGTATACTCCCTGTATAGCAGTCCTATTATTATTTTATATTCCTTTTAAGGAACGATAGACACATTTATCCTTATAACGCGGTGTCCTTATAACATGTTTTCTTATTACGCGATTTCAATCTCTCGTATGACACGGGCATACATAATATTTCACTACAGTGAAATTTATAATGATTTGTACAGTTCATAATTAGCTTCGCGCACACGTTACGATTGTGTTATAAAATTTAATTATTTTATTAAATTTGGGTATTAAAAACCATAATAAAATAGTAAAACTAGTCAAGCAATTGGAAATACTTGTTACAAATTGTGATTAATTATTAATATCACGAAGTACGAGGTCGTAAAAACAGTTGTCCGGTAGTGTGGTTCCGCGTTATAGGGAGAAATAACAGTCCTTATGTCCCGTGTATTTTCTCTTCAAATTACTACATACCTTATTTTTTGTATTGCTACATATTAATTTCTAGCACTTATCCTAATGTTAGTTATTTATAACATTATCTACTCAAACATAATAACACGCTATTAAGCATTACTCAAAAGAATTAGGAGTCAATTAGATAGACATATTTTTTGTGTTTTAGTAAGTAAGAATAATGTAAGTTATTTATTTTATTGCGAAAATCGTGCATGAAATAACTTTAAAACGAAGATTGTCGATTAAGTACAAAATCAAGTATTACTATATCCTCATTTATTTTAACATTCCCATATTATATTTTATACTCTTTATAACGACTAATAATATTACGTTGGGGCTGCGCCGACCAGAATATGAAAATAAGTTTGTACAAGTGTACTTAATATATAATTTAACTGTTTCGTTGCTGTTATTTTTGGTGTTATATGGATATTTTATTATAACGTTGCTTTGTTTACAGTTTAATGTGTTTATGTTATAAATTATTAAATTATCTATAATTATCGACATACTATCGTCGGATCTGGCTCTAACAATATCTAAGAATATTCTTCTAAATTCTTTCGAAAGTATTTATTTTTGACTAATATGAAAAAATTGGTTACAAACTTCAGATAATAAATATGCAGTAAGTACAAGTAAAAAAAGTATACAATACCTACCTACCCTTAGTTTTAAAATACGTTTGTTTTTTTTATATTCCACCTGGTCGTTGCTATTTAGACATTACAACCGACTTTAAATACTAAAAATCAATAAAATTGAAGACTATCATCTTATTATTTACTTAAGTCATTTTTTATAGGTTATATTAATTTATTAATAAGCTCTCTTTATTTATATTTGTGTCTATATTTATTATTGTTAGTTGTGATTTAAGTGTGACTTGTTAAACATTGTTATAAATTTATCATTTTATTTTATAGACAGTTTCATAATTCGCAGTAGTTGATAAAATAGAACTAAAGGTTGTGCGATGGTTACAAGGAAAAAACTTTTTTTTTGTAACTGGATTGTAATATAGTTTTTATTCACCTGTATGTCTTAAACTATATTAATTGTAGATTATATTGTAACATCTCGAAGAATTATCTTGTTACAATTTATTTAAATAGGTGTGCTGCGTTATAAATAAAAAAATATAATCGGGACTGTGTAACGAATAGTAAAATACGTTTTAATAAATTGTAATTATGAATACATATTTTATGAAAATACAGCCCGTTTTTCTGCCGTGAAGCAGGAACTACTTGACAAGCTGTATCTAGTGAAATTACTGGGCTAATGTGACTTAACACCTTATGTTTAAAAGTGACGAGCGCTATTGCGATGCCGCTCAGAATTTTAAGTTCAATCAAGAACCCTGACTCTGAATGGTAAAAGGCAGAACGTATCACCTAATTTAACTTATGAGATTTATTTTTTACAAAAAGTACATAATCTTGTTTACAAAATTGAACATATTCGTGTTCAATTTTAAATTGTCAGTTATAGGAGTCTACATCAGCCTAGAGAAACTATCTAAGAAAAAAGCGTTTCACTCGATTGTATGAAACGTGCAGTCATTGATAGATTGACAGATGACGGCTATGATCTAGTAAAAAACGGAGATAGCCGAAATCCACTCCGTTTTAAGCAACTGTTCGCTTTCAAACTTATAACGGATAATAGATCGTCCCAATCGCCATGCTGTAATTACTACTATTTCAAACTTATGTCAAATAACTGGACGTTTCATACTAAACTAAATTTCAGTTTTTACTTAGGCAGTCTCCCGCCTCTTATAACGTAGTATTTACATCCTCTTTGGTCTACAAGCCGCATAAAATCTTATAAATTAGATCGTAAATGAAATTTATATTCACCTTTGCAATGTATTACGCTACTTATGTTTCTTTTACTACTTTTCTAGTCACCTCTGTACATAATATTTAACATTTCCGATCTTGTTAATTATTATTTATGTTATTTATTATAGGTAACAAAAGTATGTTCACAGGTTAAGCATTTATTATTGCATTCAGTCTAGCGAAACTCTCTAATAACAGAAGCGATTCACTCGATTGTATGAAACGTGCACTCATTGATAGATTGTCGGCTATAATCTTGTAATAAAATGGAGATAGCCGGAATCACTACGTTTTAAGCGACTGTTCCCTTTCTAACTTAGCCGGATTATACTTCGTCACCAATCGCCATACTGTAATTACTACTATTTCAAACTTATGTCAAATCACTGCTCGTTTCATACTAAACTAAATTTAAATTATCACTTAGGCAGTCCCGCCTCTTATTACGTAGAATTTACATCCTCTTTCATTGCATTGTGGTTTTCGTAATTTATGACAAGGATTTTGACCCAAATGGGTAGAGCGGACTTTTCACTTTAGTCATACTCGCAGATCAAAATATGTATAGAGTATAATAGACGCCGAACCGAGGAACAAAAAAGTTTTAAAGGCTGGCTGGCAACCCTAAATCAACCTAAGGCCCAGAACACACGGTGAAACGCAAATGCAACAAAACCCTTTTGAAATTATTGATTTGAAACCACTTTCAACTATTTTCCACACACGCTGCAACCACAATCATTTCGGTTTTCGTTGAGAAATATGTGTGCATAATGAGTTCTTCAAGTTACGAAGAAATTGTGGTTATGTATTTGTATCTTAGACAAAGATGAAGGCGCAAAAAGAGAACTATGTGGATACATCCCTACATTGAGAAGAATATCAACTGTCGTATGTTTGTGGCTGCCAAAGAATTACAAGAAACTGATAGAATGCTTCATCAGTCTCAGTCTTGCGAGAGTAGCTTGTATAATTACAAGCAAGGATATATTTGCACTTCTAAAACAAGTTTAATGTTGTTTTGTTCGTCGTCAGCCATTTTGTAAAAAATACGCCAAGACAAAAAATGAATGAAACGCAACGCGAGTTTCCTGCACGCCGGTTTCAATGCGACTGATTTACACCGCGTTTCAAACCGGTTTCAAACTGGTCGCGTAATGTGTGGTCTCTTTAAGGAATCTATGGCAGAAACTTAAATGCAACTCAAAAGTAAATAGTAGTTGCAGTTTCGTTGCATTTGCGTTTCACCGTGTATTCTGGGCCTAACTTGACTATACCAGTCCGTTGGTACTTATATTTACTAAAATAAATAGTTAACATAAGCACTTAGATATTTTATGACAAACTTAGAATCTCAAGTAAAATTGAAATTTGAAGAATATTAGGAAAATGACTTAGGAGAGGTATCTCATATAGCGAGACAATTATGAAGCAAAATTGCGAAAATTACGAATACGGGACTAAGTCTCCTGTTTTATGTCTGATGCCTTGTTTGTGTACCTAAATAGTTCATGTTTAAATCTCCACGCCGCTGAAATGAAGTACCTAATATCTATTTAAATAGTTTTAAGCACTTGACATGCCAAACTGTTTTTTAATATATAAAATAGGCAATACAAGAGTTATGTATTATTTTCGCCTGAGCGCATTTATTTCATTCCATGGACCAATGTTCTTTTTTACGTAAAAGAGTATTATTTTTGTATAAATCCTGCCTTTACAGTTCCAGTGATTAGGATAAGTTATAGTATCGCTTTAATAATTCTTAGGATGTGTTTTATAGCGACAAACGAAAGTGAATGATTTGCAATTGAAGTCAACTAATATTGTGCACAAATTTTATTAAAAAATAGCGTATTCTAAAATGTATTTTAAATTTACCCTATCGATTTAGAGGCTTTTAAATAAACACTGAAAGTATTATGTAGTCTTTGTTATTAGGACTTAATTTTGTGTAATATATTTGCGATAAATTGGAACTGAAGTGGCTTTATGAGAAAATAAACTTTGTATTTTAAGCTTGTACTAGCGTTATTTTGAACGATCCGAATATTTTAATAGCTAAAGTATGTCCGGTGGCAAATTTGGTTTTAATTTTAGATTCTCCATAGCGGCTAAGTGGACGAGCCAAGAAGGTATCGTTTCAGATTCGTTAATCACGTGGGTTATTTAGTTACAAGGGATGAAAGAAAAAGTGCGTTCGCTATAGATTTCACAGTTCCTGACAATAGGTATGTTAGAACGATATCGATGAACACAATTTTTTTGATTTAAAAGACCCCTTTTTCATCTACCTTAATTAAAAAAGAAATGTTATTAAGCAGAGTTTTCGTTAGTCAATTATAGTCTCAACGTGGCGGTTTAGAATGTTTGTCAAGGTGTAGGTAAATAATAGTCGGGTTCTATTTCTTTTTTTAATGTAGCCATTCTGTTGACCGTGTTTTATATTGGCGCATGGTTTACAATTATTTTGGTGCTAAAACTGGAAAGATATTCTGCCTACCCACACGGTTCCTTCTTCCCATATTTATTTATAAGGCGTCAGTAATATCCCCAAGCCACCAATTCTCTTCGACTTTGTCTGTTAGGGAACAAAGACAGGAATATACCTAATATGAAACTCCTCGATCAACTGGGCACTGAAGAAAATATCGTGAACGAACGATATAAATTAAAAAAAAAATGTCATGCATTTGCAGTTTGGTTCTTGTCAAAATGCTAAATTTGCCAGCGGATTTAATATTTCCTAATTTTATAGTTTACAATTGTAAATAACGCGTGCCTGAACAGAATTTACATAGAAATTTTTAATAATCATTTATTTTCATGTAACGCACATACTTCTCTCTCCTGTCCATGTGCAAACTCTAATTAAACAGTACTTCTGTGTAGTAGTTAGTAATGCTATGATACCCAAGTTGATAGTTGTAAATTGCTGTGGTACCATGAAGACTGTCCGTTTCAGAAAGTAAGTAAATAAAATTTTAATGTAAAAATTTGTCTACCATGAGAAGCGTTAGTTAAATTAGAGTAATAAGCACAAATTGTATATTAATTAAAACAACAATGTTTGAAAATTGTATAGATATTTCCAATAAAACGCAAAATATCAGCTCAATTTTTTATTTCAAAATAATTCCAAAAGCAACAAACAACATAACAAATAAAAACAGACGAGAATCCATCTAACAACTGCAGTGTTACAATTTTAATTACAATATAGATTTTTCTTTGTTGAAATGGGACAGTTGATTGGCAACCCAGTCGGTGAATAATTGGTTGCGGCCTATGGACTTGCATGCCGTGCCACTAAATAAATTTAAAAAAAAATTGGTTGCTTGCATTTATTTATCACTAACGATTAATAGATTCAAAACTAACATACAACCACACAAGGTAAATACGAAATATTATATTTTATATGGTCAAAAATAAATGATAACTTTATTAGTACGCGCAATGTAAAACTTGTAAATATAACCTATTTAAGAACCTATAAACGAATGTGATGCTGTTAATTATTAAAAATCTATAAGGAACCAAACTAATTATCATGAAGTACAGGTGACCTTTGACTTCTTGTAACATTAATTATTGTTAAATCAATCAGCCATGTTGACTATTTTGTGTCTATAGACGCCATTGTCAATTAAAATGAAAAATAAATTGAGGGTATTTTCCATATAATATACAAATATCTACATATATTGTAGAGTTATGTTATTTATTTGTTTATTGAAAATGAAACTGCAAGAATGGAATGTGTTTCTACTAAACGTAAAGGGCCACTCTCAAAAACTGCGACAAATACCTACCTTGAACTTCAAACAATAATGGCACTAAATTAGGACCCTTTTTACTATCAAAATTTCTTTGGTAATATTTATATATATTGTGTTGCACTCGGTTAATTTATCTTCATCAAATATGTACCTCTTCTTATATTGTATAGTATGAAACATAAAATGTCGACAAAATCATAAAATTAAATTATATTCTCACATTAAATAGATTCAATAAAATGCAATTAATAACAGCGCTACAATGAACTGAGCAGAAATAACGCAATAATCCTATAAATTCATATTTGTTGTAATTACGTTCTCCATTCGCTTGAGCTTACATAATAACTAATTCCTTTATCACCCATAAATACAAAGGTACCTAAAACAGCATAGATATAGCTATACAGCGCTTAAGATTAACATTTATATGCTAGTAACTAAATCGGCGTGACGCTGTTTAGGCCTATTAAGACATTACATTTTAAATAATTGATAATCTTTAAATATTAAGTTCTGTTAAGGCGGCCGCACCAGCCGCCGAAATCAACCAAAAGGTAAGCCAAAGAACGCGACAAATCGCTTGCTTCTGTAAGCATGCGCCATGCACTGTCTGTTGAAGTTTTAAGTCGTTTTTATATTATCTGTGTACAGATCTTCCTTTCTTATGTATTCTGTGACCATGAAAGCGCACGGGGGCGATTGCTCGCCGTCTTAGTTGTGCTCTGCGTGTAATGTACGCTCTCTCATTACTTTAATCGACTCATTATGGTTTGAACTTAGCACGACACAAAACTTGGTGATGAGGATGTGACACATCCTGGAGGTGCGAAGTATTCAATGGTTACAAATAAACCTTTCGAGTTTAGACTGAGGTCTGGCGCTAAAACTTGCGGGGGCGCTCGTTTCATGTTGCAGTCAAAAGGATCGAGTGTGAACACGTCAAGGTGGGGTCCCACGGCCCGTGTTATAACAGGCCATGGGAACCGTCGCACCCGATGAAGCCTGTTCTCGCCCGTCAGATCCGTCGGGAGTCGGTAAGTTCACAGGCGCGGCACGATCTATGATAACACGGGCCGTGGCACCCTTTAGATGAGCACTGGACCGGACAGGAGTAATAAAGCGCCCAGAGGCAAACCATGCAACCGCGCTAAATGAAAGTAGGCCGTAATTAATTAAAAGATGCTACAAAAATAAACGCCTTAAGTAAAGGAAAATTGTAAATTTAATTATTTCATTACTAATTTCTGCCCGTGGTATCGCTCGCGGGGGCATCGATATCGCGCGTCAGAATTAATGTCTTTAATTCAATATATTATTTCAAACGTATCCTATTCAATAGTTATGTAAGTAATTAGTAATGGCTAATATAAAATGTTTAATATAAAAAAAACTATATGGTGCACAAAAATAAAAAAGAAAACAGAAAAAGCATGGCGAAACTGAAACTTGGAAGGTACTTAGAAGGACCAGAACTTCATATCGAAGCGACATAAGAAGATCTCACTTGAAAAAACAACTGCTCTCCAAGAAATAGAGCAGCTCTACATTCAAGAAGATTTAGCTGGAACCTCGTTTGCATCTCGAAATATTGCAGAAATAATAATAAAAAGACAATAAAATATGATATACCGAAATGCAAGAAAAGGTCAAATCATTATTCGAGAACCTGTAAGTATTGAAATGAATAATTAAAACTAGGTACCTAAACAATTGTGACGGTCATATTTTGAAAAAGTAATGACAAATGGAAAGATTTTCCAAAAGATGGATCGTTTATCAAAACCTGCACATAACGCACATTCTTTTTGCTGTCGTTTACTTAACACAAAACACAATTCTAATTGAGAAAATATGGATTTGACGACTGGAGGCATTTGTCATCGCGTCTCAATACTAGTGATTAATATGTGCATGTATGTAACACAATAAATAAAATTGGACAACGTAATATTTACTTCTGATCTGTAATTTAATACAAAAACCACAGTAAATACTGGCACAAACTGGTTAAACGATTTGCCATTTTTTGCAGCAGTAATTTGGTTTAGTTATAGCGTCAAAACTCCAAAACCGTATGTGATTTTTAATTGGATTTCAAATCGTACACAATAAAAAACAAATTTAAGGGACGCCAGATCTTTGAAAATGTTGCCAGGACCGTCACTGCTGTTAGCTCTGAATCTAGTAGGTAATAACAAAAGCCCAGGATATTATCAAGTTGGTATTTTTTTTCAGTTTCAAGAAAAATATATTACCTCAGTAGTTAGTCTGCATGAGTGCTAAAACTATTTACAAACATGATATATTTAATCTACCATCTCGCAATAAAGTATTAGATCACCTTTTGTGCTTATACACTACGATAAGGAGATACGTAACCAGAATTTACGCGGCGCTCTTGTTGTTCTGTTTGCAATCAGTCGACGATTGATATCTGAGCGTAACCAACAAGACCCTTCTCATCAACAGGTTCCGCTGGATCAGCAGATTCAAGACGGAAAGTTTGGGAGCGGGTCGTATTGTTCGGGAATATGTAGGAATCTACAAGGAACTGTAACTGTTGAGCTATTATGTTGGAGTCCCTAGAATCTACCAGACCAGCCCCAACTAACTCTGTAGCAATACCATCGGCAGAATCTTTGCCAGGAGCAAACTCAAATCGAATATCATTAAGTTCTTTCTGAGAATTTCTCATTCTAAGAACCAAGTTGATAAGAGGTGCTTCTTCAGCTTCAATCGAGCCAATCGTAAACCCTGGCCGAGATTCACTATCACTTTCACTGTCTGAAGCATCAGCAGGAAGAAGTTGGTTCATAGGCCTATCTCGACCTGAGTCGCCATCATCATCCTCGTCGTCTTCATCACTCTCCCAAACCCATTCACCAGTTTCCATCCTATGCAACCTGCCGGATGCTCCAGGTTGACGTTTACTTGCTTTATGTACCCGAGTCTCCATACTTGGTCCAATTGAAACCAAAGTCTGTACTAGGTATTTTCTGTCCTTTGCTTTTTTAAAGAATGAATGTTTCAATAACTCTGTGGCCGAAGGTCTCTTAGTCGGATCCTTTTGGAGACACTCAAAGATCATTTTCCTAAATGTCTTCCCATAGGCTTTATACTGGTCTTTTTCTTCTGCACCAGTATCTAATGTGGGTGGATCATTTTGTAATGTAAGCATTAACACCTTCATTGGTGGGTATTTATGGTAGGGGGCTGTACCAGTGGCCATTTCGATGGCTGTTATTCCGAAAGACCAAATATCAGCTTTGAAGTCATAACCATGATTTTGTTCCATGACTTCGGGTGCCATCCAGCATGGTGTGCCAACAAATGTATGGCGGACTTTTTGGCGCGATAGATCGCGACCAGTAGCGAGCCAAGCGGATACACCAAAGTCTGCAATCTGAACAGTGCCATCATCTCCAAGAAGAATATTACCAGCTTTGATATCTCTATGAATCTGCCCATTCTGATGGAAATATTCCAGGCCTTTTAACACCTCTTTCAGGACAGTTGCGATGGTGGCCTCATCAAACACGCCATGTTTGCAGTTTGATACCCTCATTTTATGTTTTATTATATCAAGTAAGCTACCTCCTTCGAGGAGCCTCAATACAAGCCACAGCTCTTCCTTCACTACAAAGCTGGTGTAGTATGTCACCACATTTTCATGGTTACAACTTGACATGGCTTGAATCTCTTTTAGAAGTTCATCCATAGATGTATTCCATTTCTCTAGATTGATGCGTTTTATGGCGCATTTTTCGCCCCGGGGACGGCAGAAAGCAGCATGTACCACCGCCGTAGCACCAACTCCTATTACTTCCAACAATTCATAATCATCTTGGCTGTTAGGCCACATATGACCCGAACCCGCCATTTTTAACTTTTATATTTAAGTCAATTATATAAAATGTAATATCTAAGTAATATAAGGCCAAGGGATTATTGTTAAGAAGTAAATGAAATATTAACTGGTTTTACTTGGTTTTCCATGTTAATATGGTTAAGTGGGGTATAATTATTTACAACTATGGTTCCTTCAGATCCAATTACTTCAAATCGATGGAGAGTTTTTGTGTGGTCACGAAGTTTCAATGTTGATTGGCTTTCTCTTTTAATGTGAGCACTGTTGTAGTCAATGTCTGCTGGGTACAAATGGTCACCTAGAAAGTCACAACACAACCATTAAAATTATATATATAATGTGTTTATATTGAATTCCCATTAATGTAGGGTTATAATCTATAGCTAATATGAAAAAGAAAGCACAAGAAACATATTGTGTTCTAAAATGTATATTATGGGTGCAAAAAAATTGTCTTGATTGTAATCAGTATGCCAAGTCCTAACCTTAGCGACGTTGCCAAACTTACTCTTACAAAGTTCATCAAAGGACATAATAATCAATGAAAGTTAGATAACGCGTTTTTTTTCATTGATAAGTAGGTAAGTACAATTTCATTCATAATTTTTTATTTTGTTTCAAAGATAAGAAACGCGAAAAAAATCATATACTATTCAATTATATAAAATAATAAACAGTCTCGTTAATACCTTAGAGTTATGGGAATTCAACATAAACACGATGTATACATAAATATAACAAAAACACAAACCAGTCCATTTGTATATAAAAAAATTCACTCACAAATTTATATTAGTATCAATGCGGAGAACAAGGTAGGCAGCACCCTTGTTATTTCTGTAGTGTTACAAGTCAGTTTGCTACTCTGTGATCACATACAAACAGGTGAGCCTCATATATGCTAATTTTTCATGTTATTCCATAAAAAAATATGTCATATTAACTTCAAAGTTAATTCGAAGCTTTAAAAGCAATAAATACAGAAGAAAATGCTTCTATTTCTATTTTAAAAAAAACATTCAAATAAACCCAAACTGTATATTTATAGTGGTTTTGTCATTGAGTAAGTGTATGTTTTAGATAATTTACATGTTTAGATAGCCTCTTGCTGTTAGACAACTGATAAAAACAGGCCAGGAATATTAGTTTAGTGTGTGTGACAAGCTACTTCTTAGACTCGCGATTTGTATGACACTTTGTGTTAGTGTGCGTGAATTGCTCAAATTAGAGGATAGTTCTAAAGTTTTTTTTTTCGACATTTCCACAGTTGTCATAGTCTATCTAGGCATATAAATGATCTAAGTATATGCATTATATCTTTAAAAGCACCATTTACCTGGCAGTAAGAACACCACACCATCTGAAGTTTTTACCGTAATAGGGTAAATAAGCTCACTACCCCGACTTGTGGTATCTTTTGCAAATGTTATTATTTCCTCAACATCAGTAAAGTAATTGAAACGATGCAACTCATAACCTTGTGGTGGATAAAGTTGGAGTTCGTTTTTACTATTCCTCTTTAATATATCCAATGGATGAGACCACTGCAAAATATATAATTAATCAGTATTGGTGAAACTGAATGTAAGTTTCTAGTGTTAACATAAAACATATCAGTATACCAAACCTCCATTTAGCATGAAAATTTAATAATTGGTTGTGCCAGGGTGTATATCTTATAAATAAGGTTTGTATCCATATCAGGTACTTTTTCAAATATCTAAAGTGTAAAATTTCTAAATATAAGTTGATGTTAAATATTAAGACCTTAAATTTTTAGGTATCCATGCAAACAAATTATGGAAATCTTTTATTAAAATAAAATATTATAGTATCCATATATTAAATCGTAGTGAGTTACAATTACAGCAGGTAGGTAGAAGGTACTTAGTAAATCATAATAAAGTTTATTTAAACTACTTCGAAATTACATTATAAAGAATGATGTATGTATTAAATATAACCATGTTGGGCAGTAAACCTCCTGATATCCTTGAAGTTTTAAACTACTTTTTGTATGAAATCAAACTTATTTTAAAAGTAATATATATGAATTTACTTATGCATGCATATACAAGATATTTTATGACAAAATTATGTTACATTTCACAGTAAATGGTTAATTTAACTCTTAATACGGCTTATTACTAAAATTCCAGTATTAAAAAATTATGCCTTACTTCCACTTTCGCAACTTCCTGACTGTCTTCCACTCCAACTATTTCCGGTTTATCTTCAAGAGCAGCTACAAAGAAGGCAGTATCAAACCTCTTAGGCAAGAACACTGGAGACAACCAATTGCTCCAGTAATGTAATGACCATATATCTGGATAACAATTGTACGCCTTGCATAGATTTAAAAACTCCAGCGGTTCTCTGCTAACCTAAAATTTTAATAAATTTGTTAGTGTAAAAGTACTAATCAATTATTTGGCCAGGTAAGGAAAGGAAATATTCATATTAAATTATTTAATTGAATCTACATCTAAAGAGTTAGTGACACAACAGGTAGAATCACTGACTGGGTGGTGACACACTGTCAGTTTGATCCTCAGTAGCCAAGTAAATAAATTTTGTCTTATGAGTTTATTTGATACTTTATTATGGTGGCACCACTGTAAGGATTACTCTGGTGTTACAAGAGACTACGGGCCATGGTGATCACATACCATAAGAGTAACTTGTTTTCTGAGAAAGTTCTAGAAACACTGCTTCAATGTACCAAATATTGATTCCGAGGGATAGTAGTAGGTGTGATCATTAAATGAGCCGAAAGACAATCTGAATCTACTTTGATCAAGAGTTAGTGCTGGCTCTGTACATTCCTATGTGATCCTTCACTAATTAAAAAAAGATCTCATTCTAAAATGATTCTATGAAAAATAAAGATAGTAGCTACTCTACCATCACTGTTTTGGTTGGTGTAAATTTTGAGAATTAAATTTCATGTCCATAAGGTGGCTTTGTTGTTTACATTTGGAATATTGTTATTTTAAACAATATTCAATCAAGCTATGTTTAGCTATTTGTAGTAATTGTTTCACTCCTATATCAAACTTAGAACATTTCAAACATAACTATGATATCTTACCCTTTAATATAAGATAAATAGTGTCAACAGAAAATGTTTATTAAATAAGAAATTAGCTTTTAAATTAGATTTTTAGCAAAATAAATACAGCAATTTTCAATTTCGAAAATGTTATGTCAAAGTTGAATCATATGTCACTTGTCATTTACCTTGAAGCATGACACACACTTTATATTTTGACTTCTGTCACAATAAATGAGTGATAATCTAACAGATTAAAATTTTTAAAGGATACATAAATAAAGAGTATGAAATAAATACAGTAAATAATATTTTATTAGTAACATAGATGAATTAAAAAAGTTTGAAGGAATGATTGGCATCAATTGGATTTGATTTGGCAAAGCTGCAAAGAGAATTAATTTAAAAATATACATATAAATATATATGATTTATAGTGCCTATCCTTACAACTATAATGCTATCAACAGTAAAGCATTCATTGATAATTAGTATCAAATGTATTTATTAACCTTCTGAAATCAGCTGTATAGATTTTTCAGATACACCAAAACCGAGAGTGCTGTATGGTATATTCCCTCACCAAGTTCTTCCCCTTATTTTGTTCATAAAATGATTTATTTTGTATGGTCATATAGCTTTCAGATACATTCACTCAAATCATCCTAATTATAAGCAAACTATTAATATAAATTGACAGAACACTGTGCAAGCTCCAAAATCACGGCAATGTTAGGCATGTGGCACAATTAGTTTCTTGCAACGGAATGGTTGATTCTAAACATATATCTATCAAAAACGTAACATAAGGTTCTAGCATTATTTCTGTAACAATATTAATTCCAATATAATTTTATATATGACAATATGATAAAACAAGATTACTCAAACACATTCTTCTTTGGGATGTTGAGGATCCAAAATTGATCTGTGTTCATATATACCATTATTTAGTTACTCAATTATTGACACTAGGTGAAACTAGTTTATCATTTATTTATTTAATGTACTTGTTATAATTCTACTATGTTATAATTCATCAAAATATATTAACAAATTAACTTATAGGTATATAACACCTGCTGCAACAGTATAATAGCTAAAGACTAAACACTACAGTTGAGATCATATTTTTATGGTGAAGCATTAAATTCCTATAAATAATTTGTCTGTAATACATAAAATATATGATAGATACTAAATTTACCCTCTGATATTTGCTTCTATACAGAGATAAATAAAATATTAGTAGACTTAAAAATAATAGAACTATAATGATATGCTGCATGTGTCACTAAAAGAATCCCAAAATAACTTATAAATGCAATTGTTTAACATTCAAAATTTTAAGTGCTACAAAATGTGATGTTGTATATTAGTGGTGGCATATAAATTGAGTTAAACTATGTTTGCATAAGATGTCAACACCATACCTTGCTCTGCCAATATTTAGTGTCAACATTGGGTAAGACCTTTGTACAAATTCCTTTTCCAGTATTATCTTTGTGATAACTACTGCATATAAGTAATCCAAGTTCCTCAAATGTTTCTCTTATAGCTGTTATTCTTAAAGTTATGTGCCTGGCAAAATAATATATTTGAAGGTCATATACAAAGTTCAATAGCACAATAAAAATGATTATGAAGCTTGTCATGGATGGCTGATAATATTTATACATATTAATCATTCTAGATGACTAAAATGCAACCATGTTCATAATTTATCACAAAATTAACTTACTTTTGTATTGGATTATCTTTAAATATAAGATTTGTGATAAAGTTTTTTTTGGAGAAGGATTCGAAATCTTGTTGCGTGTAGCCGAAGGATTTGAAGAGAGTCAGCCAATTGTCACTTGCGTCAGCTACCTCCGTAATACCGCCCGGAAACACTACACCATTCGAAAATGTCGCCTTGAGCGTTCTCGTCTGGAATAAGATATCGTAGTTACACTTATTTGACACAGTACTCGTCAACCGGTCCACATTTTGCCTAGCAAGAAGTACTAATGAAGCCGAATCACGCCAACACTTTTTAATAATTCTATTATTCATTATCATGTGAGCGAGTTTTGTATTTTGTGAAACGCACTACAAAGTATAAACAAACACAAGGTCGCTACTTACATTCCTAAAAGAGTTATCATTTCTATATTATCTATTGCGTATGAGTAAAATATTAGGTAATAAATGCTCAAGTCTCAGCGCAATGATTTATGTTAACGATCTCATTTCGCAAAAGATATAAATTTTAAACAAAAATATTTTCTTTTCTGTACGAATCTACAATCAAAGAGTATATAGATATACAGTTATTACAGACCATTCACACGTCACCGTAAAATGTCCCCTGCCTTGGGAGATGGCAGCATTGCCTACGTCGTTGCCAAAATATATATATGTATTATGTAGCATTTACCCCACTTAGTGATTGGTGGTTGCCGGCAAAATTATCTAAACTCGTATGTAACAGATTAATAAGAATTACTTGCATATTTTGAATATTATACAGTTAAAAGACAAGTAATATTATAATTGATGACAAAAATTAAATTTTAAATTGATTATTGGTTTATTTTTTAATTAAAAGCAACTATTACAGACTTAAAACACTGTCTCTTGTATAAACGTTACCATCAACTGTCGTATCCCGATCTGTACTGCAGTCATTTCCGAGTTAAATTACAAAATTATCAGTAATATTATGAATAATGCCATCACGTTCACAAAATCTGTCTCCTAAACTTTTTACGTGTTCACATTGGTTTTTACAATCCTGAGGGGTTATAGATGAAAAAGCTTCTTCAGCTAACTTCACGATATTGCCAGCTTCATGGCCGACATTATAGCTAATTACGAGAGCCATTGCATTTAATCGCAGTGGTAGTGGGACACCCTAACCACATTATGCCACGATATATCAGTAATTGGTCGGCCTCATAAATCAGCCCTTTTTTGTGCTCTTTTATTTTGCAATTGCATTGTTAGCAAATAATACAATCCTTTTTTTGTCATCCAATTTCAGATTTGCAGTTATGAGGAACTCATAGTAGGCGCTTTATAACCTGTATTAATAATAATCCATCGCTTTTCATTCTAGCAGAACCACTTGTTAGTACTCCGTCCGTATTTTTCACTTATACTTGCGTCTCCATGCTACTATGTCGTGTCTATCCATTAAAAAAAGAGTGTGTGTACTTATGTACACGCGTTAGAAGTTATACTTCTTTGGCGTATGGAAAAATAAATCAAATTTTAACAAATAGTTAAGATCAAAGATAGTATACACTCAGCATTTAAGGTTAATATAAACAAGTATAGAAAATTAATTAATTTTATTTATTTATACATAAAATTTGTTATTATGCCAGAAATAAAACAAAACGAAAACACAAATATTTTTTAGATAATAATGTAATAATTTTTAATTAACGATGTAAATAAATTATACATACTGATAATTAACCTCAAATCAGAAAAACAGTTTGTTCAAATCAGTTTTATCACTAATATTCAATATATATAGATATACTAATAAATTATCAGCAAAAACTATCGTATATAAAATTGATTTAATAAAAACACCAAAATAATATTATTCACACTGTTTAATTGTACTGTTACGAAACACGTGTTCTAAATATAAAAATAGATAGATAGATAGATAGATTAGAATCTACAACTTGAACATAGTTATCGATTTTCATGCCACCTAGAACTAACTTCACGATGTAGAATTCAGGTGTCGGTGTGCGCGCGCGTCGAAAAAATTCACTCTCATCATTTTTCTCCATCGTGCCAAAAGAAGTATAACTTCAAAAATTTCCGCTTTGAACTAGTTTTAGTACTGATATCCCATTCGTTTTATAGTTTTTCCACAAAGTCGTTCGACCTCAACGAAAGTTATTTAATTTATTCAAGGTAGGAATGACTTATCTGACGGTTTACATTTTATGGATTTTGTCATGTTCCGTATAAATCGAAATATCAAGATCCACCGTTTTAAATTTTTTTTCGATGTTTTCAGTTTACCTTTTGACATGCCCTTAATAGACACATAATATTTGTATCCTATTGTAAAATGAAACATAAAAAATAATGAATCGGATGCTGGTATCCCAATTTTACTAACCTGTCATGAAACCTCGAAATTAGGAAAATGTGCATGGGCGTAGGAGGATTAAGTTTTTAGTTTTGTTTGACAGCTGTGCCGCCAGATATTTTTAACATGCCGCGTGAAATAAAAGACATTAAAGACTTCCTTCTGAAAGCCCGCAGGAAAGAAGCAAATCTGTAAAGATAAAGAAGAACGCAGAGAATGTCAAGTTCAAGGTGAGATGCTCTCGTTTCCTGTACACACTGGTCATCACAGACAAAGAGAAGGCAGAAAAGCTTAAGCAAAGTTTACCTCCAGGTCTACAAGTCAAGGAGGTTAAGTGATATGTTAGGTATAAATATGTTAGGTATAAATAAAATTAAGTAAGTAATTTCCCCTATTCCAATGTATGTCTGTCTGGTTCCGTTGTGTCCTTAGAAACTTTGCGCTGGATAAATAATAATGAAATGGAGGTGATCTGATAATGGTGTTGGAAAGCAGCCATAGCAAGTCTTGAATAACTATCTTAATACAAAATTTCTTCTTAATCGTTATAGCCGTTTTCGTGTTGGATCTAAATTAAATACCTAATCAGGTATGAGTATTCCATTGATTGTGTATTTTTGATATAATTTTGTTTGGTGACCACAATTCTGTCCAAATACTACTTGTGTACCAATATTGCGATACAACAGTTCTAAAAATAATTGGGGATTTTTTCTTAACCTCTAGCAACACTACTCACAAAAAGATGAACGTTTGGCCTATGGACTTGCATCCCGTGCCACAAAATAAATTAAAAAAAAAAAAAAAAAAAAAAAAAAGATGAACGTGTCATTATGTAATGTCACCACGAATACAGAAATAAGACGTAACTTCACGTTGTTGCTGGGTGAGATTGTTAGCTATTGCTGGATGACATTGTTATCTATTGCTGGTTGAGATTATTATGTTTTGCTGGGTGAAATTTTTAGCTATTGCTGGATGACATTGTTAGCTATTGCTGGTTGAGATTGTTAGCTATTGCTGGTTGAGAACAATCTCAACCAGTGTCAATCACCAATGTCAACCAAACATAGTTAAAATCTCAACCAGCAATAGGTAAAAATCTCAACCAGCAATAGCTAACAACGTCACCAAGCAATAGCTAACAATGTCAACCAGAAATAGCTTACATCTCAACCAGCTATAGCTTACAATCTCAACAAACTATAGCTAACAATCTCAACCAGCAATAGCTAACAATGTCATCCAGCAATAGCTAGCAATCTCCCCCAGAAGTAGCTAACAATCTCAACCAGCAATAGCTAACAATGTCACCCAGCAATAGCTAACAATCTCAACCAGCAATAGCTTACAATATCATCCAGCAATAGCTTACAATATCATCCAGCAATAGCTAACAATGTCAACCAGATATAGCTAACATCTCAACTAGCAATAGCTAACAATGTCAACCAGCAATAGCTAATAATGTCAACCAACAATAGCTAACAATATCATTCAGCAATAGCTAACAATGTCAACCAGCAATAGCTAATAATGTCAACCAGCAATAGCTAACAATATCATCCAGCAATAGCTAACAATCTCAACCAGCAATAACTGACAATATCATCCAGTAAGGAGCGAACGGTCTTTAAGTCAAATTGAAACCTATAGTTAATACTGTAATGAAAAGCTTAAAAAAATAGACTTTCCTCAAGAATTTAGTCAATGCTGTGATAAGATGTGTTATAATTATAGTTTAGAACCATTATAGATAATCTATATCAGAGCATTGTTAATTGTTTTATCTACACCCATGCTTTAAATCCTCTATTAAAGATTCTGAAACAGTTAGCGTATTGACAACATTAAAACACCCAATATTCTAATAACCATTACATCATCCAAATGAGTGTTGTAATGTTGTACTGAATTTCATAACAACACTCCTATGTTTTTTTTTCGATCCCTTCATGCGCAAAGAGTTTCAACAGACAGCCACATTCTTATTGCTCGATGCGTGGTATCTGTATGAATTTCAAAAAAAGAACATTTCGTTTACGCGCGTTCCACACTACCAGAAGGTCGCGCGCCGCTAAAAAAAAGTAGGTTAATCGAATCCCCGCCATTTTCTTCGATATTTTATTGTTTTGTTTACAAAAAATGAGCGATTCATTTTAAACGCTGCAAAAGAACATTATATTCGAGTGAATTTTAATTATTGCACTTGAAAAGGTAAATTACTACTAAAATAATTAATTGTTTCATTAATACTTAGTTTATTTGTATATAATCAGTAATGAATGATATTAGGTTACTACTAGGACTGGTGTTTTAATGTTAGAAGTAAGCTAACTGTTTCAGAATCTTTTAGAGGATTCATATTCTCGGTGTAGATAAAGTCTTGTATGCAACTGTTGATAATTAGGTATTAAAACACTCATGTAATAATAGCTTCGCCTCGTGTGATAAACCCACATTCGTGTTTTAATACCCCTTATTACACAACATTTGCATAAATAACTATAACAGAGGCGGCCTCTTACACTCGTGAACTTAATTATTGTCAGCCGAGGAAGAGTAGTAGTAGGCGATGCATATTAGGGTGGAATAAACGCGTACGCAACGCTCACTGTGACGCTAGGCAAAAATTTATACATTGGGTTCGGTTGGGAAAACCGAGGCAAGGTCATATATACGAGAAAGAGAAAAAAATGAAAGAAAAAGCTGAAATTAAATTAAATCAAATCAAAATTACAATACATAATATTTAGCATTGCATAATTTAATTTTTGATTTAATTTAATTTAATCCAACTTTAATTAATATAGTAAAATGTAATTTAATTAATATAATAAAATGTAATTTAATTAATATAATAAAAATTAATTTTGATTTGATTTAATTTAATTTAATTACAATTCTTTAATATCGTTTAATTTAAATACTTGCCACGACATACTGAGGCACTAGATATGTGTACATATAACACTAGAAATAAGGGATTGCTTGTAACTAATTCTAGTAGGCTTCATAAGATACATAATAGCTTTAAGGGTAAATGTATACACTTCTACAATAAAGTCCCAGCCACTGTTCAGGCATTGTCTATAAATAAATTTAAATGTTTTATAAAAAAATGGCTCTGTCGTAAATCCTATTACTCCACTGCTGAATATCTAAATGATCGGACCGCCTGGGACTAGATTGTGATTATTTTATAGCAACTGTACAATATTGTATATTTTTATTGAAAAGAGCGCAAAAAAAAGAATGCTGGGAGAGTTTCTTGCGCCGCTTCTTCTCTCTCAGAGCGCCATTTGTTTCCGAAGCGGTAGTAGTATCTAGTAGTATAAGAAATGACATCAAAAAGAATTCTAAAGGAATCAATTTTGAGAAAATAAATGCCTTTATGCCTTTACATGTGTGTGTATCCAATGCCTCAATATTGGACAGTCAGGCTTATCAACAACAACACTCAACATGGTGTTGGTGCTTCCCCGCACCCTGCGCATGAGCGATGCGACTCGTTTCCGCATGACTGCATAAAAGTCGTCTGTCGCTGTCGCGCATCGCTGATGCGCTACCATGACGGGGGAGCCCCAACATCACCCTGAATGTGTAATTGTATTGGATTCGAAGAGCATTGTACGTCTTCTGCGCATATTTAACCCACAGGCTGCACGTGTATAGCGTTTGACAAAACGCTTTAAAAAGTGGGACTTTAACGTTTAATGTACATCGTGCGAACCTGCGAGCCAACATATTACATCGGACCACAATGGCTCTCCTTTCCCTCTCTATGTCTAGGTCGTCCTTCAAATCCTCGGTAACAATATGGCCTAGGTACTTGAATTGCGACACTCTTTTTAGTTCCACTCCTTCCAGTTTTTTTGTGAGTTCACCCGAAACACTAGGAGTTCACTCTTCTTCACATTGTATAATAGGCCGTGCCTCTTTGCATAAGATTTTCCATTTGACCTGGTTAGTCTGATGGTCATACCAATATTTAAAAATATTAATCACTTCCTGTGCTACGCCAGCCTCACTTAATTTAGACCATAGGATGTCGTATCTAACCAGACCAAATGCCTTCGACAGGTCAAGGAAAGCCGCGTACACGGGGTATTTCTGTCTGTGTAGTAACTGACGGTATGCTTGAGCGCCAGGATCGCACTTTCCGTAGATAGACCCGGGCGAAACCCAAATTCTGCATCATGAAAAATGAGTTGTTTAGAAAGCTGACGCTCTAACAAACCGTTCAGTACCTTTGCAGTAATAGTAGCCAATGAGATCGGTCGGTAGTTCTGTTTGTCCGTTATGTCCCCGGTTTTATTTTTAATTATAGGTACGACGACCGTTCTAATTAACTCGCAAGGCAGATAGGAGTGCCTGATACATATGGTGAAAAGCAAAGCCAAGAGCCTAGGGAGATGCGGCCCGCCATGTATAAGATGCTCTATACTTAGACCATCGTGTCCGGGTGACTTCCCTCTCTTCATACCCATCAGTATCTCACTGATCTCCTCAGAAGTTATTCGAGCCGGACACGATGCTCCTACCGCTCATACTCAGTGCAGGCTGTGACGATGAGTGTACCTAGAAATGGTCTATAAACATGTTCGCTATCTCCGTTGGCTCTTTAACACCATCAACGCTCACTGGTCCCCCCATTTTTGGACTTAACTTTTTCACTTCTTTCCAGAAACAACGAAAGTCTTTATTTTTATGGCGCGAAGCTATAATGTCCATTTTTATTGCCTCTTGATTATTCTGACAATATTTCATACATTATCATTTTAAAAGTTTTTTGGATAGCGGGCCACCCTGTCGCATCATTTTGTATGCTAAATGGTTCTCCTTTCTTTTTAAAGTGAAACTTTTATGACATCGTCTCAAACTTTTTCGCCTGTGTGTTGCATGTCGCGTGACGGTCGGGCGGCGCCTATAGTTTGCACCAGCTGACGGTGTAGTGTATAGACTATTGTGAAAAAAAGTTTCACTTTTACCGTGGTTTCATAAAACCACACAATCATTTTTGTTTTTATTGATAAATAGCTTTCCTTCTTTTCATTATTAGTGCACTTTTGCTAATTTGATTGAAATCTCGAACTCGTCAGTTTCTTTGCCGCTTCGGTTTTTAATACTCAGTTTACCATCAAAGTTACTCCTGGGTCTTTGTGTCTTTGTATTGTAACGATGCGCTATACATTGTCTATTTTAAAATATTATATATATATATATATTATCGTTTTTTATTAATTAGTTATATTTTATTAGCTTATCAGTTGTGATTTGAAAAATATTATACATCCTTCCCATCTCAAATAGCAACACACCTTAAGTGTCATTGATAAAGATTACCGGTAGGCAAGCGATAGGTGCAGCGACGGAGACGCCACAGATTATATTTAATCACAACGAGCGTGTAACTGAAGTTGTCCGAACGGCCCCGCCCGGGTCACCTTGAGCCGGCAGTCGTGTTCGAATCGTTCTAGATGAGAGTCACGGCATAGCTATACTAAACTAATTCTTTCTTTTTTAAATTAGTGTGTGTTTTCTCCCGTATTAGGGAGCAAAATATGCAGTAAAGCTCAAGCGCTCGAGTTACGGCAACTTCATTCCGATAGAAGTAGCTGGAACGCGGCTTCGGTAGCTGACCACGTGTGGCGTCCACTGCGTGACCCCTTTCTCCGACCCGGGCCATCCCAACATCTTCGGCCAAACACACAGGGGAGTACTCACAAGCCAAGAGTAAAAGCAGTTATAAAGGCCTACTCACGACCATATAAATTTGTGTGCCACAAGCCAGCCGCGGAAAAATTTGACAATAAATTGCTCGGTAAGCGAATCTGGTTTTATTTACCTGGAACCAAATAAAGCCGCTTACCGGCACGCTGCCGCCATTTTGGCGTATTAGCCGCTGGACGGTACACTGGCGCCCTGATCGTGGTTTAACTGCTTTTGCTTTTGGTGACGTCATAGTTTAGTTGCACGTGGTGTGTGGATTTTTTTTTGTAAAACGCTTTTATTTTATTTCCTTGGTTTGCAGTAACAGAGGTGAACGTAGTGTTTTTGTTTCATTTCTTTGTTTTGTACTTAATTTTTTTTTTCTTTTGGCAATAGCGTTTACTTTTTGCCAATAACGTAAATTAAAAGATTGGGAAACTAAGTTAAAAAAGGATACGGAACACGGAAAAGGATCAGATAAGTAGAAAGAGGATTAAAACGGATATTAAAAATTTCATAAATATACATATATACTTGCTACTTACACAACATTACAAATATTTAAACTTTAATATGATTCTGAAGAATGAAAGATGACAATATTTTATAAAATTTACATGGATACATAATTAGACAGGATATACAGGTAGGAAAAGGAACATTAAGAGATATTAGATCATTCAGGAATGAGGAGCGGTCGTATAGAGAACATGAAAAGAAAATGTGATCTAGATCACATTTATCGGATTCACATTCACACATGTCAGTAGATACAATGCCTAATCTATTAAGATGAACAGGAGTGCAAACATGACCCAAACGCATTCTTATGATAGAAGAACATACTAACTTATTGCATTTGGCACGGAAAAACCATGGTTTAAATGAAATAAGTGGCTGAAGGTTAAAATATTTCCTGTCTTTTGATTGACCAGTTTTAGTCCAAAGCCTATTCCAACAATCCTGAAGGTGAACTATAGGAAGAGCACCTAGATCCTGGCAAAAAACTTTATAAGGGAAAATGTCGCCATCGACCACGGCTTCATTAGCTAGTTGGTCTGCTTTTATATTACCAGGAATGTCGCTATGGCTGGGGATCCATACAAACAACACAGAAAGACCAAAGTGATTGCATTTATTTAATAGATTTCTTAATTCTATGACAACAGAAGAAATGTTTTTTGATTTAAATGGGAACCTATTGAGAGACTGTAAGGCACTTTTTGAATCAGAGAAAATTATTGTTTTTGGAAGTTTAAATAGAATAATATATTCAATAGCCTTAAAAATACCATAACATTCCCCAGTAAACACCGATGTTTCCGGAGGTAGTTTAATTTTCTGTGATATTTTAAATTGAGCGTGATAGACACCTACACCAACGGGATCCGAGGAGGAATGTTTAGACGCGTCTGTGTAAATATGATGGTAATCAACCCAAACAGTATTTTTAAGAAGATTAAACGAAAAATTTGTACTAATATCGTGCTTATTTAAATCTGAGTTAAAATTAATTTCTGGAAGCAACATTAATGCTTCAAAGCTAGTACTGAAAAGAGGATAATTAATGGATCGATGAATAGGAGCTTTTATGTTGATAAATTTCTTAAAACTATTGATTAGACAAGGTGGTTTTTTATTTGACCAATATGCAGATGAATCTATATAATGAGAAAGTTTCTGAAGTTTGTTATAAAGAGAGTGGTTAAGAAACTGAAAAGATCGGAATATAAATTTGTCTGCTAAATATTGACGACGTAGATGTAGTGGAGGATCACCACATTCTACTTGAAGAGCATTGATAGGACTTGACCGCATAGCACCAGAAACTACTCGTAAAGCTTTGGACTGTATGAGATCTAGTTTTTTAAATGCCTTAACACTACCAGGCTCCAGCAAGAATGTACCATAATCTAATATACTTCTTATAAGAGCATTATATAACAATTTCATGCAAAAAGGGTGCACACCCCACCAAACACCTGACAGACATCTTAAAATATTAAGAGTACGCTCACATTTAGCATTTAGGTAATCACAATGTGGGATACCAGTTAGTTTCGAATCTAAGACAATTCCCAAAAACTTAACATTATCTGTAACTGGAATCTGATAACCCTCATAAAATATAGAAATAGGAGGAGGAGTTCTTGATCTCGTGAATAAAACTATTGTACTTTTTTCAGGTGATAGATCAAGGCCATTTAAGTCCAACGAAGTTTTTAAATTTATCAGCGGTTGTGTTATAGAAGAACTATCTATTTCAATAGAAATATCACGACAGTAAATTAATAGATCATCAGCATACTGAAGAACATTTACACAATTAAGTGATGATTTTAAATCGTGTGTATAAATATTATACAATATTGGGCTAAGTACTGATCCTTGGGGGAGGCCCTTTGAAACAAGTCGAGTAATTGACTTCCTGTCATCTAGTTTCAGGATTATGTATCTTTCGGAAAGCATGTTTATGATAAAATTTGTTAATAGCAGAGGTATATTAAGTTGTAAAAGCTTACTCTTTAAAATACTTATTACGACATTTTCATAGGCACAATTTATATCTAAGAACGCAGCTATTACTGATTTATTATTTGAAAATGATAATTGAATATCAGAAATGAATATACTTAAGCTATCAATAGTACTTTTCCCACGTCTGAAACCGAATTGGGATTCACATAATAGACCGTTACGCTCAACAAACCATTCTAAACGATTTTTTATAAGATGTTCTGTAATTTTCATCAAAACAGAAGAAAGTGCGATTGGGCGATAGGCAGAATGGTCTGCAGAACACCTATTAGAATTCAGTACGGGAATTATTTCTTGACGTTTCCACGTGGAGGGGATGTTACCAGATGTCACTATGGAATTTATAAGAGATAAATAATAAAATAAAGCATCATCATCTAAATGAGAGATACAATGAGGAATACGGAATACCGTCCAGTCCAGGAGCAGAATCCTTAACATGAGACAATACACCTTTTAGTTCAGTGAGAGAAAATATACTGTTTAAACCAAAACAGTTATCATTATTTATATTTATTACAGGGTAACCAATTATTAAGTCTTCAGGAACGAAAGGTGGAGCCAATTTATCTAAAAAGCTATTAACTAAATGAAAAGGGATTGATTTTGGAGATGAATCTTTGTATGCAGATCTAAACCTTCTTATATTTTGCCATACAAGAGATGGTTTGACATCAGGTGATATTGAATAGCAGAAATTTTTCCAGCCATCAAATTTCTTTTTCTTTAGAAATTTTGAAGTTTCTGACATACTCTTTGTAAGAATTTCAAAATTCTCATCAGTGGAGCATTGACAGTATGTAATTTCAGCATATTTTCTTCTCTTTACTGCCTCAGTACATTCGTTATCCCACCAAGGAGGAGAAGGAATAAAACCCAAAGAGCTATTTTTACTTGGAAATATCTCATTGGCAACCTCAATAAAGATTCTTGCTAAAGAATCTGCACACTGAGATTCTGTACCTGGATTAATTTTTGGAAGTGTAATAATTTTGTTTTTTATTAGATCTTTATATAAATCCCAATCAACATCATTAAGCTTATATTTTAAACGAGGAGAATAAGTTTTATGTAATACTTTATTGTTATTATTGCAGGTTGGAAATGATAATAATAGTGGGAAGTGATCACTACCAAAAGTAGATCGTAATGGATCCCAGGACAAAGAAGAAGCAAGATTAGGTGTAGTGACTGTTAAATCTGGAGCACTTGGGCCCTCGTCAGGATGAGAACGTCGTGTAGGACGACCATCATTTAATATACACAAATTCACTGAATCAAATATATCTATTAATGTGTTACCATAACTATTAGAAGATAAGTAACCCCAGGATTCATGGCGACAGTTAAAATCACCAAGGATCATAAAAGGCTTCGGAAGAATGGAAATAATATCTTTAATTTCATTTAAGATTGCAGAAGAAGGATGAGGTATATAAATAGAAACAATAATCTTGCGGTCGCAGCATTCGTGTTCTATCTAATCAATCTAACCGCGTATACCGCACAGTTGAGTCTATATGCTAATAAGGCAATATGTGAACCCCACTGAAGCTTTCTAACTAACGTGATACCCAAGAATACCGTAGTATCCACAAGTTCCAATCTCTGGTCATTTATAAGTACGATGGTTTATACCTCCACTGTGTTTGGTGTAATGAACCGTAAACACTTTGTCTTTTTACTATTTAAGTGCAGATTATTCGTCTCAAACCAACGCACTATTTTTGAGAGTGCATTATATTCGTCGTCCTCAATACCTTTTTTTTTTTCTATTGAATAGGAGGACAAACGAGCGTACGGGTCACCTGTTGTTAAGTGATCACCGCCGCCCATACTCTCTTGCAACACCAGAGGAATCACAGGAGCGTTGCCGGCCTTTAAGGAAGGTGTACGCGCTTTTTTTGAAGGTACCAATGTCGTATCGTCCCGGAAACACCGCACAAGGAAGTTCATTCCACAGCTTTGTAGTACGTGGAAGAAAGCTCCTTGTAAACCGCACTGTGGAGGACCGCCACACATCCAGATGGTGAGGATGATATCGTAACTTGTGGCGTGTCGTGCGAAGGTGGAATTCGGCGGCAGGAATTAGGTAAAACAGCTCTTCGGAACACTCCCCGTGATAATGCGGTAGAAGACACACATTGAAGCGACGTCTCCGTTCACAGAGTACTGGGTCCCCGACAATTCGAGCTGCTCTGCGTTGCACGCGGTCAAATGGATCGAGCTGATACTGGGGTGCACCAGACCAGAGATGACAGCAATACTCCATGTGTGGCCGTACCTGCGCTTTGTACAGCGCTAGAATGTGGGCCGGCTTGAAGTATTGCCGTGCTCTATTAATGACACCCAGTTTCTTTGAAGCCAATTTGGCTTTTTCCTCCAGATGGCCACGGAATTGGCAATCGCTCGAGATTTCGAGACCCAGTATTCCGATGCTAGGCGAGGCTTTTAGGGAAGTGTTGTCGAAGAGCGGTGATGCGACAAATGGGTTTTTTTAGTGTTAAACGCGCAAACTTGAGTCTTCTGGTGGTTAAATTGGACAAGGTTCAATTTACCCCATTCCGCGACCTTCTCAAGAGAGGACTCGATAGAAGACACAAGTTTCTCCCGGCACTGGTCGACGATTTCCCGAGAGAGACGTGCATGGCCCGTGTATACGGCATCACCAGTGCTGTCATCTGCATAGCAATGAATGTTGGAGGTGTCCAACATATCATTGATATGCAGAAGAAACAGCGTAGGAGATAGCACACAGCCTTGGGGCACTCCAGCATTCACGGGCTTCGGGTTCGAGCAATGTCCGTCGACAACGACCTGTATGCTGCGCCCAGTGAGGAAGCTGGAGGTCCACTTGCACAAGCTCTCGGGAAGCCCAAATGATGGAAGTTTAGAGAGGAGCGCCTTGTGCCATACACGATCAAAGGCCTTCGCTATATCCAGGCTAACTGCCAGGCCTTCCCCCTTGCTTTCAATAGCCGCAGCCCATCTATGTGTTAGGTATACCAGAAGATCACCTGCCGACCGACCATGGCGAAACCCGTATTGTCGGTCGTTGATCAACTGGTGACCCTCTAGGTATACCAAGAGCTGACGGCTAATTATGCTCTCCATGATTTTGGAGAGCAGGGAGGTAATAGCAATAGGCCTGTAGTTTGCCGGATCCGAACTGTCTCCTTTTTTTTGGATCGGATGGACAAGGGCTGACTTCCATGAGTCAGGGACTACGCCTTTGGAATAAGAGTGCCGGAATAAACGCGTTAGCACCGGCGTCAACTCAGGGGCACACGTTCTAAGCACGATTGGAGAAATGTCATCCGGCCCGCTCGACTTCCTGACGTCCAACGAAAACAGAGCTCGCCTAACAGTTTTCTGTCTGAACTGTACTTCAGGCATAGAGCTCTGACACCGCGGAATGGTCGGCGGTGTTTTTCCGTGGTCGTCAAGTCGAGTTGGAGGCGACAAGAGCGCACAGGAGATCGGCTTTCTCTTTTGCCGTATGGGCCAGGGTGTCATTCCTCATGTGCAACGGCGGCATGGACGGCTGGCTGAAGTTACCAAGAGCAGCTTTCGACAACGACCAGAACTTGCGTGTTCCGGTCGGGTAACTGGAAAGCTGCTCGCCGATTTTGACGACGTGTATTGACTTTGCACGGGCGATTTGCCGCTTAAAAAATCTGGAAGCACGGTTGTATTTCCTCTTAAGAACTATGCAGTTCGGATCCTTTGTGCGCAGCGCCGCAACCCAAGTTCGATACGCCTGTTTTTTGCAGTCAGATGCTGCTTTAACTGACGCATCGAACCAGGGCTGTGATCTGCCACCGATCGGTACTATCAATCATCGATCATCCGAAGGGAAACAAACCCTGCCCCAAGGGTAGGATGCAAAAAAGGAACGCATCCTATCCCGAACTGCTGACTTGTAGTGCCAAACGCGACGGGTCGCTGGTGGTCTGCGACGTGGGCGTCGTATAGGCACTACACTCCTGACCAGGCAATGGTCGGACGTTCCGAGAGGGGCGTCGACAATGACCTGGTAACCATCGGGATGTGTAGTCAGCAGACCTAATAAGGACGGCATGTGGCTATCCACATCCGGGAGCCGCGTTGGCGACTCAACCAATTGGGACAGATCGTACGCCAATGCAAAATTATGCACAGATCGCCCTGCGTAGTCTGTGGTACGTGATCCAAGCCATTCGGCATTGTGCCCGTTGAAATCACCCAAGACTACGATTTCAGCGGAGGGGATCTGTGCAAGCACGTCGTCAATTGCCGCTTGAACGCAGCCCATGAGATGATCGGTTTCTGCGTTACCACTATGGGACCTGTAGACACACGCATAGATGCGGACGCGGTCCTCTAAATCTACGCGGAGCCAGAGAGTGGACAGGTCCCTACCCTCAAAATTGCCGAGACGGCGACAGCAGATGGCTATCAGATGATAGCTAGGTACATACCTGAAACGGTAAATCTTTATCAAATAAATTAAATTGCATTACAGTTGAAATATGTAATTTTGAAGAAAAACTTCTTTAGGCGCGACTCGGGGGTAACTCAGAATTTTTTTCTGATGGAAGAAACACTCAGTACAAAAGTGAATTGAAAGATTTAATAGTTTTAAAAAATATTTCAAATTGCTCAGTAATATTTTTTTAAATCTCCAGGTGTTTTTATTGTTTATTTATTACTACTATTGGAATAAATAATATATAAGTTATCAGAAATTTTCTGATATTCGTTAATTTGTTCTCGGTTTTTGTTATTCGTTTCCATTATTGGGATAGGCAAAGGGTTCGAGCCCATACAGCCATAAAGACCGCAATTCCTTTCTTATCTCTGATATTTTGTTAATCATTATTATAGGTGATGTTTGGTTGATTGAGCTGGATGTGATGTCGTTTTAGTTTAGTTAAGTGATATAAAGTATTTAGGTTTGAAAGTATCTATAATATTTGTTTAATTATATTGGCGTGTAAGTAGACAATAAAGATTCTTATTTAGCAAATTGTGTTTTATTATGAATTAAATTGCCTACTATCTCACCAAATCAATATCTGGTACAGTAGCGTTCTTAATAAAAAAAATTGTGTTGATGCTATGACAGCAGTCTTTCCCTTACATAGAACAAAGCTAAGGGAGTGTTAGGTGTTTCAAACGTCATAATGAACGGAGTTTGGCAGCTGTGAGTTGAATCCTGTTAACAAGATTTTTCTTTTCATCGTTACCAGTGGGAGGCTCCTTTGCACCGGATGCCGGCTAGATTATGGGTACCACAACGGCGCCTATTTCTGCCGTGAAGCAGTAATGTGTAAGCATTACTGTGTTTCGGTCTGAAGGGCGCCGTAGCTAGTGAAATTACTGGGCAAATGAGACTTGATATCTTATGTCTCAAAGTGACGAGCGCAGTTGTAGTGAAGCTTAGAATTTTTGGGTTTTTCAATAATCTTGAGCGGCACTGCATTGTAATGGGCAGGGCTTACTAATTACCATCAGCTAAATGTCCTACTCGTCTCGTCTCTAATTTTCATATAAAAAAACCCCATTGCTCAAATTTTAGCGCGAATGGGAAAAAAAAAACAATTTATCAAGAATATCTTATTTATTTATATTTTAAAAGTTGAAATAAGAACTTATTAGTATATTGTCAACATAACTATTGCTTTAAATCCCTAAGTATTTTACATAATGGACACCTTTACAATAATTTGAAGTGGCGTTTGAAGGTTAAAACTTTCGGTGATCCCTCCTAACTGATTCTACGTGCATCGTTCTCTAGATGAAGAATTCATTTATATTCGTAATTCATTTATATTCATGAGTTTAACATAATATATCTCACCTTAAGAAGCATGGTGATAAAGCCCCATTGAAAGGAAATGGTAAACCAAAGGGAGGCTTCTTTGCACCGGATGCCGGCTAGATTATGGGTACCACAACGGCGGCTATTTCTGCCGTGAAGCAGTAATGTGTATTATTGTGTGTAGCATTGTTGTGTTTCGGTCTGAAGGGCGCCGTAGCTAGTGAAATTACTGGGCAAATGAGACTTAACATCTTAGTCTCAAGGTGGCGAGCGCAATTGTGGTGCCGCTCAGAATTTTTGAGTTTTTCAAGAATCCTGAGCGGCACTGCATTGTAATGGGCAGGGCGTATCAATTACCATCAGCTGAACACCCTGCTCGTCTCGTCCCTTATTATCATAAAAAAAAACCTAAAATACATAATTTTTGTTAACTGGCTCATTTTTCACAAATTTTTTTTTCTAAAACAACAACAAATTACCGTATTTTTTTTCAATCTCATTTGAATTACGCGTGAAAACGCTCGGTAAGTGTCTGTATACCTTTTTAAGTTCATATTTACATCAAAACAAGGTAATGTTGTGAATCCTTTCATCAAATATCATATTTTGTAATAACCGTTTATTCTACTATTCTTTACTGCCGTCATACCTATTCTAGATATTTTAGTGCTCTGTTCTTCACCAATAATCAACTATGACAGTTTTATAAATAGTTTGATTGCGGTTTTTCCTAATTTATTTACACTTCTATTCATTTTTACATTATTTCATCAACCTTGCGTCAATATTAATAGCCTCGATATATATATTTAGTTTAGATCTTTATATAAATATATATACAATTAAGTAATTTATAATATATATACATAAATTCATTGTCAGATATACAAAATATATTTCAAGAGAGATTTTGTTAATAACTAAACAGACGAATTACAATATCACATATAAATGTAAATATAAAATTTGATTATTCAAACCGATATAAAAAAAAATTAAAAATTAGCCAACCGACGCGAAGCCATTAAACGCCCGCCATGAAACGCAAGTTCTATGACGCCATAGTTCATAGCAAGTGGATATAATTACATAGCAACTGGTATTTTGACCTTTAAAAATATTTCTAGCTGAAAACAAAAGTGATCAAGTTTATAAAAATAATTATATAAATTGAAACATTTACTACATTTTTAAGATCACAATTGTGTGAAATTACAATAACGTTAATTTTGCTTTGATAATCTCTGATTTAATCGAACGAGAGTTACATATCTGTTCGAGATTCTACATGGAATTGGCGCTCAAAATTTGCTGTAGCAGGAGTTGTATTACGGAAATCCATAGTAAGGTATTTACAATTCAATAGGTTATGCCTGCATATAGCGTGAACATATACACAACCAAACTTATCTGTAATAAGATATGAATAGGCCAAACAAACAAAATGACAGTGAGAGAGAGGGAATTATACAGCTTACTGTCATTATACGGCTTACTGTCAAGACCAGTGTAAACTTTTGTAATACACACACATTCATCTAAATCTCGTCTAGAATTAATACATACGCATCAATCAGGAATAAGTCTATATAGATTCCATGTACATAAAATTTCTTTTTTTTTTCAAAATATGAAACAATCACTAAATTTATACAACAAAATGAGCTTATTCGTCAATTCATAATACACACGAAATATTATCATTAACCAGAGTTCCAAAATGTCACTAGTTCATTATCGCTCTAAATAAACTAAAAGCCATTAACATCATTAAGTAAAAAAAAACCTAGTCTAATTAATTTTGAATGGTAAAACATATCGTACCTATTTCCTGTAGACATTAATAGTTATTTACGCAACTGTTGTGTAACAAGGGGTATTAAAACACGAATGTGGTTTTATCTCACGAGGCGAAGCCGAGTGTGATAATAGTATCACATGAGTGTTTTAGTACTTTAATTATCAACAGTTGCGTACAAGACTTTATCTACACCTAGAATATGAATCCTCTAAAAGATTCTGGAACAGTTAGCTTACTGCTAACATTAAAACACCAGTCCTAGTAGTAACCTAATATCATTCGTTACTGATTATATACAAATAAAATAAGTATAATGAAACAATTATTTATTTTAGTAGTAATTTACTTTTGTATAGTGCAATAATTAAAATTCACTCGAATATAATGTTCTTTTGCAGCGTTTAAAATAAATCGCTCATTTTTTGTAAACAAAACAATAAAAATATCGAAGAAAAATGGCGGGGATTCGAATAACCTACTTTTTTTTACGGCACGCGACGTTCTGGTAGTGTGGAGCGCGCGTAAACGAAAATATTCTTTTTTTAAATTCATACAGATACCACGCATCGAGCAATAAGAATGTGGCTGTCTGTTAAAACTCTTTGCGCATGAAGGGATAAAAAAAAACATACGAGTGTTGTTATGAAATTCAGTACAACATTACAACACTCTTTTGGGTGATGTAATGGTTATTAGAACATTGGGTGTTTTAATGTTGGGAATAAGCTAACTGTTTCAGAATCTTTAATAGAGGATTTAAAGCATGGGTGTAGATAAATAACTATTACTTAATGCTAAATAAATTTACATTCGGTGAAACCACACACCCGAGCCCGACATATGGGCCCAGCTCGTGGGCTTGAATGTATGTAAATATATTTTCCTCTCGAAAAAAAAATTGTTAATTTGGAGCATCACCCGACAGTAGATGAGCCAGTCCTATAAGGTTCTGAGCGGCACGGCGTACGGCGAACTCCAGTCCCGCTCGAACACGGCCTGCAGCTGTCGCCGCAGGTCGTCCCTGCTCACAGCCGAGCGCGGCTCGTACACGAAGGCCGCTCCCGCCGTGTCGATGAAGTAGTCGCCGGCCCAGTTGGACGTGCCGATGTACGCCGCGCGCTCCGTCACCATGAACTTGTTGTGGTTTACGCGCGCGTGCGGGATCTTGTCCTGCTCCGGCGTCGACGGCACTATGAAGCGACGCTGCAATATTCATTCAATATATTCATAAACACACACACATCCAAACATAATATAAACACAATAGCCGTTGATAACATACTATAATAATAAATATATACTAGCTGACCCGACAGACGTTGTTCTGTATATAATCTTATATATAAAATTCTTTGTTCATTCTAATGTTCATTCCCGTACTCCTCCGAAACGGCTTGTTCGATTCTCATGAAATTTTGTGAGCATATTGAGTAGGTCTGAGAATCGGCCAACATCTATTTTTCATCCCCCTAAATGTTAAAGGTGGTCCACGAATTTTCTTTTTTAATTTTTTTGACATTTTTTTTTAAATTTGTTTGATTATGAGTCAGCATTAAAAAATACATACAACTTCAAATTTTCACCCATCTACGATCAACAGTTACTTTTGTATCGCGATTTTAATATCGGCAATACAACGTTTGCTGGGTCAGCTAGTAATAAATAAAATACTGTTTTATAGGAATTTGTCAATAATATTTCAAAGCATCAAGAATTACTTCATAAAAAATGCTCCCTGTTGTTATAGTGAAATTGTTTCACAGCGGAACTGTCAAGCCGTGCTTTACTAAATTCCCTCATAGAAAATATGTCGATACAAAACAAATATTGAAAACAAAAATAATTATGGGTACATTAAGTTTTCAACTTAATTCACTTCCCTTAATTCAACTAAATCAACTAATTTATAGTAGATTTTTTAGATATATAACCCGCTCGGAATCTAGCGAACACGAGCCAACGTCACACGAGTCGATTTCCGACATGGCCGTAGGTGTAAGCGCGGACCGCGGGTGAACAGTCTAGTCTTATTCTTGCTCGGACATCAAAAGCAGCGCTCCGATCTAATACAATATAATGTACTAGTTCGGTCTACTATTAGTATACTAGTACATTGATCGATGCAGTACAGTTTTACGGTTTATATTTGATTTGCCTTAAGCTTAAGCGGTTATCACACTTCACTGAATTTAGTCGTCTAAATTCAGAAGCAACTTACAAATTAGAATCTTCTGATCACACTGTCCTAAATTAAGTTACTGAATCAGTTACCACTTAAAGCGCGACGAAATCGGACGTGTCGTATACGAGGATGACTCCAGACACCAGAAAATTAGCCATTGCCTAGCCCTGGTCTATGGCTCAATTAAAAAAGGGTGAAGGAATATTTATTACTGCACCGAAAGCGAACAACCTTGGACATTATGGATATTTTAGAACTATCGGACTTCAGAAATTATCTACGAATGGATTCGAGATCGTTTAAAACATTATTCAATCTTATGTTTGTTTTAATTTATTCAAGATCTGTTTTAGTTCAAAAGAAACATTGGTCGTAACACTGAGATAAAAAAATCCCAGAAATAATACAATGGCGACCGCGGAACACTAAAAAAATAAACAAAAATTGGCAGTATTTCTGTAAGTATACGGTCCAAATCCTTGATCGATAGAATAGAACTATATGAGAAGACCGCGGAAGTTATAGTTGTCCTACTCATTCCCACGTAATAAGCTTCGCGTCTCTAATTAATTCATCTCGTTCACAGTTGAATTGTCTCGGTCGGTCTGGGCGGTGTCGGTACTGTATTACAATGTAGTAGATGAACGAAGTCCTATAAGCTGAAGGAATAGTCATTCATTCTCATTCTGTGTCTGGGATTTAATTCCTAATACATGAACTACACAAGTCTAGGGCAGTCTAATATACTGAAGCTCGAACCGAGCGGACGTGTCTGTTCGATCCAGATCGATATCTTTATTACATTTTAAATTATTATTAAAATTAAATGAAATAATTTAGAATGAATTTTTGTATGGAAGAAGAGGACAATTAAATCGTGTGTAATTTACGTTTATTTTTTGTTAATGGTACTTACAATCTGTAAGTCAAGTCGTGGGTAGGCTTTGTTAAGCGCCGCAAGCGAGCGCAGGTAGTTCTCCTCGGCGGGCGAGGAGTACTTCCACCAGCTGATCAACATACGAACACGGACGCGGCGCTCCACGGCGGCCGCTCGTATGGCGTCGTCAATCTTTGGCCAGTACCTGAAACAGGACAAACGTATTCAAATTCAAATTTTTTTTTTCGAAATATTATGTGACATCACTTATTGGAAGTCAAAAACTACCACCCAATTCCAAAACCAATGCCTCAGACCTGAGAAGAATGGGCGCAACAAACTCACCGGGCTCTTGTTTTCATCAAAAAAATATGTTTACAAAGTAATATTGTACAATTAAACTTATTAAAAATAAAAATATTATTGTAAACGTTGACACCATCTTGGAGTGACTCTGGATCAACTCCCGATATGTCGGCACTGTTGTTGCAAGCGTTATATCACGATTACGCTTATATGACTTAGAAACGTGAGCTCGAAAAATCGGGAGCTCATTGAATTTCCCCAAGACTAATTCAGAGAAAGTAGCTCCATCCGTGGTTAGCAACCCTGAGCTCTCTATACAATGAATAGTAACACAAGGTAGTCAGATATAACTAAGTATAGACCCATTTGTATATTATAAGTAAATTAATCTATACTATATTATCATGGCACTTAAGATCAATAATGATACAGAACCAGGCTTTCTTAAAAAGAAGTCTACTATTTGAATTTAGCATTGTTTGCCGGTGATTTATCAGTTGCCCTAGATAGTTCAAATCAGATAGACTGTGTTCACATAGATTTAGGAAAAGCATTTGATGTCGTCGATCACCGCATTTTGTTGGCAAAACTTGAGGGATATGGTATTTGTGGTAATCTTATTCAATGGATGGGCTTATTTTTAAAAACCGTGAGATGAATGTTGTTATTGGAGGTTACCAGTCAAATACTTTTATTGCGACATCTGGTGTTTCGCAGGGATCCAATCTTGGCCCCATTTTGTTCGGTATTTTCATTAATGATATAGTCAAATGTTTTAAGTTTTGTCAATTACATCTCTATACAGATGACCTCAAGACGTATAGTAAAATAAATAATATTGAAGACTCAAGGAATATGCAACAGGATTTAGATAGACTCAATATCGTGCAATGAAAAAAAATTAAAATTAAATCATTTAAAATGTTACAGTATTACCTTCAGTAGCAAAGTAAGAAATATTAATGTATAAATGGTAACATATTGGAAACCGTCGATCAAATAAATTATCTCGGGATCATACTAGTTGAGTTTAATACCATATATTGATAATCTGGTGAGTAAGGGTCTCAAACTTTTAGGTTTCATCATAAGAAGTACAAAATAATTTAAAAAACCATCCACAAAATTAACGCTGTTTAATTCAATAATTGGAAGTAAACTTGAATATTGCTCTAATGTATCGAATATGGTTATAATGGTTATTTTCATATCCTATGATATATTTATGTGTATATGTCCTATAGTATATTGTTATCGGGCAGTGCAGCCGATATTAATACCTTCTTTGTTCTGCTGAAGACGGTTTTTCGCGCTATTTATAACCTAGGTCCTAGAGAATCAGCGCATTTTTTTAACATGAAACATTTTATTTTTAACAGAAACCGACGATGCGGCGACTGTGGAATGTGTGTGCGAGATTTATTTGTATTGCACATACAAATTATACAAGAAGTTTAAAGCATCACCTCATTTTTGGAGTAAACTCGCTAGCGGGCGCATAGTCCATCACGGAGATGTAGATGAACTCTTCGGCCGACTCCATCACGTGCACTATTGCATCGTCATCGTTGGTTCGTCCCTCTGGGCTGAAGGGAGGGGGAGAGCTCTGCAAAGAACGGGAGCTTAATTATTATATAGATTTACTGCAGCTGACCCGGCTATCGTTGTATTGCCATATAAATTAATAAAAACAAAATAGGTAGGCTCCTTTGGAAAGGATGCCGGCTAGATTATGGGTACCACAACGGCGCCTATTTCTATCGTGAAGCAGTAATGTGTAAGCATTATTGTATTTAGATCTGAAATGCGCTATAGCTAGTGAAATTACTGGGCAAATGAGACTCAACGTCTTATGTCTCGAGGTGACGAGCGAAAGAGTATTTCCGCTCAGAATTTTTGGTTTTATTATTATATTTATTTATTAGTGATGTACACAGTGTCAATATTCGAAACAAACATAAACTCGCAATTCCATCTACTAGGCTCCGTAAAATAATTAAATCTTTTAAAGTGGATTGTGTTATATTTTATAATAAACTCCCAAATGAAATTAAAATATTTCCTATTAAAAAATTTAAAAGTATCGTAAAAAATAAATTAACATCTAAGGCCTATTGTAATGTGAAAGATTATTTGAATGATAAAGATAGTTGGAATTTATGTTCAAAATTTTGTTAATGAATATTGTTATACTCATTTGAATGATATTGTAACTTTTGTACTTCATCCTGACTTGCACTAAATAACTTATTAAGTTTTACAGTGAATAAGTAATTACTGTTATTACACATCCAGTTGGATTCTGGTTCCTAGTGGGGTTCCCCAAGGATCTCTTCTTGGTCCGCTGCTTTTTGCAATTTTTGTCAACGATATAGTGCCCTGTCTCCTTTACTCTCGCTTGCTTTGCTTCGCTGATGACATGAAGATTTTTACATGCATTAAAACTTCAATCTGACTTAGCACGCCTAGACAGTTACTGTCTTATGAATAAACTTGACATAAATCCAGACAAATGTTTTGTTGTATCTTTTTCTAGGAAACCAAAACAAATATCTGTGGACTACTACCTGAAGAATCAGTGTTTAAATAAATGTTTAACTATTAGGGATCTAGGTGTAATACATGATTATAAGCTATCATTCAATGATCACGTAGATAGTAGATAACATTGTGTCAAAGGTTTCGAAGTCATTAGGGTTCGTCTTAAGAAGCTCTGCTGAGTTTAAGCATGCCAAAACTTATAAGTTGCTTTACTGTTCTTTTGTCCGCAGTATATTGGAATACGCATTACAAGTCTGGAATCCGCGATATAATATCAATATTGATAGAATTGAAAAAATCCAGATGAAATTCATAAAATACTTATGTTTCCGTTTGCACATTCCCTATAGTTCTGAAGACTACCGCAACTTATGCAAGCGCATTCACATACTTCCACTCTCTGCTAGACGGGATATCGCGGATGTTACATATTTATTGCAAATAGCTTCCAATAGGGTGGACTGTCCTGAACTATTAGAAAAACTTTAACTAAATGTACCCAAACCTATTAGATTTAATCCTCTAATAAATATACCGCAAATGAGAACAAACTATAGGCAAAATGCATTTTTAGTAAGGGCAGGCAATAAGTTCAATGAAACCTCTAAGCACATAAACATTGATCTATTCAACACAAGTGTGGCAACGGCGAGACGGCTACTGAACAGGGATTTTTTTGATTAGGTAGTATTGGATAATGTTATACAAGTTAGTTGAGTAGATAGTAATATTATAAGAGTTGTAATTGGTATGCATATTATGTTCACATATATTGTGCTAATTGTATTATAGTGTACCTATCTAGTTTATATATAATATTGACTGTAGGTATGTTGGATTATAGGCTGGTGTATCGCACACATATGTAACTATCCAATTATATACACGTGGGATTATTTAAATGGCTAGCTATGACTATTAAGATTGTTTTGTAATGTTATGAAAGCTGTTGAATCTCTAAATATATAATAAATAAATAAAGATTTTTTGACTTTGACTATTTGGTTATATATTTATTTATTTTTATGGGGTATAAAAAATAAATTACGACTTTTTCTCAGGCTCACAGATCTATAGAGCGAACTTAGAATTAGATCAGACTTTCGTAACGAGTTGAGTCGAAGTCCGTATTTATAAACATCGCTTTGAGCTTAGCTTGCACTTACCTAAGCCCACCATAACGATGACTTCGGAAAAACTCAGACATAAGCCGAACAAAAAAGAGATCAACAATTCCTTGCATCATCACATCAGCTAATATTCGACGATTTAAAACTCCCGAATAATAAACATAATGAAGAATATATATATATATATAAATAACACTGTCTGCCATCTAAAAACGCGTTCCGTTTCTCATACCAAATAAGTTTTCAAGTCCGCATTTCGCATTAGTCCTTCATAGATTTCCACTTAAATAAAACTAATAATCATATAAGTTTTGGATACTATTTTAATTTAGTATACTTTCTATTGTAAAAGTTTATTTAATAATAATCGACAATGTAGTATGTATAATGAAACGCGCGCTTGACCTTTCTAGTGGTCTGTCTTATCTTAAGCTCAGCATAATCTCAGCTGTCAAATGACTATAAATACCACATCAAAGATTATGCTAAGCCAGGGGTGCTCAAACGGTCAATCGCGAGTGCTTTTTGAGTCGATCTCGAGGAAAAAATCCGATATAGAACTATTCACAGATTTTGTTTAGGTAACTTAAATCGGTAATTACGAACCAACTTATGAAAAGTATGCTCAGGACATGCAGTGTCATGCAGATTCAACATCCAAAGTCACTCTTTAGTTATGTTTAGAACTTTAGACACTAGAACGCGTTTGTTTTGTAAGAAGCAATAACCTCGCAATTTGAATAATTATGAGTATTTTCATTGACATTTTAGAGCAGAAAAACCTTGACTAAAAAAATGTATGAATATATATTATTGTGCGCCAAACTAATATCTCGACGTGACACTCTACCTAGACGACAATTCTTCATCAAACATACATGAAGCCTCTCAGAGTCGATCGATCGTAGTCTAACAATTTTGAGGTAGATCGCCAGCAGTTCAAGCTTGAGCACCCCTGTGCTAAGTGCTAACGCTCAGCTTAGTTTCTCGTAAGTAAAATCGCTCTATAGATCTCGGCCTCAGATCTACCAAATTTACATATAAAGTATTATAAAATAGATGAAGCCGTTTCGGTGAGTATGCATACTAACATTGTGACACGAGAATGTTTTATGTATACATTTATGTATAAGAGCTATGTTTAAATTAAAAAGGACAGAAAGATGCGTACCCTACTTTAAAAAACACAGTATTTTAACGTTACCTGCGCTATATATTCTAGAAGTAGCTGTCTTCGTAAAAGACAACCCCCACCTTTACAAAACGAGATCCGAAGGCCAAACGAGAAATTTACGTTTTGAAAATCGCTTATGTCTGGAGAAATCAAACACCACTTTAAAACACTCAAGTATAATCTGCATGGCACAACAAATTTATAATAAATTACCAGAGCATGTGAGATACTGGCCTAAAAGGGAATTTAAACATAAACTTAAAATATATTTAGCGCATAAATGTTATTATAAGATCAGTGAATTTTTAATAGAAAATGACTTTGAAGCCTTGAAGTAACATTGACAAATAAGTATTGAGTAACTGCGTATTTTGAACATAATTTTTAATTTAACTATGACATTTATAATATTTTTTCTTAATAATGATATGGTCGCTCTTATTTTTAACTTCATGATGCAATTAATTTAATTTAACTTTATTTCATGATGTAATCAATTTTGTTTTATGATAATTATTATGATTTGATTATAATATCTATATGTCAAATATTTGTATGCTCAATAACGGGCACGACTTGGAGAGCTAAACTGTATTTAAATAATCTATCTATAATGTATTACCCTAGTCTTACTAGATAGATAGACTAGATCTTACTTACTTGCTTACTTACTTATTATAATAAGCCAAGGCACAAGCAAACCCCCCACCTGATGTAAAACGTTATCCATCTGTCCACAGCAGTGACAATATAATTGCGGTAGTCGGCCATTCTTCCATACAAACGTTGTATAGTGATAACTACCCTGATTAATACAACGTACACCACGTGTAAAATGAAAAGTCAAATTTATTTGCCTCATTATTCTCTAGGCTTGTATGGGAACTAAAAAGTAAAAATGTGTTGAAAGATAAAGGCGTAGAAACTTCCATTAATCAACAAATGAACAACTTATGAAATTTGAAAATGGAAAATGGAAAAACTGTTACCGTACAGAGATAACGTAAAAATTCAAATAATTTTACTGAGTTGACCATTAATGAGAAGAAGTGGCAAAAAAACCATTATCACTCTTTTAAATCAACATTTACGGCTTGATGGTTTTAAAAATCATTTCAATTACAATAAATCTACCCAAACGTCAAATACATAATGCCCTACACGAGTAAGTCAAAAAATGTTAATAAATAAGTAAAAACAAGATTTATTGAGTATTGAATAAAAAAATATAGATATTATAAAGGTATAAATAAACAAACTTCAAAACAAACATCTGTATTTATCATATAAATGTTTGCACCTAGCACCTCTAACTCAGTGGACAGGGTCACTAACCACTGGGCTGTAGTAGTGGAAATATAGTTATTCAAAAGGAAATGTTAAAGTGATTAAGGCATGTGGAAAGGATGCATGCAGCCATGCGATTGGATGCAGCCAAGGATGTTTTTATTATGAGCATGGCATCACAATCTCTGCCTACTACTAAGAGTGATGTGGTGTGATTGAATCTTAATTTGTCAAAGTTATACTTTTGACACGGTGGGTAATAAAAGATCTAGAGGATTTTGGAAGGAAAACTCAATATATTATTGTAAAAGAAAGAGAATGATTATTGGAAACGTACTTATAGTTCAGGTAAATACAAAATACTTAAATATTTTAAGACATAAACAACCAATAAACAAAAAGATAATTAGGATATTATTACCACTCTTCACAAAGTGGTCCAAACTCAGCATGTTTGCTGGTCTTCCGTTGGGCCATTTGATGACGTCGCGATACATAAAAAAAAAACACTTTTCAAAGTAAAGCCGATTCTATTTTTGCAATAACCATGCGGCATACAGCTACGAAACCGCATAAAGCTTTTAAAGTAAAACCCGGCACTGTTTACACCCGGGAGCGTCTTATATGCCTGACGTGTTAGTTTACCATCATGACAGCTCCATTTATTACAAAAACATTGCTGAATAATCGTTGCATTCTATCAAAAATACATAATAGAGACCGGTCACGAATCTTGCCAAAGAAAACATAGATAGCGGATATTAAAAGCGTCCAGCGCGTAAATTGAAAAAACAACAAATTAATTGATTCTAGAGCTTATATATTTCAGTGATATCTTTTCATCATTTTAATTAGAAAAAATCTACAATAAAACGAAAAATAAGCTTCAAAATGTTGGTTGGTTCATTCGTTTGATGAATAATTATGGATTTATATAGCTTTCCAATAAAAAACAGTACTATCAATCTATCACAACAAAAATAAGAGTTTACCTAAAAATTGTCGCCGGCATTCTATACACAGTCCTGTATAGGTTTTTATAATCTCGTATCATCGATAATTTAATAGTAACACAACGCCAAGTAATCTAGCGGTTTACAGAGCACTGAATTCTAGATTTGAGCAGCTGTGCGTTGGGTAAATGGTTTGTGGTGATACCAATATGCAGCAGACCCGAGATGAGAGCAATACTCGCCTTTATTAGCCGGACCTGTGCTTTGTAGAGAGCTTGAATATTGGCCGGCTTATATTACATATTTTTATGACCCCTAGTTTCTTCATTGACTAATTCGGATGACTGCCCTATAGCCAGATCACAAACTTTAACGCTGAAACTTATTGGAACTATGGACAAAATCGAGTTGTAACTCAACTTAAAAGAATAGGGGAGTCCGCAGGCCCATGCGTGTCGTAAGAGCCCATGGGTGTCACGCTGCCGTCTTATGACGTCAGCACAATCGGGCCAGTCTTTTGAGGGTAGGGATCTGTCTACTCTCTGACTCCGTGTAGATTTTGAGGACCGCGTCCGTACCTATGCGTGTGTCTACAGGTCCCAAAGCGGTAACGTAGAAACGGATCACCTCACGGGCTACGTTCAAGCGGCAATTGACGACGTGCTTGCACAGATCCCCTCCGCTGAAATCGTAGTCTTGGGTGATTTCAACGGGCACAATGATGAATGGCTTGGATCACGTACCACAGACTACGCAGGGCGATCTGTGCATAATTTTGCATTGGCGTATGGTCTGTCCCAATTGGTTGAGTCGCCAACTCGGCTCCCGGATGTGGATAGCCACATGCCGTCCTTATTAGATCTTCTGCTGACTACACATCCCGATGTTTACCAGGTCTCTGTCGACGCCCCTCTCGAAACGTCCGACCATTGCCTGGTCAGGAGTGTAGTGCCTATCTATACCATGGGATAGGATGCGTTCCTTTTTGCATCCTACCCTAGGGTCAGGGTTTGTTTCCCTTCAGATGATCCTAATGCCTGCGCCGTTGCAGTAGCCGATGTGATACTACAGGGCATGGATATTTTTAAACCAAGCTCTGTAGTACCGATCGGTGGCAGATCACAGCCTTGGTTCGATGCGTCTGTAAAAGTAGCACCTGACTGCAAAAAACAGGCGTATCGAACTTGGGTTGCGGCGTTGGGCTCAAAGGATCCAAACTGCAAAGTTCTGAAGAGGAAATATTACCGTGCTTTCAGATTTTTTAAGCGGCAAATCGCCCGTGCGAAATCGAAGCACGTCGTCAAAATCAGCGAGCAGCTTTCCAGTTACCCGACAAGACAACACGCAAGTTCTGGTCTTTGTCGAAATCTGCCCTTGGTAACTTCAACCAGTCGTCTTTGCCGCCGTTGCACATGAAGAATGACACCCTGGCCCACACGGCAAAAGAGAAAGCCGATCTCCTGTGCGCTCTTTTTGCCTACAACTCGACTCTTGACGACAACGGAAAAACACCGCCGACCATCCGGCGGTGTCAGAGCTCTATCCCTGAAGTACACTTCAGACAGAAAACTGTTAGGCAAGCTCTGTTTTCGTTGGACGTCAGGAAGTCGAGTGGACCGGATGGCATTTCTCCAATCGTAATTAGAACGTGTGCCCCTGAGTTGAAGCCGGTTCTAACGCGTTTATTCCGGCACTCATGTACAAAAGGCGTAGTCACAGACTCATGGAAGTCTGACAGGTCTGATCCGGTAAACGACAGGCCTATAGCTATTACCTGCCTGCTCTCCAAAATCATGGAGAGCATAATTAACCGAACTGAATTTTTACGATGCGCGCGCACACCGACACCTGGATTCTACATCGTGAATTTAGAACACGTCCTTCGTAACAGTACAATTAAACAATGTGAATAAATAAATATTATTTTGGTGTTTTTATTAAATCAATTTTATATACGACGGTGGATAGTATTTACTAATAAATTATTAGTATATCTATATATATTGAATATTAGTTTTATCAAACTGATTTGAATAAACTGTTTTGAGTGCACTTATAGATTTGCGGTTAATTAAAAATTATTACATTATTATCTAAAAATATTTTTTTTTTCGTTTTGTTTTATTTCAATTTAAATTTATGTATACATAAAATTTGGTAATAAATTAATTAATTTTCTATACTTGTTTATATTAACTTTAAATGCTGAGTGTTTATACTATCTTTGATCTTAACTATTTGTTAAAATTTGATTTAATTTTCCATACGCCAAAGAAGTATAACATCTAACGCGTGTACATAAGTACACACACTCTTTTTTTTTCTTGGTTTATGATTAGTTATAACTTTACGCCAACTTTATTTGTGAGGCCGTATTTGTTTTAAATTAAATGCATAGCTATGTTACTTAAGGCGAAGAGTAAGCAGAAGACACGCAAAAAAGGTGTTTTTATACAAGTTAAGTGGTGAAAATATAACATTTGGAGCTATAAACACAACTTTATCCTGTTACACATACCCTTAAGTCTTACTTGTAGCTTTCTGTTAGTTAAACTTAACACTCCAGAGCTTTTATGAATTACCAGTTTTGTTTGCAGTTAAACATTTTTCTCGGCATGATGCATTTGTTTAGAATACTGCTCTCATAAAAGTTGTTCTTATAGCTTTTACTTTTTTGTGTTGGTACATTTATTAAGAATAGTAGTCAATAATGAGGATTGTAAGCAATTAAACTGTTTGCGCCTGTTAAAATGTTAAATTTTCGACGCAAGAATTTTGAAAATATTGGCTTTGTTACATAGAAGCCATGAACTTATATCGCTCAAGGTCGCCGGCATTTACTGTCGCCTTAATATAACATTCTACTGGTGTAATGAATTTAAAAATCCGTCATTTCGCTTTTGTCAATTTCTCCTCTTTATAGTATTAGAATTTAGACAGAATGTAGGAATAACACATAATAGTACAAATTCCACTATATAAACTTCGCCTCAGTGAATAACGTGATATTTTTTATAGACAATCGTTATGTCAATCTTCAAACGCATGTAAACGACAGCTAATCTAAGGCCCGCATCGTCCTTCATACATATTATATGAAATGTCCTTCAAACAATACGTTATTCATATTATTTTCGTGTAAAGATTATACATTATGACGTATTATTTCATTTATAAGTTTTGTTACAAACATTGTTTTTTGAAGTAACGTAATCTTAATAAAACCTTAATGTATTTCTGAATTAACAAAAAAGAGGTAAAAGCAGTACTTTTCCGGCTGAAATTATTTCAGACAGCAAAAATGCAACAAATGGCCGATATGTGTGAGTTATTTGCCTCACAGTTTTCTTTTATATATAACATGGATACCATCTCTGTTCCAACTGGGTCTCATGAGCCGACTGCAACCAGTACCTTAATGACCCTTTCCGTCACAACATCTCAAGTTTAGAGTGTTAAAAAGACTTCAACACTACAAAGGGAGCCGGTGCAGATGGAATTCCGTCAGTCTTAGCAGTCAAATGTGCTAGTGCTTTTGCACTGCCTCTAACTATTATCATAAATAAATCTCTCGGTACTGGTGTATTTCCATCTGCTTGGAAAGAGTCTCTTGTTTTACCATTGTTTAAGAGCGGCAACCCTAAGCACGTCATAAATTATAGGCCTATAACAATAATTCCCGTATTTGCTAAAGTTTTTGAGGTTCTGGTGTATCCAATTCTGTCATTCCATTTAAGACAAGTTATAATAACTCAACAACATGGGTTTATGAAAAAGAGATCTACAGCTACTAACCTTATGTCTTTTGTCGGTGATCTGTCTGAGGAAATGGATCATGGTCATTCAATTGACACTATTTATACCGATTTAGGCAAGGCTTTTGACAAAGTTAACCATGAACTACTTATTTACAAGCTTTATTCTTCTGGAATCGATGGTATGTTCTTAAAATGGTGCAAGTCTTACTTAACTAACCGTAAATCTTCTGTTGTCATTGGAGGCTACTCTTCTAAGCCTTTTACTACTCTGTCAGGTGTCCCACAAGGCTCCCATTTGGGACCATTATTGAGGCATCACTTACCATGTGAATGTTATTGTTTTTGTATTATACTGTGTTTATATTAGTGTATACCTTGTTGGCGGAATTTAATAAATAAATAAATTAATACTTCTTTAGGCGCGTTATGAAAAAATCTAACACTAAAGTAAGAGGATGAAGTTGGCCCCTAAAATATGTCTTACTATAATACTATTTCGTTCAGAAAATTATGATAAAAATTAAAAATGATTAAATATACCTTATTCAATTACGCCCCCAGAAGACTCATAAAAATACAAATGCAAAATCCTTTTTCTCACAATGTTCATGTAGCATAGTTAAAATAGTACTGCAATAATTATTTCTTAAAATGTTTAAGTACAGTTGGGAGACAGGAGCTCAAACTATTGTCAATTCCGCGGTCATCTGGACGGCAAAGACAAATTGACTTTGAAGACACTGGGGTTATATATTGAGTGAGTAAATGCTTGAAATGCAGAAATACAACTTCAGGTTCTCTTGAGTCGACATAACATGTAGTAAGAATTTGTTGTTTTTAAAGTGATAACCCTCACTTCTAGGATTAATACACAAAATAAACTCAATGACTAGTCTAAAATGAACTTATTGCTTCTAAAAATTTGACTTAATGATTTTAAATCCAACAAACATGATATCTAATCGGCTAGGCCGTATGCATTTTTTTTATGAAAATAAGGGATGATTCGAGCAGGACATTCAGCTGATGATAATTGTTACGCCCTGCCCATTACAATGCAGTGTCACTCAGGATTATTGAAAAACCCAACAATTCCGAACGGCACTACAATTACGCTCATCACCTTGAGACATAAGATGTCAAGTCTCATTTGCCCAGTAATTTCACTAGCTACGGCGCCCTTCAGACCGAAACACAGTAATGCTTACACATGAATGGTTCACGGCAGAAATAGGCGCCGTTGTGGTTCCCACAATCTAGCCTGCATTCGGTGCAAAGGAGCCTCCCACTGGTAAAAATAAAATGCTTAAAAACTTAACTTGTGTTGTTTAGCATAGCTTAAGCTAAGTATAATTTCAGCTTGCAAATGACTATAAAAACGAAATAAAAGATTATTCTAAGGTTACACTCAGCTATGTCTGAGCAGTCTAAGTAAGCTCTATTTAAATTCAATTTCAAATATTTTTACTCAAAATAGGCTGTGACATCACTTATTAAAAGTCAAAAACTACCACCCATTCCATAACGAATACCTCAAACCTGAGAAGAATGGGCGCAACAAACTCAGCGGGCTTTTTTTCATCAAAAAAAAAAAGGGTTTACAAAGTTTACAGCGACCTGGCTGATAAAAACAACTATAGACCAATTTCATTGGCTACGGTCATCTCAAAGGTGTTTGACAGCATGCTTAATATGCAGTTAAATAAGTTTATAAAGCCTCATGACAACCAGTTTGGATTTCGACCTGGATTGTCTACAGAGAGTGCTATACTGTGTGTTAAAAGTGCTGTCACATACTATACTAAGCGCAAGACTCCAGTTTATGCCTGTTTTCTTGACTTGTCGAAGGCGTTTGATCTGGTTTTATACGATATCTTATGGCAAAAAATGGGAAAGGTTGGAATACCTTCTGAGATTATCAATATTTTCAAATTTTGGTATGAAAACCAGGTCAGCCATGTCAGATGGGCGGGAGTCTTGTCACGTCCATGTGGGTTGGAGTGCGGGGTGAGGCAGGGAGGATTGAGCTCACCAACGCTCTTCAACCTATATGTAAATGATTTGATTGACGAGCTCAGTGGCACCAGGGTCGGCTGCTTCATAGACGGAACTTGTGTCAACAATATAAGCTACGCAGACGACATGGTGCTGCTCAGTGGGTCTATTTGCGGTCTCAGAAAACTGATGGCCATATGTGAGGCTTATGTGGGAGGACATGGTCTTGCCTATAACGCTAGAAAAAGTAAAGTGATGGTCTTTGAGGCCGGTGGTAAAACACCAAATAAAGTACCACCTGTAATGCTCAATGGTACAGCGTTGGAGAGAGTATCTACGTTTAAATATCTTGGTCATATGTTGACTTCCGACCTCAGGGACGACACGGAAATCGAGAGAGAACGGAGGGCGTTGTCGGTGAGAGCGAATATGCTGGCTCGCAGATTCGTGCGTTGCTCACACAGCGTCAAGATTACGCTGTTCAGAGCCTTTTGTACAACTTTCTACACGTGCAACCTGTGGGCCATGTACACTCAAAAATCCTACAACGCGCTTCGTGTTCAATATAACAATGCTTTCAGGGTGCTGATGGGGCTGCCCCGATTTTGTAGCGCATCAGGGATGTTCGCGGAAGCACGGGTCGACTGTTTTTATGCGACTGTACGCAAAAGATGTGGATCCCTGGTGAGCAGAGTGCGGGGCAGTACCAACAGCATTCTAAAGATGATTGCGAGCAGGTTGGATTGCAGATATGTGGGTCATTGCTGCAGTATTTCTAACGGAATGGTGCAGCGGTGACACACATCTGTAACTTAATAAGTAATAGGTTTAGGATAAGTACTAACATAGAAAATAAGTTTGCTGTATTACTAACAATTAATATGAGTCATGATACTCGAAATAAAGATTTATTATTATTATTATTATTAAAGTAATATTGTAAAATTAAATTAATAGCCTGAGGGCGGTCGCTCCATTCCCAATCAGTGGTATCATTAAGAAAGTCATTCATATTATAGTAACCTTTACCACACAAACGTTTATTAACAATTCTCTTGAATAACGAAATACCGTAACTTATAGATCTCAGCCTCAGTCCGTGCGACAAAGAAAACAGCTATTATTCTTTTATCTATAAATAATGGTTAAGAGGCTGACGACCAAGCTACAGGGGTGAAGGAAAGTTTGTGTCAAAGACAATTTGTTTCAGTCAAATAAAACATAACTACGACTAATGGAATGGCACTATACAAACACGCTTGTAAATACAAGTTATTGTTATCATAGTGTTTCATTCACAAATGTGAACGAAATCGTTGCATGCTTGAGTGAGACACTTTGTGTGCGTCCATAGTGCGAGCCTAGCGCGGATGCGACGACGGGCGCGAAATATCAAACATATGAAACGCGCCTTTGCGTCTTTACTGAAGTGACTAAGGCGGAAGCCTAGCGCGACGGATTCGAGTGATTTAGCGTACGGAGGTTTCAAACGTTCCTATCCGCGGGTTATGGCCGCACTACGTGCTCATTCACGTTGACTCGCGGGCGAGGTGGTGGTCTTCCAAAAAATCTGGAAGGATGTTCTCGCAAATTATTGTATAAAGTACGAAATTCATCATAGCGTTCTCTTCCTTTATCATCTCCCATTTTAGATATGAATTTTTGGTTAAAAATAAAAGATCGTCATCCATGTTTACAATCTCCGACAACACGTCAAACTCGCGCAAACTAGCGGTCAACGTGAACACGAACTCGCCACGTCTCCGCGCCCGCGCTTTCCAACGTGAACAAGTACTACGAGCCTAGGCAGCGAGCGACCTAGTGCGCGGATGGCGGGGATAAAAACTCGGCGTGTGCGCGGCTGCATATATAATGTTTGTTGTAAAATGGCGGTAAATACTGAATAGTTTATATATGCAAATCAATCTAAACAACCTATATGACATAGTAAACATCCACAGCACAGTAATTTTTAGGGTATAACCTCAATTCTTCATACAAATTAAAAAATCACCACATTGTTCTCTGTTATTATTTATTTCGTGTACACTATATCTAATGTTCAACACCCCCCATCTCAGAATCGGACTTCCCATGGACTTCCAACCTTTCGGTTATCAAGATCTACATCCCATTTGCGCCAAGCCACTACGACTCCGCCACCAATGGAGGGGCAATGATACCTAGTGAGCTCCCCTCCCCCATAGCCCCCGTGTCAGTAAAGCTACCTCCACCACGTTTGACGGGTAACCGCCGAGGAACCTTTCGGAACCATCTACTTCAGGTCAATTGAAGGCCACCGCGCCCGTTGCTCGGATAACCGAGATGAGGAGGCTACTTGGCCAACTTTTTTGGGTGAGCACCCTATACCGACTGTCCACTAACAGACGTGACAACATACATCGCGCCTGTTTTCAACTTTCCCTCAAGGTACTAGTAGATAGGGACAGCGGGACTCAGAATCGGTCTGTCAAGTAAAAATAGTAAATCCTCGTCCATAGTTTGCAATAACTGCCATATTTCGAAACCGCTACGAGAGCTCGCGGCCCACTGTGGCCACCGCACGCCTCGCTCGCCGCGATTCAGTGTGGACGCATACTTTGACTACATTTACGATTTTTTGTAACAACAAATAGGAATTATTATTATTATAATTTTATTATTATTTTCTGCTATTATTATTATTACGTTATTTTTTAAGTCGACGATTGACAACGGTTGAGACGACTTGTATTCATGTATGATTTGTGTATTGTATCAACATCTCTGTTTATTTAAATTTTTCTTATTAGTTTTGACATTGTTTAAATTTTACTGTTAGTTGGATTTTATGTTATTTTTAATTTTATTTGTAAACAAAGTTATATTCTGTGTTAATAAGTGTAATCGGTTATCGGCAGTTCTTGTTAACAATAAACAAATAAATGCTCCAAAAATACACTGGGAGCTCTTATGATAGTGTTATCTTCTCATCATCATTATCATCTTGTAATGTAGGTGAAGAGGTTTATTATTTTTTAATTTTGGAAAATAATAGGCTTCTTTTTAAATTTTCTATTCATGATAATTACTGACACAATAAATAGAAAAATAACACTTGAGGCGCAATAAATGGAACGAAACAAGGAAAAACTACAATGATGTGTCTAAATTGTCATTATTAAGTCTAAAACTTTGACTTTTACAAATCTAATCGGCTAAGCCAGAATGTATGAAAAAAAATGTAAAACAAGATTATTTCCTTGATAATTTTTTTCATTTTATATGTTAAACAAAGTGTGATTTAATTTTGAGGCTATGTCTAACGGGGGCAAAAAGCGACAATCTGGGAAAAAGCTTTGAGCATATTTTTATGAGACTTTCACTTTTATCTAAAAGATAATTTAATTACCAAACGTTTAGTAAACGGGTTTTATTCCATTTCTTTTTTGCCAACAAGGGAAGAGACGAGCAGTACGTTCAACTGATGATAATTGATACGCCCTGCCCATTACAATGCAGTGCCGCTCAGGATTCTTGAAAAGCCCAAAATTCTGAGCGGCACTAAAATTGCGCCCGTCACCCTGAGACGTAAGATGTTAAGTCTCATTTGCCCAATAATTTGATTAGCTACGACGCCTTTTAGACCGAAACACAATTATGCTTACACATTACAGCTTCAAGGCAGAAATAGGCGCCGTTATGGTACCCATAATCTTGCCGACAAATCAAAGTGGATTATTATTCCAATAATCTTGGTGCTCAATGAATCAGGAACTCTGTCAGTGGACGGATGGCATTGATTTGCTGACCACTATCACGAGTAGACTCTCCGCGCAAATTAACAGAAATTCATTCGCTTATAAGTTTCACGCCAAAATGGTAGGTTAACCCAAATCACTAAAAATGAAACGCCTTACACTCAAACAGTTATAGTTCATACAAGTGGGAAGTTCCATTCAATGTATTATATATGACGAGGAAAGAACCTCTGTATTGTTTTTAAAAGGTGTGACGTCATTACTGTTGACATCACAATTGCTATCTTGCTGAAGATCACTCATTTGTTCTTCTAAAGAAAACTACACGAGTAAGTATGTTATTCGTTTATTCAACGGGCAGCGTTACGACGTCCCAGAGAGGTCCGTACCGTACGACAGCCCGAGCACGACTGACTAAAGTGTCAACCGTGCGGCTGTATTTATAGGACCCGGCGCACGTGCTAATCCACGTGTTTTGAAATGCGGATGCACTTGTTTTCAATTCGTGTTGTAGTATTTGCGCCGATACATTTTAACGAACGAACGTATTAATTTAAAGTATAAGCAAACAACAGTTAATCAAGCAACTTACCCGTGAAGACAACGAAACCTAACTCAAGTTACAGCTTTTAATAGCTTTTATAAACAAGTGCAATAAATCTAACCGTGGGTTTTAATCGTTGCTCAAAGTAACGATCACAATTAGCTAACTCGCTACAAAATACCAACTTATTTTCTATATGTTTCTTTAGTAGCTTTAAAGACATATATTCAAAATATTCTTACGACTAGAGCGTGACTTGACATGGGTACTATTTCTGCCGTGATGCAGTAATGTGTAAACATTACCTACTGTGTTTCGGTGTTTTTGGCTTTTTCAATAATCTTGAGCGGCACTGCATAGTAATGGGCAGGGCGTATCATTTACCATCAACTGAACGTCCTGCTCGTCTCGTCCCTATTTAAAAAAAAAGTTTCCATCACATTGTATAAGTTCTCTCTGCACCTATTTTAGTCCTACCTAAACTTGCAATAATGAAAAATAAGCAGAGTTTATAGGACATGTAAAACGAACGGTTGGCAATATCGTATTTCCCTAGAGTGTAGATATTCATGAGAGCGTTATAAACGGTCGGCCATTTTGTTCCCTCTCCCGCTATAATATTCACGATATGTGCTCGCTCTAGACGGTAGGTACAGGTTACATTTGCAAGAAATTTTGTGCATTATTTAAAGGAATTTGACTAGCTCGTCTTGAAGTTTAGTTACTTTAATACATTTGAGGATTTAGAAAATAGTTATATGTAATATGTATATTTCACTATCAAGCATTTTGAAGGATTTCTCATAACTTATTTTATTAGACCGCTTCCGGCTATGACCATGAACGAGACCTTAATAAACAAATACCCTCATAGCTGTCATTATAATAAATAATAAAATAGTGTAGGTGTTTTATTCATTACTGTAAACATTTATTTTATACGTTACCCACCTATTTCGTTATTAATGTATCTACCTAATTAGTATTTATTGTAACTCTGTGTAATTATTGTAACTTTAAATATAACGTCTTAAATTGTGTATAGTATATAACGATTTGCCGCTCAATATATGTATCATGTTAGTTTAAGTATCTCAGTAAGTGAATTTGTATTCTTTTTGAGATAATAAATATTCTGAAATCAAAAGCAAAAATACTGTGTGTGTATCATGTGTGATAATATTATGTATGTACCTAAATATAACGTATGCGAGGGGTTCTTTGGGGTTTTAAATTTTTTAAATAATAAGATATAGGAATAAGATTTGTATTTCAGATGTTAATATTTAAGGATGTATGTACAAATGATTTAATCAAGTAATAAATATAAGGACATATCATTCGCAGGCTGATAGCGGAACGACAAAAGTTTGCTTAAAGACAATCTAAGCACCTTTTTCTCCTTACTCCTGTGTCAACTGACACTGTCCGAATCAAAACTTAACTGAATAAATATTTACAGCTTATTGACCAAGGATATTGTTCAACTGCTCCGTCAGCAATACTCAAAGCTCAGCGGAAAAGTGTTTACTTTAGACGCTGTAGACCCGGGTTCGATACACCTACCAGTGTATGGAATTTTTTGGGTTTTGTTAAGTTAATGGAAATTTCTAGTAAGTTCAGGATCAAATCGAACAGAAAAAAAGGGATGGAAAATGTGTAAGCAGGAAAAAAATAGTTAAAAGAATTTTCTAGTACAATTTAAATTTAAAAGATGAATGGGAGTATCATTTTAAAAATAGAACAGATCCGGGGGTATATAAGTCGTACTAAGCGTGGCCTACGGCAGTTCTAGTTCTGACTCGAAAGTGTAAAGAAGAAAATAAGAAGTAAGTAGTGAAAAGTGGAAGTGTTCCAAGAAGAAGAAGATAGAAGAGACCTAGTGTTCGGTGCAGTGTGACGCGTTGAAGGTACCGCCGCCCACAAGACGAACAGCGGCAGACCGGCAAGTGCAAGTTCAGAAAAAGTGAACGCAAATAAAGACTCGTTCCTATAAGCTTAGTATTATTTCCAATCCCTGACCCACTCTCGTGTCAATATTATAAATAACTGGAGTAAATGCGACAATGTATAGCATTTAAACTAAAAACTAAACTAAAAAACAATAATTTAAATTATTTTACCAACGTTAGCAATTTTCTTTTCTTACTTAGCACAAACATACACACACATACACCCAAATTTCTTTATTTTTATTTTGTACTATTACAGGGGAAGAGACTGGACCTCAAGACACAGGGAATCCTAGTGTGAGGCCAGAATACTTGTAAAATTAAAGTTAAGTACTTACTTTAAACCAACGTATACTTCGTAACAGATATTTTGTAAATCTATGTAACTAATATGGTACTGCAATAAAAGCTTGGTATGGTGTAATTTGTGGCATGTTCCATATTTCGGTTTTGTTTTTATACGAAGTGATTTGTCTGTATGTATGTGAACGCCATTGATTATTATATACAGGATTACAGGAAAAGTCGACCTAGATCCGTTAAGGGCGTGTAGTACACATCATTTCTGTATGATTTCACTATGGAACCCCCCATCTTAAACTTACCGTTTTCGAGATATTCGAGTTTTAATTTTTTTTTATGAAAATGCCCAATTTTTCGGCTATTGAATTGAATATTTTGAATTTTTTTGAATCTTATGATGATTTTTTTGGTTTTTTACTTGAAGAATGATATGCTTAATGACCTCAATGACTAAAATTGCAAGTAAGTTAACTAAATAGGTCATTGTAGACGATCGAAACTTAAGAAAATAAGTATATGTTGTCCCGACCTCTAATTAATACTTTATTGTTACACATTCTAAAAAACCAGACATAAATTCTATAAAGTACTTTTTGATATGCTTATATTACGTTATATAATACATATTAACACAGCGTTAAAAAAAATATTCAAAGTACACTTTTTACACTGTACCTATTTAATAACATATATGCATTAATCACAATAATTATTGAATACTAGCTGATGCCCGTGAATTCATCCGCGTACATATAGGGTTTTTAAAAATAATAAGCAAGTTTGGAAAGGCAGTGCGATCCAAAACTAAAGAGACCAACGACGACTAATGTCGCATCATCTTAGCGACCACGACCACTCTGACAAGAGTGACAGATTGAGAAGAAGAATAAAACTAAAAGAGTAAAACATCGTGCTCAAATAATTTGTTAAGTTCGTTGTGGCCACGCCATTAAAAAAGCCGCGAATTACGATGTCACGTACATATACACACGATAACCTTATCCATCTATTGCCGTCTTTTGCGTCAGATACTTACGGCCGTTCCCAATATACAATCTACATATAGAGATAAATTACTACCTTCTACTGTCAGTAATTAACTGTCAATAATCTGAAGCTGTCCCAATATACCCGATAAGTCATTCTTATCGCCTTATATTGACGCGTGAATTGCAATTTCCATACAAAATTTATATCGCTGGGAAGCTATACATCGTCCCATTGACAGACAGCGCGCACGGCTAAGGTGAGTTACCATCAATAAGTTTATTTGGCCGGAAAAGTCAACGATAGTTACGATTTTTATCTCAAGTAAGAGATAGACTGAATATTGGGAACGGCCGTTAAACTACATAGCTTTGTATCTTACGGCTTGCGGCGTGGTTAAGGTGTCTCAGAAGAGGTTCTGAGACACCTTAACCACGCCCCTATTTACCAAGCGTTGTTGCAATATGTTATATTATTCTACTCCCAAAACTAAATAAATCTTAATATATTATATAATATAAATCCTGATGTTTGTTCCCAGTGAACCCCTAAACTAATGAACGGATTTTAATGGAGATCACTTCATAGAGTGCAGTTTAGTCTAACTTGAGAGATAGGATAGTTTTTATTTCAATTTGGGTCCTATTTTTTTTTTAACTATTTTTAATTCGAATATTTGTTTTGTATGGACATATTTTTTATGAGACAATTTAATGAAGCACGGTTTGATAGTTCTGCTGTGAAACAATTATTACATTACAATAACAGGGAGCATATTCTACAAAATATTTTAATTCGAATATTTGTTTTGTATGGACATATTTTTTATGAGACAATTTAATGAAGCACGGTTTGACAGTTCTGCTGTGAAACAATTATTACATTACAACAACAGGGAGCATATTCTACTAAATAATTCCAGATGTTATGAAATATTATTGACAAATTCATAAAAAATAATTCTAGATGTTATGAAATATTATTGACAAATTCATAAAAAATAATTCTAGATGTTATGAAATATTATTGACAAATTCATAAAAAATAATTCTAGATGTTATGAAATATTATTGACAAATTCATAAAAAATAATTCTAGATGTTATGAAATATTATTGACAAATTCATAAAAAATAATTCTAGATGTTATGAAATATTATTGACAAATTCATAAAAAATAATTCTAGATGTTATGAAATATTATTGACAAATTCATAAAAAATAATTCTAGATGTTATGAAATATTATTGACAAATTCATAAAAAACGTCTGTCAGGGTCGGCTAATATATTTATAATTTCTATTGAGTTATTAGCAAGTGTGTGCACTCACCGATATGAAAGCACCGAAGTTTGAGTCACCGTTGGAGATATTAATTGGATGCTCCATGTTGATGTCTGTGCTGAGGTTGGCTGGCCAGCTGTCGGGGATCACCTGTGAGCTTCCCAGCATCCAGTACACCTGCAAAAATACGCACCAGTAACACATGTTATATATTATATACTTTATATGAGATGTATATGCTTTTACAAGATGAACCTAGAAAATCCAAAGCCGAATTGGCTTCAAAGAAACTGGGTGTCATTAATAGAGCACGGCAATACTTCAAGCCGGCCCACATACTAGCGCTCTACAAAGCGCAGGTCCGGCCACACATGGAGTATTGCTGTCATCTCTGGTATGGCGCACCCCAGTATCTGCTCGATCCATTTGACCGCGTGCAACGCAGAGCGGCTAGAATTGTCAGGGACACAGTGCTCTGTGAACGGCTGGATCACTTGGCGTTGCGTAGAGACGTCGCTTCATTGTGTGTCTTCTACCGCATTTATCACGGGGAGTGTTCCGAAGAGCTGTTTAACCTGATTCCTGCCGCCGAATTCCACCTTCGCACGACACGCCACAAGTTAGGATATCATCCCCACCATCTGGATGTGTGGCGCTCCTCCACAGTGCGGTTTTCAAGGAGCTTTCTTCCACGTACTACAAAGCTGTGGAATGAGCTTCCTTGTGCGGTGTTTCCGGGACGATACGACATGGGTACCTTCAAAAAAAGCGCGTACACCTTCCTCAAAGGCCGGCAACGCTCCTGTGATTCCTCTGGTGTTTCAAGAGATTGTGGGCGGCGGTGATCACTTAAAAACAGGTGACCCGTACGCTCGTTTGTCCTCCTATTCCATAAAAAAAAAATTAGATAATTAGGTATAGGTACGTGTAGCTCTAGAATAAGATAGATAATAGTTAGATCCTCTTGCTGCTAGAACACCAATGAAAACAGGTCAGGTTTATTACTCTAGTCCATGTGACAAGCTAAGTATTACATTCACGATTTGTATGTTAATACCGCTCAGAATTTTTGGGGTTTTTCAAGATTCCTGAGCGGCACTGCATTGTAATGGCGTATCAATTACCATCGGGTGAACGTCCTGCTCGTCTCGTCCCTCGTCGTTATATACAGCAATAACTCGATTTGTTGCTATATATAAACCATTCCCACATCAGCCTGATTAAAATAGTCATTAATCGTTCACGTGCGTATTCTTGGCTCAACTTATTCTAAATTCATTTAAATATATCGTAAATACAGCCAAGACTTAGTTTATTTTTCGTATACCTACTACTAGTTATGGATTGAACTCAGCTTGAGATCTAAATCTATCAGAGCAAATAAAAACATTATAAACATAACACAGATAAAATTAGAAAACAAAATTTATGAACGCTGCGGTACTCGAACCCGCGACCTCTCGGGTTTCGTGCGAGCGCTCTTTCCACTGAGCCAACCGTTCGAATGACGTATCCTTGATAAATCTTGTATACGTTGTTCAACTCTCTGGTTGTGGCTTTATCTACAGGATCTACTTTGCAGTTGATAACCTGCTCAATCCCAATATTTACATATTACGAAATTGACTTGAGATGTCGCTCTTGCAAATCTAAATTTCTTATATTTTAAAGTGATAACCCTCATTTCTGGGATTCATTACACAAATAAACACTTTAAAAAATAGGTAACTTAACATAAAGTCTGTCTTACGTCATAGATTTGAACTTGAACGCGAGGTAATGTGTATCTAAAATCACCACAGAAGATAAAAATAAAACATTTGACGAATATTTTACCGCACTTACCGCATAAACAATAATTTGTATAAAAGCCATTATGAAATTGGAACTGCACGCCATCGTGAATAAAATTTCAAGCGTGAACAAGCTTAGCCATCAAGGCATTGTTAATGTAAGTAAATTGTTGGGAAATTGTCGCCGCTTTTATATTTGAGAACTAGCTGACCCGTCTAACGTTGTTTTGCCATATAAATAATTTTTAGAGTTAGACAACGGTCATGAAACGTTTTGGACATTGCAACATGACTTTATTTTTCTAAAATTAAAGAATTTTTCTAAAATAAAAGTAGCCTAAGTTACTCCTTATTACATCAGCTGCCTGCCAATAAAAGTCCCGCCAAAATCGGTCCAGCCATTTCAGAGATTAGCCGGAAAAAACAGACAGACAGACAAAAATTATAAAAAATGTTATTTTGGTGTATGTACCGTATATATACAAGTAGTAAAAAACGGTTATTTCAATATTACAAACAGACACTCCAATTTTATATAAATGTACAGATTATATCCGGGTAAGTTATTGGTATGGTCAGCAAAATAGGCCGTAAAGAATTTGATATTCATAAATATTAAAAGAAAATTCGCACCGTTATACATTTACTAGCTGACCCGATAGACGTTGTTCTGTTCATAAGAAAAAAACTCTTGGTGTTGGAATAAAATCCGTTAATGTTAGTGAATTGAAAAGAAATTGTAACCGCTTTTATATATTTTGAGAATTATATCAGGGTAAGAGTCATTGGTATGGTCAGCAAAATAGGCCGTAAAGAATTTGATATTCATAAATATTAAAAGAAAATCCGCACCGTTATACATTTACTAGCTGACCCGATAGACGTTGTTCTGTTCATAAGAAAAAAACTCTTGGTGTTGGAATAAAATCCGTTAATGTAAGTAAATTGTAAAGAAATTGTAGACGCTTTTATATATTTTGAGAATTATATCAGGGTAAGAGTAATTGGTATGGTCAGCAAAATGGTCCGTATAGAATTTGATATTCATAAATATTAACGGGGAATCCGCGCCGTTATATATTTACTAGCTGACCCGATAGACGTTGTTCTGTTCATAAGAAAAAAACTCTTGGTGTTGGAATAAAATCCGTTAATGTAAGTAAATTGTAAAGAAATTGTAGACGCTTTTATATATTTTGAGAATTATATCAGGGTAAGAGTAATTGGTATGGTCAGCAAAATGGTCCGTATAGAATTTGATATTCATAAATATTAACGGGGAATCCGCGCCGTTATATATTTACTAGCTGACCCGTTGTTCTTTTCATAAGAAAAATCACTTGGGGTTGGAATAAAATCCGTTCTTAGCTGACCTTTAATCGGCGAAAGGAATATTCCTACCAAAATTCAAGTCTCTTATGGTTTCGGCTTATGGTTCCAGAGATATCGTGATGAGTCAATATAAGTGGAAATGTATATATATGTGTCGTGTATTAAGTTCAACGTGCGTCTGTGGGTCTGTCTGTAACATTGTAACTAATGTTAGGTAATTAATATAAGGAATCTGTAGGTTCGAATGTTTTTCTTGGCATTATCATATATAGTAAATACAGTGGAGCCCACATATCAGTAACTTAGGAAATAGATTGAGTTCTGCAGCTTTTGCTGTTAAAAGATCAGACAGTTGACTGATGTGAATACATTTGGTCTATTTTGCGTACTTCAATAGCAATATGTCCATCGGTTTGTTATTGCGAGGAAATGCTGTGCATGTTCATAACGTTTTTGTGCTTCAACAGAGAGCTATTAGAGTAATTTATAATAAGCGTCTAAGAGACTCGCTTCGGGAAAAAACTCAAGTTCATAAACATCCTATGTTAAGCTGTTTTTTTGAAAAAACATTATTAAATTCAAGAAAAGTTGTGATTTAAATTCATTCAATTCAAGAAGAAAGAATATACTGTATGTGCCGTGTCATATCGTATACATACGAGTAGATAGTGTTAATGAGATTGTAAGCTGTGAAATGTCTTTCAATCACAGTCCTCCAAACTCCACATAAATGTAGAAGTTGTAAAGGGTGGTCCTTTTAGTGTTTTCTATAAGTGGAGGTCTTGCACATTTTGAGCCACGGTATAATGATTTCAATTGCACGCACTGGACGAGAACTTACACGGATACTTTGTCTAATAACGATCCATTTTCAGGAAGTTTTCGCAAAACGCGCGGTACGCTTTACAAATAGACGCACAAAATGACTTGAAGGCAGATCATTTCTCGAAAATTTTCCACGTAAATTTCTTACAGCTTGCGCTAAACACTCAGACTACTTGGGAAGTAAGTTTTTAATATTTTCCAATTATGTTCGAGCGTAGAGCGTCCCATTTTGCAAATGTCAAACATAAAACTAACTTCCTTTAAGGTTATATGTACATATATTGGAGGGTCCGTAGCTACGTAAGTCGGTACTGGCTAGGAGCTAATTTCTAGCCAACAGATATATTTGAAGCGTTTAAGCAAAAAGCAATAATATATAAACGACATATCTTCGTGATAATTGGAAATATCGTGTAGCCTAGAAAACTCCTTAAAAATAAGAGATAAAATTTGGCCTATTTCGTCCTTTCGATATTGGGTACTTTTGACGTGAAAGAGTAACAGACAGAATAATTTTATAAGACGTAATCCCTCATAGTAGAGATAAAGGACATTGACGCGATCCGAGTATTACAAATCATATCTAGTCTATTGTCTATTGTAATGGGGTGTTGTGAAAAAGGGAACTGAATTGCAGTGCCAATTGCTGGTGGTGGTCGCTCACCCATGCGATGGACAATTCCAATCAAAGCAGTGACCCAGAAAACTGTAGTGGAGTGCTCCCGCAATGATACAAACCGCCAAAAGTGGAGGGATGGACTGCGTGGGAGGGACAGCGATCCAAAACTAAAGAGACCAACGACTAATGTCGCATCATCTTAGCGACCACGACCACTCTGACGAGAGTGACCGATTGAGAAGAAGAATTGCAGTGATTGTCTTACATAAAGTGGGTATAGAGCCATTTTGAAGACACTTCAAAAGATCGGTCGTAGGCTCGTATATCGTACTATCGATAAATATTTGTAATACGTACACGATGTAAAGCGATTACCAAAGTTACTCAAATGTTTTGAGTTAGGGGAGACCGAGGGGAGTTGAAACAATTTTCACATTTCGTATCATATACCAAATACTATAGACAAAAATCGTATAATATTAGTAACAATCGATAGGCCATTCTTTACAATTATGAATGACTAACATAAAGAAATTGTAAGCGTACATTATTGTGGTGAAAAAACGACTTAACCGTAACAGGTCGACTTTTTTTTCTTTTTTTTTATGAAAATAAGGGACGAGACGATCAAGACGTTCAGCTGATGTTAACTGATACGCCTTGCCCGTTACAATGCAGTGCCGCTCAGAATTCTTGAAAAGCCCAAAATTCTGAGCGGCACTACAATTGCGCTCGTCACCTTGAGACATAAGGTGTTAAGTCTCATTTGCCCAGTAATTTCACTAGCTACGGCGCCCTTCAGATCGAAACACAGTAATGTTTACACATTACTGGTTCGCGGCTCTATCTAGCCGGCATCCTGTGCAAAGGAGCCTTACACTGGTAAAGTGATTATCAAAGTTACTCAAATGTCTTGAGTTACTTGTGTCAGTTAATAAAATAAAAAGAAAATAAAAAAGTAAGCTTTATTATAATACAGAGGTAGATCTATAATGCGGTATCCAGCTCTGATGACGCAGTTTTATCGGACAACCTTGCGAAACTTGTCACCTGTAAACTTTCAGGGAGAATGACATGGCACTTCTGTTTTAACTTTCTTTGTTGCACGCTCACCTTTAATGTGTTATTTTGATGATGAATAATGACTGGCGGTTCAATCGAACGCGGAGTTAGAAAAAAGGATTTTTGCGGTATCAAAAATTTATGTTACTCTTGGCGTTTATAAGAATAAACGCCAAGTTCGGGGGTTCGCTTTGCCAATAAATCATTGAAAAACAATTTCGTATGAGGCATCAGTACCGAAATATTGGGGGTTGAAGCACACAATCATAACGAAAAACCAATCAACCAGTAGGGTAGGCACATTATGGGTATCACAACAGCGCCTTTTTCTGCCGTGAAGCAGTAATGTGTAAACAATACTGTGTTTCGGTCAAAGGGCGCCGTAGCTGGCGAAATTACTGGGCAAACGAGACTCAACATCTTATGTCTCAAGGTGACAAGTGGTTTGGAATCCCGAGGGGCACTGTATTGTAATGGGTAGGTCGTATCATTTACCATCAGCATTACGTCCTGAAAAAAAGATTCACTCATATTGACAGAAAGAAAAATAAATGAAAAATAACTGCGTCTTCTATAAAAAAAAAAGAAACAGTCCGCTGGCAGACAAACGGGCACATGGACGGACATCGAGTTCAAAACCCTGAAAACTATCACGGACAAAAGATGAAAGCAAAGACTTTTAGTAGCGAGTGCAAGCTCCAGCATGTATGTGTTATTGAGTGCCAAGACGTTGCATTATGTAGAGCTTTCATTAGTAGCTACTGTGTGCCTCGTAATTAGTGCTTTGTGTACTCTTGGGACCTTGGATATAAAGCGACTAGAAGACACGTGCCATATATTATTTCTATTATATGACAATTATTGTGTTGTTTGAAAATTATTTTTAAATGAACGCGGTTTTTGCATTCGTGAATTTAATCGCGTGAGTTTCGCCTAGTATATAGATATTTCTTAACATAATGTTTTGATTTGCAATTTCCACCTCCGATTTATGTTGTTTTTAGTCATACTGAGAAGTATCTCACTTTTTGTTCAAACGCCTTTAAATTGGTTCGGATTTACCCGGAGGTGTTAGAGTCAAATCAAATCTGAATTGTATTATTTAAGTTAGAACATAAGCTTTCGTTGTTGTTTTTTTTTATCTACACCCATGCTTTAAATCCTCTATTAAAGATTCTGAAACGGTTAGCTTATTACCAACATTAAAACACCCAATGTCGTAATAACCATTAAGTACATCATCCAAACGAGTGTTGTAATGTTGTACTGAATTTCATAACAACACTCCTTGGTTTTTTTTCGATCCCTTCATGCGCAAAGAGTTTTAACAGACAGCCACATTCTTATTGCTCGATGCGTGGTATCTGTATGAATTTCAAAAAAAGAACATTTTCGTTTACGCACGTTCCACACTACCAGACCATGGCGCGCCGTAAAAAAAAGTAGGTTATTCGAAACCTCACTATCTTTCTTGAAAAAATGAGCGATTCAAGTTTTGACAGCACACCGCCGGATATTTTAAACGCTGCAAAAGAACATAATATTCAAATGAATTTTAATAATTGCACTATACAAAATGTAAATTACTACTAAAATAAATAATTCTTTCCTTAATACTTAGTTTATTTGTATATAATCAGTAATGGATGATATTAGGTTATAGTATATACTGGAGGACTAGCTGTTTTAATGTTAGCAGTAAGCTTACTGTTTCAGAATCTTTTAGAGGATTCATATTCCGGGTGTAGATAAAGTCTTGTATGCAACTGTTGATAATTAGGTATTAAAATACTCATTTGATACTATTATCGAAAACCCACATTCGTGTTTTAATACCCCTTATTACACAACAGTTGCATAAATAACTAATAACGTTGTTGTAATTATTATATGTTATTTACACTCCAAATTTGTTTATTTTACTAAATAATACTTACTACAACAGATTGAAATTGTACTAACACTTGAAATAACGCATTTATTAACTGTCCGCTCATATTTTTACAAAAAATACTACCGGATTTGCCCAGTTTTGTGTTAATGTTTCGATCACTTCGAGATCTTGCGTAATAGTAATCGTGTAATGTTATGGTGTAAAAATAATTTGATGGAACTCAATGCGTCCAAATGTCATTTTATAAAATTTTCCAGGAAACGAAAGAAATTGGAGAGTAAATATCATATTGATGGCATACAAATAAACCATATCAATGATTTGGGCGTCATTTTAGACGAGGAGTTGAGATTTGATAAACATATTGACAAAATAGCTCACAAAAGTTTTAAAATGCTTGGGTTTTTCTTACGTAACACCAAGGCTTTTACATCAATTCCTACGCTTAAAATACTATACTATTCCCTTGTAAGATATCAGGTTGAATACAATTCGGTAGTTTGGTGCCCCTATTAAAAAAAGTACATCACTAGGATTGAGTCAGTTCAAAAGAAATTTATATCCAAATTGAGTTATGTCACTAATAATTACACTATTATAAGTTACAAAGACAAATTAAAATTTTTCAATATGAAAACCTTAGAATTGCGAAGAAATGCGTCACAAATTCTTTTCTTATATAAATTATTAAATAATCAATTAGTCTGTCCATTACTTCTATCTAAGATTGGATTATGTGTACCACCTTATCCTTGTCGTATTAGTACATAGCTGCCAGTACATGTACGATTCTTCAGAAACAATTATGGCTCAAATTCACCTATCCAACTTATCTCAAAATTATATAACAGTAAATTCCATAGTAATAGTAGTATAGATATAAATTTTAATACATTTGGAATTTTAAAAAATACGCTTTTGAACCCTTATAATTTGGATGTATAAAATTATAGTTTTTAGTAATAGTAAACACATATTGTAGTAGTATTACTTAACTTATAATAATAAATGAAGGCAACGCTGTGCATACCTATAAGTTAGATATACAAATATAAATATAAGAAATTTTATATTATAAGTAGACATAATATTAATTGTGTGTCTAGTTGGTAAGCCTTTTCTAATAAATAAATAAAATATACTGCCAACGCTATATTGCTTACGGGGGCTATTACACTCAGTAAGTGGCTATATGGGTACCAGGGCTGTAGCATTTGCTACAGCATACGCTGAGCGGTGTACAGTTTAGTATCATTCTTGATTGTTTTCTTGATTATATAATTATTTTCACAAATATTACTTTACTTTAAGCGATATTGTTATGTTTTAATTTAAGGTGTTTAATAAAACTTTGTAAATTAATTTGTGTTATGTGAAATAAAAATATGTCTATGTATAAAGGCGAACAATGTGTCCTACGGAATAATGTATAAATAGTTTTGTTGCCACCGTCGAATGCAGAGTAGAACAACTGATGACGAGAACTTTCTCGAACTTATTATAAGGCCTTTGGTATTTCTGATAATATAGTTAAATCGACACATATCAAGACATGACTAGGTTGCCAGAAACAAGATATTGTCACACAGGGAGCTATCCTAATGTCAAACACTCGGTGCCCGTGTTGCCTTCAATAATAGGATGGCTAGGTATACACTCGTGTTTAATATTCATAATATTACAAAAAAATCAAGTTCTGTAAGACAATCTATGTACTACGAGGGTCAAATTGAAAGTTCTTAGAAATCGAAAACCTGATTAAACTACCATGTTATTGGTTTTATTCTTTCAATCCACGAGATTCGTCTTAGGCACGTGCCGGAGCTTGGCGAGTCAACATCTCCTGAGGATGCCTCGTGTAGAGGCGAAACACGTGTCACGTGTTAAAGAGCGGCGTATAAGAGGAAACTCAAAACATTTGAATGATTATAGATTTCTGCAAAGTAACGCCTACTTCAATAAATTTTCGTATCTTTTCAAAATAATGTCCATTCGCGTTTTTGCATACGATGGAACCACTGAGAAAAGCACACCACTCGTCCTCAGGGACTTCGACTGCCTTTTGAAACGCAGCCACAGCTGCCGCGGCGTCCATAAAACATTTTCCTCGAAGTTTTATTTTTATTTTCGGGCAAAGATAAACATCGCAAGTTGCGAGGTCTTAGCTAACCGGCGGGTGACCCAGTAATTTCACGTGTGACGTCAACAAATAGTAGCTCCTCCGCCTGGCGGTGTGCGACGAGGCGTTGACGTGATGAAGAAAGATACTGCGAGGTAGTTTCTTTCGAAATCTTTTATCTAGTCGTATTATATCTTTCTAAAATAAAATAATTATACATTATACATATAATGTTAGGAACCTGTGTTTTACTTATGTGAGTTGTTTGCAGAATTCTCTTTTTTTTCTAATTAAATGTGTATTTAGCAGTATTAGGCTAAATTTGGAAGTGGCTTTTATTTAGTCTACTTCATCCGCTTGGGTGTGGGTGTGAATGCAGATGTGGATGACGATGTGGATGTGGATAAAGATTACAACAATGCTTCTCTGTACACGATATTAGAAGTATTGCGGGTATCAAAGCATATAGGTTTCTGAGATCGCTCACGCGCAACAAAGCCACATATAGCTGACCGTGCGAAAACCAAATTGTGTGCAAATAAATTACTTTTTATCTGGTACTATTGCAAAGTTTTGGGGGAATTTAATTTTTAAGCAGCATTATACATGGGGCACACTAAATGTTTTACACTTCTAGCTAATCGGAACTATTTGAATTTCAAATGTTACTTTTGAAGAGCGAAAAACTTTGGTACAAAAACGGTCGCATTTTTTTTCTCAGCTACGGGTCACATCTTCACAATTCTACTTGAAGATCAAAAGGGTGGTATTCTACTATTTGTTTACTCAGGGTATGAAAAAAAGTTCGCGAAAAACGACCAAAAAGCCGCGTTCTCCTACATCATGACAACGCTTCATCACACACGGCCAATAAAAGTCATTTTTAGCTTCCGAAAAAGTACAACTCGTCACCCATCCTGCACATAGCCCCGACCTAGCAGCCAGTGATTTCTGTATTTTCCCCAAAATCAAAGATTTGATGAGGGGTTTCACTTTTGCCAATTCCGAAAAGGCAGTGATAGCGTTCAATCAGCACGTTGAAAACATGCCTTCAGATCTGTGGTCCTCCTGTTTCGGTTAAAAAAAAAGGTTCGATCGCATAAAAAAATGTTTAAAATATAAAGGAGAGTATTTTGAAAAGCTATAAACATAATATTTTGGTTATAACATGTTGTTTGTTTAAGTTACGCAAAACTTTTAGTCTGACCTACGTAGGCATATCTATTGTTTTGAAAGAGTTTTTGAAGTCGGTTGTGTTTTGTAAAAAAAAAAAAATTTTTAGTGAATTTGAAGTACACTAACTAACAATTTGTCTAAATATGTGAAGATGTTCTAAATTTTTCATTGCAGAAATGAACGTAAGCGCGTTACAATTTGATTACAGACAATAAGAAATTCTGTCGCAGATCGCACCCTTACTGTAACGGCCGTACCCAATATTCAGTCTATCACTTACTCGAGATAAAAATCGTAACTATCGTTGACTTTTTTGTCCCAATAAACTTAGCGACGGTAACTCACCTTATCCGTACATGCTGTCTGTCAATGGGACGATGTATAGCTTACCAGCGATAGAAGTTTGTATGGGAATTGCAATTCACGCGTCCCAATATAAGGCGATAAGAATGACTTATCGGGTATATTGGGACAACTTCAGATTATTGACAGTTAATTACTGACAGTAGAAGGTAATTTATGTCTATCTGTAGATTGTATATTGGGAACCGCCGTAAGTCGTTAAAGAGTCCCATCGATCATCATATTCGACTACGACAATTACTTGACCATAACTATGTTATGGTAGATGACTTAAATATCCGGATACCATAAAAAAGATTCGGCCAAGTATCGTTAATTTGCTCCTAAGAATTGAAGAGTTCCGTTACTTTGTCATGGATTCCGTAATCAGAACCTAACCAAACTATCTTTGAAGTATATCCTTTCCAATAAAAAAAGAATCATTGGTTGGCGCGATATTGAGTTGTTCATTAATTTATCATCCACTTTGCTATACGTATGTATAGCAAATTTAAGACTTATGCTTTTTCGTGGATGTCATTGTCAGATCTGAACCAAATTACAATGGGACTACACGGCAAGCACCAGCTTTCAAATAAAGAAAGAATTATAAAAATCGGTTGAAAACCCAGTTGAAAGTTTTGAGGTAGCAAACATAAAAAAATACCGACGAATTGAGAATAATCTCATAAAATATACTCCCTGTTGCTATAATGAAATTGTTTCAGAGCATAACTGTCAAACCGTGCGTCAATAAATTATCTCATAGATTATGTCCATACAAAACAAATATTGGAAATATTATAAAAATAATTATGGGTCTGAAATCGAAATAAAAACTATCCTATCTCTCAAGTTGGACTAAACTGCACTTCATTAAGTAATCCCCATTAAAATTCGTTCATACGTTTTGGAGTTCACTGAAAACCAACATAACACACTGAATTTATCTAAATAGAGATAGTCAATTTATCAATATGAGAATAGAAGAAGTTAATAACGAAACATCCAGTAGTAATATATCTGTGTGGAGCTAATGATGTTGTTCTTTGTAACGTGCTGCCTTCCTAGCTTGTTACATTCGAAGCGTTGGTCGAATATGGGCCAAGGTTTGCAATAATTTAACAAATTTCACTAACTCTTTACCTAAAAGAGTCAAACCGGATTCTATCGGAAAATATGCGGTGTCAGTCTGTGTACCACATTAAATGGCTTATAATTGCTGAATCTGTAACTGATTATTTTTATTATAATATGCGTTCGTTGAATTGGAGTGGGTTACAGTGTTCGTTGTAAGTAATAAAAATTTACGAGAAATGAAATGATTTATTTTTTGCACAAAACATTGTAGTTATTATATATCAACATAATATTATTATTAGTAACAATACTATGTTAACTAATTAATGGATAAGTCCAATATGTTTCGTCAATTGACATGCAAAAAATTTTATAGAGTTGTCTAAGTAACATGTCGTATTTCACAGTTCTATCAATAATATTAATAAAATTAAAATTTAAAGTTTAAAAAAATATTATAATATAATATGTAAATAATTTAATAATTCATTTAGTACCTATGTATAATGTCAACAAATTTAATGTCACCGAGTAGTAACTATATCCTATTTCATCGAGGAATATATCCCATACTGGTAGGGTTTTTTGAATTAACCCGTTAGGTCTCTTCCAAAACCCTTCCAGACTTAGCGACATTAATTTTTATTTTAGCAAAATTCACTTTTATTTGTAAAAAAAAACGGCGTTTTATTCTACGTTTGCAGGAGCTCAATGTTAGTGTTATTTAAAAGGCAAAGGTTGTAGACTGTAGAGTGTAGAGTAACTAATGCTATAAAAATACCTGCTTTTTGTGATATTTTCACAGTATGCTACTACGCTTTATTTTAAAATTGTTCGAAAACTTCACCATTAATCCAACCTTTTTTTTCAAATTTCATAACAATATATCGAGTTGCTTAACAAATTGATATAGGAATCACAGTTCTCTGTCTAATAGTTTAATAGTTATAATGATAATAATAATACTTTATTTCATTTTTCTTTTACACTAACATTTTGACTGTTGCTTCTCAATACATTTTTGATAATGTTTTGTATGTTCATAAGCACTTTGAGGAATTTTCTAGAAACTGTGACATTCATAATGTTAACACGAGGAACAAACATAAACTTGTTATGCCTACTACTCGGTTGGGTCGAGTTAGTAAGTCTTTTGTTGGGCGATGTATATGCTTCTACAATATGATCCCAGAAAATGTACAAAATAAATGTGTTACGAAATTTAAAAGAATTGTTAAAAAACGTTTGTGTGGGAAAGGTTATTATAGCATAAACGATTTTCTTAATGACACCACGGACTGGGATTAAAGTGAACACCCTCAGGCTCTTTAATTATTAATGTTTATTGTACGATATTACATTGTAATCCATTTTTTATATAAAAAAAAAGCCCGCTGAGTTTCTTGCGCCCATTCTTCTCAGGTCTGAGGCAGTCTCTTTTGAATGGGTGGTAGATTTTGACGTTCAATAAGTGATTATAAATCCTATTTTGAATAAAAATATTTGAATTTGAACTCACAAATAACTAAATTTTAATTTGAACTCGCAAATAACTAAAGGTACAATATTTATTACATAATACTAATTAAATTATTAAAACTTTCGTGAGTCATTATTATATTAAATTATCGGTACCGACTAGTTTCGGACCATTCGGAAGTCCTTCATCAGAGTGAGTTGGGTTCGCGATAACGTCCCACCTGTAAGAGGTGGTAATAACACTAATTATTTACATATTTGTATCGCTAATTGTAATAATACTAACATTGGAAAACGGTTTTGCAGTAATATTAAAAGAGGTTGACCTCAGTTATTGTTGATCAAAAAGACCCCTTTACTTGCGGACGCGTTATATATGCGTCGCCGGCGTTTATGCATGTAATGATGAAACCGAACGCTTCTATGAGAACTCCCGGTTTTACATGGGGTAGAAGATGCAGAGAGAACCCACATCAAGAATCAAGCCGACTTGATCGTGAATGGAGATGACTTGATCGTCAATGACTGGAGCCACTATTCGTTGCATGCGGTCAAGTGTATGCATTGGTACTCGTTAGCGCCCGACAAATATTCCTATAGTCGAGTAGACGTCAGCTAGGAACGGATCTTACGAAATTTCACCCGCAATATGCATGAAATGAAATGAAATTTTATTTGCCGGAAACATTGTACTTAAGGTGTTAACAATATAATGGATAATCCAATATGTTTCGTCAATTGACATGCAAAATATGTTACAAAATTGTCTAAACACTAATCGTACTGTTATATTGAAACATGTCGGATTTCACAATGATATCAATAATATTTATAAAATGAAATTTTAAGATATTATAATATGAGACGTAAATAACTTAATAATTCATTTAGTACCTATGTATAATATTGAAAAATTCATTTAAACTATAGAAGCACTTATTTTTTAACCACTGATGCAGTCTTCTTTTAAAAACTTTGAACGGTAAATCTTTCAATTCATTGGGCAATTTATTATATATTTTCACAGACATGCTGAAACAATTTCTACTAAAAGATGCAGTTCTACAGAAGGGCATTATGAGTTTATTTGGATACCTTGTGTTTAAAACCTTCTGGCTTTTTTTTGTATAGAAATCACACATATGTTTTTGAACAAATAGGCTTATTTCATAAATGTATAGGCATGGCAGCGATAGAATTTTCAATTTTTTAAATAGCGGTCGACAAGAATCTAGGGGGCCGGCTCCACAAACTGCCCTGATACACTTCTTCTGTCCAATAAATAAATGCCCTATGCTCACCGAGTTGCCCCATATGACCAATCCATATCTTAAAGCTGAAACCACGAATGCATGATATGCCATTAGCGCTGTTTTTTCACCTATTGTTTTTGATACGCGTTTGAGGAAAAATACATGTTGGTTAATTTTTTTGCTAATTTTGTCAACATGTGACTTGAAGGACAAGTTGCTGTCTAAAGAAATACCAAGAAAATTGACAAGTTGTGCTTCTTTAATATTCTCATTATGATAATTAACATTAATATCTTTTCCTTTCCCATTCTTATTATAATACTGCATATACATTGTTTTTTTTTATATTTACAGTCAGGTTATTTTCAGTAAGCCATTCAATTATTATTATTTTATTGTTATATTATTGTTTTATTAATTTCTATATCATATGTCAATTCAATGTTACATTTAATTACAATAGAGATGTCATCAGCAAAAAGAGTACAGTTATTAGTAGTAATGCTAGGTAAGTCGTTTATGTAGATTATGAATAGAAGTGGACCCAATATACTTCCTTGTGGTACACCTTTTGTTTTAAGTCTAAATTCTGATCGATAAGGTATTATTTCTTGTTTATTATTTAATTTAGCAATTTCAACGTATTGAGTACGGTTTGAAAGATAAGCGATATAATTTAAGCCAGTCATTTGCTAGACCTCGAATACCATATTGAGCGCATTTTTCTAATAGTTTTTCATGACAAACATTGTCAAAAGCATGACATGACAATCTAAACTAATTTATAGAGTGATGATGAGCGAGAGATATAATTAAGTTATACAAGTACAAGTTGAGTGCTACCTCAATTATAGGCGCAAATAACATTCTTATATAAAAAGCAAGTACATTACAAAGTAAAAATTTCTGTTTTAAAAATTAAATCACGATTATGTCTTAGATTAAAAATTAAATCACTATTAAATTAAATTACAATACATACATAATGAAATTATTAATTTTATAGTAATAATATAATAATTAAATGAATCTACAGTTTTTACTTATAACAGGTTACAAAAAAAAACAATTTACTAACAATAGAATAAATAAAATTAAGCTCATTACATTAATTACAGGAAATAATAATTCAAATTAATACAACAAACAAAAACAAATAATTATTAAAAATTAAATAATTCTATTAAATTCATATTTTACATATTTCAATTAACTACCTACTAACTAAGATGATTTTTTATAGTCTCATCCGCCAATTTCTTAAATTGTGTTATAGAATTTGAGAAAATGTCTATCTCTAAGCTTTCCTTAGTTCTGCCTTTCTTGGTTGCTATACCAACAGGGACTATGTTATGAATCGAATTGTAACTTTTCATGCATCGGTATAGTGTAGCGCTTTGTCCCAAATTCGATTTAGTTCCGTTTATATTGAAAGGAGGTTTCTTTAATCTTTGTACTTTCCTAGGAATATTAATAGTTATTTTAGATAAAAGATCTGGGCTATCTATAATTCCATTAATAAGTTTGTACAGAAACATGGTGTCAAGCATTTCTCTACGATGTCGAAGTGATTTGAGACGAAAATGTAGCAGACGATCTTTATAACTTGAAAGGTGCCTAGCCAAGTTGCAACTGTAGGACAAGTGCCATAGAAACCGCTTTTTGTACAGTTTCTAACCGCTTTACATATATCTCGTAGTGCGGATTCCACACAGAACTGCAATATTCTAGGATACTACGTACGAGACAGGTGTAAGCTACTACTTTAGTCCTGGGCCTCTTAAATTCTTTACAGTTGCGAAGAACGAATCCCAATATTCTAAATCCCTTGTTAGCAATATCATCGATATGCAGGTTAAAACGCAATTTGCTGTCTAGAATGACTCCCAAGTCTCTGGTGTGGTTGACTTCATTCAGGGTTACCTGATTAATCTGATAAAGTCTCTTTGGTGTGTGTTTTTTCCTACTAAATCGAATTATGTGAAATTTTTCTGGATTTAAACTCATTACATTCTCATTGCACCACATAATCAGATTGTCAAGGTCACTTTGCAGAGACTGCGCATCTTCGCTTGAGTTAACAGTTTTATAAAATTTTAAGTCATCAGCAAACATTAAAAATTTTGACTCCTGAAAACATTTCCCGATGTCATTAATAAAAATATTAAAGAATAATGGTCCCAAATGTGATCCTTGAGGAACCCCAGATGTAGCAGTGAATGCTTTGGATTTATATCCTCCAACCACAACAAATGATTGTCGGTCCGACAGGTAAGACATGCACCAACTCAAAAACACGCCGGCAATTCCGATACAGGACAGTTTATGTATCAACATTCCATGATCTACCCTATCGAAAGCCTTACTAAAGTCGGTATATATAGCATCGAATGATTGCCCACGATCAACTCCGTCAGCAAGGTCCCCGACAAAGGAAATCAAGTTGGTTGAAGTGGAACGTGATTTAACGAAACCGTGCTGTTCAGGTGCGACCATGTGTTTGAATTGATATGATATTTGTGGATACAAAAGGGATTCGAATACTTTTGCAAAAGTATTAAGTATAGAGATAGGCCTATAATTTTTCACCTCATTTGCGTCGCCACTCTTGAACAATGGTATCACCAAAGCACTTTTCCAAGCTGTTGGGAATGTACCAGACTTTAGGGAGGTGTTAAAAATTATACTTAGTGGCAGTGCTAATGCACTAGCGCACCTTACCACAAATATTGATGGAATACCGTCAGAGCCGGCACCCTTTGCTGGATCAAGTCTTTTCAAAACTCTAAAAACCTGATCTTTAGTTATACATGGTTTGGTTAAATAATTTGCACTCATGGTCGAATTAGAATGACTTGGGATGGGTTTGTTAACTAAGTTATAACTTGAAGAAAAATGTGATGCAAAAAGATCGCAAATCTGCAAGCCCGAAGAAGCCTTGTTGTTGCCTAAAGACATCCGGGCAGGGTAAGAGGTTGTCCTTCCCCGTTTATTCTTTATAAAGCTCCAAATAAGTTTGGGTTGTTTAGTCAACGATGTCTCTAAGCGACTTAAATACAAACTATAGTTCGAGTTGTGGAGTTTTGTGCATCTATCCCTTAGTAACTCGAAGGCAAGTAAATCACGAGGGTTGCCATATTTGCGGTATTTGGTATGATACTTGTGTTTTTCGTTGATTACCTTGACTAAGGCAGCAGAGAACCACACTGGATATTTTTTAGAGCGTGGTTTGGATTTTGGAACATATTTCGCAATTACAACTCAAGTACAAGTATTTTGTTGAAGTGTGTCACCATGTCGTCAACGCTAGCGTAATTAGATAGTTCATTTTCCCAAGGGATGTTACTTAGTTCACTTACAATTTTCTCATAGTCAGCTTTGTGGAAACGAAACCTGGCTTCATCCTGAGATTTGAGCTTTTCTTGGGGACAGATACTAACACAAAATTCAATCGGAGGATGCAATGGGTAAATATTAGAAAGAGGATCTGTACTCTCCATTATATGAGGGATTGCTATAGAGCTCATTATTAGATCAAGTACTCGATTTTTGTTGTTGAGGCAAGAATTATATTGAGAAAGATTATTTAATGACATAAAGTCTATAATCATATTGTTTAAAATGCTATTTGTTGTGATAGGTGTTAGAGGGGGGTTAAGTGTTTTGTTCCAGCATAAGCTACTTAAGTTAAAATCGCCGAGCACGATGATGTTAGTACTGAGCCTTTCTAAGATCGAGTTGGTGTTTGTAATAAAAGTGTTTCAAAATATGCTTTTGCACAGGAGGAGGAATATAAGCAGCACATAAATATAAAGTATCATTCTCACCCTTCTCGTTAATTAGATCCAGTTTAACCCAGACGTCCTCACGGTCAGATTCAAAGGCAAGCATTCGATAAGACATAAATTTTTTAGAGACAGCAATCAAGACTCCGCCCCCCAGATTTTTACTATGAAACCCGCTGCTTTCTCGATCACGCCTATATACTACATAACCGTCATCAAATAATTTACTATTAGTAACACTACTGTTTAGCCATGTTTCTGTAAAAACTATTATATCAAAGTTACAGCATGCAACATTATTAAAAAGTTCAATAGTTTTGGTTTTTAATCCTCTTACATTTTGATAAAAACAATTTAGGGTGCCCTTTAGTATAAAATAAGTCAAATTTAGCGGCGTTATGACAACTTATGTAATAGGTCAATGTCCTTAACATACACATTGACTGCTCATCTTTCCGCATGTATATCCTCGAGTCCCGTACCCATACGAATTTATAACCAAGTTCTTTGGCTTTTGAACGAGCAGCCGCATGCAAGCACTTATTCTCATGGGTAAGATGTTCTGCCACATAAATAGCCGTCTTTTTGTTTCCGATACCTAAGTGGCTGGTGTCAGCTTGTCTTCTCGATTGATCCTGTTAAACTTGCTGGTTGCGGCAATAAACTCATCTCGTAGTCGCGGGCTGTTAAATCTGACTAGTATTGAGCGTGGCCGAGGACTCGAGTTGTTTACTTTAGCTAGCCGGGAACAGTAGTGGATTTGAGTTTCACTGATTGAGCAATTAATTACTTTTCCTAAGTTTATTACAGTGCTTATTAAATTTTCCTGTTTATTCTCCGGGACGCAATGAATTTCTACATTTGAGGAACGTGCATGCTGATCTAATTGTGCCACGCGAGATGATAGCGTACGATTTAAAGCTTTTAGTGACTCGGTCCACTGCTCCACTTGATCGGCTTTCACTGTTTCTAGCTCTAAGTTAAAGTGAGCCATCGACGCTTCCAGGGAAGACAATCCGTTGCGAACGTCTAATATTTCGGGATGAATTTTATTCGTAAATAATGTTTGCAGTTCTTCTCTGATGATATCCCGTATGCTAGTAACCGAAATGCAGGAACAATTGCTACCACTACGAACCTTCGCGCGCTGTGTCACAAATTCCAACTGAGGTGATGCTTGTGCGTTGCCATTATTTCCACGAACCGGTGTATTAGAATTGTCTCCCTCTTTGCGTTCTCGACTAAGACATTGCACGCAAATCCATTTAGATTTAAACTCAACAGACAACGTATTATATTCCAGCAGAGAATAGTTCACGCACGAGTGATGGTATTGGGCTTTACAACGACTACAACTAATAAAGGACCGGGTTAAGTATCACTTATAGTGCTTGCGTTATTGCCTTTTATGGTAATGTTGTACACTGTATGATTCCACCAATCCCAGCAGCTTGATGATGGGTGATTCAGCACAGCACTGTTTACGAGTTATTTCACTTCACTTGTTTTATGTAAAAATGGTTTTATTTAACACTGTTTATAATTTGTGATCGCACTAATTGGGTGTCATATACTATAACTTAATGAACTATACTTATTTAACGTTTAACTAAACAAAATACTATACAAAACTAATTTAGTGTACAGAGCCTCGAAAGTTACGTCTGCTCGCGGCTTTTTAATTTTTTTATTAGTGAATATACTGACTGAGAGAGAAGACGCGGCGCAATACTCTCCCAGCATTCATTTTTTACGTTTTTTTCAATAAAAATATACAATATTGTACTGTCATTTCTTTCGTTATAAAATAATCATAATCTAGTCCCAGGCTGTCCGATCACTTAGATATTCAGCTGTGGAGTAACATCTGAACATAGAGATAATAATAGAGGTTTATATTAAAGAGTTGACACGAGTGAAAGAACGCATGTTGGTAAATAAATGTAAATAATAACTGAGTCTCATATAAATAAACTCTTTCACACTCATTTTTTATATTAATGAAAAACTCTTTTAAAAAAACATCTTACACTACCAGACCACGAGAAAATATTTTCCCGCTCCCTTATGTAGGTCTACCTATTTGGTACAAGGTCTTTGTTGACCTCTGCTTTTTTAAAATGATATATATTACTTTTTATGAAATAATTTATGTTATTTAAACACGACTCATATATTGTATGCAGCACCTTACAAACTAATTTATTATGTATATTACAGCCATTGTAAAATACTCTATTTGATTGAAAAGAGCGGCCGTTCAGTTTCTTATATGTTCTTCTCGCGAGCCTAAATTTTTGCGGTAAATTCAGTTATTTAAAAGAAATATTTATAGTGACGATTAAGAAGCGCTTAGCATAAACCTATTTGAACAAAGTTTATTCGACTTTGACTTTGATAAGAAGTGATGATGATCTTGATCGTATCTTGGTCGTCACTAAACTACAATCATTTTTATGGATAGCCGCCTTTCCTGTTCCGCACCATTTCCATGACGTTTTATAACTGGCCTATCTTTCGACCGGATTTATGCCAGATTCGATAAAATAAAATAAAAATAAAATGTTTACAAAAACTAAAAAACACGCTTTGGTTGAAAAGATAATTGTTGAAATTTAAAATTGAGATCAATTTTTAGCTTTAACGACGATCGATGAAAAAATTAAATAAATTAAGAAAAATCTTATTTTGCAAATTGAAAAATGAAATAATTTTATCAAATTGTTTATGTATTGTCATCGGTCCTCGATAAATCTTCGAACATTCAAAGAAATCTGGCAATTTAAAGTGGGTTAAAATTGCGCCCAAATGAGTCGGTTACAAACAAACAAACTTACATACAGGTGAAGCTAGTAAAAAGCGTGTAAAAACAGTACTAACATCAAATATCTTGCCGAGATCAGTGGCGAGGCAGGAACAGTTGTATGCCACGACGCCCAACTCCTTCACCTGAACACACGAAGATTATACATTAGTGAATATACATTTGATTCTAAATTGGACTTTGCATTCAATTTCAAACACATTAATTATATAAAAAAGGTCTTGCAGGTTATAAATGATGGGGTACCAAACCCTTAAAATAAGTCGCACTTATGAGGTAAATACACTCTTTTGCAAAAAAACGGGCTTCTTGGTAAATAATCTGTTTCACTGGCATCTTCAGATTATTTCATAATTCTATGTAGCCTGTATCATCATAATACTTTAAATAAATAAACAAAACGCAGTTACTGTCAATTTAGTTATTACATTTTGATGGAATTAATGAAAAATGATCCGAGAGTCTAAACAGCTAGTTACTTATCTGTTCATTACCTAAATAAAAAAGCAGGCTAAAAATTTTTGTTTATTCACATAATAATAAAATGTATAAGGTTAATATAGAGTGTGGGCCCCTCTTGCTAAAATGACAGCTTGTATTCGTCCGGGCATGCTACCGATGCTATTCTTAACTGTTTCTTGTGGAATACGCTCCCAATGCGCAGCAAATTCCATTCCTTAGGTCCCTTGTGTTTTGCTGCACCGATTTAACTCTTCGTTTTAGAACATCCCAAATGGGCCCATCCAAACGACAAATCCCCACCTCCTGAATATACGCTTCCACATCGGCAAAACGGTGAGCGCGAGCGTTATCATCCATAAAAATAAAATTTTCACCAAGAACCGCTAATGCGGGTTGTACGAAAGGAATAAGGACTTCTGATGTTTACCGATGTGCATTCAAAGTGCCGTCTTCTATGAAGACTAACACCGTACGGTCCAACACATTAATCGCTGCCCAAAACATAACTGAGCCTCCAGCATAAGGGGTTATTTCTTCAAAGCAAACTTCTGGGAAACGTTCCCCTTGCCTTCGCAGTACTCGCCGACATCGGTCTTCACCATATAGTGATATTCTGGCTTCATCCGAGAATAATACTCTACCCCAGTCCTCTTGAGTCCACGTCGCAATTTCGAGCAAAGCTAAGCCTAGCAACTCTGTGCTCGCGAGTAATTTAGGGCCTCGGGCTGGACAGCGACTGCATATATTGGCAGCGAGAAGCCTCCATAAGCTGATTTGCACACCTCTCACTTCTTCTAGTTTTTGAGGTCGACATAAGAAGATTTGCGATTTCTCAGTGCCTGTTTCACCAGGACGCGGTCACCTGGAGCTTCTGTACATGGTTTTCTTCCAGACACAGGCCCTTCTACTGACGGAATCAGTCCTTTAATGTCGTTGCCAAGTCCTCTGGACAGTTGAACGACTCACATTTTGCCTCTGTTACACATAACATTTACTACACCCTTCCTCAAGTAACGCTATAATTTTACTCGCTGTTATCGTTCTATCAACCATTTCAGAGACCGCTAAATAATGGTATCAAGACTTATATTGGGAATAAACTTTTTTATGCACCACAACACTTCATAAATGTGCCAGTAATAGTCACAAATGATTAAAACCTCTTTTGGTATTGTATTTTCTAAAGGTACGGCAAAAATTTAAACCGCCCGTTTTTTGCATATGAGTTTATTACTATAAAATAAATAAACTAACTACTAACTAGAGACCTTTAATCGATAGCCAAACGTATTTTTGACTACTTTGGTATTTCAATAATTCATAAGTGGTATTCATTTGCCATCAGGTAAGCCACTTGCCTTTTTGCTTTCTTTAATGAAAAAATCTCCGCTCCGCATAATTTGAGATTGGTTTGGGGGGGAAGCGGAAAAATTAATACACTCAAAATGCCAGTCGGAGAAGTTGATAAAATCGAACGTCTAAAAAGTCGCGGCATTTTTTAGGTCTGTGTCCGCTCCACTTTTATGGCCAAACGATGTTTGCAACACCGCCCCAAATCACATTTTTATATACAGACAGCAAATAAAAGCGACAAGACCAAAATGACAGTCACCTTATTGTAAACCCCCCGCCGCACAATGCAGTGCCGCTTTGGATTCTTGAGAATTCAAGCAACAAATGCACCCGATATTTTGAGAAAAAAGTTGTTAATTCTCATTAAAAAAGGTATTTATTTTTTCAATACCGATTCCTTTTCTGCGCTCTGACATAGAAAACAAACTGCCAAGTAATTCGCTACGAAGTTTTACAAACTCTTTCAAAAGTATACAGGTACCTATTCCAAAACATCCCGACGAAAACGCGGCTGATTCAGAAAATACCAACCTGCGTCAAGGATCTCCAGTCCATATTGGCACTGCCGATGTAGAAGTGTGTCCTGTCTATCAACCAGAACTTTGTGTGCAGCACTCCGCTTCCTAACAGCTTCGAGAAGTTTAAACTTCTTACCTGCATCGTTATCATAAACTATTATGTATCTTAACAATTACAGTAGAACTCATTGATCTTATAACCCGGTAGAATCCTAATCAAGGTATAGAGTGCCCGGGCTGCGTCGGGTAATATCGCAAGCGCAATGCAGACAAGACAGTCAGTCAAATGAAGTGAGCTGGCGCGGGGAATACTGAGAGTTGAACAAGATAGATATATGTTGCAGAATGCATTGGCATACGACCAGTGGGTCGTTTTGTTATACGCTACGACTCAGATCCTGTCGGCACTGTTACAGACAGATAAAGATACTTATTATCTGGTTATAAGAGACAAAAGGAGCATCTTACGGTCTTTGGGTTATTTTTATGAGAGAGGAGGACAAACGAACGTAGGAGTCACCTAATTTTAAGTGATTACCACCGCCCACATCCTCCTGCAACAATAGATGATACATAGGAACGTTTCCGGGCTTTTTTATGGTCTTCTATCGAGTCCTCTCTCGAGAAGGTCGCGGAATGGGGTAAGTTGAACCTTGTCCAATTTAACCCCCAGAATACTCAAGTTTGCGCGTTTACCACTAAAAAAAACCCATTTGCCGTATCACCGCTCTTCGAGAACACTTCCCTTAAAGCCTCGCCTAGTATCGGTATACTGGGTCTCGAAATCTCGAGCGATTGCCAATTCCGTGGCCATCTGGAGGGCAAAGCCAAACTGGCTTCGAAGAAACTGGGCGTCATAAATAGAGAACGGCAATACTTCAAGCCGGCCCACATTCTGGCGCTCAACAAAGCGCAGGTCCGGCCTCACATGGAGTATTGCTGTCATCTCTGGTCTGGCGCACCCCAGTATCAGCTCGATCCATTTGACCGCGTGCAACGCAGAGCAGCTCGAATTGTCGGGGACCCAGTACTCTGTGAACGGCTGGATCACTTGGCGTTGCGTAGAGACGTCGCTTCATTGTGTGTCTTCTACCGCATTTATCACGGGGAGTGTTCCGAAGAGCTGTTCAACCTGATTCCTGCCGCCGAATTTCACCTTCGCACGACACGCCACAAGTTACGATATCATCCCCACCATCTGGATGTGGCGGTCCTCTACAGTGCGGTTTTCAAGGAGCTTTCTTCCTCGTACCACGAAGCTGTGGAATGAGCTTCTTTGTGCGGTGTTTCCGGGACGATACGACATGGGTACCTTCAAGAAAAGCGCGTACACCTTCCTTAAAGGCCGGCATTGCTCTTGTGATTCCTCTGGTGTTGCAAGAGAATGTGGGCGGCGGTGATCACTTAACACCAGGTGACCCGTACGCTCGTTTGTCCTCCTATTCCATAAAAAAAAAACATGTCGTATCGTCCTGATATTCGCGCTAGGAACTTCATTAGGAATATTACTAGGAGCACAGCAGAGGAACAACACATCAAATGAACATCCAAATGCTGAATTTTAAATTATTCCGACTGGCTGCAGGTCATTTTGAGATATCGGCCTAATTACTTCTCAACGCGAGGGGATTATAAAAGAAATACGCGGAATGAACTGACAAGCATGATGGTGAAGCAGTGTGATTGTTATATGCAGACGCAGTAATTTTGACTCTCGCAGATTTTCAGAATTTTAGTTAGTCGAGCTGACTATGTTGATGTTTCTTCTCAGTCTTGACGACCGATTTAGATCCTTTTTTACACAATATCTAGTGGACAGACTTTCTTCTGTCCAAATAAAAGTATAATTTAAGTATATGATTTTATGAATTCGTCAAATTTCTCCTGAAATTTCCCGTAGACGAGTTTCGGAAGCGGTGAGTATTTACCACTCAATCATCCTCTAATAATATCCAATAAACTCCACGATTAGCATCATTTTTGGTCAAGTAATAATAATATCAACACACTTTTACACCAATTGCATAGCCCCAAACTAGGTTATGCCTGTAGCATAGGAGCAAGACAACGATATAATTGGTACAATACAGGGTGGTTTTTTGAGAAGGGTGGTGATGGGCAAGTCGGAAACTACGAGTCTTAGAGAAAAATGGTGAAAGGAGTCATGCCCTCGATTTATAAGAAAACAATAACTGCATATTTAGTTTTTTTAAATTTCTTCAACTTTTGACGGAAATCGCCCTAAATGATTTTCGAGTTAGTTTCCGACTTGGCCATCACCGCCCTTCTCAAAAAACCATCCTGTATACATATAAACTTCCACGACACGGAAACAAACATCCATATTAATATGGATATAAATTTGCAACTACCGGGACTCGAACCCGCGATCACTAACTATAGCCAGTAACTACTGGGCTATATGGGAAATCTGTGATAAGTAAAATAAATCAATAAAAATTTTGTGACACATCAAACAACCACCAACATATTATGAAAAATATCCGGACAACCGAGCCTTGCTCGGATTTTTAAGAATGTACAAAACTTGAACAAAAAAAAACTAATAGGACATCTGGATTCAAACTGGGGTCTTCTGCTTTCCGGATCACCCAATGTCCCATCTGAGCTATAATAGTCTTGTATATAGTGGCGAAATTTACCTTTTTATTCTAATGTTATTGTAGCTGTTTCTCATTCAAACATGGATAAAACCATTTTTTTTAAATTGAAACCTAGCTAGATCAATTTATCACCCCCGAAATCCCCTGCATACTTAATTTTATCAAAATCGTTGGAGCCGTTTCCGAGATTCAGATTATATATATACAAGAATTGCTCGTTTAAAGATATAAGATAAGCGAGATTTGACGAACTTATAACGCCGTATAGTAAGTAAAACTGCAATAATATCACAGTTGAAAATAAGGATCAATCATCATACGAATTGTCTTTTGTTTCATAGTAAAGGAAAATGAAGACCGGATGTGTCTTAATTTATTCAAATGTCTACAAGCCACAGAGTATATTTGTGTCAAGGTAAGGAATAAACTTGTTTACCTGAAATGTATGCACATGGAAATAGCACAGCACAGTAATAAAACGAAGGATTTTTGGACCACTAACAATGACCTATATTTACTAATTTCGAATATCAAATTAAGTATGAGAATAGAAAATAAGATATGAACAAAAAAGATCTTTCGATGCACTTAAGGTTCAACACATTTAGGAGCGGTTATAGATAAATACATAAATATTTGGTGTCGTGAGGCAGGAAAGCATGACAATTGGTTGGGTTAAGATGAAAACGACTGCTTGAAAGCAAATTTCTGGTTTAAAAAAAACTTTACTTAATTTATTCTATTACAACTTAAGGCTTAGATCTATATAGCGTACTTAGACTGTGCTCAGACTTTACTCACGAGAAACTTAGCTGAGTGTAAGCTTAGCATAATTTTTTATTTCATTTCTATAGTCATTTGACAGCTGAAATTATACTGTGCTTAAGCTAAGACAGCCCAATGCAAAAGTCAAGTTCGCGTTATCACACTCAGCAAAATATTACGTAAGTAAAGTCTGAGCAAAGTCTAAGTACGCTCTGTAGATCTTAGCCTAAGTTGGACTACGCAAACTCATGTATTTATGTATGCACGCAAGAAGTTATACTTCTTTGGCCTAAGGAAGCAAAAATCATTAAAATGATTAATTCCTCGTATTATTATTTATTTTATTTTTATTTATTCTTCTTTTTCTTTATTTATTATTTATTTATTTGTTTCTACGTTTTTACAAAGAACAATTTTGTAAAAATCTTGCAAAGATGGTTTTGACAATTAATTATTAAATAATGGATACGGCTGCATGGGCTTGAACCCTTTGCCTGTCCTAATAATGGAGGAAGACAACATAAAAATACCAAAGACGCAAACGTCAGAAAATTTTAGGAACCAACTTCAACCTGTTACAGTGATTCGCGCGCATATTATAATTTCACTCTCATCATTTTAACTTCAAATAATTAAATGTATCAACAGAATTTTAATGCAAGAGATAATTGGCTAGAAAATTGAAGATACAAGCGCAGGTATATAATGCGGGAATTGAGAATTACTCACTTGTGCAGCTTTTTTCTTAACTAAATATTCAGTATCTATATTAGGGTTAGACTTAGTGGGCCAGTTTTGAGCAATTTTCAAGTCAACATTCCTTCTGGAGCCAGCTGCGAGCAACGCCTGGAATACCTGTTCACCCTGAAAACGACGAGGAATTATAATAAAATGTAAATTAAGTTCCTTCATTGTCAATCGACAAAATTGATGAACTCAAATAATTATAAATACCTATCGGTGAAATGATATTTAGTCTAACTTAACTTTCTCAACTAGTACATCGAGTGCCCTAGATCAACGCGTTCACCAAACGTGTCAGCATCATTTTAGAAAATTTATTGAATTAGGCGTTACTTTGCGGAAATCCATAATTATATAAATGATTTAAGTATTCTTTAGTGTTAATTCCGCCAATATTTGTATTTAAAACAATTCGACACGTGTTTCGCCTCTTACTCTCGTGCCAGATTTTGGCGAGACAACACGTCCTGAGGATGCCTCGTGTAGAGGCGAAACAGAATTAACACTAAAGAATACTTAAATCATTTGTAGCATCATTTTATTCATGGTAGGCTTTGAAAAACGCTCACAACCAGCCTAAGCGGTTTTTTTCACGGTAGTGGTTTTTTTTTTCTTGATGTGAAGTGACCGCCGACCAAAGTATCTTGAAATACCAGAGGAATCACACGAGCGTGCCCAAACTTATAGGTTTGTGTAGGAACCTGCTTCTTTGCAGGTAACCGTACAGTACTGTCCTGGGAACACCGTTAAGTATTTTGGAAGTCATGCAACCAAGTGACATCGTGCGAACGTGGATGTTCTGATGGTAGCCAAGGCATTTAGAAAGGTGAGTCTTCTTAAAGAGCGGTGAAACGAGAACTTGAGAGAGGTGGACTTTTTTTGGTGTTTACGAGTAAACTTGAGTCTCATTGGGGGTTGATATTGAACAAGATTAATTTCATTCTATTCAATAACCTTTTCAAGAGAGGACCCGAAAGGAGATTCACAGGTTCCTTCCGACATAAAACGACATTCCGGTATAAAACGCAACACTATATCGTGTCTGTTATTCATTAAATAATATTTTGGAGACATCCGGGGCTGATCCATTTTGTGATAGCCTCATAGCATTTAAACTATAATGTATAATGATTCTTTAATTACTTATCATATTTGATTTGACAGTAAAATATAAGTGGCCAATGGAAATGATTCTCATTTATGTTTTGTGCACCTGTTATTGACTCATACACTGGTACTATTTTTGTGCAATATTTAAGTTTAAGAGTGTATTGTGTATATGTTGTTGGAGCACCTTTAAATAAATAAATAAACATCCACATAGTGTAGCAGCCCACAATATCAAATTCAAATATTTTTATTCAAAATAGGATTTAAAGTCACTTATTGAACGTCAAAATCTACCACCCATTCAAAAGAGACTGCCTCAGACCTGAGAAGAATGGGCGCAAGAAACTCAGCGGGCTTTTTTTTTTGAATATAAAATATGGATTACAATGTAATATCGTACAATAAACATTTATAATTAAAGAGCCTGAGGGTGTTCGCTTTAATCCCAGTCCGTGGTGTCATTAAGAAAATCGTTTATGCTATAATAACCTTTCCCACACAAACGTTTTTTTTACAATTCTTTTAAATTTCGTAACACATTTGTTTTGTACATTTTCTGGGATCATATTGTAGAAGCATATACATCGCCCAACAAAAGACTTACTAACTCGACCCAACCGAGTAGTAGGCACAACAAGTTTATGTTTGTTCCTCGTGTTAACATTATGAATGTCACAGTTTCTAGAAAATTCCTCAATATAGTATTAACAAATGCACAAATATAGTATTAATATCGGCCGCACTGCCCCATAACAATATACCATAGTACATAATACTATGAAAATAACTAAAGTATACTAATCTCGCCGTATCTATGTCAGTTAACCGTCTGATTTTCTTAACCGCATATGCTGCAGAACTAAGCCTGTTCGCCAATCCTTCAATATCCCCCACTGCAATTTCTACAATCATCAACTAGTGATCTGGGTTTACCAAGGCCTCAATTATGCTTTCCGTTAATTTTAAAGGCAGGTAGGTAAAAGGAGTGGGCTCCTAGTCAGCTGGATTAGCCACGTGGTAATCAATTTTACTTCAATACAAAATAAGTAAAAAAACATTAATTGCACCTTGCAGTAGAAACCAATTAGGTAAGTAATAGTACAGTGTGTGCCAACCTAAATGAAAAAAAGTAAACATACTTCGCGCAGTTCACTTTGCTCTCATTTTCTTCGAGAATAATTATTACAATCGTGTTTCGCTTCTTGTGTACATTGTGAATTTAAAACATAAAGGAACGGAATATATCCTGGTGTTCGACCAGTGTTGTTTGATAGTATGGGCAGTGGTGATTACTTACCACCAGTTGCGCAGAACCTACAGTATTTTTTCCTCTTAATCCGTAAAACACATGAAGGTACTCTACCAATAAACACAAATCTGACAGACCACTAAATGAAAAACAAAAAGTAATATTTAAAACTTACCTCCACAGATGAGTTGTACGGATATTCCTCGTTGAACCTAAGCGTCCAATAGAATGACGCAATCTCAATAGTACTTTGAGCCTCGTCTATAAGATCCAACCACACGTTTTTCGTTCGGACATGTGTTGCGTTGGGTGGATACATATGACCCTCTGGTATACTCTCAACTAATGATAACCTAAAATATTTCATTCAGTTAAACATTTTATCTACACCCTTGCTTTAAATCCTCTATTAAAGATTCTAAAACAGTTAGCTTAATGCCAACATTAAAACACCCAATGTTCTAATAACCATTACATCATCCAAACGAGTGTTGTAATGTAACTGAATTTCATAACAACACTCCTTGGTTTTTTTTTCAATCCCTTCATGCTCAACGAGTTTTAACAGACAGCCACATTCTTATTGTTCGATGCGTGGTATCTGTATGAATTTCAAAAAAAGAACATTTTCGATTACGCGCGTTCCACACTACCAGAACGTCGCGCGCCGTAAAAAAAGTAGGTTATTCGAATCCCCGCCATTTTTCTTCGGTATTTTTATTGTTTAGTTTACAAAAAATGAGCGATTCAATTTAAACGCTGCAAAAGAACATAATATTCAAAAGAATTTTAATTATTGCACTACACAAAATGTAAATTACTACTAAAATAAATAATTCTTTCAATAATAAGTACTTAGTTTATTTGTAGTAATGGATGATATTAGGTTACTACTAGGACTGGCTGTTTTAATTTTAGCAGGAAGTTAACTGTTTCAGAATCTTTTAGAGGATTCATATTCTGGGTGTAGATAAAGTCTTGTATGCAACTGTTGATAATTAGGTATTAAAATCCACATTCGTGTTTTAATACCCCTTCTTAAACAACAGTTGCATAAATAACTATTAATTTAATTCAAAATGTTGTCTAGGATTTTTCCAAGTGATGCAATGGAAGTGACTTAAATTAGAGTTATACACAGAGTATATTTTAGCTTAAAAAATGTGGAGTTATTTATATTTTTATATGGTACCTTGTACCCTTGTAAAAATATATATAAATTATAAATTTATCTATTTTGTTTGTTTAAAAATACAGTTACAATTCCACGCGTTTTAATCCTCTAAAAGTGTTTTATTTAAATATGTAACACTCATGTTAATCAAAGAATGTACTCTGTTATTAATAATAACTAAATTCTGTCTTCTCTCCAACACTACTGCGGTTATTATTAACAGTTTCCATCATTTTAAAGAAGGCATTAAAATATTTTAAAAAAATTTTCATGTTACACAACTTCGTCTTGCAATCACTCAAGAGATTGTAAGTAAAGTTAACATACTTTTTTTTACAAAAATTGCATAACTATAAACTTATAGAAAATAATAATTTATAGTATGTATGCATTTCTTATTAAATTTCTTTTATTATTTGAAAACTTCAATTGACTAACATTCAAGTTTATTTTATTGTTATGTGAAAACTTTCATTTACTGAAATTCAACAAACAGATTTTAAGATAATATAAGATCATTTATTTGAAGTCATGGGAATACATAGATGTTTCAAATCACAATAAAAGTTCTCCATTCCTTGCCGGCATGCTGTGGCGTACAAATAGTAATTAATAACAAGTCAAACAAATATATTTATACACAATGACAGTTAATTGATATACATATCAATAATTGAATATTTTGAAATAACATATAACAAGTGAAATTGGTAAAAAGAAATTAAATTTAAGTAAAATGATATTTAAAAAAAATGTTAATTGAGTGTTGTATCTGAAAAGTCTTTTATGGAATAGTACGATTTTGTCACTAGCACATTAAATAGTTTCTTTTTAAAACACGTCAACTTAAGTTCTGTGATAGTTGTAGGTATCTTGTTAAATATTCTTGGCGCCATTTCAAGTACATCGAAGCTGTGTTGCTGCCATGTAAACATAATCTATCCTTGCTTCTCAAATTAATATTGTGGATTTAATATTTAAAATATCCTAGTCAGTTTTTGTTTTACTGTTACTTAAAAATGCTAGTAGATATAATATTTTTGCTTACCTACACTCATCTACACAATGTAAATTAACTTTTGCTGTGGTTGGTAGCACTTGCACTACATTAGGTTGGTCAAGCAGTGGAACCAACACAACCAAAATAATTAATAGGATAACTATTGACACTGGAATGCAGGATGGTCGACACCAAATACTGCGCTTCTTTCTTCTGTAAACAAACATAACACATATAGTAGATTCCACTTAAGTCGTGTTTTTAGAATTCACAGACGCAACCAAAAATACATCTTAAAAGAGAAAATGAAAATTATGTGGTATAGGGAAAATAAAATGTATTTACTACATATTATTATGTATTACGTCCAAATATTTATTATTGTTAAATTAAACATTAATAAATAACATAGTGTAATTATAATTACGTTATTTCAAGTAATCACTTATTATGGTTTGGCAAAACGATTTTGATAGGCATTGATTTTCAATATAATTTAACTTATGCCATGGGTCTTTGATTTGATTCAAAGAAGCTACATAGCATCTTAAATCATTAACAGCATTAGATGTTAATCATATTTTAATTATTAGTTAACATTTTCAAATGTCACTATTGGAGATGACTCCTCATTGTCTTCATCATTATCAATTAACGGGTCTCTTTACATGTTATTCATATTCTCAATAATATTTTCAATTGATTGAACTTTGTATGGTTCCACATTGTTATCAATGGAAGAATATCAAGGAAAACCCTGCAAGTTCTTCTCTGTTCTTCTGTTGATGTATTAAACATGATGACAGATCACATTAAGTATTAAGAAATGTATGAAAACATGTCTTAAGTTGCAGGAACTGGTGTACAAGTACATATTATTTATTTTGTGAAAATAAGGGACAAGACAAGCAGGACTTCAGCTGATGGTCATTAATACACCCTGCACATTACAACACAATGCCGCTCAGGATTCTTGAAAATCCCCAAAAATTCTGAGCAGCACTACAATTGTGCTTGTCACCTTGAGATACAAGATGTTAAGTCTCACTTGCCCAGTAATTTCACTAGCTACAGCACCCTTCAAACCGAAACACAATAATGCTTACGCATTACTGCTTCACTGCAGAAATAGGCGCCGTTGTGGTACCCATAATCTAGCCGGCATCCTGTGCAAAGGAGCCTCTCACTGGTGTTCGAGAAATTGTATTAAAGAGGTTCTTCTGTAACTGGTTGTACAGAAAACTGTCTACATTTGTGACTTACATACACAACCTAACAACTGTCTGTTTTTTAATATGATAAATACGAAACTTCAAACATATTTAAGGGCAATTTAGATAGGCCAGTACTTTGGAAATAAATAAATAGGTAGTTTTTCAAACTCACTTGTCGTGATAACTATTCCCATTTTCATCTCTCATCATGAAGATCTGCTCCCACTGCTCCAACTCCTCATCAGATGACGAAGCGTTCCCCACACTCCCCGATTCTAGAACAGTCTGAAACAAATTAGAATAATGAAGAGCTCATAATAGAATAAGGCATAACAAAGGCAAATATATTACTTACAGATATGATTTTACTAAGGAACTTCCTAAGCATATCAACTAAATTCATATTTTATTTTTAATTTGATAAAATATAGAAAACTGATGTGTTCACTGAATTGTTATAAAACTGTTATTTACGTTTTACACATATTTATTTTAAAGATAAAATTAATTCATTTCAAAACACTTTGTTTTGCTTTGTAAACAATAAATAAATGGTTCATTTCATTTCATTCATACTCCTTTCATTTGTCAAAATATAATGATTGTCAAAATGACAGTGACGTTTTGTGGTATTGCTAGGAGTAATATGTAACAATTAGTCCATGATAAGACATTAATTATTTTAAAAAACCATGGCAATAAGTTTTTTACAATAGCGCAGACCAAACATAATTAATAAAGTTCACTTAATACTAAGAAATTATAAATATGTTGACATAAAAATGCGTGTTCTTGAAACTAACCATAATATGTATATTTTCAGCAGAATGTACCGATAACAAATCTTTTCACTAGCACCACTAATAATAGAATAGATTAACTGCATTTCCGTGTATCCTTGCTTTCCTTTTATGAATGGTGCAGGCGCAATAGCTTCAAAAATCTGACTGCAAAGCAAATGACGTCGACAACCGCATTGTGAATGTGCATTTTAAATACTAGGTTATGGTGGAAACTGTAAAACTATTCAGGGCAAAACTGTACAAACCATTACCATAGTCATTATCGTTGCACATGCACACAATTGCATAATTAATATTGCCGTTATGTTAAACTGTATCACTCAAAAAATGAAAATAAATAACTATGTAATCTTAGCGTTCTTTATACTAGGTAACTTGTAACGCTATTTTAATTAGATATGGCGTGTTGACTCACCGAAGTAGTCTGCAACGCTGGTATCGCAGCAAAATTAGGTAAAATAAAAAGCTATTACGCGTAAGTTAAGGTTAGCGTGTAGACTTGATAGCTGACAAAATTATACTGTTATAAGAAACTATGTTAAAGCTGAGTAAAACTTATATAAATATTTTGTAGCTAGTAAAGTATTACAAATTATAAATGAACCTAAGTACTTACCTAAAGGTCATATTTAATAGGTATTATTTACGATGAGAGAACTTCATGCTTCAAGCAAACTCTCAACTTAATGGCCGGCAACGCATCTCTTGACTCCTGGTGTTGGGGATGTCCGTATAAAACCCCCGTATAAAAATATATTAAATATAGAAACTATTGTTGGTCTGTTGATGCGCATTACTACTGTTTTAAAATCAAAACATTCAAAATATAATTTAAATTTAAATATTAAGATGTAAAAGACATTACAACAACCTTTTGTTTTACAAAATGCTAAGAGAGCCTTTACTGTGAACTCAGTTACGTCTGCGGTAAGCTATAAAATAATTTTACTTTAAGTTTTCTTGCACCGTTTTTTCTCTCAGAGCGGCATATTACTTTGTTTCTAAAATAGTAGAAGTCACTTACGTCAAAATAAAGGGATTATGGGATAAGTTTGGACAAATTAAACATACATACAAACATATAATCACGCCACTTTCCCGTAGGGGTAGTCAGCGACCACTTCTTTCCACTTGCTACGATTCTTACATACTTATTTCGCTTCGTCCACTTTCATTATATTTCATACATGCTCTTCGGTTTAGGGTACTCTTGACCTGGCCTTTTTTCGAAACGTCCCTGATTTGATCTCGAAACGTCCACCTAGGTCTACCCCTTCCAAAACATTCATTCACACTGGCCTTATACACTTTTATCGTTCTTCATTTATTCTCTTGACATGGCCAAACAATCTCAGCATACCTTTTCACAACATCTTCTTTCAGACCACAACGTTTCTTTATCTCACTATTTCTTATCCTATCACTCAGTTTAACTCCTATCATACTTCTCAACGCTCTCATCTCAACTGCATTTATTCTGCTTTCATGTTTCTTCTGCCATACCCAACTTTCACTTCCGTACATTAGTGTTGAAACCAACAGCCCCTCATGCACAGCCAAACGAGCCTTGTTAGACACCTTCTGCCTGTTCATAAAGAAGCTAAGCTCCATTCACCATGTTTCCTGCATTCACTCTTCTTTCAATATTACTCTCATACTTTCCATCTCTTGTAAATTTAGAACCCAGATACACAAATTCATCCACCTGTTCAATTTTTTCATCTCCAATCACGATATTGAAGTCTGTCACTACGTCATCTCTTTCAAACACCATCAATTTCATCGTATAGCAGTTACCATCTCCTGCAACTCTTCGGCCGAAGACGCAAGCAATACTTGGTCATCAGCATAGAGAAAACATTTGACGAGGAACTTCATCATTAATTCTCAACCCACTTTCATTCTCTTTTAAATCTTTCAAGCAATTGTACATGAACAGATTAAACAGCCACGGTGACGCTGCACATCCCTGTCTAACACCTTTTTAAATATTAAACCATTCAGGGTATGCCCCGTTTATCCTTACACAAGCACTAGAATCCCTATAAAGACATTGCAATGCTCGTATGAGGATATTGCTCACACCGTTCGCGGACACCACTCTATCATAGGCCTATTCTAGATCCACGAACACGCAATAGACCTTCTTGTTTTTAGCCAAACACTTTTCGGCTATGCACCGCAAGGAAAAGACCTGTTCCGTACATTCCATACTTTTACATCTGTTTCATTCACAGCTCTTTCATTCAACACTTACGCATACAATTTAACGACGACGCTGAGAAGGATTATATCGCGGTAATTTCTGCAGTCCTGCCATGACCCTTTTCCCGTGTACAATGGCACGATTACAGCGTTGCACCATTCTCCTGGTACTTGCCCATTTCGCCATCACAAATTGAAAAGGCGGTACAGCAGCTGGCTAGCCACTATGCCCTGTCCAGCCCTCAGCATCTCCACGCTAATCCTGTCATACCTGCCTTACCTAATCTCATACTTTTCAATGCTTTAAGTATATCATCCATGATTATCTCACTCAGTTTCAAACAAACTTTGAAAATACACTTTCCATCTCTCTATCACACATTCTTCTCCACTTATAATGCTCCCATCTTGACTCCTGATTATACTCAGCTCCAAGGTAGAAGATTTTCCTTTGGCTGTTTTGATGGATTTCCAGAAGAACTTGATGTTTGACTTGAAATCTTCAATGAGTCTCCAATTAAAATCATCCCTTCGTTCTTCTTTCTTTCTAGACACAACTTCTTTCGCTGCTGATTTCAATATATTTGTATTTCGTTCTGGCTTCCTTTATCTATTCATCCGTTGCCTTTTGAACTTTTTGGTTAGCTTTTGTCGCTAACCTATCCAACCACGATTTCTTCTTTTCTTACACAGCCATTTGTACCTCTTTATCCATCCACACATTATAGTTCTTTCTTCCATTCCTTCTTTTAGCTACCCCGCATGTCTCAACAGCAACATTTACGAACCTTTTCTTAAATGTCTCCCACAAATCTTCAATCACAGCTATCTCTTCTATGCCTTTAAAACTTTCTTTCAGTTTCTCTGCATTCTCGTCTTTCCTTTCTTTTTCTATAGATTTTCCACTTTTACTCTGTCCACTCGTGGGCTCAGCTCCTCGGTGTCGCCGCCGCTTAAAAAGGCCACGCATTCGGACTATGACCAGGAAGTGGTCTGTGTCGATGCCTACACCACGGTATGCCCGAGCATCTAGCACTTTCTTCCTCAGTCTTTCATCCACAATTACAAAATCAATCATACTTCTAGACTCATCCTCATCTCTTTATACAAATGGATCTTTTTGTGGTTAAACATTGTGTTGGTCACGCAAAGATTCCATTCCAAGCATACTTTAGGCAGGCTTTTCCCATTGACATTCACTCTGTCGTCCCCAAACGTACCCGGAAATCCTTCATACCCATCACGCTTTACTCCAACCCACCCATTAAAGTCCCCTAACATCACGATCCGTTCATTTTCTCCGCATTTATTCAAGACCTCTCTCATGCTGTTCCAAAATTCCACTTTCTCTTTTTTGGCTTTTCATGACCCACCTCCGCGCAGATCGGTCGGTGGATAGACCCCAAGGATAAACAAGCGAGTGAGTCTAACTTTTAACCTAATCCAGAGGAGTCTTGGGCTTATACATTCATGCTCCATCACACTTTCTACTATTCGAGCGGAAAGAATCACACCAACTCCATGACAGTCTCGGCTGGTTTGGGGGACTCCCGACTCCTTTTTTTTACCATGTTGTATCGTCCCGGAAACACCGCACAAGGAAGTTCATTCCACAGCTTTGAAAACTGAAGAACTGAAGAAAACTCCGTGAAAACCGCACTGTGGAGGACCGCCACACATCCAGATGGTGGGGATGATATCCTAACTTATGGCGTGTCGTGCGAAGGTGGAATCAACCAAATTAGAATTATGAAATTTGGCGTAATGGTTCTTACAGAGATTATCATCGACGGAATAAATAAATAAGACTGCCTAACGAATAATTTAATAAATATAAAAACGTCGATTCCATGTTATTCAGTTAGACGTACATTGCCAGAATTTAATGTCTGAATTAATTCGTAGACTAGCGTAATTAATGCACTAGACATTGTTTAATTATTTTAAAAGCATTCCGGACAAATGTAGGTATCCAGTACAGGTACACTTGAATATAAAAATGTTACTCATCAACCTTTGATTTCATTAAAACCAGCAAAAGACCGAATCGCAATATTATATTTAGAACTTAGAACAATTAAATTTTGAATTTGAATTGTAGCTGCCGGAACAATAATTAGAATTAATCACGGCCATCGTTACAATTGCAAGATACAAAATATTGTAACATAATTATTTCCAGCTAAAAATGATTTTTGCGAGAACAATTATTTAGATCTAAACTTAACTTTTACTTAATATTGTGTATATATATATATATATATAATATATGGTTGTTCGTCTTTGTTTTAGTTTATGATTGACTTTATGTATAAAATAGGAACCAAGTCTAGGTAAAACCATACTCATATAAATAAATAATTTGTAACTAATAATGATTACAGTCTTGATCCTTATGTAATCGTTGTGTTTATCAACCTCAACAGCTTATCTTACGACATAGGCCATATTTCCATCTCTCTGTCGTTCGCTATTTTCATCCATTCTCGGTGAGCTATTCTTCTTAGATCATCCTCCTATAATTTCATTGGTCGCCCTTTGCCTTCTTTTCACTACATTTTTTACCAATATCTCACTACATTACTAATTACAGTCACTCTATATTCTGCGGCTAGCTAATGCCTTTAGCATTTGGGTGCCGGCAGTTTAAGGCAAAATAATTTATTTATTTATTGTTTACTTGAATCTAGTAGGTTTATTTAGTATAGTAATCGGTGTTATATTCGTTCACTGTAAGAATGATGTGAAGAATCTGTACAACAAACTTTATTTGTATTACATAATAAAGGTACCTAATAAATGGTGATAGGATACAAAAGATGGAGATAGATAGAAGAAAGATAAATAGGGGGACTTCCTCACTTATATTTTTTATTAGTTGAAGAGTCATTTTCAAGGTTCTCAGAATATTGCAAAACTAATTTGGGACTATTTGTGATATCCAAGCAACCGTCACGCAAAATCCCTACTTTCATAATTATCATTGTATTATACAGCTAACATTTCCGAAGTTCTCGGGTTACTAGAACGAATAATAGAGGATCTTTTATGAAATCCAGTCATGGCCGCCTTGCAAAAATATGACTTCAACGTGGATTCGTTTTGAAATGGAAAATGGATAAAATTGATTTGTGTGCGGTTATTTAGTATCTATGCTAAAAAAATTTTGGAATAGTAGTGGTGGTCATGATTGTAATCTCTACCATGGAGCTATATTTACTGGCATTTTAAATTCAGAACAAGATATCCGTGAGAACCGGCGACGCGGACTAGCATTGCTGTGGCTAAATTCGAATCTAGCTTCAAAATTCCTAAGCATCCTTCATATTCACATGACCTAGCCCACAGGTACTTCTATTTTTTTCTTTTTTAAAAGGATTGTTTGAGAAGAAAGAGAAGAAATTCGAAGATAGTGAGCATGTAGCCCATATTAATAGTTTTACTTTAGAGTAAAGATATTTTTCATTTCTCATACTCGGAAAGTAATATTGTTTTGATCTGATAATTGAGTGGGAAATGCTGCTTCCCTCCGTAGAGAGGGCAAAACTCATACAAATTCTTCCCACCCAAGGGCCGGAATGAACTTTAAAAATAGAACTGCTGTCAGCTGTGAAGAGTTTTATGTAAAGAAAACTGGAGGCTGGAAATCCAGCACAGTCACCGAAGGCTACATTGAGGATTCAGTCCAAAATAAAACTAAAATTTCAACCAAATTAACTAAAACTATAAAAATACGCCCCAATTCGCCTCAGCCGACAACTTCCAGGGAGTATCCGCCATGGAATCCATCGTCTGATGAAATAGCAGTCTCCTACTTTTACAGATATCCAGAACAGCCAAATTTGTTATAATATATCAAACAGCATAAACATTCCAAACAAAAATGTAACTTTTAATTTCACAAATTGTACTTTTGACAATTAATTTTAAATAGGTACTACTAATATTATTATATATTATCAATTAATAGTTTAGATTAACAACTAGTTTTATTTTCCTCATATTCGAAATGAAAAGTAGCATGTTTAACACGGGTCGAAAGAATCAATTCCTACTCGGACTATAGCCTCCTCGCTGTGCTCGGGCGTCTAAATACCTCGGGAATTGATTCTTTCGACCCTTGGTTAACAATCTACTATATTCACACCGGCGACATACGCATTCTCACTTCATTGACTGCACTACTTAGTATCTATTATCAGTGCATATAGAATATGGAAGCATTTCTGACACTTTAAAATAGCGGAATTAAAACTATACGGTTAGTGGGCAGGGCTTACAAACTGTCCCCCTTTCGGTTAGGCGAGTGAGTAAGATCGGATCCTAGCGAGATTTTAAAAACGGATAAAACAAGGATTTAAAATACATTCATGTGTTATAAAGTGGTGGAGATATTATATGGATCGTCCTTCCAAAGGGAAATGAATCACTTTTCACGTGTAAGTAGACCAATTCTATAAAATAAGTACATTAAAATATATTTTATTTGAGGGATAGCATTTTGCATACTGTAGGTAGTAAGTAGCACATTTTACTAACATGTTATTATAGAACTAAAATATTTATTTAGTTACTAACAGATTTGGTTTTAATTTTGCCTTTTTGTGGGAAACCAATTTTGTTCAAAGACAGTTCATTTGAGTTCATATTGTTTTCCCGAAAACAAAATTAACATCCAAGAATGGACAAAAAAGATTCGTACCTTGTTATCGGCGGCCAAGGATTTCATCATTGCAACTGTACCTACTGGTGAATGAATTTCTAATAGTCGTTCTGTACAAAACACGCGTATTATTTTTAAGTGACTTCAAAATGGAGGAGGTTCTCAATTCGATCGGTATTTTTTTATGTAATTTATTATTTAGGCCGAGATTTAAGATCCGATTTACGTAATTCTTTAGTTCAATGCGAATAGCAATGCAATAGAAGCGATTTGGTCCCATAAAAAGGTTCCCTTTCCGTTTTTAGTATTTTCATTCAGGTTGTTTATATAATTTTATTAAATGACACAAAAAAGTAAAAAATAATAAAAACTGTGTTTAAAAAAACTTATTTCAAAAACTGAAGAGAAGTCACGCGTGGCGAGTGTAGGTTAACCTAGTTACTATTACATTTAGCTTAGCACCGACTTCAAAGCTAACAATATGTGTAGCAAATACAAATAATAGTATTTTATTTATATTAAAGATAAAGGTTTGCAATAGAGGTGTATTAATTTAAATTTTTAGATAATTTTTACTTTTCAGTTTTTGAAGTCGGTTTTTTTATGGTTTTACATAACGTATTTATCAAAGGAATCCAAGATGTTGATTGTACTGTACGCATTTGTAGTGCCGCTCAGAATTTTTAAGTTTTTCAAGAATCCTGAGTGGCACTGCATTTTAATGGACAAGGTGTATCAGTTACCATCAAATGAACATCCTGCTCGTCTCGTCCCTTATTTTTATAAAAATAAAAATTCATAAATTGTATACTGACAGTTTTATACACTAACGAATTACCTATGTTAATCAGATTTCAATTAGGTTTTGTAGTTTTTACCCAATTTATTTCAATTTTTCCTAGATTAGACCACCACTAAGACTTGTACTTAAGAGATTAAAAGTTCCATTATTTAGAATTACTAATCTTAGCTCCTATTTAGCCATGTCTCGACAAACTAATATTGATTAATCGAAACGTTATCGAGGATAAGTGAGCTTGACTTGACACACGACAGCTTAAAAGCTTTTGTTATTCAATCAGTTTTAAGAATAAATTAATTATATTTTCACAGTTCAAGAGACATGGGTATTATTGTAAAGTTTGTTTGTTGTATTGTTAATTTGATAAATACTTATATTCTGCTATCTATCGATATAAAATTTGGTTCGCAGTTTTGATGCATTGACAATTTGATGTGTTGACCAAAAATAGTTCCCGACCACGTGACCACGTGACCAGTTCCCGAACTGCACCTTTTTTTTTCACCACCACTTTCTTGGGAAATAAAGTAAAATTTCATTGGGATCTTTTCAGGCATTCTGGCAAAATTGAAGAACAAATATCCAAGCACAAACTTGCCTGTCATACTGTAAGATTCTGGATTCTCAATAATAATGCCACATATTATTATATGTTTTTCAAGTTTTTATTGTTTTTCAAAGTATATTCTTTTGCTATGTTGCGAGGATATTTTCTCTCTTTAGTTTTAGTACCATATTCGTCCCATACAACCATCAAGCCGAATTATTTCTGTGTACCACTGATCTAACTGACTATGCTCTAATCATTGTTGGTATCTAAACAGAAAAGTAGAGGATAACAACTTAGGTAACAACAAAACTGACAACGATGGTCTTAATAAAGAGCTACTGGTCCCCAGTTCAACAAGCAAACTCTGATGACGATGCCGTCTCTAGTTTCACGACAGCTATATGAGCTGCGATGGCTAAAACCACTAAAACTACGTTTAAAATTTTGTATGCATCCCTGGATTACTCCCGCACTCATTAGCTCCAATTAGAGTCATAATCTCCACCAAATATCAAAACAATTTCCTCATAATGAAACTATAAAACTAATTTAGGACAAAGGTAAGCCATCAGAATTAAGCTTATTCATTGCCCCTGTAGTTAAGCATAAAGTTCTCCGTCTCATTCAGAAATAACAGTCATATAACTCTCCAGGCAATGATAGCTGGAATACTAAAGTTCTTAAGGCAATTGGTCCTGCAATTGCTGAACTGCTAGCGGTGGTTTTTAATCAAAGTATCGAAAGTGGTATATTCCCTAAGGCCTGGAAAGTTACTCGTACGATAGTCATCCATAAAAGTGATTCAATAACGGAACCCAGTAATTACAGGCCGATATCACTTTTAGGCACACACTATGCAATAGTCGCAAACCTTGAATCTAACTCCCTTATAATGAATCCGCAGTTTGGATTTAGAAGCGGCAGGTCAACAGAAGATGCAGTCCACCTCACAGAAACGGAACTCCTCACGAAATAAACAAGTATGTAGTAATCGAACGTTAAGAAGATAGAATATATAAATATCAGAATAGAGAGAGAGAGAGGTACATAATCTATAATGTACTTGTATACCACGGACGAGTAAAAAAAGAAGGAATCCGTGTCACCTTATACAAGTAAGTAGGTACATAGTAATTGAAGATTAAAGAAGATATAAATATTAGAATAGAAATAGAGTTACATAATCTTTAATGTACTTGTATACGACGGACGAGTAAAAAAAAGGACTCCGTGTCACCTTACATAACAGTGAGGCACCAAAACAAGCCGGTAAACGTGTCAATACATACACTTACACGCATACACTTACACTAATACAAGCCAATCGGCCGCCATTATGAGATTTGCCATCGTCTGTGACAGATCAGTTTGCGTCGCAATAAAATATTTAAAATATGCCGTCGTGCGTTGTGAAAAAGTGTAAAAACAATACTATAAAAATATTTGTGGATATATGATTATTTAAGGGAGAAAAAATTGTGTAACTGGTATGCCCCGTAACCGCACACACACTAGCATAAAGGTGCTTCACTTGCTAATATCACGGCGCGGAGTCCTTTTTTTTAACTAGTCCGTGTTGTATACAAGTACTTAAAAATATGTGTTACAACTTGACATCGGATTAACTGAATACTCTATTGACACCAAGTCCCATAATAAAGGTTTAGCTACTATAAACATGAATCATTAATAATTGTTTTCCAGTCATCAATTTCACCCGAGTTGACCATAGTTAATTCAGGGTATTTGCTTAATATGTTATTAAAAGCGTTGCCATGACAACCAACGAATAGCGTTGATTATTCTAATATTATTTATCACGACCTTCAAAATGTACTAAATTTCCATATACATAACAAAGTGATTAGAAGACTGTACATTTTTACGTCCGCAATAGAATGAGTGTGATTTTCGAAGATTTAAACTAGAAATAAGTCGAATGCGAGCTGGAAAATCTTTCTTTTATTACGCTTCTCCTGTATGTACATTTTTGAACATGATTGTCACCAAACGTCATTAAAAATGTGCATCCGTATTGAAGGACCAATTGGTATTGGAGGGGCTCAGAGATGATAGCCATTGGACCTGTTGGCCTGCATCAGTCATGAGGCAGCACACCAAGGAGCTACATAATAAATACTGGACGGAGGTGAGTGGATGCAGACAGGCAAAAGAGTCTCTACCATGCATAGATCAGAGGCTCTCTCGCAAGCTGGTGAAACTCACACGATGAAGATTACGTAAGATAACTCATGTAATAACGGGTCACGGCACCTTTAACAAGCATCTGTTTAATATGGGCTTGCATGGAGACAGAAGAAACGGCCACACACCTCATCCTGGACTGCCGTAGTGTGGCCACATACCGGGCCAAACACCTGGGGTCACCGAGGACTCCCCGAAGTCATGGGTGACATCAGAGTTTTGAGTAACTTCCTTGAAGATTTGGGATGGCAAGATTAGCAACCCAACCATATGACGCAAAATAGGCGCAGAGCAGACGTCGAGTTGCGGAAAGTAGCCCGTGAATAAATATACCTATATACCTTTAACCTATAGGTACTCATCAGCAAAAAAAGATATGTAATGTGTGTCTCAATGTATTAATGATAATGTTAACTAATACAGTGATAATAATAATACTGACACCTGAACAGTCATAAACTTGTTATACCTACTACTCGGTTAAGTCGAGTTATGAGGTCTTTTATTGGGCGATGTATGTTAGTTAGCAGTTATATGTTTTTACAACATGATCCCAGAAAATGTACAAAACAAATATGTTAATAAAATTCAAAAGAGTTGTTAAAGCGTTTATTGTAACATAAATGGCGTTCTTAATAATAGATACTGCAGACAATACTGTAACAAAATGTTATTAAAAAAAGAAGAAGCCTGCTGAGTTTCTTGCACCCCTTTTCATGCCTTGAGGCATAAATTTTCGTATAGGAGGTAGTTTTTGACGTTTAATGAGTGATTTCAAATACCAATTTGTATAAAAATATTTGAATTTGTACAAATACAGCAAGCATCTCCAGTACTGTCTGCATAAAAATGCATGTTAAATTTATCCATCTTATCATTGACTATCTAAGACTAAATTGTAATGTATTAAAAATGTAAACTAAAGTAAATCTGAAGGAAATAATTAAATAGATAACTCATGTAAATAAAGCCATCCACTTGTAAAAACTCTCCGGAAGCTTGTAAAAAGAATGGAAGTGTAGAGAAAAGGGCCTTGGGCCATACTCGATCAAAAAAAAACACCAGCATGAGACTAATAACAAAGAATATATAATACAAGTGTAATAAAAAATTAGGTGTAATTTTAACCATTTTTGCATTTCATTCATGAAGCATTACAGTCCTCCGTACAAGCAATATATCTTAAAATGTTCTATCATTACTTATTTTCAATCTATTAATAAAGAATAAAGATTGTTATTCTCATTGATTTCGGCAATTAAAACATTTCCCGCCAACACCCAATGCATACAAAAACAATAAGGTTCGGTGACTCCGAAACCAAAGTGCAAATGTTTTTAAAACCTCGCTTGAACTACGCAAGGCCATTAGCCCTGCAAATAATATCGAAACGTTCAATAAACACCGATTTACTTATTTACATTTCTTTTTAGAAGATTGCTATTTCCATAAATTGAGACGTTCCTTTGATATAAGTTTAGTCGTTCAAATATAAAAGCAATAATCTTTCAATATACGCGCTTTTGTTGAGTGGCAACTTAGTTGAGTGCACTTTGTTTAATGTTTTATGATTGGTCTGTTTGTTTTCAATCAATTTATTTATATCAATATTTATGGACGATGTTTATTTAAACGTCAAAAAATATGTGAATAAAAAAGCGGGAAATGATCGAAGTTTGTGACAGAATAAACTCGTTCCAAATATGAATTTAAAAAAAAGTGTGTGTGTCAGCTCCGACATACGACTGGAGTTTACTCCTCAAGAACGATTGTCTTTGAACAGGCACTAAACAAAATCAAGAATGCCTACACAAAACTCATGTTAAAAAAATATATAAAAATCAAACAAATCCTTAACGCTCAAAATATGTCAGGAAATGCCCAAACACAAGTCCCGTTAAAAGCGGAACTCAAAATTCCAATTTTAAAAGGTCCATCAAGGAAGTTACATTTTGGCACACCCTAATAGATATATTATACTACATGCGTAAGCTATCACGCATATACTGTGTATGCTGGGTACACACATGTATACACAAACACACACACACCTGAAAAGTGAAAGGTGCGCGAGAAATGATGCGCACCAAGAACGTTACTATCCCATTTAATGAGTAGGTTTTACTCTCCATATTTTTCTCATACCGGGAGAGCCTTAAATGGATATTGATTCTTAAGGAGTAAACTCCAAAAATAGATGTTTTTAATTTGTAACAATATTTATGGGCAAGAATACATAATTATTTTTAATTGATTCTACTAGGTATTTCGTCACCTCTTCCCGATTTCTGCGCCTAAATCCCTTTTTCTACATCACTCTGATCGAGATAGGTTTTTCATAACGTCACTTCGTCTACTGTCTATTAATGGTGTCCTTTATGTTTTCTGTATATACCTACTGTTTTTAAGAATCTTTTTAATATTTAGTATAAGATGTCGTTTGGTTGTTGTGTACAATTTCTTATTTTTGTCCCTCAACCGCCCGTTATCTATTATTAAATCGTTGTATGTTTGTTCACCAATAATAAATTACTATCTCAATCGACCTGAGATGTCACTCAAATCTAATTGATTCTCCTTTACTTCTGGTATTATATATACCTATTAATAAAGTATATTACACTGTATCATACCAACAGGTATATATAGTAAATGGTTTAAGTAAATATTATAACACCAGAATTGTGGAAAATCACCTAGAAATAATAAATTGTTTATATTACATACATAGATACTTAAGGTTAATCTTCACCAGTGGATTACTATCACAGATTACTAAGAGATACAATAATAGATATTACGATTACTATTGCCAGTAAACAAAATAAAACTTAATATTATAAGCAGCTTACTTCCTGTAATTAAGGTCTGCCCGCGCGTGTCTGTATTTTGTTCTAGACGAAGCTATCCCGCTCAATGTCACGCGTGGCTAGTGTTCATACCTACTAGTACATTTGGCTTGGCACCGACTTCAAAGTTCAAACCTATCAATATGTAGTACATAAAAGTAATAGTATCTTATTAATATTAAAGGTAAAGGTTAGCATAGGATGTGTATTAAATTAAATTTTTATTAAGTTAGGTATTTTATACTTTTTAGTTTTTGAAGTCGGTTTTTTAAACGTATTTTTTTTACTTTTTTGTGTTAGTTAATAATAATAATATAATCATCCTGAATCATCATCAACGTAAACAAATATTTTCATAAAAAATGTTCATAAAATGAAAAGTACTGCGCCAAACTATGTAAAATTTTTATGGAACTAAATGGCATCTATCGAGCATCGAGCTAAAGAAGAATCACGTAAATCGGATCATAAACCTCAGTGTAATCGGTGTACATACATAAAAAACACCGATCGAATTGAGAACCTCCTTCCTCCTCCTTTTTGAAGTCGGTTAAAAAATCTGTTAAATTAATGTTACACGCACTTCAATTTTAAGTTATAAACTTATACTTATAAATAAGTAATACATAGTAATTAATGATTAATATATTAGAATACTTTCAATTTGTATACAAAGCTTTTACTTACCATATCATTGTGACTTCATAGCTTCAGCCCTTTGTGTGAAAATACGGCTGTCGACGTTGTCAATAACGAATATTGTTGATATGAAAAGGTCAACAGAATCGTTTTATGAAACTGAACTGACGCGTTATGTTAACAACTTGTGAGGTCAACGAAGTTTTGTCTAGGTATTGGAAAACAATTTATTGTTATCATTGTTTTTTTATGGAATAGGAGGACATACGAGCGTACGGGTCATCTGGTGTTAAGTGATCACCGCCGCCCACGTTCTCCTGCAGCACCAGAGGAATCACAGGAGCGTTGCCGGCCTTTAAGAAAGGTGTACGCGCTTGTTTTGAAGGTACCCATGTCGTATCGTCCCGAAAACACCGCACAAGGAAGCTCATTCCACAGCTTTGTAGTACGTGGAAGAAAGCTTCTTGAAAACTGCACTGTGAAGGACCGACACACATCCAGATGGTGGGAATGATATCCTAACTTGTAGCGTGTCGTGCGAAGGTGGAATTCGGCGGCAGGAATCAGGTTAAACAGCTCTTCGGAACACTCCCCGTGATAAATGCGGTAGAAGACACACAATGAAGCGACGTCTCTACGCAACGCCAAGTGATCCAGCCGTTCACAGAGCACTGAGTCTATTACATTTCGGACGATTAAATAAAATACGTATGAATTTAAACATTAGTTATTGGAAACAATTGAGGATATCACTAAGTCCATTAAAATTACTGGGCGCCTACAAATACTTACACTATTTTTTTATCAATAAAAGCAATCAATTAGTATACAATAATTTTAATTTCCGCATTATTTAAATAATTCAAATGACGAAATGTGCAAGTGCAGAGTGTAGTGTAGTGACGTCACAGTGGGCAGCGGCTCCGTTACTAATTAATATTTTGAATATTAAAACTTTTATTTTTTCACCTATACCTATACTTTGTCTTCAGTTGAAGAATATTTGATTACTTAGATATTACTATATTGTAGTAATAAATACTGCTATGTAGGTAGGTTCTATAATTTAAGTGAATTCTAAAAAGGAAAATAAGTATAATCACGTAAATATTATATTCTTTGTAATTATTACATAACCAGTGGGAAGCTCCTTTGCACAGCATTCCGGCTAGATTATGGGCACCACAACGGCGCCTATTTCTGCCGTGAAGCAGTTATGTGTAAACATTATTGTGTGGCAAATGAGACTTAACATCTGTCACAAGGTGACGAACCCAATTGTAGAGCCGCTCAGAATTATTGGCATTTTCAAGAATCCTGAGCGGCACTGCATTGTAATAGGCAAGGAAGTACAGTTACCATCAATTGCACATCCTGCTAGTCTCGTCCCTTATTTTCATAAATAAACTAAATAAAACATAAGCTTAAGGACTGGGCCCTTGCAGTATGTCACAAGCTATGAGATCACCCTTTTATTGTAGGTAAGTACCACCATTATGTTTTAATTATGTGACTTGCAATAAAAAAGTTTTGAATTTGAATTCTGTTAGATCCCATCCATAACAAATACCGAAGTAAATAGTACCTACTTACTAAGGTATCAAAAACTTTTACAATTATTTTCGACTTTCCTTTCAGCGTCAATCACCTGTGACGAAACAGCCTCCAAAGCGTAGCAATAACGCTCTTATTACACTTAACTGAATTTAGTCATCTAAATTTAGTCGTTACTGAATTTAGACAAGTTTAATCGCATTCAACAACCTAGCATCCTTAATTCAGAAGCAAGCATGGTTTCTGACTGACTTACGGCCGTTCCCAATATACTATCTACAGATAAAAATTACTATCTTCTACTGTCAGTAATAAGCTGTCAATAATCTGAAGCTGTCTCAATATACCCGATAAGTCATTCTTATCGCCTTATACTGTGAATTGCAATTTCCATATAAACTTCTTTCGCTAGTAAGCTATACGTTGTCCCATTGACAGACAGCGTGTACGGATAAGGTGAGTTATCGTGGATAAGTTTATTGGGACAGAAAAGACAACGATAGTTACGATTTTTATCTCAAGTAATATAGACTGAATATTGGGAACGGCTGTTAATCATTTAGAAGCCTAATTAGAAACGCATTTAGGAAAGTGTAATCGCATTTAGTTACTGAATTCAGTCGCTCATGGCTCTTCGTGCGTGGAGGACGTTCATATGTATTTAAGTTTTATATTCCCGAATAATAGTGATAGCCCCAACAAATTTCAGAGATATTTTTTGTCAGCAGGGATAACATCCCAATTAAAGAAATGAAATAAAATCTTGATATGAATTTCCTGTGGCAAGAAATCTTAGAGTTACGACCAATTTTTCTTTTGCACTAAATATACTATCTCGTAAAAGTAGTAGTATCTATTAGAGAGTATCTTGCTTTTGAATTAACGGTGACACAAAAGTTTTTATTATATTTTAAACAATCTCGAATCCATTCGTAGATAATTTCTGAAGTTCTAGAACACTTATACTCTTTGTTATATTAGCTAACTTTCACCGTAGATTTTCTTTTTATGTATTCAATTTAAACAAGCCAACCGCCAGGGCTAAGCAAAGGCCAATGTTTCGGTGTCTGAATAATACTGGACCCATCCTCATATACCGACAACACGTTCGACTACGTCGTGCTTTAAGTGGTAACTGATTCAGTTACTAAGTTTAGGACAATGTGATCAGAAACATCGAATTTGTAAGTTGCTTCTGAATTAAGTGGACTAAATTCAGTCAAGTGTAATAAGCGCTTAATGCTTGCAAAACATCCGCGTTACAAACATCGGGATAAACGTATCATATATAATACAAGCTGATCCAACAGACACTGTTCTGTCAATAGAAAAAAATCCAGGTAAGTATTCGGGAATAATGCAGTCTAAAGCCATCGGAAAATTGTAATCAGAGTTAATGAGATATAAAAGAAACAAAATCGTACTTTTCAATGATTTTATAATATGGAGTAATAAAATTGGAGAAATAAAAAAGAATAGGGGAGTCCCAGGCCCAAGGGTGTCGTAAGGGACTGAGGGTTTTTAAAAGTGGGAGAGTCACGCTGCCGTCTTATGACTTATGATAGCATGAACGCGTACGGGCCAGACTCGTCCGGATTAAATACCACACACGGCACAGAAATCCTGTTGAGAGATGTTTCGCAAAGTACTGGAAATACACGGGCCATGCAAGTCTCTCTCAGTATATCGTCGACCAGTGCCGGAAGAAACGTTTGTCTTCTATCGAGTCCTCTCTTGAGAAGGTCGTGGAATGGGATAAATTGAACCTTGTCCAATTTAACCCCCAGAAGACTCAAGTTTGCGCGTTTACCACAAAAAAACCCCATTGGTCGTATCACCGCTCTTCGACAACACTTCCCTTAAAGCCTCGCCTACTATAGGAATTTTGGGTCTCGACATCTCAAGCGATTGATTGAAAGCCAAACAGGTTTCGAAGAGGCTTTACGTCATTAATAGAGCACGGCAATACTTCAAGCCGGCCCTCATTCTAGCGCTCTACAAAGCGCAGGTCTGGCCTATGGAGTATTGCTGTCATCTCTGGTCTGGCGCAGAGCTGCTCGAATTGTCGGGGACCCAATGCTCTGTGAACGGCTAGATAACTTGACGCTGCGTAGGCTTGTTTATCCTATCTTCCATAAAAAATAAATAAATAAATAAAATTATTAGGATTAATATCGTATTTGTGTAAAAAGCTTTTACATTACCGCTTTATAATTGCCATTTTTTTTAAAGTATTGAAATGGAAATAGTATGTTATTCTTAAGGGGTAGACACACGCCATCTATTTTCTGTAGACCTATTTAAGTTACACAATTCCACCATACACTATTTTGTTATATCTCAAAGGGCTTAGACAACGTGTACGTTGAAAGCTCCCTGACGTCTCATTTTATATAAAAAAAAAATTAAACAAAAACTTTACAATTTATATAGGTACAAAAACCTTTCTCGAGAACTACGCTATCTATATGCTGGCTAGGCGTTTCGCCCGCTGTTCCCGACAAGTAAAGGTCACCCTGTTCAAAGCCTACTGCCAGGCACTCTACACCTCTCAGCTCTGGTACAATTACACCAAAGCCACCTTTGACGCTCTCAGAGTGCAATATAACAATGCGTTTCGGTCTCTACTGGGGTTGCCATGGAGGTGTAGCGCGTCGGGTATGTTTGCGATGCACAGGGTTGACGATTTTTATGCTGTAATGCGTAGGGCTAGAGCGGGATTTCTGACGAGATTATATAATAATCGTAAAAATTGTATATTGAAAACGGTAAAACATTACCACCGAAACATACCAAAATTTTTTCTTATATAATAATGTTATTTTTAATATTTTTAATTTTCCATTTGTAATTTTAATTTATACTTTTTAATTCTAATTTATATAAAATTTCTTTTTACTAATTAATGTTATCTAATTAAGTAATGTTGTATACCTTTTTTAATGCAAAATTGGATATGGATGATATAATCTGTCCGAAATAAAATATTTTTATTTATTTATTATTTATTTTATAGGTGGAAACAGCATTTAGTTTATCATGAACAGACAGACAGACGCGGCGGAAGACTTTTTTTTATAATATGTAGTAATTATTGTTTTGATTCTGATGTTATCACTTATACGAAAAATAAATAATAGTTGTGTTTTATTAAAATGCGTGACATTTGTGTTATTCAAAGTAAAATGATTTTGACAAGAATGTAATAACACAACTAATATAAATCCTAACTCGTAAACGATCTTTTATTATTTTTATTCGTTGTAAGAATTTATAAATTTCATTTCATTGTCGATTTGGCTGCTCTTTCGTTTAGAATATTTGATAAATATTTAAGCTAAAAAATATGTCATTGCTTGAATTCTAGGAGATAAGACCATAAGGATTTTTCAAATTTTTTATTTAAATTCACACACATACTAACATTATAATAATTAAATAACTGTTTTACTAAATAAAAATGTTACAAATCTTTTAAGCTAAGCTTCTAAGACTGATTTGTACCAACTAACTTTAGCAGTAACCACCATGTTAAGCAAGAAATCTGTTGCACTATTGGACATTTTTTAGATGATGTATAACATTTTAAAGGCCTGTTTTAATCAATCAAGTAAAACACCATGACTGTATTCAGACAGGTGCTAGTCAGTATATAACTACACATACACAAATATATATATATATATTTGTGTGTGCGTCGGAGTTTGTGCTGGCGCGCGCGCGTGTGTGTGTGTGTTTGAGTGAGTGTATGTGTATTCGTTTAAATGAGTCTGAGGATGTTTGAATTCTAAGACATTAGACCAAAAGGTTGCATTTTAACTTAAATTTGACTAAAACCTTAACAATAATAGCATATATAATGCAACCAAGCCTGAGGGCGTTTTTAGTAACCACCCAAATAATATTATTTTATACATGTGTTTCCTATTACGTGTGCCGCACGCTCGCGAAGCGCAGATTGGAAGCAGTTGGGACGTTGTCTTGCGTGTGGGCAGGAGCGTTTGGAGTAAGCGCTTGCGTGGACTAGCTCCGCACACGGATGGAAATCCGCGTGACAGGAAAACCGCCCTAAAAATAATGACACCACGACTACTAAATTAATATTCGCACAAAAATAGCCCAGAGGCCAACATCGGTTGAAGCGGAAGAGAGCCAAATCCAGTTCGACATCTCCACTCACCCCCTTTCATTTTCCACATTATATAATTATATTGACTTAGGCTGAGATGTATAGAACATACTTAGCCTTTGCTCAGTCTTGACTTACATAATATTAGCGAGTGTGATAAAACGCGAACTTGACTTTTGCAATGGACTGTCTTGACTTAAGTTCTGTATAATTTCAGCTGTCAAACGACTATAAAAAATAATCAAAGATTATGTTGCTTACTTATACTCAGTTAATATTTACGAAAATAAAGTCTGAGCTAATTGTGACAGTAATCACGACCATCATGCTCACGAATCATCCTTACACAAACAATGAATTCAAACTCTAAAGGTTCATGCATCCAATAAACGATAATTTATATTTATACAGTTATTATTTATAACTTTTTATCAAATAGTTTATATCATTTAAAGAGGCATACTGGATGCCTTACAAACTAATCTGTTATATATATTACATACAGCCATTTTGAAAGACTCTTTGATTCAAAAGAGTGGCCGTTCAGTTTTTTGTATGTTCTTCTCACGAGCTCAACTCTTTACGAACATATGGTAAACTCAATAATTTAAAAGAAATATTTGTAGTGAGGATTCAAAAGAGCCTAGTGTAAGCCTAATCGAATAAAGTTTATTTGACTTTGACTTTGAGCAAAGTTTAAGTGCGCTCTATAGATCTCAGTCTTAGAATATTCTAGTGCGATGTGGTTATTGCAGTTACATACAAGCTTATAGAGCCACACAAACATACAAGTATACTGCCTGATCGCGCATAAAAATGAAATAATATTATGATAACAAATTAAACAATAATGTTTAGCTGGGGCCTCAGTAATCGTAAAATCGCGTGATGTTTGATCGTTCGCAATAATGTCGAAACTACAAAATACTTATATTTTATAGCAACATAATGTTGCTGTTTGTGCGCAATTTGTAATTTATCATTGTAATACATGTAATAGAGTTCTCATTTATGTCGTATTTGATGCCGACTTCACAAAAATAAGAAGGTTATCACTCTGTGTGTATTATCTTATTACCTCAGAACTCAACTGGTGGTGAAGCTTATGTGAATGCATCGGAACTCCTTACTGAAATCGTGTATCTTACTTAGGTGTTTTTGGTGTAATTGGAACTGTCATGAGACGCACTACCATCATAATATGGGATGATATCCTAAGATGGAATTCGGCGGCAGGGATCAGTTGAAACAGCTCTTCGGAACACCCCCCATGATAAATGCGGTAGAGGACACACAATGAAGCGATGTCTCTACGCAATGCCAAGTGATCCAGCCGTGTACAGAGCACCGAATCCCCGACAATTCGAACTGCTCTGCGTTGCACGCGGTTAAATGGATCGAGCTGATACTGGGGTGCGCCAGACCAGAGATGACAGCAATACTCAATATGTGTGGCCGGACCTGCGCTTTGTACAGCGCTAGAATGTGGGCCGGCTTGAAGTATTGCCGTGCTCTATTTATGACGCCCAGTTTCTTCGAAGTCAATTTGGCTGTGCTCTCCAGATGGCCGGGAAGTTGAAAATCGCTCGAGATATTGAGACCCATAATTCTGATACTAGGCGAGGCTGTAGGAGAAGTGTTGTCAAAGAGCGGTGATACGACAAATGGGGTTTTTTTTAGTGGATTATATAGCGATAGAGATTTGGATTGTTTGTTTGAACACGCTTATCTGGGAAATTATCCATAAATGCGAGATATTATTTTTTATATATGATGGGCAGATACATGACTGTCAGTATTATGGCTATATTTAACTGGGACACCACGGTGTCGCAACCAGACGGTCCACAAAAATGTCCGTTACCAAACTAGACACCATACAGACACCAGAGGCAGGACACCAAAATGAGACGGTATCGAAATGTACCTCGAACAGATAGCACTACTGCTGTATATAAGTTAAAAAGAAAAAAGAAAAAGTGGTGGGTTTAGCCTTATCATTTTATTTTTAAATCTCAATCGGATTGTCTGACGAGGAATAATTATCATAAGTCTACTTTGAACTTCGATAATAAACCTTTCTGCATCGAAATTGTCCATCGCATGCAATTAACAAACGCAATTAAAAAACAAAACACAACAGTGCACACGTGTTGCACGCAATGAGTTGGGAGTGTCACTGGCGACCGAGTGAGTGGGACACCATACAGCTATATAGTAAATAGTGGTGGCGCAACCAATTTGGCGGCGTGACCAGTAACATTCGGTGCACGCGTTCGGATGGTCGCGCCACAATGGTTGCGCAACCAAAAGGACACCAGGTCATTATATAGAGCTCTCTATAGAGCTGTATATATTTTGTTGGTAGAGGCGAATGGTGGCGCCACCGTGGTGACACGGTGAAATATAGCCGTTAAAGAACAACTCTCAGCCATCCTGGAATGTTTATTTTTTTGATGTCTCGTAATGGGTAGTGATACATAAATATAATTTTGGACCAAATTATTGATACTTAGCATGTCTAACAAAAAGTAGGGATATCATATAACTAGTTCTTATACTTAAACTAAAAAGTCATTTATTTCACGTCAAAAATTTATTATATGTCAGTGAAACATGGAACTCAGCTAGTTATCATATACACGTGTTATCTGTCGAGTAAAAAAACTGTCTCCCAAATTGTATGTTAGATCTTTTAAATGTTTTAATCTAATATTATTCGCTCTAAAAATATATACGGTCAATTTGCTTTAGTGCATTCTTGCCTCGCTACCGATCGCGCGCTACCCATGTCAATATTCCCTATTTTAATTAACGCTAAAACCTATAGATAAGTATCTAAGGAGATTGAAAGTCTTCCATACATTCCTGGGCCCAGGTGATAACAAGATGAAAGAAGCACCATTTAAAAGGTTACGTTTTAAAAAATCCATAATTGAAAATTTTGCACGATTTGTCAATCTAGGAGCTGAGTAATCGAAGATATAAAAATGAGGTTATGTCTTAAACTATATGTTGAGCTGTAGGTTTATGAAATGCCTAGCTGCTAAGAATTTATCATATACTTTAAATAATATTATCTAGCTACTAACCTTGTTTTTTTTAGATAAAAATACCTACCTATCTACTACTGTAACGACATTTTTTTGCATTATAATATTAGGCAATTAGTAATAAGATATATTATATTATACCTGAAATAAAAGATCGTTTTATTTGCTCAGATAAGAATAATATATACTCATTCACTCATAAATTAACTGTCAAACAGAGTACTGAAGACAACTTTCCTTCGAATTCAATTGGGTAGGTAGTTAACAAGACGGCAACTCAACGAATAGGTACAACATGAAACGAAGTGACAATGACGACTTTTATGTCAATCGTTTAATGTACCTACTAAATAAAATAATTGCTCAGTTCTGTTTTCTCCTAAGAAAATAATATATTTTATTCATAATATTCATTTTAATCGATTTTCTTTATTTTAATGTTATTTCAATTTGTAGATTGCACTATGAGCTAGTTTTTTTTTTATTTTACATCAGAAAAATATCTACTTTAAAAAAAAGTATATTTCAACCTGTTAACATCAGGCCCAAAAGTCCCACTCTCCTTTAAGTATTTTTCAATAATTCTCTGAAACAATGTGTAGCGTGAACCGCCTAATATATAAATCTATGTAGTTTCTCAATAATCTGGCTTCACATATACGCGCTTAAATCTCTGGTTCCCCTTTTTGTGTGTTTTTCAATGTTAGCTGCACACCTTACGTCTGTCTTAAACATTAATAGACGAGTCAATCACTGAAACTCCATTTATAACTAACGGTACGGTAACACTGCTTTTCGATAAAAATCTCCTTAATGAATCACCTCCTATCGCAATACTGGGTTCGCGGTCATCTTTAAGGCAAAGCCATATTGCCTTCGAAGAAACTCGGGGTTCATCAACAGACCGAAATTAATTAGTAGTAGTTTTTCAAGTCGGCCCACACACTACTCCTCTACAAGGCGGTAGGAGTATTGCTTTCTGGTCTAGTACACCTCAGTATATAAGTCCTTTGGCTCCCTTCATGTCGGGTAGAGGCGTCGCTTTATCTAGTGTTTTAGACACTGTTAACCTGGTTTGATGCCACCGAATTCCACTATCGCATCTCACACCAACCTCCTCATCATCTGAATGTGTGGCGTTTCTCCACACTGTTGTTTTCAAGAATGTTGTCTGAATAATAATAATTATTATTATTGCCTTGAAGTAAATTTAAGTATACAAAATCAACTTATTATAAACATACATAAACATACAAAGGGGAGTAGGCTCAGCTTTTGCTGCTTGAAATAATTATTTCATGCAGCGCTGGTTTTCAGCCATCCCCATCTCCCTATGGTCTCACTTTCAGCAGTGGGTGGCACCTTTACACAAGATGCCGACTAGTTTATGGGTACCACAACGGCGCCTATTTCTGCCATGAAGCAGAAATGTGTAAGCATTATTATGTAGCTGGTGAATTTACTGGGCAAACGAGACTTAGCATCTTATGTTTCAAGGTGATGAGCGCAATTGTAGTGCAGCTCAGAAATTTTTAGTTTTTCAAGAATCCTGAGCGGCACTGCATTGTAATGTATCAATTACCATCAGTTGAATACGTCCTACTCGTCTCTTTTATATGACTTCCTTGTTTGACTTAAAAAAAACACCTTGGACTACCACCTAACACGTGGGATACATAGTAAAAAGAGGTCAAACTAATAACTATTACTTACAATGCATATAAAGTAATCGAAACTTATTTAAATGTATCAACCTCTGTATTATGAGTGTATTTGTAAGCGTGAGTGTGTGTGTTGTATAAATAAATGAGTGAGTGCCAATATGTCACCTTAAATGTAATATAAATCGAGTTGAAAATTATAATTGATAATTTATAAACTTACAATACACCCAATCAGTGAAATGAACCTCCTTGCGAGGTGTTTTCAATTTGATACTACATGGATACCTTACCTAAAAGCGCATCCACCTGAAACTAATACCTATTATTATTCTTGCGGAAAGTATGGGTGGCGGTAATAACTCGTTTGCGTTCCTCCTATCATAATGTGTGCTGATGACCAATCATTGATTGAAATTATCATACTTCGTAATGCGGCAGTTTTATTAGGTTCAACTTCACTGCTACAAACTTCATCGCTTCTAAGTTTGACTAATGAAACCTCAGGTTAAACAAGAAGTGTTATTTGCAAGCCGTAGCGTGTCTTGTGTGACCATCGAATTTATTAGTTAGTAGATAGTTTTGGCAGTCATACGTCGAAAATGAATATGATTGGCCGTTTTCAATAACCTATCTATCCTTAGTTTAATTTACTAGACATAGACAAATCTATACTTTGACGCTTACTTACATTTCAATAACCTATTGACAGATAGCATTGGACTATAACTATATTGGACATAACTATGGATAGATAAGATCTTGTCATTAAACGGTGACATCAATGTATCCGTAAGTTAAACTAAGGAAAGATAGGTTATTGAAAGCGGCCGTTAATCGAGGCTTGATCAGTCAGATCTAAATTAGGTAGGTCTTAGTTTGTTAACAGTAAGTAAACTAACCTACATATTGATCTTGGACTGCGACATATGTATAAGCCTGCCTAAACAAGTGCAGTTTAAATCAACGATTGATGAATTTGCCACAATTACACATCAATTTCATTTACTTTTGACGTTAGCCTAAAAAGTTAGCTACTTCTAGGAATTTATTTTAGCTTAAATACTTTTATCAAGGATAAATTCATTCATTTCACGAACAATCTATATTATTATATTTATCGTGATACACTTAACTTTTTTGAAAAATGATACAGTTAAATGTAAATAATCTATTTCCTTAGATCTAACAAAAAAAATAGTTATTATAAGTTAAGAGTCCGCATTCAACCAGCTATAAACCATTGGTTAGCTATTGTTTTTTTAAAATTGTTATGTTAGCTAAAGAATAAATAATAGTACAAGCCTCACTCCGCAATATCAATTATAGAAATAGTCTTGCGGTCAGACAATAAGGTGTAATTCAGATCGCACAGCGCTACTAACATACATTTTTATTTATTTACAAGTTGCCTCTCTTTCTATCGCGTGACTCTTACCTCTTCTGACGACATTAGGGTTGACTTCTGTATCTAAAACTGTACCTACTAGTATATTATATTGTAAATGACTTAACTGAGCTATCAGTTTTTTCTATAATATAAATAGGCATGAATCGTAATTTTAAATCAATATTCTTTCGTTGTCAAACCTACATTAGTTGCAGATAGTAATGTATGCGTTGGAATACCACAACATAGTGAAACCTATACAAATAAACAGGTAGCTATCATGAATGGTAATTTTATTATAATAATAATCAGTTTAAATTAGGTTGTTTCAGTGTGTAAAAGACGCTTAATAAATTTAAATTTGGATCGCAATGACCTTTAATATGCTTTGATTTATTTATGTTTCTCCATTTTTAAAATATCGGTCGGATCGGTGAAGTAGGAAGTAGGTAGGTAGACAACCAAGCTCGCGCGTGCGTCACAGCTCGCTCGTGAGTCCCTACTTGCTGGCCTACTGTGCAGAGGCCGCCGCACGTAGTTACGATTTCGATACCTACGCAGGGAGTGAGACAGGCGTGGGTGAGCTAACTAATAAGCCGAGCTGTAGGGTATTAACAAGTCGGTTTATACAATTACTAGTTCATAAAGAAAGCATTCCGTCTATAATTTGTGTTACCTCAAGGTACGCTTAGGTAGGTATGCATAAGATTAAATCTCATGACAGACCTGGGAGGCGCGAGCTAGATCGTAGATCTACGAGCGCGTAGATCTACTTATATGACTTATGAGATAGGGCAAATTTACTTGTGCTCGAGCTATTTTTGTGTACAATGTTAAATCGTTGTTATCATAGTATTGTAAATATAGCCATACGATTTGTTTTGTTCGAATAAATCCATTTATCTTTTTAAAATGACATTTATACTGCATCAGTGCTATTCAATAAAGCACTTGAGGTCTGAAGGTAAGTCATTCGACTATCAACATTTCAATCTCTCGTATCGTTCCGTTAACGTCGTTGACTTCGCGTGCGCTGTGACTATACGCGACACGAGATGGTAACCTCGGCTAGTAGAACCATGGCTTTGTAACAGTTTTGGATAGTATTTCATTTCCTTTTGACTTCAAAAGAGGAGGAGGTTCTCAATGCGGCGGTGTGTTTTTTTATGTTTGTTACCTCAGTACTTTCGAATGGGTGAACCGATTTTGATAATTATTTTTATATTTGAAAGCATGTGCTTCCAGAGTGATCCCAGTGCAATTTGGTCCAGATCGGACAATGACATCCATGAGAAAACCATAAAAGTCTAAAATTTGCGTGACAAATGGACAAATAACTCAATATCGCTGCAACCGATTTTGACGATTCTTTTTTATTGGAATATCCTTTCATAAATTCAATAAATAAAGAATTGATTCCAAAAATAACAATAATTGTAACTAGAATTAGATTAATTGATTAGATTGTATAGAAGTACGTGATTTTTTTTTTCTTTTCAGTATGTTTGGAATAGACTTTTTTTAAAGTCGGTTGTTTTTTTGTTAGCTTTTTTTAATGTTATTAGTACCGAGTAATTTAAATGGTTGAGAGCCTCCACGCACTAGTTGCCGGTTCAATTTCAATATACTCGGTGAGAGGTTATCGTGTAGATAATAACATGGAAGTCCGCACCGCACACAATTGGCAATGAAACGGCAGTTGGAGGTAATGTAGACAAATTTATGTGCAAACTTGATATATATTCCTATTTCTGCCGTGAAGCAGTAATGTTAAAACAACTGTGTTTCGGTCTGAAGGGCGCCGTAGCTAGTGAAATTACTGGGCAAACGAGACTTAACATCTTATGTCTCAAGGTGACGAGCGTAATTGTAGTGCCGCTCAGATTCTTTGGGTTTTTCAAGAATCCTGAGCGGCACTGCATTGTAATGGGTAGGGCGTATCAATTACCATCAGCTGAACGTCCTGCTCGTCTCGTCTCTTATTTTTATTAAAAAAAACGAACGCAGTACCTATCTTGACAGTGGTCACGGGCGTACTAGTGGCATGAGCGAGCATGCAACCAAGGCGTCGCGTTTGGTTTATTACGAAAAAAATTAATATAAAATAATTCACAAAGCGTATTGATAAAACCCACAAGGAAAACTTATAAATACTAATAAACTATCAAATAAAATAAGTTTTGTGTTTATAGCTATCATAGTTTTATGATAATATAAAACAATTCAAATAAAAAAGACTATTTTTCAAAAAATTAATCTATCGAGATTTTTTTTCGTAATCGTGTTTTCGATACTGCGATAATTTAGATAAAGAAATGAAGATAAACATGTAAAAATTGGAACCGTAGTGTTTGTAGAAGTATTTTAAGTAGATTATCAAAAATGTTACTTTTTAGGACTATAGCGCCTTAAAATGAATCGGTGCGGATAATACTTGACTAGAAAGTATGCTCACTGGTGATAGACACATATTATCAGTAAGATAATATGTGTCATATCACCAGCGTGCCTGTTAAATAATATTCCCAAAGAAAATTCCCACGTAATATTGATTTACCTCGACCTATTAATTTGTATTTAAAACAAATATACTGACTATGTTGTCAAACCGTATACCAACTATTTGGATACCCCACGCAGTGAGACATCGGTAAATCTTTGGTTCGGAAATTGATAAAAACCTGTTGATGACAAACAAATGATGCATAATACATATCAACATGTACAACAAACAAACACATATCACAATCTTGGTAATTACAGCTTCGATATTTAGATATTCCTGAGGGTTGAATATCGATCCAACATTAAACGGTTGGTTGATATTTCACAGTTAACAACTTTGGCCTATTTACATCATGTTATTTTCTTCCTTCCTTTTTCCTCCTTTCAATGGCAGATATTATGTTATATTATGGGGACTAACCAAGGCTAGGGTAGTTACTAATTAATAATATCAGGTTTATAGAAAATAAGATGCCGCACATTAGTCACCGTAAAATTCAGTAATGTTTTGAACCGATTTGAATATTGCTTTTGTTATTTTGATTGCTGATGTACTGGGGTCATTTATCAAAATTTAATATCAGAAAGAGCTGAAAAATCAAAAAATCTAAAATAGTAATTTTGTAACATATGTTGGAAAACCGAGGTACGTGATTGCATTATCACTAACGCTTTCACATGCGACCAAAAATGGAACAAAATGTGCAACTTTTTTAAGGACATTGGAGGACTTATATTATAGGAGTAAATGACCCGCATCATGATGGTAAATAATCACAGAACAGTAAAAAATCACCGCTTCCGATGCTCATTTGCAAAACGTTACCTTGCGTTGCTGATCTCTTCAAAAATTTTAGGCTTTAACATATATTGGCATTACAAACATATTTTTAATTGTACCCGACAACATCTGCAGGTCTTATCCCTACTTAATATTATAATGTGAATTTTAGTTTGTTTGTATCGCTTTGACGCCTAAACCACTGAACGGGTTTTGATGAAATTTAGTACAGAGATAGAAAACAGCTTGGGAAAGGACATAGGCTAACTTTTATCGCGTATAAAAGGCTTTGAGGGGTTGAAATAGGGGGTGTAAGTTTGTATGAAAGTTTGTCATTATCGAAGATAACACCATGAAACTTTGTATTTTGTCACTTAATAAAAACTTGATAAAAATTAAATAAATATTTGTCCTAGCGTTTTGAAAATTTACACCTGTGTGGGGATGAAAGAGGGGAATGAAAGTTCTATAATTTGAAGTTTATAATATATAACCATAGCAGTTTCTATGTGTATTATTTGTAAAGTTAGTAGGTATATTAAAAAATAAACAATGCTGCTCAAAGTAACTATTACACCCGGACGAAGTCACAGGTAAAATCTAGTATCTCATAAACGAATTAGGATTTTTGAAACCTAAGATATAATCAAATTTTTCAACTAAGTAAGATGTTAAAAATATTGTTTTCCCAACGGGATCTATTCTGAAGCCTTTCGATGATTAACCCCATTGAAGATATGTCTCCCCCCCCCCCTCTCTCAACTTAAACTAGAAATCTCAGATTTATAGTTTAACAATTTGTCTTACATTCTCTCTGTATAAATAATTGAAAATAATGAATTTTCAGGCCTAGCAACCCATAAAAAGAAAAACAACGGAATTTGTTTTTGCTCGCATCTTTTATTCATCTATTTTATAAGTGCCACAATTTTTTATGTCTTAATTTACATATTTAATATGTTTAAATTATATATTATATTTTATCTTCTCTCCCCGACAGGGCTACTGGTAACCTAAGCGCTGGCAGCTATTACGGTCAACGGATCAGCCTAGCTATCCAACGTGGAAATGCTGCCAGTATTCTTGGTACGCTTCCCCGTAATGATAAGTTTTAATTTGATGTAGTATAAATATATTACATAATCATAAAATAAGATTTGTTTTGTTTGAATAAATAGCTGGGTGTTATATATTATGTTTAAATAAATTAATTGTCACAATGCCCGAAATTCTGTAGATTGTGTAGGCTAGAGTAACCCCTCTTCGGCCGTATTCACCGCTCTGGGAGAATTATAAATATTGGTCGTACAGTTTCGGGAGTCCAAACCTTTACTTTAAAAAAAATCTTCCTCTTTTTGAATATTTCTTAGATTTTCAAAAAATTACTAAGCTTTTGAAATATTAGCATAAAATCTTATCCCCTGGTATTTGAACGATCAGGTCTTTATATTCATTATATCTGCATTTATGATATCTCATTCATATTTTTCCGAGACAGCTAAAAAAATATTAACAAAACAGCACTAATTGTTAACTAGCCTATAAAGCCTATTTTAATAAACTCCACAGGCCAATATCTAACTATCGCTTGATGTCATTTTAGTATTAACGCAACGTGAAAATATTTTAATTTGTTAAATTAACTGAACTCTTTGTAATGTCATCTTTTTTTTGTGTTCTAGTATGGCGGCCAGTCCAATATTCAACACCAAAATATTTCCTTAATAATACCGATGCTAAGAGTATTCGATGAATTTCAGAATTCAGCGTTCCAAATTCAAATTAATTTCTCTCCCTAGTGATTTTACAATATTATTTGTACTAGTGTTCGCCCAGAGGTCGCAATTCATTTATGTTTTAACTTAATTAGGGTTTATTTGTCAAAGATTATATTATATACACAGAACAGTTTAAAGAGATTATATACCTCTATAATGTATGTATTCAAGCAGTAGTGTGTGTAATATTTATTTTAATTAATTTAATGTATTTATAAGGCATTTTATATAAGAATAATAGCTTTATGCACCTCTTTTCCATGTAAACTTTTTCTGTGTTAAATTTATAGTTCATCGGCTCGCATATTTTTTAAAAAGGGGTGTGTATATATAATATATCATTAAGAGAAAATTTTAAAGAAATAAACATCTTGACTGTTGCCTCTCAATATATTCTTGATAATGTTATGTATGGACAATTTACTAGAAACTGTCACACCATAACGTTAACACCAGGAACAAACATAAACTTATAATGCCTACTACTCGGCTATGTCGAGTTAGTGAACCTTTTGTGGGGCGATGTATATGCTTTTACAACAAGATCCCATATAATGTTCAAAACAAATGTATTACGAAATTCAAAGAAGTGTTAAAAAACGTTTGTGTGGTAAAGGTTACTATAACACAAATGACTTTCTTAATAATACCACAGATTGGGAACTGAGCGACCGTCCACAGAATTTGAATAAAAATATTTGAATTTGAATACCACTGTGTTTTGAAAGGAAATAATGACTTGCTTAACTTCGATATTTCGCGACATAAAGTTAAACATTTTCGGGCAGGAGATAATACAAAAAATAATAAGCTCGCTACATTGAGAGACAAACTAATCATATTGTGTCCGTTCAGGTCATAAGGGCTTGTTTGACCTTCAAGCTCACATTTTCAGATAGAAACACCGCACACACTGAATATAGTTAGACAATCCCATTAGAGCTACTTTTAATGGTAATTGAATTCTTAACCCTTCACATTCTAATCTAAAAACTCAGTCAAACTATTTCTTTATCTTTTCTTTATTAAATTAGCCCTCTGAAGTTTTATGTCTGCTCGAAGGCTAGCACTGGCATGAGTAATTACTAATCGTAAAAGTTTATTAGGTGTGTCAGGAATAGTTTTATAGTGTGTTCTCGGGCGACATGGCTCAATACAGTATTTAGTTGCTAAGATGTCGGGGTCTGTTTTATAGTTTTGAATATTTTTTATATAAAAATGATTTAAGTTTTCTTTAGTGTTAATTCCGCCAATATTTGTCTTTAAAACAATTCGACACGTGTTTCGCCTCTACACGAGGCAACCTCAGGACGTGTTGTCTCGCCAAAATCTGGCACGAGACTGAAATATGATAATTATGGATTTCCGCAAAGTAATGCCTAATTCAATAAATTTTAGTTTTTTATATCTCAACTGGCCTCAACGTTTAAAGCACTGTATTGCAACCAATGGAGACCACTACGAATAAACCTAATATTGAATAATACTTTAGATTGTTTTATATTTATATACTAGCTGGCCCACCAAACGTTGTATTGCCATATAAAGTAGTAAAAAAAAAATTAAAATTTTTAGGGTATAAAAATAGATAAAACATACATAAAATTTATCGTACTACAACTCTGTTGCGTGTCTGTGGATGGATTAGAATAATATTAAAATTGCGATACAAAAGTAAGTGTTGATCGTAGACGGATGAAAATTTGAAGTTGTATGTATTTTTTAATATTGAATCATAACTAAATAAATTAAAAAAAAATTAATGTCAAAAAATTAAAAAAAACATTGGGGTGGACTGGACTACCCTTAAGATTTAGAGGGATGAAAAATAGATGTTGTTCGATTCTCAGACCTACCCAATATGCACAAAATTTCATGAGAATCGGTCTAGCCGTTTCGGAGGAGTTTAACTACAAGCACCGCGACACGAGAATTTTATATATTAGATTAAACTAACACACTGTAAAAATAATGAAAGTTATTTGCAATAGACAATTTTTTTCCTTTGATTCAGTATTTATGGCGAGACAAAGTAATTGGTGGTTTTATCATATAAAGCGATGTGGATGAAATTTCAAATTTAGATCCAAACATTTTTAATCAATGTTGTATTGTACGAGATCTACTATAGTCGTAGGAACAGGTTCAAATAACTCAGCGGGTCTTTGCATTTTGTATTGCAATTGCATTAGGTACATAAAATATTGAATTGATGAAATAATATAGTATCGAACGCCCCATTCCAATTCTAGTTACGGCGATAATAGTTTATTTTATTACAAATGCGACGATTTATGTATTATTTCCGACTTCATAAACGTTTTCAAACTTTTGTAACTTAAATTATAATTTGATTTATTAAACTGTCAAACGCGTCAACCTCATTTCAGTTTTGATATATCGATTGTATTTTTTTTTGTTATAATTTAATTTATTTTAGCAATTTTTTCGCACTCAAACCACAGTTTCATTTACGAAAAAACTCACGCGTAATTTTAAAATGGGCAAACGGCTCTTTTTCAACCGCAACAGCGAGCGCCAAGATACTACTGTTCCCGCATGAGTTATACAAAGTATTTTATGTGAGACTGATCTTTGCTACACTAAAAGGAGATTGAAACGCTTCCATACATTTCTGGGCCCAGGTGATAACAAGATGAAAGTAGCACCATTTAAAAGATAACATTTAAATAATCCAGAATTGAATTTTGCAAGATTTGTCAATCTAGGAGCTGAGTAATCGAAGATATAAAAATGAGTTTATGTCTTAAACTATATGTTGACAGCTCATCTATTGTATTCAACGCCTAGCTGCTAAGGATTTATCACATACTTATATTAGATGGGTACCAATCTTGTTTTTTGTTTTAGATAAAAAAATACCTACTTATCTACGTATACCTATTTACTACTGTAACGACATTTTTTTGCATTATATTATAAGACAATTGGTAATTAGATAATATAATATAGTATACCTAAATTAAAAGATAGTTTTATTTGCTCAGATAAGAATAATATATACTCATTAGCTCATACATGAACTGTAAAACAGACTGCTAGAGACAATTACTTTCCTTGGAATTCAATTGGGTAGGTAGTTAGCAAGTAGGTAAGTCAACGAGTACAACAAGAAACGAAGTGACAATGACGAATTAACGAAATGATCTGTCAGACTGTCATTGTCAAAGTGATGTGAGCGTTGAGGAACAAGGATTTCACTAGTATCGTTTTTTTATGTAAATCGATTTATTGATAGTAAAATAATTGCTCAGATCCGTTTTTTCCTGAGAAAAGAATATGTTTTATTTATAATAATAATTCGAACATAAACTATGCACTTTACTAATATTATTGAAATAAAACAACTGGATCTTAATGTTATTTTATTCGATTAGATATTCATTCGATTACGTCATTCTAATCGATTTTCTTTATTGTAATGTTTTTTCGGTTTGTAGATTGCAAAATGAGCTAGTTTTTTGTATTTTACATCAGAAAATTATATCCTTTTTTTTAAAGTATATTTCAACTTGTTAACCATCGGGCCGAAAAGTGCCATTCTCCTTTTAGCAATTCTATTGAATTTCGAAACGCATATATTTTTACCACAGACAATTCATGATTTTTGCAAACGAAAGTTCAATCTAGGTCTCAGACTAATAAGAAAGAAGAAGAAGTTTTATTAACCTCAGTTGACTCATATCTGTTGTTACTGAGAGAAAAGAAAATGGATGTATCACGTGAATAATTTATGCGCTAGTGTGCTACAGTATTCAGTTCCGGAATATTTATTGTTCTAGTTGAATAGAACTTTCATATACTTTCATATATTATTCAAATTCAAATATTTTTATTCAAAATAGGATTATATTATATCTAATTCCCTACAACTAGCATCACTTTTTTGAGTCTTGTGTTCTTTTTACATGCTTTTTATTAGCTTAACCTTTATGTATGTTTGTTTGTAACAGACGCGTTTTAGGCGCGATTTTGCCCCTTTTTTAAAACTTCGTAGATTTATCGAGGACCGATGACAATACATTAATTTGATAAATTATTCCATTTTTTAATTTGCAAAATAAGATTTTTGTTAATTTATATAATTTTTTCATCAATCGTCGATAAGGCAGGAATTGATGTTCATTTTAAATTTCAACCATTATCTTTTCAAGCAGTGTTTTTTTAGTTAATTTTTTTTACTATTATTTATTGGTATACTAGCTGACACGGCAAACGTTGTTTTGTTTTGCCATATATAAATTAAGTACTCCGCGCCCACTCGTATCAATTGTCATATGATGAAATGTCATTGATTGAATTATTTGTATTGTGAATATATTAGTAGTTCCAATTCAAAAATATATATTCCAGATAAGTAACCAACTAATATTTACACTAAAACCTTCTCCGAAACAAACTGCATCTTATTGTATAAGTATTACTCCGATCGGTTCAGTAGTTTTCGCAGTGTAGCCGAACAAAAATGCCGGTTCTTCTTTTATAAGTATAAATGACCGAACATTTAACGTTTATTATATCTGAGATGTACTGAAAAGGGCTCTGGTCTGGTCTGGAAAAATGGAGTAACTAAACTAACTAAACTACGTTTATTTTAGAAAAAAATCTAATATTTTAGAAAAATAAAGTAATGTTGCAATGTCTAACAAACGGTCTAACTCTAAAAATAATTTATATGGCAAAACAACGTTTGCCGGGTCAGCTAGTTAGAAATAAAAGTAGGGTGAAAACATCATTGAGCAAACAATAGCGCCCGTTCTCGTTCTCGAATAGGCAGAAGTGATAGTGTGTATGTAACAAACATTATCTTTCTTAGATACCTTAATACCAATTACTTTAATAATATTTGATTTGTTCAAAAAATTGCGCAATGTCAATCAATCCAGTTTTCTTAATAATAGCAAATTTTCACTTAATTACCATTAATCAATATCTTTAACGATAATTTTACTCACAAAATGTTATAAAATCAAAAGATAAGCGTGTAGAAACTTATTGCTTTGGTTGTAAGAAAACTGACTCCTCATTATTATTCTCAATCTCATTATATATATTATTCTAAAAATGACACATACCTTATTAAAAGTTAGTTCAAATTCTATCGCGTGTATTCTTGTTCGTGTATCGTTAATTAAAAGTTTATCGGACGTTGAAGCGACAAGCATCCCTCAATCCGCCAAATGAACAATATAGCTATGTCAAACATTAACTTTTATTATTGACTAACATCTTCCCTTCGAGGTCGTTTGCATGAGGTCTTTTTCCATGTAAAAAAACACGGCGAATCGTCGAAAGGATTGCGTCGATTCGCGACGAAAACTTCATGTTTTTGAGTTTTTTTTTCCAGAACTATAACGGAATGATGTGAGCAGATTATTCGATGATTATAACGATATTCGTCAGAGATATTTTTTAGGATGAATACAACCATTATAATGTGCTATTTTATACGTTTGTCCAGCGGAACATATAGCCTTAAAGTGCACTACAGAGCTTATTACCGAATGTATGGCCAATATATATTAAAAAAGTAATATTAAATATACAAAATCGATTCACTTCAATATATTTTTATACCAGTATTTGAATAGTAACATAATTAAAATATCTATTTAATGTACAAACAATCATTCTATATAAGGCTAGAGGTTCCGGGGTCCGAATCCCGGGAAAACATTTATATGATAAATATGAATGTTTGTTTCCGAGTCATGCTTGTTTATAAGTATTTATGTATATTTAAGTAAGTATATTGTATTAAAACTATCGTTGTAAGATGATTTGTGGAAGAGTGTGTCAATATTATTTATATATATATATATATATATTAGGAGGCTTTTACCAAATCTGGCATTCGTACAGATGAAGCAAAGAAGTAAACTAACCAAAATAATTTACCGTTTAGAAAATAATTACAAGAAATAAGATAATCCTGTATTTAAGCAAGGAGTTAAAGAAGCTTTAATGTTATTTTTTAAATTACAACCTAAACTAGAGTAACAATGATTATCGAAAAACGGTAAAGATCTAAACGCGAAGATATGAAAGAACTTGCAAGTTGGCAGTCATCCAAAGAATAACATGAGCAAAGAAGCGACCGCTGTCACTCTGTGAGTACATTAACTGCCTCTTGGCTTGAGTGTTTGTGGTCTTCTATTTGATTAGACTGACAAATGAAACTTGAGAGCTCTCCGGATCAACATGTAACTGCCAGAGAAATCTACTGTTATTACTCTGTGGCTATTTGAATTATATTATTGTATTCCCGAGAGATAAACTCATTATAGTTTAGTTACACAGTGACTTGTATACTTACGGCCGTTTTAAATAACCTATCTATCCTTAGTTTAACTTACTAGACGTAGACAAATGTATCCTTTTACGCTTACGTACATTTCAATAACCTATTGAGAGATAGCATTGGACTATAACTATATTGGACATAACTATGGATAGATAAGATCTTGTCATTAAACTGTGACAGCAATGTATCCATAAGATAAACTAAAGATAGATAGGTTATTGGAAACGGCCGTAAATATATATACATAGTTGATCGAAATCCTACTACAATAGTTCAGATTATATTATATGCGTGCTTGATTTTATTCCGAAAAATCTTTTCGTGGAATGGAAAGCTGGTCTGAATAGGATAGCATAAAACTAGTCCATTTTCAGTTTATTAATTCATAAATTTTAAGAACAGAGTTCGGCGGATGGCCGTGTATATCAATTTTAATTATTCTTAATAATATAAAGTTTAAACAAAGGTATATTAGAATTTTTCTAGAAACTGTGATAATTAACACTAGCACAAGGAACAAACACCAACTTGTTATGCCTGCTGCACGGTTAAGTGAAGTTAGAAGTATTTTGTTGGGCGATGAACATGATCTGAGACAAGGTATAAATAATGTGTTACGAATATTATAAGACTTGTTAGAAAACTTTTATCTGGTAAAAGTTACTATAACATAAATTACTTTCTTAATGACACCACACCTTGGGAAAGCGCCCTCAGGCTATTTAATCAATACATTTTAACGTAACGAAATTATTATAATTAAAAAAGAAGCCTGCTGAGTTTCTTGTCCCCGTCCTTCATGGTTGCTATCAACCATCAAATACTATTATTTGATGTTGAGTTAGTGTTTTAAAATCTTATTTTGTACCAGCTGCACAAGTAAAAATAATTAATTTGATACATTTAATGCGGCGAGTCTGACCATTTTTCTGTGGGGTTGGTGAGTGACGCGTCGCCATTATAAATGACACTATTAATAAAGCTGAATTAGTATATACTATATATAGTACATCTTCTTTCAGACTGAAAGAAGATGTTGTGACAAAAATTGAGAAAGGTATGCTGAGATGGTTTGGACATGTCGAGAGAATGAATGAAGAACGATTGACGAAGAAAGTGTATAAGGCCAGTGTGAATGAAAGTGTTGGAAGGGGTAGACCTAGGCGGACGTTTCAAGATCAAATCAGGGACGTCTTGGAAAAAGCCCAGGTCAAGAGTACCCTAAACTGGAGAGCATGTATGAAAGGAATAATGAAAGGGGACGAAGCGAAACAAGTATGTAAGGATCGTAGCAAGTGGAAAGAAGTGGTCTCTGCCTACCCCTACGGGAAAGAGTCGTGATTTTATGTATGTATGTATGTATATATAGTATAGAATTGTGTGTAGTATAGTATAATAGAGTTTAGTGTAGTGTGGCATAGTATAGTATCAGCACAGAGTAAGGATGAATACTTACTTATGTATTAGGATTGATCATTGAATCGACAACGTATATTTTAAAATCTAAGAAATAGTTTTTTTTTTTTTTTTCAAAATATTGAAATGTTTACCTGAGTAACAAAAATTTAAATAAAATACTTTTTCATGCTTTAGCAATTGTATCGCACGTAATGGAAAAGGCTTCTCTAAGACTTCATTCATACCCAACACTTTACTGCAATGACTTTGAAATTGATGTCTTTAAATGAGATTGAGATGAGATTTTTGAGTTTCGCCGAGGTAGAGGAGCATAATGATCAAAACTGATTATTCAATAAAATAGTTGTTAGATATCCTCTTATTCACTGTTTTACTACATCTAAATGATCGTCGCTGCATTTAATAATTTTAAAAACTTCGATAGTATTTATAAAATTAAATAGAAATTATATAGAATAATAGTCTACCACCTTAGGTTAAGGACTGGTCTCCGCTACGTACTACATAGATATCGCACTACGTAAAAACAAAAGCTTAACTAACATACGCTTCGTGCTATTTTAAATTGAAATTAATAAAATACAAAATACTTACTGATGATATGTGATGCCAGTCTTATTCCTTGTACTATTATTTTAACAAAGTTTTACTACGCAACCCAGCATTTTAGTTTCGATTAGCAAAGTTTAACAGAACATGTGGCACGTCAACGTCATACATTGTTCGAGACTGGCTCGAGTACGCCCACTTGGGCGTATAATTAGTTGCCGCACTTTGCGACTACACCTGCTTTATCTAATTGGTGCGCAGCGCAGACCAATCCTTAATCTAAGTCTACCACATTACCAAAGAATTTTACTAAACAAATTTAATCATCTATCCATCTATACATATAAATAAAATTGGAGTGTCTGTTTGTAATATTGAAATAACCATTTTTTACTACTTGTAAATGAATATGTATACACCAAAATAACATTTGTACAATTTTTGTCTATCTGACTGTCTGTTTGTTCGGGCTAATCTCTGAAATAGCTGGACCTATTTTGACGAGACTTTTACGGGGCAGGTAGCTGATGTAATAAGGAGTAAGGCTGTGTTTTTTTTTTACAAAAATAAAGTAATTTTGCAATGTATAAGAAACGGTCTAACTCTAAGAATAATTTATATGGCAAAACGACGTTTGCCGGGTCAGCTAGTAAATGATTCATTAAAAAATTATGCGCAGTAAAATGTCACACTTGTCAGACTTCTCGGTAAATAATTTCAGCAAAGGCCTCTGGGTAACCTTGAACCTAACTTACACGTACATAATAATATTATGTTGTACTATCCTGGCTTTATCGTCTACTGTAAGGAGGAAGCAATATGAAACTGTGTAAGCTGATTAAAATTTATGTAATAGCTAAGTCATATTCAAATTTATATTCAAAAAAGGATTTAAAATCACTCACTCATTTAGTCAGTCTGCCTCAGACCTGAGAATAACGGGTGCAAGAAACTCAGCGGGTTTTTATTTTAATAAAATTTCGTTACAAAATTATATCAAATTAACGCACTATTTATTATCTAGGTCGTAAAGCGAAGAAAAATTTAAAGAAATAAACATTTTGACTATTTCATCTCAATATATTCTTGATTATGTTCTGTATGTTCATAGGCATATTAGCAAATTTTCTAGAAACTGTGTTAAACATGATGTTAACACTAGTAATAAACATATGCCTGATACTCAATTTAGTCGAGCTAGTATGCCTTTTGTTGGGCGATGCATATGCTTTTACAACATGATCCCAGAGATTGTAAAAAACAAATGTGTTACCAAATTCAAAGAATTGGTTAAAACGTTTGTGTTAATGGTTATTGTAACATGAATGGAGCGACCGCATTGGCACCCACTACAATAAGTAATTTAAAATCCTATTTTAGTAAAACATTTTAATTTAATTCGTAGTTTGATGCTACATTGTAAGTTGTAGCATGGGTGGACGACGTTGCTACGAAACACGTAGCACCCTTGTAGCTGCCGCGTAGGCCGTAGATACGATCGCAAAAGTAGGGCAACACGTTAAAATGCCCGCTATATAACCAATGAGTAGATGTTAAAACCATTCAGGTCTAGGTCACAACTAATTTAGGTCTCCTACATTTTAAGACGTGAATTATTTAGAAGCAGTGCATCTATTTCCACCCTCTTGAATAAATTTGAATATAGAAATACAATAATTTTAATGATTTGTCGCCCTAGATACCTAAACATTATTTTGAAGATGTATTTAGTCAGCAATTAATAGAATTTCATTTATAATATTTTAAGAAATCAATTTATATATTAAATAAATATTGTAAATTTAACGAGTTGAATAAATACAATATTATTCTGATGAATATTCTCCTCCATCAAATTGATAACTCCAAAGTGTAATAAATCTGAAATTCAGTAAGTTTGAGATAAGTATGAGAAATTGTTCCATAAATGATAATCCACCATAACCATCACCTAAGAGAAACAAGACAATAAGTAAATGCGGTTTAGGTTTTAATCTAATATATTATTTACTTCATACGTCTAGGATATTTTCGTATCATACGGTAATAACTCGATTTGTTTTTTGAATAGTGTTTGAGAACCCTTTTCTAAATTTTTACTGAGAGTTGAACAGAGCATACAAGATTAATTTATCAACAATAAGTCTTTCGAGCGGTTGGCATAGTTGAAATTGCGCTCGCACGGAATGCGAGAGGTCGCGGGTTCGAGTCCCGCATCGTTCATAATTTTTTTTTTCAAGTTTTGTGTAATTAATCCCAGGAGTGAGGGTTATCACTTCAAAAATATAACAAATTGTTTCTCTTTGGAACGGAGGTACCGAAGGATACTATATTAATAGTGCAAATTAGGGATTTTGTTCTAGCAACTAGAATTTATTTATAATATTATTTAAACATAAAAATCCTTCCTTACTTAATCAACAAGTCTATTTTAAGTAGTTGTACTATAAAGTATACACATACCTATTAGCTCTAATCTAGGAAGAAAAAAAAAACTAAAAACTCATCAACAATGGTCAATCAATCTAAGATCAGAAAACATTTATGTCCTGTCATTTACAACAAAAAATAACATTTCATTTGAACCGCCGTTATCGATACCGCAAAACACTAAAGCACTTAGATTTATGAGCTCAAATTTCACCATAACCAAACGTATTTCCTGTGAAAATATAGTAATAGCTTCGTGGTAAACACAACAAAAATTCCACAGTCGTTACAAAACTCGGGTCGGGCATGCCGAAAACAAACTTAATACTGAAAAATTGGAACAAGGTCAAACGCAGTAAAGCTTGTGCACTGGCCTGCTGTTTATAAAATCGATACAGAAAGAATCATATTAAAACTACAAAGAATTGGTTCGTTCACCTCAAATCGAATCAGCTTGTTCGAATTGTTCGCAGCAGCTCGACGGAATACTCGAGGCGTGTCTTGTTAATATGAAGAGAGCACATTCACAAGTATATCTGTATGTATAGATGTACTGACACTGCACATGTCTCACTCACGTATACATCTTTAACACTGAAGACAATATATTGACGCGGCGTGCTTTATTTCTATGTTTTAATTCGTGATGACGTCGAGCTGATAAATTTACACATCGATTCTATTAATCGAATCGTAATTTTGCCTTCAATAAATGGTGTTTGTTTTTTCTCGATTTCTTACTTTGTGGTGTGCTTTTTCTATAGATTGATTAAAACATTTTAAATAAATATTTTAAAAGGACAAAAACACCTATTGCTCCGCGTTCGAAGTACCTACGCTTAGTGGGCTTGCTTTCTGAGCATTCTTTTTGTAATTTTGTAGTTTTTTTTTAATGAAATATAATGGACGAGACTAGCAGGGCGTACAGCTGATGGTAATTGATACGCCCAGCCCATTACAGTAAAGTGCCGCTCAGGATTCTCGAAAAACGCCAAAAATTCTGAGCGGCACTACAATTATTGCGCTCGTCTCCTTGAGACATAACTAATGTGTTGGATGTGTTGTTTTAATGGCAATAGTTGATAATCGTGGTGTCCTCTACTTCTAATAGTGATTATATAATCTGTCTCGCAACACATCGTATCGTACAGAGGCAATCATTTTGAATTTCGAGTGCAAATCGAGAGCAGTTCCAAATTCAAAGTAGAGTTTTCGAGATTACGAGTAACAGCAATCATTCACGATTAATTTAACTTCAACAGAATTATTCTTTTATTATATCACGTTGAAATTATTTTTGGGTTTAGAGGAAAATAATTGCGATATGATATTATTGTTATTAAACAATAATGTAATAATTATTACGTTCGCTGTTTGTATTATTGCCTAATTAAATAGCTTACTTACCTGTCTTTGTTGTGCTAGTCTTAAAATGTGCAACACTTTAGTATGGTAAATATCAAGCCCATTGGTATTAATTACATATTAATATATAGTTAATGCCAGTGCCAGGCTCCTTTGCACAGGATGCCGGCTAGATTTTGGCTACCACAACAGCGCCTATTTCTGCCGTGAAGCAGTAATGTGTAACCATTACTGTGTTTTGGTTTGAAGGGCACCGTAGCTAGTGAAATTACTGGGCATATTAACAACTTATGTCTCAAGGTGACGAGCGCAATTGTATTGCCGCTCAGAATTTTTGGGTTTTTCAAGAACCCTGAGCGGCACTGCATTGAAATGGGCAGGGCGTATTAATCACCATCATCTGAACGTCCTGCTCGTCCTGTCCCTTATTGTCACAAAAAAAAACACTTCACGAACTGCTATGCTCCACCGAAACCTATTTGATATATTAAAAATGTCATTTTATATAAATAGTGTCAAATCATTTGACTTTTACATAGATACATTTTTTTTCTGCCTTAGACTACTCGTTTGTTACTTAGAACATTTATACGTATAGATAGACTGTGACAGCTGCGAAAACGTCGAAAATAATTGAGATTGACTGTTAACCTCTATTTTTATCAATGCATGCACACTACCACAAATGTCACCATGTCACTAGAGTTACCAACCCTACTATATAATATATATATATAATAAATATATCTTACTGTATTAGGGGCCCGACTACTATATCTCTGAAAAAGGTATATAGCAGGTGAAAGCACTATATATCTGTACATAAAAACCCATTATTGAACAGTTGAAGTTAAATATTTTCTATTTCTAAAATGAATTACAGTGTTAATAATAATAGTGGTACTACTAGACACTACTACAGTCGAAGAATGGCAACAAGGTATCAAGATAATAAGTGATGCAGATTTCACAAAATTCAAAAAATATTCTTTAAAGAAATAAAGTAGGTAGTAGGTACCTATTTTGAAACCTACTATATTTTTTTTTCATCTTTTCGTTATTGACTATTTTTCGTGGGTAACAATTTTAAAACTACTGTTACTGACCGACAAAGAGTTTGCAAACCTACTTGTCACGCACACTATAGTAATAAAGCTGGCCTGTTTTCATCGGTTGCTAGCAGCAAGAGGCTCTATCTAGACACATAAATTATGTAAGGTTTATTATCCATACATACTTCGGACTTAATAATATCCCCTAAAAGATCCGGCGACAAGATTTTAAAATAAATAATTATTTTAATAAAGTTACCTTCAATTAGCTACAAGTTCCTTTTATTCGGATATGAGAATCTGATATATAAAATTCTCGTGTCGCGGTGTCTGAAGTTAAACTCCTCCGAAACGGATTGAACGATTCTCATGAAGTTTTGTGTGCATATTGGGTAGGTCTGTGAATCGAACAACATCTATTTTTCATCCCCCTAATTGTAGTAGGTAGTCCACCCCTATTTTTTTATATTTTTATATGATCCAACATTAAAAAATATATACAACCCTTAGTTTTCACCCTCTACGATCAACACCTATTCTTCTATCGCGATTTTAATATTATTCTATTACATCCACAGGTACTCACTAGAGTTGCAAGATGGCAATCGAATTTAATGATTAATTATGATAAATTTTATGTACATTTATATGTATCTATGTATGATAAATTATAATATATAATTTGGTAGGTCTGCGAATCGGTCGTCATCTATTTTTAATACCCCAAAAATTTTTATTATTTAATTTATTTTATTACTTTATATGGCAATACAACGTTTGCTGGGTCAGCTAGTAATAAATAGAAATACCTTAATAAAGTGCAGCACATTGTTAGACTAACACAACAAAACAGGTAAGTAACCTAGTTAATTAGGCAAGAATAAAACAAACAACAAACGTAATTAAGATCTATATAGCTAGTGCTAATTACTCGGCTTCTTTCAACTTCGTGTATCGATATGTAATATCATAATAATAATCGATATATAATTCGAATAAATTACTATAATACTTTTTTTCTTAGTATAAATATAAATCTCTCTGAAGGGTTTTAACTTAAGCCTCTCAAATACTTATAAGTCTGCTGATAAGTTAACAAAATTATTATATTCAAATTCAAATTCAAATATTTTTATTCAAAATAGGATTTAAAATCACTTATTGAACGTCAAAATCTACCACCCATTTAAAAGAGACTGCCTCAGACCTGAGAAGAATGGACGCAAGAAACTCAGCGGGCTTTTTTTTAATATAAAATATGGATTACAATGTAATATCGTACAATAAACATTTATAATTAAAGAGCCTGAGGGTGTTCGCTTTATTCCCAGTCCGTGGTGTCATTAAGAAAATCGTTTATGCTATAATAACCTTTCCCACACAAACGTTTTTAACAATTCTTTTCAATTTCGTAACACATTTGTTTCATACATTTTCTGGGATTATGATCCCAGAAAATGTATGTAGAAACATATACATCGCCCAACAAAAGACTTACTAACTCGACCCAACCGAGTAGTAGGCATAACAAGTTTATGTTTGTTCCTCGTGTTAACATTATGAATGTCACAGTTTCTAGAAAATTCCTCAATGTGCTTATGAACATACAAATCATTATCAAAAATGTATTGAGAAGCAACAGTCAAAATGTTTATTTCTATCTACTCTCAACCTCACGAAAAACTTATATTTTTATGAAGTATGTGTGTTAAATAAAAAACATAAAAGACATCGAAATATCAATTAATTACATTATAATATTATTTTATTTTCAAACTAACTAAACGGTGAAACTACTATGTTAATCTGTCAAACGTCAAAATCATATTGTAAACAATACCGAAAAGAGCAAACAAGATCTCAAAACTATTCGTAAGCAAAAATAATCTATTACAAATCGAATTAATATAATTTCGATGAATTTTACTACATAGTATTGTGCAAATTATTTACAATTGCTACTAATTAATAACTTTGCCTCAATAAGTAATACTGTCATTGGCTCACCGACAATCCCGGGTTACAGCCAGCAGTCAAAGAGTTCTTCCTGAACTTGGGGATGCACACTTGCATAGAACTTTTACCCTTAGGAGGGCCCGCACACCCGTACTCATCACTCCTGTCGTTTCGGGTCAAATTTATATTATTAGTATTATTTACTTTCACCAATATATTACAAGTCTGCGATGCGATTTGAAAGAGCCCTTCCTCTAAGTTTCTCTTGTTATTATACTGTCTATTGAAATGTAAATAGTCCCACCATGAAGGCATTTTATTTTAAAACTCCGCGGGTGAATTTTCGCTTTTGGAGCGTGTGGCCGCTTTGAAATGAGACGCAGGTTTGACGGTACGCTAAGTGATGCCGTATGCGAGGAGTTGCGCGGTCTAGAACCGAGTAGTACAAAAGCCAGTGTATTGGCGGTATTTTATTGTAGTTCTGAGTCAATATAGAAAATTGGTACAACGCACATTGTTCTAGTATTCCCCAGAGCAAATGGAAGTCATGAATATACCAGTTAAAAGGTGGGCACGCAATGCACATGTGAGTTAGTGCATTACTTCGATAAACATACAAGCTTGATATAAACACGCCAGGTGTTGTCTTGCAATGTTGTCTGTGTAAATAAAATACATAGAAGCTTTAAGGGTAAATTATACACTTTTATAATAAGGTCCCAGTCACTGTTCAGGCATGATCCATGAACATATTTAAATGTTTTATTAAAAATAATTGTTAAAAAAACTAAAAAAATACGCTTTTATAGACAATAAATAAGCGTGGGATGTATGGTATCAATAGTTATATTTTATGAACAGAAATGAGTACAAGTGTTATTTTGAAAATATCCTGAAAAGCACCCCACGCTTTTTTTTACAATAAAATCATTTTTTCTTACACTATTTTTAATTCAAATTTATTAAGATTTATTTTCTATTTCATTAGTGGGATTTCCTATAAAAGCGTATTTTTTTAGATTTTTTAAACTATTATTTATTTTTCATTTTTTAGTTTTTTTTTGTTATATTGAATTGTAATCGGTCCTTAATAAGTATGCCAAATTTCGAGTTAATCCAACGTTTTGAAGGGGGTCAAAATCAAAGTTCAAAGATTCCATTACGTATATTAACATACGTATGAAGCTAATAAAAGCGTATTAAAAAATGGGACTGTCGTAAATCCTACTACTCCACAGCTATATCTAAGTGAACGGACAGCCTGGGACTAGATTATGATATTTTATAGCAATAACAATGACAGTACAGTATTGTATATTTTATTAAAAAGAGCGCAAAAAAAGAATTTTGAGAATTTCTTGCGCGGCTTCTTCTCTCTCAGAGCGCCATTTGGTTTCGAAGCGGTGGTAGTGTTTAAAGTGACATCAAAAAGAATTCTAAAGGAATCCATTACATATGAGAAAATAAATGCCTTTTGCGTTTCATTTATGAAAATAAGGGACGAGACGAGCAGGTCGTTTAGCTGATGGTAGTTGATACGCCCTGCCCATTAAAATGTAGTGCCGCTCAGGATTTTTCAAAAAACCTAAAAATTCTGAGCGGCATTGCAATTGCGCTCGTCATGTTAAGACATAAGATGTAAAGTCTCATTTGCCCAGTAATTTCACTAGCTACGGCGCCCTTCAGACCGAAACACAGTAATGTTTGAGAAGACGAGTGAGTCAAGATCTATCAGCCTCTAATAAAAGGTGGATACATAAAATACGATGATAAAAATATAAAACTTTTTGAAAAACAATCAATATTGTCTACTTAAGATTTAGGTGTTTATACCTACTTTGTACCAAGCCTATTTTAATAAGATTATTATTAAACTTTGACTAAGCAAGTGAAAAATTACAAGCTTTACGCTTTCATGCTTCTTGCCTTTCTTATTTATATTCTTGAATTTTTGCACACACATTACAGAAGAACAGAAAGGTATGAAGGATATATTTTATTAAATATTCAAGAGCTTCCGAGGAGCGCAACGCGAATTTAACGCGGTCGATGTCTCGGGCAGAACTGATGCAAATTCGTAATTTTAACTTTTACAAATTTGAAATAAATAGCAGAGTAGTCGCGTTGCATAATATTTTAACGGTACATAGTATTTCACGAGTCTCAACAATATCTAATTAGAATAGAAATAGTTTTGAGACGAACCATTCCACAAGTTCAAATGGTGCTATCACGTGCGCTTTAATATTTCCACGACCCCTATAGCCGAGTGGTTAGTGACCCTGCCTACTGAGCTAGAGGTCCCGGGTTCGAATCCCGGTAGGTGCAAACACTTATATGATGAATAGGAATGTTTGTTTCCGAGTCATGGATGCTTATATGTATTTATGTATGTTTAAGTATATTGTATTAAATATACCATTGCCTAGTTTGGTGCAAGATAATTTTTGCAAGAGTGTGCCAGTATAAAAAAATATAATTTCGTTCTTTAATGAAAGGAGGAAAAGCGAAGGTATGGGTCACACCAGAAATTTCATTAGAGTGTTAGTGCCGGCCATTTAGGTGTTTGCACTTGCAAGGAACCCAAGATAAAGCAACAAAGATTCTATTCCATTAAAAAAATATTAAAGTAGGTATTGAATGTCTTATCCATTAAGAGAACCAGAGTCACTGACATAGCGCAGATAATTACGAAATTGCAGTGGCAGTGGGCAGGGCACATTTCACTACGGACAGATGGCCGTTGGGGCAGTAAATTCCTCGAATTTACTGCCCCGCAGTGTTCGTAGGGTTCGTAGGCGTAGTACAAGATGTAATGATGATCTGGTCAAGATGGCTGGAATACGTTGGATGAGGGCTTCGACCTATTGTAGTGGAGATCTATGGGGTAAGACTTTATCCAGCTTCAGTAGATGTCTTTCGATATGATATGAATTTTTATGTCTAACTTGGCAGTTGGCACCAACATTTAAATGCTGCAGAGAATATTAATTCTTTAATATAAATTTATCTTGTTTATAAAACATATATAATATGTACAGCGGTGGATTTACACTAGGGGCAGTTGGGGCAAGTGCCCAGGGCGGCAAATTTTTAGGGCGGCAAAATTTTGAAAGTAAAATAATTTTTTTTTAGTCTTATCAATGTTGCTCAATATAATTAATTAATTCTGTTAATTAATAACTTCTGGTTTAATTGATAATTCAAGAAATTCAATTTATCCATTGTGTGTAAATTATAATTTTGACACGTTTAGTAAAAATTAATAATAAAAAAATTTAATCAATATAATAATTTAAAATAATAACCGATTTTTTTATTTTCTGGAATTACAAAAAAAATAATTAGTATTTGTTTTGATAAAGTTTCTGCAATAAATTAGGTATTTTAGTTTTGAAAAATAAAATATATAAACTATAAGTTTAAGTAAAATTATTGGGGCGTATTTTTTTCCGGTGCCCAGAGGCGGCATTAAGTTTAAATCCGGCCCTGAATATGTAGAAGAAGTATTGTGCAAATAATGCTAAACGTCATATGTTTGAAGTCGGTACTTAAAAAAAAAAGTTTATTTTGTTTACGTTTCCACAGGTACTCAAGAATTTTCAGAAAACCCTTGAAATTCCAACCCCTTGGCAATTCAGTAGTTGTCTTAGTAAATATAGAAATAGTCCCCTGGTGTCGCTGGTAAATACGAAAGCCTAGGTACGTTTTCATAATACATGTCTACGTAGACTCGGTTTGAATGCCGTAGCACGCGATAAAACTTTACTTTTACGACCCCCGAGGGTTTCATGTGGCGGAAAGTCGTAATAATAATGTCCAACGCTTACTTGACAGTTTTCCCATCTTAATTTTTATATGCTTGTTTCGTTATAGCAAGCTGAATCATCCAAATTATATTTTGCCCATTTCTTGTATGACAACGTTCCATTATGTACATGTAAGTATTTACCTAATGACGACTTGCTTTTTGGAGCGAAGTTTGTATGTAGCAAAACATTATTGGTATGTGTTATTATCATAGAGGTCTTACTCATAGAAGAAGAAATTAGTGACTTTTGGTTGCTAGGACTACAAAGCAGTTATTACGTTATCATGCTTATAAAATGTTGTAATTAATTTATAAAGTTGTTTTCTTATATTAAATAATGGTGAATGCACTGATTTGCTCATAGTCTACTGCTGATACTCTGCTCTATCTCATATAACAGGTTATGGGCCCAGAAACGGGAATAAAAGAGAAAAATTAGTAATCACGTGCACATAGAACAATTGAAAAGAGAAAACTACGATACATGGAGGATCCATGCAAAAGCTGTACTATTAAAACTTGGCCTTTGGAGCTATGTTTCAAATAAAATTAAGAGACCAACGCGAGAAGGTGATGCATTGAATGACTATATGGAAAAAGATGAGTTAGCATTAGCCTGTCGTATTGTCCCGGAAACACCGCACAAGGAAGCTCATTCCATAGCTTTGTAGTACGAGGGAGAAAGCTCCTTGAAAACCGCACTGTGGAGGACCGCCACTTACAAGCTTACCTCAATCTTTTGAAAATTTTAGAATTGCAATAGAATCCAGGGATGATCTACCAGATCCAGACAACTTGAAAATAAAAATAATTGAAGAAGCTGAGGCAAGAAAAAATATAATAAATATATAATGAACAAAACTCTGAACAAGAGGCGCTGGATAGTAGACAACGTGGCAAAAATAAAAACTTTATTGTTAAATGTTTTAAATGCAAAAAGAAAGGACACAAAGCTCATGAATGCTGGTCAAAAGTGGACCGAGTTAATAAAAATAATGCAAATCTACATATGTTGCTTAGAAGAAATATGCCTAAATACGTCTGATAATAAAGAAAAAATTAAGAAATGGTGTCTTGACAGCGGATGTACGTCACATATGAGTCATGAATTGAAAAGATTCATTAATATGGACAAAGCTGATAACAAATCTTTATGGTCAGCATCAGAAAACTGTCTTGCACAAATCGAAGGACGAGGTCCAGCAAAACTTTACACCTATAAAATACCAAATCTGAAACTAACTGAAGCCTTGTACGTACCATCGCTGACTACAAATCTAATGTCAGTTGGAAAAATAACAGACAAAGGTGGAACAGTGTTATTTAAACAAAAAAATGCTACCGTGATGCGAAACAATAAAATTCTGTTAAAAGCAGAGAGACATTCAGACGGTTTGTACTACGTTAAAGAAAACATAGAAGAGAAAGCTAATTACTGCGAAGCAAGCAAAATGCAGCAATGGCACAGAAATTTAGCACATCTAAATGAAGGACAAATGAGAATAGCACTGGATAAGAAAATTATGGAAGGCTTAGAATTCAATAAAAGTGGCACAGTTAAAGACTGTGAAGTCTGTGCTAAAGGCAAAGCAACAAAACTACCGTTTAATGCACCTAAAAATGAGCAACGTACAAATGAAAGATTAGAAATTGTGCATACTGATGTATGTGGTCCCATGAGGCAGCCATCGAAAGGGGGTTCCAAATACTTCATCACATTTACAGATGATTATTCAAGACATACAAGAGTATATACAATGAAAACTAAGGATGAAACTCTATCAAAATTTAAGGAATTCAAAAATGAGGCTGAAAGATTTACCAAAAAGAAGATAGTATGCTTACAAAGTGACAATGGGACAGAATATATTAACAATAATTTTGACAAATATTTGAAGGAGAATGGCATCAAAAGGAGGCTTTCCGCACCATACACGCCAGAACAGAATGGCTTAGCAGAAAGAAAAAATAGGACATTGCTTGATAAAGCTAGATGTATTTTGATAGACGCCAGTATGAAAGAAGTTTTTTTGGCTGAAGCTATTAATACAGCTAACTACTTGGCAAACCGTAGTCCTTGCACAAGTATTGATAGCGCGACTCCATTTGAAAAATGGGTAAAGAGAGTTCCGTCAGTAAGACATTTTCACATATTCGGAACTAAGGCGTTTGTACATAAAAATGGAAAGAAAAATGGAAAATTTGAAGCCAGAGCGACACCTGAATTTTTTTTAGGATATTCGGAAAATCACAAGGCATACCGGATTTTCAACCCAAAAACAGACCAGGTAATGATTAGCAGAGATGTCAAAATACTGGATCTTTTTATTAAAACGAGATCAAAGGAGAACAAAAACAAGATGTAGTTAATAAAAAGGAACTAGAAATTATATTTTCTCCTGAAAAAGAAAATGAAGAAGATAATAAAGATTTGAAAAAACATAAAATTGATGAAACTGACCAGGAATTGAACAATGATGAAATATTTGTTGACGCAAATACAGAAACAGATGAAATAGATCCGACTAGTTCTACTGATAAAAGACAGAGAAAACCACCAGCATGGCATCAAGATTATGAGATGGATGCTGAACAATCATTCTTCTGTGAAATAGACGAGAACATGGATGAATGGGAAGATGCAATAATAAGCGAGATTGAATCTCATCTTAAAAATAATACTATGAAAATTGTATACAGGAACGAAAGCAAAAATTTGATTGATAGTAAAATGATTTTAAAATATAAATATAATGCAATGGGAGAAATAGATAGACGAAAAGCACGACTTGTGGCGCGTGGGTTTAATCAGAAAGAAGGAATTGATTACACTGAAACATTTGCACTTGTTGCAAAAATGAGTACTCTTAGAATACTTATTGCACATGCAATTGAAAATAAATTTAAGTTATCCCAACTAGACGTGTGTATTGCATTTTTAAACGGCGATTTAGATGAACAAATTTATATGAAGAAGCCGAAAAATCTGGATAAATATTTAAAATACATAATTACACATGGAAAAGACGTAGAGTTGATTAAAAAAGCAAAAGAAACGCATTTAGATATAAATAGATATAAAAATAATGGGATATGTCAACTAAACAAAGCTATGGTTTGAAACAAGCAGGAAGACAATGGTTCTTAGTTACATGAGAAATTGTTGGAAATCGGATTTAAGAATTCTTCAGCGGATCCTTGCTTGTATATATTAGAAAAAGGAAGAGAAAAGCTGTTTGCAAACATTTATGTGGATGACTTAATACTAGCATATAAATCAGAAATGTTGTTACGAGAAGTCAAAACAAAACTGCAAAAAGTTTTTGAGTTACGAGATATGGGTTCAGTCCATCATTGCCTGGGCATACAATTCACCCATGTAGGGGGAGAAATAACATTTTCATAGGAGAATTATATTGAAAATTTAATAAATAAGTTCAACATGGCTGAATGTAAGCCAGTGTCAACGCCCATGGAGGCTGGTCTGAAACTGGAGAAGGGTAATGGACTCACAGAGATGGAGAATATACCATACCAAATGTTAATTGGATCTCTAATGTACCTCGCTGTAGCCACAAGACCAGATATAATGTTTGCTGTTAGTTATTTGAGCCAATATAATACATGTTTTGATAATACACATTGGCAAGCTGCAAAAAGGGTGATTCGTTATTTAAAAGGAACGAAGAATGTAACCATCAGATATAAACAATCAGGAATGGCACTAACAGGCATGGCTGACGCTGACTGGGCGGCATGTACCGTTGACCGTCGTTCATATACCGGTTATATTTTTAAGTATGGTGGTGGCCTTATCAGTTATGCATCAAAGAAACAAAGAACAGTGGCTTTGTCAACAGCAGAAGCCGAATATATGGCGATGACAGAAGCAACGAAGGAAGCTTTACACTTGAAATATCTGTTGGAAGATATTGGAGTTTTTCAACAAACTGTTACGATCTATAATGATAATTTGGCTGCACAGATGTTAGCAAACAATCAAATGACTGGTAAGAGATCGAAACATATCAGCATAAAGGAACATTTAACGGGATTGTGTCCAGAAGAAATTAGTGACCATCCGTTACAAGGACACAGAACATATAGAGGCAGACCTTTTTACAAAGGCATAACCACAACCAAGATTGTTAAAGCTTCTAAAGATGATAGGCGTCACTCAGACCTGAAGGTCATCGTGAGGGGGAGTATCATAGAGGTCTTACTCATAGAAGAAGAAATTAGTGACTTTTGGTTACTATGACTACAAAGCAGTTATTACGTTGTCATGCTTATAAAAAGTTGTAATTAATTTATAAAGTTGTTTTCTTATATTAAATAATGGTGAATGCACTGATTTGCTCATAGTCTACTGCTGATACTCTGCTCTATCTCATATAACAGTTATCTTCATGGTATCTTTTAACTCAGATCTTATCCTCATCGTAATTATTAACTCAGATCTTATCTTCATCGTATCTTTTGACTCAGATCTTATCTTCATCGTATCTTTTAACTCAGATCTTATCCTCATCGTAACTCTTAACTCAGATCATATCTTCATCGTAGCTCTTAACTCAGATCTTATCTTCATCGTATCTTTTAACTCAGATCTTATCCTCAACGTAACTCTTAACTCAGATCTTATCCTCATCGTAACTTTTAACTCAGATCTTATCCTCATCGTAACTCTTAACTCAGATCTTATCCTTATCGTAACTATTAACTCAGATCTTATCTACTAACTACTAAACTATAGATTTTTAGGTACGTCTTTCACAAACAAATTGATCGAAACAAGTTGACCTCGTGACAGTTAATCTTCAAATTATTGTGAAATGGTAATTTGATTATAATTACTAATATTACTTCCAAGGATACCTACTAGAGCTCTCACCTAAATAATTAAATGAGCTATTTTCTACCTACATAATATTTTGTATCTATCCTATGTATTACGTACAGGAGAAGGTTTTTGGGGGTTTCACATCCAGAAGCTTATAATCAATCAAGTGTGCGTCCGTCCAACTGTCAATTACCTGCGTGTGTTTGTGTGTGTCTTAACGTGTCAGCGACAGCGGCCGTCGCTATTGCGGCAGGCGAACCTACATAAACTCCCACATACTTACGTGAGAATGAGTGTCCGTCCGTCCGTATGTCAACTGTCTGCATACGTGAGTTTGTTGTGTAGCTGTATTTAATATGTGTATGTGATTAATCTGGGAACGAACCGGACAATAAAATGCTGAATGCGTTATTAGTCCTAAGAGTTCAATCAGCTCGCTGTGAGACGGGCTTCAAGGTCCCTAAGATTGTCGACCAAGACCTTTAGCTCAACCAAGTCGATGTTTGACATGAAGCGACAGACCTCATCTATGTGGACAGGGTCCTTGCTCAACAGCTTATCCACCGTTCGTATAGGGCATGTGGCCGATCTGAAGTGGGCTGCTACGGGCGTGAGGGAGGCCCCCTTGAGGAGAGAGACATGAGCCTTCTAAACTGGTGCCTTACGGCGAGCAGGCACTATTGAGCATCCTTTGCAGTTTCGTCCACTACTACACAACTATACCACTACTACACAACTATACCACTACTACACAACTATACCACTACTACACAACTATATTATGATCAAGCGGGATGAAATTTTACCACGCCCTCTTTCGACTGCGCCAAGCATTTCAAATCAAATCAAATTATTCACGTAGGTCACGGAAATGACACTTATGAATGTCAAAAAAATAAAATATTTATCTTATTGAATCTACCGCTACTTCGTAAAGGGTTGAGCTAATGAGAAGAAGTAGCATGACGAGCGCAGTTGTAATGCCGCTCAGAATTTTTGGGATTTCAACAATCCTGAGCGGCACTGCATTTTAATGGGCAGGGCGTATCAATTACCATCTGGTGAACGTTATTTTAATAAAAAAAAAACAGTCTTCAAGAATATACAACGTGCCACATACAACCAATCTGTATATTCCTAAAATATTGGACATGAGTATTGGTACTATAGTATTGAAGAAAGTAGGTGGCGGTAATCACTTATCAGGTCATATTCTTCCATAAAAAATATATAAAAGTTGCGGGCTCGCAACTTCAACAAAAAGAAAAACCATAGTATATTAAATCCTTTATTAACCTTAAAAATATCATGATTCACTAGTCTCCTTCATATCCACATCAATATCATCAGCAGATATCGACTCCATATCATCTGGCTCATCGAGTAACGCTTGCAATTGGTGTATTGACGTAACAAGTACATGAAATTGCTTTTTACGCAGAGCTAATCTACTTTCTAACTGTTGCTTTGTAGCTTCCAAACTGCTAAGATCTGACTTTAATGTACTCAGTCGCTCTAACGTTTCTTTTCTATCTGGTTGCTCATTAATCACTTTGGCCATTACGTCATATTCAATACGATTTTTACGCACAGTCTTTGCTTGAGCTAAATCAATCTTACTCTTTTCTATATTATTCTTAGCAATTTCGATTCCGTTTTCAAGTATAGTTGATAGGTTTTCATAATTCTGAAGTTCAGCAGCCATCATTTCTGTTCCAAGCTGAGATTTTGTCACGGCAAACTCACATTGTGCAAGTTGTGCCAGCATACGATCATGGGTTACCTTGCTGTAACAATCATACAATGAATAAAAATTATTTTTTTTATGGAAAAGGAGGACAAATGGGCGTAAAGGTCACCTGATGTTACGTAATCACCGCCGCCTTTCTCTTGCAACACCAGAGGAATCACAGGAGCAATCCCGGCCTATACGAAAGGTGTACGCGCTTTTTTTAAGGTACCCATGTCTTATCGTCCCGGCAACACCACACACGCGCCGGAAGCTCATTCCATAGCTTTGTAGTATGTGGATGAAAGTTTTTTGAAAACTGCACTTTGGAACGGCATCCAGATGGTGGGGATGATGACCTAATTTGTGACAGGAACCAGGTGAAACAGCTCTTCGGAACACTCCCCGTGATAAATGCGGTAGAAGACTCACTATGAAGCGACGTCTCTACGCAACGCCTAGTGAGCCAGCCGTTTGCAGAGCACTAGGTCTCCGACAATTTGAGCTGCTCCGCGTTGCACACGGACAAATGATTCGAGCTGATACTGGGGTGCGCCAGACCAAAAATGACTGCAATACTCCATATGTGCTCGGACCTGCGCTTTGTAGAGCGCTAGAATGTGGGCTGGCATGAAGTATTGCCGTGCTCTATTTATGACTCCCAGGTTCTTCGAAGCCAATTTAGCTTTGCCCTCCAGATGACCGCAGAGTTAGCAATCGCTCAAGATTTCGAGGCCCAGTATTCCGAACTAAGCGAGGCTTTAAGGGTGGTATTGCCGAAGAGTGGTGACACAAATGGGGTTTTTGTTAGTGCTTAACGCGCAAAGTTGAGACTTCTAGGGGTTAAATTGGACAAGGTTCAAAAATAATGAAAGAATAAAAATGATTAAAAATTTATAACTTTATATGTTTGTATGATAATTATTATCAGGGCTATTCGCGCGATTTATAACCTAGGTCCTAAAGAATCATTAAGAGAAAAATTTAAAGAAATAAACATTTTGACTGTTGCTTCTCAATACATTTTTGATAATTTTTTGTATGTTCATAAGCACATTGAGGAATTTTCTAGAAACTGTGACATTCATAATGTTAACACGAGGAACAAACATAAACTTGTTATGCCTACTACTCGGTTGGGTCGAGTTAGTAAGTCTTTTGTTGGGCGATGTATATGCTTCTACAATATGATCCCAGAAAATGTACAAAACAAATGTGTTACGAAATTTAAAAGAATTGATAAAAAACGTTTGTGTGGGAAAGGTTATTATAGCATAAACGATTTTCTTAATGACACCACGGACTGGGAATAAAGCGAACACTATAGTTTATTGTACTATATTACATTGTAATCCATATTTTATTTAAAAAAAAAAAAGCCCGCTGAGTTTCTTGCGCCCATTCTTCTTAGGTCTGAGGCAGTCTCTTTTGAATGGGTGGTAGATTTTGACGTTCAATAAGTGATTTTGAATAATAATATTTGAATTTGAATTGATATTTTTTTCGTTTACAAGTAGTAGAATCATCCTTACTAATGTTATAAATGTTACTGTTCCACCCAAAAGCTATACTGAATGGATTTTAATGAAACTTTACAATAAAATAGCTTATACATCAGAAGAACCCTTATTCATAAAGGTATTGTGTGTATTCTCCAAACTATAACAATAAGTATCAAGTAGGATAAAAATCTGCCATCTGCAAGCTTTTCTGCATGAGCTGCAAAAACCGTTAGAATTGTGCATAATATATAATGTAAATGTTTATCTTAAACAGTCCTATAAAAAAGCCTGCAATAGCATAAAATAGCTATATTTTATGTGTAAGCCATCATCAACAAAATAGTGAACCAAAAATACATTAAAAATTTATAATTTATTTCTAATGTACATTTGGTCCTAACAAATTGATCCATAAATCAATATATATACTTTTATCTCTGTTGGTTTTTTATAAAGTAAGTATATGTAAAGTTTAGCCCAAAATTAATAAATGTATCTGTGGGAGTGTAAACCAAATTGAATGTGTACAAACAGAATACCAGTCTGTAGTCTACAGACAAAATACAGAAATTTAAATTTCATGTCATGTTTTAGTCATATCACCATATTTGAACACACCCACAATTGCCACAACCTATAACAGCACACTTGGGGAGTTCTAAATTCACTTGGAAGAGAAACCCGAATAGGTGTCAAAAAGGGAAGACTTGCTCAGCATGTCAAGACAACACTTCACTTCAAGCCACACTCTCTCTATATATTGTACTAGCTGACCCGGCAAACGTTGTTTTGCCATATAAAGTATAATTCACGCGATAGTTTTATAAGTAATAAAAAATTTGCCTATATTATAGCCTATACATCATTTTGTTCTATTGTCAATAGTTTTTGCAGCGCACGCAAAAATAGGTTTTCGATTTTACACCTTGTGTTACAAAATAGCAATTTTATTACGGATCCCTAATTTTGAAAAAAAAAACATAGCCTATAGCCTTCCTTGATAAATGGACTACCCAACACTGAAAGAATCATTCAAATCGGACCAGTAGTACAAGAGATTAAGCACGTTCAGACAAACAAACAAACACTGCAGCTTTATAATATTAGTATAGATTGGTCTCACCTCTGGACTGGGGTTAGTAACTTTAATTTGATACCATGCAACAAAGAATGACTCCAATACATGGTTTGTGCATGGTACAATACACCTTTCGTACACAGTAAAACTACTGTGTATGTACAAGAAATATGATATTTTTATATATATTATATTTATGTAATTAACACTATGGTGTAAAAGGATTTGTGCTCCATCTTCTGATCTTTAGATAATAGAATTCAGAGGATTGATGTGAATGGCAGGGACTCCCTTTGGTATGGGGGTACCACAAGGGTCTATTCTACCTACCACTGTTCCTAATTTATATAAATGATCTACCTAACCTTGTAGAAAAAAAACACAAGGTACAATTATTTGTGGATGACACTTCACTCATATTAATAGTGAAAAGAAGGCAAGTTTTATATGACAAAGTAAACAATGGTCTATTAATCTATCTAGTGTACTGGTAAAAGTAGACTGACTACTGACAGTGCCAATAACTTATTGCTAAATAGTCATAAAACTAAATATATTAAATTTTCTGTGCTGTAAGTCAAAAATGTAGATGCAAGTATTTTATTTAAATGCTTTTACATAATCCCAGAAAATGTAAAAAATAAAGCTGTTAAGAAATTTAAAGGAATTGTTAAAAAAAAATTGTGTGGGAAAGAAAAAGGAGAAAAATAACATAAAAGATTTTCTTAATTTACTACCACAGACTGGGAATGGAGTGAAAACCCTCAGGCTCTTGAATTATAAATGTTTATTGTATGAAATTACATTATAATCCATATTTTGTATGGAAAAAAAGCCCGCTGAGTTTCTTCCACCCATTCTTCACAGGTTCGAGGACCTCTATTTTGAATGGGTGGTAGTTTTTGATGTTTTTAAATCCTATTTTGATTTATTCAAAAATATGAATGTAATTGGGAGTGTGACCACATGTGTGTCAAAACATCTGTTGTTATGGAGAACTCTCCCCAAAGCCATGGATAACATCACCGGATTAATTAACTACCTTGAGGAAATGGCATGCCAAGATTAGCCGCAAACCGCAGCACGCAAAATAGGCGCACATTAGACGTCGTGTAGCAGAAAGTAGCCCGTGATTACCTATACCTACTGAAAACATAACAGACATATTCACTACCTGTCTTCGGGACTATCGTCTGTATTACACCATTTAATTAAAGTTTTCAATAAAACATTTAGTCGCCGATCATCGCCGGTTCCATCTCCATCAATTAGAAGGCGGCGACGTATAACATCCTCTGAAATTAAAAAACGTTTGATAACATCCCTTATTCCAGTTTTGACTGAACATTTAAGAATAAAATAAATAGTTTCGTCTTTACCATCGCCCATAATTTTGGATCCTTATGAATACCAATTTTTCAATTAATTCTGAATTTGTAGAAATAATAAATATTCAATAATACTTAAAGTGAGCTTAGTGCATATGAATATTAATACTAATAGGTAATGTTGATATAAGTAATATTCATAAATAAATCATATAAATTTACAATATTTTCAAACAATATAGTTGACGGCAGCCTTGGGGCAGCCTATTGAAACCCCAGATGACAGAACACTTCTTTTTTTGGCACTGCACTGTATGAGCATTCAGCACAGATGACAGAAGACTTTTACTCTAACGAAACTTTGTTTTGGGCCGCCCCTTGCCTTGTTGCCCTACCTACTCTAAGTAAAAAAAAATAATAATAATATTTTGTTGAATTTCAGATATCTTTTGCAAAATGTTTTTAGTATGATGGTTGTGAAATACCTTTAAACATTTATTTTAAGTATAATACGTAAGGAAAATAATTACAGAGAACATACATTCACAATAAAATTATGGAAAACAACTTGAGTTTCAGTGATAAGATCGAGATATATTTTTCAGAATTGGGTAGATGGCAAGTGTTGTTTTACTATTTAAGAAATAGTAATATGTGCTTAAAATAAATAAATGTTTTATTTGTAGTATTTTTTATTCAGGGAGGTGTGGCGATGCATTATTTTAGGCCAAATATTATCTCTGCTGTTTAGTGGAAAATGCATTTTAACAACACTTCTGCAAAGTGCTACATGGCAGTTTCCCACTACAGGACAACTGGTGTTACCTTATTTGGCATTATTTATCTTATTCGGACCATCGCTTATCTGTAATGGACTTAAAAAGCTATCTAAGTAAGTAATATAATTAGTAATCATTGGGCAGACTTTGTTGAGTTAAGAGAGAACTATATCAATATGGAAGAAGATTATTATTTGAATGGGCAATTCTTATTTATTTTGGTAACTACTTTATACATAGGAAAAATTTATGTCTCTTACCATCTATTTTACTACACATAAATATGCGGGTTACAATTACTATAATTCCAAGAATTTTGCTGTGACTATTGTCAGGAAAAATCAAGAAGTAAATATAGATGCAGAAAATAATAGAGGGCTGTGTCATGTCATGAAAGCATTTCAAGGCCTGAAAAACATCTTATATCATTTTATTATAAATGATTTAGGAACAATGAGAGTGAGGTATTGTGAACAAAAATAACTTTTGTTCAAGCATTCTGATATTCATATTTTTGATAAACACTCATACCAAAAAGTAGTTAACCCCTAACATCCCCTCGTCCATCTAGTCTCTCTGCTATATTTATATTCTAGTTTATCATTCCTTTGTAATTTGTTAATTTTGGTGAATGATTTATTTCTACTAGCAATTGTTTTATTAGCAAAGTGTTTCATCATCATTTCAGCTGGAATATGTCCACTGTTAGACTAAAGCCTCCCCAAAATTATGTCATGAAGATTGGTCCTGAGCTGCTCTCATAAAACATATTCTAGACAAAACAAGCAAGCAAAGTTTTTAGTTTTTACCTTTTCCTCATTAATTTAAATTCTTGCACAGAAGTAATATAGAATATTATCAGGGAATACTTTTACTATTTCAATTGAAAAAAAAAGGATGATATAAGTAAAAACTTTCTCTTTCATTCTGTTTTGGTTCTGAACTTGCAAACCTTACAAGCACTAAAGTAATTGTGTAAATTAGCAAGCAGGGCTTGAAGTTTGATGAATGATTTACTAACAAATAGGTACATCTCATTATAAGCAACTTTAATAGATAAGAAAGAGACATAGCAGCTGGAATTCAAGCCCTGTTAAAAGCCAGTGAGATGATTGAGTATCAGCTTGGTCTCCGTCTTCAACTAGTGTGTTAAAGTGTTAAGACAGTCCAAAAATCTGATGTTGGTGTTAGTACTGAGTAATAATTATGTCCAGTTCTGCCCTGCTAAAGCGTAAACTCAGTAAAACATCCCAGGCCCATTGTTACAGCAAACCACACAAATGGGCCAGAGTTGATTGGAGTATAACAACCACATAGAAAACCGATGTAAAGTAGCGACCTTACATAGGCACTGTAGATAACTGGTACCACACTATATAATAGTTTAAGTTAAGTTTTAGTTTTAATTGTTCCATCTCAATCCGCCAGTCAAAAACCATTTATTCTGAGTAAAAATGAGGCAACAACACCACGGCAAACTGCTTCACACTTAATGGGGATTTGTGCAAAATTAGGAAAACACATTCTAATAAATAATAATAATGCCATAGGCACTGGAACATCGAAAGAGAAACAATCCATGCGGAAAAAATACCCTCAAGGGTATGATGTAAAAAAGCATCACATCCTATTCTGATCTGCTGACTAATTGTGGCAAAGGCGGCAGGTCGCTGGTATTCTGCGACGAAGACGTCTGAGTAGGCACTACACTCCTGACTCTGGTCTTATGAGTCTGGTCCGTTCGGGCTGTCGTCAGAGGACGGCAAGGTGACTATACGCCCTGGGGAACAAATCACTATTTTTTTGTATCTGATTTATATGTATATATTTTTGTATAAAATTTATTGTATGTTGCAGGAGATGGTGGGTATTACTATTGGCATGTGTCTTGGATGTCGAAGCCAATTGGTTGCTAGTAATGTCTCAACGCTTTACATCAGTGCTAAGCTGACAGCTGCTAGCATGCAGCGGGGTTGGTGCGGCACTGGTGGGGGGTGCTTGGAGGGGACAAAGGCTAGGCGTAGTGCACGTAGCAGGTGCCACACTGGGGTTGATGGCGGTGGTATGCGTTGTCTGGGCAGACGTAGAAGGCGCACCAACAGATGGTAAGTTCTTTTATAATAACTGAATTAACTGATATTCTAACCTTGACTACGGACGAGTAAAAAAATAAGAAGTCCGTGTCAACTTGCATAACAGTGAGGCACCAAAACAAGCCGGTAAACGTGTAAACACTAATACAAGCCGATCGGCCGCTATTATGAGATTTGCCATCGTCTGTGCCAGATCAGTTTCCGTCGCAATAAAATATTTTGAAAATGCCGTCGTTCGTTGTGAAAAAGTGTAAAAACAATAATATAAAAGTATTTGTGGATATATGATTATTTAAGGGAGAAAAAATTGTGTAACTGGTATACACCGTAACCACACACACACTAGCATAAAGGTGCTTCACTTGCCAAATTCACGGCGCGGAGTCCTTCTTTTTTTTCTAGTCCGTGACCTTGACTAAGTAATAACTTCATATACAAATAAAATTTGAAAACAAAATTTTATGAACGATGCGGGACTCGAACCCACGACCTCTAGCGTTCCGTCTTAATCCGTGCTGCAGTGTGGTCCACTTTAAAAACATAACAAATTAATAATCTGATATTCAAACCAATAATGGAAACTCTTCTTAGTATGTACCACTAATACTAACCCAGCCTAATTTTCTTTAGTAATTTTCAATTATAATTTTTTCATGTTTTATCATTATTAAATGAATAAATAATATATAACATATTATAATGATTACGCTTTATTGAATCTATTTTACATTTTAGGTGTATCATAAAAATAATATGTATGTTTGATACTGATGATATATGTGGGGATGAAAGCCTTCTCGATTTGTTCCCATTTTATTCTCTTTTGCTAGGTTGGGTCAGTTGTTCTCTGCTATTTTTCTTCTCTTTCTCTCGGTCTTCCATTATTCCTTTTAAAAACTGTAGACAAGTGAAACATTACTTTGACTAAGACTTAGACTAAGGGGCTGTTTTACAATGTCCAAGTATAGTAGCAGGTTTTCATAGGCTAGAAAAATTAATGGCTGTTTCCAGATAAAATAAATTGCGTTTCACAATCACTTCACTGCTATATTTAATTACTAGATGACCTATCTAGTAGATGGGTCTGGCAACTCACACTCAATAGTTCCGTTTGACGAACTGAAAATATTAAAAAAAAAAACGAAAATTATAGAAAATAGCGTAACACAAGCTTTAATCTTCTGTTCTTGTACTATATATTCTTTGATGCCGGTTAGATATGTATCACACCAACGCCTTTTTCTACCGCCAGTACACTATTTGAGTTTCGGTGTGAAGCGCACCATAGTCAGTAAAACTCCTGGATTAATTAATCTGAACATGTTATGTCTCATGGTGATGAGCGCAATTGCCATGACGCTCAGAATACTGGGATCGATCCAAGACCCCAGTTTTGGTAGACCAGTGCCTCAAATATAATTTAGTAATGCTTTTGTATTAAATATTAAGCTGTTTATAATTTTTTAATAATTTAATTTATTAATTCGTTTTCATTTACTTATTTTGTTTCTGATTTCATATTTCAGGCAAAAACCAGCTGGTTGGAGACATGCTTTGCCTAGGAGGATCTCTTTTGTATGCATTTGTAACGGTGCTACAAGAAATAATGCTACAAACACATTCATGTTCACAATACCTAGCCATGCTGGGACTGATCGGAGGAGTTGTCTCAACTTCACAGACTTTCTTTCTGGAATTTAACGAGCTCAGTTCATTTTACTGGTATGAATTGGAGACAATAGTTCAGTTTGGAAGCTATTGCGGTGTTCAGATAATCTTCCAAATACTACAGAGCCTTCTGTTGAGAGACGCTGGGGCCATTATATTACACCTGTCATTTTTATCTGCCGATTATTTCACATTGATTGCTGGAATGTTTCTATTTCAATTTAAGGTAAGCATACATCCTTAGTTTAATAAAAATTTCGATTTCTAATATCTCTGGATTGTTCCAATTCCCAAAAATTTAAGTAGAATATTTGTTGCACAATTATTAATATAACAATAACTGTTGAGTATATTTTAATAAGAGACAAAATTAAAAATGGGCTAAGAATAAGAGACAAAATTAAAAATGTCACAATAAGAAATAAAACAAAATCAAAAAATGTAGCCTTATCTGTTCTGCGTTTAAAATGGAAATGGGCTGGACATATACAAAGAACAAAAGACGAAAGATGGTCCAAAGTAGTAACGAATTGGTACCCTATAAATAGGAAACGAAATCGAGGCAGGCCTAATAAGAGATGGAGCGATGACATAGTAGAAACAGCAGGAAAGATGTGGACAAGAATTGCAAGAGACAGGAACAAGTGGAAATCAATGGAGGAGGCTTTTACTGCTAAAGGCGGTCCTTATGTCGAAATTAATAACTAATTATAATAACAAAATTTATATTTTTATTTAAAATAGTGAATACTAACACATACTAACAAATACAATTTATAAGTAAATATCTTAATGTATAGATGTAAGGAAATAAAGCTATAAATAAAATAAAATAAAATAAATAAATATTTTAATGCAGAAAAAACTACAGTGATTTGTAGCATTTTCGTTACATTTAATTATTAATTCTAGGTATACTTTATTACTATATATACCCGTAACAATTGGGAACTGTACTCTCGAAATTGTTGATGAGTACGTCTACCTTGGACAAATAATCCAGTTAGGCAGGTCAAATTTCGTGAAAGAGGTCACTCGTCGAATCCAACTCGGATGGGCAGCGTTCGGGAAGCCCCGTAAAATCTTCTCGTCCCAAATACCGCAGTGTCTGAAGACGAAGGTTTTCAACCAGTGTATGTTGCCAGGGATAACTTACGGTACGTAGACGTGGTTGCTAACGATGGGGCTGATGAGAAAGCTCATGGTCGCTCATAGGGCAATGGAGAGGGCTATGATCGTTGTGTCCCTCCCTGCGAGATCGAATCAGAAATGAGGAGTACCGTAGGAGAAACAAAGTCACCGACATAACCCAAATGATTGCGAAACTAAAGTGGTAGCTGGCGGAGCACATAGTTCGACGGACAGATGGCCGTTGGAGCAGTAAAGTCCTCGAATGGCGACCTCGTACCGGAAAGGAAGACACAGAGTTGGTAGGCCCCCACAAGATGCACCTGGTCAAGATCGCTGGAATACGTTGGATGAGGCCAGTGCTGGACCGATCGTCGTGGAGATCTTTGGGGGAGGCCTTTGTCCAGCAGTGGACGTCTTCCGGCTGTTGATGATGATACTAAATTATGAAGTCATCATCGGAAGACATTATTTTAATTAAAAATAATATTTAATTAATAATTATCAATATTGTTTTTGTTGTAACAGTTCCACGGCCTCTACTTCCTGTCATACATGTTGGCTATGATCGGTGTATTCCTGTTCTGTTCGCGACCCACACAGAGACCAGCTATCGCGGTCTTACCGCAGCTTGTCAATGACTCTGTTCAGCAGCAAGACAATGTCTCCATGTAAGTATTGACTATCGTGACAATAAATTTAATAATATTGATTTAAAGAAACAAAAATTTTTACTGTTGCATCCCAATATATTTTTGACAATGTATGTATGTTCATAAGCACATTAAGGAATTTACTAGAAACTATGACAATCATAATGTTAACACGAGGAACAAACATAAACTTGTTATGCCTACTACTCGGTTAAGTTGAGTTAGTAACTCTTTTATTGGACGATATAATTTTGGAACGAAATTTAAAATTCTGTTAAAGAACATCTGTGTGGTAAAGGAGCACACAGAGTTATAACATAAATGATTTACTGAGAATGGGTGGTAGTTGTTGAAGTTCAATAAGTGAATTTAAGTGGATAGAAATATTTGAATTTTGATCAAAAATAATCTAGTTTTATATTATACTATATACTATTTGTGTTAAGGATAGTTGAAACACAGCCAACACAAAAAAGGTCCGAGTTTCTTATTATCGGTATTTTTTTTTATGGCAATAAGGGATGAGACGATCAGGACGTTTAGCTGATGGTAATTGTTACGCCCCGCCCATTACAACGCAGTGCCGTTCAGGATTCTTGAATAACCCAAAAACTGAGCGTCCCCACAATTATGCTCATCACCTTGAGACATAAGATGTTAAGTCTCATTTGCCCAGTAATTTCACAAGCTACGGTGCCCTTCAGACCGAAACACAATAATGCTTACACATGACTGCTTCACGGCGGAAAAAGGCGCCGTTCTGGTATCCATAATCTAGCCGTCACCCTGTGCAAAGAAGCCTTCCACTGTTATTTTTAATTTACTTACCTTAGTAAGCAGTTTACTGCTTTATTAAATTATAACAGCAACACGGGCGGTAGGATAGCTATATAGATAGATATAGAGTAGCTATACTATTTTTTATTTATACAAAACTGTCTGTCGATGCTAACGGCGCGCGAGCGAACCACATAAGCTCCTTTGATGCGGTCAAAAACCAACAGTCAGCGGATCGCCCGCAGCACGTTCGAGCCTCGCGTCGCCGTAACATTTAGATAATTAGGGATTTCCGCAAAACGAATCCTCATTCAATAAATTTTCTTGTTTCTTCATCATCATCAGCCGGAAGACGTCCACTGCTGGACAAAGGACTCCCCCAAAGATTCCATGACGATCGGTCCTGAGCTTTAATCATAATTCAACGTCTTCCGGCGATCTTGACCAGACCGTCGGTCCCTGTTTTTGTTTCCGAAGCGGTGGTAGGGATTTAACTGACTTCAAAAATATTTCTAAAGAAATAAATTATGAGAAAAATAATAATATATATATATGACGAGGAAAGAACCTCTGTATTGTCTTTAAAAGGTGTGACGTCATTACTGTTGACATCACAATTGCTATCTTGCTGAAGATCACTCATTGGTTCTTCTAAAGAAAACTACACGAGTACGTATTTTATTACTTTCGTTTATTCAACAGGCAGCGTTACGACGTCACAGAGAGATCCGTACCGTACGACAGCCCGAGCACGACTGACTCCTGTCGACCGTGCGGCTGTATTTATAGGACCCGGTGCACGTGCACGTGTTTTCAATTCATGTTGTTTTTTTTTTCAATCATTTCACATCACAATGTATTTAAAGGATAAATTGTGAACTAATTTTAACTAAAATTAGTTAAACTGAATTATTCTCGTTTTTTTAATAGGTGTGTTGTAGTATTTGCGCCGATATATAAAATAAAAATATAATATTCTTAAGCTTATATTTTTCTTGCCTCCAGGGAGTACAATATAGTACCAACATTGGACTGCATTCCATTATCTGAAGGACTGGAGCCGCCAATGAGTCGAGACACAACATTTACATCATTCCTGGGAGGATCGCACCCAGTGGCCAATGGAACTGTGATGGGACAGAATCACCAAAACACAACTAAGGACATATAAATTGAAACTTTAAAACATTGTTTGATAAGTTATGGAGTTAATTGTTTGGTAAACATTTCTGTTTGAATCTTTCAAGTACCCTTTTTTGATGCTATCTTTCCTGATGTTTGTCTCCAGTGAACTCCTAAAAAAATGAACGGATTTTAATGGGGATTACTTCATGGAGAGCATTTCAATCCAACTTGAGAGATAGGATATTTTTTATTTCGATTTGCGACCCATAATTATTTATATTTCCAATTGTTGTTTTGTATGGCCATATTTTCTGAGAGAGAATTTATTGACGCACGGTTTGACAGTTCTGCTGTAAAACAATTTTATTATAACAACAGGGAGCATGTTCTACGAAATAATACAGAACAACGTCTGTCGGGTCAGCTAGTATTTTATAAATTTATTTAATTGAGCTATATACTAGAAGCATTAAGGAACCAGTTATCAGGGGATATGAATTAACTGGGTGCCCTTCATCCCTTGAGGACATAGCCGCGATAAATATATCGCCCGTAGTGATTTAATATTAATCGGAACGGCAGACGTGAAACGACGCGTAAACGGTGTTCTGCAGCATGGGTATCTACCAGGGGTGGGACAGACGCCTTGAAGTGACGTTTTCAGAAGACTGTAGTGCCATCTGTTAGTTGGCCCGAAAATGAAAGCTTTGTCAGCTGTCACTCGCTTTGAAACCTTTCAACTTTTCTTTATTTGTGTCACTGCCCACTGATCATAAAATGGCTGCTACTTCTAGCGTTTGCGCATGTATGTAGCTTTCGTGTTCCATTTTGCATATTTACACAACTAAATCTATCCTTTATGTTCTATGTTGTGACAAAATTAGATAACTAACTCTACGCGCAATTTCAACATGGTAAAAAATTGCAATACCTACATTAAAAAGTAGAGTTAGTTATTTAATTGCGTCACAACATTAAAAATGAATTTTATAATTTCGAGCTTATATATATAGTTATTTTCGGGGCCAATCTCCAGATGGCGCTAGTTTTCAAATAGACAGCTCATAATGCGGAGAGAGGGCTTTCTTTTCCCTTTATATTATTATACTCTTTGTTATCTACTAGCGAGCATGATATAATAATATACCCCGCCTGGTATTCTGTGCCCACGATGGCCTAAGACTACGTACGATAAGTGTTTTTTTTCTTTTTGTATTCTGCGTCTTGGCAATTTGTCTTTCAACATTGACCCAATATGCTGACTGAATATGATTGTATTTAGGTGTTGTGTTAGAGAGGCTTTGCCAGTGAGAAGTCTCTCAATCCTTGTCCACGAATCTTGCTGCTAGTCCCTGAATGCTGTGGCGCTTCAGCCTAGTGAAGTTAAGACTCCCAGAACCTTCAGAGGTTGAATAGCTAGTTTATTTTGTGACTGTTAACTACTGTACTGTACTCTGGTAGCTCCTACTGAATTTTTCTATTTCTTGCTTTATAGTTTCTAGTTTTATATCTGCGTACATTAGTTTGTTCCTAACATGCCAAGGAATATTAAGCATGTCTCTAATTGTTTTGTTTTGGAAAGTTAGGTCCCATTAATTGTCCTTTACAGTAAATGTAGGTACCCCCTCATTGAGCTAATGAAAATTAAATAAATTACTAAGTAGCTTAACTAATTAGTAAGTCGTTTGATTCGTCTATTTAGATTTAAATTTATTTATTTAATTATTAGTTCATAATTTCTTTATTAAGGTAAAAACACCTTTTGCTCGGGTAATTCAATCACACACAATCGCAAGACATGGCATTGACAAGTGTCATACTGATAGCTCGCTATTTCATCGCTATTGTCGTCTCGCTCACATCTCTCTCTCTCTCTCGTTGGTTTACTCGAAAATAGTTTGAGCACATTCATAGTAATTGATGACGTATTCTTAGGCCAATCACGTGACGAGTATATTATTATACCAGGTTTGCGGGTAGTTTCCTATTACCCAAAATTATTATTAAATAATATTATTTATTAAATGAAATATATTACGGCGATCATTTTAATCTGTTGGATTCTTAATTATTTAATTCTTGATTATTTAAAAATCTAAAGTGAATTATTTTTATTATTTGACTGAATATTCTGTGATTCTCTTTGTAGGTGTAATATATTAAAATATTTCATACCTCATCAACACAAACACACACACGTAATTATTTTTAATTAACTAAACGTAACAATTTTATTCTAGTTAAGATATGATATGATAGAAACGTGTAAAAAAATTATGAATAAGATTAGAATAGTAATTGTTTTGTAATAACTGTGTAACACTTTTTATATTCGACACAATAATTTAATAACACGGCTTAATTCTTATCAAAAATATAGTTTTTCTTTTGCAATATTAAATACAATTTAGCTGTTTGATAAACTTAAATATCGTTATTTTTTTTTTCAAATTAAATTTGTGTAATTAATCCTTGAAGTGGGGTTTATCACTTTAAAAAAAAATAAGAAATTGCTTAGATTTTAAAGAGCGACATCTCAAGTCAATTTCCTTATATAAATATTGGGGTTGAGCAGGTTATCAACTGTTAAGTAGTATCCTGTAGATGAAGGCAGAAACTTGAGAGTTAAACAAGACATATTAAGATTTATGAACGTGACGTCACTCGACCGTTTGGCTCAGTGGAAGAGCACTCGCACGCAACGCGGAAAGTCGCGGGTCAAGTCGTTCATAAATTTTGTTTTTTTATTTATTCCAGAAGTGAGGCTTATCAACTGTGAGGGTTATCAACTGTGAATTGAAAATTGTTTAAACATAATTATGTACCTGTACAGGATAAATTGAATTCGGAGAATAATGACAAGACACCTACATGTTGTTGATTTCTTTTGAATTAAATATATTCAGTAATTTTTGCTCGGACATACAGACAGACAAAAATTTTATCAACCAGTTACTTTTTGGCTTCCATAATGGTTGTAGAATACACAACAAGTATTATTTTTAAATTATTTATATTCTGTTTGAAAGACAATAAGTCTACCTATATGCGAGTATAAAAATAATTCCTACATAGTATGGGTGTAATTAAAATATAGGTAATTGACGGTAACTGCCATAGTCGAATTTTGATTTAATTATAAGATTTTATCGGAATTGAATGTAATAAATATATTGTATTTAAAAACTATATAGATTTAGAATTATTATAAATAAGATTCCACGGAATAATGTTAGAAAAATTATGTAAGCATTTACATCACTAGGTCTTTACATTACATCGGCTATTATATTATAGTCTCTCTATGAAAAACTAGACTTATATGTAATTTAATCAAGATTAATTTAGTTAAATAGCTTATTACGATTATTTAAAACAGTATGTTGATGTTTTAGTAAATTATATGTGAAATTATGTTGTAAATTATATTTAATTAGCTAAAAGCTACGATTTCTTCATATATATAATGTTACTGTTCATGTTTATTCTATTCAAATTTCTGTCTTATTTATGTTAGAAAGTACAATCACTGTACCTGTAAATTTTCCGTCGCATTCTGTAGCCTATAATTACTATCGCATTAGAGTTATCTTAGTTTCAACGGCAAGGCAGATTTACAAATTGGTATGTGACATTCCCATGGTCCTCGGGCGAATAGACTGGCAGTAGAGGGAGGTGGGTATTTGAGAAAAGCGTCGTTGCAATTGCGACACGCATAAATGGGCTAGTATAACTGTTTTACTAAAGAAATTTAAATAGAACTTGTAAACGTCTGTATCTGAAAGTGTTATAAAACTAGATATCGGTCACCGTACCATTCACCACTCGACTGAGCTCGCTACCGTTCTTAATGTTACTAATTTACTATTCATAATTCGCCTCAAAAGAACACAGAACGTGACACTATTCATTACGTTTAACTATTCTCCTGAAAGATCACACAACGTGACTCTATTCATTATAAGTGTAAGCATTCTCCCGAAAGATCACACAACGTGACTCTATTCATTATAAGCGTAAGCATTCTCCCGAAATATCTCACAACGTGACTCTATTCATTACAAGTGTAAGCATTCTCCCGAAAGATCACACAACGTGACTCTATTCATTATAAGCGTAAGCATTCTCCCGAAATATCTCACAACGTGACTCTATTCATTACAAGTGTAAGCATTCTCCCGAAATATCACACAACGTGACTCTATTCATTATAAGCGTTAGCATTCTCCCGAAATATCTCACAACGTGACTCTATTCATTACAAGTGTAAGCATTCTCCCGAAAGATCACACAACGTGACTCTCTTCATTATAAGTGTAAGCATTCTCCCGAAATATCTCACAACATGACTCTATTCATTACAAGTGTAAGCATTCTCCCGAAATATCACACAACGTGACTCTATTCATTATAAGTGTAAGCGTTCTCCCGAAATATCTCACAACGTGACTCTATTCATTATAAGTGTAAGCATTCTCCCGAAAGATCACACAACGTGACTCTATTCATTATAAGCGTAAGCATTCTCCCGAAATATCTCACAACGTGACTCTATTCATTACAAGTGTAAGCATTCTCCCGAAATATCACACAACGTGACTCTATTCATTATAAGCGTTAGCATTCTCCCGAAATATCTCACAACGTGACTCTATTCATTACAAGTGTAAGCATTCTCCCGAAAGATCACACAACGTGACTCTCTTCATTATAAGTGTAAGCATTCTCCCGAAATATCTCACAACATGACTCTATTCATTACAAGTGTAAGCATTCTCCCGAAATATCACACAACGTGACTCTATTCATTATAAGTGTAAGCGTTCTCCCGAAATATCTCACAACGTGACTCTATTCATTACAAGTGTAAGCATTCTCCCGAAATATCACACAACGTGACTCTATTCATTATAAGCGTAAGCATTCTCCCGAAATATCTCACAACGTGACTCTATTCATTACAAGTGTAAGCATTCTCCCGAAAGATCACACAACGTGACTCTATTCATTATAAGTGTAAGCATTCTCCCGAAATATCTCACAACGTGACACTATTCATTATACGTGTAAGTATTCTCCCGAAAGATCATACAAGGTGAAACTATTCATGACGTCGGCATTCGGTCAAAATATCACGCTATTTATCAAGTATAACCCGTCAGCAATTCGCCCGAAAGAACAGAGAACGTGACGCTATATGATATTTTAATGAATTTGTTGAGCTGTCGCTTATAATTGTACTCTCGGGAGTTTTATTGTAGTCAAATTAATTAAAACACATAATTAGTGTTGAGAGCACGGGTGGTATATTATATAAAATATTACCAATTTAAAATTAATTATTTTTATTAAATTTAACAAATATATAAATGTTAATGAAATTTTTCCTTCACTTAGTTCCTATTCGTTTAATTGCAGCGATCATTAAAATAATTTGACAAACACTGATTGTTCGATTGTTTTGCAATATAAAAAACATAGTCTTAAGGTACTTAAGTATCTGTTTAATTTTAATCGCCGATATATAGAAATAACTATTGTTATTGATGTAATGTAGCAAATATTATATTAATATGTAGGATTGATTATTATTCTAAGTGTAATAAAATAATATATTTTAAAATAATACTCTGTGAAACACCAATTCTGGAATTTTCTATTCTTACTGTTCATAAGTAAAACTACCAAAATATTTTCTCCAATAGTATAACGAATTTTACCACATATTGCATGTTTTGAAAATTGTTCCAATATCTAGTACTTACATAAGTAGTAAAATATACAAATATTTATATTATGTTGTTTAATTTGTTCGTAAGTCCCAGAAATTAAGGAATCTGCGAAATAATGTGAAATGGTAAACGGAAAGATCTTTATACTTAACTCAGTTTTTAAACAACGAAAAAATCATACATGTTAACCCATTTATATTAATATTTTATTTAAAGTGATTTCATTTATGATAGCTACCTATGTTTAGCCTTTACATTACGAGACCTATACTAAGTAGGTTTTGTTGTGCTTCGTACTTAGACCAAGAGCCGACCGCAAAAAAAGTAGTTTTTAATGTTAATATAGTACTTACGTAAGAGGACGTGTGCAAGTATAGGTTGCGTCATGGTTCTGTTCAAGCTTGTATGTATAGTCACCGTCAAAACAATAGCATCACCCATTGTATTCAAAAACATAGCAACACCTATCGTTACTATATACAAGGATTAACAGAAAGTGACCAAATAGATAGTCATCGAATGTACGCAAATATAAACGGGACACCATAAACACAGCTACCAAAAAACGTCTTCTTTATATTTATAATTAAAAATAAGTTATTAAATAAAATTAATTGATAATCTGATTTGAATCCTATAAACTTTTATCGAAAGTTCATTTTCCCACAAATGTATATCCATATTTTTGAACAGTTGGGTGGTTCTATATTTTGGCGAGTTGTGTGTAGCGATACATTTGGTGCTTTTAATATAGGTATTTTTATGACGTTTATAGTGTCCCGTTACATTTGACTACTTTCGGTGACGCTATCTATTTGGTCACTTTCGGTGAATCGACGTATATGGTAACAACGGGTGTTGCCATGTTTTTGAATACAAAGGGGGACGCTATCTTTTTGACGCTGACTATACATAGCTATTTATATTATAGAAAAAAACTGAGCTTTTTTTTATAAGATGATCTAATATTAGGTAGGTACCGTGTCAGGTAAATACGACAAACCTAACGTCCGCGTCGTCAGAAGAGGTAAGAATGACGCGATACAAAGAGAGGCAACTTCTAGGTGAATAAAAATGTAGGTTACTAGCGCTGTGCGATCTGATTTAAATTTTTTTGTATCGCTGCAAGAGTACCTATTTCTTTATTTTACGGAGTGAGTCCTCTGTACTTTATTTTATGGAATAGGAGGACAAACGAGCGTACGGGTCACCTGGTGTTAAGTGATCACCGCCGCCCACATTCTCTTGCAACACCAGAGGAATCACACGAGCGTTGGCGGCCTTTAAGGAATGTGTGCGCGCTTTTTTGAAGGTACCCATGTCGTATCGTCCCGGAAACACCGCACAAGGAAGCTCATTCCACAGCTTTCTAGTACGAGGAAGAAAGCTCATTGAAAACCGCACTGTGGAAGACCGCCACACATCCAGATGGTGGGGATGATATCCTAACTTGTGGCGTGTCGTGCGAAGGTGGAATTCGGCGGCAGGAATCAGGTTAAACAGCTCTTCGGAACACTCCCCGTGATAAATGCGGTAGAAGACACACAATGAAGCGACGTCTCTACGCAACGCCAAGTGATCCAGCCGTTCACAGAGCACTGGGTCCCCGACAATTCGAGCTGCTCTGCGTTGCAAGCGGTCTGGTGTGCGCAGACTAGAGATGACAGCAATACTCCTTGTGTAGCCGGACCTGCGCTTCGTAGAGCGCTAGAATGTAGGCCGGCTTGAAGTATTGCCGTGCTCTATTAATGACCCCCAGCTTCTTCGACGCCAATTTGGCTTTGCCCTCCAGATGAGTACCTCACGGAATTGGCAATCGCTCGAGATTTCGAGACCCAGTATTCCGATACTAGGCGAGGCTTTAAGGGAAGTGTTGTCGAAAAACGGTGATACGGCAAATGGGGTTTTTTAGTGGTAAACGCGCAAACTTGAGTCTTCTGGGGGTTAAATTGGACAAGGTTCAATTTATCCCATTCTGCGACCTTCTCGAGAGAGAACTCGATAGAAGACACAAGGCATCACCAGTGCTGTCGTCTGCATAACAATGTATGTTGGATATGTCCAACATATCATTGATATGTAGAAGAAACAACGTGGGAGATAGCACACAGCCTTGGGGCACTCCAGCGTTTACGGGCTCGGGATTCGAGCAATAACCGTCGACAACGACCTGTATGCTGCGCCCAGAGAGGAAGCTGGAAGTCCACTTGCAACAGCTCTCGGGAAGCCCAAATGATGGAAGTTTTGAGAGGAGCGCCTTGTGCCACACACGATCAAATGCCTACGCTATATCCAGGCTAACTGCCAGGCCTTCCCCCTTCTTTCTCTCTGCTTTCAATAGCCCCCGCCCATCTATGTGTTAGGTATACCAGAAGATCGCCAGTCGACCGACCATGTCGAAAGCCGTACTGCCGGTCGTTGATCAACTGGTGACCCTCAAGGTATACCAAGAGCTGGCGGTTAATTATGCTCTCCATGATCTTGGAGAGCAGGGAGGTAACAGCAATAGGCCTGTAGTTTGCCGGATCCGAACTGTCACCGTTTGTTGGATCGGATAGACAAGGACTGACTTCCATGAGTCAGGGACTACACCTTTTGAATAAGAGTTGCGGAATAAACTCGTTAGCACCGGCGTCAACTCAGGGGCACACGTTCTAAGCACGATTGGAGAAATGCCATCCGGCCCGCTCGACTTCCTGACGTCCAACGAAAACAGAGTTCGCCAAACAGTTTTCCGTTTTAACTGTACTTCAGCTCTGACACCGCGGGATGGTCGGCGGTGTTTTTCCGTTGTCGTCAAGAGTCGGGTTGGAGGCAAAAAGAGTGCACTGGAGATAGGCTTTCTCTTTTGCCGTATGGGCCAGGATGTCATTCCTCATGTGCAACGGCGGCATGGACGGCTGGTTGAAGTTACCAAGAGCAGCTTTCGACAACGACCAGAATTTGCGTGTTCCGGTCGGGTAACTGGAAACCTGCTTGCCAATTTTGACGACGTGCTTCATTTCGCACGGGCGATTTGCTGCTTAAAAAATCTGGAGGCACGGTTATATTTCCTGTTCAGAACTTTGCAGTTTGGATCCTTTGTGCCCAGCGCCGCAACCCAAGTTCGATACGCCTATTTTTTGCAATCAGATGCTGCTGTAACTGATGCATCGAACCAGGGCTGTGATCTGCCACCGATCGGTACTACAGAGCTTGGTATAAAAATATCCATGCCCCGCAGTATCACATCGGCTACTGCAACGGCGCAGGCACTAGGATCATCCGAATGGAAACAAACCTTGCCCCAAGGGTAAGATGCAAAAAAAGGAACGCATCCTATCCCAATCTGCTGACTTGTAGTGCCAAACGCGGCGGGTCGCTGGTGGTTTGCGACGTTGGCGTCGGATACGTCGGCCTCCACTCCTGACCAGGCAATGGTCGGACGTTCCGAGAGGGGCGTCGACAGAGACCTGGTAACTATCGGGATGTGTAGTCAGCAGAAGATCTAATAAGGACGGCATGTGGCTATCCACATCCGGGAGCCGCGTTAGCGACTCAACCAATTGGGACAGACCATACGCCAATGCAAAGGGGGGAAGGGATGTCCTCCGGTCCTCAACAAGTACTTATATTATTATATATTCTTTGATAACGTCTAGACTTTTTGCTGTTCGACAACAGGCCAGGTTTATTACTTATAATTATGTGCGTGATGGTGTCCATACTAAATAGAGGTTGGCCGCTATTTTTTTAGAAATTTTCACAGACGGTGTCGATTGTCGACGCATACCTACAGGTTTAGGTCATATTATCAATTGTCTGAGGCTGAGATGAATAACGCGTACTTAGACTTTGCTCAGACTTTACTTAGCTGAGTTTAATAATACGCGAACCTGGCTTTTGCATTGGACTGTCTTAGCTTAAGCTCAGTATATATCAGCTGTCGATTATGAAAACGCAAAATCGCAAACATCAAATCTAAGCTAACACTCAGCTAAATTTTACATAAGTATAGTCTGAGCATAGTCTTACAACGCTCTATAAATCTCAGCAAGACTTTAAATTTTTCAAAGAAAATTTGACCCTATTGTGTAACGAATAGACCGCTGCAATAATAAATTCTTAAATCAAATCAACTTCATATTTTTTTTTCTAAATACAACCCACGCGAAGCTGGGGCGTGGCGTTGCATAACAAAAACAAAATCGTAAGCAGTGGAAAAAATAAGCAACAATATTTATACAAATATTTTTATTTTATACAATATTGACAGAACCTATTCATAATAACTTCTGTTTTCATTCAATTAACATCGCCATATTGGCTCCGAGGAATCCGCTTTTGTATTAAAGCAACTTAACACTATATTCTCTAAACTGGTTACATATGTAATATAACTAACAAAATATCTATACATTTTTATGACCAAATTATGTCATTATCCTCAAATCATTAGAACTGTTTTAAGGCAATGTTATCCAAACAATACATTTTGATAGAAACAAACAATTTGTTCAAAGAAATTTCATTTGAATTTTAATTCGAATGTAATATTTATCTTTAAATAAAAAGTAATATTAAACTATCCTAAACCAGCCAATCCGAATATTGAACATGCACCCTTGTTTCAGATTTTATACGTAGTATGTGTTCATGAAAATGTAGTATCTGATAACAGCTCAAGCTTGGATAATGCTGTAAAATTGACGTTTACCGCCAAAGTTCGCTAATAGATATAAGATAATAAAGAGGATAGTACTTTCTTTGATTAACGCGAGTGTTACACATTTAAATAAAGATCTGGAAAGGTCTTGAAACGTCGGGTTAAATGTAACTTTCACGCGAAACTCTAATGTAACAACAGTTACACGTGTTTTAATCCCAAAGAGGATGTAAATACTACGTAACAAGAGGCAGGATTGCCTAAGTAAAAATTGAAATTTAGTTTAGTATGAAACGTGCAGTGATTTGACAAAGTTTGAAATAGTAATTATAATATGGCGACGAAGATTATCCGGCTAAGTTTGAAAGCGAAAAGTTGCTTAAAACGTAGTGGATTTCCGCTATCTCCATTTTATACAAGAATATAGCCGTCATCTGTTAAATGTTGGTTGCTGGGCTGATGGTCAAAAAATTTTAATTTGATAAAATTTCTTGTACCACCGTCGCTCTTAATGGGTTTATTATGCGTGCGCCTAAGCACCAACCGGCTCGTTTCATTAAAAAAAAGAAATCTTTTAACAGCGATTATCTTTTTACAGTGTCGGTTTTTGAGTGCGTGCCGGCACCGAGTAGGTATTGACCGATGATTATTTATTCAGTACCTACCTACCTAATTACGAGATTAATATAAACAAATCGAATCTACCCTTATAGATATTGTCTTTATACAGAGTGTCCCAAAGTTATGGGACATGAAAGGAAAGTACCTTAAATATCGTAGACAGGGTATTTTACTGAAAGAAGACTTTATGTTATTTTTAAAAGTTAGTAATTCTGCATTCAAAGATTTTCTAAAAATTACTTGCCTCGTCTGGGACTCGAACCAACTTAAATGTAAAAAATACACCCCTAATTTTATGATATGTAGATATGAGAAAGTAGTCAATTAAGTGGGTATTTTTTTGTAAATTAATTAATTAAATGCTCAAAATGTGATCCCTCCTGTCTTACGCAAATCGCCAATCTTTTAATGAGTCCGCTGCCTTTTGATCTACGATATTTAAGGTACTTTCCCTTCATGTCCCATAACTTTGGGACATCATGTATAGCTATAATTAGTGTCTAATATTTATGTTATTCCAGTACTGTGTAGTCTTATACGTATATACATCGTGTCACGGTCCTAAATCTGACGCTCTCGTGTAACGCTATAATCTGACGCTAAGCTCGGATAGAGTGCGCGAGCCAGCCTAACGTCCTTAAAAAAGTTTCGCTTCAAAATAGTGACTTTCCTGCATCCATGAACACATACATATAAAGGATATCTCAATCAAGAGCTGATAAAGTGAAGTTTTAACCAGCATCTGTTAAAATGAACCCTCAAACAGGTAATTGTTAAAGATAAAGTTTTTAGCATTGCCTGCACCTAGTCTCAGAGTGACGGGATTTTTAGATGAGTTATGAATCAGAACATAATGTCACTATTGCGGGCAAATGATATCTCTTTACATTTCTTAAACATAAAAATAACATTATCAAATACAATTGAAATGAGTGTAAGATACATTGCCACTTATATAAAGAATGGGATTAAAAGCGGCCCTTTGTATGGACACTACATATGTAACACAAATATCGTATCTTTGCAATAGATTATGGTGATAGTAGGTGAACCGGAAGAACATAGATGAGACACCACTTTAAATCCCATTCTTTATCCGCACGACCCGTACAATGCACGAAGCCGGTGATCTAATTCTCATCTTCACTAGCGGACACGGACTTTCTGGATTCGGGTGTGTCCGGGCGAGAGTTCCGGGAGCCGGAGCGGGAACGCGAGCCAGATCTCGAGCGGGACCCTGACCGACTTCGAGACCCGCTCTTGGACTGAGATCGAGATCTGGATGCGCTCTTCGACTTCGAACGGCTTTTCGATCTGTAAATATTTAAATGATACTTAGATAATTTATACCTTAATAATGCTGTTAGACAACCGATGAAGACATGCCAGTTAATTAATTACTTTAGTGTGCGTGACAAGCTACGTCTTAGACTCGCGATTCGTATGACACTTTGTGGTAGTGTGTGTGCAAGCCTCAAATTAGAGGTTAATTTTTTTTCGACATTTTCACTACTGTCACAGTAATCTAGCTAAAAAGAATTTGTATGCCATTTATGGTTTATGGTTTAAGAAACTTTATTTCTCAAAAGAATTAACAATTCACTTACTGAGAAAACTTAAGTTATCTTAAAAGTAAAAAGTAAGTAATTTACGTACAAAGCAAACGAGTATGAAAAGTAACAAAAGAAAGATTCACTAATATCTAATAGTACAACAAAATATAATAACATTATAATTTAAATTAATCTTTTATGTTCTTCTGTGTTGATTGGTTTACAAATATATCTCAGTTAAACCAATCAAATTAGGTCTGTGTTGTGGATAATAAATATTAAATTTCACGTGGTTATTGAGTATCTGTGCTGGAGTCGGGTCGCCATCAAAAGTGACAGAACAAATGGTTGAAAAAGTTGAAAAAAATCAAATTATTTTGAACGTGATACATTACCAGCAACATACGCATTCATAGTTTTTATCATAAATACCAAGTGTTAAATTAAAAGCACTCGATCAATGTCAAGCATTCAACAATAATGTTGAATGTAATTGTACTAACAAGCTGTGCCAAAAGAGGCGAGAATGACCTCGTGGGACATTCGTCGACCATATTCGGGACGTTTTAAAAAAGTAAAGGTCCGAAGCACCCGGAACCGGCTAGCATGTATGAAAAGAATAATGAATGAAGCGCGTGAGGTTTGTACGGATAGAAGCAAGTGGCATTCAGTTGTCTGTCTATTCCAATGGGAAACAGGCGTGAAATGAGTGTAAATTTATTTATCACCCACTTTGCTGACAATTATTTTAAAATCTTTAAAACAGGTTTATAGGCTTTTAATTTAGAGATTGTCCTATTCTTTTTTATGGAAAAGGAGGACCAACAAGCGCAAGGGTCACCTGGTGTTAAGTGATCACCGCCGCCCACATTCCCTTGCAACACCAGAGGATACGCAGGAGCGTTGCCGGAGCCGGCCATGAAGGAAGGTGTACGCGTTTTTTTTGAAGGTACCCATGTCGTATCGTTCCGGAAACACCGCACAAGGAAGTTCATTCCACAGCTTTGTACTAAGTGGAATCCTCTTCTTTTTTGGTATGTGTAGTTTAGGGTTTTAATTTAAATTGTACAAGATGTAATGTAAAATACAGTTACAATTATACGCGTTATAATCATTTAAAAAGCTTATTTAAACGATTTTGTGATTCCACTTGGCCGCGATGATCACCCGTACATACGCTCGTTTGCCCCTCTCTTCATAGAAAACACAAAGTAATACGTAAATAAGGAGACTCTTTTGACCAAGGCTGTTCAGATGGGTACCTTTTTCTGCTTTGTGTGTGTCTTTCAATATTGAGAAAATATTATCATACCTAGAACGAGACCTGGATCGACTCTTAGACCTAGATCCACTTTTAGACTGGGAACGACTTTTCGATCGAGATTTGCTTCTGGACTTCGATCTACTTCTAGATTTCGATCGGCTTCTAGACTTTGATCGGCTTCCAGATTTGGAACGGCTCCTAGACTTGGATCGACTTTTGGACCTCGAGCGACTCTTCGCTGATCCTGACCGGGAACGGCTGCGAGATTTTGATCTGCTCTTCGATCGGGAACTGTGAATTACAACAATTTGTATTAGACGACAGTTAAAAATGCAATGTAATATTAAAAAACATTTCTTATTTTTTTGGCAATTTATGTACGATAGCCAAGTTTTGACATAGAGGTCAGAAAACATACTACGTTTAAAAAAAAACTACAAAACGACTTCAAAAACTGAAAAGAATAAAATAACTTAAAAAAGATTTAATGTAAACCTAATTAACACCTCTTATGTACATCTTATACCTTAAATATTAAAATACTATATCTGTATGTGCTACCTATTGATAGGGCTTAAATCGGAGCCTGGCCGCTTCGGTTGTTTAGTTCAAGACGACGCTATGCCACTCAAAGTCACGCGTGGCGAGTGTAGGTACCTGCTATTACATTAAGCTTTGCACCGATTTTCCGACTTTTTTTTTAAAGTTGCGATCCCGTGTTATGTTTTGATTTTAATAATGACTGATCCGAGTCCATCAGATTCCGTTCCAAAAGAAGGTTTTTATTCATCGCCAAGAACGAGAAATGGCGAAAAATGTTTTAGAAAGGCAGAACGACAATTTAAGATTTAATTGGATGTAATTTCAGAATAATGTTCTAAACCACAATCATGTCGAAATTGAGTTAAGAACACAAAACTGGTCACGTGATTCATATTAACGGACCGACAAAAAATGACAGGCCTACTGTCACTCTTTAAATGAAATCATGACTTAGTAGCCCAACCCACATGTATGGAATACACTAATATTGATTTTTTGAACTTTAAACACGAATTCCTTAAAATGTGATGAATGGCTTTGAACGTTTTTCAGGAACTACGTCCAATTATAAGGTTTAAATGATAAAAAATCAAACATGCGCGGTATCTAGTAAATAGAGTAGATATGTCTATGGGCGGGCTGTACGCTCTCAATCAGTTCACCACTTTATATTTTTATATTATGGTGTGTATACATACCGATCGCTGTCAGATGCCGACATGATTCTCTTTCGTCCCTTAGTGGTAGGCGCACTGCCACTGCGGCTTCGACTGCGGCTGCGACTACGAGACTTACGACCCGCGTCTGAGTCCGACTCGGAGGTAGAGATGGTTTCCTTGGATACGATCTTTAATCGCTGCTTAGTGCTGGGCTTCTCTTCCATCTTCGCTTTCTCGCGTTTACCAAGGCCTCTTTCTCCCTATAACAAAACAATAATAGATTTCCAACTACAGTCGAACCTGGATAAGCAAGAACTGGATATGTGAGAAAACTCTATAAGTGAGAGTAATAGCCAGGACCCGTCATTTTAAGCTCCCAAAACCTCTATTAGCGAGAAACAGAAACCTCTGTAAGAGAGAGTCGTTTTTCCCTCATGGACCTCCGTAAGTGAGACTGCTGCTTATCTATACCTCTATAAGCGACAGTCGAGCTTTATTTCTTTATATTATTTAGGAGGAACTATAGCTACAATAAAAATACATACATACATAAAAGATACACACGTGCAGTAACAAATGACAAAAAAAATTTATTATCTGCTATTTTATGACTCATTCTTAACTTTCGTGGAACTTTCTACCATTGTTTTTGTATTGTTTTCTCGCATTCTTTTCAAATGGACACGTGTGCCTGTGTACCTTGGGACTTACTCAGTTTATAGTTACTCGGGTTAGTGAGAAACCTCTATAAGCGAGAGTAAGATTGTGCTCCCTTGAACTCTCGCTTATCCAGGTTCGACTGTATTTTTATTGAGTGTTATGAACATTTTTCTCGACTTTTCATGTGAACACATTCTCTTTTATTAAATTTCTTATTTTTTTAAATTCGAACATGCTACCGTGAACATAATACTTTATATATTAAATATATGATAAACAATAATGTCAAGTGCTATTTCGCCTTGCGCTTAACAATGCGGCACCACTCAGGGTTCTTGAACACAAAAGAATGTTAGCGGCACAATGATTGAGGCTATGAATTATACATATATCTCTAAATGTATACCACAAGATATTTCTGTTATCATACAAAATGTGAAAAACGAAAAAGTAATAAGTTCTGCTAACTCTCCAAGCCAAGGCTGAGATAAAATTAATTTAAATAGGACTAAAACAAAATTAATATTCTTTTAATTTCAATTTATTGCAATTCCATAAATACATTCCTTTAATTTTTTTTATGAAAATAAGGGACGAGACAGGACGGTCTGCTGATGGTTATTGATACGCCCTGCCCATTACAATGCAGTACCGCTCAGGATTCTTGAAAAACCCCAAAAATTCTGAGCGGCACACAATTGCGCTCGTCACCTTGAGACATAAGATGCTGTCTCATTTGGCCAGTAATTTCACTAGTTACGGCGCCCTTCAGACCGAAACAGGGAAATGCTTACACATTACTGCTTCACGGCAGAAATAGGTGCCGTTGTAGTACCCATAATCTAGCCGGCATGCTGTGCAAAGGAGCCTCCCACTTTTCTTCGCGTTTATTAATAACACAGCAAAGGTTTAGTGTGAAGTTGACTAACGCGCACTTCATTAAACCTAATCTTTTTAAATTAACTTGATAACTGACCTTCTTCCGGCCACGTTTCCTGGGCGGGTCGCTGTCACTTCCGCTTCCTCTCTGAGCACGCTCACGCTTCTTCTTGCCTCCACTTTTCTTGCCTTCTCCGTCACGTTTACGTTTACGTTGCTTCGGCTCACGACTGTAAATGGTAATATGATTATGGATAATAGAGGAATCTCATAACGTATCCAACCTATTCCTTCCATTCCAGAATTTTAAATTTTGCAGCTCAACAATTCGTTATGGTTTTAAAGTGACAACCCCTCACTTCTAGGATTAATACAGAAATAAAATTTGAAAAACAAAATTTTATGAACGATACGGGACTCGAACCCACGACTTCTGGCGTTCCGTGCCAGTGGCCAGTGAAGCCACATCCTGAGAGTTGAACAAAGCATACAAGATTTCGGTTTCTTAGGCAGAGATCAATAGAGCGTACATCTCGTACTCAGACTCTACTTACGTTAAACTTAGCAGATTGTGTTAAAACGCGAACTTGACTTTGCATTGGGCTGTCTTATCTTAAGCTCAGTATGATTTCAGCATGACTATAAAAACGAAATCAAATATTTTGCTAAGCTTACACTCAGCTAAGATGTATGTAAGTAAAGTCAAAGTACGCTCCATAGATCTCAGCCTTAACCTGAAAGTCAATATATAGGTACATGAAGCCGCCCATCGGTGCTAGTGTCGGCGTATTAGGGATATACATATATTTTTTTGCTTCGAGAGTTTACATCGCAATATAGATATAAAATAATATTACGAACTGAAAAAGTTATTAAAAGTGCACCTACCGGGATTCGAACCCGGGACCTCTAGCTTAGTAGTCAGGGTCACTAACCATTCTATTCGCTATATCGGCCGTCGGATGAAATAATTTACGGCCGTTTCCAATATTCAGTCTATCTCCGGTTGTGGCCTACTTGAGATAAAAATCGCTACTATCGTTGACATTTCTGTCACAATAAACTTATCGGCGGCAGCACACCTAATACGTACACGCTGTCTGTCAATGGAAAGATGTATACCTTACTAGCGATATAAAGTTTGTATGTAAATTGCAATTCACGTCCCAATATAAGGCGACCAGAAAGAGTCACCAGTCAGCTGGCCTCACCCGTCGGCCGCCCGTCCTCCGCTGCTGCTGCCAGACTCGTACTCGTCTCGCCGCCGACGTCCTCCTCTGCCCTTGCTCTCCACCGGCATGTCCGCGAACAGAAGCGCGTTCTTCGTCTTCTCCTTGAACTGCTGCCGCTTCTGCAGCATCTCCACTGTACTCTTGGCCTGCTCTTCCTCGCGTCGTTTGCGCTCTTCTTCCTGTTACATATTTATTTATTATAGACACCCCAACAAGCTATTCTTAACTAAACAAAAATAAGAAAAATATAAAACGAACATCATGAACAGAATAGCTTTCATACAGGTATGTACAGCTCAGTTTTATTATTAAAGATAATGTTAGAACAAAAAACGCAAAGTACTTTAATGATTAATAAATGTTAAAAATACAAATTTTTTCTTATGTTGAATATGAGTAAAACAAACAGACCATATATATATAATTAAAAACTATTATAAATAACACTGTTGCTAAGTCTTTTAAATTGTAGAACCGACATCCCAAACATATCCATGGAGTCAAAATTATTATTAAGGAGCTCATTAAATGATCTCATAGAGCGCTGCAGTGGAGAGTGAAGACCAATATAAGTTCTCGGAATAGCAAGATGAAAGAATTCCCGATTAATAAGCCTTGCACCGAGGCGGGTATATTGAAATCAATTTGTCGTAATATTTCTGGGGCACTAATCACACAAGCATATTCCAAATGCGACCGAACAAATGCATTGTATAAACACATGACAGAATTAATCTGTTCAAAATCTTTGGAAATACGTTTAATAAACCCAACCGTTTTCGTCGCCTTTCCAACAACTTCATCTATATGTGGTTTGAATGAAAGCCTAGTGTCAATCAAAATTCCTAGATCTCTGGCAGTATTTACTTCATTGATGGCAAGGTCATTAACAAAATATGTTTTGGATATTACATTTTTAATAGGAACACATTTATGAGCGTTGAGGATCATTTTGTTACTTCTGGCCCAATCACTAACAGCGTAAAGATCTTCTTGTAACAACGCTCCATCATTATGCGACTTAATTAATCTGTACAACTTTATATCATCAATTTTAATCATCAGCACAGAGTAGCACTTTGCTATGCTTCACAACCGAAATTACGTCATTAATAAAAACTACAAACAGCAAAGGCCCTAAGAGACATGCTTGGGGAACGCCAGAAAATGTGGTGTAACACGTGGAGGTATAACCATTCGTGATGACTCTTTGAGACCTACCACTTAGGTATGACTTAAACCAAGATAATATGAGGTTACAATAGTTGAAAAGCTTAATAAGGAGTATATTATGGTAGACTTTATCAAACGCACTACTGAGATCCGTGTAAATGACATCCGTTTGAATACCGCTGTCGACGCTTTCAGCTATGTTATTAACAAAACTCATAAGATTTGTCACAGTAGATTCGCCACTAACAAAACCATGCTGAGTGTTAGAAATATGTTCTTTAAAATGCCAAATCATAAATTTGTGTAGAATTCTTTCAAAGACTTTCGGAAAGGTAGATAGTAGAGAAATGGGGCGATAATAATTAGATCATCAACATCAGATTTATCTCCTTTCTTAAATATTGGTACGACATTAGCTAATTTCCACTTAGTGGGAAAAGTAGATGTTAATAAGGAATGTGAAAATACCTGTGTATTTTCGTCATATTATTGTAATTCATTTTGCTGGGAAGTGAAGATGAAGAGCTCTTACGATTTTTGGCAAATGACCAAAATCTACGAGGATTACCATGAATACCAATCTTAATATCCCTAATATATTGTTTGTAACAAGTAGGCATGAGCTTATCAACTCGGTCTTAAAGAATTTTGTATTCAAACAGATCTCTTGGATTTCTATATTTTTTAAATCGTTTTCTTAATTTTTCCTATTCGTTTAACATACGAATAAGGGGCTTAGAGAACCAGATGGGAAATTTATAATTCTTATGAATCAACTTAGGTACAGTCTTTTCTATAATTTTCTGAATAGATTTGTAAAATTTATCCACCGTATCGTATTGGTATTATCACAATTCTACAGTTCATATTGCCAGTTTACTTCGTCAAATTCAATAATTACGTAATCATAGTCTGCCTTCCGGAAGCTATAGGTAGCGAAAGGAACTGCTTTTAGGTTCGAGTGACAGACTATATCAAAATTTATAAGTAGAGGTGGGTGATGTATATCCAATTTCGATAAAATTTGCATTAGATTATTTTCTGACAAGAAGTCTACAAAACTGTAACCTATGTTGCTATCATAGTTAGAAGGAATTAATTGCGGATATGTTTCGGAGTCGGTGCTCATAAACCATTTCAAAAAGCTAAGATTAAAGATTAGAAGAGTTTAAAACATTAGAAACACTGTCGAGAAAGTTATCCAATTGTGGTATAGTAAAAGGAGGCGGTAAATAAACACCACTGATAAATCTTGAATTTGTATCAGTTCTAACTTTAAATGTAATCCAAAGGTCCTCGTTGTCACTTTCCCAAGAAATTTGCCTATATGATGGTATTGATTTTGAAACTGCTATAAATACCCCGCCGCCATCCTCACGATTTGATTGCGTTTTATTGCGGTCATGTCTGTATATATTGTAATAGGAATTCAATATCTCGCCATCAAAAATAGAATCTTTTAACCATGTTTCCGTTGCAATAATCACGTCATATTTATTTATTTATTATTACAAGGAAACATAACAAACACATCACAAGAACTGAACAATATAGGAAAGAGATACAAAATATAAATATAGATGCGTCCTAACACATGTTTCATAAATACAATAATAACAAAAAGAAAAATCAAAGGTATACAGTCACAAACGCAAACATTCACAGAAGTAACTAATTTGATTATGCGCATAGATACAAAAGATGTAGACAAATGAAATTAATTAAAACTAAACTTGGGGCAATGATAACAACGCTTTTAATTTTAATTCTAAACTGTGTCTGAACACAGAGCACGAAAATATGTCGATGTCAAGAAAACTATAGTTGTAAGATTTGCACATTCTGTGTAATGGCGCGCGAAACCCAATGTTAGTTCTTGGGGACGATAGCTCTAAAGTAATGCATGAGCGGAGAGACCTGGCAGGGACTACGAGACTGAGGAGCTCAGAAGATGTCAGCTCACCAGTACATATTTTCTTTGAAGCAACACAGTCTGTTATAGTGCGGCGCTGACATAGCTGAAGAAAGTTGTATTCAAGCAACAAATCATTATAGTGGGCTCGGTTTCCTTTTACACGATAATTTAATGTGCGTAAGAACTTTTTTTGAACAGTCTCGACTCTTTTTTCGTGGATCGATTAAAAGATTCCATATTGGGCTTGCATATTCTAGTTGGGGTCGCACGAGGGACTTATAAAGATATGTGTAAGTACACTTGTCTTTAAATTGCTTGGATACACGTGTTATGAAGCCTAGCATGCGAAGAGAGCTATTTATAATATGGTCTATATGGTTGCCGAGAGTTAGTATGCGGTCTAAATGAATACCCAGATCTTTGATGGTAGAAACTGAAGTCAGCTGTTGATTGCCGAGCTTAAAATGGGTCGTGATAATATTTTTATTTCTGGTGAACACTATATGTTTACACTTTCTGTATGCCAGGTATAATTTATTACGTGTGCAGTATGCATCAAGTATGTTAAGATCCTCCTGAATACCGACAGCGTCAGATGGACAAGTAACTATTTTGTACAGCTTTAAATCGTCAGCGTAAAGTAAATAATGACAATGTGAAAAGCACTGAGATATGTCATTGATAAAAATAGTGAAGAGCAAGGGTCCAAGAATAGAGCCCTGCGGTACACGGGATGTCACGCGAACTGGAGAGGAACGATATCCATAGACAATTACCGACTGAATGCGGTCCCGCAGATAGGCCGCAAACCACCTCAAGAGGTTACCTTTTATGCCATTGAAAGATAGCTTCTGTAAGAGTAATACATGGTCAACCTTGCCGAAAGCCTTCTGGAAGTCTGTGTATATAGAGTCTATTTGTGTTTTACAATCTAAGCCGGTGAAAATGTAGTTGGTAAATACAAAAAGATTGGTAAGAGTTGATCTGCCGGCAACAAAACCGTGTTGTTGATCAATAATAACATTTTTTAAGCTGGAGAGGACATGACGGTGCAATAGTCTTTCTAGTATTTTGGGAATTGTAGAGAGGATAGAAATGGGACGATAGTTTTCTGTGTCATTTCTTGCTCCAGATTTAAAGATGGGTGTAATGTAGGCCGATTTCCAGAGTCTGGGGAAACAGCCTGTTGACAGGCACTTGTTAAAAATAATTTCTAGTGGTACACAAATTGACTCGCGTGTATGTTTGAGAAATATTGGACTGATATTATCTGGTCCAGGGCCCTTATTACGGTCGAGTGTACGCAGTTCGCTGCTTATTTCCGCCTGGGAGATGCATACGTGACTAATTAGAACATGCGAGTCATTGACGATACTCTCACCAACTGCACTGGAATCAGAGAGAACCTCGTTTGCTGAAGGCGAAAACTGATTGAAAGTACTGAGAAAACATTTCAACAATGGCGATTGGGTCACTAGACAAAGTATTTCCGTACTTCATGATATGTCCTGAGTTTGATTGCTTTAGCGATGAAGTATATTTCCAAAAATGTTTACTGTGTTGTACTGAACCAAATGGGGTATTTATGTGATTTAGACTTCATCAAGGGCTCGTATGTATCAACGATATTGTTTATTTCCGTGTAAAACACACTTACAGCCTCATCGCATGGCAGTGGTGACAAGAGTGACTTCCATTCAACCTGTTTGACTACAGTATTTATAGTTTGATAGTCTGCCTTAAAGAAATTTCTTTTGCGTGTACGAATATGGGGCATTGGATTTAATTTCTGTATATGGCAAAATATTTCCAAGGCCGCGTGATGGGGAACAACCTTCAGCAAGGGATCAACAGAGGATTCGGTAGAATTTTGAAGAGTGGTCAGGACTAAGTCCAAAAGCCTTTCGTTTTCATTAAATATATAATTAGATTGTTCTAAGTTCATGTATGACATAGTGTACAGAAGAAGTTTTGACTGTTCTGTAATAGCAGATTCTAACAGGGCGTCAGGACCGGATGACCAGTTAAGCTGAGGTAAGTTAAAATCACCGGTAATTAAATAGTTATTAAAACGCGCAATGGAATAAATATCATGAAGTTTATGAAAATACGAGCTATATGCTGTGTAGGGAGTAGAAGGAGGAAAATAGCATGCGTTTATCAAGAGATCTGACAAGGAAGGCAAATGAATATATATTTCCTCTAAATCTAGTGCTTCAAATTCAGGTAACCTTATGGCCTCAATAGTGTTCTTAACTAGTACTAAGATCCCACCGCCCCCCTTTTTACCGGATATTGAAAGATTTTTATCACGCCTAAATATTTAATAATTGCCCGTGCAGATCTCTCCATCAAAATAAGACTCTTACAACCAGGTCTCCACCAATACAATACTATCATAGCTGCTCAATGCAATATTATGTCTTAATTCGTCGAGTTTACTTTTCATGCCACCACAGTTTTGATAGAAAATGGATACATTGTTATGAGCCACTATCCATAATCAAATACAAAAATGGAAGAGAAATTAATCTGAATAATAAAAATCTTCGTGCCCCCAACAGCAATGATCAAATACAAAAAGAAAGAAACAAATAAAAGTGATAATAACAAAGACTGGAGAAAAGTCATAGTTTTAACTAGTCATACTATTTTACCCAAATCGTTTCCGGATCGCAGTTGTATAACTTTGGACTCGTCCGTTTTCCTGACAAAGATACTATTGTTTTTTACCCACACATATTTGTAGCCCCCCTCTTTTGCGATCTGTCGAGCTTTGCTGAAGATGATTTTATTTTTCAAAGTCAGGTGTTCAGCGATGAAAAAACGGGAGCCAGGGGTCACAGGTACACCAAATAATTGTTCAGACGTCAGCGATCGCCGCGCCCGCGCTGCAGCAATCAGCTCATCTCGCTGTCGTGAGTTGTCAGCTGTAATATTATGTTTTTTGGCCGGTCCGTTGCCAATCCGGGAGCAATACGGTGAACGCTCCTTAAGTCGCTATCTTTCAGATCGACACATAACAATTTGCCAATCGCCAGCGAAAGTTGAACGAGATTTTCACCTTTCTTTTCTGGTATATTTTGTATTTCAACGTTACAACTCCTTGAGGCTTGATCCAGATCGTCAAATTTTGAGGTGACCGTTTCCAGCTGAGTGCGTAGTGTGGCGTTCTCCTCTGACAAATTGGTGGGCGAGAATTCAATACTGGTCATCCGATCTTCCGCTTGCGAAAGCCTGTCTTCAAAGAGACTCATACGCGATTCAAGGGAGAGTATATCGTCACTAAGCTTTTGCGTCACCTCCGAAATGGCCGCGTTTAAGTCGTCTCGCCACTGCTGCCTCAGGTCTGCGAGTTTTGAATCCATGTATTTTGTCAGGATCTCTGTATCAACGTTTAATGAGGATGCTAAGCCTGATTTAGGCGATTTGGATAAAGCAGGCGCAGCAATCTTTTTAATCTTACATATAGAGCACTTCCACTTTTTCTTATTCATAGGACGCATTCTTTTAAAATCAGGCTCTGATAAATCAGCGCAGAAGAAATGCAGCAACGTGAGACATTTGAAAACATCGTTATCGGAAATATTTTTAGAACATTTGCCACAATCCATACGTACATTTTAAGCTATTCAAATGGAGGTCGTCAAGCTTAGACCTTATTCCTCGAAAGTTTTGGTAGTAAATTGATATATTATCGAGTTTCAGGGCCAAGTTTCTCACGTTGCAAGTCCATACAAGTTAATTTACTTTGGATAAAGAATCCTCACAAGATATATGAACAACGGGTGACGTGTCGTTCTTAATCCAAACCCACTTAAAACCTCGCTCACGCGCGAGTATTCGGGTTTGCGAGTGGAGTTTCTTGTAGTTTGGTGAGAGGTGTTCAGATATATAGAGATAGCCGATACCGGGCCCCCGTAGCGAATACTCTTGGAATTAAGTTTGTTTTCTTTATTATTTTTGTTTAAGTTCGCTACTGCAGCAATGACGATGCTTAGTGCTGCTTAGTTTTAGTACTATAGAAAGAGGTCAGGTATTATTTGGGTCTATCTTTTTGACTCGAGATATTCCAACGATATCGGATTCTTTAAGCGGACAGGAAACAACTTTAAAAATTTGTGTTGAGACGTTCACAAGATTTTCTGATTTACTTTCAGGTAAACCACAGATTTCAATATTGGTTTCTCGATTGTGTTGTTCTATTGAAGCGATACGAGTGGAAAGGTCAGTGACAGTCCGTTTTGGAATAGAATTTTCCTTATCTAGGGAAGAAACTGTGGCGTATGTCGACTTGAGTTCAGCTTTTAGTGTCGTATTCCTTTGCAAAAAAGGATATTGATTCCTTTAAGTCTCGTAACTCCGAAAGCTCTCTACTAAATTCCTTAAGTTCACTGCGCAGTATGTTTGAGATGGAATCCCGTACAGCAATGTTAACTTGGCTATTGATGGCTTCAAGTACGGATTTGTCAATCCTCGGCAAAGGCTGAATGCTTTCAAGTGAACGCACAGGTGTGTTAGCGTTGTCTCCTCTGCGTTCAGACGAAAGCCATGAAGGGTATTTCCGCTTTATAATCTTTTGACTGCTTTTTAAAATTGTCCAGAGAAATATTTAAGCAGCTATAGTGGTATTTGAAACTACAAACTCCACGAGACATTAACTCTCTAGGAATAACATTTCCCTTGCACGCTTCACATTGATGATCCATTTGGAAATCAATAAATATTGCTTTAAATACTTTTAGTTTTTAAAGGTGTGGCGCGTCAATCTTCAATGTCAAGTCCAATTTTATAATGAGGGTAGATAAAAATTAATAAAAACCTACGATATTATTTTCACAAAATTATTCAGTATATCACTATTCACTATTTTTCACATGAATAACAATAGTTCAAGTAAAACAATACAGTTATTTCACTTTTTTAACGTATCTGTAGTAAATAAACCACTATTAACATAGAATAGACTTAAAAACTACGGTAGCACAAGCACGTTTGTTGAAGTTTGTGTACTTAACAATTTACAGTTATTTCACATCGGTTTAAAGTGGATGAGTAGTATTTTCCCAGCCGATGAATTGTATTAGAGTTTCGTTAATTATTAAGCCATATGCTCGATAGCCTCAATACAGCTTCCCGGGTACTGACCTCTACTCTCTACTCTGATGTAATTTATTGACCACTCAATTTTTTATATGGAATAGGAGGAAAAACGAGCGTACGGGTCATCGGAGGATTCACAGGAGCGTTGCCAGCCTGTGTCGTGATGTCGTATCTTCCCGGAAACACAGAAAAACAAGGAAGCTCATTCCAAAGCTTTGTAGTACGTGGAAGAAAGAACCTTGAAAAACCTCACTGTGGAGGACCGCCACACATAAAGATGGGGGGGATGATATTCTAATTTGTGGCGTGTCGTGCGAAGGTGGAATTACGTGGCAGGAATCAGGCGAAACACTGTATGGCCGCGGGTCGTGTGGGCCAGCAATGCGAGCACGTGGTACCTGCTGCCTGCGGAAGGCCTCGCGCTGCTCCCGCTGCCGGTCCCTCATCGTGAGCTCCTCGTCGTGCTGGCGCCGCGCGCGCGTCACGTGCCACTGCGCCTGCGACAGCAGGTCGGCGCAGGCGCGGGCCTCGCCGGCCGCCGCGCCCGTCTCTATGTCGTGAGCTGGTACTGGTACCTGCTGCCTGCGGAAGGCCTCGCGCTGCTCCCGCTGCCGGTCCCTCATCGTGAGCTCCTCGTCGTGCTGGCGCCGCGCGCGCGTCACGTGCCACTGCGCCTGCGACAGCAGGTCGGCGCAGGCGCGGGCCTCGCCGGCCGCCGCGCCCGTCTCTATGTCGTGAGCTGGTACTGGTACCTGCTGCCTGCGGAAGGCCTCGCGCTGCTCCCGCTGCCGGTCCCTCATCGTGAGCTCCTCGTCGTGCTGGCGCCGCGCGCGCGTCACGTGCCACTGCGCCTGCGACAGCAGGTCGGCGCAGGCGCGGGCCTCGCCGGCCGCCGCGCCCGTCTCTATGTCGTGAGCTGGTACTGGTACCTGCTGCCTGCGGAAGGCCTCGCGCTGCTCCCGCTGCCGGTCCCTCATCGTGAGCTCCTCGTCGTGCTGGCGCCGCGCGCGCGTCACGTGCCACTGCGCCTGCGACAGCAGGTCGGCGCAGGCGCGGGCCTCGCCGGCCGCCGCGCCCGTCTCTATGTCGTGAGCTGGTACTGGTACCTGCTGCCTGCGGAAGGCCTCGCGCTGCTCCCGCTGCCGGTCCCTCATCGTGAGCTCCTCGTCGTGCTGGCGCCGCGCGCGCGTCACGTGCCACTGCGCCTGCGACAGCAGGTCGGCGCAGGCGCGGGCCTCGCCGGCCGCCGCACCCGTCTCTATGTCGTGAGCTGGTACTGGTACCTGCTGCCTGCGGAAGGCCTCGCGCTGCTCCCGCTGCCGGTCCCTCATCGTGAGCTCCTCGTCGTGCTGGCGCCGCGCGCGCGTCACGTGCCACTGCGCCTGCGACAGCAGGTCGGCGCAGGCGCGGGCCTCGCCGGCCGCCGCGCCCGTCTCTATGTCGTGAGCTGGTACTGGTACCTGCTGCCTGCGGAAGGCCTCGCGCTGCTCCCGCTGCCGGTCCCTCATCGTGAGCTCCTCGTCGTGCTGGCGCCGCGCGCGCGTCACGTGCCACTGCGCCTGCGACAGCAGGTCGGCGCAGGCGCGGGCCTCGCCGGCCGCCGCGCCCGTCTCTATGTCGTGAGCTGGTACTGGTACCTGCTGCCTGCGGAAGGCCTCGCGCTGCTCCCGCTGCCGGTCCCTCATCGTGAGCTCCTCGTCGTGCTGGCGCCGCGCGCGCGTCACGTGCCACTGCGCCTGCGACAGCAGGTCGGCGCAGGCGCGGGCCTCGCCGGCCGCCGCGCCCGTCTCTATGTCGTGAGCTGGTACTGGTACCTGCTGCCTGCGGAAGGCCTCGCGCTGCTCCCGCTGCCGGTCCCTCATCGTGAGCTCCTCGTCGTGCTGGCGCCGCGCGCGCGTCACGTGCCACTGCGCCTGCGACAGCAGGTCGGCGCAGGCGCGGGCCTCGCCGGCCGCCGCGCCCGTCTCTATGTCGTGAGCTGGTACTGGTACCTGCTGCCTGCGGAAGGCCTCGCGCTGCTCCCGCTGCCGGTCCCTCATCGTGAGCTCCTCGTCGTGCTGGCGCCGCGCGCGCGTCACGTGCCACTGCGCCTGCGACAGCAGGTCGGCGCAGGCGCGGGCCTCGCCGGCCGCCGCGCCCGTCTCTATGTCGTGAGCTGGTACTGGTACCTGCTGCCTGCGGAAGGCCTCGCGCTGCTCCCGCTGCCGGTCCCTCATCGTGAGCTCCTCGTCGTGCTGGCGCCGCGCGCGCGTCACGTGCCACTGCGCCTGCGACAGCAGGTCGGCGCAGGCGCGGGCCTCGCCGGCCGCCGCGCCCGTCTCTATGTCGTGAGCTGGTACTGGTACCTGCTGCCTGCGGAAGGCCTCGCGCTGCTCCCGCTGCCGGTCCCTCATCGTGAGCTCCTCGTCGTGCTGGCGCCGCGCGCGCGTCACGTGCCACTGCGCCTGCGACAGCAGGTCGGCGCAGGCGCGGGCCTCGCCGGCCGCCGCGCCCGTCTCTATGTCGTGAGCTGGTACTGGTACCTGCTGCCTGCGGAAGGCCTCGCGCTGCTCCCGCTGCCGGTCCCTCATCGTGAGCTCCTCGTCGTGCTGGCGCCGCGCGCGCGTCACGTGCCACTGCGCCTGCGACAGCAGGTCGGCGCAGGCGCGGGCCTCGACGGCCGCCGCGCCCGTCTCTATGTCGTGAGCTGGTACTGGTACCTGCTGCCTGCGGAAGGCCTCGCGCTGCTCCCGCTGCCGGTCCCTCATCGTGAGCTCCTCGTCGTGCTGGCGCCGCGCGCGCGTCACGTGCCACTGCGCCTGCGACAGCAGGTCGGCGCAGGCGCGGGCCTCGCCGGCCGCCGCGCCCGTCTCTATGTCGTGAGCTGGTACTGGTACCTGCTGCCTGCGGAAGGCCTCGCGCTGCTCCCGCTGCCGGTCCCTCATCGTGCTGGCGCCGCGCGCGCGTCACGTGCCACTGCGCCTGCGACAGCAGGTCGGCGCAGGCGCGGGCCTCGCCGGCCGCCGCGCCCGTCTCTATGTCGTGAGCTGGTACTGGTACCTGCTGCCTGCGGAAGGCCTCGCGCTGCTCCCGCTGCCGGTCCCTCATCGTGAGCTCCTCGTCGTGCTGGCGCCGCGCGCGCGTCACGTGCCACTGCGCCTGCGACAGCAGGTCGGCGCAGGCGCGGGCCTCGCCGGCCGCCGCGCCCGTCTCTATGTCGTGAGCTGGTACTGGTACCTGCTGCCTGCGGAAGGCCTCGCGCTGCTCCCGCTGCCGGTCCCTCATCGTGAGCTCCTCGTCGTGCTGGCGCCGCGCGCGCGTCACGTGCCACTGCGCCTGCGACAGCAGGTCGGCGCAGGCGCGGGCCTCGCCGGCCGCCGCGCCCGTCTCTATGTCGTGAGCTGGTACTGGTACCTGCTGCCTGCGGAAGGCCTCGCGCTGCTCCCGCTGCCGGTCCCTCATCGTGAGCTCCTCGTCGTGCTGGCGCCGCGCGCGCGTCACGTGCCACTGCGCCTGCGACAGCAGGTCGGCGCAGGCGCGGGCCTCGCCGGCCGCCGCGCCCGTCTCTATGTCGTGAGCTGGTACTGGTACCTGCTGCCTGCGGAAGGCCTCGCGCTGCTCCCGCTGCCGGTCCCTAATCGTGAGCTCCTCGTCGTGCTGGCGCCGCGCGCGCGTCACGTGCCACTGCGCCTGCGACAGCAGGTCGGCGCAGGCGCGGGCCCGCCGGCCGCCGCGCCCGTCTCTATGTCGTGAGCTGGTACTGGTACCTGCTGCCTGCGGAAGGCCTCGCGCTGCTCCCGCTGCCGGTCCCTCATCGTGAGCTCCTCGTCGTGCTGGCGCCGCGCGCGCGTCACGTGCCACTGCGCCTGCGACAGCAGGTCGGCGCAGGCGCGGGCCTCGCCGGCCGCCGCGCCCGTCTCTATGTCGTGAGCTGGTACTGGTACCTGCTGCCTGCGGAAGGCCTCGCGCTGCTCCCGCTGCCGGTCCCTCATCGTGAGCTCCTCGTCGTGCTGGCGCCGCGCGCGCGTCACGTGCCACTGCGCCTGCGACAGCAGGTCGGCACAGGCGCGGGCCTCGCCGGCCGCCGCGCCCGTCTCTATGTCGTGAGCTGGTACTGGTACCTGCTGCCTGCGGAAGGCCTCGCGCTGCTCCCGCTGCCGGTCCCTCATCGTGAGCTCCTCGTCGTGCTGGCGCCGCGCGCGCGTCACGTGCCACTGCGCCTGCGACAGCAGGTCGGCGCAGGCGCGGGCCTCGCCGGCCGCCGCGCCCGTCTCTATGTCGTGAGCTGGTACTGGTACCTGCTGCCTGCGGAAGGCCTCGCGCTGCTCCCGCTGCCGGTCCCTCATCGTGAGCTCCTCGTCGTGCTGGCGCCGCGCGCGCGTCACGTGCCACTGCGCCTGCGACAGCAGGTCGGCGCAGGCGCGGGCCTCGCCGGCCGCCGCGCCCGTCTCTATGTCGTGAGCTGGTACTGGTACCTGCTGCCTGCGGAAGGCCTCGCGCTGCTCCCGCTGCCGGTCCCTCATCGTGAGCTCCTCGTCGTGCTGGCGCCGCGCGCGCGTCACGTGCCACTGCGCCTGCGACAGCAGGTCGGCGCAGGCGCGGGCCTCGCCGGCCGCCGCGCCCGTCTCTATGTCGTGAGCTGGTACTGGTACCTGCTGCCTGCGGAAGGCCTCGCGCTGCTCCCGCTGCCGGTCCCTCATCGTGCTGGCGCCGCGCGCGCGTCACGTGCCACTGCGCCTGCGACAGCAGGTCGGCGCAGGCGCGGGCCTCGCCGGCCGCCGCGCCCGTCTCTATGTCGTGAGCTGGTACTGGTACCTGCTGCCTGCGGAAGGCCTCGCGCTGCTCCCGCTGCCGGTCCCTCATCGTGAGCTCCTCGTCGTGCTGGCGCCGCGCGCGCGTCACGTGCCACTGCGCCTGCGACAGCAGGTCGGCGCAGGCGCGGGCCTCGCCGGCCGCCGCGCCCGTCTCTATGTCGTGAGCTGGTACTGGTACCTGCTGCCTGCGGAAGGCCTCGCGCTGCTCCCGCTGCCGGTCCCTCATCGTGAGCTCCTCGTCGTGCTGGCGCCGCGCGCGCGTCACGTGCCACTGCGCCTGCGACAGCAGGTCGGCGCAGGCGCGGGCCTCGCCGGCCGCCGCGCCCGTCTCTATGTCGTGAGCTGGTACTGGTACCTGCTGCCTGCGGAAGGCCTCGCGCTGCTCCCGCTGCCGGTCCCTCATCGTGCTGGCGCCGCGCGCGCGTCACGTGCCACTGCGCCTGCGACAGCAGGTCGGCGCAGGCGCGGGCCTCGCCGGCCGCCGCGCCCGTCTCTATGTCGTGAGCTGGTACTGGTACCTGCTGCCTGCGGAAGGCCTCGCGCTGCTCCCGCTGCCGGTCCCTCATCGTGAGCTCCTCGTCGTGCTGGCGCCGCGCGCGCGTCACGTGCCACTGCGCCTGCGACAGCAGGTCGGCGCAGGCGCGGGCCTCGCCGGCCGCCGCGCCCGTCTCTATGTCGTGAGCTGGTACTGGTACCTGCTGCCTGCGGAAGGCCTCGCGCTGCTCCCGCTGCCGGTCCCTCATCGTGAGCTCCTCGTCGTGCTGGCGCCGCGCGCGCGTCACGTGCCACTGCGCCTGCGACAGCAGGTCGGCGCAGGCGCGGGCCTCGCCGGCCGCCGCGCCCGTCTCTATGTCGTGAGCTGGTACTGGTACCTGCTGCCTGCGGAAGGCCTCGCGCTGCTCCCGCTGCCGGTCCCTCATCGTGAGCTCCTCGTCGTGCTGGCGCCGCGCGCGCGTCACGTGCCACTGCGCCTGCGACAGCAGGTCGGCGCAGGCGCGGGCCTCGCCGGCCGCCGCGCCCGTCTCTATGTCGTGAGCTGGTACTGGTACCTGCTGCCTGCGGAAGGCCTCGCGCTGCTCCCGCTGCCGGTCCCTCATCGTGCTGGCGCCGCGCGTGCGTCACGTGCCACTGCGCCTGCGACAGCAGGTCGGCGCAGGCGCGGGCCTCGCCGGCCGCCGCGCCCGTCTCTATGTCGTGAGCTGGTACTGGTACCTGCTGCCTGCGGAAGGCCTCGCGCTGCTCCCGCTGCCGGTCCCTCATCGTGAGCTCCTCGTCGTGCTGGCGCCGCGCGCGCGTCACGTGCCACTGCGCCTGCGACAGCAGGTCGGCGCAGGCGCGGGCCTCGCCGGCCGCCGCGCCCGTCTCTATGTCGTGAGCTGGTACTGGTACCTGCTGCCTGCGGAAGGCCTCGCGCTGCTCCCGCTGCCGGTCCCTCATCGTGAGCTCCTCGTCGTGCTGGCGCCGCGCGCGCGTCACGTGCCACTGCGCCTGCGACAGCAGGTCGGCGCAGGCGCGGGCCTCGCCGGCCGCCGCGCCCGTCTCTATGTCGTGAGCTGGTACTGGTACCTGCTGCCTGCGGAAGGCCTCGCGCTGCTCCCGCTGCCGGTCCCTCATCGTGAGCTCCTCGTCGTGCTGGCGCCGCGCGCGCGTCACGTGCCACTGCGCCTGCGACAGCAGGTCGGCGCAGGCGCGGGCCTCGCCGGCCGCCGCGCCCGTCTCTATGTCGTGAGCTGGTACTGGTACCTGCTGCCTGCGGAAGGCCTCGCGCTGCTCCCGCTGCCGGTCCCTCATCGTGAGCTCCTCGTCGTGCTGGCGCCGCGCGCGCGTCACGTGCCACTGCGCCTGCGACAGCAGGTCGGCGCAGGCGCGGGCCTCGCCGGCCGCCGCGCCCGTCTCTATGTCGTGAGCTGGTACTGGTACCTGCTGCCTGCGGAAGGCCTCGCGCTGCTCCCGCTGCCGGTCCCTCATCGTGAGCTCCTCGTCGTGCTGGCGCCGCGCGCGCGTCACGTGCCACTGCGCCTGCGACAGCAGGTCGGCGCAGGCGCGGGCCTCGCCGGCCGCCGCGCCCGTCTCTATGTCGTGAGCTGGTAGTGGTACCTGCTGCCTGCGGAAGGCCTCGCGCTGCTCCCGCTGCCGGTCCCTCATCGTGAGCTCCTCGTCGTGCTGGCGCCGCGCGCGCGTCACGTGCCACTGCGCCTGCGACAGCAGGTCGGCGCAGGCGCGGGCCTCGCCGGCCGCCGCGCCCGTCTCTATGTCGTGAGCTGGTACTGGTACCTGCTGCCTGCGGAAGGCCTCGCGCTGCTCCCGCTGCCGGTCCCTCATCGTGAGCTCCTCGTCGTGCTGGCGCCGCGCGCGCGTCACGTGCCACTGCGCCTGCGACAGCAGGTCGGCGCAGGCGCGGGCCTCGCCGGCCGCCGCGCCCGTCTCTATGTCGTGAGCTGGTACTGGTACCTGCTGCCTGCGGAAGGCCTCGCGCTGCTCCCGCTGCCGGTCCCTCATCGTGCTGGCGCCGCGCGCGCGTCACGTGCCACTGCGCCTGCGACAGCAGGTCGGCGCAGGCGCGGGCCTCGCCGGCCGCCGCGCCCGTCTCTATGTCGTGAGCTGGTACTGGTACCTGCTGCCTGCGGAAGGCCTCGCGCTGCTCCCGCTGCCGGTCCCTCATCGTGAGCTCCTCGTCGTGCTGGCGCCGCGCGCGCGTCACGTGCCACTGCGCCTGCGACAGCAGGTCGGCGCAGGCGCGGGCCTCGCCGGCCGCCGCGCCCGTCTCTATGTCGTGAGCTGGTACTGGTACCTGCTGCCTGCGGAAGGCCTCGCGCTGCTCCCGCTGCCGGTCCCTCATCGTGAGCTCCTCGTCGTGCTGGCGCCGCGCGCGCGTCACGTGCCACTGCGCCTGCGACAGCAGGTCGGCGCAGGCGCGGGCCTCGCCGGCCGCCGCGCCCGTCTCTATGTCGTGAGCTGGTACTGGTACCTGCTGCCTGCGGAAGGCCTCGCGCTGCTCCCGCTGCCGGTCCCTCATCGTGAGCTCCTCGTCGTGCTGGCGCCGCGCGCGCGTCACGTGCCACTGCGCCTGCGACAGCAGGTCGGCGCAGGCGCGGGCCTCGCCGGCCGCCGCGCCCGTCTCTATGTCGTGAGCTGGTACTGGTACCTGCTGCCTGCGGAAGGCCTCGCGCTGCTCCCGCTGCCGGTCCCTAATCGTGAGCTCCTCGTCGTGCTGGCGCCGCGCGCGCGTCACGTGCCACTGCGCCTGCGACAGCAGGTCGGCGCAGGCGCGGGCCCGCCGGCCGCCGCGCCCGTCTCTATGTCGTGAGCTGGTACTGGTACCTGCTGCCTGCGGAAGGCCTCGCGCTGCTCCCGCTGCCGGTCCCTCATCGTGAGCTCCTCGTCGTGCTGGCGCCGCGCGCGCGTCACGTGCCACTGCGCCTGCGACAGCAGGTCGGCGCAGGCGCGGGCCTCGCCGGCCGCCGCGCCCGTCTCTATGTCGTGAGCTGGTACTGGTACCTGCTGCCTGCGGAAGGCCTCGCGCTGCTCCCGCTGCCGGTCCCTCATCGTGAGCTCCTCGTCGTGCTGGCGCCGCGCGCGCGTCACGTGCCACTGCGCCTGCGACAGCAGGTCGGCACAGGCGCGGGCCTCGCCGGCCGCCGCGCCCGTCTCTATGTCGTGAGCTGGTACTGGTACCTGCTGCCTGCGGAAGGCCTCGCGCTGCTCCCGCTGCCGGTCCCTCATCGTGAGCTCCTCGTCGTGCTGGCGCCGCGCGCGCGTCACGTGCCACTGCGCCTGCGACAGCAGGTCGGCGCAGGCGCGGGCCTCGCCGGCCGCCGCGCCCGTCTCTATGTCGTGAGCTGGTACTGGTACCTGCTGCCTGCGGAAGGCCTCGCGCTGCTCCCGCTGCCGGTCCCTCATCGTGAGCTCCTCGTCGTGCTGGCGCCGCGCGCGCGTCACGTGCCACTGCGCCTGCGACAGCAGGTCGGCGCAGGCGCGGGCCTCGCCGGCCGCCGCGCCCGTCTCTATGTCGTGAGCTGGTACTGGTACCTGCTGCCTGCGGAAGGCCTCGCGCTGCTCCCGCTGCCGGTCCCTCATCGTGAGCTCCTCGTCGTGCTGGCGCCGCGCGCGCGTCACGTGCCACTGCGCCTGCGACAGCAGGTCGGCGCAGGCGCGGGCCTCGCCGGCCGCCGCGCCCGTCTCTATGTCGTGAGCTGGTACTGGTACCTGCTGCCTGCGGAAGGCCTCGCGCTGCTCCCGCTGCCGGTCCCTCATCGTGCTGGCGCCGCGCGCGCGTCACGTGCCACTGCGCCTGCGACAGCAGGTCGGCGCAGGCGCGGGCCTCGCCGGCCGCCGCGCCCGTCTCTATGTCGTGAGCTGGTACTGGTACCTGCTGCCTGCGGAAGGCCTCGCGCTGCTCCCGCTGCCGGTCCCTCATCGTGAGCTCCTCGTCGTGCTGGCGCCGCGCGCGCGTCACGTGCCACTGCGCCTGCGACAGCAGGTCGGCGCAGGCGCGGGCCTCGCCGGCCGCCGCGCCCGTCTCTATGTCGTGAGCTGGTACTGGTACCTGCTGCCTGCGGAAGGCCTCGCGCTGCTCCCGCTGCCGGTCCCTCATCGTGAGCTCCTCGTCGTGCTGGCGCCGCGCGCGCGTCACGTGCCACTGCGCCTGCGACAGCAGGTCGGCGCAGGCGCGGGCCTCGCCGGCCGCCGCGCCCGTCTCTATGTCGTGAGCTGGTACTGGTACCTGCTGCCTGCGGAAGGCCTCGCGCTGCTCCCGCTGCCGGTCCCTCATCGTGCTGGCGCCGCGCGCGCGTCACGTGCCACTGCGCCTGCGACAGCAGGTCGGCGCAGGCGCGGGCCTCGCCGGCCGCCGCGCCCGTCTCTATGTCGTGAGCTGGTACTGGTACCTGCTGCCTGCGGAAGGCCTCGCGCTGCTCCCGCTGCCGGTCCCTCATCGTGAGCTCCTCGTCGTGCTGGCGCCGCGCGCGCGTCACGTGCCACTGCGCCTGCGACAGCAGGTCGGCGCAGGCGCGGGCCTCGCCGGCCGCCGCGCCCGTCTCTATGTCGTGAGCTGGTACTGGTACCTGCTGCCTGCGGAAGGCCTCGCGCTGCTCCCGCTGCCGGTCCCTCATCGTGAGCTCCTCGTCGTGCTGGCGCCGCGCGCGCGTCACGTGCCACTGCGCCTGCGACAGCAGGTCGGCGCAGGCGCGGGCCTCGCCGGCCGCCGCGCCCGTCTCTATGTCGTGAGCTGGTACTGGTACCTGCTGCCTGCGGAAGGCCTCGCGCTGCTCCCGCTGCCGGTCCCTCATCGTGAGCTCCTCGTCGTGCTGGCGCCGCGCGCGCGTCACGTGCCACTGCGCCTGCGACAGCAGGTCGGCGCAGGCGCGGGCCTCGCCGGCCGCCGCGCCCGTCTCTATGTCGTGAGCTGGTACTGGTACCTGCTGCCTGCGGAAGGCCTCGCGCTGCTCCCGCTGCCGGTCCCTCATCGTGCTGGCGCCGCGCGTGCGTCACGTGCCACTGCGCCTGCGACAGCAGGTCGGCGCAGGCGCGGGCCTCGCCGGCCGCCGCGCCCGTCTCTATGTCGTGAGCTGGTACTGGTACCTGCTGCCTGCGGAAGGCCTCGCGCTGCTCCCGCTGCCGGTCCCTCATCGTGAGCTCCTCGTCGTGCTGGCGCCGCGCGCGCGTCACGTGCCACTGCGCCTGCGACAGCAGGTCGGCGCAGGCGCGGGCCTCGCCGGCCGCCGCGCCCGTCTCTATGTCGTGAGCTGGTACTGGTACCTGCTGCCTGCGGAAGGCCTCGCGCTGCTCCCGCTGCCGGTCCCTCATCGTGAGCTCCTCGTCGTGCTGGCGCCGCGCGCGCGTCACGTGCCACTGCGCCTGCGACAGCAGGTCGGCGCAGGCGCGGGCCTCGCCGGCCGCCGCGCCCGTCTCTATGTCGTGAGCTGGTACTGGTACCTGCTGCCTGCGGAAGGCCTCGCGCTGCTCCCGCTGCCGGTCCCTCATCGTGCTGGCGCCGCGCGCGCGTCACGTGCCACTGCGCCTGCGACAGCAGGTCGGCGCAGGCGCGGGCCTCGCCGGCCGCCGCGCCCGTCTCTATGTCGTGAGCTGGTACTGGTACCTGCTGCCTGCGGAAGGCCTCGCGCTGCTCCCGCTGCCGGTCCCTCATCGTGAGCTCCTCGTCGTGCTGGCGCCGCGCGCGCGTCACGTGCCACTGCGCCTGCGACAGCAGGTCGGCGCAGGCGCGGGCCTCGCCGGCCGCCGCGCCCGTCTCTATGTCGTGAGCTGGTACTGGTACCTGCTGCCTGCGGAAGGCCTCGCGCTGCTCCCGCTGCCGGTCCCTCATCGTGAGCTCCTCGTCGTGCTGGCGCCGCGCGCGCGTCACGTGCCACTGCGCCTGCGACAGCAGGTCGGCGCAGGCGCGGGCCTCGCCGGCCGCCGCGCCCGTCTCTATGTCGTGAGCTGGTAGTGGTACCTGCTGCCTGCGGAAGGCCTCGCGCTGCTCCCGCTGCCGGTCCCTCATCGTGAGCTCCTCGTCGTGCTGGCGCCGCGCGCGCGTCACGTGCCACTGCGCCTGCGACAGCAGGTCGGCGCAGGCGCGGGCCTCGCCGGCCGCCGCGCCCGTCTCTATGTCGTGAGCTGGTACTGGTACCTGCTGCCTGCGGAAGGCCTCGCGCTGCTCCCGCTGCCGGTCCCTCATCGTGAGCTCCTCGTCGTGCTGGCGCCGCGCGCGCGTCACGTGCCACTGCGCCTGCGACAGCAGGTCGGCGCAGGCGCGGGCCTCGCCGGCCGCCGCGCCCGTCTCTATCCGCGCGCGCTCCGCCACCGCCGGCACCGCCGCGTTCTCTGCCACGCCTCCCGGCCCCGCCTCCGCGCCGCCCGACGACAGCCGCTGGAAGTATCTGAAACAGGCACATAGTGTCATACTAATGATTTAATAAACAATTTCTTTTTTTTTATTATTTATTTAGAGACTGAAAAAACTGAACACCTTTTACACCATAATTTATAGACCAAAGCATTAGACAACTTAAGGCTTCTAGGATTAATACACAAATAAAATTTGAAAAACAAGATCTTACGACGATATGTCATCCGAACGGTTGACTCAGTTGGTTAAAGCACTGGCACGGAACGCCAGAGGTCGTGGGTTCGAGTAAGGCGTCATATAACTCCACATCAACATGGTTTCTATAAAGGTCGATGTGTTGACACGAATTTAATTAGTTTTAGTGAACTCATTCTCGATGCTTTGGATGATAACGCACAGGTAGACGCTGTGTACACTGATTTTGCTAAGGCTTTTCACAAAATATCCCATAAGACCGTATTACATAAGCTTTACCGACTTGGTATACACGACGATCTTTTTCGTTGGATACAATCCTACATAGAGAATCGTTCTCAATCTGTTGTCTTAGGTGGTTATACATCGCGTTACAAATCCATTCCTTCTGGAGTTCCACAAGGTTCCATTTGGGACCATTACTATTTATTTTATACTAGCTGACCCGGCAAACGTTGTTTTGCCATATAAAGTATAATTCACGCGATAGTTTTATAAGTAATAAAATATTGCCTATATTATAGCCTGTACATCATTTTGTTCTGTACGGTGGTTTGGTTCCGTACAGAGTAAAACACAAGTTAGGCTCAAATGGTATATTGAAACCTTAACTTATGCTATATGGTAAAATGGTAAAATGTTGGTATGGTAATGAGCACGCGAATCGATCGGCGGCTTGTCGCGAACTGGTTACAATATTACTTAGGAAATAACGCGAGGCGACGTAAACGCTGACACGCGAAACGTGATGTACAGTCGACATGCTGTTGACCGTACATGCTGCCACCGCGAGAGAAGAAAGAGTGGTGGTGAAGATGGTACAAAAAAGAAATGGTTATGGTTAGCGAGTGACGTGAGACAAGGTGATAAACAAATTTGCATTATCTAATGGTAACCTTAATGTCTCTAGCCACAGTAATCACTAAAATTATGCCTATGCACTACAGGAGAAGTGGATTGGTCTTTCACTTCATCACTACACTTATCACTATTTTTACTAGCACTAGATTGCCCGTGGTTAACTACACTTACACACTGGTCACTAACACTATACACAAACGCTGCGTTCGTCAGACCCCGCGGCTCAGGGCGCGGCGGGTGCGACGCGGCTGGCCCTGCGCCAGCGGCTGCCGGCGCGGGCGGCGCGCTGGAGTCCTGGCGGCGGCTGCGGCGCGGGCACCACCGCCGCACGGCGTACGCGGCGGCCCCGGCCACCAGCACACCCGCCACCACGTATATCGCGACGTAGTGGTGAACGTCGTGATAAGATATACCACCCTTTAGACCACTCTCTGAATTCATTTGTTTTATTTTTGCGCCTATATCATCTAGCTCCTGATCGTAACCACCCATCACTGATGCTGGCTCCGAAATCAGCGACACGAACGTCTTATTCTGGTTAAAGATGTGGTTGATGGGGTGAATGTCTATCGCTGGTATATCCGTCTGTATGGTTAATGTATTGTTCTGAAGCCTCCGAGCATAAATGGTAATGTCTTGTCCTTTCAGAACACAATCTGGACCCAACCTAATAATGCCGCTATTATTAAGATGATTGGAAAACATTTGCTCTCCACAGATGATACGTACTGGATACGAGTCGCAGCAAAAGAAAAAGTATGTATTGACCTCGCTTAGCTGAGACCACCAATCTAGACATTTGGCAGTTTTGGTTCTGCACTGCTTCGTCTCCTGGTCTTTGGAGCACATGACGTCATCATGACTCATATGAGAAATTGGTTTTTCCAAAGGACAAAGTTGTGTCTCAGTATCTAAATGAAGACAATTATTTAATTCTAAGTGTGATATGGTCATAAATGAGTCTCTTCGTAAGTTGATCGCAATGTAATCCGAAACTGGAACTAGGGTGACCATGGTTTTGCCGTTCCGTCTTGGTACAGGATAAATTTTATATACTTGGTAATGGTCTCTACTCACTAATGGTATTCTAATTTCAAAAATAAAATAGTCATTTAGCATTTTCGCTCTGACCTTGAGTAAATGGTACATTTTGGTTAATTCTGTATGCGTGTTCTCTATTGGTAAACTTAAATCGTTGGACAATCTTCCGGAAATAATATTTAATTCTTCTAGAAGCTGGTCGGGTTTCAAAAGATGTATGTTGAACTTCCCAAAGTACACCTCCGAAACAGTATCTAAAAGAACATCCTGCACATTCTTCAAATTCGACTCCAAGCTGTTAGCTGCCATAGCGCATAATAAAAATTCATTATTGTTTTCCACGTCTTTCAATTGACTCTTGACATCATTGGTAGCGTTCTTTAACTGGTTAAGGTAATGAGTAAATATTTTATATTGTTTGTCAATTGAGCCTTGCATCCTCTTCAATACATTATATTCTGCTTCTATTACGGAAGTCTGGTTTTTCCATAGAGCAGCAAGATGGTTTTGGTTTTCCCTAATTAAATCGATGTCCTGAATATACTGCTTAGCGAATTGGTCATCGAGTACACCGAACAGCGCGTGTGCAACATTACCCACAGCGTTGATAAGGCCGCGCCTGCGCCGCGCGTGCCCGCGTGGGAACTGCTGCGTCGACAGAATGTTATTGTAATGCGATAACTCTGTATAACTGTGCTGTAATTGTATTAAAATAGATTCACAATGGTTTCTGACTGACGATTCCTTGCAAATATATTCCATATGATCAATATATTTGGATAACAATTTACTGCCTTGCCAATATGGTTTTAAATCGTAGTATACAACTAGTTTCCATTCGTCCTGAACTAGTCGCATGGTTGATATTTTATCTAAATATAAACTTTGACTGTCGTTGAAGTTTATAGCGTTGTATGCACACGTGGCTGGTGAAAATAAAAAGGTAAACAACATAAGTGCCATGGTAAATAAATTAACAATTCCTCTTCTAGCTCGTCGCTTTGGGTTTGGTAAATCGTCGTTCGACTGGTGTTTCGGCTGGTTATGGTCAGTGGTTTCATGAATTTGGTTACTGTCTTCGTCGTTGGAGTGGTTAATAGGTAAAAGAGATAGTTTGACTACTGGTCGCTTCATAATGCCATTTTTGGTTTTAACAGAGACTACTCGAACTAGCCCATCTTGCCCCGGATGTAGCTGCACGATTCGACCGAGAGCCCATTTACCCGGTGGCAGGTTAGCATCGTGTATAATTACAATGCCGCCAACATTTAAATTTGGTTGTGAACGTCGCCACTTGGACCTAGCGTTCAACTGTGTGAGGTACTCCGCTCTCCATCTCTTCCACACATCTTGGTAAATCTTCTGCACTAACTGCCATCTGGTTCGTAAGTCGTGTTCTGACTCAACAATGGTCAATGTTGGTCCACTGGACAGAAAATGAGAAGGGGTCAAACAATCTAAGTCTTCGACGTCTTCACTCAGCGGGCACAGAGGTCTGGAGTTAAGGCATCCTTCTAGCTGAGCTAGAAGAGTAGAGAACTCCTCGTAGGTGAGTTTTTGTTCTCCTATTACTCGCTTCAGGTGGTATTTCAAGCTCTTCACTGCAGCCTCCCAGAGACCGCCTGCGCTTGGCCAAGATGGTGCGTTGAAGTGCCATTCTATCGACATTTCAGCTATTTCTGCATAAAACTGGGCATTCAATATGGTTTTCAAGTTAACAATCTCCTCTTGCAAAACTCTATTTGCTTTTATAAAGTTCGTCCCGTTGTCACTGTAAATGTGACCGGGCGATCCTCTCCTGGCCGCAAGTCTTCTGAGGGCTGCCAAAAATGCTGAGGCGGTGAGATCAGAGACCAACTCCAAATGTACAGCCTTGGTCGCCATACACACGAAGACGGCGACATATCCTTTGGTACATCTCACTGATCTACCCTTCGCAGACTTGACGTCAACAAAACCAGTAAAATCAACCCCCAAATGGTAAAAGGGGCGGGTCCTGTTGATTCTTGCAGGTGGTAAGTCTCCCATCAACTGGTCGTGTTTCAGGGGGTCGTGCCTTCTACATAGCACACATCTCCGTAGCCTCTTCTTTACAGCATTGTTTCCTCCCAGGATCCAATATTCTTGACGCAGCCAAGCAAGGGTTAACCGGGGACCCCCATGAAAGGTCATCTTATGCGCGTGGTCAATAATCATGTCAGTAAGCAAATGGTTATGTGGTAAAATACACGGATGTTTCATACTATCTTCTATTTTGGCGTTGGTCAATCGCCCCCCAACCCTCAAGAGCCCCTGGTTATCAATAAATGGTTTCAATTTTAATAATTTACTCTTAGGGTTAGGTTGGTTATGGTTTTTAATATATTGTATATCTTCTAAAAATTCTACTTGTTGTATATGCCTTATAATTAAGTTTTTAGCTTTTCTTATTTCTAATATAGTTAAGTAGTTTGTTTTATTAGTATTAAATGACTTAGGTGTAAAACGTAACACCCACGCAAGCACTCTTGAAGCTCGCGTAAAATCGCTGTATCTGCTAATTATACTATCTATAACCTTGTTTTGATATTTAATTGTGTTTACATTTATATTTAATAATGGTTTTTTAAGCTCTTCGCAGGTTGTATATAATTTATTGGTTAATTTGGACTCTTCAAACGATCTTAGCCAGTGGGGACCTATCCACCACATGGAATGGTTAATCAGCTGTTCTGTGGTAATGCCTCTACTTGCGCAGTCAGCTGGGTTGTCCTTTGTTGACACATAATGCCAGCTACTCGATGGTATAATGTCAATGACCTGCTTCACCCTATTCGCGACGAATGGTTTCCATTTACATGGGTCGCCGTTGAGCCAGCCTAACACAGCTGTCGAATCAGACCAACCGTAGATTTTGATGTTGTAATCTGATAGGCATTTACAGGTGATCTTCATGACCTTGGTAAGTAGAACCGCTGCACATAACTCTAATCTAGGTAACGATACATTTTTCTTTACAGGTACGAGACGAGACTTCGAAGCTACTAATACTACAGAAGACTGGTTGCTGGTAATATTGTTGACTCTGCAGTATACAACACAAGCGTAGGCATTTTGTGATGAATCACAAAACCCATGTAATTCAATGGTGTCGTTCTTAGAAGACTGCAACCACCTTGGTATGGTAATATGGCTAATTTTCGTGATGTCAGCCTCTATGGTTTTCCATTTTGTGTTGATGTCAGCTGGTAATTCGTCGTCCCACAGAAGATTTAAGAGCCATACTTCCTGGAAGAGTAGTTTCAACTTGGTGGTAACTGGTGAAAGCCATCCAAGCGGATCAAATATCTTCGATATATTCGAGAGTAAACTTCTTTTGGTGAGTTTACTGACTGGTTCGGAATTCAATTGAAAAGTGAAATAATCTTCGTCGGGATGCCACTTAAGTCCTAATGCCTTGGTTGATTCCTGGTATTTAAAAACATATGCTTGGTCTTCGCATGGTAACTGGTTATCTGGTAGTACATCTGGTTGATTTGACGACCACTTCCTTAGATTGAATCCACCTAACTTAAGGAGATTTATGAGGTCGGAAATCAGCCTCCTTGCAGACTGGAGGTCATGATGTCCATGGAGGAGGTCATCCATGTAGAGCCTGGTAGCCAGAACTTCTGCTGCTTCTGGGTAACGGTGACCTTCATCCTTAGCCAGACGTTTCAATGTCATCATGGCTAGGAATGGTGCGGCCTTGGTGCCGTATGTGACAGTGGTAAGTTGGTATTCTTCTAATGGTTGCTTTTCAGAGTCCCTCCACACGATCTTCTGGAGCGGCTGGTCATCATCATGGACATCTATAAATCTGAACATCTTCTCTATATCGGCTGTGAAGGCTATTTGGTACTGCCTCCACTTTAATATGAGAGTAAACAAATCCTCTTGTAAATTTGGTCCAGAGTACATAAGGTCATTCAACGAAAGTCCAGTCGAAGTTTTCGCTGAGGCATTAAAAACAACTCGCGTGGCAGTCGTCGTGGAATCCGTTCTGATTACACAATGGTGAGGTAAATAGCACTGAAGTATCGGATTACTATTACATTTCTTCATATGGTTTAAATTAATATATTCATGGATAAATTGTTTGTAGTTCTGTTCGATAATTTTATTTTTACAAAATCTGCGTTCTAATTGCCGAAATTGGGCTACGGCTTTGGTTTTAGACTCACCCAATTTTTCGGTAATCTCTGGTTTTAATGGTAACCGTACAACATAACGTCCGTCTGGTTTGCGCGTAGTATGCTGTTGATAATGATGAAGGCAATGGTTATCTTCATCCGTAATATTTACAGAGTTGTCTGAGATATCTTCAATCTCCCAGAACCGCTGTATATCCTGCAAGTCGACCATGACGACGTTGCAATATGTTTGGTTTGGTTTTATGGTACCACTAAGAATCCAACCGAGCTTGGTATTTTGCGCGATTGGTAGTGATGTGCCATTACGAATTAAACCTGGTAAAATAATTAATTCGTAAACTTCAACGCTTAAAATTAAATCTATTGGTCTACTTTTATAAAACTCTGGATCTGCGAGTGGTAACTTTTGTAAATACGGCCAAGCTGGTTTTTCTAATGTTTCGTGTGGTAAATTCCCGACGACATGCTTCATCACATAGGCTTCCGTTTTAAATGTGAAATTATTATGAAGAGATGACACTGAAAGCTGTGCGACTCCCTTACTATTGTTGGCTTTTGCGCCTACTCCGACCACCACACAGTGGCGCTTAATCCTGGGTAGGCCTAAAAGTTGAGCGGCATTCTCTGTAATGAGAGATGACTCCGCGCACGGGTCTATGAGGGCTCGCATGGTATGGTGACAGCCATCCATAGACATAATATTAACTTTAGCTGTTGCTAATAATTTGGGCATGGTTTCTTGTGGGGCATTGGTAACGCATATATTGGATCTTCTAGGAGAATTTTCGATCTCGGTATTTCTAGAAGTAGATGGTGCAAAAGTGACAAGAGCATTATGCAGAAGAGTATTATGCTGCTGGTTACAAAAACGGCAAGTTTTTTCCGAAGAACATTCCTTGTCATAATGGTTAATTAAACAGTTTTTACATAATTTGTTGGATTCAATGACCTTAAGTCGATTCAGCGGTGCGGATTCTAGAAATTGTTTGCATTTAAACAATTCATGGCAACACGTTTTACAGAGTATGCATTTCCGTTGTGGCGCAATATGTACTGGTTTCGTATTGACGTGGTTTATTACAGCTGGTCTTGGTTTAAAATTTCTGTTCATAAAATTATGTAAATGGTTATTGGTATGCTTTTCAGCCCATGGTTTTTGGTATTGGTTTTGGTGTACCTGGGATGAATTTGATTTGTTGAAGTCCTGCTTACGACGAGAGCTTTCTAACGAAGTAAATTTAATTTCTAAAAATTTCAAAAAATCTAACAAAGTAGGCAATTCTTTTGGATTCTTAAGCGACACAATGTAATCATTATGGGTTTCAGTATCTAACTTTTGGCACAAAATATAGACGATCAATGGGTCCCAGTTGGAAATGTCGATGCCCATTGCTTTTATAGAGTTAAGACACTCGTTGGTGGTGTCATGTAACCTTTTGATGACCGCTGCAGATTGATGTTGAATCGTAGGCATGGTTAGTAACAATTGTATGTGAGAATTAAATATTAACCTAGTATTATGGTAACGTTGGTTTAATATGTCCCAGCATACTTCGTAGTTTTCAGAATTGATGCGTAAATGGTGAACTAATTTTTCAGCCTCGCCACGGAGCTTACTTTTCAAGAATTGCATTTTCTGCGCATTTGGTAAAGATTTATTATGGTGAATTGTTTCGGAGAATAAATCTTTAAAACATATCCAATCTTGGTAGTTTCCGCTGAAGGTGGGAATGTCCATTTGTGGGGTTGAACGTTCCCTGTAAGATGACGACCACATCTGTCTGTTCACTGCCTTCTTCATGGTGTTGTATTTCTTCTCCATCTCAGCGAATGCTGTCTCATACTCTTCGTTGTCGAGCAGCCCTTCGCTGTCGATGTCCCAGTGAAGAGAATCGATGACCGACCATCTTGATTGGATAGTTCGTAAAATATCTTCGAACTCCCAGCGGTCGGAGCAGCTTTCAAGGTCGACAGCCTCTATGGTACGGGATAGCGCCTTGAAGTTGCTCTTCTGCTTTCGCAGCATTTCTTCGACCCTACTGGAGTTGCCCTGGTTCGATAGCTTTGGTGCAGGGAAGCTAAAAGAGGGACCCTCCTGAGCGGGAGAGAAAATATCGCGCCTATCTGAGCCCTGCGATAATGGTGTAGCAGGTCTCAGTAATGGTTTGCTGGGATCGCTGGTTACGTAATTAGAAATCATATTCCTAACTTCCTGGTAAAAATCTTTCGTCCGCTGGTAATGGTTTTCCGCGAAGTAGCGATGGTTAGGGTCTTCAAACTCAGCACAAAGCCTAGTATGGTTGGTCTGGAATTCACTCCAGTACGAGTCTAAAGCGTTGAGACGTTTTTCAATATAGGCGGGTGTCTTTCGTTCTGGCCCGTCCTTCTTGAAATTAACACACTGCGTGTTAATCGCGGACATAATCTGGTTTTGGGTGGTTAATAGAGCCTCCATGGTTACGGGTCAAAAGAGAGTGGTAAAGAGTGGTGAGTGATAAAAAGGAAAGATCTTACTTGAAGACTGGTACGTGGTGACCTGGTGTGTCCTCAGCAGTCTCCCCGTTGGTAGTCGCTGGTAGTATCGCCGATCTGGTGAACTGGTTACACTCCACACACAAGCACTTTGGTCAACACTAATTTGGTTCACTACACACGCGACGAATTTTGGTTAAAATGGTTAACTAATGGTACTGGTTAATAGAACGATGGATCACAATGTTTTTGTGTCCTCGAAATGGTTAAAAAAATTCTGGTCACTGGTTAACAAAAGGCCGAAGGACCACAATGTCCTTGGAATGGTTAAAAAAAAAAAATTTGTCACTGGTTAACAAAAGGCCGAAGGACCACAATGTCCTTGGAATGGTTAAAAAAAAAAAATTTGTCACTGGTTAACAAAAGGCCGAAGGACCACAATGTCCTTGGAATGGTTAAAAAAAAAAAATTTGTCACTGGTTAACAAAAGGCCGAAGGACCACAATGTACGGTGGTTTGGTTCCGTACAGAGTAAAACACAAGTTAGGCTCAAATGGTATATTGAAACCTTAACTTATGCTATATGGTAAAATGGTAAAATGTTGGTATGGTAATGAGCACGCGAATCGATCGGCGGCTTGTCGCGAACTGGTTACAATATTACTTAGGAAATAACGCGAGGCGACGTAAACGCTGACACGCGAAACGTGATGTACAGTCGACATGCTGTTGACCGTACATGTTCTATTGTCAATAGTTTTTGCAGCGCACGCAAAAATAGGTTTTCGATTTTACACCATGTGTTACAAAATAGCAATTTTATTACGGATCCCTAATTTTGAAAAAAAAACATAGCCTATAGCCTTCCTCGATAAATGGACTACCCAACACTGAAAGAATCATTCAAATCCGACCAGTAGTTCAAACAAACAAACACTGCAGCTTTATAATATTAGTATAGATATTAACGATATTAGTGACTATATAAAAAATTCTAACTTACTTTTTTATGCTGAAAACACTTTTTTTTTTAAAGTTATTAATAATGATGAGTCCCGCATCGTTCATAAAATTTTGTTTTTCAAATTTTATTTGTGCAATGCTTTTTAATTACTTATTATCATATTTTTTTTATAATATTTTTTTATATTATACTGTATAAATCTTTGTTTTAAATATAAGTGCCCGATAGAAATGATTCTCATTTACGTTGTGTGGACCTGTAATTGACTCAAACACTGGAGCTACACACATCAAAAAAGTTAAGCAACATTTATTAATTTAAATTTTAGGATAGGACATAAGGTCTGAGAATATCCTCAACGTAAGTTTAAGCGTTCATGTTTCCATTTACAAAAACGAGCTCAGTCCGCCTGTCTTCATAATACCCGCTCATACCATAACTCTTGAGCCGCTGTATGGATAAACTTCCTGAATGCACCTGAGCTTTTCAGTATTTCCGGGCCGACGGTACACTCGTACCCTTCTTGTATCAGGCCTAAATCCGAATCGCGACTCAACGGAAAACATAATTTTATCCCATTGTTCCTGGGTTCATGTTTTGCGTTCTCTACACCATTCATTTCCACAAGCGCGCTTCCCGTGACGTATCGGGGGGCACCTAATTGGGCGTCGAGCTCGTAGGCCGTAGTCATGCAGCCGATTTCGCACAGTTTGGGGACTTACATCAACACCACTTGAATTTTTTTTAGCCTCAAACTTATCTCTCGAGCGGTTAACATCGACTGGCGTCTTGCAGTCAGTTGTATGTACCGGTCTTGCCGAGTGGTTGTACGCCTTTTACGGCCTGAATGCTGTTCAGCGGGTTCCCTTGTATTATTGTAGCGCTGCCAAAGACGACAAATAACACTACTATGAATGCCAAAATGCAGAGATACCTGAGTTGATTACTTCCCGCTTGCAACATCCCTACAGCTCTTTGCATTTCATTTACCGACTTGGTATACACGGCGATCTTTGTCGTTGGATACAATCCTACATAGAGAATCGTTCTCAAGCTGTAGTCTTAGGTGGTTATACATCGCGTTACTTCTGGAGTTCCACAAGGGTACCATTTGGGACCATTACTATTTATATTATATATTAACGATATTAGTGAGTATATATATAAATATTCTAACTTACTTTTATATGCTGACGACACAAATTGTTTTAGAGTTATTAGTAATGTAGAAGACTTTAATTTTCTTCAAATTGATTTGAGTAGCTTTGAATCTTTTTGTTATAGCAACCATCTTTTTTTGAACTCCGATAAGTGTTTTGTCATCAATTTTAGTAGATAGCGATTACCAGTAATGATTTATTAAAAATTGTGTAGTAAAAAATATACTAGTGTGGTCATTAACCCGGACGAGTCTGGCCCGATTGTGCTGACGTCATAAGACGGCAGCGTGACTCTCCCACTTCTATAAAGCCCTTAGTCGTCTTTTACGACACCCTTGGGCCTGGGACTCCCCTATTCTTTTTACGCCCCGGGGAACGCAGGGCAACTTTACCACACAAACGTTTTTTAACAATTCAATAATAATTCTTATAATACTAATAACAAACTTTTATTTTGACATTTTCTGGAATCTTGTTGTAAAAGCATATACATCGCCCCACAAAAGATTTACTAACTCGACTTAGCCGAGTAGTAGGCATTATAAGCTTATGTATGTTCCTGGTGTTAACAGTACGTTTATGATAGTTTCTAGCAAATTCACTTATGTGCCTATGAACACACATTACATTATAATAATAATAAAGCCTCTATTAATGATTTTACACACATTATCGAGAATATATTGAGAAGCAACAGTCAAGATGTTAATTTCTTTGAATTTTGCTCTCAATGATTCATTAGGACCTAGGTTATAAATAAAATATAAATAAATAAACAGCGCTAATAGCCCTTTTCTGCAGCACAAATATTGTATTAATATCGGCAGCGTTGCCCCAAAGCAATATATCATAGGACGTAATACTAAGGAAATAACAAAAGTATACTAGTCGCGCCGTATCTATGTCAGTTAATTGTCTTTTTTTTTAATGGAATAGGAGGACAAACGAGCGTACGGGTCACCTTTTGTTAAGTGATCACTGCCGCCCACAATCTCTTGCAACACCAGAGGAATCACAGGAGCGTTGCCGGCCTTTAAGGAAGGTGTACGCGCTTTTTTTGAAGGTACCCATGTCGTATCGTCCCGGAAACATGGAAGTTCATTCCACAGCTTTGTAGTACGTAGAAGAAAGCTCCTTGAAAACCGCACTGTGGAGGAACGTCACAAATCCAGATGGTGGGGAAGATATCCTAACTTGTGGCGTGTCGTGCGAAGGTGGAATTCGACGGAAGGAATTAGGTTAAAAAGCTCTTCGGAACACTTCCCGTGATAAATGCGGTAGACAACACACAATGAAGCGACATCTCTACGCAACGCCAAGTGATCCAGCCGTTCACAGAGCACTGTGTCCCCGAGCAGCTCTACGTTGCACGCGGTCATATGGATCGAGCTGATACTGGGGTGCGCCAGACCAGAGATGACAGCAATACTCCATGTGTTGCCGGACCTACGCTTTGTAGAGCGCTAGAATGTGGGCCGGCTTGAAGTATTGCCGTGCTCTATTAATGACGCCCAGTTTCTTCGAAGCCAATTTGGCTTTGCCCTCCAGATGGCCACGCAATCGCTCGAGATTTCGAGACCCAGTATTGCGATACTGGGTCTCGAAATTTTAAGGGAAGTGTTGTCGAAGAGCGGTGATACGACAAATGGTTTTTTTTTGTTTTAAACGCGAAAACTTGAGTCTTCTGGGGGTTAAATTGGACAAGGTTCAATTTACCCCGTTCCGCGACCTTCTCAAGAGAGGACTCGATAGAAGACACAAGTTTCTCCCGGCACTGGTCAACGATTTCCCGAGAGAGACCTGCATTACCCGTGTATACGGCATCACCAGTGCTGTCGTCTGCATAGCAATGTATGTTGGATGTTCATTGATATGCAGAAGAAACAGCGTGGGAGATAGCACACAGCCTTGGGGCATTCCAGCATTCACGGGCTTCGGGTTCGAGCTATATCCGTCCACAACGACCTGTATGCTGAGCCCAGTGAAGAAGCTGGAGGTCCACTTGCACAAGCTCTCGGGAAACCCAAATGAGGGTAGTTTTGAGACATTTTCTTACATGATCAAAGGCCTTCGCTATATCCAAGCTTACTGCCAGGCCTTCCCCCTTGCTTTCAACAGCCGCTCATCTTTGTGTGTTATGTGTTAGGTATACCAGAAGATCACCTGCCGACCGACCATGGCGAAAGCCGTACTGTCGGTCGTTGATCAACTGCTGGCCCTCTAGGTATACTAAGACCTGGCGGTTAATTATGCTCTCCATGATTTTGGAGAGCAAGGAGGTAATAGCAATAGGCCTGTAGTTTGTCGGATCCGAACTTTCTCCTTCTTTTTGGATCGGATGGACAAGGGCTGACTTCCATGAGTCAGGGACTAAGCCTTTTGAATAAGATTGCCGGAATAAAGCACCGGCGTCAACTGAGGGGCACACTTTCTAAGCACGATTGGAGAAATGCCATCCAGCCCGCTCGACTTCCTGACGAAAACAGAGCTCGCCTACCAGTTTTCTGTCTGAACCGTACTTCAGGCATAGAGCTCTGACACTGCGGGATGGTCGGCGGTGTTTCTCCGTTGTCGTCAAGAGTCGAGTTGGAGGCAAAAAGAGCGCGCAGGAGATCGGCTTTCTCTTTTGCCGTATGGGCCAGGGTGTCATTCCGCACGTGCAACGGCGGCAGGGACGGCTGGTTGAAGTTACCAAGAGCAGCTTTCGACAACCACCAGAACTTGCGTGTTCCGGTCGGGTAACTGGAAAGCTGCTCGCCGATTTTGACGACGTGCTTCGATTTCGCACGGGCGATTTGCCGCTTAAAAAATCTGGGGGCACGGTTATATTTTCTCTTAACCTTTCCACATCGGACGGTGCCCGCATGCACTTGAAATTACAAACACAGAGAGTTCGGCAGTGGCCCAAGGCACTCTTTTACCTCACCCAGTTTTCACCCTGATTAGGTGTACAAGATGGTTTATTTGCCTACGCAATTATGAACGAGTGAAGTCCGATACACATTTCGATGCGTTACGATTCAAGGCCACCAATATTCGACGTCATAGCTTTACGGACATAGCATTTTTGTGTTCACTTGTTCCCGGGCGGCGCAGCGGGCGGTCGTTATCAAGACTTTGCACAAAGATTGTTCTTTTTGGAGATTTTGGTTTTATTTTATAAAGAACATAAATTGTTTATTACAAAAACATAAAAGTTAGTAAATAAAACAAGTAATTATCATTGAAACTAATAATTTATTCTAAATTAAATACCTATACCTATTTTTACACCTGTTGTCGAATGAAAAGTCTGTGTGAAATAAAATAAAAACACAATATGAATAATTTATACATGATCTTATAGCTTGTTTCAATAGCTTTCAGTGACAGTCACTCAAATCACCCTAATTATAAGCATTTTATTACTACACGTAAAATAATACGCACGGGGAGAACGCTGCGCGAGCGCCGAACGCATGCCGATCTAAGGCGAACATTTTGCGGCGGCGAGCGCCGATGCGGAAAGGAACTTTGCAGTTCGGATCATTTGTGCCCAGCGCCGCAAGCCAAGTTCGATACGCCTATTTTTTGCAGTCAGATGCTGCTTTAACTGACGCATCGAACCAGGGCTGTGATCTGCCACCGATCGGTACTATAGAACTTTGTATAAAAATATCCATGCCCTGTAGTATCACATCGGCTACTGTAACGGCGCAGGCACTAGGATCATCCGAAGGGAAACAAACCTTGCCCCAAGGGTAGGATGCAAAAAAGGAACACATCCTATCCCAATCTGCTGAGTTGTAGTGCCAAACGCGGCGAGTCGCTGGTGGTCGCCGACATTGGCGTCGGATAGGCACTACACTCCTGACCAGGCAATAGTCGGACGTTCCGAGAGGGGAGTCGACAAAGACCTGGTAACCATCGGGATGTGTAGACAGCAGAAGATCTTATAAGCCGGCATGTGGCTATCCACATCCGGGAGCCGCGTTGGCGACCCAACCAATTGGGACAGACCATACGTCAATGCAAAATTATGCACAGATCGCCCTACGTAGTCTGTGGTACGTGATCCAAGCCATTCGGCGTTGTGCCCGTTGAAATCACCCAAGACTACGATTTCAGCAGAGGGGATCTGTGCAAGCACGTCGTCAATTGCCGCTTGAACACAGCACATGAGATGATCGGTTTCTGCGTTACCACTTTGGGACTTGTAGACACACGCATAGATGCGGACGCAGGCCTCTAAATCTACGCGGAGCCAGAGAGTAGACACCCTCAAAATTGCCGAGACGGCGGCAGCAAATATCCTCCCTAACGTACACACATACCCGGGGTACGTAAAATATGACGTATCGTTAGGTCGAGATATCTGCGTCTCCGTGAGGAAACACAAGGCCGTTGGAAACAATGGCCTCCGGTCCTCGACACTAACCTATGCCAAACATAGCGGCACTAGGCCAGCGGCCTAGTGCCGCTATGTTTGCTATCCACTTCACGCCGGCATTCTGCGAGCGCGAGTGTGGTAATTAGCCCGGACGAGTCTGGCCCGATTGTGCTGACGTCATAAGACGGCAGCGTGACTCTCCCACTTCTAAAAAGCCCTTAGTCGCCTCTTACGACACCCATGGGCCTGGGACTCCCCTATTCTTTTTACGCCCCGGGGAAATTACAGGGCAAATCTTTTTAACAGCGTATGCTGCAGAATTAAATCTGTACGCCATTGTAATTTGGAATCCAGAGTAATGGCAAGAAATATAGCAGATTCCACCGGTTTTATCACCTCTCCGTTTAACAAAACACTTGCATAAACATTTTTGACATTTGGTACGGCAAATTTTATATATTTCGTTTCTTGCTATTTAAAAATAGAATATTAGCGCTAAATCAGTACACGACGTCAGATAGAATATCGTTAGCTTCGTCATACATAGTTTGGTTTCTTTTCACTTTGAAAATCAGTGAAGTGTCGTCCGCAAACAATACTACCTTATGTTTTTTCTCTATAAGATTAGGAAGATCATTTATACATATAAGGAAGAGGAACGGTCCGAGAATAGACCCTTGTGGTATCCTTGAGAGGACTCCCAGGAGATCTCCTGAAATTCACATCGACCTTCTGAATTCTATTGTTTAGATATGCAATCAGAAGATTGAGCGCAGTTCCTTTAATGCCATAGTGACATAGCTTCCTGACCAGTGCTGAATGTTGAACACAATCAAAAGCTTTAGATAAATCACAGAAGATGCCAAGTGCATTCTGCGATTTCTCCAAGGCATCAAAACTATTCTTGATAAACTCAACACCTGCATCCGTTGTTGAACGTCCCCTAATAAAGCCAAATTGTTTCAAATGAAGTAACTTATGAGAGTTATACAAGTACATTTATTATACCTGTAAAGAGAATACACTTCTCTTCGTTAAAAGTCACCTCTATGTGTTTATCTCCATCTTTTATTGTATATGACATTACCTGTGTGACACGTGCAGCTCGTGCACGGCGCGCAGCACGGCGCCTAGCGAGGCCCGCTCGTCCTTGAGCACGGTCGCGGCCAGGCGCCGCAGGGCCAGCGCGGTGTTGTAGAGCAGCGCGGGCTCGTGCGGCGCCACGCGTCTTGCTCGCAGCAGAGTGCCGCGGGCCGCGTTCGTGCGTCCCGCCAGCGTCTGCGCGCGCGCCAGCCACGTGAGCCACTCCACCTCGTGCTGTGCGCGGAACTTGCGGATGCAGTTCTCGTACTGCAACAAAACATCATAGTTAGCGTGTCACGAAGTGTAAATACATAAGATTATCATCCTATAAAATTTTCAACTGCTCTAGATCTCATTCAGCGAACTCAAGACGTTGGGTATACTTGAAAGTACATTAATGCTGTTTATAGTTTTTTTAATTCATAAAGTTGTTTTGTTTGTGACATATCAAAGTGATTTTATATACTGAGCTATAGATCCTAAGATCTAAAGTTATACAGATCGATACATTTACATAATGATGGAGCTTTATTAACATTCCCTGATGCTGATTGTGGCTCTGACTATGTGTTGTTGGTGGCTGTGTTTTCTCTGCGGTTAAAGGTGAACCATAAGTCCTCACGCCCCGTGACTAGATCCCTGAACGCGTCACAGCAACTATGCTTCCGGAACCTAACCGAGGAAAGACTGGCCGAGGCCCCACTGACTGATACCACTGACGTCAATTCACAATGGAAACATCTTAAAGCGATTATGAATGATTTAACCCTTAAGCAACTTGTCCCTAAAGGCAATAAAGATCATAAGAGGACGACATGGATATCAGAGCACACATGGAATCTAATTCAGAGGAGGAAGGAGACCAAAATCAAAGGACTGCAGAACGCTGCCGTAGTGAAGGAGTACTCTGAACTATCCAGAGCTATAAAGAAAAGCTGTCGCCTTGATAAAAACCACTTTATCACCAACATTTGCAGTGAAGTGGAATCGCATGCAAATAAGTTACAAACAGCAGACTTGTTTAAAAGAGTTCGTTTGTTAAGCAGGCAGTTCAAATGGAACTTGACAGGATAGCAGAGAGATGGCGCTCATACTGTGAGCAGCTATACAAAAAGTCATCTCCAGTGGTTGACAGTCGCACAGACTGGGCGTCCCTAGAGTTGGAGCCAAACATTTTACGGTCCTAAATAACAGCCGCATTACAAAAACTTAAGTGTAAAAAAGCGCCAGGACCTGATCAGGTAACAGCTGAAGTTCTCAAAGCTTTGGGTGACTCGGGGGTTGACGCACTGCATAGTATTTGCAACAAGGTCTGGCAAGACGGCTTTTGGCCTGAAGAGTGGACACAATCAACAATATTACCACTGCACAACCAGGAGTTGTGAAACTACCGCACCCTCGCGTTAATATCACATGCCAGCAAAGTATTGCTTCATGTGATCAACGGCCGGATTCGATATCACCTCGATTGGCAGATCTCACAGGAGCAGGCTGGTTTCGTCAAGGGAAAAGGTACCAGAGAGCAAATCCTGAACGTGCGACAACTGGTGGAGAAATGCTACGAGTTTGACACCCCAATGGTAATGTGTTTTGTGGACTACAGCAAGGCTTTCGACTGCGTGGAATGGAATTATTTGTGGAGGGTACTTGGTGAGCTTGGCGTACCTAATCACCTAACAGCACTGATCCAGGCATTATATTATAACAGCCAAGGAATTGTGAAGGTTGACCAGGTGACTTCGGGCCCTTTTGGTTTTGAAAAGGGAGTTCGACAAGGCTGTATACTTTCGCCGATCCTGTTCAACGTATACGGCGAGTACATCGTACGAAAGACCTGCGACGGCTGGAGCGGTGGAATGAACATTGGCGGGCATAAACTCACAAACTTACGCTATGCTGACGACACCACTCTGTTGGCGGCCAACGAGAAATGCATGAACTTCTTAGCAGGATGGAGAGCGTCAGCGCTGAGCTGGGTCTCGCTATAAACAGGTCTAAAACAAAGGTTATGGTTGTGGATCGGACTGGCAGGTTTGAGCTTACCAGAACACTACAATTAGAAATGGTCAACAGAATCAAATACCTGGGCTCTGAAATCTGCAACGATGGTTCTCGCAAGGGAGAGATTCGTCGTAGGATCGGCATGGCAAAAGGCGCCATGTCACAATTAGAGAAAATATGGAAGAGTAGAACCATCAGCAGAAAAACCAAGACCAATCTTGTGCGTTCACTGGTGTTTTCCATTTTCATATATGGCGCTGAAACATGGACTTTAAAGAAAGCCGACCGAAAACGAATCGATGCCTTCGAAATGTGGTGCTGGAGAAGGATGTTGGGCATACCTTGGACAGCACACCGAACTAATGTGTCGATCCTGAAACAGCTGGGCATTGTGACTAGGCTCTCTACCATCTGCTTGCGTAGGGTCCTAGAATACTTCGGTCACATCGCCAGAAGGGATGAAGACAACCTGGAGAGACTGATGGTAACAGGGAAGGTGGAGGGAAGAAGACCAAGAGGAAGGAGCCCCATGCGATGGACCGATCAGATTCGCACTGCCCTTGAAACCACTGTCCACGACGCTTTACACTCTGCTTCCGACAGGGGCAGATGGCGGCAAATAATACGCAAAAAAGTACTCTGTCGAGATGATCACGACCCTCAGCACTGAGGAAACCGACGCGAGGAGGAGGGACCTTCTGACAGACTTCATTATACAGAGAACAAATGCGATATAAACTAGAATGTTGACCATAATTTGTGTGTGTTGTGGGTAGACTGAACGTTTTCCTATTAATAATACGGCTGCAATGTCGTGGGACAGCTAAGTTAATTTTACTTAATAATAGAGGACCGTCTATATGGCCATAAATCAGTTTGTGTAAAAAGACAAGATCTGAAACTTTCCTACGCTGTACAAGAGACGTCATGCCAAAATGCACAAGTCTAGATTCGTAACAGTCTAACCGACGACAAAGATTACTTGAATATAAAAATTTCGACTGTACCTGTTCTAACCTCTTAATATGAACTTTGTAAGAAAGGTTCCACACTGGACTGTAATACTCTAAAAGACTTCGCACATAGCTGTTAAAAAGTATATTTGTTGAAAAATTTAGTTTGTCTTATCACAAAACCTGAAAGACGAGATGTCTTATTGGAATTATAGTAAATGTACTCTATAAAATCTAATTTTGTGTCAGCCATGACGCCTAAATCTCGCATTATACAAACTTCTCTTAGTGGACACGGATTTATGAAGTAAGTAAGTAGTGGAGAATTTCGTTTTCGAGAAAAGTTTAAGTAGAAACATTTTAAGGAATTTAAGACCATCCTATCACTAACACACCAATCTCAAATCGTATCAAGATCACTTTTTAATATGATCGTATCTTCTGTATATCGAATTTCTCGAAAAATTTTTAAGTCGTCTGCAAACATTTGAAATTTGGATTTTAATTTAGTCGCTAGATCGTTCACAAAGACAAAGAAAAAAAGGGGCCCTAAATTGGAGCCCTGTGTAACCCCTGATGGCACAGTTCTTGAAATTGACTTAAAGCCCCGGATCTTTACAATCTGGGAATGGTTCTGCAAATAGAATTCAAACCACCGCAGTAGAGAGCCACATATTCCTGCGTGATCAAGTTTCTATGAGCAGTACATGGTCACAGACAGTATCAGTCACATCGAAGGCTTTTGATAAATCTGTGTAAATAGCATGAACAAAATAATGTCACTAACAAAATCCACAAGATTCGATCTAGTTGATCTACCACCTTTTGAAAATTGAGATAAGCCGGTAGTTAGTAATGTCTCCCTTCTTGTGAATTGGACTGATGTGCGCAACCTTCCATATTGAGGGGAAAGTTCCACATAGTAAAGACTTATTAAATGAATGAATGAATGATTGAAAATCATTCAAAGGGGCTCAGCCAATTTCATGCCACATGCCTTGAAGAAACTAGGAGGTATAGAATCTGGACCATGACCGTTATTTGCATCTAGGCTCAATGAAAAAAAACTTAAAGCGGGGAGGAAGGTATAAAGTACAAATACATAATTCCACTTTTGAGTTACCCTGGCCAAACTTAATCGTAATCCATAGGTTCTCATTAGTAGTCTCTCACTTCAATTTCCTAACGGAGGCATGTTTTTTTCTGGTCTGCTATGAGGACCCCACCTCCCTCCACTTTCTGCGAGACTGTCGAGTGTCGGTCTCGCCTAAAAACCAAGTATCTTCTGTCTATGAATTCATGAACATAAACAGACTCGTTTAGGTTTGTCTCAGTTAATAGAATAACGTCCAAGTCTTGTGTTAGTACATTTTCTCGTAAAATATGCGCCTTGTTTCTGAGACCATTTATATTTTGATATACAATTTTAAGATTACAAATAAAAGAGAAAAAAAAAGAGTTTAAGAAGTGCTAGTCTCTGACTACGAAACTTTTGGAATTAACGTCCTTTCTGATAAAAATCTTTCCACCTCGACTCCACAGAAACTCGTAGTGCTTATCTATTGCAATTCCACGGGCAGCCGCGTGAAGAATTTTGTTGTCTGGAGAAAGATGCTCGCACACGTGCACTGGTTTTTTGCTTCCAGCAAGCCCAAGGTGATTTGTATTGAGTTTATCTTTCTCGTGAGTCTTGTTGAAAGTTTTCACTGCAGCCAATATTGAGTCACGTACAAGAGGACTCGCCAACTTCACGATAGTGGAACGAGGTCGGTTGGACTCCTGGTTTCTCTTTGCAACACGATGGAAATTCACAAGGTCGTGGGATGACAGTTCACAGCCGACAGTATTTCACAGTTGCTGAACTACGGCTTTCAGGTTCTCAGTCCTATACTCAGGGACACACTGCACCTCAAAATTATAGTCGCGGGAGTGCTGTTCAGCATGGTTTATTCTTGACTTAAGCTCAATAACTTCCCTGCGTAGAGCACATGTCTCCGTCTCGTGCTTTTTAATAACCTCAGTTGTAATGGTTAGATCACTTTGAAGCTTTTCCAATTTGGTTGATATAAATTTAACACTATCAGTCAATTCCTGAATACTGCTGCGAGTGTTAATGTTTTCAGTGCTGATGACGCGTCTTATCTCTCTAAGAAGATGGGATTACGTATCTTCAAGCTTTCTGTCTAGATATGTCTAGAGCTCCTCGTTACTATTCAGAGCTCGGGGGAGTCGTCGAATTGTTGAAATGAGACGTTTATTTGTTTTGCAGTCGGAGCACTTCCACGACGCTTTGTATATCTTAGACTCCTTTCCAAACGTCTCCGAAGGCACTCCAAGGCAATGGTAATGCTTGGCGTTGCTGCACTTGCTACGCAGTTTGATATCAGCCGGCTTAATTTGCATGTTGCACTTAATGCAGATCCATTTTAATATTACCCTGTGCAAAAAATTTCTACGCTGGCAATATTTTACGCTTGTAAGAACAGAAAACAGAATGTCAGATGAATTTGACAAATAGTCAAAGTCGAAAGTTGAATTGTCAATTGAATTTGACAGTATATTTACTCGTCGGTTGAGGGTGATCGCACAAAATATAGCCAATTTACTAGGAAATTTAATTAATAACATCAGTCATAAAAACTCTATTCAATTAAGACTTATACTAAGCGCTTCTGAACCTTACATATTATGTTTGGAAAAAGTGGTGCTCGTGAGAAGAACATACAAGAAACTCAACGGCCACTCTTTTCAATCAAACAGAGTATTTTACATGCCAACCTACCTAAAATACCTAAAATTTACAAGAAGAGGTCACACACTTTTTTATTAGTATAACAAGAATCACAAACCAACCAACCTTTCGTAGTAGAAGTAGATATCTAGGAAGATAACTGCTAAAACAATCATTTATTATAAATCTTCTTTTTATATTAGGAGGGGCAAACGAGAACCACCACTATTGTGAACATCTGTATTACAAGAAGTCGTGTGTTGTTGGATTTTTAGGAGCATCCACACACTAGGTAGCCAGTCTGTCGCGGAAAGGCAGCTGCTACATTGAGCAGCCAGTTTATATCAGCCAATAGACGGCCAGTTGTGACAGTTCAGTAAAGCGATTATGATTCGGAATTACGTCTGGCTGCTACGATAAGTGAGGCTGGAAGTAATTTCGGCTACAATACACACTATTTTTTTAAGACAGTAAGGGACGAGACGATCAGGACGTTCTGCTAATGGTAATTGATACGCCCTGCTCATAACAATGCAGTGCGGCTCGAGATTCTTGAAAAACCCAATTATTCTGAGCGGCATTACAATTGTGCTCGTCGCCTTGAGAAATAAGATGTTAAGTCTCATTTGCCCAGTAATTTGCCTAGCTACGGAGCCTTTCAGACCGAAAGACAGTAATGCGTACACACTACTGCTTCACGGCAGAAATAGGCGCCGTTGTGGTACCCATAATCTAGCCGCTGTAATTTATATATAATTATATATCAATAATAATAATACTATGGCTGCGCGCAACCAAAATGAATGGCCGTACAATCCGTCGTGTTCTAATGATTACCGCAGCCAGGAATTTGTGGCCATCTAGTGCGTGGCGTAGTGCTCTAAGGCTGAGATCTAAAGAGCCTACCTACTTAGGCTCTGCTCAAACTTTACTTACGTAAACCATAGCTGAGTGTAAGCTTAGCATAATCTTTTAGTTCACTTGTATAGCAATTGATTATACACATATACAGCTGACATTATACTGAGCTTAAGCTAAAACAGCCGAATACAACAGTCAAGTTCTCGTTTTATCACAATTAGCAGTTTTACCAAAGTAAATAAAATAGAACAAGTACAGAAGACTCTTGCGGCCATACTGCGGTGTAATTCAGCGCTATTAAACTACATTTTATATACCTAGAAATTGCCTCTCTTTCCTGACTCTTACCTATTCTGTCGACAATAGGGTTGTCTTCTTTACCTAAAAATGTTTTACCTAGCATCTTTTAAAAATTGCTTAGTTTTTTCTATAATATAAATAGGTATGTATGTAATCGTAATTTTAAAACAATATTCATTCTTTGTCAAACCTACATTAGTTGGAGATACTAATGTATGCGTTGGAAGACCACGACATAGAATAGAAAATAAATGGTATCATGAATGGTAATTTTATTATAATATATAACTATAAATTAGATTATTGCAGGGTCTTTAGGAAGTTAAAAAAATCGCAATGACCCTAAAAATGCTTTGCTTTTTTTTTAGAGCGTGCATCACTGCTTGCTCGTGAGTCCCTACTAGCTTTCGATATCTACACGGAGAGTGAGACAGGCCTGGTTTTACGTAAGTAAAGTCTGAGGAAAGTCTAAGTTCGCCTTATAGGTCTCAGCCTAATCCTATCGGTATGGGAATGCAGCTCATCTAATTCCAGAAAGTGTGTGAGGCATGAAGTTCCTTGCAAATCGGAGGTGGGGAATTCGAAATATCTAGTCGATAACGCCCTCTTTAGCAGCAAACACTCACCATCTGTATAGCGTTAATGTACTGCTTCTGCTCCACGTATATGTGCGCGATATTCATCCACACGTCGGGGAAGTCCGCGGTAGCCTCACGCACCTGCGCGAATATGTCCCGCGCCTCGTTAATACAACCCTGCAACAAACGTTTTTTGTGCTTTAAGTACTTTCAACATGCTCAAATCAGAGTTGATTGACTACTAATAATTATACAAAGTGATGTTTTAGCAAGCACAGAGCTAATCTTAAGGCGAGGTTTTCCCAACACTTTAGGCAAAACTCACTTGAAAGTATTTATCTATAGCGGTACATATACGTTCGACACGGGCATGGCTGAGACACTAGCCGAGCTATGCGGGCCCCACCCCGGAAGGACCGCGTAATATTTTATAAAGACGGTTGCGCAAGAGTATGATATGTTGTAATATTTTTATGCATTTTGAAGTGAAACTTCTTTAGGCGCATGAGAGTAATTTTTTTTACAAATTAAACGAAAAAGTACGTCACGGATATTTGAGACGTTTTTGTTCAAGGGAGAGAGCGACTGACACTGATTGAGGGAGAGTATTTTTTTTTCTCGGGCTTCCCTACTAACCTTGTATCGTGCAGGTTTTTTTTTTAATTCCAAGATGGCCGCCGCGCAAAATTATGATCACAACATTATGGGTATCATGTCCGAGGTTCTCGAGGGTGCAGCGAACGATTGTGTGATCATTTTTGAAATCCAAGATGGCCGCCGCTCATTATTATGATTTCAGCAATATGGATATCGTGTCCGAGGTTCTCGAGGGTGCAGAGAACGATTTTGTGATAAATTTTGAAATCCAAGATGGCCGCCGCACAAAATTATGATTTCAGAAATATGGATATCGTGTCCGAGGTTCTCGAGGGTGCAGAGAACGATTGTGTGATCATTTTGGAAATCCAAGATGGCCGCCGCTCATAATTATGATTTCAGCAATATGGATATCGTGTCCGAGGTTCTCGAGGGTGCAGAGAACGATTTTGTGATCAATTTTGAAATCCAAGTTGGCCGCCGCACAAAATTATGATTACAACATAATGGGTATCGTATCCGAGGTTCTCGAAAACCTCGGATACGATATCCATATTGATGAAATCATAATTTTGTGCGGCGGCCATCTTGGATTTATCTAACTTCCCTAAAGTACATACATACAAAAATCCCATGTGGCATAATATTCAAAATAATATTACGTAAATTTTATTTTAGTACTTTCCGACTTCAATTTACCTATATATTTCAACAAATACGCTGTCGCATCATCGTTAATTTTTTTACTATGATTCCCGCTTTGTACTTGTTTGCTAAAATCTTACGTAATATGAGCCCGAGAGACACGAACACAATACCTTCCTTGACAGTGGTCACGGGCGTACTGCTGGCATGAGCGAGCATGCAACCAAGTCGTCGCGTTTGGTTTATTACGAAAAAAATTAATTTAAAATAATTCACAAAGCGTATTGATAAATCCTCGAACTAACGAATAAACTATCGAATAAAATAAGTTTTGTGTTTATAGCTATCATAGTTTTATGATAATATAAACAATTCAAATAAAAAAGACTATTTTTCAAAAAATAAATCAATCGAGATTTTTTCTTAGTCGTGTTTTCGAAACAGCGATAATTTACATAAAGAAATGAAGATAAACATGTCAAAAAATTGGAACCGTAGTATTTGTAGAAGTATTTTAAGTAGATTTTTAAAAATGTTACTTTTTAGGACTATAGCGCCTTAACCAGAGGCGAGCATTCATATAGGTATTTAGGCAATGCCTACCTTAATAAGAACCTAAATTAATATATACCACTAGTGTTAGGTAATTAGATCCATTATTCTATAACAAAATTTCTATTGAACATCCACCCAGTTAGTTTTAGCTTACTTACTTTTAAAACCACAAAATTGATATGTCGACAGTAAATCACAACATCAACCTCTTCACGATATTTTTTTATGCCAATACGGGACGAGACGAGCAGGACGTTCAACTGATGGTTATTGATACGCCTATTACAATGCGCACTGCACTTTCAGGATTCTTGAAAAACCCAAGCACTCTGAGCGGCACTACAATTGCCCTCGTCACCTTGAGACATGAGATGTTAAGTCTTATTTGCCCAGTAATTACACTAGCAACGGCGCCCTTCAGACCGAAACACAATAATGCTAACACATTACTGCTTCACGGCAGAAATAGGCGCCGTTGCACAGGCACGTTGGGTACCACCCATAATCTAGCCGGCATCCTGTGCAAAAGAGCCTCCCACTGGTGCATATGTGTGCATTACCTAAATATTATATTATTAAGGTATCTACAGTGCCTACAACGCACGACCCTGAGCTTACCGTGTGATTTCGTCAAGGTATGGTAGTTAAAGAATTGTTTCTTTACCTTATGTGCCAGAACACACCCAATTCCATTGGCCGCCCAGATGTTCTTGGGATCGTTCTTCAGCACTTGTTTGTACATGGCCAGCGCTCGCTCCTGGTGACGTTTCTCCCGATCCTTCTCCCGACATGGCTGGTGTAGGGTCTGCAGCCAGACATTACCTGAAATTTTATACATAACATATGACATGATCAACACTCGTATTGTGTTAGGTATATACACAACTACTGGAGAAAGCTTTCGTAGACATTGTATTATTTAAAGATAACTGCCCTGTGCACAAATTTACAATATTTTTAAAATTATTTTAGTATATTTTTTTTTAATTTTCAACTTTGACGATACACGTTTATAATGCTGTGTATACTATTATGCAAGATACATACATACAACAAGTTATAACTATGTAAATAAATGCAGTAGCACATTTAGGCGACCCCTTTTGCTAAGCAGCAATATCTTCCAGGTAACCTAAGGGTGTAGGAGATTTTAGTAGGTATAAATTATTTCTATATATTGTAGGAGGAAAGCCTGAATAAATAAAATAAATGCTGGAGGTAAAAATTTTGAACATAAAAAAAAATTTCAACAGATGTCAAATCATTTAAATTTTTAAAAATCAACCAGAAATAGTAATATTATAAACAATTAAATAGGTTGTTTAAACATCCAGTTATGTCAGACTCGACCTTAGTGTGGGTACATAAGGTCCAAATCTTCTTATGCTGGTACCTGGAAATGATTTTAGCTCTGTTTTCCATAAGAACTGCTCTATATTTTAATATCTCTATGTCCATACAGGTTGGCCGAGAAGTTGACGTCCAAAGCTAAAATTTGAAAGCCTCATATGGTGATGAGTATCCGAATCACCCCTATGTATGTTCTACGATTTTGCGTAGTTAAGGAGATTTTTTTTTCCCCCTTTTATCCGCTTTTTTCACCTAATTGTGATTTAGGACGTTTTTCTAATTTTTTGGAACACTTTTAGTTAATTTTATTGTTGATAATTATTAACTACAGTTGCAACAACCACATCAGATACTATGAAGAGTTTAGACAATGCGGAACTCGTTTAGAATTGAGTCGTAAGTTAAATAAATAAATAAATTTCGTTTATTTCAAAGATTACATATACATTTTTTAGTGGTTGAGACTTCCCAGTAAGTTGTCTTAGGACACTTGTATTGGGAATATCTCGCAACTTCCTTAGCAGATATTTTTTTATTTAGTAAACAATATAGAAATAAACAGAAATGATTAAAAACCAAATTTTACAATTTACAATTAATTGTGTGTGTTTGTGTGTGTGTGTGTGTGTGTGTGTGTGTGTGTGTGTGTGTGTGTGTGTGTGTGTGTGTGTGTGTGTGTGTGAGTGAGTGAGTGAGTGTGTGGATGTGGGTTTGAATTGGACCTTTGATTGGGTCCATCTATACAATGCGTGTGTTTATCATGTCAGTCTGATCAGAAGATTTTCCACTTCATCATAAGCAAGACAAGTTAGCCAATTATTTAAAGCTTTTCTGCATAGATGTAATGTCATAGGATATATATTTAGGACACGATTTATTTTATTATATAAGAACACTGATTGACAGCTAAACTGTCGTTCAGCAAAAGTAGTGCGAACAGTAATGGTATCTGCTACTTTATCATTTCTTCTACTGATCAATTTGGCGTGATCTAGCGGAAGTGACTTGTGGACGGCTGAAATGATGTTAAGAACATAGTTTCCTAATTGTCAAAAGATTACAAGTCAAATAGAGTGAATCAGTTGGAAATCTTAAAGTTTTGAAGTACATGACCTTGAGAAGTGATCTTTGAGCTCTTTCCAATTCTAAGAGGCTTATCTTAGTTGCGCCGCCCCATACCGGGATGCAGCAGGTGATCACTGATTGAGCCAAAGCGATGTATATTTTATTAAGGACTGTGCTATTTATAACGTGCCGCAGAGTTTTAAAAATCCACATAAGTTTTCTCACCCTGGTTATGACCAGTTCTATTTGGGAATGCCAACTTAACCTTTGGTCAATCAGGATGCCGAGATATTTGGTACAATTCACCTTTTCTATGGAGGGACAATTACAATTCAAATCGTGTGGGTTGGAGCATGAATGGATTCTGATATAGAAGTCTTGAACGGGCTGGTATCTGTCATGTGGAGAGAAACATATATAGTTTGTTTTTGATATATTGAGTGACAATAGATTTTGGTTTAGCCAATTTGAGACTCTTTCAAGGCCCATCTCAGCCTTCCTCTGTACGGCTTCCCACGAGATACCAGAGAATACAATGGCTGTGTCGTCAGCATAAGTGAATATACTCGCCCCGTCGATCTGGAGGTTACATAGGTCGTTAATATAGATTAAAAAGAGTGTCGGGCCAAGGACACTGCCCTGCGGTACGCCAAATTTCACATTTTCCCTTGTGCTGTGGTATAGGTCAACCTTAACTTCCTGTATTCGGTCATTTAGGTAGCTGTCTAGGAGAGAGAGGGCTTTGTCACGAATGCCCAGGCCCTCCAATCTGCGCACAAGAATGGGAATAGAAACTGTGTCAAAGGCCTTTTTTAAATCTAGGAAAACTGCGAGACATTTATTGCCCTTGTCCACTTCTCTTACTATAGTTTTTGTTAGTCCTAAAATTGCGTCTTGTGTGGAAACACCTTTTCTAAAGCCATATTGACAATTAGAAATAATATTATATTTATTGAAGTATTTAAGAAGTCTATTGTTAATTAATTTTTCTATTATTTTTGAAATAGCAGACAATACAGAGATAGGTCTATAATTGTTTACATCAGTTTTAGTCCCACTCATGTACACAGGAGTAACAATGGAACGCTTTAGAGAGGAAGGAAAAATACCTGATTTAAAGCAGAGATTAGCCAATCTTATTATAAGTGGGATCAAGTAATCTTTAGAGCGCTTCAGAAATTTCGTTGAAATTCCGTCCCAGCCAGGAGCGCTTCTAGAGTCAAGACTCATAAGTATGCTGTTGATCTCTTCAGTATCAGTATTAAGTAGTACAAAAGAAGATGAATGAAAATGATGTATAGAGGGACTTTGGTAGGAGCCAGTTTGCTCAATAATTGTTTTAGCCAGCTTTTGTCCATTTTCAACATAGATTCTATTAATCAGATTTACTGAGTTTTGTGGGTCAGGAGTAATATTAAGTAGCTCGATGTTTTTAGTTTTAGGAGGCTTATAATAAGTTATTTCATTTATAGTACTCCAGAGAGCTCTAGGGTGTCTTAGGGACTTATTTATTTGATCTTTGTTGTATTTTATTTTAAGCTTCTTTATGAGGTTAGTGCAATAATTTCGGAAACGTTTGTAGGTTAATTTTAGAATAAGACTCTGTGGGTTTAATCTCAGTTTAATTTGCATATTGTTTCGAAGTTTGATGCAACGCAAAACTCCAGGCGTTATCCATGGCTTCAATGTTCTTTTAGTGTGCGATATCACTGAGAGTTTAGTGTTTACTTGGATAGCAGATTTGATCATTTCTATTAAATAATTAGAAAATAAATTAGGGTCATTAAATATATTTTAGTAACGTCAGTGGATATAAGGGTGCGATATGCTTTGTTAAAATCAGTAGTAGTTTTAATCTTGCGTTTTGACTTTTTTTCATATGTGCTCGATATAGTCAACACCACCATGTTGTGGTCTGTTACTGTAGTATTTAGTACAGCTACATAAGCTTTATTTTCGTTCTTTTCTAGTTTGAGAATGACATGATCGATGCAGCTATTCTCTCTCGTGGATGTAGTATGGCCCGGTAAGAGACCATGAAAAGATAGTACATTTAAATATTCAAGCCTATTCCTACGTTCATGGGCTTTTTCAGTGTGAGTAGGTATAAGGTCAATATTTATGTCGCCTAGAATAAATATATTTCTGTGATGCGTGATAGATTCAAGACATGAATTGAGGGAAGAAATAAAGTTATCAGCTTTGTTGTAGGATGGGGATCGATAAATTCCAAGTAAAGTATAATTAGAGGTCACAATCTGAAGTCCAGTTGCTTCATAAAGAGCTAATTCTAGTATTTGGACCTGCAAGTTACTTTTTACATAAACCACCACTCCATCATTTTGATTAAGTAGTCTAACTGTATGATAGGAAGTATAATTTGTCAAAAGAGGGATTGGTTTAGCTAAATTTAGTCTGCATTCAGTTAGGATTAGAATATCAACTTCAAACCTAAGTTGCGATAACGTTATCTGGATATCATCAATGTTCTTGTATATACTTCTAATGTTTTGAGTAATAATATATAAGTTATTGTGGGAAATACTTACATTTTTAGATAGATCTTGAATATCACATTTAATTGAGGTTGCAGTTTGTATCTCATCTAATTCGTGCAGATTATTTAAACTATCCATAGTGAGTTAATTGTGAATGGTAGTCATAAGACACTGATGTTCTATGTGTGGCCATTTTAGTATATAATATAAACATGCATATGAAAGTGCTTTTGTTGTGTGATATCTGTGAAAGTAGTTGGAGTGTAGTTATACACGTCATGTAACTTATTGGTATAAAATGATATTGACTTTTTACCTTACATAATGCTAACTTCAGATTAAGATTGTGTGTTTTGAATGTCAGTAGATTAAGTTGTGGGATATATGTTATATTGTGTGTGTAGTGCATGTGTGAGTTATTATTACACAGTAGCAATTTAACATTAATAATATTGAAAATACTAGATTTAAAATTAAAGGTGTCCGTTTGAAATTTAATTAATAAAAGTCACAATATATTTTTCTGCAAATCTACTAGACACTGCTCTGATCTTATTATGATTTGTTTATCTCCTTCTTTTTTCCGGAGGGAAATATTGCCATTAGAGCACCAACAGAAAGCGTATTTGTTCTTCTTTCGAAATTCTCTGGCTTGGAGATAAAGTTTTTTAGTTCTTGATGGTATTTTTTCTTCTATGTACACAGGTTTCTGATTCCCGGGGAGGCCAATCAGCTTAGTGTTTAATTTATCATTAGCCAATTTTTGGTTATTGAATTTTCGCACAAAGGATAGCAACTGCTGTTTTCTTAGTACTGTGGAAAATTCCACAATAATAGGTCGCGTAGTGGATGTTTTTCCAGGAAGGCGGTACACATCACGAAGGTCACTTGGGGAAATAGGTAATCCGACTGCTTGACTAATATTACATAAGAGATAATTAAGCTTACTAACACTTTCTTGTTCAAGTGGCGGAATATTACGTATTTCGATACAAGACGAGCGAGATTTGTGATCAGTATCTAGAAGTTTACGCTCTAGTTCTGTAAAATATTGTTGTTGTTGTTGCCGCTCTTTTTTCAAATATTCAACTTCATTTTTTAGGAGTTCAAATTGGATATTCATAAAAGAAATAGATTCCTTAATTTCTTCGTTTATTTTATGTATATCTTGGTTAGATTATTGAATTTCAGCATTCTGTTTCTTCAAGGCATCCATATCTCCGACTAGTTTTGACAGCAATGTAGTTTGAGTGGACAAGGACTGCATTAAGTTAATATTAGATAGTTCAGGCGTTGTATCATCAATTAAATACTTTTTATTTTGGGGAGACTAAATACTTTTTTTTTTACTTTTGGGGAGCTATAGCTCCCCAAATCCTTTGCTCTCCCTCCCCAAATAGCTTTGGATCGTTTTTTATTTGCTTGCTCATCAGGGTCTCATTTGAGTCAGTGTCCGTTTTTGATTGAGTACTAGGGGGCTTTGATTTGTCCATATTTCGTACCGGGGAGCGTTGAACATATGCCATCATAGAAAATGGGTTTTTTTAGTGAATTTAGTGTTTTCTAGATATCTTCAAATAATCAATTCAATAAAGGTTTTATTATTTTCAGTAATACCTTTGTAGTATATGTTCTTACTAGTAATGTTGAAGAGTTGAACAACAAATATAAATTAAAAATGTTTTGAATATTGTTATAGGTTTTCAAAATTGAAGATGTTCGTCAAAAGTTAAAGTTGATGGTGGGGATCGTTCAACTGTAGGTATATTATAATTTACTTTTATAGAACCTCCAAAAAAAAAAATACACAGAAAAGTTTTGTGGCCGGACCGGACGCGATCACGATGATATACCATTCCGCCACGACAATACTGTTTGCTTGACTTGAAATTATAGGTTACTTGACACGTTGAATTAACTACCTTGAGTCATCAGCTGTTTTTATGACCATATAAGGTAAAAAGTGTGTTTCACAGAAAGATGAGTCACAACACGGTGATTGATAACTTCGTTAACCAATGTTCGAATGATTTTTTAAAATGATAGCTTGATACACCACTTATTATTGTCACCACTGATTCTACTTTTCACAGTTAATTGATCTGATAACGATGTAAAATATGTATCTGAAAATTAGTAACCATCGACTTTATAATTTTGGAAGTAACGAGCACAGTGTGTACGTCTGATCCGCTGGGGGGCGCGGAGGGGAATTCAAAAGTCTCACGTCACTCAAGTCGTAAGTTCAAGATAACTGCTCCAGCTAAATTCATTTAATCAATGTTCAAGCTATCAAAAATAAAATAAAATGGGGAGCCTATGGTTTCTAAAGATTTTTAAAAACTTCCATGAACATTGGCCAATAAAATGAGTCAAATTCAAATTTTAGCTTTGGACGTCAACATCTCGGCCACCCAGTATAAGACAACAGAAAAAGAGAGAATCATACCTAAGGCAATTAAGGAGTATGCGTCTGTAGAGGTAGAGGGGTTCTGTAGGATCCGCTCAAACTTCTTCTGGCCAGGTCCCCATTCCTGCTGAGCAAGATGTAGGTTACCCAGCAATGACCAGGTATCAGGATGTTCTATGTTCACTTTCAACGCTTCTTTGAACCAATCAGATGCTTCATATATTTGACCCTTGTCACGGGCCATGCAGCCTAGCCTGTAGGATTTATATAATACTAGTGGGCGCCAACGACTTTGATTGCGTTAGATTTCGACGTATAATTTTAAACTCTTTTTTGTGAATCAATCATAATGAAACGAACACTAAATGCCACAATTCAAATGCGTGTCTAAATACCACTTTTTGGGTCTCAAAATATTATGTACAGACAGCATAATAGATATGACATGTAGTAATACAATCATCTAATTTAAGCGTAATCAATGAATAAGAAAATTAATTATATAATAGTTATGAAGAAAAAAGGCAATGTATTTAACTATTAATACAATAATATTTCTACCATTCCACACAATTATATTTTTGTAATGTAGTAATAAATGGATTTCATTGCATTTATATAACATTAAATTGTCATCATTTAAAAAGTGAAACTGAAAATATTTACGTTATTAAACTCCAACTATGAATATAAATAGACTGGACTAGAAGCTATTTTGTTCATAAAGGTGTTGTGAGAATTAAATGCAACAAATGAATGATGTGTTAAAAATAGTACCTTAAATAGCAGTCAATATAATTTGGGTGTTCCTTCAGTATATCTTTATAAAGTTTCTCAGCTTTGTTATAAAGGCATAATGCCTCATTGAGCCGCGCCAGATTGTACATAGTCGTGACTGCTATCGAGTTATAGTATTGTGCATCTAATGACTCTGCATCCGATTTCTCCCTGTATTAAATAAAATATGTAAGTATTTAAATTTAAAAATTTCTTTTTGGAAAACATACATTTTTATTTGGTGTGAAGCCGCTAAGTGCCGTCGGTCTAAGCAGTTCATAGACTTGCAATATCTCTAATGGAGTCAGCAAGTAGAAAAGGAAAGCAAATCTAAAGGCAAGTTTAGACAGGGTCAGTAACTGACGTCAGTCGACTGCCGAGTCAGTGCTGACCTGGCACTGCCATCGTATAAATTGATTTCAAGTCAGTACAGTACTGTCGCGTCAGCACTGACTTCAATATTCCCGCTTAGTACAGGTATATCCCCCTATAACGTGTAATAGGAGTATTTTCGTGTAATGCGTTTTTACGACCTCGTAATTCGTAATAACAATAATTTATCACAATTCGCAACAAGTATTTCCAATTGTTTGCCTAGTTTGACTATTTTATTAAGGTTATTAATACACAATGCAAAGGTTATTAACACACGTGCAAAGGTACGAAGCTAATTATGAACTGTACAAATCATCTTAAATTTCACAGTACAGAAATATGTATGGGAAACTCCCACGTAAAATGCCCGTGTTATATGGCACATTTATCGCACATTATAGCGGCAAAACTGTATTTTGAATTTTAAATAATGCAAATAATATTGGTCAGGTATTATCGGGTTGTCAGGTCATCTTAACATTAGTATATTCTATGAGGAAGACACTTGATGAAATCAAATGTATGTTTGCATAGGCGACAACCTGCTGACGTCACACAGACGTCAATTGATAAGGTTCTATTCGTGTTCCAACCCGTAGAAGATAGTCATTGACTATATATGTATTTTTGATATTGATCAAAAATCGTTATAAACGTGAACGAAGTGGCGTACATCGTGGAAACTTATCAATAATTGTAGAACGTAACAAAACTAAGAAAAAAGCAAATCGGAAGTAAGTCAAAAAAAATATGAGAAAAAAGATATTATTATATCTAAAAGTAAGATATAAGTAACCTTAAATATTATAAATTAAAATATCTTAAATTATTAATAAATATCTATTGTTCAATTAATAATTTGTATCTTATGTCTATGCATAATTACTGTCTGTTATAAGATAATATAATTATCGATTATATTAAAGATGTATATATTGGGAAGGTTGGCCAGCAGCTAATAATTGAGGATTCTCAATTCATTCTTATCGAACAATTCATTCGTACCGAACAATTCATTCGTATCGAACAATTCATTCGTATCGAACAATTCATTCGTATCGAATCTTTTACTATTTACCTATTGATACTTTTCGATACTTACCTACTGATTTTAGCATCACAAAACAATAATAATCTTATTTAATCTTATTTTGAATTGCTACGGAATTACCTATTTGAATAGGTATAGATAATTTGATGGTATCGGAACATCCACAATATAAAATGACTGTCATGTCATAAAATATAGATGTCAATTGCGCAAAACGTTCCGTTAGTGCAAGATGACTTATTTTTTAATAAATTATAACAATTTATTTCTTTTGACTCCCATATCAAGTTTATAATTAATATAAACTTGTACTTCTACGATGCTTCCTTAATTTTTAAATTATGAGGGTCCATTCTCGCCATCCTCATTTGTTGGTGAAACACACTTATGAATATTAAAGTAATAATTGTAACCACTTCACAGAGGTTTAACTTTCATGTGAGGGGGAAAAGTACATAGAAACTAGTTATAAGAGAAATAAAAATATGATTTTTTCTATCTATAACAATGCAATCTGTAAATAAAAATAAAAAATAGTAAAACTCAATTATTATTTTATTGTTACTCAGATCAAATTACAAACAAGAAAAATAAATAGTAAACATATCACTAACCTTTCCAATGCTTCTTCTAAATATTTTTTAGAATCACTTAGATTACCAAGCCGGTAGTGCAAGGCCGCTACATTGTTCAATATTTCTGCTGGTATGTCAGCATTTACCTTCTCTTTGAGAATTTTCATAGCTGTGCTGTAAGCATTTAGTGAGCCCTGGGGAAAAAACATGGATAAATATGACCTATGAAATATACCGACTTATTTCATTAATAAAAGGCATTTATTTTCTCAAAATTGATTCCTTTAGAATTCTTTTTGATGTCATTTCTTATAATACTACTACCGCTTCGGAAACAAATGGCGCTCTGAGAGAGAAGAAGCGGCGCAAGAAACTCTCCCAGCATTCTTTTTTTTTGCGCTCTTTTCAATAAAAATATACAATATTGTACAGTCATTTCTATCGCTATAAAATAATCACAATCTAGTCCCAGGCTGTCCGATCATTTAGATATTCAGCAGTGGAGTAATAGGATTTACGACTGAGCCATTTTTTATAAAACATTTAAATTTATTTTTTATAGATAATGCCTGAACAGTGGCTGGGACTTTATTGTAGAAGTGTATACATTTACCCTTAAAGGTATTATGTATCTTATGAAGCCTACTAGAATTAGTTACAAGCAATCCCTTATTTCTCGTGTTCTAATAGAAGATTAGGTAAGAGATGCCAAAATATTTATCCGTAAAGACGAAATTTCCTCTTCCAAGACTCACAATTATGCCGAGTCTTTTGCTGGAGAAGTTATTATTTTAAATCAAAGTTAAATTTATGCAACATCATAAATGCATGAATAATCTACACAGTGAATGCAATTTGTATCTTTACCGCTAGACTAAAATGAAAATATATATAGGTACATTAATGTTAATTTTAATAACAAAATCATTTATAAAAAAACAACGTGTACCTATTACAGTTATGGAGCTACAATAGGAAAAATAATCTACATATTCTGAGGCTAATAAAAAATCGGACTCTATATGACATTTTTGAAGAGTTTAATTTAAATCAAATCAATATAAAATTATTTTGTAGAAAATATACGATGAATAATTAATTAAATTAAAATTGTGCTGTACAATACCTAAATTTTTAACTAAATCCTACTAATATTATAAATGTGAAAGTTTGTATATCTGGATGTATGTTTGAACTTCTTTAACGCAAAATCTACTGAATAGATTTTGATGAAACTTTACAATAATATATCTTACACACCAGAATAACAAATAGGCTATAATTTATAAAACTATAGTGTGAATTATACAAATTATAAAAGAAGTGTGGTTGTTACTAATGAATACAACTAGCGCCATCTCTTATCAACTAGCAAGGAAGAGATCAATACAATTTATATGGCAAAACAACGTTTGCCGGGTCAGCTAGTAATTTCATATTATTAAGTACTTGTACCTACCTAGACTGATAAAAACTAAAATATTTGTTTGACCAATTAATGGTCCCGAAACTATACTCGAAACACAAACAACTTCAATATTTTGACCTCAAAACCTAGCGCTGTCGGACTAAGCCCAACTACAACTAGTTTGATCTTCATGCCTACCTTGCAGGAAAACCACTGCACGCCCCTGTAAGTAGGTACCTATTGTATTTTTTTTGACAATAAGGGACGAGACGAGCAGGACCTTGAGCTGATGGTAATTGATACGTCCTGCCCACTACAATGCAGTGCCGCTCAGGATACTTGAAAAATCCAAAAATTCTGAGTGGCACTACAATTGCGCTCGTCTCCTTGAGACATATGATGTTAAGTCTCGTTTGCCCAGTAATTTCACTAACTACGGCGCCCTTCTGACCGAAACACAATAATGTTTATACATTACTGCTTACGGCCGCTGTGGTACCCATAATAAATCTAAATAAATAAGTAGTAAGAACCACTTAAACAACAAAGTACCTGGAGATCATTTTGTTCCAATATTTGAGCCAATTCAATCCAAGCTTCAACATCGTCCGGAAACTGTTCGGTGACCTTTTTCAAGTGTTGTCTTGCAATGTCGCGTTGTAATTGTGACGGTGAGTTTGCATACAATGATCCCAGAATTTTCATGGTTTCATAGTTTCCTGGTTGGGCTTTTAGTACTTTCTCGAAACACTGTGCAGCCTTAAAGAACATAATAAATAAAAAATAGTAATAATAGCAGATTTATTTTTTCCTGCTGCCGAATTAACCTTCGGGCCCTAACGGCTGGATCACTTGGCGTTGCGTAGAGACGTCGCTTCATTGTGTGTCTTCTACCGCATTGAGACAGAATTGACATGGAGAGTGTTCCGAAGAGCTGTTTCACCTGATTCCTGCCACAAAATTCCACCTTCGCACGACACGCCACAAATTAGAATATCAGCTCCACTATCTTGATGTGGGGCGTTCCTCCACAGTGCTGTTTTCAAAGAACTTTTTCCACATTTAACAAAGCTGTGGAATGAGCTTCCTTGTGTTGTGTTTCCAGTACAATACGACATGGGTAACTTCAAAAAAAGCGCGTACACATTCTTTAAAGGAAGGCCTCGCTCCTGTGATTCCTCTGGTGTTGCAAGAGAATGTGATGGCGGCGATGATCACCTCATACACCAGGTGCGCTCGTTTGACCTCCTCTTCCATAAAAAAAGCAGAGAAGAAGAAAATCACAGTAGTGTGTATGTCACCGGATAATAAGTAACCACACCCATTTTATCATATAAAAGATATGCCATTACTTTTTTTTAAACTAATTCCTTTAAAATTATTTTTAAAGTCAATAATAAGGACCCCGACTGCTTCGAAAACAAACGGCGCTCTGAGACAAAAAATGGCCCAAGAAACTGCTAGTATTCGTTTTGCGTTAATTTAAAAGAGAAATGTTTCTTTAGGAATTTGATTAAGAATCAATATAACCTTGTATTAACAATATAAAATACATTATTTGTAATTCCATAAAAGGCATTAAAGACATTTTTTAATAAGACATTTAAATTTATTTATAGAGAATGCCTGAACAGTGGCCGGGACTTTATTATAAACGTGTATACATTTACCCTTGAAAGCTATTATGTATCTTATACACCTACTAGAATAAGTGCAATCCCCTATTTCTAGTGTTATAATAATGAAAATCACTATTAAGAGTGCCCTATTCCAAATTCATTAAAACTATTCACACAAGACAACTCACATTTTCGGTGTCACCTCTGTAGATATACATTTGTCCAAGTCCATAATGTGGTAACACGAAATTGGGAGGCGCGAATTGCGTTGCTTGGTAATAGTATTGAAAGGCCTGGTCGCAGTCACCTTGAGCATGGAAAGCTCTTGCCAAGTGATGACAGCTCTCAGCTCTCATTGCTTCATTCTCTGTGTTATGAAATGCATGCAGAGCCAAATGTTGTACTTTACCATAGTCCTAGAAGGCAGAAAACCATTTTTATTCCTAGCACACTAGTGTTTTTATTCAAAATAGGTGGTAAGGCCATCTGTTTCTTTTAGTATAATTTAAGAAAGTATAGATACGATCGCACCCCTTTATCCTCCCGCTTCCCCCCCACCTTTCCCCGCGTCCTTCGACATGCCTACAGTCAGGGGCGTGCGACCATGTAGGAAAGTAGGCAGTTCGTTAAAAACCTACATAAATGTAGAACTAGTGTTGATTTAGTTTAATTTGGTTCCGTAATTTATTACCCAACTCTTATTGAACACTTACTCGTAAATTTTTTCCTCAGGCTAGATTCTAAATACATACGGTAGACAGTCTCCAGATTCGATATAAGTTGTATATTTAGACTTCAAACCTACTACTGTCATACTAAAGCGCTTCTACGACTATTTAAATCTAGATTGCCTACCTTGCTAGAAAACCATTGCACGCCCCTGCCTACAGTAACCGTCTGAGGCTCACCGCGAATGAAGGTCGAATCAAGCCCGCTAATTGAGCACACGCAATGTGGCAGCGATTGGTGCAACACTTGTGACTAATGACTGTTACGGACGGAAGCCAGAAGCAAGCGTCCATCTTAACCTCGACGTGCACTTCAGTAAAGGTAAGGCATTTCTTCCTAATTCCTCTATCACTCATCACATCTGTACGGTTCTACAGGCGAATTACCAGCCTCCTTCTTTATACAGTTCAGTTACATTCAAGTAACAGCCTTTTCGCAAATTCGCCTAAATAGCTGGTAATCCTCGAATAGGATTAAAAATCACTTATTGAATGTCAAAAGCCTACCCCCCATTCGAAATAGTATGCCTCAGACCTGAGACAAACGGCCACAAGAAACTCAGTGGTTTTTTTTTCTTAAATTAGTTACAATATATGCAGGATCATACAGTAAAATTTATAATTAAATAGACTGAGGGGGTTCTGTCCTCCTCTCTCCATTCCCAGTCTGTGGTATCATTAACAATTCTTTTGAATTTATTTTGTACCTTTTCTGGGATCATATTGTAACATATTTTAACAGACTTGCTACTTAACCGAGTAGTAGGCATAAGAAGTTAATGTCAGGCGCTAAACTTGTTTATATTATACTTTATAACAAGCACATCCTAATGTAATAGTAAATGTTGCACTCACTTTTTTAAAAAAGAAATGATTGGCCAAGTGATTCAAAACCATTGGATTCTTGGGATCAATAGCGTAAGCCTTAGAAAGCATAATCACAGCTAGTTTATTTGACTCATTCTCCTGTTGGTTTAACTTTAGTATTGATAGTCCAACTAGTGCGCCAACACATTGTGGATCCAGTTGTAAGGCGCGCTCGAAAGCCATCCTAAAATTAAAACACAAAACATGACATTGTGAAAAAGTACCTGCGTACACGAAGGAGTCTTTATCATTACATAATACAGCAAATTAAATTTGTAAACAAAATTTATGAATGAAGTGGAACTTGAACCCGCGCCCCTCGGGTTCCATCCAAGTGCTCTTACCAAACTCGAATGGCTGGCTCAGTTTGAATTTGTATAATAATTTAATCGCAGAAGTGAAGAATATCACTTTAAAACCGCAACTTCTCCCGTGGATGCAGTAAGAGGCGACAAAAATAAACAAAGAACATTTTTATGTATCAAAACAATTTTTAATCCATGGTAATAATACTTCTGCCCATGTAAAAGTGGGTTGTTAGCTATTAATCAACAAGCAGCACATCCCTCCTTCTGTTTGGTTTTGGAGCTCATTGTTCAATAATATTATTATATATAATTATTGTTTGATAAAGTTTTATTTTTATTTATCTAAGTCGGATCTGCGATCAGTCACAAGACTATAAGCGGATGAGTTGGGTGAGTATGACGTTTAGACGAAGAGACAAGTGTCTCATCAGAAGCTTATTGTCAGTAGACAGGGCAGAGTTTCTACCCATGAGCCAGTGAAGGTTTCGGAACCTATGATTAATTTCATACCGTTTCTTCTTTATGTGAGAAATCCAGGTGAACCTTCTGTCTAAGTTAAAGCCTAGGTATTTCACTTTCTCAGAATCTGGTAGAACATCAGAGCCAAGTTTGACAGGATGACGATTTCCCCTTCTTAACGAGAAGGTGATGTGGTTCGGTGATTTATGAGCACATGCCCGAATGCGCCATTTATTCATCCATGCATGGGTCTCGTCTAAAAGGTGTTGGAGCTTATTACTAGTCTGTGCTGGGTCTTTATCGCTTGCAAGGTGCCTACCGTGCCTACATCATCGGCATACATTGCTACGGTGACGTCTTCAGATATACAGATTATACATTACGGGACCAAGTACTGAACCCTGCGGAACGCCGGCTTTAATTTTTCGTAGCGTAGATCTAACGTCTCTCTGTTTCACTTGGAAAAGCCTGTCTTCGAGGTAGGACTTGATGATGAGGTAGAGAGAGTGTGGGAGTTTGTCTTGAACTTTGCACAATAGCCCTTTGTGCCAGACTCTGTCAAATGCTTGGTGAATGTCTAAAAATGCCGCAGAGCAGAAAAGTTTCATTTCAAAGCAGCGTCTGATCTCGTGATGAACCCGATGCATTCGCTCAATTGTCGAGTGCTGTTTCCGAAACCCGAACTGGTGCTTTGGAATGATGTTGCAGTTTACCATGAGTTCATTCAAGCGGACTAAAAATATTTTTTCCCATAATTTTCATATCGCTGGAGTTTAACTTATTGGTCGGAATGATGAAGCTTCATGAGGAGGTTTTCCAGCTTTGTGAATCATAATAATTTCCGATACTTTCCAGATTATGGGAAAATATGATGTTCTCATGGTAGCATTAAAGAGTGAGGCAAGAAATGTTATGCATTTTCTGGGAAGATTTTTAAGAACTGTGAGAGTAATTAAATCAAATCCAGGTGCCTTGTTGGAATTCAGTCGTCTAATCTCATACGCGATTTCCTTTGGAGATGTGGGTCGGAGAGGCAGGCATAGCTGGAGATCTTGTCCAAGTACTTTATCAATCTCAGATTCATCGTCACCATCATTCACCTTGAATACATTTTCAAGATAATTGGCTTCTGCTTCCTCAGCGTCCGTTCGAGCCCATGAGTTTGATTGTTTGAGGGGAGCGGTGATGTTCTTGCGGCTTTACAAAGGATTTAGCAGCTTTCCAAAGCGACGTTTCGCCCTTTCCCTGAGGTGACAGTCTTTCGAAAGTATTTCGGAATGAAGAATTTGCCTGTTCTTGTAATAGCTTCTTTAGCTGTTTTGCTGCTCGGTTGAAGGCGGTTTTATCTGCAGGATGGGGAGATTGATGCCAGATTCTTCGTAGTCTTCGTTTCTCTCTAAGGCTTTCTATAATATCTGCTGATTGTAGTGACATCTTTGGAAGGCAAGTGTCGACTGGTGAGTTTTTCCACGCCGATACTTGGATCCGGTTTGTGAGGTACAAGCAAGCATTGTCAATATCCTCCGGAGTTTTCATAGGAACATTTAACTGGATATATTCGTCCAAGAAATTACGAAAGCCCTGTCAGTTATTCCATTAGATAAGGAGTCAGATGGCGCATAAATGACTGAAGTACAGTTAAGGTGAGGATTACCGGCGTATGATCAGATGAACCGTCAAGGCTCGATTCTACAGTGGAGTAAAGATGGCTGATCCCCTTGGTTACAAAGAAGTCCAACAAATCTGGAGTATTGTTAATATCTGTTGGCCAGCTCGTCGGTTCTCCCGAGGATATTGGAGTGAGGTGGAGACTATCCAAGCAGCTTTTAAGCGCTCGGCCTCTAGGAAGAGTCATGCGAGAACCCCAATATGTATGCTTAGCGTTCCAGTCCCCTCCTGATATGAATTTGGTTCCAAGGTGAGAAAAGTAGTCTTCAAACATTTGATAGGTTATTTTATGCTTAGGTGGGCAGTAAACGGCGGACAATGTAATCGTACCTGTTCGGTCATCAAGTCTTATGGTAGTAGCCTGAATATATTGGGTAGAGTATGCCTCCAGCACTGTATGTCTAAGCTTTGATCTTATCACTATTGCGGTGCCCGAATGAGCTTTGCCTATGTCAGGATGAGGCGTAAAGTAGATGTTGAAATCCTTCATTCGGTAGAGACTATTTTTTGAGGAATGTGACTCGGATATCTCCGAGTTGACATAGTTCTGATTTATTTTTAATTATGTAACAAGTATGAACAAGTATGTTCGATGACAGCCCATTGATGTTCCACGTTGTATATACGTTAGGGGATTACGAATGTAGTTTAGAGACAACGGACATCAATAGGTTTTAGAGAGTACCTATCTGTTGAATGAGTTGGTCTATCTTTTCGGATTGTTTTATTAAGATTTGTTCGATCCGACTTTGTTGAGGGTTGGGTTCAGTTTCACAGTCAGTGTTAGGGCTGCCCCTATTTGCTGTAATATCAGAGTAGCTTCGCTTGTCACGGAGTTGGGTGGGATTAGGTGCTAGCGAGGGTTTGTTGGGGTGATCTCATGGTTCAGTTGGTTTAGTTAAGTTCATGTCGTTCATAGAAGGTCGAGAAGGGTGTTTTCTGTTTTAATAATAACTAAAATAAAGTTTAATTAGTATCTTTTTTATTCAATATATAATTAATTTGTTACCCATGATAAAATATTTAGTCGAACATTACTTTCTTAATATACTGGTGTATATCATAAATAATGCATTTATTATTTTAGGTGAATTATATTGTTAACTCTGTTTTACCTATTTTAATGGCTATACTCTGCTGCATACAATAAAATTAACATGTTCTGAATTCATATGATCTCATTCTTATCTATCATGTTAAGATTTACAATGAGATCATCATCGTACCATATTCTATAAAATAAGATTCCTCCTTATGGGCAGGTTGCTACATCACTACTTTTAACCTGGTACTCATGGTTAATTGTATCACAAGTAGCAATCATATCAGGATATACAATATATATTAAAATGAATTAGAAATTAAACTTAGATTACCTGGCCTTTTCTTGATTGTTTAATTTCATAAAACAATGTCCCATCCCAAGTCGAAGAGCCGCTGGACTGTTTGGATTTGTTCTCAATGCTTTTTTATAAAAAGCTAAAGCCCCTCTATAGTCTTTGCGGTTGAAAGCAATACATGCTTTACCGAGTAGCGAAGGCACATTATTGGGTGATTGGTTCAGAACAAAATTGAACTGAGTATCTGCCTGACCCATTTTATCGCCTTCCAGAAGGCAGAAATATGCACGACCAAGTAGATGATTCTGTCATGGTATAAATGTATAGAATGAGTATTACAATCACATCAACAAAATATTATATACATATATCGATTTAAGCTTTCATGGCCATACTATATACAAACAGATGTGTACTTAACGTCAACAACATATTATTACATTTAGATATATATAATTCTAGAAAAGTTTATTGCATCTCGAATAGATCCTTTTCTATATGCATAAATTTTTGTTTCTGCATCAGTAATTCTTTAAGAATCATAATTTAAAAATTGATGATTGAAATTTATCTCTACTGAGTAATTGTATACTATTTCTATCATATTTCTGTTTATTTAAAGAATGTTCTGTTAGTGCCATTTTCTGATGGAAAGCCCACATAACTGAGGTTATACCATAACTGTATAACCTATTATATTATTATTTTAGTTTATTTTCAAAAATCTATGCTTGCACATTCTTTGATATGTATAAGTTGGTTCAATTCCACAAATAACAACAACTTTATTTTAATCCTCAAAACAGACAACTCTGAAAAAATATGGACTGTAAAATTTACAATTTAAAAATAATAAAAATAGAATTTTCTCACCTGGTCATACATAATAATCTTATCCGCCATAGTATAAAGAAGAGTTGCTTTGGTAAAAAGTTCTTTCTTTTTATCTTTCAACTTCTCTTTATTAGCCTCCTGTACATAGTATGCGGCCAACATATCCAGCGCTCGCATTTGGTCTCTTTCAAAATCTCTGTAGTCAATATTTGCATCCACACGGGATGCTTCAAGTATTTTAAGAAAGTCATCAATCTTCCTTTGTTTATAATATGCCAGCTGCAAGAATATTACACCCATATTAAACAAAAATAATGAAATATAAGTTACGACATTAATTAACTTCAAAAATAGAAAAAAATTACCGCGACATTGATCCAAACATTGAGCTGTGATCGTTCTTGTTGCAAAATACTAAGCACCTCATCGCCGGACGGTAATTGTTCTGGATCGAGCTCAATTACCTATAATAATTTATCTCATTAATAAAAGCAGAATAAATTATAAAAGTATTTTAATAATATTACGTATGCTGATAACCATACCTCGTCCGTGGTCATCAATGGTATTTCCAGCGACATTTTGGCTGTTTTGTCCGATCCGATTATTTAACACTCAACAATCAAGTAATGACATGTTTATGGAGATTTTTAATTAAATAATTACAATAATTAACAATCCAATTAAGGCAATATAAAATATCACTGATTCTGTAATCCAAGCCGAAACAACTCAATACAAATATGTTTTGCTTTCTGACAGTGTACTGTCACTGTGTTTCTGACGTCTGCGACTGATCTGAAATCTGAATTCCAAGCTTTTTTTTTAATTATTATGTCGTTTGTCACAAAGTGATCATTTTATTAATTTGTAAAAGCTAGAACTTCATTTATAAGATCTGTTTTAACATTGACAGCTAGGCCATCAACTCAAACCAAAACAATATGACAGTAGACAATATTTTCAAACATGAGTAAAAACAATATTTATCCAAAATTTTTGAATTATCTAAGAGTTTTGAGTTCTAAAGTAACAACGTTCCAAAGTCACAACGTTCCGGAAGTCACTTACATCGTAACGATGTATTTGAGTAACAGCTGTCACTCGACAAGGGATTACGAGTATTTAGTAACAACGAGTATTTTGATATCGACTGATATTTGAGTAATAACTGTTACTGGACAACTAATTAGGAGTATTTTGTCACAGCTATACTTACGTGGCTTGTTTGTAGGTCTGTTAAATTATTTTAGATTCCATAATAAAATAGTTATGGCTTAGCTCTTCTTTTAAATGTGGGATAAGAAAAACCCTGTTTACTTAATTATATTGACTACTGAATATTTTTATTTCTGATATTATTTTTGTCAATAATAAATACATATCTTTAATGCATTTACTTGACATACTATTTGATTACATAATATATGTAGTTTAGTAAAATATAAAAGTAGGTATCTATCATTATTAAATTCTAATATTTTTCGTATACGCATTAATTCACTGCTATTTTGTGCGTACGATATAATACGGCTCAACGCATCGTAAGAAAAACCTATATTGATAATTTGGTAATTGATAGTAGATTTACTATATCCTTGAATTATTTGTACAATAAGTGCTAACTTTAATGATGCACTGGGTTAGAATCACCGTTTAAGCATCTATTGAACATACGGAAGTATATCATTATAATTATTATTACATCAAGATTATTAAAAGAATTAGGTACTCTTTTACCACGAAAAGCACAACTTTTGAAGTTACCACAAAAGAAATTACTACGTAAATAGATAGCGCTAAGACCAAACAACGAAAAAGTTACTAGTTACCGAGTACCGATCATCACCGTTATTAGCGGAACTCCACGCAACTATCACGACATTGGAATCGAAGTGACAAAGTCACGGCGATTTTTCACGGTGACTTTTATGATACTGGAACGATAGTGAGCACGGTGACAGTAAAATAACGCTTTTACCCATCTCTAATTCAATTCTTCAATCAATTTGACTCGTGTTTCGCCTGTACACGAGGCATCCTCAGAAGATGATGACTCGTAAAATTCTGGCACGAGACTGAATGCATACTCAAAATAATTAAAAAAATTGAAAAATGATGGATTTTCGTAAAATAATGCCTAATTCAATAAAATTCCAACATAAAAACAACATTTTCCAATCTACGCTTAAGAGAATATAAATTCTCTTTAAGTTGATTCAACATTTAGGTACCAATAATATTAATTAAGTCATCTTTTCGTGCATTCATTCATTGGTAGGCATTATATTTATTATTATGACCAGAATATGGTATCCATCCTTTTGATAGTTTTATTGCAGGTTTCGTTCAGTTGCAGAGTAGTGAAAATATACGTCAACTACCACTGCAGAATTGCCCTACTGGTAAGTATGCAAATATGCTATTTATGCTATGCTAAATATGCTGTTATATTGGGTTTAAAGTTTAAACGATGTTCAATCCCACGTGAATGAACGTTCTTTTTTGTTATTTGGTTGAGTTCTCGTGACAGGTTTCGTCATGCTCGCCTAAATGTCACTGCTTGTGGCGGCGGCGTGGGGCGGTCCTTACCCTTGCCTTAAATATGGTCGAGAGGCGATAGCTGGTCCATGCGCAATGCTCGTGAACGGGCGCTACTTGTGGTGGCTGGATGATCCTGTTACCAGAAACTCTGCTTCATGCTTTTAAAATTAAAGCTATTATATTTTTATAACCACAAAGAAAATGCTCTCGTGATACCTACCTTTTGTGGATTGATGCATCTACAGTACTCTTGTGTTTTAAATTACTAATTTACATTCTCTTATTTTTACTTACTTGTAAAAGGCATTAAGTATTTGACGTTTGAGAATATTTGTTGCATCAATTTACATATATTGTAACTGAAATGATTTGTAAGACGATGAAGCTGTAAATTTAAAGGGCAATGAAAAGTGGCAATGAGTTTCTTGCCACTTCTTCTCATTAAAGCTTTTCCGCAGAGGTGTTAAATGAAAAAAAAGAAGAAAACCATTGATATTCAAAAGTGTCATTTCCTTGATCTATATATGAATTAATTGATTTGAATTGAAATGTATTATGATTTTAACCAACAAAAATATCTATAATTAATTATTGTCATTGGTGTAGGATTGAGCATGTCATTGCAGTTGTTCCTATAAAATTATTAATAAGCAAATAATATGCCTAATTAACAAAATATACACTGACGAGATTTTCAAATGGTACAAAATATGTTTTTAAGAACTATACAGCCATGCAACATCTGATCGTAAATCTTTTTTGTGGAAAAGGAGGACAAACGATCCTACGGGTCTCTTGGTGTTAAGTGATCACCACCGCCCACATTTTCTTGCAACACCAGAGGAATCACAGGAGCGTTTTACGTATACGCACTTTTTTTGAAGGTACCCATGTCATATCGTCCCGGAAGCACCGCACAAGGAAGCTCATTCCAGCTTTGGAACGTGGAAGAAACATCTTTGAAAAACCGCACTGTGGTGGACTGCCACACATCCAGATAGTGGGTATGATATCCTAATATGTAGCGTGTCGTGCGAAGGTGGAATTCGATGGCAGGAATCAGGTGAAACAGCCCTTCGGAACACTCCCCGTGATAAATGAATCGTAATCGTAGAAGACAAACAATGAAGTGAAATATCCACGCAGCGCCAAGTGATCCAGCCGTTCACAGAGCACTGGGGCCTCGACAGTTCGAGCTGCTCTGCGTTGCAAGCGGTCTCATGGATCGAGCTGATAGTGGGGTGCACCAGACCAGAGATGCCAACAATACTCCATATGAGGCAGGACCTGCGTTTTGTAGAGCGCTAGAATTTGGGCCGGCATGAAGTATTGCCGTGCTCTATTAATAACACCCAGCTTCTTCGAACCCAACTTGCCTTTGCCCTGTTGTCGAAGAGTGATGATACGACAAATGGTTTTTTTTAGTAGTAAACGCGCAAACTTGAGTCTGAGTCTATATTATGTATGGTCATAGCTTCGGCTTCTGAAATTGTTGCACCGCTGAATTTTTAATATTAAAAGACTTGGCTTTGGCCTATAAAATATTTATGCTTGCCATAAATATATGCGCTAAACTTTAAAGCCAACGCTAAAGACTTGGCTGTATGGGCTTGCACTCTTTGCCTATCATAATGTTAGACGAAGCAACTGTTAAATACTTTGTTTGTTTGTATTTTGTAATCTACTTGTATTCGTATGAGTATGACGTATCGTTTCAAATTTCATCCCTAGTTTGTTTTTGAAAATAATTCTGCGAATCGAGTATGAAAAATGATTGAAATACTCTTCTTTTATTGTATCTTGGTTGGAGCTGATAGTCTTGCTACCAATGTTCTAAATAATTAAAACAAACAAAATTGAAAATATATTTTTTAACTTTTTAAAGTGATGAAATGTTTGGATGAAAATATAAATTAAGATTTATTTTACATGGTCTGAACTCGCACTTTTTTAGAATTTTTTCAAACAAGCTTAACAAAATGTTTAATTTAAATGGTAAAAGGATAACATTCAAAAGAAAGCGACCAAATCCGTTATTCGAGGATTTTTTAGAAAAATTATATGCAGAAGCGAAGGCAAAAAGGAGTAAACACGAGCAAGTCTTGAAAGAAGCGCTTGAATCTCTTACTAAATATCCTTTACCTTTGAAATCTGGCGCTGAATGTGCAATTCTTAAAGGTTTTAATAAGAAACTATGTGTTTTTCTTGATACATGTATGTCTAATCGTAATGTTAAAAAAAGCCATATACATTTAAGTTTATCAGCAGACGATATCGAAGTGGCGAGCAGCTCTAATAATCAAGTGTTGAATATGGTACCAGAACCTGTACGACGAGAAGCACATACATCTCCAAACAAAATGTACAAACCTGGCTTTAAAACTGGAGGCTATGCAATTTTACTTGGGTTATTGGAACATTCTAAAAAGTCAACTTCATCAATAAGTAAAGATGAATTAATAATAATTGCGCAGAAATATTGTGAAGATATTGTACAAAGAACAGGTAGATATTCTCCCTGGTCCAATATGGGTAGGCTAGTTGAAAAAGGTTTGGTATGTCGAAATAGAAGCAAAAAGACTTTATATAGCTTAACTGAACAAGGCCTTAAACTAGCCAATGAGTTATGGAAAGAAAACATAAATCAACCTCTAGTTAATGATATTATTTTTAATGATATAGATAATGTTTTGAATAGAGAAACAGAAATAATTGTTAATAGTGAAGTACCACAGAGTATTGCTAAAGGATGTGAGACAAATGCTGTGTCTGTACTAAATAATGAATTAATAGATATGCCACCTGGATCATATGATGTTGTCTTATTAATAGATAAAAATGAAAACAGTGGGTAAGTAACTGTTTCTTTTAGATTGATTTGAGAATTAAGTGCCTTGTCTAGAACTTGTATATTTGGTATGTTTATGCTTTATTATTATTATCACAAATGATGTTACATACAATATAAGTAAAAAAGTATTTTTTTCATAATATTTTAGATTATATACAAATAATATTATTTCCTACAATTAACATAACTACTCAACTGTGTACTAACCTTCTAAAATCTAGCCTAGCAGTCAAACATCCATAAATTTTAGTAGAAATTAAATCTGTATTTTACTAATGGAATATAATAAAATCATTAATGATGAAATTTATAAATAATTGCATACTTATTTCACCCTTTATTATTATATTGTTTCTTATTATTAATAGGAGCTCAAGAAAGCCTGACCCTTTCTTAGTCTATCCAGGATTAAAATATGAATCAAGAAGTTTAAAAGTTGGTGACTTTACCTGGATAGCAAAACACAAAACAAGAGATTGGGAGCTTGTTTTACCGTACATAGCCGAGAGGAAAAGGATGGATGATTTGGCAGCAAGTATAAAGGATGGAAGATTTCATGAGCAAAAATTTAGACTGAGAAAATGTGGGTTGAGTAATGTTATTTATTTAGTTGAGTCATATGATAAGAATAAGCATGTTGGTTTGCCTATGCCATCATTGTTGCAGGCTCTAGCTAACACAAGGATACAGGATGGCTTTAAAGTTTTCATGACTGACTCTCTTGGAAAATCAGTACGGTTTTTAGCTATGATGACGAAAAGGATTGAAGTTGAATGTAAGGTGTGTATTGCATATTTATTATATCATACAATATTTTCTCAACATAATTGTATTCATCCTTGTTTGTTAAGATTAAACCCAAAGTATGTCCTTTGTTTTCTTCTCGTTTGGAGGTCAGGAAATCAAGGATTATACAATACTAGCGGACCCGACAGACATTGTTCTGTTATAAAAAAACTCTCGCCGATGGAATTTCGTAAAATCCATTCTTAGCTGACCTCTACTCTACGAAAGGAATATTCTTATAAAATTTCAAGTCGCTACGCCTTATGGTTCCAGAGATATCATGATGAGTGACTATATATGTGGAAATCTCTTATATATAGTTATATTTTATGAGAGTCCTCAATGTAATTGGAGCTTAGTATAAAATTACTGTACTGGTTACTCTAGATTAGTTTTTATTTATTTATTATATTGATGGACATTATCGAAATAGCATGGCAGTGCCACTTACACTAATTAGTTGAAACACAAAAAGGAAAATGACAAACCAAAAAGGAATATTAAAGAATAGTTGAATAAATTATACAATTTCAATGCTCTCTGCATACCTTAGTATTTCAGAAACTAGGGAAGTCCACCGATCATTATATGGGTCCCAATGAGCATGCTTGTCCAAGAGTGTGTTGAAAGATGCTAATGAATGTGGTATAGGTGCCATGACTCGGGCAACTGTGTGAAGAATTGGGACCACTAAAAGTTCGTGGGCGAAGATTGTTACATTTAGGGACACTCCTCATAAAATTCGACACATAAATGCACATGAAACCTAAAAAACTTAAGAGAAATTTGGTTGGATACATGAAAGGATCCATAGCAACATTTGTGCAGATATCTTAGGAAGGCCTCCTGCCCTTTTCTAATAATAGTCCATACTTTTTCTCATAAGGATCCCAGACACAGGTTCTTGTTCCCAGTTTGCTTCGGACGAGGGCATAATATAGTAAGCATATAACAAATGGACTATGGAACTCTCGAGAGTTTCGCAGTACGAATCCTAATCTTGGAGTGGTGGGGTGTCAAAAATTACGCCCAGATCTCTAACCTTCACTACTCTGGGGATAAAAATACGTGGGCGGCACTGAAAATTTCGGGAATCAAGGAAGTGACACAACTATTTAAAAATGTATTTATTGCTTTTCGAAGTATTCTCCGCGAAATTTAACACATTATTCCATACGATGGAACCAATCATTGAAGCAACCATTCCATTCGGAAGTTGGGGTCTCCAAAATGACCGTTTTGTAGGCGTCCATAGCTTCTTCAGGTGATGAAAATCTTTGACCACGCAATTTATTCTTTATTTTAGGGAAATTATAGAAATCATTAGGGCTTAAGTCGGGGCTGTACGGCGGATGGTCTAATAATTCTATGTTTTCTTGCTTTAAAAACTCTTTTGTTCTGTGCGCGGTGTGAGAACTCGCATTGTCGTGATGGAGGATGATGCGGCGGTTGCAGTTCTCTTTACGGAGATCAGAAACGACCTGTGGCAAACAAATGCTAGCATACCATTCTGCATTAACTGTTCTTTGTGAGGAATAGTCGCAACATGGCCGGTTTTGGAGACAAACGTGGCCACCATTTTTTTTGAAACACTCCGTGAACGAACAATTTTTGTTGGCTTTAACTCATTTTCTAACACCCAAACTCGTGACTGGTTTTTTGTTTCGGGTTCGTACGCGTATATCCAGGATTCGTCACCTGATACGATGTTGTATACAGCATTTGAGGATCCTGCGTGGAACCTTTCGAGAGTTCTGACGCACCAAGTAACGCGAGCCGCTTTTTGCTCTTCACAGAGCAAATGCGGTATCCATCGGGAAAACAACTTTTTTACACCTAATTGTTCATGCAAGATTATTTGTATTTGACTCATGCCAATGTCTAAAGTTGCCTGAATTTCGCGGTATGTCACATGTCGATCTTCCTCAATCAGCTTACGCACAGCATCAACGTTTTCTTTGGTGACTGCAGTTTGTGGACGACCTTGACGGGGATCATCACTGAGCTTGAGACGTCCACGTTGAAATTCAGCAAACCAGCGATAAATTGTGGTTTTGGATGGGGCTTCATCACCAAATGCAGAAATCGTCCGGTCAACACACTGTTTTTGTGTTAAACCACTTCGAAAGTCATAATAAATCATCGCTCTAGAATTTTCTCGAGTCAATTCCATTTTCGCAACGACTAAACAAGTTTGACAAGACCTTGCGACAAGACCGAGTATCTTTTTTAAATAAATAAATGGTATTCGATTTTTAAAACCAAGGAGTTTTCAATTAAAAAGATTTTAATATGACAGGAACAGTGGAAATATTCCATTCCCGATACTTTTAGTGCAGCCTATGTGCATCCATCTTGTACTCATATATCAAAGGACGTCGAACTCTACCAAAGGTCATGACTGAACATTTTTCACGATTTAATTCCATTTTGTTCGTTTCACTCCAGTTACATACAGCTGTTAGATCGCGTTGCAACTTGAGGTAATCTGCAACAGAAGTAATTTTGAAGACAAGCTTTAGGTCATCGGCATACAATAGAGATTTTGCATATTTAATAGATTCCTGAAAATCGTTTACCATGATTAGGAAGAACAGGGGTCCTATAATAGAGCCCTGACTTATACCGGATCGCACGAATTGCTGACTTATAATAAAAGGTGCTTGATCGTTAGAACATTCTAGTTTATAAAATATGTACACCATTGGATGGCTTTAACAAAAGAAGTTTAGGTGTGTAAGCCGATTCGTCCGTCAAATTATCCAAGAATTAGAGGCATGGTTTTTTGAGGTTAACAAACCTCTGTATTGCCTCTTTTGCATAAATCCGGTAAAATAATAATGCTTGAAAAATTGGTGTCCCATAATTAAACTGAACTGCAGAATACATTGAAACATGCCTTATCATGTTGTACTGACTTAGAAATGAGGGGATTTTAGGAGGGGAAATATAAAGATAGGGTAAATGCTTTGATGAAAAAATATATTTAACATCAGAAAAATAAAAATGTTTGAACTTTTCAATGCAAAACGGCAATCTTTTAATTATATATAAAAATTTCGTAGAACGTTGTTTGTCCGCGATGAACTCCTAAACTACTGAACCGATTTTAAACAAATTTTGCACACTGTGTGTACTTAGTTTGATCCAAATTGAAGGATAGGATACTTGTTATTTCGATTCGCTGTCCTTCATATTTTTTAAATTTACAATTTTATTTCTGAACGAATAATTATATGAGATAATTTTTTTGACTTACAGTTTGACAGTTTTGCGACATTATTACATTTAAAAAAAAAGGGAAAATTAAAACAATTATTGTAAAGATTCAACTTCTACAAACATCGTAATTAACAAAAAAATATTTTTAATGTTGATACGAAATTTTGTATATAGTACTTATACTCGTATGCATTTGATTAGTTAAGTCAAACGAAGCGAACTGGTCACCAGTTTCATATAAAACAAAAAAGCAATTTCGGACATAACGCCTATGTTATGTCCTGTTCTTTAATTACCGGAACTTTGAGAGACACGACTCACCCAGTTTGTTTGAGCAGGATGTGTTTGCCTGTCTTCGCATCCAAATCTGTATAATAGGCTGCATTTAGGAGAATAATGCCGGCTAGATGCCCATGCAAATTGCAGTGACCAGAGTGGAAAACCGTGAGGCTTTCATAGTCTTGTCCTGCGCAAGTTGGTGAAATAGCGAGGGACACTTACAATAATAACTAAACCCAAGACCATCTTAGCTCGTCTAACCTAGATAATGAAATCCAGTGGCTACTTCCTGGTATTTCCTTATTCAACTTTAACATTTTTTTGTCCTTATCACTTTTTTATACCCCGTGTGTGGTCTTGATCACCTTCGATGGTAAGTGATCCGGCACCAATCGTATCGACCTCGAAACACCATGTAATGAAGTTTATCTTTCAATTTGGTTTTATGCAGACGAAAGTTCGGTCTCTCCTAAGCCTCATTGTAGAGAAACACCAAATGGTGTAGAATGTGGATTATATGTAAGTTTAGGGCGTAATAGTACCTACTATAGTAGAATTCGGCGGCAGGAATCACATCAAACAGCTGTTCGCAACAATCTCCGTGATACTTGCGTCTATATCTCTTAAAACTCGAGCTCTCCGGTGTACATGATCTAATGGTTCGGGATGATATTGAGGAGTACTAAACCATAAATGAGAGCAATACTCCATACGTGGCCGGGGTACGTGCCTAGAAATAAATTCATGCTCTATTGACGCCCAATTTTGAGTAGAGATCTTTATTTTACCCCATTCCTATACAAGAGGGGTGCAAGTTTCTCCGGGCAGTGGTCGATGATCTCCTGAGATAGCTTTATTGTTGTAGGACATCTCCAGTAGGTACCTACTGTCGTTAACAACTGACGAAGATTTCCACCCTTACGGGTTCTATTCTAACATCGATTTAATCAAAAAGGCTTTTAAAAATTATTGGCCCAGGATCAATAGAGACACGCAGACCTTTAATTTTGAAGTTGGTTAAAAATAAGCGAGCCGCGGTTTTTTTTTTAATTGATATAATATGTCTTCTTTCTGTTTTCAGATTATTTTTGATATGTAGCGCTTTTGTAAGTTACTTTTTATTTCAGGGGAAAACCTTGAAGGGCGTTGGCGAGGAACCAATTGACGATTTACTTATGACCTTTGATTATTTCAACAAAGCTTCATTGAAAACCAAAGTGCTCAGTGTGACTGATATGTTCATAAAAATGTTACTACAGCTGAAAGGCATGTCGGTCGAGAAAGCATTAGCCATTACCAGTATTTACAAAACTCCGAAAGCACTTTTTGCCGTTTATGATTGTTGTAATGACAAAGAAGGTGGACTTCTTCTTGCCAATCTTAAATATGGATGCTTGAAACGTAATCTTGGCCCCAGTGTTAGCAAATCAGTGTATCAATTATTCACATTAATGAATGTAGATTGACGTAGTTAATTTTTATGTATATGAATCATGGAATTATATAAATATTAAATGTATTTGTACAGACTATTGTGTCATTTTCATTAAAACTTTTAAGTCAAGGTCCTTTTGACTTCTTGTACCACATATATTATGTATTTACGTCATTATTATTAAATACAAGTTCACATCAGATAGTGGTTATATTAAAAAAAAATAGAACAAGACATGGGATGTGTATAGCCTTAGATTTAAGTGCATTTTACTTCTTCTGTGTTTTTGCCGCTAAAGATGCATTTTAGGACCTACAAAACTCAAAAACGAACCTACCTACGCTATTAAACATATAGAGGAGTAGGATATCTAACTGACAGTATAGAAAATAATGACTTATTGTGTGCTATACGTACAGTCAGCGTCACTCATTGTATTCAAAAACATGGCAACACCCATCGTTGCATTATAGTACATCGATTCAGAGAAAGTGACCAAATAGATAGCATCATCCAAAGTAGTCAAATATATCGGAACATAATCAGCTACATTCAAAAAAACAAATATATCGATACACACAAATCGCCAAAATATAGAACCACAGTGTTCAAAATTATGGATACATACATACGTGAAAAATTAACTTTCGGTGTAAGGATAAAGGATTAAAATTAGATTGTCAACAAATTAACTTCATTTGATATAACATTGAATGTAAACATGAAGACAGAGCTGTTTCAGTTATTAATATTACCTAACTAACGTGGTCTGTAAATTATCTTCAGTTTTTTATTTTTGTTATTTAGGTACTTACTTTCGATTTTGAGAGTATTATATTAGTGCATTATACTATCCCCATAAACCGTAATCATGCTGAGTAATTTTGTGAAAGCAGATGGAAGTTAATACCATTCTGACCATGTACACTTCGTCAGGTGATCACCACTATCATCGTCAAATGAGATACACAATAGGCCTGCTGAATGTTCTTTTATAATACGAGTGTGGGTGTAGTTATTGATCACAAAAAAATTATAAACCACACTTTTGGCTGGCAAGAGAAAGAACGGGAGACGGTTCCGTAGTTCGTTTTAACTGTTCTTTAAATAATAGTTCAACTAATACTAAATACTTTGATTTTAGGGCTGTATTCCAGTAAATATATTTTTTTATGCAGTTATACAATAAGAACATACACCGATCAGATATTATAGAATAGATCTTATAATACTGCAAATTTTAAGAGTAAATACAATTTTTCAAAGTAGGTAATTCAGTAGTTTGTATGATATGAGGATGGTTTCGGGCAAAAACGGTTTTTCTCTCATTCTCGTCTGAGATAAAGAAGTTCGATCTGACCTTAACACTCTCTAGGAAGATTTTGTATTCCATGGTGTTTCGTTTGACCAGAATTTAAATAATAATTAATTAGGTATGTATGTCTTGCAATGAAAAAAAAAAACACTTTTCTTTAAACATTTATTAAACACAACTGTTGGATGTGACATGAGTGATCCTTTACAAAATAGTTCAGTTTAAGAGCACTTGAGGATGGAATCAATAATTGCATTAACCATTTGTTTAATAAACATGGCTAACAGTTTTTTAAATTACATAGAAACTACCAGAAAACTAAGCCAAATTAAAGTTTTATGATCATATTAATTTTTCTTATTATATAATATGCACTTATTTCTATCTAGCAAATACGAAATTTAGAAAAATAGGTACATAGTAAAGTTATCCATATTTTTTAATGAAATAAAATCGAAAATGGCACAGATCAAGATAAGAATTGCAGTCCATACATCAACATTGTTATAAATCTTTTTCAATTTTCAATATAATTTTTAAAAAAATTATTTAGTTCAACAGATCTATTTTTTACTTACAGATACATCTTCAGATCGTTTTTAGATCACACATTATATACAAATATTGCAAACGTAAAATATATTCTTAAATATAAAAACTATAAAGGAATATTCAACTACCACAAGTAACACGTATTATGCATAATAAACCCTGTTACATTTAAAAGGTGCACTTTGAAACTTAAAATTAAAAATTCGAATCTCAGAAAATAACCAAATATAAACTTATGTAACTAAAAATTGCTTGGTGCACTTACAATCTATAATATAATAACAATTATATAAATTTTAGAGAGTGTGGTAGTTTCTTTCAGTTTGGTTCTTGTAGTATTTGAAGCCCATGAAACCGATGGCAAGAAGACCCAACGATAAGATGATGCCTCCAACGAAACTAGCACCGTCAAATCTGTTAAATAATGGAATTATATTAATAAACCTATTGGATCAACAAACACAAAAACATATACTTTTTTCTGCATCATGTTTAGAATCTTTCTGCCTGGACACTTGACTTATGTGAATGAATGCAGGGGAATAATCTTTCAAAAGGGACTCATACAAAACTTACTTGGTAATAATATGTCAATTATAAGTCTGTGTAGCTTATATCCCTACTGGACAAATAAAGTGTGTTTACATTATGTATATAATTCAACAACTGCACATTCCACAAATCAAGGACTACTTACTGTGTGCAGACTATTTTGCAAACTTGAGTTAGGAACATGTAGGTTTAATAGACATTCCTGGCCCAGTGCAAGTTCATCAACTTATGTCACTACCCTCGAATTTCTTTGCAGGTGTAGGTTTCCTAACATTAAGTGTTGAATAAATATATATGTAGGTAGGCTTGTTTGGAATCCAATCCACATCTCCCGAATGAGGGAAATTGCCCCAGTTATTATTCCAAATATTTTTAAATGTGTTTCTTTTAAGCCAGACAAACAGACACCATCCAATTGTGATGACCCCATGTTCTTTGTCACTTTCCATCAAGCAAATTGTAAGGTAAATAATTGGTTATTATTAATGTAAAAATTTATAACACTATCTACTAGCACACATGTATTATATTAAATAGACAACCTACAACCAAAAAATTATGAATTCAATTAGGTCAAAAAATAACATTTATGAATATCACAGTTAAGTCTTTTATAATTTCTTAAATCTTATGTAAATCCTAAGTATGCACACAAACTTGTTTGTACTTTACATGCATTTTATAAGCATCAATTACCATTTTTAATTTAAGTTAATATCAATTTTTTGTTTTCGAGTAAATGATTAATTTTCTTACCCTCTTGATTGAAGAGCTGGTTTGGCTGCATCATCTTTAGGTTCTTTAGGCTTTGTTGGTTCAGTGGTAGAAACAGACACACTACTCTTAGGTGTGGTAACTACTGTTTCATTCTTCTTTGCTGTTGCTTCTTCAATGATGGTTGTGTTGTTGCTTTTCTCAGAAGGTTTCATTTCAGATGGGGTTTTTGTTTGTTCAGGAACCTTGTTTTCTTTAGCAGACTTATCATTTGCAGGAGTCTTATTCTCAGAATTGGTAGGTTTTGTAGTGCTGGACAGTTCTTTGGCAGCAGATTCTGTAATTGTTTCCTTTGTGGGTTGAGCATTTTCTGTGGGTTTTGGTTTAAGCTCAGTGTTATTTAAAGCTGGCTTTGGTGATTCTTCTGTGATTTTCTGTGTTTTTGCATCAGTAGTTGTAACATTCAGCGGCTTTGGAGTACCTGAAAGAAAATAATTATAAAAGCTTTAGCTTAAAGCTCATTAATCTAGTTTATAACATTAAAGTTCTAGGTGTATTTTAACCTGTCAAAACAAGCTCATTTCTTTCAACCTATCAAACCAGTGCATTGGTCATCTCATGTAATCACCTCTGCCCAGACTTGCTTGCAACATTAGTAGTTTTTGCTGTTCAAAATGGGATTTTAAATAAAAATATTGGAATTTGAGTGAAATTACTGGAGAACACTCCTAGTAACAACGGGCCGTTTCAGTTTTTGTACGCGCTTCTTTATAAGGTACCCAATGTCGTATTGTTCTGGAAACTCTGCATAAGAAAATTCATTCTCACTAGTTTGGTAGTTTGTGGCAAAAAGGTACTTGAAAACCTCACGATACTTAAGATATTGGCGTGTGGCGCGAAAGTTGAATTGGTCGGCAGTGATCAGGTCAAACAGTTCTTCGGAACAGTCTTTGTGATTAATTCCCGCGTTAGTAAGAGACCTTCATTTTACCCCATTTCGCGACCTTCTCCATAAAATACTTAATAGAAGAAAGAAGCATCTACCAGCATGTCCTGTGCATAACTGGCATATCAAATAACAATGCATGGGAGGCTCATAATTCTATGATCTAATTAATAAGTTACTCTAAAATACAAATGAAGCACTTTTCAGCGTATCAGGTTTTGTCTGGATCTTCATTATTTTCAAAACAATGATGTATCTAGGTACTCCTTAGGTAAATATTAAATTTCCCTGAGACCTTAACCTTTGTATGTATGTACGTAATTAAGAAGCACATTATACAAATCAACATCACTTTTTAGTGTAAAACTAATTTAAAAACCAACAAAAAAAAAGACAGCAGAAAGTAACTAGTTGCTAATAGCTCCATTAAAAATTAATTTAGCAAGGTTCATTAAGGAATTTTTTTTTCATAATTTCAATATTATTTGGATACCACATGGAATTTTTGGAATGTGATGAAACCACTGTCGCCAAATGATTGCTAGAAGACAACGCGTTATAACAAGCTATTTAAGAAAAATAATTTATTCATTAGTTTATTATTAAAAACAGTTTATTCATAAATATACTTACTAAGGAACAAAAATTAAATTTTGTGATGTTGGACATTCACTAAGTTGATATAAGATTGTTTACACATAGGTAATGAAAATATTATAATTCAATTATCGGCTCACTATTTTTATTTATTTATATAGAGCACGACAAGGCCATCAGTTAAAACCAAAACTAATTAACAAACAAGACAATTAAAAACATTTTTTTTTTCCGCAATTACGACTGCTGACTATAACTCAATACTTAATCCCTTTTCTGTTTTGAAGTAGACTTACGTGCCTAAGCACAGAGGTAGGTATATCTTAATATATATAAATTACGTGATACGTTGTTCGTCCGCGATGGACTCCTAAACTAATGAACGGATTTTAATGGGGATTATACTTCATGGAGTACAGTTTAGTCTAACTTGATAGATAGGATAGGTTTTTATTTCGATTTGATATTTGTTTTGTAATAATTCCAATATTTGTTTTGTATGGACATATTTTCAATGAGAGAGAATTTATTGACTTACGATTTGAAAGTTCTGCTGTGAAACAATTTAATTATAACAACAGTAAACATATTTTACGAAATAATTCTTGATGTTATGAAATTTTTTTGACAAATTCATAAGAAATCAGCATTTTATTTATAATGTACAGAACAACGTCAGTCGGGTCATATATTTGTGGATGAGACTGGGCTTTCGCGTTTCGATATGCAACGTTGGTAAATTCGACACATGAGCTGACGTTACCCGAAAATTGAGAAGCGCCATTCGTCAAAGTTTATTGATTAAGTTTTTACGTGTTCGCACACTGTATTACTTTGCTTCATAGCAATATGTTTATCATAGAATCAATATACCATTTGCTTATCTATCTATGCTATATGTATAATTACATTCAATTAATTAATAATAACCTAGCATACAATGACAATATCGTATTCTATTGCTAAACACGCACGGTAACATATACATAACGTTTTACTTGTGAAGTTTAAACTTGTACAAGTACGCCTATAACAAGTCAATATCTGTGAAAGTGAGTGTCCAGGTATGTTGGTTGGTGAACGGCTGGCATTTGGTTCTACTTTTTGGAATTGTTCAATTAATTTATGTATGCGGCAGTATTTTTGTTGCACATATTGCTATAACAGCCTTTATATTCAAATTCAAATATTTTTATTCAAAATAGGATGTGACATCACCTATTGAAAATCAAAAAAACTACCACCCATTCCAAAATGAATGCCTCAGACCTGAGAAGAATGGTTAATATCGGCAGCGTTGCCCCATAGCAATATACCATAGGACTTAAAACTATGAAAATAACTAAAGTATACTAGTCGCGCCGTATCTATGTCAGTTAATTGTCTAATCTTTTTAACCGCGTATGCTGCTGAACTAAGTCTCTTCGCCAATCCTTCAAATATATAATATTTACTATAGGCCGTCGTAGTTGTTGCACTCATGTTAGCGCGAAACCGACCACTTACGTGACAATATTGTAGGCGTCTAGTACCTACGCTACTTGATGAAACTTCGAATGTCTGTTGCCACACTCATCCAAAAACACTCAAGATTGGAAAAGTTGGAAATAAATAATTGGAACGTTTTTGTACAAGTCAGAATACGTTACAATACACTTGATTACTATGCAGGTCTAAACTTGAGTACATAACTGCTTCACTTAATTACTGAGACGTTTCTTGTCAATTAATAATGAACTATTTCTTAATAGGAGTTTAAACAAGTTGCAATGTCATCAAATTAACTAATTTTGTTCAATCTTGGCATAGATCATTACCGTAAACACCAAAAAAATTTAAGTTTGTTTGATACGCCCTTCCCATCACCTGCCACTCAGTATTCTAGATTGAAAATTCTGAACGTCATCGCAAATGCACATAAGATGTTGGACGCCCATCAAATCAAAAACACAGTAATGCTTGCATATTAATGCATAACGACATTTTGCCATAGTGGTACCGACACAGTTGTCATGCTGTGAAGAAGCCTCTAATTAGCAATTGTTGCCAAGTTGAAGTTTTATATTTACAAAATTTATATTTCCTGTGGCGTGGAGTATAATAATCTGATTCAAATTCAAATATTTTTATTCAAAATATTATGTGAAATCACTTATTGAAAGACAAAAAAATCTACCACCCATTCCAAAATGAATGCCTCAGGCCTGAGAAGAATGGGCGCAACAAACTCAGCGGGCTTTTTTTTCCATTAAAAATATGTTTTACAATTAAAGTAACATTTACAAAGTAACATTGTACAATTAAACTTATTATTTAATAGCCTGAGGGCGGTCGCTCCATTCCCAATCTGTGGTATCATTAAGAAAGTCATTTATGTTATAGTAACCTTTACCACACAAACGTTTTTTAACAATTCTTTTGAATAACGTAACACCTTTGTTTTGAACATTTTCTGGGATCTTGTTGTAAAAGCATATACATCGCCCCACAAAAGACTTACTTACTCGACTTAGCCGAGTAGTAGGCATCATCAGTTTATGTCTGTTCCTGGTGTTAACATTATGGTTATGACAGTTTCTGGCAAATTCACTTGCCTGTGCCTATGAACATACATGATGCTAATTTCTTTGATGTGTGGTGTTCTACAGACTACAAACTGGAAGTAACTACATTCCCAGTGTTTCAAGGTGTACTCTATTGTACACCAGGCAAATTAAGATGTCAAAGCTTAGCTCTTTTATGTAAAATATTATAAAATTGGAAACCCAAAAGTCCACTCCTCTTAATCTCATTTTCCACAAAATTCTAAGGTGAGGAAAAAATAATAAAATGTATGAATTGTTATACAAAAAAAAAATACACATTTGTATCTTAGTTTGTAACAATTAATAATTAAACAACTGTAAATTGAATGCTCATATTAATTGAGAAAGTCTGTAACTCTGTAGTCTTATGCATGTCTGGGCATTCATATCAACAAAAAAAATTTTTTTTTGACATGTCTAGAGTAGAGTCTTGGCTAAGATTATGTTCATATGCTTAGATAATGTATATACTTTGAGTCTCTTGCTGCTAGACAACCACTAAAAACAGATTTGATAATTTAGTGTGCAAGACAAGCTATGTCTTACTCGCCATTTAAATTGCACTTTGTGTTAGTCTGCATGCTTTTTTTTAACGTCTATCTATATGTACCTATAAATAATCTAAAGCAAAAACTTATTAAATCATCTTTATCCACTTCTTTTTATAAAAAAATATTTCACCTTAGCTCCCTTTACGAAATGAACTTGAATAAAATAACCTCCAGCACAAACCAAACATAAGATCATGATAATAAGACCAATGATGTCCGACTTAAAGTGACTTCTGGTCAAGTTTTGAAACCAGTTATGGTAATATGTACAACATTTGAAAAGATTCTGTCTAAGATATCTGTGTTAATTCCCATTGCTTGTGTTCTGTTGAAATCTATATAATAATGTATCAATATGCAGTTGAAAAAAGCTTTTACAAAATGTTGCAGGTTTTAATAAAACTTATAATTGAAAGAATATAAGATAAGCACAGTAATTTACCATAAGCAAAGTTCAATCATGTAGTTATATTAAAATACTCAATATACTATATAAGTAAACATAATAAAGTGATTGTTAATCATTGCATAAAGTCAATTTATTACCATTCACTTAAGACCATAATGTCAAGTGGTACAGTGTGAGTGACCTGATAATAGTGATAGGTTAACATCCCATGATCAGTACCTGCGTCATATTTTATCTCAAGCAGACTGGTGACAAATTGTATTACAAAGTTAATTCACTTTTAGCTATGGACATATTAAGAAAAAATACATATGATTCTGACACACACAGCCTGGGTTATATCATAGAAAAAGTAAAAAATAAAGTGGTACTATGTAGAATCTATTAATAATAATATTGCCAAATCAAAGAAATGTTATTCAAAAAGGCTATAACTTGAATCATCATTATAAATATTTAATTTATATTACTGAATCTACCATATTTATTACTAATGTTATATTTTGGTGATCACTTAACGCTAAGTGACCCGTACACTTATTTGTCCTTCTTTTCCATAGTAAAAAAATGGTAGATTTTGGTAAAATATAGAGCTTGTGAGAATATACAAGAAACTCAACAGCCATTGTTTTAAATCAATGTGTATTTTACAAGTTTTAATTTAATTTACTCAAAGCCTCGCCTAGTATCGGAATACTGGGTCTCGAAATCTCGAGCAATTGCCAATTTCGTGCTCATCTGGAAGGCAAACCTAAATTTGCTTCAAAGAAACTGGGCGTCATTAATAGAGCACGGCAATACTTCAAGCCGGCCCACATACTAGCGCTCTACAAAGCACAGGTCCGGCCACACATGGAGTATTGCTGTCATCTCTGGTCTGGCGCACCCCAGTATCAGCTCGATCCATTTGACCGCGTGCAACGCAGAGCAGCTCGAATTGTCGGGGACCCAGTGCTCTGTGAACGGCTGGATCACTTGGCGTTGCGTAGAGATGTCGCTTCATTGTGTGTCTTCTACCGCATTTATCACGGAGAGTGTTCCGAAGAGCTGTTTAACCTGATTTCTATCGCCGAATTGCACCTTCGCACGACACGCCACAAGTTAGGATATCATCCTCACCATCTGGATGTATGGCGGTCCTCCACAGTGCGGTTTTCAAGGAGCTTTCTTCCACGTACTACAAAGCTGTGGAATGAGCTTCCTTGTGCGGTGTTTCCGGGACGATACGACATGGGTACATTAAAAAAAAGCGCGTACACCTTCCTTAAAGGCCGGCAACGCTCCTGTGATTCCTCTGGTGTTGCAAGAGATTGTGGGTGGTGGTGATCACTTAACAACAGGTGACCTGTACGCTTGTTTGTCCTCCTATTCCATAAAAAAAAACTTACACAGCAAATTAGTTTGTAAGGTGGTATATTCAATATATATAATATGAATGTTCAAAGTTAAAAAACATATTAAATATCAAATATTTCATATAAAGTTAGATAAACAGTATAAATTATCATACATTGCATCAACCTTTAAAGCTTGAAATTGTTGTTTGTGTAAGGATGACTTGTCAATATGATGGTTGTGATTACTGTCATTATTAGCATTGTAAGTAGTAAAGATAGCATACTTTCATGGTGTGGAAGCTACAAATAGGAGTTGATTATGATGTGAAGTGTTAAATATTCAGTAGGTGACTTTTACAGTCACCAGCAAAAGAATTAAGTCCATCTTTAAAGCTTGACTGAGAAAATCTGGCGACAAGGAAATCCTTTAAGGGTATATTATACACTACTTAAAACAAATGTGAACCCTATTATAAAGACCTTAATGTCTGTCTGTTTCTCATTAACCATAATTATTATAGCCTATAAAATAAAAACTAAGATGCAAACTACAATGATATAAATATCAGATTTAATGCCTACTCAATCAAATTATATTTAGATGTAAACAAATAAAAGCATTATGTGAGCAAAATTTTTAAAGGAATCATGTTAAATAAAAAGGTCTAAAGTAAACCTTTTTAAGACATGTTGCTCTGCACAATAAATAGACTGTGTAAGCAACTTATTTATTAGAAAAGTGATGATAAAACAATATGAAAATGATACTTAGTTTAGGAACTTTATAGGGGTTAAATACAGTTTGAGTAGGATATAATCCATTCATCATATTATGTAAGCTGCAGTATTCCTAACCTATCTAATATGTAATCCAAATTGTGGGGCTTTGCTTGTGATTTTTATATATTTAAAATTCAATGAATTCAGAATTATGTGTCATAAAGCAAATGTACCTTAGTTCATACATATATAGGAGTACACATATAGAAGCTTCTTTCTTCACCTGAACAATAATACAGTCGAGAAGACATTAGAGCAAATTCAAAGAAGTTTATGTCTTAATATCCAAGCCCAAAGACATCCTATTCATATAGACAATGCACCTCATACAAAGTGGTATGAGGTATGATATATACACCATATACATTTCTGATTGTATCCTTTACTAAAATTTGTCAACAAGATGCAATATCTAAAGGACTTGATAGCTCACTGTGAACTACCTATTACAGATTATTGAAAAACAAGATCCTCATGGGGAGAAGTTCTGCACAACAGTATGTCTTACACCATCATCACACTTCCAACTAGGCCTAATATAATTATTGAAGTACATTTGCATTTTCTAATTAAGTTTGGCAATATTTTTAATTCATCAGATTTAGGTATAATATAAGGTACTGATTGAAGGATTATCTAAAATTACTTTGATATTAACTACTTTTAATATATGACTTCTCATCCTCAGGTGAAAACACCTTCTCTAATTAAATTTAAAAAGTTATGGGTGTACAAATCCCTAAAAAATCAATTATTAATTTAGGTACCTATTTCTCATTATTGTGTAGAAAGCTTAAATAAAAAATGGCGCATTTAAATGAAGCATCCATCCAAATAATCAAGGGGTACATAAAGTATACACGTAACTTTCTCTTGATATTCTTTGTCGAATCTCAGAGCAAAATTTCAATATATAATTCAAAATATAATAATTAGGTAGATAATGCAGTAATAAATTTGACCTATGCAGTTATTGAGTTTCTAGTTTTAATTATTCATTCCTTCACATAGAGATTAGCATCATACGGCATACCTACCAGCGTTAAGAATACTGTAAATTAACTAGTAACGGGAAAATCGAGTATTTCTTTGAAAATTATGTTGCAATAGGTGTTAGAATTACCACAGAGAACTTGTTTCAACGACATAATCGGAAATTCGAACGCAATATCATAATGGATGCCAGACAAATTTATCCTTACCTAGTTCGTTTGTTGGTTTTCCAATGCCCAGAGACACCGATAATAAACACAGGAATATTACTGCCTTCATATTTATTCTTCTGTTTAGTGTTAATAAAATCGACTAGATCTGCGCTCACAGAACACTTTTACTTCTGCGCTTCACGCTTGTCGCTGTTCTCCTGTAAAAAGAAATTTCAAGTTACGTAGCTCGAGCTGCAGTACCTATCAAAGAGTAATTAAAACACATAACACTTTACTCTAACGAGAAGAACGTCAACTTCATACTAGATAAATGCAATAACGACACTAGCGCTAGTTTGTGCCACCGGAACTAATCAGTAAAAAAAGGCGGGAGACTTTGAATAATGCTAGGATTAATTTAAAACACTTCGTTCAGTACCTCCAGTCAAATACTACGTAATAAGAGGCGGGACTGCCTCATAAAAATTGAAATTTAGTTTAGTATGAAACGTGTTTTTTTGACATAAGGTTGAAATAGTAGTTAGTAATTACAGTATGGCCGATGGTGATGACAACTTTTTGTCTGTCTATAACGATTGACGAGTGTAGAAATCTAGTTAGAGACGAGTTAGAGTGATAGTGTTCTGTGGTAAAAAAATCAACCTTAGACTATGGCAAGAAATGTACAGTGCGCTAAGAGATCTGCGGTGCTATTCTCATGATTTCAAAATCGTTGAAGTTAAGTTTCAATCCTATCCAAGTTTTGCTCTAGATTCTCAAATCATTTCCCTAGAACGTTAAACGAATCGGAGCCGCGCATCAACCACATTTGACCGACAAAATCGCTCGTAGCACTACCAATATTGTTCTAAGAAAACTTAAATATTTCTACTACTGTTAAAAGGGTTATATATACTCTAATAATTATTAATGTTTGGAGGTGTACAAACGTCAAAATTTTGCAAAATAATCATCTACCAATAGTTGACGTTCTATCTTGTTAGGAGAATACGCATTGTGCAATTTCCTTAAATTGGAACGTAACTTCATCACAGGCTTCGAATAATAACGCTCAGAACGGTAGAACTTTTATTCATAGTTCCTGTCAATATAGAAGTACCATTAGAATAAATGTGTGGGTGAGTGTAACGTACTTACATTCGCCAACATGCACAGAGGCAGCCAAATAATGTTGCAAATAATGTGAATAGACATTTCCATAATCAGTAAATTGTGATAAATAGTAGACAATAGAAATAAGAAAGAAGAAATAAAATATAAATTAAGGATATTAATAAAAACAATACGTATAATTTTTGATGCAACAATTTTTGAAGTGAAACTACTTTAGAATCGTTGTGATTTGTAACTCGATGGAACGAAAAAGCGAGACGATAGAGGCGTTGTTGGCATTTATAAAACTATTATTTTTAACTATTTCAAAAATATGGTTATCCTATCCGAGGTTCTCAAGAGTGCAGAGAACGAAATTGGTATCATTTTTGATATCCAAGATGGCCGTTTCGCATAATTATGATTTCAACAATATGGATACCGTATCCAAGGTTCTCGAGAGTGCAGATAACGAAATTAGGATCATTTTTGAAATCCAAGATGGCCGCCGCGCAAAATTATGAATTCAGCAATATGGATATGGATATTTATCTTATCCGTGGTTTTCGAGGGTGCAGAGAAAGTATGTATTTGGGATCATTTTTGAAATCTAAGATGGCCGCCGCGCAAAGAACAATGGCGAAGTTTCATACTACAAAATATTTGAAATTGAATGGAAGCGTCTCAAGAACTGACGTGTACTAATTAATTCTCTATAATTTTCTGCATCTACTGACATTATTGATTTTTAATTTGGAACCGGGATAGTGGAGAAATAAATGATTATTTTGTTTGAGTTTTTAGGTTAGGTTTTTATTTTTACTACGTTACCATTCTAACTAACTATATTAAACTTATCTATTATATTCCAACTAACATGTTTCAACAACAATAACACTGAATAATACCAATTCCAAAAATCTTTAAGGATAGGAACTAGTAACCATAGGCAAATAGTTAATAAATACCTACCTAATTACTAACGTCTACGGTACTACTGTCTACGGTCAACAACTCTATTATTTTATGATAAAATGGAAACTTGTTACTTGATGCAATGGTAATAACAGTTTATTTGCAACAAACCGGAGTTGGTTGTGCATAGATTTATAAGTAATTTTATAAGAGGGAAGTCAAATGCGCAATCCATAGTCGTAGGTACTTCTAAAGTGTGCCTAACCTACGCCCGAATTTAAGGCTCGGGTCGACTTTTAAACTAAGTACTTCCATTTTTATAATCTTAAAAAACTGTTAAAATAGGTACAGTAGGTAGCAGTAAATTAAACAAGCAAAATATTTTATTTTGTTTATTGTTATATAAACAGCGTACGTTAGACCAAATCGTGGGGCATATCATAGTCCGATAATGGAGAGCAGAAGTAGTTCAAAATAAGGTTCAGAGTTTAAAACGAGAGAAAGATATTATTCAAGTCCAAAAAAAAGCCATGTAAAATAGAAAGTACTTATTTAAATAAAGAAATCACAAAACAACACAACAGCGGTAACTATAATTGATAGGTATTATTAGCATTAGGTAGATCATAGGTGACAGGTATAGAAATTAGAAACTCATTGATCACTCGATCATCGCTGTCAGTCATATTGACAGATAGCTTTCCTTGATCTAACCTAAAATGGATGTGATTTCATAGTCGTGACAGCATATAATGTGAAAATGAAATAAATATTTTATTTATTTCCCCGGTTCTTTTTGCAATACAATTTTATCTAACAAGTCCATTTATCTACGAAGTTTTTTTTGTAACTATCCTAACCTTAAACGGCTATTCCTATAGTCAGGTAAAATTTCGCCATTGTTCTTTATGATTTTAACAATATGGATATCGTATCTGAGATGCTCGAGAGTGCAGAGAACGAATTTGGAAAATTCGAAAAAAAACCACATAAAATTTATTTTGGGGCTATACGTATGCGTGATAACCCTAATGCCAAACAACTTAAAGGAATATTTCGGAAATTGTTGTGTCACATGGAACTAAAGTCGTTGAAATCAGGAAACTGTGTGCTAATGAAAACGAACACGTAACACTAGAAAATATTGAAGTGGTCTTCTTCACTGCATAACATAAATACACCTGCTTCATCTTCACACACTGATAATACAAATGAGAATGAAAATGACGGTTATATTATAGATAACTTAGAAGAATCATAAACACCCATATAGCCCAGTTGTTAGTGACCGTGACTACTGAGCTAGAGATCTCGGCTTCGAATCCCGGTAGGTGCATACATTTAAATGATGAGTATGGATGTTTGTTTCTGAGTCATGGATGTTTATATGTATGTTTATGTAAGTATATCGTATTAAATATATCCTTCTCTCGTACTCATGGTACAGGATATGCCTAGTTTGGGGCAAGATAATTTGTGTAAAAGTGTGCCAGAAGACTGGAATACAATGACGGAGCATATTCTTTTTGTTAAAGCTCAGTGAAAAAGGAGGGATGAAATAACAGAAGAGTCTATCCATTCATCATTAGTGTGCAGGATTATAGTTCCAGTCGCAGTTCAGATGAATCTATGGAAGTAGAAATTTTAGAATAAGACTTTGATTAATAAATAATAATATTTTCATGTTCACCGCAGCTGTGTAGCAGTCTTCATAAAATATTGTTCGTCCACTATAGGTATTTGTTACCCCTTCAATAATCTACGTTCTGATATGATCTCTTTGGGCGTCGAAGTAACAATTTTAAATAATACATTTAACATACATAGAATGAAGTATGAATCAATAATGTGTGTACACGAATTATGTAATAAATGACTATCTGGAATTAAAAAAACCAAAACCGTTACATGATAACCGGTAAAGTATTATCAAAAAATTTTGTTAGCATAAGAGGTGTATTAAATTAAATTTTTAGTTATTTGATACTTTTCAGTTCTTGAAGTCGGTTTTTTTAAACGTAGTTTTATTTTTTACATTTTAGTGCCAGTTAATAATAATATTAGTTTTCATTCATATAATCGACCTGAATGAAAACTCCAAAAAAAAGCCGTACACAGAAAACAATTATGTCATCTAGGTAGACGAAAATTTTCGTATAAATGTTCATCATCGCATCAAACAAAAGAAGAATTACGTAAATGGGATCATAAATCTCAGAGTAATCGGTGTACATACATAAAAAAAATACCGATCGTATTGATAACCTCCTCCTTTTTGAAGTCGGTTAAAAATTACTTCTCTATATACGATATTCGAAGTATTGTCGTCGGATATCAAGGCATATGGTTTCTGTGATCGGTCACGCACAACAAAGCCACATAAAGCTGACCATGAAAACCAGCTAACAGTTAAATCAACACCCGCATCTTTCAGCGTTTGTCCTTGAGCTTTCTTAATAGTTATTGCATAGCATAAGCTTACTGAAATTATTGGGAAACAAAGGAATTCGAGCTATGAAAACACTCTCACCTGCTCCATACCCCATTAAAACCTCTGCCTCAAATATATTCCTGCAAATTAACTGCTTTTAACCTGATACCTTGCAAAGTTTTGGGAGACTTTTAAGCAGCAATATAGGAATTCCTACTTTAAAATGTAAGTTTCTAGTGATCCGGCAATCCAGGGGCATTAAGGGATTCTTAAAATTCTATCGGATAGTTTGTAAATTCTGCCTCTTCCATTAGCACTCTAAAGTCTAAACTATTCCCCGAAACATAACTCAAAATTTCAGCATTTATTGCTGTCACTGGTTCGTTACGCCGAGTTAAAATAACTCTTTTGCATAGCTAGGGGTTTTCATTACGATTTACATTGCGATGATCAATTCTAGAAACAGAGTTGTTACTGAGCCACTTGATATATTTTTTGTGCCAATTGTGGTCACTTATTGTTTTTTTATTTTTCAGAGAGATTATGATTAATATCAACACAATTATTACTCATTTGATCACGAAATTAGTACTCACTTGTTATCATATTTTGAAGTAAAACTTCTTTAGGCGCGACTCGGGGGTAACTCAGATTTTTTTTTCTGACGGAAGTATCGCTCAGTACAAAAGTCAATTGAATGAATTTGTAAAGCCGTTGTCATTTAATGGTTTAAAAAATATTTCAATATGCTCAATAATATTTTTTAAAAATCTCCAAGTGTTTTTATTGTTTATTTATTACTTCTATTGCAATAAATAATATATAAGTTTTCAGAAATTTTCTGACATTCGTTAATTTGTTCTTAGTTTTTGTTATTCGTTTCCATTATTAGGATACGCAAAGGGTTCGAGCCCATACAGCCATATTTTTCAATAACAACGTCATATTATTTGACTCTTTCTTGAATAAATAAGAATAAAAGAGAAAATCATGAACCTGATAAAGACTTAACCTGTAAAAAGTGTATGTGCTTATTTTCTGATGAGTAATAATATCAATTTTTTTTTTATTTATTTGTTTTCAACACTTACATCTAGCTTTACAGGATTATTCCTAATGCGCTAGTGTAACATTCATATTATAAAAATAAATTAACATTTAAAATGAGCATAAACTAAAAAATAACATACGATACCTTATCTAATTATATACACTTAATCTTATATTATAAAATTAATACTAAAGAACCTTATCTAATAATTATTATGCATAACTATCATAACATATAGGCCACATTGCAATCCTTGTGAATTCACTGAGAGTACAACAAAACAGGTCGATCCGCTCGGACACAATGTTGAGAGTTCCAAGTGCGCGCGCCAGCGGCGCCTTCTCGACCAGGTTGGTGCTCCCGCGTGGCAACGCCAGCAGTGACGGCCTGCGCCTGCGCCACACGTACCGGTCCGGCACTCGAAGATAAACCTGCCCTAATACGTCCGCATTAAATAACTTGCCTCTTATAATTTTAAAAATATATAGAACAAGCGCTAATTCCCTTCTAGACCTTATCTCATTGTATCCGACCATACCCAAAACAAATAGTGTAGGGTACATTAATGGGTAAAATGGGTAAACCCCATAAAGCCTCATGTACAGGAATCTAACAAATTTGTTTTGCACCCGCTCCAACATAAGACTGTATTTAGCCTCATGTGGAGCCCAAATGACTGCGTTACTTTCTAGTTGACTCCTTACCAACGCGTTGTATAATGCTGTAATAGCACTTATGTTAGTGAAACCACTAACGGTACGAAGCAAGAAACCCAAATTTCTGTAAGCTTTCTTACAACAATATATAATATGATCACGAAACGAAAGCTCAGTGTTAAACCTGACTCCTAAGTCTCTGACTTCTAAAACTCTCGACATTGGTATCCCCTCCATATTATAATTATAATAAATAGGGGCCCGTAATTTAGAGAAAGTGATGACTGAACATTTTGAGCTATTAAACTGTAATAGGTTGTCCTGGCTCCATGCCACCACTCTATCTATATCCTCTTGCAGCTTCACACAGTCATTTTCAGCATTCACAGTCAAAGAGTACAAAATATAACATTATATCATTCCTTGTCAATTATATAGAATCTCACTTGATAAAATAATATAAGGTCATTATATTTTATATTAGTAAAGGCATTTTTTTTATTTTAGGTAGAGAAAATGCCAACTTTGCTCAAAAGATGTAGTTAAATCGTCAGCGTTTCCGAGAAAAAAAAATAGAAAAAAATCTAACAACGTTCCTAGCTCTTCAGTAATACGTAAGCAGAATAAACGATTTTTCTTTCTCTTTCTTTCTTTCTCATCATAATTGGAACCACGACCGGGGTTGCTTAACTTGCTTTAACGCTACGATCTTAAAGCAATCGAGCTGCTAACTCACTTCTCATCGTATTATAAACTTTAATGATGATTACCTTCATATTCATTCAAACTCTACAAAGTATACCCAGGATATCCACTTCTATATCCTACACTTTTTATTCTTGGCATGGTTGGGTATAATAAACTAGAAACTAGGAGGGACGTACTCCTGGTTATATATTTATGGAAAATTTTGCGTGGTATGGTGAGTTATCCAGCCTTACTGGAGTGAATAGGTCTGTGGGTACCGGATGGACGCGCTACAAGGCGAAGGCGACAGCAGCTGCTCGTAATTCCGCGAGCGAGAACTAATCTTATGCGAGACACGTCTTTTACAGTTGCTTTACGAAATTTAAATGAACTTTCGCATAGGATTGACTTGTTTGCTTGCTCACTGAACGAGTTTAAAATTACAGTAGTTGTTGTATGTTCAATTAATAGTAATTAGTATAGTAATAATCTAGTATAGTAGGTATAGATTGTTAGTAGTAGCTCTAAGATTTATGTTTATATTAATTTAAATACTTAAATTTAAGTCAAGCCTCGATCGCAATAGGTCACTCTGTAAGGATAGCGGCTTTATTGGTTAAATAAATAAATATTATAGTTTGGTCCAATTCAACTGACCGGTTATTTTATTGAATTTTACCTATACTTATGTGATTTTTTAAATTGTTATAACTGTTTTATTTATGGACCGATTGAAATGAAACACACAAAGTATTGTGTTGAAAAAACTGCAACGCATCAGTGAACAAATCGGTTAAGCCGTTACTGAGATAAGCGTGTCCATCGTACAGACAAACAGACAAAAATTATAAAAATCATTGTTTTGGGTTCTATTGGGTTAATATGTCTTCCATGTACAGACAGCCACCAGTAAATTTTTTATTATATATATATACTGATATATAATGTTATTGGTAATTCCACGTATCCCGTTAGGAGGCGATAGAGGTGACTATTTACGATAATTTAAACCCCTTATGCTTTATGTAAAACAATTTTCGAGTTATCAGGTTTTTTATCTTTTCTAAAAATAAGTCAAAATTGTAACATCAAAAATTTATTTGTTAATGTTCATCTTCGCTTCTTCTGTCTACGCAAAAAACGAAATTATTTCAATATTTTTTTCAGATTGCCTTGAAAACAAAATGGCTTGCAGATTATTTTAAAAACACTACTGTTTTCTTAGCTCTCCTTGCATAACAACTAGGAACTTATTTCAAACCGAAAAAAAAGGTCGCATGTAAAATACAATTTAGAACCAGTAACAATTTAGCAGACGTAGTAATAACAACTAACAATGAATAATAAGTAACAATTAAGATATATTGTAATATAGCCTAATTAAAGTTCTTGGTGAAAGTCATTATTCCGCATCGGTTTTTTTGCGTTTATAATTTTTGTTTTGAGTTCTCCAACGGATAACACAGGCAAGACGTCGTAAACCAGGGACTTCATGTGACCCCAGACAATATCATCCCAAGATCATCTACACCACATCTACATTGATGTGGTTCATTCAGTTTTATTATTGTCAAATAGCGTTCCAGTCGGCGGAGAATGCAACGCTTTTAACCAAAAGCCCGACTAATTTTTTCACACCCAAAAGACGATCACGCTCTGTTCTGTCAGTAGTTGTGATTATAAAATCATCAAAGTCTGACTTACAAAGTGCGTCCCATGCTCTTTGACACTTTAAATCGTCTGGAAAATTTTGAAAATTTGCAATATTTAGCCAAGCATTGTCAGCTTCTTTCAAATACGCAAGTACGCTGAGTTACCTGGTACATGATTTACAATTCTAGTATCCAAAGGCTGCGCACTATGAACTGAAGATAGAAATGCTGGTAAGGCAACGACCGAAAATTTAGGAGTACCCAAACCACCAAACCTGTAAAATAAAGAGGCTCTCGACCATGCACGATCTGTAAACTCCCAATTCAAAACGGTTAATTCTAAAATATTTTTAAGTGAAATATAATCACATCAGGTAAATTTGGAAATTTATAAAATTATAAATTATTTTTTATTATCTATTAATTTAATACAGTTGGATTATATTATTCCTCCTTTTTAAATTGTCGAAATGCTTTGAATGAAAAGCATAAGTAGAATTAATCAAGAATTATAACAAATTACAGTTATTAAAACAATTATTGTGATGCGAACTTACAGCTCGCACATAAACCTTTGGTTTTGAGAGTATGCCTTTATTATTATATATATTAAGATAATTTTGTTCATTGAATAAATAGATAACTATATAATTAACAAAATTAGTGAAGCTGATACGTTCTAAAAGAGGTTTTTATTAATGGTCTAGTAATATTTTGTTGAAATTTAAAATATCATGAAATATGGCTTAAATGAAAAAAAAGTCTCATTTAAATAATATTTATTTCAATCACTTCATACATAAACAACAATTTCTTCATGCACTTTAACAATCATACTAAGAGTTAAATATTGTATCGACACAGCAACTAACGTTATTAGATACATTTCGTTAATGCTTGCTGTTAATTTGATTAAGTATAAAAGATACTGATCAAACAATCGGTAAGTTACAAGCTAAATATAACAGCCTGACACACAGCTAAAAATAAGGTGATAAAATTATTCTAACATTAAATATAATCAAACTATGTATCACAGTTGAAGCACAGTTGTATTCAGTTTCACATCACGCGTACCTCTCCCTGACTCGAGCAAACATCTCCGCCGCGTCTACTTTCTGTGACCCTTCATTCTTCCCGAAGAACGTGGTCTTGGTTGTTTTGACAAGACCGTTGCCCGCAACTGCCGATCGTCTCCAATACACTGTTTGAACGGCGTGTCTGCCAGCGAGATATCTCGTGGCGCTACCAATCAACTGTCCTCGATCCATTTCGATATTTGAACACACCAATCAGGACGGTACTTGAGATATGTAAATATTTCCTCACTTATATATTCGCGAGATGGCAAGCTGCTATCTGGATGGAGTTAATATCTCTCTGATGCTATTTAGTCGTGCGATTTCCTTTATATATCATTCATAGAGTGATGATATATGCTTGTTATGTATACGAGTATTAACTTTGCACTTTGCTCGCACGTGCTCTATGGAATAATTAGACGCGTTTTATAATAAAATGAGTCAGCCGCGACTTTGCCTGCGTGGTCTTCAACACCAAGTACGTAAATATAATACTATATATCGATCCAAGGGGCAATTTTTGAGTTTTAATCGCTCATCAATAATAATAATAAAAGATTTGTTTACCACATCACAAAAGATCTTAAACTAAAGCAAGTAGTTACAATAGTTTTAATTTTTTTTAGCAGCTGCAATTTGTGTGGAGCTTTATAAGCATTAAAATAACAAAACATTATTTAAAAGTAATAACGTCTGTGATGTGTGTGTGTGTGCATATGTATGTATGTATGTAAATTATACTTTCGGTTACTATAACCAGTGTAGGAAGTTTTCAAGTATGGTCAGATTTTTAACCACTCTTACAAGACAAGCATTTGGTTATAATTTAAAGGCAAGTGTATATTTTCGCATGTACTCAATAATAAATACCTACTTATAATCTATACATAACATAATAAAAAATATGTACACCCAGGCCTAAAAACTGACATTATTGAAAATCTACTTAAAATACTTCTACAAATACTACGGTTTCGATTTTTAGACATGTTTATCTTCATTTCTTTATCTAAATTATGGCAGCTTCGAAAATACGATTACGAAAAAAAATCTCGATAGATATTTTTTTTTAAAAATGGGCTTTTTTTAGTTGAATTGTTTTATATTATCATAAAACTAGGATAGCTATCTACACAAAACTTATTTTATTCGATAGTTTATTAGTATTTATAAATTTTCTTCGTTGGTTTTATTAATACGCTTTATTCTATATCAATTTTTTTCGTAATGAACAAAAAATTTGAATTAATATTAACAAGAGGACGGGACAATATATAGCACCCATATTATCACTCAGGCATAGTATTTTTGCTCCAAATAGAGTCGAACGAAGACGACGTCGCAGGTGCCAGCTAGTTTGAAAATAATCACGGCGTTAATAATTTTTCGTTTTCAAAACTTATTTTCAACCACTCGTTTTCTTGCATCCGTTCCACTGCGGTCTGAAGTATCTTAATTTTTTTGAATTGGAAAAAGATTTACATTCAATGAGTTATTTAAAAACCTATTTTGAATAAAAATGTTATAATTTGAATCTGAGCTCAAAAATGGTAATATTTTCGATTTGAGCTCAACTTACATTACAGTTTTATATTCTTTATTTTAGGGAACATAATAAGTTATTATAATGTTGCCCCACTTGCATTACTACCCTTAACTTAGACTTATAAGTAATTCTACTTTAACTTAAACTGCTAGATAGATGAAACTAAGAATGTGTCCATTAACACATTTCTTAATGTCTCTATTAAGGGGAACTCACTTTGTTCACATTTGCAGTGATAGATTAAATAAAACACCATTCATCAAAATAATAAATACTGTTTTAATTGGCGCAATTACTTGTTCTCACTGTATACTAATTTTCATTAAGATCTAAGTTATATACAAGGACAAACAGATAGACAGACATTTTTAACATGAGAATTTTTGACAGTCGTAAAACGACTCTAAGTATACTATTTATACTCTAACCCTCTTATTCATAATGGTCCGCTAACTTTAAACAGCCGCTAAGGAGTGTTTTTTCTCATTCTGACTTAGGTCAATAGAAGAAGACAGAGTGAGAATTAGCAATGCTTTAAGTTAGCAGACTATTATGAATAAGGGGGTAAGTATATAATTAGATCTAAAATTATTATTTTAATCCCTAATCTTTCCTGAGATGGCAATGAATATCATCGCTTCTAAACTAAGTAGCATTCTGAAAGCGAAGAAGCGGCGTAAGAAACATTCCCAGAATTAAATGAAATAAGATTAAAAAATAAAGATTGAGTTTGTTGCGCCCGTTCTTCTCAGGTCTGACGCACACTATTTTGGATGGTTAGTAGTTTTTGACGTTCAATAAGTGATTTCAAGTCCTATTTTGAATAATATTATTTTAATCTGAATTCTTTTCTGCGCGGTTTGAAAAATATAGCAATTTATTTTAAATTTTAAACGAAGTTTCTTAGCATAAATTATGAGAGAAATGCTAAAATATTCCTGAGTCAATTATTGTAGGTTATTTGTATCTATTGTTTGAACAGGGATTTGTACTGACATAATATGGAATCAGGATTACCTATATGATATCTAATATTTGGTCTGAGTCGGCTCGAACTCGTCTAGAACATGTCTATAATATCTTCATAGCTCGTGTATTTACACTCATTGTTAATTAAGCTAATCCTAGTGTAAATTGCAAGCGGAAATCCATTAGCAGATACAGTACCTATAAACAGTTCTTACTCGTGCAATATTACGTTTCATGTAAATACTGAAAAGTAAACTCACATATTCTTTTTTTTATGAAATAAAAGGGACGAGACGATCAAGACGTTCAGCTGATGGTTATTGATACGTCCTGCCCATTACAATGCAGCGCCGCTCAGGACTCTTGAAAAACCCAAAAATTCTGAGCGGCACCACAATTGGGTTTTTGAAAAAAATTTTTTTTTGTGATAAATGGAAAGATTATATATTAGTTTTATAACAAAACTATTTTTTTTTTCGCAATAATTCAAAAGTTATTTCAAAATAAAAAAAAAATTTTGAATCCAGTACCGAAGACACGCCGACAACTCCCGAACAAACCCGAGCGCGTGTGACGTCATAATGTTAGTTTTCACTCATTGCAGTTGATAGAAAAATAATAAATACAGTGTTTTGATCTATTTAATTTTGTTGTCATTATTAAATATTTAAATTTATATTAAAAATGTCGAACCTAAAAAGTTATCGTTCTTGTTTTGTACCATTATGTAAGAATACTACAAAGGCAACTCCTGATAAAATGTTTTTAATTGTTCCCCAAGATGACAAACGTCGAAATAAATGGTTTCAAGCAGTGCACCATGATAATCCCCAAACAAAATCGAATTTTTTTTGTTGTGAAGATCATTTCGATGTAAGTATTTCTTAATACCATTTTTATTAATTATTATTTATCTAAGTATATAAATCAAATAATTATTATATATTTAAGTAAAGTTCAGTAAATAAATTTTTTTAACTGGACTCCAAATCATAACCTTTAAAATCATAGCATTAAAAAAATTTTTTATTGATAAATTAAAGTGCTTAAATAATAAATTTATGTATCTTTATCTAATGATTGGGATTCAATTTGATATATTTATAATTTTATAACGTTCGAAGTTATGTATTTGACTATAGTATGAAATTTTTTAAATTTTATGTTATGGTGGTTTTTCTGTTGTTATAATAACATATAAATAATTCTTATGATTTCTGTTTTTTTTTTAGTTGAAAGATGACATGGAAAATTACATTTATTATATAATATTATTGTCTAGACACGTGTAATAGCCGTAAACGCTGTACTGTTATTAAATAGCTATAACATTATGACGTCACAACTATGGTGACCAATCATGGCGCGTTTATAGTCACGTGATTTTTATTTAAATTTCATCAATTTTTAATTGTTCATAATTAATTGAAAAAAATTTTTTTGAAGTTTTTTGCATTAAATATCAATATTATTAATAATAAAGTTTTAAAATACATAAAAAAAATCAATTTTTTTTTTTCAAAAACCCAATTGCGCTCGTCACCTTGAGACATAAGGTGTTAAGTCTCATTTGCCCTGTAATTTCCGAGACCGAAACAAAATGTTAACACATTACTGCTTCACGGCTGAAATAGGCGCCGTTGTGGTACCAAAAATCTAGCCGGCACTACAATTGCGCTCGTCAACTTTAGACATAAGATGTTAAGTCACATTTGCCCAGTAATTTCACTAGCTACGGCGCCCTTTAAACCGAAACACAGAAATGTTAACACATTACTGCTTCACGGCAGAAATAGGCGCCGTTGTGGTACCCATAATCTAGCCGGCTTCCTGTGCAAAGGAGCGTCCCACTGATGAATGTAATGAAATCATAATATCAAAATCATATTACTTATTGCGCATTTAAATATGTCTTCAATTGAAGTTATAAATTATAATCGTAATGAAATAATTAATAACTATTAATTAGCTGTGTTATTGTAACAGAGTGATAATTAATTCTGAATGGAATTTTTATATGATAACAATTTGTTTACTGTATTGCTAGTTATGGTAATTTTCCATGAAAAAATGTTATTTATCTTTGCGAGCTTAGAGATTGAAGACTTCGATTTCCATTTAGTTTTGACAATGAAAACATTATCCGTGGCTGTATTAGGGTTGGCAAATATGCAGTATAAAGCTAGTAACAGTATTTTACCAGTAAATTACACAATATTGTCTGTGTATTGGATTAATTGATTGCATCTACGATTGAAAATCTTTCTAACTTTCGCTCTCGATATTGCAGCCTCATGAGACACTTAATCTTACGTCTCAGAGCGCTTTCCACCAAGTTCGATTCGAATCCGATACGTACCCGTGAAAACACGGCCCGAAGTAGTCGTAGAACTATTTCTATGGTAGTTTACGTACTAGATCCGGCTTCCGTCATCCAATTTCTTTCCATCAACCGTTAGAAATAGTTCCACGACCTCACCGGACCGTATTTTCACAGATGCGAATCGGATTCGGATCGGACGTAGTGCGAACGCGCTCTCAGTATGACGGGTGCAGTGCATTCTGGTCGGGGTTGTATCACATTCTGTTATGCCGTAGTTCGTCTACTAATCCATTTCTTGATTCATATCATACAGTCACACCTGTTGAAAAACCTGCTCGTCCCGTCTCACACAGAATTACTTAGGTATGCCTACAATAGTTCAAGAACTTGCCTATTTATTAAGGTTAAATAATAAAGATTTTTCATTTTATGCGTCTCAGTTTTTGCCTATTAATATTTAATGGATTACGTCAGCTCGGTTTTTAATTTTTTTTTTGTTATATATACAAATTTTAACTATTGAACTATTACGGCTTGAGAACGACGCATAGACATATTTTCTATTCGTGAATTTATTGGCGCACGGTTTGACAGTTTTGTTGTGAAATAATATCATTCTACTGTTGGTAGAATGAAATTATTGGAGGTGGATATTTTACGAAATAATTCTTGATGTTATGAAATATGATTGACAAATTCTTAAAAAACAGTATTTAATTTGCTATGAACACAGCAACGTTTGTCGAGTCAGCTAGAGTATATTCTAAATCTATGACGGTGAATGGAAGCCAGGCAAAGGTTACTTTTCTTTCACTCACCTCTCTACACCTACTCTTTCCCTTTAGTTTAATAAAGTTCCTTCGCCGTCCACATATAATGTGGACCCATCCTAAGAACAATATACTTAGATAAACAAAAACCAGCTCCTTTTTTGCAGTAGTTTAAAATCATAAAGAGGTCTATACTCTATACTTTCCCAGATAAACAAGAGTACTTGCAGTTGATTAGTTAATGAACGTATCATTGAAGGTGCATGCGACTAACGCGTGTGGTAATAACGAACTATCAAGTAACATGCTCTCATCATGTCCACGATGTTACGTAAATGTTTCCGCAGCGGAAAGTTAGATGGTTTTCAATCGTTGTCTTGTTCTGAGAAATACACACGGGATTGTTTGTGGATTGATTTGAGTGGAAATGTATCTCATTTAATTCTCGATATCAGTCGTAAGAACTATTCATCTGTATACGAACATAAGTTATGTTGTTTTCGTTCTTTGGTGGTGTAATCAAACAATTATTATGTCTTTTATCTGGTCTATCGACCCGTTCTAACCCCTGACGCTTATAAAGATGTTTCAAATACCTCGTAAGGAATACAGATATTATAGAAATCCACAGCGATTGTTTTCGACTGACCTGAGACGGTATATATTAATTTTTCAATTGAATATTGAAAGACAAAAGATCATACCGTGGAATTGGTAAAACAAATTATTTCGGTACGTCCCCGCTGAGATCTGGATGGCGAGGTTTGAAGAGTTCCAAACGGAAGGGTAAATAAACAATATGAAACCTATTACTGTGGCATCGATGTAAGTCCGTTTATCCATCTGTCTATTTGTGGATTGTTTATCATATGCAGCAAATGAGACAATGTGTGTAGTTGTTATAGTTAATATAACAATTTATTTATTATCGTGATCGTGTGAAATGAATTCCACCTTCGCACGACACGCCACAAATTACGATATCATCTCCACCATCTCCTGTACTTCCTCCACTGTACGGTTTTCAACGCACTTTCCTTGTGTGGTGTTAAGTTTCCAGGACGATAAAAAGGCATTTATTTGTATACAACATGGGTACCTTCAAAAAAAGCATATTTCCTTCCTAAAAGGCCGGTAACGCTACTGTGATTCCTGTGGTGTTGCAAGAGAATGTGGATGGCAGTAATCACTTAACATTAGGTGACCCGTTTGCCCTTGGGAGATCGAGTCGTACCGATTCGGTGCACTGCGTGTCGGTAATCGTAGTTAGGCATGTCACGTAGACTAATTAAGTAGAAGTGTAAATTGTTTATCAAATTAATATTAATGTCAAAATCAATTAAATTGAATGAACCTGTGGCAATCACTGCATATTATTAGCGATTAGACGTCAAGACTTCGTTATAAGTATTTAAAGGCAAAAAAAGTTTTTTTTATGGAAGAAGAGGATAAAAGCATACGGGTTACCTGATGGTAATGTGATCACCGCAGTCCATTCTCTCTTGCCTCACCAGAGGAATCACAAGAGCGTTGGCGACCTTATAAAGCCAATGGATTTCAGCTATGTGACGCCTACTTCAATAAATTACCTTCAGCGTCTTATAAACGTACATAAATGAATTCAAAAACGGAAAACACATTGGTACGTAACGGGCGAGAACTTTAGACCAATTAGAATTTAATAAGTACATCCGTAATCAATAAGTAATCCGAAAGTAAACATTATCACAGCTTCAAAATTAAATAAAATACTTTTTACTTTTTATACTAAAATATATTATATGACTAACCATCTTGCAGTACTTTTATAATTTTTTTGACTTCTTTTTTAAAACATGGGGCAGAGTGCTCAAAAATATCTATACCAGCTCTTTTAACCAAGTTGTTGCAGGTGACAACTCATTCTATACAAAGGAGCGGATCTGCCTAGGTTCGATCTAGTCAATCGAGGCCTGAACGTTAGTTTTTTGATAACATGTAACCTAGCATTACGCTTTGGTACCGCCAATTGAACCCTACTCAACAGCCAAATTTCGGCAATCGACCCCTCCATCTATAACATTTTTTAGGAAAGAGAGATCAATTAAGTCCCTGCGATCAGACAGTGACGACGCTTTATAAAATTTTAAAAGATCAGTGTAGGTGTTAACCGTTTTATTTATTTTATCTTTGTATGCTAGGTGGCGTAAGAACTTCTTCTGGACTCTCTCTACCCTATTCTTATGTATTTGATAATATGGGTTCCATGCAATAGAACAGTATTCAAGTCTGCTGCGAACAAGAGAATTAAAAAGTGCTAGTTTAGTAGAAGACTTTCTAAATGCCTTTGTATTCCTGATGATGAATCCCAATAATTTTAGTGAATTTTTAACTATATTGTCAATATGAGGTATAAAGCTTAATTTATAATCTACGATCACGCCAAGATCTTTATTTGATTTACTTTTTCTAAAATGTTGTTTTTGATACTATTATCGAACTCAACATTTTAATTTTAAATTATTGAGATCGCACCAATCAGAAAGTCCATCCAAGTCCCTTTGAATATTAATTGAATCATATGTGATTGTCATTAATCTTACTCTACATCTTTAGGTCATCAGCATATATTTGGAACTGACAGTACTTGAAATATTCCATTATATCGTTTATGAATATTCCAAATAACAAGGGCCCAAAATTGGAGCCCTGCGGTACTCCTGACGTCGCAACAAATGTGTGGGACTGATATCCTCCTAAAACCACATTCATTTTGCAATTCGTTAAGTACGACTCAAACCAGCTAAGTAGAATCCTGCAGATACCGTATCTCCGGAGTTTCTCTAACAAAATATAGTGATCAACTACATCAAACGCCTTTGATAGGTCCGCGTAAACACAATATTGAGCTTGAGCTTAAGCTTAGCTTAATACTTGAGCTGTATTATCCAGAGCCATTGTTACGTCATCCACAAATAAGGCTAAATTAGACATAGTTGATCTTTTTTTAATGAACCCGTGCTGGTTTTCTAACATCGCTGGTTTCATGTGCCATGCTACTAGCGGACAAATTTATGTTTCAAAAACTTTAGAAAATATTGATAAAATACATATTGGTTATTCTACTTACGATTTCGTCTGTATAAATTTCGTACTAGTGAACGTAACATAAACTTAAAAATTTCTGGATATATGTGGCCTTTGTCTTTTTTAACCAAGGTGTGGGTAAAATTTCACACTCCGGGTAGAAAACGACATTTCACATTTGGTGCGAAGTTAAGAAAAAGAACGAAACTCTGAAAAAAATTTCTTTAGTTTAGTATAAAATGTAAATAATAAAAATGGCGATAAATCGATCTAAAAATATAATTTTCGCCACTATATCTTCTTCTTCTTCTTTAGCTGTTCTCAACCTCTAAGGTGTAGGCCTCCTTCAGCTTATGCCATCTTTTGCGGTCTTGAGCAGTTTCCAACCACTTTGTTCCCGCCAGTCTTTTGATATCATCGTACTAACGCATCTGCGTTGTTCCTCTCGGACTCATCACTGCCTTGCACCACGAGCCATGCTTGCCGGCGACATGGCTAGCCCACTCCCATTTCAATTTCGCAACACGTTTGGTTACATCGTTCACTTTTTGTTCTGCTCTCTGACCCAATCGTTTTTGTTGTTGTCGTTCGCCACTATAAACAAGACTATAATAGCTCAGATGGGACATTGGGTGATTCGGAAAGCAGAAGACCCCGATTCGAATCCAGATGTCCTATTAGTCTTTTTGTTGTTCAAGTTTTGTACCTTTGTTCAAAAGCAAGGCTCACTACACAAGGTACACTTTCAGCAATGCACATCAGAGCATTGACAATATAATATTTTAATTTTGACATTTTAAATATGCCTGCCTATTACTAGTATCAGGCCTGTCTCACTCCCCGTGTAGGTATCGAAATCGTAAGTACGTGCGGCGGCCTCTACACAGTACGCCATACAGTGGACTCCAAAGAGAATTTAAACACTACGTTCAGCGGACTCACAGCGAGCAGCGAAGCACGCGCGAGGTTTGTTATCAACTAGGTACTGAAGTACTACTACCGATCCAACCAATATTTTAAAAATGGAGAAATATAGTTATAACAAAGCACATTACAGGTCATTGCGATCCAAATTTAATTTTATGGCGTCGTTAAGACGCTGAAAAAATCTTATTTAAAGTACTTGTACTATTTTTTTTTATATTTTATCATATTACACATACCGATACCCATATAAAACTAGATCAAATTAGCATCTAAAAAAACCACAAAGGTTAACAACTAATGCTAATAACACTTAATAATACGTCACAACTCACAACTTAAATGCTATAAATTAAATGAACACAGTGAAAATATTTTAAAAGACTTAAAAATAAATATAACTTATAAATATGACTTAGCAGGTTCAAATTCTCTTAACTGCTATAATTTATGTAATAGGTAATCCTTTATTCTATAATTAATGTTTTTAGTATTTAAATTTTGCCGCTCAATAAAGGGCAGCTCATTTAGCAAGCGAGGTATTAGGTAATCGGCAGTTCGTTCGCCGTACAATTATATATTCTATGCTTGTATACACATAGCACAGCATTCTCAAAAGATTCAAAAGACAAATTTCATTTCTTTGAGATCTTGAACGTAAGTATCTAAATTAATGCTACTATATATAATTTTACAATAAAGACTTGGAGTAAAAATTTATGGGTTGATGTTATCCAAAGTGTTCACCAAATATATATAAGTAAAATAAGAAATAAAGTTACACTGGCTTAGATACCGGGGCACAAAGGTATAGTAGGTAATGAGAAAGCTGACCGGGTAACTAAGAATGCAGCCTCATCCCCTTCATAGGCCCTGAACCCTTTTGTGGAGCTGGAGAATCTCTTATCCGCAATGTCCTAAGGAATCAAAAAATGCTGGAGGCAGCCAGTTACTGGTCCTCGCTATCGGCAAGCTAAGCTGCTCCTAGGCAACTATCAACGTAAGCGTGCCAAAAAATGCATAGGCTTGGACAGGAGACAACTGAGAGCCCTCACGGGGTTCCTATCCGGCCATTGCAAGCTGAATGGCCACCTAGCCAGAATGGGTCTCAGTGAATCAAACCTGTGCAGATTCTGTTGCAAAGCCGCTGAAGACCCCATACACATCCTTCTGGAATGCGAAGCCATTGCCAGAATCAGGCTGGGGTGTCTTAAAATACCTTTACCTATATAAAGCAGAGGACGTGCCCTGCCTGGACCCTGTGAGGATCCTACTCCTTTTAAAAGTAATAGGTTTCGATGAAATAATTTAAATCTCGGCACAGTAACACGTTTCCAAGTTAGTAGCCTCGATTCTCCTCCTTAGCTTTTAAGTTGAGGGTAGGCGCGCTAGCGCAAACAGGGGGCACAATAGATAGAAGGCAAGGATTTAAGTGCATTGTAGTCCCCAAATCATAATAAAAAAAATAATAACAAAATATCTAAGTATAGTTCACTGTATTTAGCGTTTAACTTATTGTAGGACATGCAAAATCTAGCCAAGGGGTGATAAAAGCCTTAATTATTTCTATACCGTAGTAAAGAGAATAGCTTGGTGCCCATGACACCGGGGATTTTTGAAGGGTACAGAGAGTCTAATATTCTAGAATAATACAGGACATTAAATTTTATTATTTAAAATTTGATACAACATAAGAACTGTAATTAAACCGACGCGTCGGTTATTCAAACATGTGAGTTGAAAATGTTAAACTTTTCCCCAACATATTATGTTACGAGTATATCGTTTAATATAAGGGCTGTGAAGTGTGTATTATACGTTTTAGCCGCACTTTGTTCTGCTGCACTGAAGTTATAACTTACAATCAAGCGTACTACCTACTTTGTAATCGTTTATTGGTGAGTTCAATAAAAGCATGAATTCACAACAGGAAAAACTCTTGATAAATATGTAAATACGAAACGCGTGTCTCTTTGAAGTACTTACAGTTTACATAATAGATAATTAACATCATGCAGACATAGTTTACGACACGTAGATAATTGTTATCATACATAATATTATTATTATTATAAACTCAAATAACATCACACTACTGATCAGCTTTTAATTTTGAATGGATAATAGTATACACGAGGAAATATGTGACTTTATTACGTCATGGGCCTCTTATTAGATTCTGAGCGTAGCGAAGGATTCTAAAGTGATGTGGAGTCCTGAGGGAAGTGAGGGATTGAAGCCGCCAAAATTAAGACAGAATTTATTCCAGATTTGGATGCTCTACTTTTCATATCTGCGAAGCCATAAATAGAAACGATACAAAAATAAGCACTTGTTAAGCTATTAATTCGATGTAAATAATAGGGGTTAAAGTATTAAAATGCCGTTTAAGTGTAATAGGTACTTCGAATTGACGTAGAACCTTCTTGGTTTGAGAATTTTGAGTGAAATTTCTTCTCATGGTACCTATGTAGTTCTTCTTTTAAAAAATGTGCAACATTCAATTATCCACTTTCAGTTGTATTTTTTATGCAGCTTAGACAAGAAAGATGGATACTTGGAAAATTCGAGTGATTTTTGAATACGAATTCCGACGCGGAACTAACGCGACAGAAATAGCTCGAGAGGGGATAATGAACGCACCGAGCGATTTTGATTTAAACGCTTTGATGATTTAAGAATGAAACGCGTGTTGAAACTTGTGTTGCCTCGTTGAATCGATACAGAAATGAAAAGCGGATTCCTTACGATAACAGTAAGCGTAAAATGCAATGGCTGATCCCAGGTAAAACGCCACAACAGTGTCCTAAAGCAAAGCTTACCAATAAAATGGTAAATGACTATAGCTTACTCCAATCTGGTCAAGCAATAACGGCGGATGTCTGTGACGAACTCCTAACAATGATAGCAAAATTAGCAGTGAAATAGCACGACATAAATCGATCTATACCATTATTGCTTCATGATAACGCGAGACCTCATACAGCACGAGAAATCATTTTAACTCTGTAGGAACTGCAATTACAAAACCATTCGTCACCTATTATTCACCTCCGTATTCGCTAGACGTTGCTCTAATGGACTACCTTTTTTGTTGTGATTTGGATAATTTTCTACGTGACAAAAAGTGTTCTTCTCTGGAGGCTTTACAAAATGCTTTCACACAGTTTGTCGTATCTAGATCAAAATAGTGTTATATCTCGAAGGCATAAGTGACCTTCTTATTAGATTGGCAGCAATGTACATCTGATAATAATGGTTATTATTCTGATGAAATCATTACTTTGGCCTTACCTGGCCTGTTTTTACCGGTTGTCTAGAAGCAAGAGGCTCTCTATCTAGACGTATAAATTATCTAAGATTTTAATGTAAAACGGTAATGGCCAGTTACAATTTATATTGAAATTATGTCACAGCCTTTCAAATATTTTTAAAATCTGTTAAAAATAATTCACATAGCTCTCTGTGTTCTATTTATAAATGTATTCAATAAAATTTATATTTATTCATTTTATATTTCTCGTAGGTGTAGAACAGTAGGTACTAGGTAGTAAGTTGGCGATTCCATACTTGGCTGTATTGAGGCCCCTATCATTTCTTTATGCCTAAAAATTGTCAACTACTATTATTATTGGAACGAAGTTCCTTACGGCAGGCTCGGAGGAGATAGAATTTTGCTGCGGGACCGAACTGAAAAAAATGTGATAGTAAAACCGTAAGAAAAACCGTTAAATGAGACGTGCGCAGGCGCGACAGTCGTATACACAAGCGAGTAGTGTATATTTTGTAATTATTTCTATTTCTATGTAATTTTATGTTGTCAAACAAAAATAAAGAGACATATTTTGTTATTTTAAATGATAATTTGGATTACGATTTTTTTTTTTATTTTACGTAATTTATTATTTCCTAAAATACTGAATTTCCTAAACACTTTCCTGTACTTAAATAAAAACCAATCTGCAAAATTTAAGAGAAAAATCAAGAATACCTACATAAAATTGAACACGATATTTTTTTTACAAATTGTGTCGATTCTACATTAGCTGAAGGAACTTCGTTCCTACCTGGTGTCCCACGACACCACATCTTTTTTAATTAGGTATAAGGTACAGACCGTTTCATGTGCCACATGCAGGGCAATAGTCGTACCGATATTGTGCTCTCGTTCTAACTTACGTTAATTTGCTAATAACTAAGGTACAATGATCTGGAATATAGGCAGTTAATTTGGCTAAATAATAAGAAATGTCGTTATGCTAATGAATATCTACTATAATACTATATATGAATATACAGCGTGAAGAATATGAGATAAATATTGTTGCATAAATATGTGATGGCAATAATAATTATAACGATCTATTTACATTTCGATACTTCTAGAATACAATAACATGAAAATACCACGTATTATGAATACGTCATAGTCTAACGGCGTAGTCGGTCGTGATAATATAATTATGTTTGTCTTTTTATACATGCGACATAACCGATCAGAATCTAAGAAACTGGGTATTATATTATTGTGATTAAATATATATATAATTTTCAATACAGTCGTTAAGCATGGCGTACTTTCAGAGACTAAATAAGATTCGAAAATTTAATTTTTTGCATAGACATTTTCTTTTACGCTGTCGTGACTTTCTTTTAAGATACACTACACTACTTTTGCAGTTTAGTGTTCAATTTACGAGTTAATATTAAAATAATAGAACTTAGCATGGAGTTTTTATATTCACATAGAATGAAATCACATAGATTTTATACGAGAATAAATGATTGTGTCCGTACGTCTTAGCATTGAATTCTCAATATAATTTTAAAATGGTTTATTATAATTAATAACTGTTTTAATTTAATTATTTTCACATCAATATTTGTCAAACATCGAAAAGGCTTTATATGTGTATACCCTTGCCCAGTGTCTTTGTAAGAAAAAGTCCAGTACCAGTTGCCAATTTTGGCTTCAAGATAATGAGACAAATGTAAAATTTCGGGAAGAGGATTATGGTAGGTTTAGTAATGATCATAGTGATACAAACTATGATAATTATTTTACATTTTATTCGTAAATAATACGTAGATTATTCAGACTCAGAGCATACATTTTCAATAAATGGCTTATGGTAACTAATCTAATAATGACATTTAAAAATAAAGTTCTGAGAAATTTTCGGACGTTTGCGACATTTAATATTTTTTTTGGTTTCTTCGTCCATTATTAGGACAGGCAAAGGGTTCAAGCCAATACAGCCGTACTCGTTAATATTCAATAATTTATTTTCCTATTATCGTGTGCAAAGTTCGATTTTGCGCATGCATTTGCGTTCGCAGTCTTTCCCACACTTTGACAAGAGCGTGCACGAATGTAGCTGAGCGTGCGGGAATGTTTGAAAATAATTATAGTGGTCGAACTTTGCACAACTTAATAGGAAAAATAGTACCTATATGATACTCGTGCGCACGTAGGTCAATCTGCACTCGCTTCGCTCGTGCGGGAACCGCCTACTTTGCGAGCTTGTATCGTAATGTAGGTACTATTCTCGATTATTACAATATTCTTTTCACTTCTCATGCTCTGAAATTGCTTATTTGTGCACGATATAGGCTGCACAAAATCGATTTTTGTGCACAAGTGTATTAACGTATCTACTCATAAATGTATCTATATTAAGGCAAAGAAAATGGGCCATACAGCCAAACACAATAAAAAGTTCAGAGATAGAATTTGTTATTTTATATTATTTACTTTAATTTATTTGCCTCATGAGTTTTTAAGACATATACGGTAGGTTATTTAATTAAATAAAATATATATATTACAAAATCAATTTAATAGTAGGCTGTGTAATGTCGTAAGATTAAAAAAAAAGCGGCGGGAAACACGTTTTGTTTTTTCGTGCGTTTATTAATTTCTTCAAATTTGCTAAAATTGTTAAAAATGTCCATATTATACTACTGTTTTATTTCCTGGCAATCGAAATGAAAAGCAGAGTTTATAACTCGTCCACAAAACCATTTTATCCTCGACATTACTATCAGGCCTCGCTGCTAAAAGTCTCGGATAAAAATGGTTCGTTTTGTACACTCGTAAAATCTACTATTTTCCTACAAACGTAGAATAGCACGACGAATAAATAATTTTAAGGATTTGTTTTATTACACCAAAGAAGTATAACTTCTTGCGTGCATACATAAGTATACACACATTTTTATTTTAGACAATGGAATTCAATGGAAACTGCCCAATTTTTTTTTAGTAAATTAGTATAATTAATATTTTTATAATAAGGAACTTGGTTCCTATCCGGTGTACCACGACACCACACGGTTTTTTTCTATTGAGAGAACAGCGTCCGTCGTTTTATAGCTAGTAATAATTATAAAAACAACTTTAGGTGTAAAGTGCCGATTCTTGATGCTCAGCACTCTTATTTCACCAGTGGGAGGCTCCTTTACACAGGATGCCGGCTAGATTATGGGTACCACAACGGCGCCTATGTCTGCCGTGAAGCAGTAATGTGTAAGCATTACTGTGTTTCGGTCTGAAGGGCGTCGTAGCTAGTGAAATTACTGGGCAAATGAGACGTAACATCTTATGTCTCAAGGTGACGACAGCAATTGTAATGCTGCTCAGATCTTTTGGGGTTTTTCAAGAATCCTGAGCAGCACTGCATTGTAATTGACAGGGCGTATCAATTACCATCAGCTGAACGTATTACCGTCACCCACGTATGTTCAATTTATAAATATGGGAGAATACCCATATTTTTACTTTTAGTATGCATTTTAGTATAATATAAATAGAAAAATTTTATAAGCAAGAATTGCTATTAATCAGAATTTAAATAAGCTTGGTATAAACCGACCGCAATAATTAATGTGAATGAGAGCTAATTGATAAGATAGGTTAGTACAACTGTTGTGTATGTATGCATATGAGACTGTCTGGTGACGTTAGTGCAGATCTGGTTCAAGTTCAAGGGTTTGTATGGTTCGCGGTCATTTGCGTCACAAGCGAAGTACTTTCATTGGTATGGCATAATGTGATACTGTTTACTGCGTTTGTTTGTTAGGAGATGTTCCTGTGAGTACTCCTGTGACGATTAAACGTTTTCAACACACTGGCTCGTAAAGTAAACCTTATAATATCGTCCTTAGGGCAAAGAATATACGTACAAGTATGGAAGTCTCACTCTGGCAAATCAATTAAAGAAAAAGAAGTTGCCTCTCGTTCTATCGCGTGACACTTACCTCTTCTGACGACATTAGGGTTGACTTCTTTACCTAAAACCTTCTTTACCTTACCTAGATTAAGGTCATCTTATAAAAATAGCACAGTTTTTTCTATAATATATATATGTAACTATATGTAATCGTAATTTTAAATCAATATTCTTTCGTTGTCAAACCCTATATCAGTTGCAGATAGTAATGTATGCGTTGAAAGACCTTAGACTTAGTTTAAAGGAAATCATTAGGTATATAGACTATATTGAAATGTAATTTTATTACGATAATAATCACTTTAAAATAGATTGTTTCAGCGTCTTTAGCCATATTTTAGGGCCATAAACTGAACTATATATATAAAAATAACTGGGGGGTTGGGGGGGGGGGGGGGAGAGGGGAACGAGAGGGGGTTCACGTTCCAGCCCAGAGGCCCAGATATAATGAAGCCGTATAGTATTAAATTTTTCTAAAAAAAAATTTGGAGGTATGTTTGTGACAGTGACCAAAAAAAATAGTTACGTTAACTGAAATATTACTTAATTACTTAAAACTTATTACATAATAAATTAAAAATATAAATAATGCACTTATGAGCGTGCTAAACATATTGTTGATTTAATTACATAGTAAAATAAGTAGCTAATATGGTTTAATTTAAAGTTTAAAATTATCTATGGAGGCTTTGTGTATTAAGGCACTAAAACTAACTAAAAACGATAACCCTTTGGTACCGTCAAAAACAGCGCGTACACTTTCTTAAAATGTCCTAAATTCCTCTGGTGTTTCAAAACAAAGTGGGCGCAGTTAAAGTAGCTTTCACTTCATAAATTGTTTACTTTACAAAAATTGTTCCATTCAAAGGCCACTTCAGGTACATTAGATAAAATGTATAAATTTGATAATGTTTGTTCCAATAACTATAAGTGGCCAGAAAAATACGACTTATGATTCTCCAAACGGAAACCACAACACAGAATTTCCACACTCAAAACTAGTGATTATAAATGAGTGAGATATTAAGAATAAACATATTGAAAGTAAAGGAAAACAGGTCGTTATTTTGCAATGATTTTTGAACTTTACATAATATTAATACATAATAGCTTAAAGGTTAAATGTTTTTAAATGTGTTGAATTTATAATAAAGTCCCAGCCACTGTTCAGGCATCTATAAATAAATTCAAATGTTTTATTAAAAAATGACTCTCGTAAATTCTACTACTCCACAGCTAATCTAAGTGATCTAAGTGATCAGACAGCCTGGGACTAAATTATGATTATTTAATAGCAATAGCAATGTTAGTACAATATTGTATATTTTATTAAAAATAGTGAAAAAAAAGAATGCTTAGAGCTTCTTGCGCCGCTCCTTCTCTTTCAGAGCGCATGTTTCCGAAGCGGTAGTAGAATCTAGTATATTAGAAATGACATCAAAAATAATTCTAAAAAAATCATTTTTGAGACAATTAATGCCTTTTATATTACCGAAATTAGAGTTCTGTGGAGCTCTCTTCCTACTCAAGTTTTTGACATAGGTTGTTGACAAAAATCAAGAATTGCTTTCAGGGCTACCTAATCAAGAACTATTGTTGGCGCGACTCAATGGTGGTGTTAGGATGAATAAATAGTGAACCGGAGCGCTGAAAACCATTATTAGCAAACAGAATCATAAAGTAGCACCACCTGAGTGCTGGAACTATGTCAAATCAGAGGAAATCCCGGCTGACTGCGCCATTCGTGGTTTAACTGCTTCACAATTGAAATCACGGACTGCCGTGGAATCTACCCTCATGATTACCATCGCACGAAGCAAAAATTAAGAAAGCAATCAAAACCTCTATATCAATGATCAAGAAGTGAAAAAGGCTAGGCAAAAAGGGGTAGCTACTGTTACCAAAAATCAAGATGAAAGATTATCAAGAAAATGCTAAATAAATTCAGGTTATTAAATAAGGTAGCATGAGCTAACAGATTTTTATTACGAAAAATTATCAAAAAAGCTAGAACATTTTTATCAAGAAATATCCAATTTAAGGAAGGGGGTTAAAATATCAGAAAAAAAAAACAAGTTAAAATATCAGAAAATTTATATGTTTAACCCTATACTAAGATCAAGATAATTAGAGATAATAAGAGAAGGGGTTTCTGAAACACGCAAATATTAGTTTAGACATGAAGCACCCCTTTATATTACCGAAAAATAGTATAATAGGTTATCAGATGTAATCATTGATGATTGTCACGAGCTCTCATGTCACGGAGGAGCCAGGCTTACGTCAACATTAATGCGACAAAAATATTGGCTAATTTGTTCTCTGCACCCTCGAGAACCTCGGAATCGATATCCATATTGTTGAAATCATAAATTTGCACGGCGGCCATCTCGGACTTAAAAAATGATCCCAAATTCGTTCTCTGCACCCTCAAGAAGCTCGGATTCGATATCCATATTGTTGAAATCATAACTTGCGCGGCGGCCATCTTGGATTTCGAAAATGATTCCAAATTCGTTCTCTGCACCCTCCAGAACCTCGGATACGATATCCATAATGTTGAAATCATAATTTTGCGCGGCGGCCATCTTGGATTTAAAAAAAAACCTGCACGTTACAAGGCTAGTAGGGAAGATGTTCTACAACTAGCGGCCGCGTGCTAAGCCTACACGATACAAGGCTATAGTAGGGAAGCCCGAGATTAAGAAATACTCTTCCTCAATCGGTGTCAATCGCACTCTCCCTTGAACAAAAACCTCCTCCTCTTCTTGAACAAAAAAGTTTCAAATATTCGTGACGCTCTATTGCGTTTCATTCGTAAAAATTTTACCCTCATGCGCCTAAAGAAGTTTCATTTCAAAAACACATCTATCAGTGCGTAATCATCTATTATCAGATCATGGGAGAACTGCCATCAGCAAGAGTGAATATAGCACGACCCTTTTTCCACACAGGAGTTGATTATGAAATAGTCTTAACCTATGTTAGGAAATACAATAATAAATTACATATATGTTAGTAACAAACTTATTCTATATTAGTTGATATCATTATTAAACATACAAACTAAAGCAGACATCCAGTGCGCTTTGAATGCGCTGTCCTGTCTGTCGGCTATGACCTTCAAAATAATATTGGGACTTCTCTCCAACCTTTTTTTGACGGAGGCGATTCTTTTCCGTATGATTGCGGAAAAACCATCGACACGGTTCTCCACAAACATACCGGACGCGCTACAATACCGAGGCAGTCCCAACATTATCCTGATGATGTTAGGAGAGCATTAATAGATTTTTGGGTATAGTCAACCCACAGACAAAATGTGTAAAATGTAAAAGCTCTGACAGAATGACTTGAATAGCGTGATCTTTACATCTTTTGTGCAACGTGCAAATCTGCGAGCCAACATATTCCCTATAACCGCCAACGCCCTCCGCTCCCTATCAATGTCACAATTATCCTTCATGTCTGCTGTAACCACATGACCCAGGTATGTGAACTTGTGCACCCTCACCAGCTCTGCACCGTACAACCTCACAGGAGGTACATAGCTCGGAGAAATTCCGCCTGCCGTTAAGACCATGAGCATGCTTTTTTTTTACATTATATTTAAGTCCATGCTTTTCTGCATAGTCTTCACACACACGCAGCAAATCTCCCAACGCGCAGGCCGATGGGCTCAGCAGCACCATGTTATCCGCGTAACTGATGTTATTAATCACTTGATTATCAATCGAACATCCCGCATGCATGCTGCTGAGCCCCTCGATCAGCTCGTTCCCGTAGAGGCTGAAAAGCTTCGGTGAGCTCCGCCCACCTTGCCTGACTCCGCATTCCAGCCTATACGTGTCCGAGTATACCCCCGCCCACCTTATCTGGTTATCCTGATTTGTATACCAGTGCCTGAATATTTCTATGAGTTCCTGAGGCAAGCCAGTGCGTCTAAGCTTGTCCCAGAGTATCGGGTATGAAACCAGATCAAAGGCCTTTGACAGATCCAAGAAGCAGGCGTACACTGGTGTTTTCCTGCTTGTATAGTACTTGACGGTCTCCTTCAATGTTAACACTGCACTCTCGGTAGACAGTCCCGCTCTAAACCCAAACTGTGCATCATGTAGATCTAGGTATTGATCCAATTGTCTATCCAGGAGGCCGTCAAGTACCTTGGCTGTTATGGTAGCTAATGAAATCAGCCTATAGTTTTTGACATCTGTAACGTCTCCCGTTCTGTCCTTCACAACTGGCACCACCACATTCCTCATCAATTCATCTGGTAAGTATGAATGGACCATGCATATGTTATACAGCAGACATAAAACTCTAGGCAAGTGCTCACCTGCATACTGAAGATGCTCAACGCTCAACCCATCATGTCCTGGCGATTTTCCACGAGTCATATACTTAACGATATTTTCGACCTCTTCAGTTTTAAAAAAGGCCAAGGTGTGATTAGGTGCAGCATTGAGCCCCTCCACTGTATGCTCACTTACATAATCGTTCGTCACAGGCAGCGATTGTACCCTAAAATGATTCATAAACAAATTGGCTATGTCCTTGGTGTCACTAACGCCATTGACACACACCGGCAGGCTGTGCTTAGGTGTTAAGCTTTTGGTGCACTTCCAAAATTCTTAAGACTTTTTAATTTTATGATTTTTAACAATTATATCCATTTTAATTTAATCTTGGTGTTTAATACACCATTTCAATTTAGATTTAAATATTTTCCTGCTTTTGACCATAAAAATCATAATATTGACCCACGATGGGCTTGCCAAAATAGACCCATAGTTGAAAACAACGCTTAGCCTCCCTGTGCGCCTCGCCAACGTGTCGATTCCAACCTGCCACTATTTTATTTTTATTTTTACATTTTCTTTCCATATGAGTAGCAATCGCAGCCTGTGACAATGTATTTACTATTCTTAGGTACATATGGTCAATAAGTAGCCTATGATCAACATACTGACAAATCTTATTAGCACATTCTATCATTTCACGAGGTAAATCTATATCACGTAACTCATCATTACAAATTTGAGTGTACTTCTCTACTTGAGTTAAGTCCCTACACCCCCATATAACCTTATTCATCTCTTTTTCTCCACGCGATGTCAGCCTTGAGTATCGATTAGCACCAAAATTACAATTAATAACAAGTGGAAAATGGTCAGGAGTACACACCATATTCCACATAAATGTCCAGAATAGTTTTACTAGCCGCACCTGTAACTAAACAATGGTCTAACCACCGCCTACAGTTGTAATGAGCTTCACTTATGAACGTAAATATTTCTGAGTTAATACCTAGCAGCTCAACATCCGTACATATCAATCTTTGCTCAGCACAAAACGATAAAAGTTCTTTACCGAAACTCCCAGTCGGGTGGGCATTAAAGTCTCCAAGTACAAAACCATGTTTCGCGCCTTCATTCTCAATAATAGCACTTAACTCACCCAAACACTCAGTAAATATAACTAAGTTATCCAAACAATCCGTAGGCATGTACACACTGCACAATACATTGTCGCAACCATTCTTTGATATTTTTATCGCAGCTATACGATCATTATTGGATTCAATAATACACACGTTATCGAACACTGATTTACGCCACAGAACCCCAAATCAAATCAAATCATCTTTATTTGCAAGATAAGGTAATAATATGTTGTTGGCTTATAATTAACAAGTGCTCTTATCCTAACCCACAAGGCATGCAAACTCATAGAGGAATACATAGTTCACGTTTTAATTTCTGTAACAATTATAATATATTGTACTATACTAAAAAAAGATATACATCCCAAGCAAACTTAGATTAACATCAATCATACAATATTTATTATTTCATAGGCTTATTAAGTTTAATTTATAATATAATGTCATTAGCTATATAATGATATTGAGTTCAGTCGAAGTTAATTTTTATTATTTACTATTTTATCGTCAAGAAAATCTTTTAATGAGTAGTATGCTTTTTTTATTAAGTAAGATTTGAGATACTTTTTAAAGTAGAAAATACCTTTATACCATCAATCAACATTTTTTCCTTTGAATGTCCATGTTTCTTGTCTTTTTTTCCATTCTGAGCTTCAAGATGCTTTTCTCCATAGCATGTTGGCAAGAAAATGTTTTATTTATAACTTTTCCTAAATATTGTTTTAGTTTAAGTTTGTTTGTTTGAACACGCTAATCTCTGGTACTACTGGTCCGATTTTAATGATTCTTTCAGTGTTGGGTAGTCCATTTATGTTTTTTTTTTCAAAATTAGGGATCCGTGGTAAAATTGCTATTTTGTAACACAAGGTGTAAAATCGAAAACCTATTTTTGCGTGCGCTGCAGAAACTATTGACAATAGAACAAAATGATGTACAGGCTATAATATAGGCAATATTTTATTACTTATAAAACTATCGCATGAATTATACTTTATATGGCAAAACAACGTTTGCCGGGTCAGCTAGTAAAAAATGAATGTTAGGCTTGGGGTATGCAGTTATCCAGTATAATTTTTTTTACATTTTCAAGCTCTAATTTTTCTTTCTCTTTCTGGGCCCAATTTTTTGTCCAAGATATATATTGATTCTTCTGTCAGCTTAATTGTCATCACTGTTTCCATCAATCTCTTTTCCTTAGTACACTTGTTATTGTATGTATTCTATTAAATTTCTATTTTGATTGGTTTTCTATAGCTGTTAGTCATGATTTTAGTTTTTGATGTTCATTTTTAGGCAGATAGATTTTTTTACTTCTAGTTCAGATTCTTGAGTATTGTTTTAGTTCTGTAGCTGTTTTTTATTTATTTATTTTTATGGAAGAGGAAAACAAACAAACATGGGTCAACTGCTGGTGTGTGATCACCACTTCACTGACCAGTCTTATTTTGGGCAATATATATGATTTTACAACATGTTTCTAGAAATATTTCAAAATAAATGTATTACATAATTCAAAACAAATGTCTCTCTCCTTCCCGAGTTTTAAATCTAGCTAGTATCTTACCATCCTATTGTAACACGAAATATTTACTTATTTTAATACCTTTGTTATGTTATGTTACTTTTTGGTTGGTTTTTGGTTGGGGCTCAATAATAAACTTGAACCACTAAAATAAAAATAATACAAATTAATGAAGATTAAGATGATTATATCCCCCAACCCGCACCAACTTTACAACCTATATGTTAGTAGCTTCTTCATACTATTTAATAGTTACAAAAATTTCTTATCTTTTGTTAAATTTTTAAATTCCCTCTTAAAGCTTTTTGAGATACCAAACACACCAATTTGCCTTGCAAGATGGCGAAACAGGAAGAAGCGATCAAATGTACCCGAAGAGTATGTGAGAAGATATGTTATGGAATTTCTCGCTCAAGGTTTAGAAAGAAATATCTACCAAGTATATCATTATTTTGTTTCAAATTACGGAAACTTACACAAGAACAGCTATTATTCTAAGCTAGAAGAAAAAGTAATTGAAACATGCCTATACCATGATCCACCAAATGCAGTTCTCTATTCAAGTATGGTATTAAGTAGAGAAAAGAGAGGCATCCAGAAAAAGATATCCAAGAATGGAGGTGAGCAATATGAATTTTATGATAATGCTAGCTGACCCAGCAAATGTATTGCTTAACCGATTGTAATTGTTAACTGATTCTCAGACCTACCAAATTTATCATACTAGAATTATTGTAAGTATTGATCCATTGCCATCTTGCAACCCTATAGCGGATTTGTGGATGGAACACAATAATATAAAAATAACGATACGAAAATAGGGCTTGATCGTAGAGGGTTGACAATTTAGGGTTGTATGTATTTTTTAATGCTGTATCATAAAAAAATAAAAACAAAAATTACGTCCGAAAAAATAGAAAAATAAATAAGGGATGGACCATTATCCACCCATAACATTTAGGCGGATAAAAAATAGATAGTAGCCGATTCTCAGACCTACTAAATATGCATATAAAATTTGGTAAAAATCATTGTGACACAAGAATTTTATATATAAGATGGTACTATAAATATTTCTCTTCTATCTTTATTAATAAATAATCTTCGTCTCATAAAACGTTCATAATTTATATTAGATAAACAAAATATTCCAGATGAACATAACCCATGACCAATTATTAATAAATAAGACCCTATAAAACCCCAATAATTTATAGTTATTATACCTCCAATTACTAATCCCATATGAGCAACTGATGAATAAGCAATTAAAGATTTTATATCAACTTGACAAAAACATTTTAATCTAATATAAACTCCACCTAATAATCTAATTACAATTCAAATAAAACCAATTTTTTTATTAATTTCTTGAAATATAATTAAAACTCGTAATAGCCCATAACCCCCTAATTTTAACATAATTCCAGCTAAAATTATAGACCCTGAAATTGGAGCCTCAACATGAGCTTTAGGTAATCATAAATGAACAAAATATATAGGTATTTTAACTAAAAAAGCTATAATTATTACTAAATATAATATAATATAATCATATCTTAAAAATTTATATATATATATATATAATTATTGTATTTATATTATTAAAAATATAAAAAATCCCTAAAACTAAAGGTACAGAAACAAATAAAGTGTAGAATAATAAATATAAACCAGCTTGAATTCGTTCTGGTTGATACCCCCAACCTAAAATTAAGATTAAAGTAGGAATTAATCTTCTTTCAAAAAATAAATAAAATATAAATATATTTATAGAACTAAAAGTTAAATATAATAATAATAATAATAATATAATATTAAATAAAAATAATTTATAATAATAATTTCCTTTATATAAATTTTCTCTTGCTATAATTATTAAAATTCTAACTCAAATACTTAATATAATTAAACCAAAAGAAATTAAATCACACCCTAATATATAACTTAAATTTGAATAAAATATTAAATTTATAGATAAATTTATGAATAAAAATATTATTAAAAATAATATTATTTGAGCCAATCAAAATATTTTTTTTAAAAAACATAAAGGTATCATTAATAATAAAAATATAAAAAATTTTATCATAATAAATTATAACTTTGAAAATAATCATTTCTATGAGTTCGAATTATTGAAACTAAAATTGATAATCCTAAAGCCCCCTCACATACTGTAAATACTAAAAATACTATTAATATAAATATATTATAATTTATTATAATTATATAAATTAATATTATTAAATAAATTCTTAATACAATAAATTCTAATCTAAGTAAAACAATTAATAAATGTTTATGCTTTCTAACAAAAATTATATTTCCAACAAAAAATATTAATATAAATAAAAATTTTATCATTAGTTTTTATAGTTTATTCAAAACATTGGTCTTGTAAATCAAAAATAATACTTTATTTAAAAACTTCAAAGAAAAGATTTATACCTTATCAATAATCTCCAAAATTATTATTTTTATTAAACTATTCCTTGATATTCTAAAAATATTCATTATTTTATTAATAATTTTAATCTCAAGTATAATAATTTTTATTAAACATCCTTTATCCATAGGAATTATAATCTTAACTCAAACTTTATTATTATGTTTAATTTCAGGAATAATAATTAGAACTTATTGATTTTCTTACATTCTATTTTTAATTTTTTTAGGGGGACTTTTAGTTTTATTTATTTATATTTCAAGAATTGCATCAAATGAATTAATCAATTTTTCTTTAAATTTTAAAATATTTCTATTTATTTTAATTAATTTTTTAATTTTTAATTGATTTTTTTATAAATCTTACTACTCATCAAATTTATTTATTAATTATGAAATAAATAATTTATTAAATATATTTTTAATAATTGAAGAAAATAACTTAAATTTAACTAAATTGTATAATAATCAAACATATTTTTTAACTATGATATTAATTATTTATATATTTATTACATTAATTGCTGTTATTAAAATTACAAATATTTTTTTTGGCCCTTTACGATCATTTAACTAATGATAAATAATTTTAAACCTTTACAAAAAACTCATCCTTTAATTAAAATTTTAAATGGAGCATTAATTGATTTACCAAGACCATCAAATATTTCCTCATTATGAAATTTTGGATCTTTATTAGGATTATGCTTAATTAGCCAAATTATTACAGGATTATTCTTATCAATATATTATTGTGCTAATATTGAATTAGCATTTTACAGAGTAAATTACATTTGTCGAAATGTTAATTATGGTTGATTAATCCGAACTCTTCACGCTAATGGTGCATCATTTTTTTTTATTTGTATTTACATTCATATTGGACGAGGCATTTATTATGAATCTTTTAATTTATTATATACATGAATAATTGGAATTATTATTTTATTTTTATTGATAATAACAGCATTTATAGGGTATGTTCTACCTTGAGGACAAATATCTTTTTGGGGGGCTACAGTAATTACTAATTTATTATCAGCTATTCCTTATTTAGGAACAAATTTAGTTAATTGAATTTGAGGAGGATTTGCAGTAGATAACCCAACTTTAACTCGATTTTATTCATTTCATTTCTTACTCCCATTTATTATATTAATAATAACAATAATTCATTTACTATATCTACATCAAACAGGATCTAATAATCCTTTAGGAGTTAATAGAAACTTAGATAAAATCCCATTCCATCCATTCTTTATTTTTAAAGATTTAATTGGATTTATTATTTTAATTTTTATTTTAACTTTATTAACACTTACTAATCCTTACTTATTAGGGGACCCAGATAATTTTATCCCTGCTAATCCTTTAGTTACACCTATTCATATTCAACCTGAATGATATTTTTTATTTGCTTATGCCATTTTACGATCTATCCCTAATAAATTAGGAGGAGTAATTGCCTTAATTATATCAATTCTTATTTTAATTATTTTACCATTTTCATTTAATAAAAATATTCAAAGTATTCAATTTTATCCGATTAATCAATTTTTTTTTTGATTATTAATTTCAATTATTATTCTTCTAACCTGAATTGGAGCCCGACCAGTAGAAATTCCTTTCATTATTACTGGACAAATTTTAACTATTATATATTTCTCTTATTATATTATTAATCCTATTATTAGTAAATTATGAGATAATTTAATTTTTAATTAATTAATGAGCTTGATAAAGCATTTGTTTTGAAAACTTAAGAAATAATTTAAATATTCTATTAATTTATACTAAATTAATTTATTAAATTAAAATTATTTTTAAACCTAAATATAATAATATTAAATTTAAAGAAATTGGTAAATACACCTTTCAACATAAATATATTAATTTATCATAACGATAACGAGGCAAAGTACCCCGAACTCAAATAAATATAAAAGAAATAAAAACTAATTTTAAATAAAATATTAAATTCAAACTAAAACCCCCTAAATACAATAAAACAAATATTATTCTTATAAATAAAATTCTAGAATACTCAGCTAAAAAAATTAATGCAAATCTCCCTCTTCTATATATTTAACAATTAATTTAAATAAATTAAATTTAAGATTATTAAGTGAAATTTTAATTTGATTAAAATTTATTTTTGTGAATTTTAAAATTTTATAAAAAACTAGGATTAGATACCCTATTATTAAAAAATTAAATAAATTAAACTAAAATAGTATATTAATTATTGAAACTTAAGTAATTTGGCGGTATTTTAGTTCATTTAGAGGAATCTGTTTAATAATTGATAGTCCACGAATAAATTTACTTAATTTTTAATTTTATATATCGTTGTTAAAAAAAATATTTAATAATAATAATAATATTTAAAAATTAAAATAAAAATTAATTCAGATCAAGATGTAGATTATAATTAAGAATATAATGGATTACAATACTAAAAAATTAAATGAATATAATTTTGTAAAAGATTATTGAAGGTGGATTTAAATGTAATTTTATTTAATTTAATAAAATGATTAAAAATTAAAATATGTACATATTGCCCGTCACTTTCATTTAAAAATTGGAATAAGTCGTAACAAAGTAGAGGTACTGGAAAGTGTTTCTAGAAAGACAAATTAGAGCTTGATAAAGTATTTCATTTACATTGAAAAGAAATTATAATATAATTAATTTGAGGGGGGAAAATTAATAAATATTAGTATAAAAAAAGAAATTTTAAAGTAAAATACTGAATGGGGGTTTAAGTATTTTTATGGAAAAAATTTTTAATTTTATAGAAAATTAGTATTGTAAAAGAATTTTGAAAAATAATTAAAGTAAATTTAATAAAAAGTAAATTTAATTTATTGTATCTTGGGTATCAGAGTTTATTAAAAATAAATTATATTAATAATAATCTCGAATTTAAGAGAGTTAATTGATTATTTAAATTAGTGTTTTAAAATTATTTAAAATAATTAATTAGAAATGAAATGTTAATCGTTTTTAAATATATCTAGTTTTTTTAGAAAAAAATTTAATTTTAAATATTATTAATTTTTATTTTTATTAATAAGAATTAAAAAAAAAAGTAAATATTTTATATTTTAAGGGATAAGCTTTAAATTAAATTTTTATAATTGGATTTATTTTTAAAAATAAAATTTTTAAAATTTATATTTTTTATAAATTATAATTTTTTATAAATAATTTTATTAAAATTAAAATTTAAAATTTATATTTAAATATTTATAAAAAAATAATTTTTAATAAAAAGAAATTAGGTATAATGATAAAATTAGTACAAAATTTTATAAATGAGAAATAAAAATTTATAAAATTTAAATAAAGGAATTCGGCAAAAAAAATATTCACCTGTTTAACAAAAACATGTCTTTTTGAGAATAATTTAAAGTCTAATCTGCCCACTGAAATAAATTTAAAGGGCTGCAGTATATTGACTGTACAAAGGTAGCATAATCATTAGTCTTTTAATTGAAGACTTGTATAAATGATTGGATGAAATATAATCTGTCTCTATTTAAAAAATGAAATTTAATTTTTTAGTTAAAAAGCTAAATTAAAATTAAAAGACGAGAAGACCCTATAGAGTTTAATATTTTAAAAATTATTTTTAAAATAAAGAAAAATTAACACTAAAATTTTTTAAAATATTTTATTGGGGTGATAGAAAAATAAAAAAAACTTTTTTTAAATAATAAACATAAATAAATGAAATTATGATCCATAAATTATGATTATAAGAAAAAATTACCTTAGGGATAACAGCGTAATTTTTTTTTTAGTTCAAATAAAAAAAAAAGTTTGCGACCTCGATGTTGGATTAAGATAAAATTTAAATGCAAAAGTTTAAAATTTTGATCTGTTCGATCATTAAAATCTTACATGATCTGAGTTCAAACCGGTGTGAGCCAGGTTGGTTTCTATCTTTAGTAAAATAAAATATTTTAGTACGAAAGGATCAAATATTTAAAATAATTTTATATAATATGAATATTACTAATAATATATTTACTATTTTGGCAGAAAAATGTAATGGTTTTAGAAGTCATAAATATATAGTAAATTATATAGATAGTAAATGTTAATAATAGATTTAATTAATATTATTATTGGAATAATTATTTTATTTATTGGAGTTTTAATTGGTGTAGCTTTTTTAACTTTATTAGAACGAAAAATTTTAGGTTATATTCAAATTCGAAAAGGCCCTAATAAATTAGGTTTTTTAGGAATTATACAGCCTTTTTCAGATGGTATAAAGTTATTTAGAAAAGAGCAAGTTTATTTAAATTTTTCAAATTATTATTATTATTATTTTTCTCCTATTTTTAGATTTTTTATTTCTTTAATAATTTGGATATTAATTCCTTATTATTTTAATATAATTATGTTTAATTTAGGGGTATTATTTTTTTTAAGTTGTACAAGAATTAGAGTATATTTATTATTACTTGCTGGTTGGTCATCAAATTCAAATTATTCTATTTTAGGGGGTTTACGAGCTTTAGCTCAAACAATTTCTTATGAGGTAAGTTTAGCTTTAATTATAATATCTTCTTTATTTTTAATTATAGATTTTAATTTAATAAAATTAGAATTATACCAACAAAATATTTGATTTATATTTTTAATATTTCCTTTAAGAATAATTATATTTTCTTCTATAATAGCAGAAACTAATCGAACACCTTTTGATTTTGCTGAGGGGGAAAGAGAATTAGTTTCAGGATTTAATTTTTCCATAGTAGTTTATCTCCTAATGTAGAAATCTTAACAACAATATATAACATTTAGCAAGCGAGGTATTAGGTAATCGGCAGTTCGTTCGCCGTACAATTATATATTCTATGCTTGTATACACATAGCACAGCATTCTCAAAAGATTCAAAAGACAAATTTCATTTCTTTGAGATCTTGAACGTAAGTATCTAAATTAATGCTACTATATATAATTTTACAATAAAGACTTGGAGTAAAAATTTATGGGTTGATGTTATCCAAAGTGTTCACCAAATATATATAAGTAAAATAAGAAATAAAGTTACACTGGCTTAGATACCGGGGCACTAAGGTATAGTAGGTAATGAGAAAGCTGACCGGGTAACTAAGAATGCAGCCTCATCCCCTTCATAGGCCCTGAACCCTTTTGTGGAGCTGGAGAATCTCTTATCCGCAATGTCCTAAGGAATCAAAAAATGCTGGAGGCAGCCAGTTACTGGTCCTCGCTATCGGCAAGCTAAGCTGCTCCTAGGCAACTATCAACGTAAGCGTGCCAAAAAATGCATAGGCTTGGACAGGAGACAACTGAGAGCCCTCACGGGGTTCCTATCCGGCCATTGCAAGCTGAATGGCCACCTAGCCAGAATGGGTCTCAGTGAATCAAACCTGTGCAGATTCTGTTGCAAAGCCGCTGAAGACCCCATACACATCCTTCTGGAATGCGAAGCCATTGCCAGAATCAGGCTGGGGTGTCTTAAAATACCTTTACCTATATAAAGCAGAGGACGTGCCCTGCCTGGACCCTGTGAGGATCCTACTCCTTTTAAAAGTAATAGGTTTCGATGAAATAATTTAAATCTCGGCACAGTAACACGTTTCCAAGTTAGTAGCCTCGATTCTCCTCCTTAGCTTTTAAGTTGAGGGTAGGCGCGCTAGCGCAAACAGGGGGCACAATAGATAGAAGGCAAGGATTTAAGTGCATTGTAGTCCCCAAATCATAATAAAAAAAATAATAACAAAATATCTAAGTATAGTTCACTGTATTTAGCGTTTAACTTATTGTAGGACATGCAAAATCTAGCCAAGGGGTGATAAAAGCCTTAATTATTTCTATACCGTAGTAAAGAGAATAGCTTGGTGCCCATGACACCGGGGATTTTTGAAGGGTACAGAGAGTCTAATATTCTAGAATAATACAGGACATTAAATTTTATTATTTAAAATTTGATACAACATAAGAACTGTAATTAAACCGACGCGTCGGTTATTCAAACATGTGAGTTGAAAATGTTAAACTTTTCCCCAACATATTATGTTACGAGTATATCGTTTAATATAAGGGCTGTGAAGTGTGTATTATACGTTTTAGCCGCACTTTGATCTGCTGCACTGAAGTTATAACTTACAATCAAGCGTACTACCTACTTTGTAATCGTTTATTGGTGAGTTCAATAAAAGCATGAATTCACAACAGGAAAAACTCTTGATAAATATGTAAATACGAAACGCGTGTCTCTTTGAAGTAGTTACAGTTTACATAATAGATAATTAACATCATGCAGACATAGTTTACGACACGTAGATAATTGTTATCATACATAATATTATTATTATTATAAACTCAAATAACATCACACTACTGATCAGCTTTTAATTTTGAATGGATAATAGTATACACGAGGAAATATGTGACTTTATTACGTCATGGGCCTCTTATTAGATTCTGAGCGTAGCGAAGGATTCTAAAGTGATGTGGAGTCCTGAGGGAAGTGAGGGATTGAAGCCGCCAAAATTAAGACAGAATTTATTCCAGATTTGGATGCTCTACTTTTCATATCTGCGAAGCCATAAAAAGAAACGATACAAAAATAAGCACTTGTTAAGCTATTAATTCGATGTAAATAATAGGGGTTTTGTATTAAAATGCCGTTTAAGTGTAATAGGTACTTCGAATTGACGTAGAACCTTCTTGGTTTGAGAATTTTGAGTGAAATTTCTTCTCATGGTACCTATGTAGTTCTTCTTTTAAAAAATGTGCAACATTCAATTATCCACTTTCAGTTGTATTTTTTATGCAGCTTAGACAAGAAAGATGGATACTTGGAAAATTCGAGTGATTTTTGAATACGAATTCCGACGCGGAACTAACGCGACAGAAATAGCTCGAGAGGGGATAATGAACGCACCGAGCGATTTTGATTTAAACGCTTTGATGATTTAAGAATGAAACGCGTGTTGAAACTTGTGTTGCCTCGTTGAATCGATACAGAAATGAAAAGCGGATTCCTTACGATAACAGTAAGCGTAAAATGCAATGGCTGATCCCAGGTAAAACGCCACAACAGTGTCCTAAAGCAAAGCTTACCAATAAAATGGTAAATGACTATAGCTTACTCCAATCTGGTCAAGCAATAACGGCGGATGTCTGTGACGAACTCCTAACAATGATAGCAAAATTAGCAGTGAAACAGCACGACATAAATCGATCTATACCATTATTGCTTCATGATAACGCGAGACCTCATACAGCACGAGAAATCATTTTAACTCTGTAGGAACTGCAATTACAAAACCATTCGTCACCTATTATTCACCTCCGTATTCGCTAGACGTTGCTCTAATGGACTACCTTTTTTGTTGTGATTTGGATAATTTTCTACGTGACAAAAAGTGTTCTTCTCTGGAGGCTTTACAAAATGCTTTCACACAGTTTGTCGTATCTAGATCAAAATAGTGTTATATCTCGAAGGCATAAGTGACCTTCCTATTAGATTGGCAGCAATGTACATCTGATAATAATGGTTATTATTCTGATGAAATCATTACTTTGGCCTTACCTGGCCTGTTTTTACCGGTTGTCTAGAAGCAAGAGGCTCTCTATCTAGACGTATAAATTATCTAAGATTTTAATGTAAAACGGTAATGGCCAGTTACAATTTATATTGAAATTATGTCACAGCCTTTCAAATATTTTTAAAATCTGTTAAAAATAATTCACATAGCTCTCTGTGTTCTATTTATAAATGTATTCAATAAAATTTATATTTATTCATTTTATATTTCTCGTAGGTGTAGAACAGTAGGTACTAGGTAGTAAGTTGGCGATTCCATACTTGGCTGTATTGAGGCCCCTATCATTTCTTTATGCCTAAAAATTGTCAACTACTATTATTATTGGAACGAAGTTCCTTACGGCAGGCTCGGAGGAGATAGAATTTTGCTGCGGGACCGAACTGAAAAAAATGTGATAGTAAAACCGTAAGAAAAACCGTTAAATGAGACGTGCGCAGGCGCGACAGTCGTATACACAAGCGAGTAGTGTATATTTTGTAATTATTTCTATTTCTATGTAATTTTATGTTGTCAAACAAAAATAAAGAGACATATTTTGTTATTTTAAATGATAATTTGGATTACGATTTTTTTTTTTTATTTTACGTAATTTATTATTTCCTAAAATACTGAATTTCCTAAACACTTTCCTGTACTTAAATAAAAACCAATCTGCAAAATTTAAGAGAAAAATCAAGAATACCTACATAAAATTGAACACGATATTTTTTTTACAAATTGTGTCGATTCTACATTAGCTGAAGGAACTTCGTTCCTACCTGGTGTCCCACGACACCACATCTTTTTTAATTAGGTATAAGGTACAGACCGTTTCATGTGCCACATGCAGGGCAATAGTCGTACCGATATTGTGCTCTCGTTCTAACTTACGTTAATTTGCTAATAACTAAGGTACAATGATCTGGAATATAGGCAGTTAATTTGGCTAAATAATAAGAAATGTCGTTATGCTAATGAATATCTACTATAATACTATATATGAATATACAGCGTGAAGAATATGAGATAAATATTGTTGCATAAATATGTGATGGCAATAATAATTATAACGATCTATTTACATTTCGATACTTCTAGAATACAATAACATGAAAATACCACGTATTATGAATACGTCATAGTCTAACGGCGTAGTCGGTCGTGATAATATAATTATGTTTGTCTTTTTATACATGCGACATAACCGATCAGAATCTAAGAAACTGGGTATTATATTATTGTGATTAAATATATATATAATTTTCAATACAGTCGTTAAGCATGGCGTACTTTCAGAGACTAAATAAGATTCGAAAATTTAATTTTTTGCATAGACATTTTCTTTTACGCTGTCGTGACTTTCTTTTAAGATACACTACACTACTTTTGCAGTTTAGTGTTCAATTTACGAGTTAATATTAAAATAATAGAACTTAGCATGGAGTTTTTATATTCACATAGAATGAAATCACATAGATTTTATACGAGAATAAATGATTGTGTCCGTACGTCTTAGCATTGAATTCTCAATATAATTTTAAAATGGTTTATTATAATTAATTAACTGTTTTAATTTAATTATTTTCACATCAATATTTGTCAAACATCGAAAAGGCTTTATATGTGTATACCCTTGCCCAGTGTCTTTGTAAGAAAAAGTCCAGTACCAGTTGCCAATTTTGGCTTCAAGATAATGAGACAAATGAAAAATTTCGGGAAGAGGATTATGGTAGGTTTAGTAATGATCATAGTGATACAAACTATGATAATTATTTTACATTTTATTCGTAAATAATACGTAGATTATTCAGACTCAGAGCATACATTTTCAATAAATGGCTTATGGTAACTAATCTAATAATGACATTTAAAAATAAAGTTCTGAGAAATTTTCGGACGTTTGCGACATTTAATATTTTTTTTGGTTTCTTCGTCCATTATTAGGACAGGCAAAGGGTTCAAGCCAATACAGCCGTACTCGTTAATATTCAATAATTTATTTTCCTATTATCGTGTGCAAAGTTCGATTTTGCGCATGCATTTGCGTTCGCAGTCTTTCCCACACTTTGACAAGAGCGTGCACGAATGTAGCTGAGCGTGCGGGAATGTTTGAAAATAATTATAGTGGTCGAACTTTGCACAACTTAATAGGAAAAATAGTACCTATATGATACTCGTGCGCACGTAGGTCAATCTGGACTCGCTTCGCTCGTGCGGGAACCGCCTACTTTGCGAGCTTGTATCGTAATGTAGGTACTATTCTCGATTATTACAATATTCTTTTCACTTCTCATGCTCTGAAATTGCTTATTTGTGCACGATATAGGCTGCACAAAATCGATTTTTGTGCACAAGTGTATTAACGTATCTACTCATAAATGTATCTATATTAAGGCAAAGAAAATGGGCCATACAGCCAAACACAATAAAAAGTTCAGAGATAGAATTTGTTATTTTATATTATTTACTTTAATTTATTTGCCTCATGAGTTTTTAAGACATATACGGTAGGTTATTTAATTAAATAAAATATATATATTACAAAATCAATTTAATAGTAGGCTGTGTAATGTCGTAAGATTAAAAAAAAAGCGGCGGGAAACACGTTTTGTTTTTTCGTGCGTTTATTAATTTCTTCAAATTTGCTAAAATTGTTAAAAATGTCCATATTATACTACTGTTTTATTTCCTGGCAATCGAAATGAAAAGCAGAGTTTATTACTCGTCCACAAAACCATTTTATCCTCGACATTACTATCAGGCCTCGCTGCTAAAAGTCTCGGATAAAAATGGTTCGTTTTGTACACTCGTAAAATCTACTATTTTCCTACAAACGTAGAATAGCACGACGAATAAATAATTTTAAGGATTTGTTTTATTACACCAAAGAAGTATAACTTCTTGCGTGCATACATAAGTATACACACATTTTTATTTTAGACAATGGAATTCAATGGAAACTGCCCAATTTTTTTTTAGTAAATTAGTATAATTAATATTTTTATAATAAGGAACTTGGTTCCTATCCGGTGTACCACGACACCACACGGTTTTTTTCTATTGAGAGAACAGCGTCCGTCGTTTTATAGCTAGTAATAATTATAAAAACAACTTTAGGTGTAAAGTGCCGATTCTTGATGCTCAGCACTCTTATTTCACCAGTGGGAGGCTCCTTTACACAGGATGCCGGCTAGATTATGGGTACCACAACGGCGCCTATGTCTGCCGTGAAGCAGTAATGTGTAAGCATTACTGTGTTTCGGTCTGAAGGGCGCCGTAGCTAGTGAAATTACTGGGCAAATGAGACGTAACATCTTATGTCTCAAGGTGACGACAGCAATTGTAATGCTGCTCAGATCTTTTGGGGTTTTTCAAGAATCCTGAGCAGCACTGCATTGTAATTGACAGGGCGTATCAATTACCATCAGCTGAACGTATTACCGTCACCCACGTATGTTCAATTTATAAATATGGGAGAATACCCATATTTTTACTTTTAGTATGCATTTTAGTATAATATAAATAGAAAAATTTTATAAGCAAGAATTGCTATTAATCAGAATTTAAATAAGCTTGGTATAAACCGACCGCAATAATTAATGTGAATGAGAGCTAATTGATAAGATAGGTTAGTACAACTGTTGTGTATGTATGCATATGAGACTGTCTGGTGACGTTAGTGCAGATCTGGTTCAAGTTCAAGGGTTTGTATGGTTCGCGGTCATTTGCGTCACAAGCGAAGTACTTTCATTGGTATGGCATAATGTGATACTGTTTACTGCGTTTGTTTGTTAGGAGATGTTCCTGTGAGTACTCCTGTGACGATTAAACGTTTTCAACACACTGGCTCGTAAAGTAAACCTTATAATATCGTCCTTAGGGCAAAGAATATACGTACAAGTATGGAAGTCTCACTCTGGCAAATCAATTAAAGAAAAAGAAGTTGCCTCTCGTTCTATCGCGTGACACTTACCTCTTCTGACGACATTAGGGTTGACTTCTTTACCTAAAACCTTCTTTACCTTACCTAGATTAAGGTCATCTTATAAAAATAGCACAGTTTTTTCTATAATATATATATGTAACTATATGTAATCGTAATTTTAAATCAATATTCTTTCGTTGTCAAACCCTATATCAGTTGCAGATAGTAATGTATGCGTTGAAAGACCTTAGACTTAGTTTAAAGGAAATCATTAGGTATATAGACTATATTGAAATGTAATTTTATTACGATAATAATCACTTTAAAATAGATTGTTTCAGCGTCTTTAGCCATATTTTAGGGCCATAAACTGAACTATATATATAAAAATAACTGGGGGGTTGGGGGGGGGGGGGGGGGGGGGGAACGAGAGGGGGTTCACGTTCCAGCCCAGAGGCCCAGATATAATGAAGCCGTATAGTATTAAATTTTTCTAAAAAAAAATTTGGAGGTATGTTTGTGACAGTGACCAAAAAAAATAGTTACGTTAACTGAAATATTACTTAATTACTTAAAACTTATTACATAATAAATTAAAAATATAAATAATGCACTTATGAGCGTGCTAAACATATTGTTGATTTAATTACATAGTAAAATAAGTAGCTAATATGGTTTAATTTAAAGTTTAAAATTATCTATGGAGGCTTTGTGTATTAAGGCACTAAAACTAACTAAAAACGATAACCCTTTGGTACCGTCAAAAACAGCGCGTACACTTTCTTAAAATGTCCTAAATTCCTCTGGTGTTTCAAAACAAAGTGGGCGCAGTTAAAGTAGCTTTCACTTCATAAATTGTTTACTTTACAAAAATTGTTCCATTCAAAGGCCACTTCAGGTACATTAGATAAAATGTATAAATTTGATAATGTTTGTTCCAATAGCTATAAGTGGCCAGAAAAATACGACTTATGATTCTCCAAACGGAAACCACAACACAGAATTTCCACACTCAAAACTAGTGATTATAAATGAGTGAGATATTAAGAATAAACATATTGAAAGTAAAGGAAAACAGGTCGTTATTTTGCAATGATTTTTGAACTTTACATAATATTAATACATAATAGCTTAAAGGTTAAATGTTTTTAAATGTGTTGAATTTATAATAAAGTCCCAGCCACTGTTCAGGCATCTATAAATAAATTCAAATGTTTTATTAAAAAATGACTCTCGTAAATTCTACTACTCCACAGCTGAATATCTAAGTGATCAGACAGCCTGGGACTAAATTATGATTATTTAATAGCAATAGCAATGTTAGTACAATATTGTATATTTTATTAAAAATAGTGAAAAAAAAGAATGCTTAGAGCTTCTTGCGCCGCTCCTTCTCTTTCAGAGCGCATGTTTCCGAAGCGGTAGTAGAATCTAGTATATTAGAAATGACATCAAAAATAATTCTAAAAAAATCATTTTTGAGACAATTAATGCCTTTTATATTACCGAAATTAGAGTTCTGTGGAGCTCTCTTCCTACTCAAGTTTTTGACATAGGTTGTTGACAAAAATCAAGAATTGCTTTCAGGGCTACCTAATCAAGAACTATTGTTGGCGCGACTCAATGGTGGTGTTAGGATGAATAAATAGTGAACCGGAGCGCTGAAAACCATTATTAGCAAACAGAATCATAAAGTAGCACCACCTGAGTGCTGGAACTATGTCAAATCAGAGGAAATCCCGGCTGACTGCGCCATTCGTGGTTTAACTGCTTCACAATTGAAATCACGGACTGCCGTGGAATCTACCCTCATGATTACCATCGCACTGTTATGGGTCTCTTTTGAGTTCGCTTTTTAAAAAAAAAACATTTATTTAACACAAAGAAATATAATATATTATAAGGAATATGAAGACTTGATTATACAATAATAATTTTAGAGACCCTTGGGCAGAACCGTAACTTATGAGAAGCGAGCACGAACTGGCTGCCCGCGCGCAGCTAGGGCTTATATTACTGATCCAATAATGCTGGTTGAGATGGAATAGCAATTAAGTCAGCATTAATACCTACATAACTGGGGTATAACACCTCCCCCCTTAGAAGGAACTTCGGGGAGAATCCGAAGTTACATCATCTTAAATTTTCGTTCTAATAGAAGGTGATGGAATTTCGTGAAGTCCGGAATTATTACTTTCTATATCTTCTGATTTTGTTTTAAATATTACTTTTGGTATCGTTACTTTAGGTCTGCTGCCAGGTCTTACACATTTATAAAATTTATACGAAACATAAAATAATATTATTACACAAATGAATATAGTTAGAACAGAATAATGTATCCCGTATTTAATAATGTGTGGACTTTCTATAATTTTGTCTATGTTCTGAAGTTGGTTTAAGAAAATGTGTTTATTTAATTTAAAATCATCTAAATCTATGTTCTGTAGTTCAATAGGGGATACATTATAACTGAGTTGATTAAATTTAGTTATGTTACAACAGTTATCACTTAACAAATTAAAACTTGGATAACCAATGGGTACAGAAACATTTAACGAATTATACTTAGGAATTAAAGTAGTACTTTTACAATATCCAATACAATTACTGGGTAGCGTGAGTATGCCGGTACCTAAAATGTCAAATTCGAAAATTTTTGAGTTTCGACAATCTATGGAAACTTTGTTCGATGCAGATTGTATGAATAACCATTTGTTGTTCTCTATGGATTTCCAAATATCTAAATGACCGTAAATAAATTGGTATTCACAATTTTTGGGTGTTTCACTTATCACTTTCGTCATAAATTCACTTTCACAAATGGGTTTCATTCCTGAGGAGTAAATGTTTGTTATATCACAAATATAGTTTCCAGGGACAATATTCTTACAAATATCTAGATCATTTAAGGTACAATAATGTGTTTTGTCTTTTGTCATTGCTATGTATTTAGAGCTGGGTAATATGAGACTAAAAGTATTGGGCTTATCTAGATTATGTGGCGTTGGTAGAGCAACACTGTGAAATAAAACATATTCAGGGATAGAGACTAAAGGTATCTGTAATATAAAAAATATCTTATTGTTAGTATAGTGATAAATTAGCCTAGATACATTTACAATAACATTAATGGAACTTATATCTAATTTTACAGGTAATTTCAGATCGCTAGGCAAATACTGATGGTTATCGACGAGCTCTTTAAATAATTGTTGCGGGGTAATTACTGATGGATGCAGAATATTTCGGTCGCCAAATAGAACTGCATTTGTTAAATCTTCCAGTTGGAATGATAAAGTTAAGATTGAGGTTTCTAAATTATTAAGAATTTGATACATATTAAAATGTAACAACATTTGATTTGTTGCATTAGTGACGTTTGCTAGTTTTATTGAGAGTTTGTCGATAGCCTTATTTAAATTGATTTCATTGACCCTTATTTTGTTTACTGTATCATTATATGATGAGATTGTTGATGTAGTTAATAAAATATTGTTTTTCATCAGTGAAGCCAATTTAATTTGATTTTCATGTAGAGAAGTAATGGCATCATTAAACCGGAGACCGTCGGTTTCATCTAAATTTCCGAATATTTGTTTTATTATTGTTCCTGCTCCACCTATCAAAGCTCGTTTTGATCTTTTCTCTAATAAATGTGAAATGGACGAAAATTCCTTATACATATCTGAATATCGCGCAACCAAAGGACTTATCATATTATGACAGCTTATTTCGACTTGAGCCAATCCAGTCTTTTTACATAAATCTTGAGCTATGGTCAGGGCTGAGTTTATGTTTTCAATATGTGAGTTGAAATGGGATAAGTCAAACGGCATTATGACGTTTAGTTGTCCGCTGTTGATTTTCAGGTAACCAAGATAGTCGAAATAAAGTCCGGGGCTTGAATCTATCTGTTGTATGTAATAGTCTTGTTGGTTTCGAGCCTGACATGGTATTCTGTAAATTATAATATATATATATATATATACTTAATGTAATGGGTGTATACTAGTAATTATTTTAAACATAAAACATTATTCTAATAAACCTAGAGGCTAACTTGTGTTTCTTATTCCTAACGGTATGATTAGGTAAAGGTGAATATCGCATCTAATAAAAAGAAACAAAAACAAATTATAATAGTGAGTATATGATTAATTTTAAATAATGCAACTATGTAATCCTTACACTACGGGTCAAGTTCGACATTTGCCGGTTTCACTTGATCTACATGGTGTGTAACATGACGCCGGTTGATGAGTAATGTGAGAGTGTTATTTCCGTTTACTTTAACTATTTTGTAAGGGCCCTTCCACACCGGGGAGAGTGCCCGTCTGAGTCTAAGATGATTTTTCAAGTAGGCGTATTGACCACTTTTATATTGGACCGGACGAGTGTGAGAGTCGTAGTAGGTTTTAGATGACTCTTTTGAACTCCTTATAAATTCTAACGCTTTATCACGTGAGTGCTTGAGGCGATTTTGGAGCATGCGGACATAGTCTGGGTATGTAGCTCCTGGGGCGTCATTATAAATTGAGTTAGGGATGAATGGCTTACAGCCAAACATTAACTCATATGGTGAATAATGCGTCGTGGAGTGTACGGATGTGTTGTACGCGAGCATGGCTGTATAAACGTATCGGGGCCAATTTGTCTGTTCGTTATTTATGTATGATTTAAGGTATTCTTTTAAGGTTGAGTGACTTCGTTCAAGAGCACCTTGAGTCTGAGGGTGGTAAGGTGAAGACCATAAATTTTTTATTTTAAGGAACTCACATGTCTTTTTGAATAGGTCTGACGTGAAATTGGTACCCTGATCAGTGAGAATCATCTTGGGTATACCAAATATAGATATGAAGTGTAACAAGCATTCGCTTGTTTCTTCGGCTGTGGTACTCCGCATGGGATATGCAGAAGAGAACTTCGTGAGGTCATCTTGGACAGTAAGGATATACTTTAACCTTGCAGTGCCAGCCTCAGGCAGTGGACCTACGACATCGAGAGATATGCGTTGGAATGGAGCAGTTGAAGTGCTTGTGATCTGCATTGGGGCTCTATTTATTTTCCTTAAAGCTTTATTTTCCTGACATGATTTACATTGCTTGACATATGTTTCGATGTCACTACGCATACCTTTCCAATAGTACGTTTCTTTAATCCTATTGAGCATACGGACGGACCCCAAATGACCTGCCGCGGGGATGTCGTGGTTTTCATACATAATTTTCTTTATTTCGGATGGGGAAGGATATATAATATTATTATGATAGATAACTATTTTTATGTTTGTTTCATGGAATAAATAACTCAACATATTATAGATTTTAATAAAAGAATGTTTTTCAAATGGGTTTTTCAAATCAGAAATGCTAATTTCGGAGATATTTTCAATTACTAGTAATTCGTTTCTAATATGTTTAAATGTTTCATAGATTTCAGGATATGTAGCATTATCAAAGTGATGAACTCTGGTAAATAAGAGGTAATATATTTTGCTGCCGTTATTTATTTTTATAAAGTTGAATAGTTCCTTTTCACTGCTAATAATACTATCGGAATTTTCTGAGTTGCCTAGGATTTCTGGGATGTACGGGTTTGATTCATCCAAGTCAATTGAAGTGGGGATTAGGATTATTTTTGATGGGCTTTTCAACAAACTTTCATTGCGTTCTTCGATACAGGTGTCGAAGGTCTTATCCTTATTTGATATTGATTTTAGGAAGGTTGAGTAATCGTCAATTGGCACATCCGGGGATGTACTAGTGGATGGTATAGGATCATGTACCTGGACTTCAGGTGTACTTTGTTCTATTAAACAGTCGGGTAGATCGTCTAAGTTTAATTGGGGTAAGTCAGCTGATTCTTGTTGAGGTAAGTCAGTTAAGTTTTGAAGAGGTAAGTCAAGTAGTTCGTGTTCAATTTCATCCCTTAAGGTGTCAGGAATATTGGATGGTGGATTTAATAAATCTTCCTCAGGATTAAATGAGGGTGGAGAGATGAGTAGGTCCATTAAATCTCTATCGAGATTTTGTGATCTTTGTTCGGCGTTCGGGTAAGTTGTTGTGGGGTTTGTCGATTGAATTGGATTCACAGGAAAACGAGAGAGAGCGTCTGCATTGGAATTGGTTCTGCCTTTTTTATACTGAATATCGTACTCGAATTCTTCGAGTTTTAGTCGCCAACGGATGAGTCTAGATCCCGGATCTTTACAATTAAATAGCCATTGTAGTGGTTTATGGTCGGTTAAAATTTTGAAACGATGACCATACAGATACGGTCTAAAGACTTTTGTGCCAAAAATTATGGCTAGACACTCCTTCTCGGTGACACTATAATTACACTCTGCTTTATTAAGTGTACGAGATGCATAGGCAATTGGACGGTCCTGTCCTACGTTACCTTGGGATAGGATAGCAGAGATAGCAAAGTTTGAGGCGTCGCAAGTTAAAAGAAATGGCTCTGTGAAATCCGGGTAAGCTAGTATCGGTGCAGTAATCAATTTGTTTTTGAGTGACTCAAAAGCCAATTGCTGTTCATTATTCCAGCTGAAAGAAGTGTCCTTTTTTAGGAGAGAAGTTAGTGGTTTGGCCAATTTAGCGAAATCGGGAATGAACCTTCGGTAATACGATACTAACCCAAGAAAGGATTTTATATCCTTGGGGGATTTTGGAGTTGGGAATTCGGAGACTGATCTAGTCTTTTCGGGATTCGGTTTAACGCCTTCTTCACTAATGATGTGCCCCAAATAGGCAACTTCTTTGCGGAGAAACTCACATTTTTCAGGTTGTAATTTTAAATTGAAATTTCGGAGTCTATCAAAAACAGATGTGAGGTTTTTTATATGTGAAGCTAGATCATAAGAGTAGATAACTATATCATCCAAGTATACGAAGCATCTAGTACCTTGGAGACCAGAGAGACAATTATTCATCAATTTTTGGAAAGTTGAAGGCGCATTTTTAAGGCCGAATGGCATCCTAGTAAATTGAAAATGGCCCTGAGGCACTGAAAAGGCTGTTTTGGGTGCGTCATCTGGGGAAATGAGGATCTGATGAAAGCCCGAAGCCAAGTCGAGAGTAGTAAAGTACTTACTTTTCCCTAACTGGTCCAGGATTTCTGAAATTTGGGGAATTGGATATGTTTCCCCAATTGTAATGTCGTTTAGTTTCCTATAATCAATTACAATTCTCCATTTGCGTTGCCCCTGGGAATCGGCCTTTTTAGGTACGATCCAGATCGGTGAGCTCCAGGGTGATGATGATGGTTTTATAATATTTTGGTTAAGCATTTTATCAATTTGGGTTTCGACTTCTTTCTTATGACATTCAGGGAACCTATATGATTTTGTGTGAACTGGAACATCGGAGCTCGTTTTGATTCGATGATTAAGTGCAGTAGTATAAGTGAGCTGATCATTGGGTAGATGGAATATGTCGGAGTACTGTGAGCAGAGTTCAATTAGAGCTTGGGATTCCTCATGATTTAAATGACCAGTCCTTAAAGAGTTTATTACTTCTGTAGTTCGGTCAACGAGCTCGGTAAAGGTACTGTTAATTTGCAAGGCTGAGGGATATAGGGGTTCAAGATTAAGTTTCAAGTTTGGATTAATGGTTATAGGGGATTCCGATATGTTTGCGACCGTTACGTTAACACGTTTGTTATCTTTGACTCTTACTATGCAGTTGGATAGAAGTAGGTTATGGGAAAGATGTTGATCCAGGATTAGGCCTTCTTTAAGGTCAGTGTTTTGAATTGAACACTCGATCACAGTCTCTGTACGAGGTGGAATTACATAGTATGGATCATAAAAATGAAGTGGTATTTTAAAATTACCTATTTTCAAAATGTCTGTGTCATAGTCGATGTTACAGCTGAATGATGTAAGGAGGTCGGTACCTATAATGCCATCATATGGTAAATTTATATTCGATATGACATGAAACCTATGACAAATCATTTTCTTTTCGGCCAGCTGTAATTTTAGACCAAAATGGCCAAGTGTTGGTGTAGTTTCCTCACCTGGATCAATTCCTTTAATATTAATCGATTCCCGTTTTAGATGTTGTTTATATAATATACTGGACTGTTTTATTAGTGATATAGCTGATCCTGAGTCAACTAAGAGCGTAAGGGGAACATGTGAAACTTGCGTGTTTAAAAGAACGTGTGGTAACAACCTTTTAGTTGTGTCTATATTTACTTCATAAATATTTTGATTGTGAGTGTTTCCTTGATTTGGGCTAGACATGAAATTGGAGACATCGTCGGTTTGGGGCTGGCTACCCTGTTGGTTGATGTTGGTTTTAGGGTGAATAGTACTGTCAATTTGGGGCTGGTTACCCTGTCGGTTAGTACATGGTAAGATAGTAGTAACACTGTCAGTTTGGGGCTGGTTACCCTGTCGGTTAGTGTTGGATTTAAGGTGAGTAGTACTGTCAGTTTGGGGCTGGCTACCCTGTCGGTTAGTACATGGTAAGATGGTAGTAACACTGTCAGTTTGGGGCTGGTTACCCTGTCGGTTAGTGTTGGATTTAAGGTGAGTAGTACTGTCAGTTTGGGGCTGGCTACCCTGTCGGTTAGTACATGGTAAGATGGTAGTAACACTGTCGGTTTGGGGCTGGTTACCCTGTCGGTTAGTGTTGGATTTAAGGTGAATAGTACTGTCGGTTTGGGGCTGGCTACCCTGTCGGTTAGTACATGGTAAGATGGTAGTAACACTGTCAGTTTGGGGCTGGTTACCCTGTCGGTTAGTGTTGGATTTAAGGTGAATAGTACTGTCGGTTTGGGGCTGGCTACCCTGTCGGTTAGTACGTGGTAGGAATTTGTGAATTTTGAGTGTTGTGTCGATTTTGGAAGATCTCCGGCCCGGACGGCACAAGCGCGGGCCAGGCCTTAGTTTAAATCCTGACCTTGACCGGGTTGAGCATCATCAACCTCGTCTTGGCCATAGGCTTCACTAGATGTGTTTTGAAGGAAATTGACACGTGGGGGTGGTCTGAGAGGCCCTTGTTTCTGAAAGGTATTTTGTTGGTTACGGAAACGATTGTTATAGTCGCGTTTCCGACACACTGATATATCGTGACCCGGTATTTTACAGTATCGGCAAATGATACTTGATGATGGGATTGTTGATCCCCGAAAATTAGAAGTTGAAGGCTGTGAATTGTTATTTGGATTTGGTGACCTTTGTGGTTGCCGATACTGATTCAAAGGTTTTGGTTTGTGCTCATTATTAGGATTTCTGTTGAAAATACTTTGTTGAATTCTCTCTTCAGATATCGCGAGGTTTATGGCCTCGTTAAGATTCTTAGGCGACCTGCATCTCACAATGTTCGAGACCCGTGGTTGAAGGCCCATAAGGAAATGGTGGAGGGCAAGATCCTCCATAGCGGCTGTACGACCAGGTAACTCTTTAGCTTTAGTGTTAGACAAGGAAATTTCGGTTAATAATTGTGAGAGGCAAGTTTCCACTCGAAGCGAATACTGGCTAACGTTTTCCTGTGGGTTCTGCCTACTTTCTTGTAAGTCCGTAAGAAGATGTGAATAATGTTTGCGTTCACAAAACTGGGTTTTAAGAAATTCTCTGAGTTGATCCCAGGATGTGAATTCCTTTATAGAGCAAGCAATTTCTGCCTTTCCATGCAACTGGCTAAGAATATATTTAAAAAGAACTGGTCTTTGTGAGTCGGAAGCTAGCTCATATGCGTTATTAGAATTAATTATAAATGAATTGACTGATTCTCGGCTGCCGTCGTAAGGTTTAATAAATTTAAATAGGGTATTTAGGTCTAATTCAGCCATGACTGTTGCTGCGAGAGTGGCTCTAGTGATTCTTGGCGAATGTATTGGTGATTTAGTTAGATCGGTGGAGGCCTCGTCCACTTCGGGGATGTTAATATTTAATTTAGTATCTTCAACCTTGGAGACTTTGGGCATATTACGTCACGCGACACGTCGCAGGTGTAATGATGCTTGACATAAAATATATAAGATCTTGTAAAATAATTAACAAACTAATTGATTATAATAATTTTAACAAATAGTCTGGAGGGACCCTAATAAACAGCTCTAGACAAAACAATGACAAAAGACTTACGATAAGGCGGCTAATACGGCGAATGCCTCGAGCATTGATGCGATAAGACGTGATTCCCGAAATGCTGACTCTTCAGTCCTTCACGACGATTGTGTTGCAAGTTGCACGATGAACGACACTGCACGATCACAGGTTCACGATTTTGTGGATAGAGACTTTTTGATTTATTGGATTGTATATGATTTAAGATTACTGGAGATTTTGATTACACAATGAATAACACTTTTCACAATCACAGGTTCACGGTTTTATGAATAGCGATTTTTGATTTATTGGGTTTAAGATCACTGGGGATTTTTTGATTACACGATGAATAACACTTTTCACGATCACAGATTCACACTTTTATGAGTAATGATTTTTATTGGTTTATGAATAATTTAAGGTCACTGGGGATTTCCGTATCCCACCGCTGCCACCAAAAATGTTATGGGTCTCTTTTGAGTTCGCTTTTTAAAAAAAAAACATTTATTTAACACAAAGAAATATAATATATTATAAGGAATATGAAGACTTGATTATACAATAATAATTTTAGAGACCCTTGGGCAGAACCGTAACTTATGAGAAGCGAGCACGAACTGGCTGCCCGCGCGCAGCTAGGGCTTATATTACTGATCCAATAATGCTGGTTGAGATGGAATAGCAATTAAGTCAGCATTAATACCTACATAACTGGGGTATAACAGCACGAAGCAAAAATTAAGAAAGCAATCAAAACCTCTATATCAATGATCAAGAAGTGAAAAAGGCTAGGCAAAAAGGGGTAGCTACTGTTACCAAAAATCAAGATGAAAGATTATCAAGAAAATGCTAAATAAATTCAGGTTATTAAATAAGGTAGCATGAGCTAACAGATTTTTATTACGAAAAATTATCAAAAAAGCTAGAACATTTTTATCAAGAAATATCCAATTTAAGGAAGGGGGTTAAAATATCAGAAAAAAAAAACAAGTTAAAATATCAGAAAATTTATATGTTTAACCCTATACTAAGATCAAGATAATTAGAGATAATAAGAGAAGGGGTTTCTGAAACACGCAAATATTAGTTTAGACATGAAGCACCCCTTTATATTACCGAAAAATAGTATAATAGGTTATCAGATCTAATCATTGATGATTGTCACGAGCTCTCATGTCACGGAGGAGCAAGGCTTACGTCAACATTAATGCGACAAAAATATTGGCTAATTTGTTCTCTGCACCCTCGAGAACCTCGGAATCGATATCCATATTGTTGAAATCATAAATTTGCACGGCGGCCATCTCGGACTTAAAAAATGATCCCAAATTCGTTCTCTGCACCCTCAAGAAGCTCGGATTCGATATCCATATTGTTGAAATCATAACTTGCGCGGCGGCCATCTTGGATTTCGAAAATGATTCCAAATTCGTTCTCTGCACCCTCCAGAACCTCGGATACGATATCCATAATGTTGAAATCATAATTTTGCGCGGCGGCCATCTTGGATTTAAAAAAAAACCTGCACGTTACAAGGCTAGTAGGGAAGATGTTCTACAACTAGCGGCCGCGTGCTAAGCCTACACGATACAAGGCTATAGTAGGGAAGCCCGAGATTAAGAAATACTCTTCCTCAATCGGTGTCAATCGCACTCTCCCTTGAACAAAAACCTCCTCCTCTTCTTGAACAAAAAAGTTTCAAATATTCGTGACGCTCTATTGCGTTTCATTCGTAAAAATTTTACCCTCATGCGCCTAAAGAAGTTTCATTTCAAAAACACATCTATCAGTGCGTAATCATCTATTATCAGATCATGGGAGAACTGCCATCAGCAAGAGTGAATATAGCACGACCCTTTTTCCACACAGGAGTTGATTATGAAATAGTCTTAACCTATGTTAGGAAATACAATAATAAATTACATATATGTTAGTAACAAACTTATTCTATATTAGTTGATATCATTATTAAACATACAAACTAAAGCAGACATCCAGTGCGCTTTGAATGCGCTGTCCTGTCTGTCGGCTATGACCTTCAAAATAATATTGGGACTTCTCTCCAACCTTTTTTTGACGGAGGCGATTCTTTTCCGTATGATTGCGGAAAAACCATCGACACGGTTCTCCACAAACATACCGGACGCGCTACAATACCGAGGCAGTCCCAACATTATCCTGATGATGTTAGGAGAGCATTAATAGATTTTTGGGTATAGTCAACCCACAGACAAAATGTGTAAAATGTAAAAGCTCTGACAGAATGACTTGAATAGCGTGATCTTTACATCTTTTGTGCAACGTGCAAATCTGCGAGCCAACATATTCCCTATAACCGCCAACGCCCTCCGCTCCCTATCAATGTCACAATTATCCTTCATGTCTGCTGTAACCACATGACCCAGGTATGTGAACTTGTGCACCCTCACCAGCTCTGCACCGTACAACCTCACAGGAGGTACATAGCTCGGAGAAATTCCGCCTGCCGTTAAGACCATGAGCATGCTTTTTTTTACATTATATTTAAGTCCATGCTTTTCTGCATAGTCTTCACACACACGCAGCAAATCTCCCAACGCGCAGGCCGATGGGCTCAGCAGCACCATGTTATCCGCGTAACTGATGTTATTAATCACTTGATTATCAATCGAACATCCCGCATGCATGCTGCTGAGCCCCTCGATCAGCTCGTTCCCGTAGAGGCTGAAAAGCTTCGGTGAGCTCCGCCCACCTTGCCTGACTCCGCATTCCAGCCTATACGTGTCCGAGTATACCCCCGCCCACCTTATCTGGTTATCCTGATTTGTATACCAGTGCCTGAATATTTCTATGAGTTCCTGAGGCAAGCCAGTGCGTCTAAGCTTGTCCCAGAGTATCGGGTATGAAACCAGATCAAAGGCCTTTGACAGATCCAAGAAGCAGGCGTACACTGGTGTTTTCCTGCTTGTATAGTACTTGACGGTCTCCTTCAATGTTAACACTGCACTCTCGGTAGACAGTCCCGCTCTAAACCCAAACTGTGCATCATGTAGATCTAGGTATTGATCCAATTGTCTATCCAGGAGGCCGTCAAGTACCTTGGCTGTTATGGTAGCTAATGAAATCGGCCTATAGTTTTTGACATCTGTAACGTCTCCCGTTCTGTCCTTCACAACTGGCACCACCACATTCCTCATCAATTCATCTGGTAAGTATGAATGGACCATGCATATGTTATACAGCAGACATAAAACTCTAGGCAAGTGCTCACCTGCATACTGAAGATGCTCAACGCTCAACCCATCATGTCCTGGCGATTTTCCACGAGTCATATACTTAACGATATTTTCGACCTCTTCAGTTTTAAAAAAGGCCAAGGTGTGATTAGGTGCAGCATTGAGCCCCTCCACTGTATGCTCACTTACATAATCGTTCGTCACAGGCAGCGATTGTACCCTAAAATGATTCATAAACAAATTGGCTATGTCCTTGGTGTCACTAACGCCATTGACACACACCGGCAGGCTGTGCTTAGGTGTTAAGCTTTTGGTGCACTTCCAAAATTCTTAAGACTTTTTAATTTTATGATTTTTAACAATTATATCCATTTTAATTTAATCTTGGTGTTTAATACACCATTTCAATTTAGATTTAAATATTTTCCTGCTTTTGACCATAAAAATCATAATATTGACCCACGATGGGCTTGCCAAAATAGACCCATAGTTGAAAACAACGCTTAGCCTCCCTGTGCGCCTCGCCAACGTGTCGATTCCAACCTGCCACTATTTTATTTTTATTTTTACATTTTCTTTCCATATGAGTAGCAATCGCAGCCTGTGACAATGTATTTACTATTCTTAGGTACATATGGTCAATAAGTAGCCTATGATCAACACACTGACAAATCTTATTAGCACATTCTATCATTTCACGAGGTAAATCTATATCACGTAACTCATCATTACAAATTTGAGTGTACTTCTCTACTTGAGTTAAGTCCCTACACCCCCATATAACCTTATTCATATCTTTTTCTCCACGCGATGTCAGCCTTGAGTATCGATTAGCACCAAAATTACAATTAATAACAAGTGGAAAATGGTCAGGAGTACACACCATATTCCACATAAATGTCCAGAATAGTTTTACTAGCCGCACCTGTAACTAAACAATGGTCTAACCACCGCCTACAGTTGTAATGAGCTTCACTTATGAACGTAAATATTTCTGAGTTAATACCTAGCAGCTCAACATCCGTACATATCAATCTTTGCTCAGCACAAAACGATAAAAGTTCTTTACCGAAACTCCCAGTCGGGTGGGCATTAAAGTCTCCAAGTACAAAACCATGTTTCGCGCCTTCATTCTCAATAATAGCACTTAACTCACCCAAACACTCAGTAAATATAACTAAGTTATCCAAACAATCCGTAGGCATGTACACACTGCACAATACATTGTCGCAACCATTCTTTGATATTTTTATCGCAGCTATACGATCATTATTGGATTCAATAATACACACGTTATCGAACACTGATTTACGCCACAGAACCCCAAATCAAATCAAATCATCTTTATTTGCAAGATAAGGTAATAATATGTTGTTGGCTTATAATTAACAAGTGCTCTTATCCTAACCCACAAGGCATGCAAACTCATAGAGGAATACATAGTTCACGTTTTAATTTCTGTAACAATTATAATATATTGTACTATACTAAAAAAAGATATACATCCCAAGCAAACTTAGATTAACATCAATCATACAATATTTATTATTTCATAGACTTATTAAGTTTAATTTATAATATAATGTCATTAGCTATATAATGATATTGAGTTCAGTCGAAGTTAATTTTTATTATTTACTATTTTATCGTCAAGAAAATCTTTTAATGAGTAGTATGCTTTTTTTATTAAGTAAGATTTGAGATACTTTTTAAAGTAGAATATATTTTCGCGCTTAATATTGTCAGGTAATTTATTGCAAATTGTTGGTCCCATGCAAAAGATGCTGTTTCGATACAACTCTGTTCTGGACTTCAAAGGTCGTAATTTGTTGTCGTTTCGTTTCGAAATTAGCGTTTCATATTTATTGATATTATTCTTCACTATAACTGCTACTTCATAAATATATATTGATGGCATGCTAAGAATATTTAATTTAATAAAGTGAGGTTTACATGATTCGGTTGCTTTTAGTGAGCAGACAGATCTGATACATTTCTTTTGAGCTTTGAATACTTCATAAATCCCTGGAGTATTACCCCAGAATAGTATCCCATATCTCAGAGTGCTGTCTACATGCGCATGATATGCTGCTTACACCGCAGTCATATCAACTACTTTCTTCAGCATATGTAGAGCAAATGAGAACCTATTTAGTTTTTTAATGACATAATCAATGTGTGTTCTCCATGACAGATTGTGGTCAAGACAAATGCCCAAGAATTTTGTGGACTTCTCTTCATTAATCGCATTACCGTCATAATTTATATTTAATCCATAAGATTGTGTGTTTTTGTAAGCAAATTTCGTCATGCATGTTTTATTTAGATTGATTTTTAGATTATTATAATTTAACCACTCTATTAGTTCGTTAAGCGAATTGTTTATGTAATTTTCATATGTTAATGGATTGTTGTCAATAAATATGGCAGTACTATCGTCTTTGGTATCGTCTCTGCAAATAGGCCATTGGATCCTTAATAGTTTGAGGAAGGTCATTTATATAAATAAGAAAAAGCAGTGGTCCTAGAATACTGCCTTGGGGCACGCCAAATGTTGTTTTCCGGGGGTCTGAAAAATATTTCATTCTGGTTTTAGTTATAAGATTTATTTTAGTTATTTCTGTTGATTGTTGTCTACCAGATAACTATGATTTAATTAAATTAAGAGCATTGTTTCTTATGCCATACCTTTCTAATTTATTGGTCAGTATTAAATGGTCGACATAGTCAAAAGCTCTGGTCATGTATATTGCTGTCACTCGTTTTTTATTTTCTAAACTAGTCATTACCGTTTCCAAAAAGTTATAAATTGCTTCATGCCCAACGCCACCATGCGGCCGGCCGCGTAGTACACACGATGTGATATCTACAGCTGATTTTCCATGATACTCGAAGTCGTTATGTATCCTGACCCAAGAAAGAGATATCGAAGGGCATCAACCAAGTCTCCTGCAGTGCTATAATATCGACTTCATGGCAGAGTTGTCTTATTTCATGGACAGAAGTCTTGACATTTTTACAATTATAACTAATAATCTTATTTACGTAATTCGTACTAGCCATTTAACTTTGTAAAGGAACCGATTTCGCAGCTGTACTGCGTCTAAAATATATAAAATTACGGAAAGAAATCCCCACCGGCCATAATGAATCATTTAGGTACATATTCCGTTTTGCATTTAGACACCCATAATTTATATGAATTATAGCCTTTATCCATCTTCATATCTATTTTTTGTAATTGAACTAATTCCTGCGTATTTGTGTATATGTAGTCTATAATATCTTTTTCAGTGGTACCTTTATGCACATTCGATATAAACAGTGGTACCTTAGTCTCAGCTGCCCTAAACTTGAAATGCTGCTCACTAGGGGCCTTTCCAGTCTTACCTTCAAAGCGGTTCCTATACCTTCGTCGTCTCACTTCCGTCCACTCCTCCGATGGCTCCCTCTGTTTCCAGTCTCCCCCCTTGGGAACCACGTCAGCCATAGTAGCCTCGTGACACACGGGACTTCGTTTCGGGACTGGCCAAAAAGGCTGACGGTCAGTTGGCGCATCCTCACGCATCTATTGTGATGAAATCGTGGCACTGCCGTTATCCCGTTGTGGACGAGTAGTATTCTTAGTATTCACCATGTATAGCAGCCCTTCTGGCCCACTATCCCAACATGTGGAGACGTTCGCGTTCGATGCTCCTCTTCTTATATTTACATTCTTAAAGCAACTAGCCAGTGGCAGCAGAGGTGACTGGTCACTCGATGATCTCTGACATCTGGGTGACGCCATACCGACGTTTTGCTCCTCAAGCATTTGTTTTGTAACGTAGTTAGATTTGATAAACCTAATCTCCTCCTGCAGAATGATCAGATCCTTTAACACCCGGGTCACATCAATGTGGTCAAATGTAACGGGTGGTAGTTTATGCAGCTCCCGGGCCTCGAAAATAGGAAAACTTTCCGCATCCGTCTCCTTAAACAAACAAATAATGTCTTCCAATTTCCTTTGTGCCTTTCCATCCTTCTTTCGCGAGATATTTCGTTTTTTTGTCGTTACTGAGTCATACAACAACACCTTTGCCTTTGATATTTCTTCCTGCGTAAATGCCGTTATGCACAATCGAATCAAACATTCATTATCCAATAACCGTAGTTTTCCTTGTATGTAACATAAAATCTCATTTATTATGACCCGACAGCCACAAGTAATTAAATTTGAAGCCATATTTCAATCCGTTAACTATTCTCACTCACGCTTACTCCCTGCCGCTTCACGCTTATTATGCCGGACATGTATTTATAAAATCCAACAAGGGAATCTCTTCACTTGTTGGAAGTCAAGACATCAAAACGGATATGTAGCAGTATTCGTGTGTATGGTAACATTGAAAGAGATGCAAGATACTTTGTTGGTTAGATTAACAAATATTTACCACGGACAGTTAAGTCTACATCTTCTCACGCCTGAGCAGCTTAAAAGTGAGTTAAATAACATTACTGGAAAGATTTCCAAGGGCTTATCGGGTACCCTTTGATAGTATTGATTTACCCAATTTAGAAATTATCTCTCATTTGAAACAAAAATACCTCTAGTTCGCCGAGATACATACGAAATACATAAAATAATTTTCGTACCACAGGTATGTAAAAGCGGCCACGTGCGAGTCGCACTCGCCCATGAGGGGTTCCGTAGCAGCAAGTAACATAATATAAATGTTCTTGTAGTTCGTTGTAACGATTTATGACGTATTAAAAAACTACTTGCTTGATCTCGTTCAAACCAATTTTCGGTGGAAGTTTGCATGTTAATGTAAGTACATCATATTTTTTTTTAGTTTTATCATACTCTTATTTTAGAAGTTACAGGGGGGAGGGGGGATACATTTTACCACTTCGGAAGTGTCTCTCGCACATTGTAAAAAATGATACTAGAAGCCACAATATCATTTTTGAACACCTATCTACACGTGTGGGTTTTGATGAAAAAAAAATTGAGTTTCAGTTCTAAGTATGGAGAACCCTCAAATTTTATTGTTTTTTTTTGTGTGAATATCTTAATGCGGTTCAAAGAATACATCTACTTACCTAGTTTCAACAGTATAGTTCTTATAGTTTCAGAAAAAATTGACAGACGGACACACAGATATGACGAATCCATAAGGGTTCCGTTTTTTGCCATTTGGAACGCATACGGAACTAAAATAGCATAACATAATAATTCATATCAGACCCGTTCAAGTTACCTAGCTATCAATTTAAAGAAAGACGCTTTAATGCCGATGACAGAAGGCGTGATCTAAAATCGTGTCTGCAGAAAGATTCTGACTCTATTTTATGCTCAAAAATGTCACCAATTTATCAAAAGGACAATGAAATGAATGAAATAAATCTAGTCACTAGCAAGTGTAACACATATCAAGAAACTTGCAAGATGAAGTGGTACGATTTAAACCAAATTATTACCAATTTTTATTTTTGTTGATCAGATGTCACCGCTGCAGTTATCAAATGCCGGACATTATTGAAGAAGTCAAGAATGTATTACCAAGTTCAAGGATTTTACGGTATTCACTTACAAGCAAGTGTGAGTTATTTGAAAATCATGGCAAACCTCAGGTAACTAAACTTTCTCCAATCAATCATCTCATAAACATATCGATACCCATACCACAGACAAACCATCAAATGGTTTTGTGGGACCATTATTTTGTTTAGTTATTGTAATATCAAAGCTGTAATAAATAAATAAAATATACCGCACACTGGTATCTCTAATAACTCTAAAGATTATATTCTCAGCTCACATGGAAAACAGCTGATTCAGATTCAAGGAAGGTTAGACGAGATGTAAAAGAATGTGCCGTCGTACTACAGCGTCAACAGTTAAATTCATCATCATTATACGGTAACGTACATCATCGTCGGCTTCATCACAACAGCAGCAGCTCTGTCGGTGGTACAGAGACTACGGCAGAGATCTCCGGCAGCAGCTCTGTCGGTGGTACAGAGACTACGGCAGAGATCTCCGGCAGCAGCTCTGTCGGTGGTACAGAGACTACGGCAGAGATCTCCGGCAGCAGCTCTGTCGGTGGTACAGAGACTACGGCAGAGATCTCCGGCAGCAGCTCTGTCGGTGGTACAGAGACTACGGCAGAGATCTCCGGCAGCAGCTCTGTCGGTGGTACAGAGACTACGGCAGAGATCTCCGGCAGCAGCGATGGAGGCGTGGCCGCTCGCTTCTCCAGGTGTTAGTGACAATGTTCAGTGATGTGCGTTTCGAAAGTTACCCTAATATCACCTCTTGGTTTTTTTCTTCTTTTACTTTATTTCTTTTACTGGTACCTACAAAACTCTTCAAATGCAATTCCAAATCGCTTTTTTTTATTTATTTATACTATTAATCATTTACAGAAATAATACTAAATTAACAGTCCCGCAAAACTGTTTGGACAGTTTGTCTGCAGGATCAAGTCTCTTGTAATACATTAATGCTTATTAGAACATTGAATTTATACAAGTAATTAACAAATATTGATAAAAATATAATAAAAAATCTAATTTTAAGGCAGTGTTCACAATAAATATTGCTTAAGTTTTAAATTTTCTATTACTGGTTTCTACTCGGATGGATCATGATTGTGCATTAATTCATTAAACCAGCTAAGAGTAAAACAATGGAACAGATGTTATCACAAGTTTTATTTACATGACATTAAACAAATACTATGAACCATTTTCTAGTATTCATCGTTATATCTTTTAACTTCCAACATTCCTTCATCATTCATAATCAGTGTTTTAAGTCTTTTATCACTTAATCTTCTATTTTGTTTTAAATACCTTAATCCACACTGTATCACATCACAAAGTGGCATCTTAAGGTAATTTTTAATTTTACTACAAACACCCGCACTAATCTTGTATAAAAAATGACTAGTCATTCCATCAGGGAAATGATGAAGTAACTCCTTCCAGCGTATATCAGGCCATACTTTGTATGGGTATGCGTTTAATCTGTAACCAAATTTTTATATCATAAAAATGCAACAGGGTAAACACGTCATATTGTTATCAAATTGTATTTAAGCCTTACCACTACGAATTCCAAATTTGAATGCAAATCAACAAGATTATGATAAAATTTGTGATATAATTTCATTTAATAAAAGCTAAGGTCATTTATACGTCTAGACAGACTGAAAACATTGAAAAAAAGAAGTGACAGCGTGAGGTTGAAGGCTAACCTCTATTTTGAGCTATGCATGAACACTAACACAAAGTGACATACGAATCGCGAGCGTAAGACTTAGCTTGTCACTCCAACGTGAACGTCACGCCAACTCTCACTTCCGTACATTAACGTGGCACTCCATTATGGACAGTCATTCGCGGCTCGTTTGGCACAGTCTGGCCGTTCATAAAGGCATGCTCTAAGATTGGAGACGTCAATTGCTGGATGATATTATCTACGTCGAAGTACCTTAGTCGCCTTTTACGACGCCTGGCTATTATATTCCGCCGGATACCCCACAGCAAAGTAAATTTATCAATATGGTCATTTTAGTAAAATAACATAATACAATAAACAGTCCTAAAACTGAAAAAAAAACAAAAAAAAAATGTAATATTAAAGAAAATAACCGCCTCGAACACTAGATTAACACGCAAATAGAGCAGCCTCTATAATATAATAGATCCCATAAATTACGCGCTAGGCGTGTGGCCGCACGAGTGGTATGACATTTGCGAAATGCCGCAAAGCTTTGATTTCCCTTTCTGAGGTTATCAGTGAGTGTGATAAAAGACGCAAACTAGATTTTTTTAGTCAGATAATTAGTATACTTACAATTTTAAAACTTTTCTTCTTAACTTTTTTATTTTGATATCTTGTTTAAGAAATAACTGCACATGAAGTTTGTAATACCAGAAGCTTTGTAAGGATGGTACTTTAAGGTCTGTATCATCACTTACTTTTTTCCAAACTTCTATTGGAAAAGTTTTGTCCTTCAAGTGTTCTATGCTATATCCGGAATGTTTCATCAATGATCTCAATACTTTTGATGCAAGGCTTAGAGTCCACTTTGTTGCTTTCTGTTTTTCTTGATATGCTAAAATCACAATACTATGTAGCATTTATAATATGTATTGTAAGGGAAAAGAAATTAAACTATCAATTTACACTTTATAATATATCTTATATCTTTAAACGAGCAATTCTTGTATATATATATAATGTGAATCTCGGAAACGGCTCCAACGATTTTCATAAAATTAAGTATGCAGGGGATTTCGGGGGTGATAAATCGATCTAGCTAGGTTTCAATTTAAAAAAAATGGTTTTATCCGTGTTTGAATGAGAAACAGGTACAATAACATTAGAATACAAAGGTAAATTTCGCCACTATATACAAGACTATTATAGCTCAGATGGGACATTGGGTGATCCGGAAAGCAGAACACCCCGGTTCGAATCCAGATGTCCTATTAGTTTTTTTTTTGTTCAAGTTTTGTACATTCTTAAAAATCCGAGCAAGGCTCGGTCGTCCGGATATTAATATTTAAGTGTGTAATTTCACATTCCAGTGAACTTAAAAGAACAACAAATACGCCTTTAAAGTTTAACATCAACAGTAAGTACCCTTAAAATTTACTTATTTCAGAGAAACCTTCTGAAAATTGTGTTTTAAAATATTACGCTCAAATATCACAAGAATTCAATTGGCTTCATATAGAAGTTTAACTTTTCACAGCTTCAACAGACCGGCTTGTCGTACGAAGGTGGAATTCGGCGGCAGGAATCAGGCGAAACAGCTCTTTGGAACACTCCTTGTGATAAATGCGGTTGAAGACACACAATGAAGCGACATCTCTACGCAACCACAAGTGATCCAGCAGTTCACAGAGTACCGGGTACTGGTAATTCGAGCTGCTCTGTGTTGCACGCGGTCAAGTGGACCAAGCTGATACTGGGGTGCGCCATACCAGAGATGACAGCAATACTCCATATATGGCCGGACCTGCACTTTGTAAAGCGCTAGAATGTGGGACGCGACCCTCAAAATCTACACGGAGCCATAGAATAGAAAGGTACCTACCCTCAAAATGGACATGGGCTCCGGTCCTCGACACTAACCTATGCGAAACATAGCGGCATAAGGCCGCTACTTCACGGCGGTATTCTGTGCGAGTGTGGTAATTAAGCCGGACTAGTTTTGCCCGATAGTGCTGACGTCATAAGACAGCAGCGTGACTCTCCCACTTCGAAAAAGCCTTTAGTCGCCTCTTACGACACCTTTGGGCCTGGGACTCTCATATTCTTTTTACGGCCCAGGGAAGCACAGGCCATAGAGATATTGCCGCTCTTTCAGAGTTGTACAAGAAATTGTGTCTATTATTGCTAAACGCGTCAAAATAAAAATATTGCAATTGAATTCTTTGTATTATTTTTACTATAGTGCACTCGTTATAATATTATGATAGATTTCTATCAAAAATATATTAATTTTACAATATAATGTTCCCGTTCTATGGTAAACTAAAAAGCCAAATAAATACTTATATATTTTGTCTCGAAAATCCGTTAAGGATTTGTTTAATTGTTATTTGTTACTGAACCATTGTAATAAAAGTGTGTAAGTATAAATAAAACGAGACTGTTGGAACTTTCTGGAATTAATATGTCTGTTTAATTAATAACATATATGCTCACAAATTGTGTGCATAAGTCTTACATTATTAGATATATATATAGATCTATCAATAATACATAATGGGATAGAAGTTTTAGTTTGTGTTATTGCCAATATTTCTAAAACTGCAATGATTTTAATATTTATGTACCTAATTTCTGAACAGTAGTACCAAATGGAATCTTTAATAAAACAAAAAATATTTAACAATAGTATTTACTCAATGGGTCACCAAGGGGCTGCTGAAAATCAGTGCTGTGTTGGTATTACCAACATAGCATGACACTGAGTCAGCTCCTTTTAATAAAATAACTGCTACACAGTACTTTTAAATTAAGATAATCCCCATAATATTATACATATACTTGTTTTTTTTTGTCATTTGTATAATTTTTATGTTATTAGTTCTTAATTTTTTTTTTACCTCTGTAAGTTCTTTTTTACTTTTATAATTCTGTGTGGTATGTGTTTGTTATTAATAAAGTTTTCATTCGTTCATATAGTACTAGAAGAGAAATATTTATAGTACCATCTTATATATAAAATTCTTGTGTCACAATGATTTTTACCAAATTTTATATGCATATTTAGTAGGTCTGAGAATCGGCTACTATCTATTTTTTATCCGCCTAAATGTTATGGGTGGATAATGGTCCACCCCTTATTTATTTTTCTATTTTTTCGGACGTAATTTTTGTTTTTATTTTTTTATGATACAGCATTAAAAAATACATACAACCCTAAATTGTCAACCCTCTACGATCAAGCCCTATTTTCGTATCGTTATTTTTATATTATTGTGTTCCATCCACAAATCCGCTATAGGGTTGCAAGATGGCAATGGATCAATACTTACAATAATTCTAGTATGATAAATTTGGTAGGTCTGAGAATCAGTTAACAATTACAATCGGTTAAGCAATACATTTGCTGGGTCAGCTAGCATTATCATAAAATTCATATTGCTCACCTCCATTCTTGGATATCTTTTTCTGGATGCCTCTCTTTTCTCTACTTAATACCATACTTGAATAGAGAACTGCATTTGGTGGATCATGGTATAGGCATGTTTCAATTACTTTTTCTTCTAGCTTAGAATAATAGCTGTTCTTGTGTAAGTTTCCGTAATTTGAAACAAAATAATGATATACTTGGTAGATATTTCTTTCTAAACCTTGAGCGAGAAATTCCATAACATATCTTCTCACATACTCTTCGGGTACATTCGATCGCTTCTTCCTGTTTCGCCATCTTGCAAGGCAAATTGGTGTGTTTGGTATCTCAAAAAGCTTTAAGAGGGAATTTAAAAATTTAACAAAAGATAAGAAATTTTTGTAACTATTAAATAGTATGAAGAAGCTACTAACATATAGGTTGTAAAGTTGGTGCGGGTTGGGGGATATAATCATCTTAATCTTCATTAATTTGTATTATTTTTATTTTAGTGGTTCAAGTTTATTATTGAGCCCCAACCAAAAACCAACCAAAAAGTAACATAACATAACAAAGGTATTAAAATAAGTAAATATTTCGTGTTACAATAGGATGGTAAGATACTAGCTAGATTTAAAACTCGGGAAGGAGAGAGACATTTGTTTTGAATTATGTAATACATTTATTTTGAAATATTTCTAGAAACATGTTGTAAAATCATATATATTGCCCAAAATAAGACTGGTCAGTGAAGTGGTGATCACACACCAGCAGTTGACCCATGTTTGTTTGTTTTCCTCTTCCATAAAAATAAATAAATAAAAAACAGCTACCGAACTAAAACAATACTCAAGAATCTGAACTAGAAGTAAAAAAATCTATCTGCCTAAAAATGAACATCAAAAACTAAAATCATGACTAACAGCTATAGAAAACCAATCAAAATAGAAATTTAATAGAATACATACAATAACAAGTGTACTAAGGAAAAGAGATTGATGGAAACAGTGATGACAATTAAGCTGACAGAAGAATCAATATATATCTTGGACAAAAAATTGGGCCCAGAAAGAGAAAGAAAAATTAGAGCTTGAAAATGTAAAAAAAATTATACTGGATAACTGCATACCCCAAGCCTAACATTTATTTTTTACTAGCTGACCCGGCAAACGTTGTTTTGCCATATAAAGTATAATTCATGCGATAGTTTTATAAGTAATAAAATATTGCCTATATTATAGCCTGTACATCATTTTGTTCTATTGTCAATAGTTTCTGCAGCGCACGCAAAAATAGGTTTTCGATTTTACACCTTGTGTTACAAAATAGCAATTTTACCACGGATCCCTAATTTTGAAAAAAAAAACATAAATGGACTACCCAACACTGAAAGAATCATTAAAATCGGACCAGTAGTACCAGAGATTAGCGTGTTCAAACAAACAAACTTAAACTAAAACAATATTTAGGAAAAGTTATAAATAAAACATTTTCTTGCCAACATGCTATGGAGAAAAGCATCTTGAAGCTCAGAATGGAAAAAAAGACAAGAAACATGGACATTCAAAGGAAAAAATGTTGATTGATGGTATAAAGGTATAAAGCACCAACGGAAAAGGTGCCAGACATTGGCAAAGTGGCCTGGATAAACAACAAGAGATAGAATCTGCTTAGAAGAAATTCTCAAGGCCAATATCAAAAAGAAATATAGGAAGACAAAAGAGAAGATCAACAAAAACCTTTGTGGGGATAGATTAGGAAAAATGGAAAGAGATACTAAGGCATTTGCCCTACAGGTACAACATAATTCAATTATAATTAATATAGTGAGATTTTATAAATGTGGAGAATATGAAGCTAAAAAATAAAAATAGTTTATTGAAAATACCTCAATAAATTTATTCCAATTTTGTTCAACTGTATCACATTCTTCTTTGGAAAATTTTCCAGTGCGAAAGTTTTCCTTATTTTCTAATGGAGGTAATTTTTTTGTGAGATGTCCAGTTCTTTGATACCATGGCTGCTCCCATGTTACTATCATATCTTCTTTGTGTTCTAAAAGCATCTAAAGTTTTATATTAGAAATATATTAGAAAGGATTATATTAGAATTCTCCTGTGATTCTGCTGGTGTTGCAAGAGAATGTGTGTGGCGGTGATCACATAACACCAGGTGACCTGTACACTTGTTTGTCCTCCTTTTCCATAAAAAAAAAGAATTATAATTATTGTAAACAAGCTAATAGATTCGAAAGGCACTGTCCTGTCCAAATAAATATATTATCTTAATTATAAATATGACAAGGCTAAATATAAGTTAAGCTACAAAAGTGTTTGCTCCTAAATTTTATAAGTAATCCAACATTAAAATGCATTTGTTTCCATTAAATCAAACTACCATGATTATATGAATTTCACATATTGTTTTGAAATTATTAAAAATAATAATTAAATTAAATTTACTTTAGGAAAATTGCAGAACTGACATGCGCTTATATCACAATAATCAATTTTATACAAAATTACTATTTATATTTTCAGCCGACGTTAGGGTTCTTTTAATTTTCTGTATTGTTAAACCCATTATTGTAGTGTTGAGGCAAACGAAACATTCATAACGGCCCATTCGACGGATTACAATAGATTATTTATACATTATGTTTGAAAATATTTATTCACTAATTCCCTAATTTTTGAATGTATCGATCTGGTTTCAAAAATATCTGCGAATTGCGGAATATTAACACAAACATCTCTATATTACTCAATTACCTGCATATAATCATCATCCTCTATTTGCATTTCACCTATTATATATAAAATCTCAGTAAACGCCACAGGATCGGACGGATCTAAATCTTGAAACTTTTCTAAACAAAACTCCATTTTATATTGGTTAATGATATTTTTTTGGAGTGGACTGTGCGAGGTGCTGGCTTTATAGTTCGCTCATCGCTGCCTTTTATGTTTTAAGAAATTTAAATGAGTATAAGGTTTTATTTTACAGTTTTACAACTTCTAATTTCTAACCCCAAAAATAAGCATGGCAATCAAAGAGGATGTAAATACTACGCAATAGAAAAATAGAAATAGTAGTCATTACAATATGGCCGATGGCGACGAAGTATAATCCGGCAATTTTGAAAGCGAACAGTAACTTAATCGTCCAAGTGGCATTGGTGGCACACCGCGCGTTACGATAGCTGTCAATCTATCAATGACTGCACGTTTCATACAATCGAGTGAATCGGAGAGTTTCGCGTTGCTTATGACAAAATATCACATACTTAACAGATGATTGGGAATGTAAATGAATTAAACAAAATCCAAAAACACTTAATGATAATTACATGTTTGGACCATAACATAACAAAAGACATGTAATATTACAAAAGTAATTTCATATATAAATCACTATTGCCTAAATATTATGTGAATACTACAGTCAGAACTCGATTAAAGATCAAGCAATATATAGTCTGCTTTTTATTTCTATTTACACGTATTTATTTTCTTTTTTAAATGTTTTAAAAACATTGTATTTTTTATTGAAATCGTCGATAAAGATGTGAGAGAAATTTTACAGCACACCGTCACGATTTTCGGTTACGTGCCATCTTGTTGTCCAATATGGCCGCCGCGCAAAATTATGATTTCAACAAAATGAATTTCGAATCCGAGTTTCTAGAGGGTGCAGAGTGAGAAAATTATTAGTGTGATTGATGTTTATTGTACATAATGACAATATAATATAATGACAAAATATTAGAAAAACTTAAAGTTAGAGTGCCGCCGGCAGCGATGGCATGCCCAAGCTACCAGTGGCAGGGCTGCAGATAAAGCTTTCACTGTGTGTCTCTGAGCCAACCGCTTAGCGAGAACGGCTTGAATCTTGATATATAGATCGAGACTATTTCCTGGACTTTGAGACCGTTCGCCGTAAGGACTCTCCGGACTATGATCGTCGAGTCAACGTCTCATATGTCAATTATCTTGTTAGCCAAGTTATTGTAAATGTCGTTTGGTGGTACACATCATTTATGGCTGACTTGTGCCTTCTGATGTTGATGGAAGTATCTTAAAATAAAATTCGAAGTAACTGCTGGAACTTAAAAATGCAGCAACTTAAAAAATGTAAATAAATAATGCCACCAAAAACACAACTTATAAAACAAGAAAAGTCTTGCAACCGCACCGTCGCGTCGTATGATCGTACCAAATCCGACCATTTGTTAAAGCTATAATACATGTGCCACCGCACCGTGGCGGCTTAATCTTTAGTGGTGGTGCTTATCAAAGGCAACGGTCGATCTTCAGGCGGCGTAGAGTGAAACATATTCTATCGATAATTAGCTTCCTTTAAAGGGAGTTGTAATCGATAAACAAAATGCTGTTTAAGTTTCATTTGAAATTGTTCTGTAATGATTATTGTAAAACCACTACTTATTTATTACTTGTTTCATAATATGATACCTACGTTATTTGAAAGCAACCTATCAAAAATCGGCCAAGTGTGAGTCGGACTCGCACATGAAGGGTTCCGTAGCAGCACGTAACATAATATAAAAGATCTTGTAGTTCGTTGTAACTATGATCGATGTCTTAATAATAGTGTATTTTTATTGTATATTAAGTTTATTAAAAAAAAATACTAATTAGATCTCGTTCAAACCACACGTTCATGTAAAAAATACCAAACGTTCGTTTTCGGTAGAAGTTTGCATTGTAATGAGCATCATATTTTTTTAGTTTTATCAATCTCTTATTTTAGAAGTTACAGGGGGTGGGGGAACACTTTTTACCACTTTGGAAGTGTCTCTCAGGCAAACCATTCAGCATAGAAAAAAATGATATAAAGAAACATTAATATCATTCTTAAAGACCTATCCGCACACTTATGGGTTTGATGAAATTTTTTTTTTGAGTTTCACTTCTAAGTATCTCAAAATTTATTGTTTCTTTGCCATTTTTGTTTAAAAATCTTTAATGCGGTTTACAAAATACTGGATGTATTACCAAGTTTAAACAGTATAATTCTTATAGTTTCGGAAACAAGTGGCTGTGACATACGGACGGACAGAAAGACAGACAGACATGATGAATCCATAAGGGTTCTGTTTTATGCCATTTGGCTACGGAACACTAAAAACCGTACCAACTTACCTGTTCACTGCTTAGAAATCACTCAGAAAACAGAAACAAAAATAAACTCTTTTTTACAAAGCCAGTTCAATAATTTATTAATTGTTGAAAAAATAAAAACACACATCACAATCTTGAGAGTTGAACAAGACATACCAAGATTTACGTTCGATACGTCACTCAGACGTTTGCCTCAGTTGGTAAGAGGCAAGAGCACTCGGACGGCGCGGTTTCGAGTTCGGCATCATCCATTAAAATTTTTAAATAAAAAAACATTGTTTATCTATTATAGGTAGGTCCGTAGAAAGCAAAAATTTTGAATCTTTAGCAAGATCGAAGAACTCACTAAGGGTATGTTCCGATATTCGAGCACTGTACAGTGCTATCACTGTAGAAAAATTCGTTCCGTTATGGACTGCCATTATACTGCCGCAGTACCCTAGGGAAATATATGACTTCATAAATCGCCGCCGTATTCTACTGTGAGCACAGACGTTTTCGAGGTAAGGTACTCGCAGTACTTTGATCACCTGATCAGTCAAAACCACTCGAGTGCCTAACTAACCTATAAACAATACCTACAGTTTAATCACAAAGTTATAAATTTCTGTAATTAGTTTGGATTAATAAATAAAAAAATTTAAGAATTGCAAAAATTAACCTTATTAGACTTTATTAAAAATGTTCAATACGACCTGAAAGTTACGAAGGATTTTTTTTTACAATTAATATTAATTAAAATAATAATAATAATTTTTATTTGACAGTACTCCAACAATATTTTTTATAATGAACTAGAAAACTATAATACACTCATTTGAATGCTGCGTCAAAAAATGCGGCTGACAGTATACGGGATTGCGTTCCGTTTTAAATAGTAACCAGTATAACTAACTATAAAGGAACGGCTTCACAGTATACTAAAATGGCGTCACACTGTACAGTGGTTGCAGTACATATCGGAACATACCCAAAGTAGGTACCTTTGTACAAGAACTGTAAGGTGAGAGCAGTGACAGTGACAATTGACAGTTCTGAAATAAGAAATTTAGAAAACATTGATAGCATCGCAATTCGTAGTTTGCTAAAATTTTCTGCGTGTTTATTTTTATCTAAAAGTTTTTTCCCATTATTGATGTTGTTAAAAATTCTTCGAGTACTTTATACATAATCCATTTATGCTTTTATTATGTTCTTGAATTACCTACAAAGGCGTAACCTGTTTACGGTAAGTTATATACACATTCCAGTTTCAATTGCAAGCTTTCAAGAATATTTATCTGGTACAATATTATATTATTCTTATATTATGTTCGTTAGTTAGAGCAATACCTGTAGGTACCATGGAAATGAACTATCCAGCATCATATTGTTGTCGTACTGAGCGTTGATCATTAATCTACACTAGCGAAATAGTGTTTTCATATAATTACATACTTTGTGACAATATCCCAAGAAGTTGAAAACACACGTGCCATTCTATAGCTTCGATAAATAAATAGAAGATCAATATTACAATGTTGTGTTCAGTTTTTAATTTTTAATTTTTCTATGTTAATAAATACAGACATAATTCATTCTCAAGTCAGTTTCCTAATATGCAGTTATTGGGGTTGAGCAGGTTATCAACTGTAAAGAAGATCCTGCAGATGAAGCCACAACCTGAGAGTTGAACAAATCATACAAGATCAACAATATGTCACTTGAATGGTTGGCTCGTGGTCACACAGAATGTGAGAGGTCTCGGGTTCGAGTCCCGCATTATTCATTAAATTTTGTTTTCAGTTTTATTTGTGCTATTCATATTATCTTATTTTAGGTGATGCCAAAATGATTAGTTAGTAGCTATGGTTCCTTTGAGTGCCGTCGCCTCTATTACAAGTGTTAATGTTTCAAGTGAACAAAAATCTGTAATACAAAACAATCAAATGTTTTCAGTTGAAGATTTGATTGTTAAACCGACTAGGCTCAAGGTAAATATTTGATGTCAGGAGTCTTTCTTTTATATTAACACAATATTTTCCAAAGATTAAAAAAACATGAATTCATAATGTGTTTCTTATACAAAACATGTTTTAAGCATATAAACATTACCAATGGTAGGCTGCTATGCACAGGATGCTTATATTTCTTAATTGCTCTAAATTTTTTTGTTCAATCAATCCCAAGTGGAGCTGCATTGTAATGGGTGGGGCTTATCACTTAAGTTCATATGAACAGTTCGCTAGCTTCTTCTCATGATAATTCAAGATTTTATTCTCATCTATGGTGCTGGTATGGGATAAACATTCCAATAAAGACCATCAATTTAAATGCCCATATTTTTTTTGTATATGGTACTCACTAAAAGAAAGTGTTTTGCAAATTTTTAGGTTGCGGACACTTACAGTTCATGAGATAATTTTTTTTTTTTACTTTTCATACAAATAACTTTGACAGTTGTGATTGATATAAGAAATATTAATTTATGATCATACAAAATAATAATAATCAAAGCCCGATCCCTGTATAATTAAAGTTGGGAGTATAAAATCTTTTGCCAGAAAGTAAAGAACGTTAATACATAAGAGCCCGGCCGTGCCACAACCACTATTTATTGTAATACTTCAGATAACAGAATCTAGATGAGATTAAAGATTATAGGTATACCAAGCTAAAACTTATCTGGAAACCAAATCCTTATCCAGAAACTAAAGGTAGCTTAGGTTAAGGTAGAACATAAACACATATGAGCCCAGCCGCAGGCACGGCAACACCCAGTATTTATTGTTATACTTTAGATAACAGAATCTAGATGAGATTAAAGATTATGGGTTTCATCAAACATATGGAAACAAGAATATGATTTAATTAATATAATAAAGGAATACGAGATAATGGTAAGGAAAAAAAATATCATTCTATTAACTAAATAGGGCTATTTTAACCTTTTAAGGTTATATATTTAATATTCAATCATGTCAAAAATAAAAAAAATAAAACCCCCCTGTGCCATGGTTATGGAGATATTCATGGTTAAAGTTAAAAACTTTAACCATGAATATCTCTTTGGTTAAAGTTAAAAACTTTAACCATGAATATCTCTTTGGTTAAAGTTAAAAACTTTAACCATGAATATCTCCATAACCATGGCACAGGGGGGTTTTATTTTTTTTATTTTTGACATGATTGAATATTAAATATATACCTTTAAGTCCTGAATATGAAACTTACATTGTTCAAATTAAAATTAAGTATAATATTGCATGTTCTAGTGTGATGAACCAAACTGTACAAAAGAGTTCTTAAGTGAAAGGAAGTTACTGCAGCATAAAAACACACACAAGAAGGAAAGTCGAGTAACAAGGCCATCTAAATTGGAGTGTCCAGTGAAGTCTGATAATGGTGGGTCAATGAAAGTGCCTTGCGGAAGAATATTTACAGAGAGAGCAGAGTTGATTAAACATCTAAATGAAGATCATACTGCTGAAGATGGAGCCTATAAGTATGTATATCTCACATATAGTTATCATTCTTGCGGGACCAACTAAGTGCTGCCTGGGATGGCATCCATGTGGATGCTATATGCAGCAAAACTACCTATGTCTGCATTTTTGTGAAAATATGTAGTCTATATGTTGCCCCTACTTCTAGTTAAAATTCATGCAAACTTTGAATTAAATCTACTGACACATTTTTGAATAAATCACTTTATGTACTTTTTTGAATTTGGTATTGTTTGTAGACAACATAGCAAATTTTGTAACATATTTTATTATAATACATATATGAAGAGGAAAGAACCTCTGTATTGTTTTCAAAAGGTGTGACATCATTACTGTTGACATCACAATTGCTATCTTGCTGATGATCACTCATTGGTTCTTCTAAAGAAAACTACAAGAGTAGGTATTTTATTACTTTCGTTTATTCAACGGGCAGCGTTACGACATCCCAGAGAGGTCCGTATCGTACGACAGCCCAAGCACGACTGACCTCATGTCGGAGATCTGAGGGTACTGCACTTTTATTACTTTCGTTTATTCAATGGGCAGCGTTACGACGTCCCAGACAGGTCCGAGCGACAGCGTTACGACGTCCGTACCGTACGACGGCCCGAGCACGACTGACCCGACCGTGCGGCTGTATTTATAGGACCCGGCGCACGTGCTATTCCACGTGTTTTTGCGCCGATATATATATGTAGATACTTAAAATAAAACCAATAGATGATGTAAAACCAATAGATTATGTATTGGTTTTATTTTAAGTATCTAAAGTTATGAAAAAGCTATGAGATGGACATAGTTTTTGTTATGGAAAAGGGGGATAAACTAGCGAACAGGTCATCTTGTTTTAAGTGATCACCACCACCCACATTCTCTTGCAACACCAGAAGAGCATTGCCGGAAAGTTTACATGCTTTTTTTAAGGTACCCATGTTGTGTCTTCCAGGAAACACCTCACAAGGAATCTCATTCCACAGTTGTTGTATGTAGAAAAAGATCCCTTGAAAAACATACTGTGGTCGAACTTCACACATCCAGATGGTAGGGATGATGTCTTAATTTGTGGCGTGTATTGAGAAGGTGGAGTTCCGTGGTAGGAATCAGCTGAAACTCTTCGCTCTTCAGAACACTTCCTGTGATAAATTCTGTAGAAGACACAAACTAAAGGGACATCTCTGTGCACACAACAGAAACACATTTAAACATATTACACGAACTGAAACTAAAACATTTTCATTAATTACATCATCTGTGAGTAATGGGTTCTTTGAACCAAATTAGCTTTTGAGTCATTGTTTTATAAGTTTCAAAAAAACATAACAGATGATACTTTGTAATACTTACAATTAACATCAAATTACTTGCATCTAAGTTGGTAATGATTTTTATTATCCAGGTGCAAGGAGTGTGAACGGAGTTTTTTCTGGGCAGTGGGTCTGCGTGCCCATCAGAGATGCCACGAGACAGATAGGTCAGTGACATTGGTGTGTCCATGGCCGGGCTGTGGCCGAGCATTTCGTCAGCCATGCCGCCTGCGAGAACATTCACGGGCTCACACTGGAGACAAGCCCTATCCATGTACATATCCAGTAAGTTATTTAGTTAATACATTTGTGCTATATTGTTTATCTCTCTCTCTAATAGTTCTTAAATTATTATGAAAGCTGTCACATAGTTTATTTATAAATTGAATTTGGCCAATGTCTTTTTGGGTAAAAACAAAAATTTTATAGCCAATAAAAAACAAATAAAAACATTAAGAAGTATTCATATGTACGAATGAAATGACCCATTTTCGCCCTACAGAACATGTCCATACCCAAAGCACTGCTGAGAAAGTAAAAAATTACTTTTATAGTACAAACTGTGACTTCTACAGTTCTACAGTTCTATTTTTTCACATTAATGTCATTACCACTGTTTCGAAAACAAATGCGATGGTAGTTTCATATTATGTATATCGGTACTACATGTAATAATTGCATACTTTTTTATACACTTTTTAAAGGAAAATACGCGATTGGTGCTTGGAACTGAGATTAATATATAATAACATAATTGCAATATATTAACCTATTTTAAATTATATTAAATATACACTATTATATTATTTATTCATACTGGTAGTATGAGATAAATTTTATTGTCATTATTATGATACAAAAGTACTTAACAATACAATGTTTAATGACTCAATCCGGTTTCGATGACGGGGACTCCACAAGTAAAAATTGCTTAACCCTTGAAACGCGCCTTGAAAGATGTTTTTACTTAGATTTACAAAATTTCAATAAAATGCCACAGAACCAGGCCTGTCTCACTTCCTGTGTGGGTATCTAAATTAAGTACGCGATGCGGCCACGTCAGTCTGTCTATCCAGTAGGGACTCACGTAAGTCTTACCTAAAGCCGCTGAAACAATCTAATTTAAAGTGATTACGAAATTACCATTCATGATAATAACTACCTCTTTATTACCCACACTTAGTAGGTTCAATGGATATGTTTCGTTTTTCGTATTAAAACCAAGAGCCGATTGCAAAAAAGTTGTTTGTATTTTTTAATATAATACTCAAGAGGACGTGTGAAAATGAATCCAATCATTACTATCTGCAACTACTGCAGCTTTTGACAATAAAAGAATATTATACAAATGATTTAAGTTTTCTTTAGTGTTAATTCCGCCAATATTTGTTTTTAAAACAATTCGACACGTGTTTCGCCTCTACACGAGGCATCCTCAGGACGTGTTGTCTCGCCAAAATCTGGCACGAGACATGTCTCGAAACAAATATTGGCGGAATTAACACTAAAGATAACTTAAATCATTTGTATAATTATGGATTTCCGCAAAGTAACGCCTAATTCAATAAATTTTCAAAAGAATATTATTTTAAAATTACGATTACATATGTTGATGTGTACCTACCTTTATTCTAGTATTGATATAATAGGTAGGTACAGATTTAGATAAAAAAGACAACCCTAACGTCGTCAGAAGAGATAAGAGTCACGCGATAGAAAGGAAGGCAACTTCTAGGTGAATAAATATGTAGGTTAATAGTACTGTGCGATCTGAATTCCACATTATTGTATGGCCGCAAGAGACCCTATTTCATTGATTGATTTTATCTACACCTATGCTTTAAATCCTCTATTAAAAATTCTAAAACAGTTAGCTTATTGCCAACATTAAATAACTCAATGTCCTAATAACCATTCCATCATCCAAACGAGTGTTGTAATGAAATTCAGTACAACATTATATCATCCGTTTTCTTTGACACTCCTTTGGGTGATATTATGATTACTAGGACTTGGTGCTAGAAGTAAGCTAACAGTTTCAGAATCTTTTATAGAGGATTCATATTATGGATGTAGATAAAGTCATGTATGCAGCTGTTGATAGGTAATTAGGTATTAAAACACTCATGTGATACTATTATATATAAACCCACATTCGTGTTTCAATACTCATTATTACACATGTCAGCTTGATGTGTTTACAAGCGCTACCAACGTCATGAACTGTCATAAGACATTAGACATTTTTGACATTATTTGACATTTTAAGTTCATAATATATGATTGAGTAGATTAGACATCCCAATTAATTATTATAACATTTATTTATCGACTTACTTTGTAAGTACTGTTTTATATAATTATGTGCATTATGTTTAATAGCATATTGATGTGTGGTTGTAATTAACTTGATTCGTGTAAGTTAGTTGGCACTACAGTAGTGCCAACTAACATTTGGTAGCATAATCACTGTGACGGTCGTGCCCTATATAAGCCAGAGCGCTCAGTTCGAGAGAACATTACTTATCGTGAATTGTAAGGGGTAACGCTGCCCAAATTGTATCGAGTCATTTATTATAATAATAATTTTTAGTGGGAACTGTAAAATACAGATATTTCTATTTAAAGTGCGTTTAAATTACCAACCCCTTGTACACACAACAGTTGCACAAATAAGTATCGCGGAGTGAGCGTTCTGTACTTGTATTATTACGTATTCCTTGACAGAACTGCGGCTGGTCGTTCCGTACTGCGAGCAAGCTATTGCGTCACTCACGGCGGCACACAGGCGAGCGCCGACACCCGTGCAAGGCCTGCGGGCGGGCCTTCCTCCGCCGCGAGCACATGAAGGAGCACTTCGCGAGATACCACGCCGGAGACCGCCCCGCCACCACCTGTCCCGTGCAAGGTCAATTATAAAGCCGCATCAAGACGAGACGAGCAGGACGTTCAGCTGAATACAATGCAGTGCCACTCAGGATTCTTGAAAAATCCAAAAATTCTGAGCGGCACTACAATTGCGCTCGTCACTTTGAGACATTAGATATTAAGTCTCATTTGCCCATTAATTTCATTAGCTACGGCGCCCTTGAGACCGAAACACAGTAATGTTTACACATTACTGCTTCACCGGCTTCCTGTGCAAAAGAGCCTCCCTCCCACTAGTAAAAATGGTTTCGTGTTTGTTAAACATGTTTTATAAACAGATTAGGGGCGTGGCTTAACAATTTTGGTAAATAATCTTAGTATGTTTACCGCGAGAAATAGATAACATTACCTGCGTTCGCCTGCGGGGAGAGAAATTATCGCATAATTTGTTCGCGTTCACTAAATGAACACATACCTATCAATACATCCAATTCTCCATTGTCTATTAGCAAAAGCGCAAATATGTGCAAAATTGATGGTATCTTTATACGAGGTACCATACTTATTTCGAAATCAATATTTCTCGTACAACAAGTCTTTCAAAGAGATCTTGTCGATTTCTATTTTCCTAATCAAAAAATCCATGACTTTGATGTAGTACTAGGTTTGACCACTAAAAGCCATATTGATATCATTTTCGTATATTATGTGCAAAATATTTTCACTCAACACATCTGTGTTTTTTTTTATTCCAACTTTTGTTACAGATTGCAATCATACAGTTACAAATGCAAGTTCTCTATATGCTCACATGAAAAAGGTGCACGCAAATGAGGACAGAAAGCTATTGAAGGCAGCTCTATCTAAACACAAAGAAATAAGGAAAAAGTTAAGGGACAACTTAATGGTATGATATTAATGCTAACATTATTCAGTTACTCAGAATACAGAACAAACCAGAACGAATTTTCAATACAATCAATAAATTCAGCCGAAAGACGTCCACTGCTGGACAGAGGCCTCTCCCAAAGATCTCCATGACGATCGGTCCTCCACTGCACTCATCCAACCTATCCCAGCAATGTTGAGCAGATCATCGGTCCATCCTGTGAAGGCCTACCAATTGGGTCTTTTATATAAATATTGCATATCACTTCTAATATCCATCCGATTACCTAGTTGAACTGTTATTCAGAAGACTATCTAAAATGAGTTGAATAGTTTTGCTTTTGTTGCTGTATCGGGAGGTGTGGAGTTATTTTGTTCTGAAATTGGAATTATTTGAGTTATGTACTTTCAAGGTTGATTCATTGTGGGAGAATCCGACTGCAGAAATAGTTGCAGATGAAGAAGTACCAGCCAATCCAACAGAAATGCCAGAGGAAACGGAGTTATCAGACGCCAAGTTGTGCCTACCCTCAGATCTGAGTGATTCAGGGAGGGGTCGCATAGAAGTAAAAGAAGAGCTGTTAAATGTTGTGAGATTGGATGATGGCCATTCGGCGAGGACACATTGCACTTGGCCACTACAGAAGGTTAGCAAGGATTGTGCTGAGAGTTATGAACTCGAGGATTATGTTTTGAAGGTTTGATTTTTTTAATTTTCTTTTTTTATAGGGCTTTCTTTTGATGTTGAAGGAAAAATTATATTTCTCTTGATCAAGATAATTTCATTTCGTTTATTTATTATTAATTATAATTACATACAATGTTCTTCATGCCTAATATAAATTTAAAGTCTCAGTCTCAAAAACAGAATGAAAGGGGCCTTTAATGTATTAAATTCCTCTGGATGGCTCACTAGGAAACCCTGTGCAGAGCCAACCAGTGATTACTGTCTGCTATGTAATTTACTTTAATGTTAATAATGAATGAAATATAACTAAAACAGACAACTAAAACAATATTTATCTGACTTTAAAAAAACTTTTTATCGATCTTTTTGTAAACAACTTTATAAAATTAAATAGTAATAGATAAAGCAAATAGTTCATAGCTTAAGGCGAAGAGTAAGCAGAAACGCACGCAAACATGGTGTTTTTAGACAAGTTTTGTGGTGAAAGTATAGCTTTTCGAGCTATGAACACTACTTAATCCTATAACACATATCCTTAAGTCTTATTTGTAGGTTGCTAATGCTTGCTGTTGGTTATAGTTAACACTGCCGAGCCTTTATAACGAGGATTGTAAGCATATAAACTGTTTTTCACGCAAGAATTTTGAAAATATTGGCTTTGTTACATAGACGGCGGGCCGGCAGCCGTGAAATCATATCGCTCAAGGTCGCTGGCATTTAGTGTCGCCTTAATTGTAAAAGCCACTCTCATACTGTAGATCTTACTTTGTAAGGAGAGAGGTCCGCAATTTTTATTCTATAATATATTACGAATAATGAGAATAAGTTAATTATAACTTGTTTAATAATTATATTGATAATAATTAATAAATTTCAGATTGAGGAATTTGAAGGGTCAGACAGCAATACATATATGGTGCGTAGTGATCTGTTTCTGCATGGAAATGTGTCGCACAATGATGACAGCAGGTTCGTATTTCTCGGCTTCTCATGTTTACCTTTACATTTCTACGTTTGATTATTGGGAGTGAAACAATATTGTGATGATTACCAACAAACACAAGATAGGTGGTCATCAAGAAAAAAATTTGAAAATAAAAATATCGAATTCGAACATGCATAAGGGGCTGTTCATAAAATACGTCACACTAAATCAGCTTTTTTTGACCCCCTCCCCCCCTATAGTCACGCTGTGTCACACTTTAAATTCTAAACGATAGTACACAAATTCTGAAAATTAAAAATATTTCGGCAATAAAGAGTATAAAGTAATTAACTGAAGAGTATTAAATAGAGACGATGAAAAAAGCGTCTGTATTAGTTCACTGCTAAATGGCGAATGAAGGAATAAAATAATAATAAATACATGAGAAACAGTATTTTCACTTGTTACTGAATCGAGAGCGCAGGATACGTGGAAACCTTACTCTCTCAAAGTATTGGAAAAACAAAGAAACCAGTTGTGACGGATCGCGACGCCGCTAGAGTGGCGCCACAGAGCTCGCGCTCATGTCAAAAAATAATAAACGGCGAACGTCACGTTGCCGTATACCCCCCGTCCCCCCTTGTCACATCTTGTCACACTCAGCCAGGGTGGTAGTTTCTGACTTTCAAAATGTCATATCACATCCTATTTTGGATAAAAATATTTGATTTTGAATTGGGCATCCTTCATATTCAACCTAACTAGCCCCTAGTGATATCTATCTATTTCCAAGGTTCAACCTTTGATTATTTTGAAAAAAAAAAAATCTATCAGATTCGAATATGATGAAGCCGAAGTCCAGTTAAGCGTGCAGAGCGAATTTTTTTTTACGAAAGCATGCTCGCGACTCGTGAATATATCAGAAGTTGATTGTAGCGACGCCATTGGTTGTAGGGAGATGTGTGAAGCGGAAGAGGGCGAGGAGACGGGAGCTCGCGGGCTACTGCTGGCTGACTTGCCGCTCGACGCACCCTCTGTTGACTTGGACCAGGTAAACTGTTTTACACAATATGCTTCCTGGGGCATGAAGAGAAAAGGAAAGTACTTCACTATAAGCCACCGCCTGCAACTTTATAAAGCGCAAATTCGGCCTCACATGGAGTACTGTTCTCACCTCTGGGGCGGATGCTCCCCAGTACCAGCTTCTTCCATTTGACCGCATACAACGAAGAGCGGCTCGAATCATCGACCATCAAGTCATCTTCGATCGGCTTGATTCTTTGGCATTGCGTAGAGTAGATTGCGTATCACGGGGAGTGCTCAGGTGAGCTGTTCAGGTTGATTAAAGCGGCCGAATTCCACCACCGGACATTACGTGCAAAGTAGCATCCGCATCACGTAGACGTCTGGCATTCCACAACCGCGCGTTTTGTTAGAAATTTCTTGCCTCGCACAGCCACTTTGTGGAATCAATTACCGGCTGCGGTCTTCCCGAACAGATACGACTTAGGGACCTTCAAGAAAAAAGCATACTCCCACCTTTAAGGCCGGCAACGCATTTCTTGACACCTGTTGTTGCGGATGTCCATGGGCGGTTGCCTCACCTCTCCCCTTCCCGTGAGCCCCTTCCCGTTTGCCCCCTCTCATATAAAAAAACAAATGAGTTTTTCAAGAATCCAACTACCATCAGCTGTCCTGCTCGTCTCGTCCCTTATCGTCATATAAATAAAAAACAATTCTTGTAAATATTTTCTGCGCCTACTTAATCCTTCGTACTTAAAGAATAAACGCGCTTTCAGTCTCGTCTGAGTATTTTTTTTTAATTCAGTTGTGAATTTTTGGGTAACTAACGGAAATCCTATTATTATACTCCTGTGCGGCCGTTCGTCTGTCTTATGTGCGGGGTCTCATCCCATAAACAACAATTTGAACAGCTGAAATTTTAACAGAGTTTGTATTAGGTACCAGGTATAACAATAAAAACCAACATATTGATATACTCTTTCTTTGGGAGGTTTGCATCTGAAATCAGGAAATGTTTCTGATTTGTTTCCTGATTGCTGTTGCAACCCTTACCTATAACTTTACTGTTATATGCGAGCCGAGTTGTACCCGATTGAGAAATTTATCTACGAATCATGAATCTACATATTTGTGAAAACTTAATTGGCTTATTAGAACAATCTCAATTAAGGTTAAAACTATGTCGGAAAAACCAGTGGGAGGCTCCTTTGCACCGGATGCCGGCTAGATTATTGGTACAACAACGGCGGCTATTTCTGCCGTGAAGCAGTAATGTGTAATTATTGGGCAAATGAGACTTGACAACTTATGTCTTAAGGTCACGAGCGCCGTTGTCGTGACGAATTTTGGGTTTTTCAATAATCCTGAGTGCTACTACACTGTAATGGGCAGGGCGTATCAATTACCATTAGCTGAACGTCCTGTTTGTCTCGTCCCTTATTTTCATTAAAAAAAAGAAAAATGTATAGTTTTCCAACCAAAAAAATAACCAACATGGCGAATTCCAAAATGGCCGCCATACAAATAACTTTTTAAAGTATTTCAAATTTACAGAGTGTTATTTTTTTTATAGGAGGAGCTGTACACCGATCCAGTTGACGAAACAGCGTTCAGAGTATTTCTACTCAGCGGTGAAGATCTCCCATTATAAAACTGTCCTTCATAACGAAGTTTTATACTTGAGCGGCAATATAGTAAATAGTTTTAGTAATACTCATCGTTGATGTCTTGAAAAATGTTTATTTGCGTCATTTTTAGGTTTTGTCTGTGTTATTATAAAATTATTACAATTTCTCGCTTTTCTTGTTAACGTTAAAAATGTGTTTATAAGAGTCTTGGCTTTGACTTTTGTGAAAAGTGCGTGCAATACTGATTATTGTCGAAGTAAAAATGTTTTATAAACCAAATTAGAAATGTTGAAAATCGGTTTTGTATTATTTTTTTGTTATTTTTTTCAATTACACATTTTTCTGTTTTCACCACAAAAAAATCAACCTTGTAAAGCTTAAAAACACATTTTTAACAAACAGTGGTAAACGACCTACCAGAAAATAAAGCAGACCTATTGAAAAACGCGTTTGAAGTAAGCAATCACGCGATCCTTGCAAAATTATCATTACTGTAAATGCAGTTTGATCATTAAGTCACTATATCATAAGGTAGTAAAGGATAGATGGTATCAAAGTGGTTTTTAAATATTTGTTATTCAATTTTACTTATTAAGTTTATTGTACTAAAGTAGGTTTTTAATTGGATCAGAAGTTAGTTATGCTACAATTTCTGTTGGGATTGTTTTGTTACATTACAAACATACGCTTGGTCTCTGTGCAATTTTACTTTCGTGTGTTGGATTAGCACAAAAATTGGCAATATTTTTACAAAATTAAATAAATTTATCTTGTCTTGCTAACAATAATTGTATAGTTTTTATTGGGACGTTATCGAATATTTTGTAATATTATTTGTGGGTGTGGTTCAATGATCCCCAGCGGCGGGAGCAGAATTTGTGGATTGTAAGTTGCGGTATGGGTTTAAGGCAAGAGGATTGATGAAAGGAGCAAGGGCATTAACCTGGAAGATCACATGGGTTAGGGATGCTATGCTCTGCGCAGATGCAGCCTTTGTTTTTGTCCGGGACCTATATATTAGTCGAATCACTACTACTATAATATTATATTATCACTGTGAATGCGGTGATGCGGCAAGTTTATCCACGAGGTCGAGGATGCGGTGCCGTGCGATTGTCACGAGAATAGAATAATTAGTAACTAGTAGGTTCTTCCGGTTCCGTACGAATACTTTCAGTCGGGTGCGAATGAAGTCGAAATATTTAATTGGCGCGAACAATTATTGGGAGTTATTTAAAATTTAATGCATGCTTTTATTATAAGACTTGATATTTTTTACTATTGTAAGTTTTTTTGAATAATTAGAAAATTGCGCACAACACGTTTCATAATTTATTGATGTGTAATATTAACATATTAAATTAAACTTACAAAAAGTTGAGCACTGTGACCAAGTATGTCTCGGACACAGAAGGAGAGGCAATTTATAAGAGCCGAGCGAACTTTACGGTGATTGTAAACTTCTGAATTACTTTTTACGACAATCTTCTGAGTATATATAATATTATATCCTTCTTGCACAGGATGCCGTAACATCTTATGTCTCAAGGTGACGAGCGCAGTTATAGTGCTGCTTAAAATTTTTGGGTTTTTTCAATAATTCTGAGCGGCACTGCGTTGTAATGGGCAGGGCGTATCAATTACCATCAGCTAAACGTCCTGATCGTCTCGTCCCTTATTTACATAATTAATTTGTTCTCGTTTTGAAGCGCTGGAACAATCGGTCGACCAAGTCAAGTGAGATGGAGTTTGAACTTTGGCTAATTTGCATTAGACTCTTATACGAGACATTTCGACTGCCCTTCATCTTTGGCCACGCCCGCGAGATATCTATCTTTTTTTTTGATGAATCATTACATAGAGTGACACCTAGCAAGCGTTCTAGTGAAATTATATTAAACTAAAACTTAATTAGCGCCATAGTAATTGGGTACTAAACTCTCCGGATATAAAAAAAATGCCGGTACCTATAGGTTGCGTTATTTTTCGTATTTGTTTTAAATATATGTATTTAGCATGTAAAGTAACTAAGTTACAGAATCTTAATTAAGTATACAGTAATGGAACATTTCTTTAAACTGGCAATTTCGTTCGTAACTACTTGCGGTGGTATCGGTGATCGGTCGTGTCTGAACTGTTTATTACCTCTTTTTACCAATTAATTTGCCAGGAGAGTACAGCATTCTGTTGTCACTATCTATCGCAGTAAAAATGACAGAGAAAGATCATGTGTTCAATATTGTTGTTGACGTCTAAAGGTCGGACCGCATTAGAACGGCGCTGTGCAGCGCTGCGCAATTCCGCGATAATGCGGTCCGGCTCTTATCTTCTAAGATACTCCTTGAAAGGAAATGAATGTAGCGGATATTATATTATGAAGCAACAAACATGTATATACTTTTAATATCGTGGAAATTTGTAGAGAAATAAATGATATGGGTGTAATAAAATATTTGTAAATTTTTTTCGAACAAATAAGTAGATATAACTGTAATTATAGGGATGATAAGTAAGTAATGTTGTAATTGTGGAGACTGGCATCAAAGATGGTATCTACCTACTGAATTGTTGAAGTCCCCGACTTCAACAATTCAAATGGGCTTAAAATTCAAAGTATTAAGATTGTTTCGGTTACTTAACATTTAGTATATACTTACGGTTAGACATTAGAATATGAAGCTGATAACTGTATTCTGTTTTTAGAATTGAGTGCAATTACGAAAAAAGTATAGAATATAAGAAGAGATTTGGCACCCTATTATTTACATGTACAGCATCTACTAATTACATTTTGTGCAAGGTGATGCAGGTATCTCTCTATTTAAGTAAGTATAAAAGAAGTAAATAAATCTTAAACCTCATAATAATTTTGATCAGGTTCATGCCACTACACCTCCTTACACAAATCAAATAAGTAAAGTTATTGACAGTTATGTTAATATTGTAGCAATATTATTTAAAATACTTTTTAAATATTTTAAACATAAAGTTGAACAATAACTTTGTTTAAAAGCAATAGTTAGCCATTAAAAACAATACACAGAAACTCCCAAAAGTAGTCTTACTTCGTTTGTATTTATATATGTATTATAATGTATAAATAATGACAATTTTTTGGAACCCATACCCTAAACTTATTGATTTTATTTATAAATTTAGCGTAACTAACATTTGGCGTGCGATCCACCCACTTTACGCTACCATCTTTGCTTGCTTGCTCCACGAAACGTAAAAGTAAGATTGCTCATATGACATAATAACATACTTTAGTTTGGAGTTACTAAGAATTATTGATCTCTAATGCCTTATTAAATGTTAGTGTCTGTTAGTTTAGCTGAGCTAATATTAATGGTGAGAGACGGGAGATTGACACAATAAGTACCTATATCTTGTATGAAACTATACTACTGGTAGCACTGTAAAACGCAGCTGTGCCAAAATTTTCAAACTAAATCTGACTAGAGCTGAGGCTCTGCTGAATTAATTCATTTTTTATTTAGAAACAAAGTGAGTGATTTACAATCATTTTTCAAAGTATAATAATTTCCTCCAGCCCGACAGATATCTCACATCTCCGCTCTGCCGCGCTGCTTGTTCGCTCGGGCCACAAAATCAAAGAAAAATGAGACATGTCTTCTGCTCTCCGCTTGATCCATTTCCACCGAGGCTAAACGGAGAGCAGATGTGGACATAACGAAATATGATTGGTTATCAAAACGCATCTCCTCTCCTCTCCGCTTTGGTGGAAACCGGGCCTGAGCCGACGTGACAACATGATCTGTAAATCTTTGTATGTTTCTGTTCAAGTCTCGGGTTTTGTATCATCTATAGGATCTACTTTACAGTTGATAACCTGGTCAACCCTCATCATCATTAACATATCGGCCGGAAGACGTTCATTGCTGGATAAAGCACCCTGTTTTCAAAGTATTTTTGGATCCAGTTAAGCAAAAAAGAACAACTACATACATTTATAGTTTTCGAGAAAAAATAACGTTAAAATTCGCGTTGTAATTAACTACTGATTTTGCAAAAAACATATTTTTTGTAAATAATTTCTTATGTTAACTTAATTTACTTAACATGTTTTATAGATGTTCCATAATAAGGATGTTGTATATCTGTGGGTTCATAAATACTTTTTGGGTATGTATATGTCTGTTGTCCGTCACTCCATCCGATGCGACACCGACGGTAAGAAGAGTACTCGCTACTCCATTCTGGTTCTTATTATGTAATAATTTTCAACAAATTTCCCTATTAATAAATGTATACATCGCCGCTGAAAGCGCTTCTCTTTTGTTAGTTGAGCGCAAGCGCCGACAGATCCGTCTTCCCGCTCCTCACTTCCGCGCCACGCTTAGCGTGTAATCCATGCGTGTCGTAAATAATTACTTAACTTTCGGTTAAGTTACTAAGTAGTACATTCACTTTTATTTTAAATGTTTTTTCTTCATGTTATATGATCGCGAAATATCACACCATCGAGTATAGTGTTGTTAGTGGCCCAACAGTTATGACGTAGGTATAAGTCCGTAATAATCAAAAATAAATAAAAAGCCTGTAGATTCTTCAATTATTACTTTCCAACGTAATCTAATAAATTATTCTTTATATAGTTTAGTTGCGCAATATATATATATATATATGTATATTTTTTGGTTAAAAAAAGTATTTGTATGACGAGGTTTAGACATAAAATTTACAGTGGTTAGATTTAAATATTTTAATTGGTTTGTTTTTCATTTTCTGAACTAAGTATAAGGAACTCATATTTTTATCGATGTAGTTTTTTAATTATAGTGTACATAGGAAAATATATATTTTTGGAAATTTAAACTATATGATGGCTTATTTTTCGAGACTGTTGTCCATTAGGAAGTTTTGTTAGAAAATATACTGTAAGATTGCTATTTACTATCTATGTTTTTGATTCTCAGCGAAATGCAAAATTTATAAAAAAAAATCGGATACCCGCAAATTTCATGACTAAAGGTCGCTGCATACGTAACGTGTACGGGACTGTGTTTAAACGTTGACGGGACGGAGAAGGAATGTTGTATAATAAACATTTACGGGAATTTATAATGTACACCCACCGTGACAGTAACTCTGAACTAACGTGCTAGTGTTGTAAACAAGGATTGATTTGTATTGATGATGATGGATTTTCTATTTGAAGAATTGTTAAAACTGAAAATAAAATTTTATGAACGTTGCGGGACTCGAAGCCACGACCTCTCGCGTTCCGTGCAAGCGCTCTAACCAACTGAACCAACCATTCGAGTTAAATATCGTATATAAAATTTTGTATGCTTTGGTCAACTCTCAGGTTGTGGCTTCATCTACAGGATCTACTTTACAGTTGATAACCTGCTCAACTTCTATATTTGCATATTAGGAAATTGACCCGAGATGTTGCTCTTGCAAATTTTAACAATTTGTTATGTTTTAAAGTGATAACCCTCACTTCTGGGATAAATTATACAAATGAAATTTTAATGGTCGTGGGTTTGAGTCCCTCATCGTTCATAAAATTTTGTTTTCAGTTTTATTTGTATAATTAATCCCAGAACTGAGGGTTATCACTTTAATAACATAACAAATTGTTGAAGAATTGGCTTTAATTGCTATTGATTTGATGACGAAGAAGCTACGGCCATATAGAGGACTAAGATATTTTCTGTACATCCTTTGCAACGAATACGCAGCGGAGTCACGGACGGGACGGGCCACACGCGGGGCAAGACGTGCTAAATTTCGTCGCTGAAGGTATTTTTGCTCCCCCGTGCGTGTCACGCTTCTGTTCCGTCCATGCATTCGTGAGGTATGCTCTTTCGTTTACATTTTCTATGATACAATATTTACAAAACTTCAAGTCGCATTCCGTCCGGATAAAAACACGTTACGTATGTAGAATGCCTAAGTCTCTGTTTCATGATCCCTGCGCATACTTTTGATCATTAAAATAACCATAAATTGCCCTCTTTTTATCTGATCTCGTCCGACAAAGCATGATTCAAATTATTAAGTCGAACTTGCACACTTTTAAGTTCATACATTATCTTCTCAAATAAATACTAATAAAAAATATACTTACCATATGTATAAATAAATTGTAATGTTAACATCTGGTTTCCTGAAAAGAGTGCACTTTCGACTTGGTTGCTTTGTATGGACATAATATGGAGGGAGTTAGGATTAATAATCATTATTATTAAAATGAACAAATAATCCGTTAAAATGTTTATAAATGAGCTTGAGTCTTAACAAAACAACCATTTGCAATTGGACGTAGTTCCTAAAAAACGTCCCAAGCTACAAACATCACATTTTAATGGATTCGTGTTTAAAGTTCAATAAATATTAGTGTATTCCATACATATGGGTTGGGCTACTAAGTCATGATGTCATTTAAAGAGTGACAATAGGGCTGCCATTTTTTGTCAGTCCGTTAATAAGAATCACGTGACCAGTTTTGTGTTCTTAACTCAATTTCGACATGATTGTGGTTTGGAACGTTTTTCTGGAATTACTTCCAATTTACGTAATAAATCGTGCTGACAGCTTGTTATATTAATTATTGTGTTATTTTATTTATGTTGTTATTTAAGCCTAGAGTACTTGACGCTGTGTGCTATCACTTGTGTTAGCACAGTACGGACTCACTAAGTCAATCTATATTAACCACATATCATATTTAAGTCTTGTTGTAATCCTATTGTATTTTGGTTGCTTTGTATGTAATGCAATAATATTTAAAAATAAATGTTTTCCTGATCAAATTGGGTTTCAATTAAGGCCTCGTAGAGTATCGACCTAAAATATTGTAATTATGTTTTGAAAATGTTGAAAATTATAAGTACCTTTTTACTACTTTAGTGGCACACTTAAAAACTTGGAACGTAATGAAGAAATACACACTGAAGGTCTGAAGTGGAAATACCATTTCTCTTTACTTTGATATTAGACTACCTGTGAATGAACTGGATTCGGATTTTTAGTCGACTGGTGTGAAGCAGGCTCACTATAGGTAAGTAATTAGCCAGGTATAGCCCCCATGCGTTGGAAAAAGGACCTTTCTCGTATCAATGCTTACGTGACGTCTGCAGACAGCTGTCCGTACGCAAAGGATACTTTTGATTGGTGATTTTTGAAGTATCCGCCTGGATCTGACGTCACTAAGATGGCGGCCGCTCACATTCTTAAAGTGCAGAAGTTTTGCTGTTATGGTTGTGAGTAGGTATAAGTCGTGGACACGTGAACCATAAAAATATAGATGCAATGGCTGTTTAGCCTGTTGTCCGTTACATAAGTAGGCACAAAACTCCCAAAAATGGTAGAATAAAAAGCTCTGTTACAGAATAAACTTTAATATCACAATTCACATTACTGTCACCACACCACTCTACAAACCTAACCATTTACATTAATAGCGTCATTATACATATAACACCTAAAATTGTACATTATTTACGATACGGTTGATAATATTAGATCGGCTAGCGTTAAAACCCCTAGTCAGTTAACATTTTATATTGATTTATTAATATTATTATTTTATACTTTTGTTTTAGAATTTTACAGATACCTCGTATAAAGAAGTTACGTCATAATCATCAAAAAATAGGCGTCATCTTATTTTCATACAGATTGTAGATGCATTTTAATTTGTTTATTACGTATCACAAAATTACTTAATTAATTATGATACTAGTGAGCCAAGTTAATCATTATACGCGAGGCTGCGAGTTGCAGCCCGAGCCGCAGGCGAGGGCCCAGCCCTCTTTCGAATAGGAACTACAATAGGTTTACAATTGGTGATATAATTCAATAGGTGCCCACATCGCTCGAGTAAATCGATTTTTAGTCTCTTGGGCTCCCATACCATTATATTATAAATTGACATTATTTTGTCAAATGCTTGTCACTCTGTCAGGCTGTCCAGTACCTACCCGGCAGATAATATGACATTAGCAGCTACATCCATCCTATACTTAATTTTTATTTATTTATTTATTTAACCAATAAAACCCCTATCCTTACAGAGTTACCTACTGCGATAGAGGCTTGACTTAAATTTAAGTATTTAAATTAATATAAACATAAATCTTAGAGCTACTACTAACAATCTATACCTACTATACTAGATTATTACTATACTAATTACTATTACTAGAACATACAATAACTACTCTAATTTTAAACTCGTTCAGTGAGCAATCAAACAAGTCAATCCTATGCGAAAGTTCATTTAAATTTCGTAAAGCGACTGTAAAAGGCGTGTCTCGCCTAAGATTGGTTCTCGCTCGCGGAATTACGAGCAGCTGCTGTCGCCTTCGCCTTGTAGCGCGTCCATCCGGTACCCACAGACCTATTCGCTCCAGTAAGGCTGGATGACTCACCATACCACGCAAAATTTTCCATAAATATATAACCAGGAGTACGTCCCTCCTAGTTTCTAGTTTATTATACCCAACCATGCCAAGAATAAAAAGTGTAGGATATAGAAGTGGATATCCTGGGTATACTTTGTAGAGTTTTAGATATATAAACCTAACAAATCTATTTTGAATTCGTTCCAACATGAGCTTGTATTTGGCTTCACGTGGGGCCCATATGATAGCATTATATTCTAAATGACTTCTCACCAAAGCCTCATATAGAACTCGTATAGCGTTGATATTTGTGAAATTTTTCACTTGTCTCATGACAAATCCAAGGTTTCTGTATGATTTCTTACAAATATCAACGATGTGTTCACGGAAGTTACAATCCGCATTGAAACGAACTCCAAGATCTTTGATTTTGTTGACACGCTGCAAAGGCTGGTTGTCTAGATGGTATGTGTAATGCTGTGGATACCGAGATCGACTAAATGATGTCACGAAGCATTTGTCAATGTTAAAATATAATTTATTATCCCGACTCCATTTTAATATTCTATTAATATCATCTTGTAATTTGATATGATCCAATTCGTCTTTTATCTGCAGCGAAAGCTTAAGGTCATCAGCAAATAATAAACATGTTGATTCACGGACGATTTCTGGCAGATCATTAATCATAATGATCGACCTGATCTAGTATAGTATTCCTCAGAATGGAACCTGCCACAGTCAACATACTGTCGCCGGTCACTTAAGTAGCTGGCGAAAAACGACAACGTGTGTGTTGTACACCCGAGGTTGGACATTTTCTTGAGTAGAATATCGTTATCAACCACATCGAAGGCTTTTTGGAAATCAAGATATGCTACATCCACCTGGCCTCCAGAATCCACCGCTGGGACTATCTGTGTCATTAAATGTAGCAAATTTCCTGCTGTGCCTCTTCCTGGACGGAACCCATGTTGTGCATCGGATAACATAGATGCTACTTGTGTAAATAGAATGTGATGTATAACAGTCTCAAATATTTTTGCTGGAGTGCTCAGAACTGCAACAGGCCTATATTTACTAGGTTCTGTACCACCGGGACCCTTAGGTACTGGGACAACCCTTGTGAGCTTCCACAGATTAGGAAGGGTTGCAGTTGAAATACACATATTGAATATATGAAGCAAGGGCTCCACCAAAACTGAACGACAATCTTTAAAAATATATGGTGGTATACCATCTGGGCCTACGGAGCGCTTTGGTGGTAGACGTTCTAGCGCGCGTCGTACATCTTCAGCTTTGAACTGTCCGAGGTGTACTCGTGTATTGTTTTCTGAAGTTTTACTCAACTCCCTTACGTTCAGCTCGGGGGTATTCACACTATAGACTGATTGAAAAAAACGAGCAAATTCATTTGCCATATCGTGATTTGAGAGAACCTGCCCATTTTTTAGTAATTTATAACGGCTCATGTTACCTCTTTGTGACCTTACGTAGCTCCAAAATGCTTTTGGGTCCTTTGCAAGGTGATTTTGTACCCGGTTCTGATAGAGGTCTCGTGCAATCGCTATATCTTTCTTAACTAGAGCTCTACACTGAGAAAAAGCTAAATAATCACACGGTAATTTACTTTTTTTATATTTCTTATGAAGTATGTATTTACGTTTTACACTTCTTATTAAAGACGCAGTATATCACACTGGATAATATGGCAATCTGTTTCTTTCCTGAAAATATTTTTTACGTGGTACACAAGTGTCTATAACATTTTTAATTTTACTATAAAAATAATCTAAAGCTGTATTAGGATTCTAGACTATACAATCCATTCCAGTCTATTATGCTTATTAAATAATATAAATAGTTAAAGTCACTTTTATGGAAATTCCACTGCATGGGTAGATTTGAGTAATGGTGAGTATCATAGTAAATACGTGGAGGTCTACTTACAGTAAGGCTGACAGCAATTATAAGTGGCGGATGGTAATCGTCCACGGGCTCTAAAGCCTCATCTGCTCGGCATACCTCCAACTCACCTCGCCCACTTAACACGAGATCCAGCTGCCTGTTGTTGCAATTTGGAACATAATTACACTGAACGAGCTCACAAAAAGCCTTAAAATATTCATAATAACTAGTTACATAACTATTACAAGAAAACATATTAAAATCTCCTAATATAACAATATATACTAAACATAGTTATATATTCTTGTTCACTAGTGTTAGGTGCAATATATACAACGCAACAGACGAAAAGAAATCTGTTTTGAAAATAGCACAAATTTAAATGGCGCTTATCTGCTAGATAACACTATTTAGACATTGTGAGGCAAATGATGTGTTTATTCGATAGATAAGTAGCAATTAGCCTATTCGTAACTTTACTTGTACATTGTGAAACAACCCCTAAGTATATCTTAAGTGTTATTGCAAATACAATTACTTACGAGCAATAACATATTTACACATTATTATAATTTTAATTGTGCAAGAAAAGAACTTTTACTAAGTAATACAATATAATTAATAAGTATAAAGTAAAGTGCATATTAATTAAAGTCAACAAAACTTGTAATAAGAGTATACTAAGTAAAATATAATACAAAAATATTCCAAAAAAGCATAATTTTTGTTGAGTAGGTTTTCTATCGGTGTTCTTCTCAAGCAACATAGCAGTTTCCGAAGTTTGTTCCGAAACGAAGAAAACTGATCATTAAAAACGTTTATATTATGATTATATATGAATAGCACTGTACAATATTAAAATATTTTACCAGTGCGGGGCTCCTTTGCACAGGATGCCGGCTAGATTATGGGTACCACAACGGCGCCTATTTCTGCCGTGAAGCAGTAATTTGTTAACATTATTGTGTTTCGGTCTGAAGGGCGCCGTAGCTAGTGAAATTACTGGGCAAAGAAGACTAAACATCTTATGTCTCAAGAAGAGCTCATTTTTTTTTACGGAATAGGAGGACAAACGAGCGTACGGGTCACCTGGTGTTAAGTGATCACCGCCGCCCACATTCTCTTGCAACACCAGAGGAATCACAAGAGAGTTGCCGGCCTTTAAGGAAGGTGTACGCGCTTTTTTTGAAGGTACCCATGTCCAAAGCTCCTTGAAAACCACATTGTGGAGGACCGCCACACATCCAGATGGTGGGGATGATATCCTAATTTGTCGCGTGTCGTGCGAAGGTGGAATTCGGCGGCAGGAATCAGGTTGAACAGCTCTTCGGAACACTCCCCGTGATAAATGCGGTAGAAGACACACAATGAAGCGACGTCTCTACGCAACGCCAAGTGATCCAGCGGTTCACAGAGCACTGGGTCCCCGGCAATTCGAGCTGCTCTGCGTTGCACGCGGTCAAATGGATCGAGCTGATACTGGGGTGCGCCAGACCAGAGATGACAGCAATACTCCATGTGTGGCCGGACCTGGGCTTTGTAGAGCGCTAGAATATGGGCCGGCTTGAAGTATTGCCGTGTTCTATTGATGACGCCCAGCTTCTTCGAAGCCAATTTGGCTTTGCCCTCCAGATGGCCACGGAATTGGCAATCGCACGAGGTTTCGAGACCCAGTATTCCGATACTAGGCGAGGCTTTAAGGGAAGTGTTATCGAAGAGCGGTGATACGACAAATGGGGCTTTTTTACACATTGTAGTGCCGCTTATAATTTTTGGGATTTTCAAGAAACCTGAGCGGCACAGCATCGTAATGGGCAGGGCATGTTGAACCTCCTGCTTGTCTCGTCCCTTATTGTCATAAAAATATATTTTTTAAAAGACCTCAAAATTATTACTGAAAGAGTTTCTTGCGTTATTTCTTCTTTCACAGCGCCATTATTTTCCGGAGAAGTGCTAATGCTTTGACATTAAAATGAATTCCAAATCAGTAAATCAATTTTTAGAAAAAAAAATACATCTTATATATTTTTCATATCAATAATGTTTTGCCCGGCCTTGCTAGACATTATCCTTGACCCAGCAAAATGAAAACGTGTTTGTAATCATAATGCAATGTATATGGGTTAAATTTATGTATGCTCAAACTAAAAGATGTAGGTACCTTACAACTATATTATTATCTACTTATTTTATACCTGTACTAGCTGACCAGTTGCGCTTCCCTGCATCGTTTTGGAATAGACGATCAAAATAGATTAAATATGTAAACATTCCTTGAGCTTCAACGAATCTATTACAAAAGATTTCATTGAGATCGGTCGAATAGTTTAGGAGTTATTAGCGAACATACAAACTTACATTTTCTTTTTTATATATAGATTGAATTGAGATTGGTTTTATTCAATACATTTCCTGATACCCATTTATCACCAGATGTATAAAAAATTTAATGCCTTCTTTTTTTATTATAGAAATGTTAGAAGTGCTAATTGCTTGTGTGATGACTGTACGTATGCTTGCAACACCCTGGATATTCAGGGGCCTGTGCAGCAATGGTACACTAAATAATAGCGCCAATACGAATTAAATAAGAATCTCGCCAATATATTGTATTTATACACATGCAGTTTAGTTTAACGCTGCGACTGAAATGTAATATTTTGATTCTTATGATTGCAGATGTACATAGACCTACTGAAATACTTACACTATATTTACGCATTATTAATTCACGCCTGCTGCTCTGATTAATACTAAATCACTACGGCCTTACAAATAAATTTGGTATTAAGTTATACCAGAGATTAAACAAAGATATGCAAAATGTATACCTAACTGTATACTACTTACAAATAGACATTTTGCTTATTATTGGGTTATTCGGACGTATAACGTTTCCCGCGTTTATTTGCAAGGCTGCTTGACATTCGGAAACATTCAGAATTATTAGCGATATAGTCAATATTTTGCTTATTCGGTTTATTCTCAGGTATAACTTAATAGCAAGTATATTTGTGTGTTGTTCGTCCACCTTTGTCTGTCACATGTGTATGGTACTAGGTCTTTTCTTGTACCTACCTACTAATTTAGATTTGTGTTTAAATTAACTTTACTAGGTAAAAATATCCTACGTATCTTACCTACTTATATGATACATATAGGAAATGAAAGTAGTGACCTATAGATATAAAATAAGTATATAATTGTTACTTACATAGACGAAACTTCAAACTTGGAGGACAAAGTGTTATTTGTGCAACTCAAAAAAATTAACCGAGCTCTCGCACGGCACATTCATAAAATTTTGTTTTCAAATTTTTATTGATGTATTAATCCTAGAAGTGAGGGTTATTTACTTTCAAAACATAACAAATTGTTTTGATTACTGTTTCTGATTTGGATTACTGGTTCGAGAACTTGAAGCACGCGGTGACTCGCGGTGCAAAACAAAAACGCAAAGTCGCAACAATAATCACAGTTTCCTTCGATCTTATATCGCGCGGTTTTGCGTGTTGATTTGAACTTAGCCTAAGCGATTACTATTTACCAACACAATGATTAAAAGTCCTATCATATAAATGCAATTTCTGTTCAAAATTGTATGTAGGCTTTAAGAATATATTATGTCTAATATTAACAATTATATTATTATAATTAATAATAATACTATACGTATAATAATTGGAAAAACATTTCGTGTAACCTAATTAAAGGCCGGCATCGCTCCTGTGATTCCTCTAGTGTTGCAAGAGAATCTTAGCAGCGGTGATCACTTCGCTAACACAGCAATAATTTACATTAAGTACCTTTTTACGAAACACATTATCATATTGGATTAAAACAATAATTTTGAGTAGTAATCACACAAATAGACATATAAACAGAGTTGGTAACTACTACGGTAATACCTAGGTCTTGTTTTCTTGAGGTAGGTGATCGTTAATTTCTTATTTCTATCTACCTTTATTTTTAATAATCTATTAGAAATAATGGAAGATAAAGATAATTACAGATTTAATTATTGGCAAGTTGCATGTCTTACGATTAAAACGACCTAAGTATTAGATACAGCATGCTTAGTTCATGGATAGTTACATGGCTGCAAACCAATTATTGTCTGCACTTTTCGCGAGTGTTGCATTATCATCATAGGCTATTCTTCGATTTCTTAAGATATATTCGAAAACGATCGTAAAGATTCGATAGCCAACTGGTATTGTTATTTCCTCAAAATAATTTCACTTTATGCTATAAAAATTGTTTCAAATTTAAATGATCAATATCGCGCCAAAAAGGAAGCCGCCATGATTGTGACGTGTTAATAACATAAACAATGAAACGCCAAAGGTACAGTGCAAAATAAAATTGACCTTTCATAGTTAGTATTGTTGGTGTGTTGCTAAAAACAAATTGTTTATGTTATAGTGACGTCACATAATGGTGGTCGGCGTTTTCCGTCACGTGATATACAATACAGATGATAAAACTATGATTTTAATTTTGAAAATATAAATATTTCTCATGTTTTTATAACAACTTCATATTGAATTCGAGTTTGTTACGGTAAAAACTCTTAAAATAACATTCTTTCATAATACAATTTTGACAGAGGAAGCTGACCTATTAACTTGAAGACAAAAATCATTACGTAAGTATGTATTTGTTTATAGGTAATTTTTTCTATATATATTATATTATGTTGCAGCGCCGGAAATTTATAATACTCTACAATACATTATAGAAAACATCGGAAATTAATCCAGCGGATTTTTTTTCCCGTTTTTGGTCTTAGATTATTTATACGTCTAGATAGATACTCTTGCTGTTAGACAACATACCAGGAATAATACTTTAGTGTGGGTGACAATTACACTCGCAATTTGTATGACACTTTGTGTTAGTGTGCGTGAATCGCTCAAAATAGTTGTTAGTTCTAAAGTCTATTTTTTTTACTTTTTCACAGCTGTTATAGTCTATATAGACGTATAAATGATCTAACTTTGTGGTTAACACCGTCCTTGTACCGCCGATACCCTTATCCCGATATGGTTTGTGAGTACGCATAGTGTTTTTCCACTTAGAGCCAAATTGTTCTTGTCCTTACACAACGTCAGAAAGCCGATCTGGTGGCGTGAAAGGCAAATCTAAACTTGTTGTTCTTATCAGTGCTACTGATACTTTGTCTCTGAATATAGTTAGTAGCCATAGAGATGTAAACACAGCGAATACACCACCCAAAGAGACAGCGGCTAAAGTCATACATTGATCCGGTTCTTGCCAGTTCAGGACTGAATAAATGTATGGGTTTCCGATTCTGAAAAAAAAAATCTCCATTTAGTGTAGTAAAAAGTTATAGGTTAATAAATATTAATTTATTTGAAAATATAAAATGTTTCATCTCAAATTGAACTCATCGTTGCCTAAAATGTGAACCAAATTTGATTTTCAATTGAGAACAAAAGCATTTTGAATAGGATGGACAATTTAGATGCTGAATTTTGTTCTGAAAAGTTATGCAACGAGATGGAAAGGTTCTTTAATTGCATTATTTAGGTTCCACTAAAGAAACTAACAAAATAATCAGATCTTTACTCAAATGCTAGCTGCATACTTTTGATGTGGTCATTTTGACTATCTCCTTTGAGCAAAGTAAACATTTCCGCGCCACTCGAATGTATTATGAATATCGATTTGATAATCCATTAGTGTCGAATTTAATTTGAAAAGTAGTCAGTTATATACAAAAATATATGCTAAAAGGAAATTTTCCGAATACAAGGCAAAGTTTCTATTAATTTTCCACCATAATTATTATGCATACTTTTCTAGTAAGTAGTATCTCTCGATTGTTTCTTAACATAAGGTGGACTATCCGAAAAAAATGAAAGAAAACGAGAATTTTATATTTAACGCATTATTTACATTGTACTGGAAGCGATTAAAACTAATTGTAAAAGAATTATAATAATATTCTGTAGGTATAAAAGGATGTATACGTTTAATTATAACTAATTATTATTTTTTATGGAAAAAGACAGGAAATAAGGCAGTCGTTAAAATACTTAATTAAAAGTCGCCGTTTTAATAAATGCATATATATTCAGTTTTAATTTAAAATTATATATTTATTCTTTTTAAAATTGAGAACAACTTCAATACGTTGTTCAAACATAATGATAGGTCCCGGTTTGAACCTCGTGAGCTACGAAACAATATGTTATCGAATTCACATGTACGATTATTCGATGCTTTATAAGGTTGGCAACGCTCTTGTGATTCCTCTGGACAGTCCTACAAGATAGTATGAGCTGCGGTGATCACATACCACCAGGTGACCCTCGTTTATGTTCAGGTGTATGCTCGTTTGTCCTTTAAAGTCAGTACATTTATGAAAATTTAATATACGCTCACAAAAATCGTCACCTTTTTTGCTCTTAATAGTGATTTCATTATTATACCACTAGAAATAAGGGACTGATTGTAACTAATTCTAGTAGGCTTCATAAGATACATAAAAGCTTTAAGCGTAAATGAAATTACTTGGCAAATGAGACTTAACATCTTATGTCTCAAGGTGACGAGCGCAGTTGTAGTGCCGCTCACAATTTTTGGGGTTTTTCAAGAATCCTGAGCGGCACTGCATTGTAATGGGCAGGGGCAGGGCGTATCAATTACCATTAGCTGAATATCCTGCTCGTCTCGTCACTTATTTTCATAAAAAATACAATTTTATAATTAGGTCCCAGCCACTGTTCAAGCATTATCTATAAATAAATTTAAATGTTTTATTGAAAAATGGCTCTGTCGTAAATCCTACTACTCCACAGAGGAATATCAAAGTGATCCGACATCCTGGGACTAGATTATGATTATATTATTTGTGGTTTGTATATTATTGAAAATCTTTATATATATACGAGAGTATGACTAATTACGGTTTTTATTTAAATTGTAATCGATATTTAAATTCAAATTCAAATATTTTTATTCAAAATAGGATATAATCACTTATTGAAAGTCAAAAACTAACACCCGTTCCAAAAGGTATGCCTCAGACCTGAGAAGAACGGTCGCAGCAGGCTTCTTTTTTTATATAAAAACATGGTTACAATGGGTATGTTCCGATACGCACTGCGAGCACTGCACAGTGCTATCACTGTAGAAAAATTCGTTCCGTTATGGACTGCCAGTATACTGCCGCAGTTCCTTGGGAAATATATTATGACGTCATAAATCGCCGCCATATTCCACTGTGAACACTGGCGTTTTCGAGGTAAGGTACTCGCAGTACTTTGATCACGTGATCAGTCAAAACCACCCGAGTGCCTGAAGGAACGGCTTCGCAGTATACTAAATTGACGTCACACTGTACAGTGGTCGCAGTGCATATCGGAACATAACCAATGTAAAATCGTACAATAAAATTTATTGTTGCCTGTGGGTGGTCGCTCAATCAGTCAATATTTAGTCATCGTCAAGATACTCAATTCAATTAAACGAATATAAATGTAAGCTGTATAAATTGAACTGTGCCATAAATATTAAGAAAATAACGTAAGTTTAAATACCTTAACAGGTAAATTGTTTCTATTACCTACTAACAAGTAATTAACTAATTTAAATTTCAATTAAGAGAAAACAAATTAAGTAGTTAACTACTCAAAAGGAACACCAAGTCTAGAAACCATAATAATAAAGCATAAATACTTTTATGTGTATGAATTAATGTTATATGTAGATTAAAAGAGGACGATTGGTATCTGGATGATATCATTTTCCGGGTAAGTTTCATATCGATCTTTCATTACATGATTATTATATTATATTCAGAACAGAATATGGCTTCAAGTAATATATAAGTCACAAGAACGCCAAACACACCTAAACAATTGGTATAATATAATCTTACAAAAGATTTTATAATAATAATATTATGATTGGCCTATTAAATCGCTAACGATGAATATTTAGCTAACTACAAGAGACAGCTATTGTGTGGTTTTATGAAACCACCGTAAAAGTGAAACTTTTTTGAAGGGTATAAAAATCGCTTTATCAATCTTAATTTTATACATGGAAAATTGGAACGATAATGGGAAATAATAAAAACAAACAAAATAGCGTGGAGCACTGGCACAAATGAGTAATAGTCTATTCCATTAAATGTGGACAAGTGTGGGCTGTACAAAGACAAAAAGTATTATAATTATTATTAGAAAACATATAGTATATAGGTTTTTGAACAGGTTGCCGGCTAGATTATAGGTACCACAACGGCGCCTATTTCTGCCGTGAAGCAGTAATTGTAATGTAAACATTACTGTGAATATATCTGAAGGGCGCCGTAGCTAGTGAAACTACTGTGCAAATGAGATTCAACATCTTATGCCTCAAGATGACCGGCGTAATTACAATTGCGCACTACAGTGCCGCTCTGAATATTTGTGATTTTCAAGAATCCTGAGCGGCACTGCATTGTAATGGGCATGAAGTATCTATTATCATCAGCTGAACGTCCTGCTCGTCTCATCCCTTATTTTCATAAAAAAAAACATCTGAATGTATTCAACTTACTCGTCTGTGCCACCTGCGAAGTAATATATCACCGAAAATACGAGATACCACAACCCCACTGTCAGCGGCTGGTAGATGTGAACGAATCTTAAAGGGGTCCTCGATACCATCAACTCAATAAACACGATGCAAGAGTTGAAACCATGAGTCGACAGGTCCAGCCAAAAGTTAACATCCTCCTCACTGGCATCTGTAACCGTTTACAAAGAACTACAACTGCTGGTCAGATACTCAAATTTAACTAAAAACTATATATTTATAATTAAAAAAATATGGAATAGGTGGACAAACTAGCGTACGGGTCACCTGGTGTTAAGTGACCACCGCCATCCACATTCTCTTGCAACACCAGAGGAATCACAGGAGCGTTGCCGGCCTTTAAGGAAGGTGTACGTGCTTTTTTTTTAAATTCGTATCGTCCCGGACACACCGCACAATGAAGTTCATTCCACAGCTTTGTAGTACGTGGAAGAAAGCTCCTTGAAAATCGCACTGTGGAAGACCGCGACACATCCAGATGGTGGGGATGATATCCTAACTAGTGGCGTGTCGTGCGAAGGTGGAATTCGGCGGCAGGAATCAGGTGAAACAGCTCTTCGGAACACTCCCCGTGATAAATGCGGTAGAAGACACACAATGAAGCGATGTGTATTTGGAAAATTGCATGGAAATTAACGTGCGTATCGGGCCATGCAATGGGTAAGGTCTTTAAGTTTCCGGAATGTTTGACATGGTTATATTCTTATTATTCGCTTTTTATTAGAAATAATTTATTTTCAAGAACAGTTACTATTACAATAGCAATATTAATTTATTATACAAACGCATTTCTGCCTGTTAATTGGTATAATATCTAATGTATATAATATCTAATTAAATATTTATGTAAGATAATTTGAAGCTAGAAGTAGTATCGATCTATTATTAATATGTGGGTATTGCAAGCGTTATGAAAATGAAAACGATAAAAGAAAAAATATTTACTTTAACTTATAAAAGCATTTATCATAGTAAGTTACGTAATAATTATTATAAATATGTAGTAGTGCTATTAATTTATATATTTTTATGAAAGTAAGGGAAAAGCAGGATGTACAGCTGATGGTAATCGATACGCCCTGCCCATTACAATGCAGTGCCGCTCAGGATTCTTAATAAAAACCCAAAAGTCTAATTTAATTATTAAGTCTCATTTGCCCAGTAATTTCACTAGCTACGGCGTCCTTCAGACCGAACCACAATAATGTTTACAAATTACTGTTTCACGGCAGAAATAGGCGCCATTGTGGTAACCATAATCTAACTGGCGTCCTGTGCAAAGAAGCCGCTGGTAAACATCTTGAATGATCTGTCAGGCAATTCTGTTCTAACAGAATTTTCCAAAAATGACTTATTTGCCTTACTAGTTCTAAAACTAGGTATGAAATTTCTATTTATTATGCTACTATACTGTACCAGGGTTATAGAGTAATATCCAGTAGAGTCCTGTGATCATGATGGCTACTGTTGTAATCACATTGTAGATCAGCCAATAAGAGCTTACGTACCACGGCAAATCTCCCGATGACGCATCTAAAAATATATTAAATTTTAAACCTGCTTACCTTTCCAAAAAATAAATTTAAGGGGAGAAAATTCAATTTAAGGGATAGATAAGATGACGTTAAAAAGAAAAATTTATTGATTATTTTTTTCAATCAAATTTTAAGCCTAACGACTTAACTTATTTGATAATTATTATCAGCTATTATTATAGCCTATTACCTGTTATTGTTATGATATATTAGGCCTTTGTACAGCAGTGGACGTCTTCCGACTGATGATGATGATGATACGGACGAGTAAAAAAAAGAAGGACTCGGCGCCGTGATATTAGCAAATGAAGCACCGTTATGCTAGTGTGTGTGCGGTTACGGGGGATACAAGTTACACACTATTTTCTCCCTTAAATAATCATTTATGGCTACAAATACTTATATAGTATCGTTTTTACACTTTTTCACGATTTATTAAGCACGACGGCTTTTTAAAAATATTTTATTGAGACGCAAACTGATCTGTCACAGACGATGACAATTCTCGTAATGGCCGACTATCGGCCTGTAGTAGTGTAAGTGTGGGGCTGTGTATATACACGTTAATCGGCTTGTTTTGGTGCTACACTGTTATGTAAGGTGACACGGAGTCCTTATTTTTTTACTAGTCCGTGGATGATGATAATCAAATCAAAACAGTTTATTGAAAGTAAAGCTAGGTTAAAAATAGACTTTTTCACGTCAAATAATTACAAAATAATAATTTATACGTCATCATTACAAAATGTAAATAATACGAATAATATTATAATAACTGTTATGTGAATTTCAATTTAAACTGTTATATTTAACCTCGTGTTAAGGAATTGTCTTAAGATAAGTACATAAAAATCTTGTTCCCGAGTAGTTTGCATGATGACCAAATAAGGGCAAAATAATTTAAACAATTCAAAATAAACAGCTGGAAGCCGTTTAATAAAATTGTTGCATATTTTTCCATTATACCTACTTACGCATTTTAACTATTTATCAATAAGAAACGTTCAATTATTGTTAGCGTTCGTGGGTTTTTATGAAATGTCGTGTTCCACGCGACATTATAATTATAACCTTTGGTTTCCTTTACGCTTGTAGGTCTTAAAGTATTTAACCACAATCAGTGGTGTAGCGTGCCTTGGCGGGGCCACGTATAAAAATTTGCTTGGGGGCCCTCATGAAGGGTAGGTAAAGATTTCTCATAAAAGAAAAAAAGTGTTTGCATAAAATTAAAAAAAAATATTATTCATTAAATAATTCAATATACACCTCCTTTTTTTTCGGCAAGCAGGAAAAGTTTTTATTCGTTTTACCTTCGCACGTCGGGGTCCCCTTAGCCCGGGGCCCCGTATAATTGCTACGGCAGATACGGCGGTAGCTACGCCCCTTGCCAAAATGAGACAATAAATGAATTACATTACAGCAATACATTATATCTTATGCTGTGTAAGAGAGATTAAAACGATAGGAAAAATTATCAGCAAGTGTATCTCACTTCGCGTATAGGAAGCCAGAAAACCGCGTATTGACAGATTATTGAAGTTACACTTCTTTTGACGCGTTATGAAAAAATTTTGAGAGTGAAATTTTAAGATGCGCGCGCATCACCTTAACAAAAAAGTAACGTCGAAGTTGGTTCCTAAAATTTTCTGACGTTTGCGTCAATCGTTTTTTTTTTTGGTTTCTTCGTCGCCCAAGCGTAAGCCCATACAGCAATATTCATCATTTAATAATTTATTATCAAAGCCATCTGTCCAAGATTTTTTCAAAATTGCTCATTCTAAAAACGTAGAATAGCACGAGGAATAAATCATTTTAATGATTTTTGCTTCCTCAGGCCAAAGAAGTATAACTTCTTGTGTGCATACATAAAAACACACATATTTTTTTGTCACAATTGTGTGTAAAGTGTGTAAAGCCATAGATTATGCTTTGTACTCTAAAACGACTTTTCGAAATATGAATAATTTTGATCTGGTTTTCTAGACACGCACTAATAACATATCTGATCCATTTTAATAGGTCTATTATTATGAAATACCATGTAAGTACAAAATTTTGCCATTTAATACGCATTCACGATTCACAAAGCGCTCATATAAGTACGTGTGGGATTAAAATTAAAATTCAAAAACACTTTATTCATTCAAATGACTCTTATGAATGTCAAAAAAAAAAATTGTTTCTTATTGAATTTACCGCTACTTTGTAAAGGGTTGAGCTATTGAGAAGAAGTAGCAAGAAACTCATTGCCACTCTTTTAAGTCAAGATTTACATTTTAATTGTTTTACAAATCATTTCAATTACAAAATATGCAAAGTGACGCAACAAAAATACTCAAATGTCAAAAACTGAAAGGCTTACACGTAAGTAGAGTAAGGCAAAAAAAGAAAAAAAAAGTAAATTAATAATTATAAACACAAGAGTTATTGAGTATAGTAGATGCATCAATCCACACATATCGTAAATAAATAGAGGCATTATGTGAGCATTTCATAAAATAAAATATATAATAACTTTAACTCTAAAGGAAATAATAACAAAAAAAAACACACACCCCGGTAACAAGATCCTCCAGCCACCACCACCACATTAAAATTAATAAATGTATGTGTAATATATAAATATCGACGCCGCAACGTTCATCAAACAGGATTCTATAGGACATTGAACTTAAATTGTTATATTTTTTTTAAAACTTCAAAACAACAATGTAGTTTTTTGAAGTAGGTTCATAATAAAAAAATGTTATTTTAAAACTAGAAATAAACACTGAAACAGGTTTTTACACTAATTAAATTATTTTATCATAGTAAAAAAAAAAATTCTGAATGTGACTATTTTAATGTCGAGCTAGCTCCATACTGGATAATTATTTTGGAATAAAATTTACGTCATTGTATAGGGAATTTAATATTCTATACTCTAAACTTATTTGAAAAAAAATCTTATAATTGTTAAACAAACAAAAACGACAGAATTCATCATATAACTGCGTTCGATTTCTCAATGCCGTGCGCTCATCTATACGAAAATAAATTGCATTTATGGTTCACTATTGATGGCTCACATGAAAAACATTATCGACATCTGTCGCCACCCGTTTCCGGTTGGTTAAGTGCTCTATGTTCCAGTTTCATCATACAAGATTGGTTGGTAATTATGTCTTGCAATGCCATGCACACTTCAACCTGCTTCAATGTGTGTCTTTGCGAAGTAGCGAATGAATGCAACGAAGGGACGTTTACAAAACACTACTTGACGCTGTTTATAAACCCTTCACGATAGGATTCTATTCAAACGAGCTCACATGAAATTTCTTAACAACGGTGTTGTGATAAAAGAGAGATTTATAATATAACAGGTACCCAAATGTTTATACAGACATAACATCGGTGATTTTTGTTTAATAACAGCTTTTGTTACTTTATTTACGATAACGCAGACTCGCAAAGATGATTTTGTAACATGAATGTGGTCTTTTTATTTTATTCAAAAGTGGGAAATAAACCAAAAAAGTAATGTTTATTAGCTATACACATATATATATATATATCATCCATATCCAAAGATAGCTATATAATGAAGAAAATCGTTATGTTGAATGATTAACTGTTAATTATCACGTTCGGCGGAGGTAAAGCACTGCAAATTCTGTTTGGAAAAGGAATAAACCAAGGTTTGGAACCGGTTTTAAGTCTATCGGTTATTACCGGTAAAAAATGGTTCGGAATGTAAATATTAAGGGAGTTGTGTTGTAAAACAAAATCATAATAATGAACTTAATCAATAACAGCTATAAAATGTTGGTTAAAGACTGAACATTTCTTTTGTCGGTTTTCAAGCCTTTGATAAAACTACAAAAAAGCCAGCATTTGGGAGTACATGAACTGTACTCCAGAAGTACTATCTTCATAGAAGGAGTTCGTCTTTGGGAGATGCTGTTGTTGATGAACATGGATCGGCAAAGTATGAAATAGATCCAATAATCAAGTGTCAGTGGGAAAAACCTTCCTGTTACACACATAAAAAAGATAAAAGAAATATATCACATTTATACTGAGGTGACCAATGAGTACGTCAAACATTCTTCGCCGCTATTTTTTCTATCATTGGAATTCTAATAGCTACTCGAGTTATGTAATTATTAAGGTCGCTTACAAGAAGCACCACGTATGTCGTCATATTCTTGCGCTTGTCTTCGGAACGGTCACTCGTTGTCGCAATCTATTTTGCAATACTCCATATATTGGCAAATTAGAGACACTTTTATTATGCATGTAAATGTGACCTTTTATAACATTATTGTTGTTTTATTTTTTTTAGAACAGAGGCTCATTTCATGCTCTGTTGATATTGATGCCCAGTTCGTTCCACTTTCTGGAGTGCTTTTCGCTTCAAGACATCTTCCAACGCAGCGGTGAACAGCTTGGGCGATATGACATCGCCTTGTCTGACACTTCGCTGCAGTCGCATAGGCATCGTGATCTGATCCTGGAGAGGGACTGACATGGTGGCGTTCCCATACAAACACTTCAACGCTTCGATATATCGATAATCAATGTAGCACCTCTAGAGATACTGAAGCACCGCCCAGGTCTCGATCGAATCAAAGGCTTTCTCATAGTCCACGACTACCAAACATAGTGGCTGGTTATAGTCCTTCGTCTTCTGTGAAGTCACCGAACCTGGGCACGAAACAGAAAACAGCTTATATACATGGCTCAGAAGTGATATGGGCCTTAAATTCTTTAAAAGCATTTTATCGCCCTTTTTGAAGAGCGGCACCACTATAATTCTGTACCATGCTTGCGATGTTTTGCCCACGAGGATTATTTTAAGTTATCAATTAGTTTTTATTATTCATCAATAACAGCAGAGTGCCCTACTCTCATCCTAATGGATACTTACTTTTATTTATTTATTTAATGGATCACCAACATAAGAAATAGTAGTTACAGTTTTAATAATTACATTGCATTTACTTATAAAATTTAACTTTTCCTACAATTAAAGGTAATCACAGCATGCTTTGTGTTACAAAAATTATTAGTAAGGAGAAATCAAAAGAAAAAAAAAATTAATTAAAATTAGTAAATTACGAGCTATTTATATTAATTACAAATCTGTGAATGCAGTATTCCAATCAATTTATTATATAAGACTATCTAGGTATTACATTCTGAGGCTGTAGATAGGTCACACTTAATAAGCTTTAATTTAAAGTTGTTAAGACTATCAAAATTAATGTCGATATTTGGACTTTTCTTTGTATAGTCATTATAGCGACGAGAAATGCGTACCACAGGTGAATCACGTCCTAGATTGGTTTTACAGAAACTTGGCTCAAACAAGTCACATAGATGTCGTGGTATTCTGGCAGGAAATTTAAATTTAAATTTAAGTAACAGAGCTGGACAATCAATGCCGCCGTTTATTAACCTATGGAGAAATAACATGTCGAGATGAGATCGTCGCGAGGATAGCTGCTGTAATTGAAAGTGCTTCAGTTTGTCTGCATATGTCCTGACTGTATTTGGAGTCTTGAATCGGTACGATAGACTACCAATTAACTTTTTCTGTACCCTTTCCAGTCTATCTATATGCACCTTATAAGTCGGGTTCCAAGCTGTACTACAATACTCAAGCTTGCTCCTAACGTAACAGTTATATAATTTAATTACTGTAGCTGGTTTTTTGAAGCCCTTTGTACTTCTTAAAATAAAGCCCAGAGATCGATTTGCTTCAGCCGAGATTTTATCAATATGATCCGAAAAACGTAGCTTGCTGTCTACTTGGATACCGAGGTCTCGAATACTTGGTACTTCATGTAGCTTTTGTCCGTCAATGAAGTATTCGGATTGCAAAGTGCATCGCTTTCTAACATACTTTATATGTTGACATTTTAAGGTGTTTAGAAACATTTTGTTCTTTGTGCACCAATCATGAATTTTCTCAATGTCATTCTGAAGGCATTTCACGTCAGAGCTGTTTCTCACTGTCTTGACCAACTTGAGGTCGTCTGCAAAAAGATAAACGTCGCTGTGATTTACAGATCGTATTATGTCATTGATGAAGACATTGAAAAATAGAGGCCCCAGAATGGACCCCTGAGGTATACCAGAAGACACAACAAATGGTTGAGATTCTTTTCCATCCATTACTACTCTCGCCCATCGCTCAGAAAGGTAGGAAGCACACCATTTAAGAAGGTTATCAGTTATCCCAAATCTATGTAACTTGAGGTCGTCTGCAAAAAGATAAACGTCGCTGTGATTTACAGATCGTATTATGTCATTGATGAAGACATTGAAAAATAGAGGCCCCAGAATGGACCCCTGAGGTATACCAGAAGACGCAACAAATGGTTGAGATTCTTTTCCATCCATTACTACTCTCGCCCATCGCTCAGAAAGGTAGGAAGCACACCATTTAAGAAGGTTATCAGTTATCCCAAATCTATGTAATTTTCCAATGAGAATTTTATGGTTAACCTTGTCAAACGCTTTTGAAAAGTCAGTATAGACCGCGTCTACCTGTATGTTTTGATCTACAGTTTCTTTCAATTCGGACATAAAAAGTGTAAGATTTGTATTGGTCGATCTCTTAGCCATAAATCCATGTTGTTTAGTGGTAATATATTTTTGTACATGTGAATAAATAACGTTATGCACCAGTGATTCAAATACTTTAGATATTGAAGATAGGATTCCGTTTTTGTATATAGGAACTACTCTTGCTTCCTTCGAGACATATGGGAATGTTCCTGACAGCAGGGATTCTTTGAACAAATATGCGAGGGGAAAGCCTAGCATATTAGCACAATTAACTAGTGGATGTATATTATCTGGACCTCTGCCTTTAGTGGTATCAATCATTTTAAGCTTCTTTGCGACTTCTTCAGGTGTGAATTCAAAATGTCCTATGACGTCTAGTGGTTCAGTCCATGATTCTGGATTTTTTAAGTCGTTGTTGTTATCGCTAATATCATTTTCATATACCGAAGAGAAATGTATTCCAAACATGTCTGGTATATCGTTAGGATTTGATGATACATTATAGTTTAGGGTCATAGTGTCTGGATACAACGAACTATTCTTTCTCATGTTTTTAAAATGTGTCCAAATTTTTTTCGGATTCTTCATAAGTTCATATTCGAGTCCATTGATGTATTTGACGTAACAGTCCTTTATCAGTCTTTTGCAATCATCTCTTAGGTATTCAAATTCTATTTTGTCCAAAGGATTATTGTATTTCTTAATTTTGTTAAAATAATTATTTTTTTGCTTTAGCAGATATATTAAGTGCTGAGAAAACCAGACAGGGTAAGAACAATTTCCAGATTTAGTCATTGGAACGTACTTTTTAATAGTCTTTCGTAATATTTCGTAAAATTTCTTTACCATTTCATTTACGCATATACACGATTTAAATTCATCACTCCATTGTACAGATTCTAAGTATTTATTAATTGCTTTATAATCGGCTTTAAAAAAATTATGTCGACTGGTGAGTGGTATGGTATTTATTTTCGTTTTAACTTTTAACAAGATGTCAAGAGGAGGATGTAATTTATCAACATTTCTTACAGGGTGCAAACATTCAGAAACTTGTAGAAGATCTTCATTACATAGTACCAAATCAAGAATTTTATGTTGCTTGTTTGTCACATAGTTAAATTGTTTGAGGTCATTGAGCATCATAAAGTCTACGAATTTGCAAAGCAGTTCACGGTTTTCATATCCTGAAGGTTTTGTATAATTCAATATTTCGTCATTTTGATTTGATAGCCATGTAATTCCACTCATATTAAAATCACCTAAAATCAAACTGCATTGGTAATTGGTGCAGGTTTCCAGATTTACATTGACTTTGCCAACGAAAATTTTTAGACTCTCATTGGTGATTGGCGGTGGCAGATATACAGCACATAATAAAATTGATGTAGCACTTTTGCCTGGTCGAGCTCCAGCAGTAGTAACTGACACCCAGAGATCCTCACAATTGCTTTCATACTCATTGATTCGCTTAGAACTCAGTTGATTGGATACTGCTATCAGCACCCCCCCTCTTCAGCACTTTTAATTAATTTGTATTCTGATGTTTCGGTTTTACGCATGAAAATCCTTCCTGACTTTACCCAGACAAACTTGTAACCAAGCTCCTTTGCTTTATTACGGGACGCTGCGTGGAGGGCTTTTTGTGATGGTGAGAGATGTTCAACAACGAATACGGGTTTTTTTGTACCACTGATACCAATGTGAGATGTGTTAAGCTTATCAATTGCGTTGCTTGCTTTTTTATTAAATCTGAGTGTCACTGCAAGAAAATCGTCTCTAATTCTAGGAGAACTGAATTTTACAATTACGGATCTAGGACGGGGACTTCCACTGTTTATTTTAGCAACTCTTGTGCATAGATGGATGTCCGCCTCGTTCAACTTATAATTAGTAACAGAAGCAAGTTGCTTAGCAATAGTAATTAGGTTCTCAGATTTGTGCTCGGGAATGTTCTGTATTTCTAGATTACTGGCTCGAGCGTGTTGTTCCATGCAGTGATCCTTGAGTTAAGGTCTGAGACCGTATTCCGTAACGTCTCGTTCTCGGATTTTAACTGTTTTATTTCTGAAGTGTTGATCTCTTGTTGTTTCTTAATTGTATTTAAGGAATCTGATACCCGTTTAAATCTGTCCAGTAGTTCTTTGGTTTGTACTTCAAATTGTGTTAGTATATTCGTTTTAAAATTGTCTGATATAGTTTGGAGTTTCTTCGCGGATAATTTGTCGAACACTTTCTATTGATATGTCTGACGTATATTTTTGTACTATTTGTCCTCCTCTTCTACAATTTATATTACTAAATGACTCCGGTGATTGGTGATTTACGGCTGGTCGAATTGGTGTGTTGGTATTATCCGATTTTGGCTGCTTACTATGACAACCTGGGCATATCCACTTTGACTTAAATTCCTCCGATAAGTCCTTTAATCCCTTGTTAATGTTGACACAGTTTAAATGAAATTTGAATCTGCAGGAAACACAGTTTAAAATGTTTGATGAAGTAGTCTGGCGTTCACAACATCCAAGTTTTGTTTTATTTTGCGACATAATATATTTTATCCGATCAGATTATAAACTTACTAGCACGAAATACGATATTAAACGGAGCTCGGCGGCTGGCAAGTTGACTCGCTCGTTTGAACGCAGCACTGCACGGTGAAGATGACTCACGCACAATGACAGACGTGACGGCACAAACAAGTACGCTTATGAATAGTTTTGATTGTACCGACACACGTAAGTTAAGTTTGAATTTTAATCACTGATTACGTTTTATTAAATTTGTATATTATACAACTGATTTCAACAAAAGTTAGATCGTTTCACTGGCTACTCAAAAATATGTAATGTTACACTATTTGACTATTATTGACTATTATTTCGGAATTAATTATATGCAACAAACAGTAATACATGTGAATAGAATGGAGCGCGCGTGGAAATTGCACATCCCCCGACATGTGGCAAAAAATTGCAAAAAATTGACTTACGTATATATAACACAAAGAAAATAACTCCTTGGTGTAGTAGAGAAGTTTCATCTGTCATTAATCAGACATTCCGACTCCTGTTTGACAAAAAGAACGTAAACAATTACACAATGGTAGGCAAAGCAAGCTCGATTAGACGTAATTACCTTTCTCTAGAATTGTCAGTTAAATATTATATATGTATGTATATGCAAGAATGTACTTTGGGTGCCAGATAACGATTTTATAGAATTATTTGACACAATAGGCACTATGAACCATACAACAAATAAACATCCATGAATCGGCAATAAACAAACATATTCATCACACAAATATTTGCAAAAATCGAGATTGCGGAACTAGCTTAAATTCACTAATCACTGTTGCATATGGGTCGTCAAATTAACAATGTCCCATTTTTATTACGGGCTATATAGCTGACGAAACACGTTCTCTGCAATATCAAATTGCAAATTGTCATACAAAATGCCCTGATTATTATACTTCAAAGCGATCACTAAGTAATTAAATTTAAATTACCCTAATTACTTGAAAATAGATAATGAACAGGTTTTGTCTAATGTGTATCATGGCTCGAAAACGGTTTTGATCTATTTGTATTTACTACGATGGCGAGGCTTATGAAGTGAAACTTCTTTGTGGAAAGATAAACCGCTTCGTAACGTAACGCGTTACGGCGCCAGTCTGTCTGGCTTCCCTTTCTCGCACGCATACGGCAGCGGTAGGCAGTTCACCTCTCTCACTCTAACCAATTGTTACTGTTATAGGATTAAATAATGATACTAATATTGTACATACACAAAATTGTAATGAATTTAACTAGGATTAATAAAATATTTTATAATCAATATTTTTTTTATTAAGTAATAACAATAACATTATTTATTAATAACCTTTCCTTATATTATCATATTAATATACGTAAAATTGAAGTATTAACCTACGCTTTTCTCAAGTTAAACAATTTCAATATTAAATAGTTCAACTTAGATTAGTTGTTAGTGTCGGGCGTCAAACTAAACCGTCAAACCAGAAACGCACACGTTTTAGGGTTCCGTAGCCAATTGGCAAAAAACAGAACCCTTATAGATTCGTCATGTCTGTCTGTCTGTCCGTGTATGTTACAGCCACTTTTTTCCAAAACTATATGAACTATACTGTTGAAACTTGGTAAGTAGATGTATTCTGTGAACTACATTAGAAAAAAAAAACATTTTGGGGGTTTCCCAAACTTAGGATAGGTCTTCAAAAAAGATATGAGGTTTCTAATATAATTGTGTAATATAGTAGTATGATAGTATCATAATTTTTCTAAACTGAATAATTTGCGCGAGAGACACTTTTAAAGTGGTGAAATCTATGTCCCCCCGTGTAACTAATATAAGAGAATGATAAAACTAAAAAAGACATGTGATGTACATTACCATGCAAACTTCCACCGAAAATTGGTTTGAACGAGATCTAGTAAGTAGTTTTTTAATACGTATAAATTATGTGAGCTCATTTGCACTGTATGATATTGAGCAAACATTTTTTGCCATTTCCAATTAAATAGTTTAATATCATTTTCCTTTCCATATGACTTTTATATTATGTTACTTGCTGCTACGGAACCCTTCATGGGCGAATCCGACTCGCACTTGGCCGCTTTTTTTAACAGCAGAGAGTAAGGATGGATACTTACTTACGTATAGAATTTTATGTATACAGAAAGAAAATAACTCCTTGCTTTAGTAGGGAATTTTCATCTGCCATTCATTTGACATTCCGAACCCTTTTTGACAAAAAGAACGTGCAGTCATTGCTAGATTGACAGATGACGGCTATAATCTTGCCAAAAATGGAGATATGTAGATGAAGCCACAACCTGAGAGTTGAACAAAGCATACAAGATTTTATGACGATACGTCACTCGAACGATTAGCTCAGTTGGCAGAGCACTGCCACGGAACGCCAGAGGTCGTGGGTTCGAGCCCCGCATCGTTCATAAAATTTTGTTTTCAAATTTTATTTCGAGATAGCCGAAATCCACTACGTTATAAGCAACTGCTCGCTTTCAAACTTAGCCGGATTATACTTTGTCGTCAATCGCCATACTGTAACTACTACTATTTCAAAGTTATGCCAAATCACTGCATATTTCATACTAAACAAAATTTCAATTTTAACTTAGGCATTCCCGCTTCGTATTACGAGGTTAATTATTATAATTAGATTTACATCCTCTTTGTAACACTAGACGATAACGTTAATGTAAACGGACAAGACACCTGTATATATCGTCAGGTCCAACGACCACGACATCTGTACATCCGTTTCGCCATCAAAACTTTTTAATGCGTGGTATTTGAGGCAGCAATGAACATGTAATATAAAGCTACATCTGATATATAAAATTCTCGTGTCCCAGTGTTTGTTACCAAACTCCTGCAAAACGGCTAAACTAATTTGTTTGAAAATTTGTGTGTACATATATCGGGTAGGTCTGAGAATCGGCCAACATCTATTTTTCATACCCCTAAATGATAAGGGTCTCCCACTCCATTTTTTTTTTATCTTTTTGATCTTTTTTATTTTTATTATGATTCAGCATCAAAAAATACATTTAACTTCAAATTTTCACCCGTCTACGATCAACACCTATTTTTGTATCGCGGTTTTAATATTATTCTATTCCATCCACAGATACGCAATAGAGTTGTAAGATGGCATATGAATATAATAACTAATATAGTACGATAAATTTTATGTACGATATATTTGGTACGTTTGAGAATCGGTCGTAATCAATTTTTATACACCAAAAATTTTAATTATTGATTTTTTATTATAATTTTATATGGCAAAACAACTTTTGCTGGGTCAGCTAGTATATTAATTTATTTTTGGAAGATAACAAACGAGCTATAAAAATATTGTTATCGATATAGTCGATATCGGTACATCACTGTCTATGACGATATTAGTGAGGATATATAATTGTCGATACAGTATGAAACCGTGCATAATATAATAATAAAATAATAATATTGGCGCACTTTTTACAGAAATTATATTGCCCCAAGTTAAACATATATAGTGCCATGGGTTACAAGACAATGATATATTTAATACAATATACTTAAACATACATAAATTCATATAAACATACATAAATACATTTAAACATCCATGACTCGGAAACAAACATCCATATTCATGATATAAATGCTTGCACCTACCGGGATTCGAACCCGGGAGCTTAGTAGGTAGGATCGCTAACCACTCGGCTATACAGGTCGTCATAAGATAGTATTACATGAAACGATCAATTTTATAAATCGGAATTTTAATACTGTATTGCATAGAAGAAATGCAGATTCTAGAAACATTCAGAAGATTCCCTACGGGACAGATTTAATGGAGTTATTCTCCAATTTAAGATACATTCAACCAAATTTGAATTTTTAATACAAACCTACTTTTCAGTTGGCTATACTTTATAATTAAATTATTATAGTGGAGTTCTGCATTGCCACATACCTAAAATATATGCATATTTTTTATAAACTGTAATAATTTGAATGATAAATTCAATTCTTAATAAGGAACATAGGATGTTTAGCTTTATAGTAAAGTATTTGTATTTATTTATGCACGACGCGGTGCTGATAACCTTTGATGGTCACCAGGAATATTGAGGGGAAGAGACCAAGAGACCGGAGCCCACGACGCTGGTCTGACCAAATATCCGAGCAGACTAACCAACCCATCAGGATCGCACTCCACCATGCGACAGACCGAAACAGATGGAAGAAAGCTGTAGACGAACTTAAGCGGAGTCACGATCCTCAGCAATGAGGGAACGACTGTGAAGAAGAATTAGTAAAATTTTACAAATCAACAACAAATAATAAAACCATTTTCATAACGTTCTTCTTGTCACTGTCACAAATATTCACCACATTAAAGAAAAGTGGAACAGCATCAAATAGTGGGAGGGTCCACCGGATGCCAATTAGATTATGGTTACCACCACGACGCCTACTTCTGCTGTGTAGCAGTAATGTGTAAGCATTATTATTGTATTTCGATTTGAAATGCACTGTAGCTAGTGAAATTACTGGGGAAATGAGACTTAACATCTTAGTCTCAGGGTGGTGATCGTTATTGTAGTGCCGCTCAGAATTTTTGCGTTCAAGAATCCAGAGCACTGCATTGTAATGGGCAGGGCATATCATATAATCAGCTGAACGAACTGCTCATCTCATCCCTTATTTTCATAAAAAAAAATTCTCTTTCGCTCCACGATTTTCCTGTATTAGCCAAATTACCTACGTCCTGCTCGTCTTGTTCCTTATTTTCATTAAAAAAAACATCCAACATGGCGATTAAGAATATAATATCAGCCCGAATACATCATGTAGTTACCGTTATCGTCCTATGTTAAAACGAGCATTTTTGACTTAATTTACTGTTTCTTTTTTGTTTTACATATTTTTGGTATGTATATCACAATCTAATCAAAGTCAAACACAGGGGACAAATTGATGCTGAAACATTAAGTCTTATGTATTTTCTTAGAACCATATTTGGTAATTCGGCTGTTTTACGTTATGGAGCGAAGGAGAAATATTTTTTTTTGTTTTTTAAAGATAACGAGGCACACGACGATGAGGTCGTTTAGCTGACGGGAATTGATACGTCCTGCTCAATACAATGTATTGCCGCTCAAGATTCTTGAAAAACCCAAAATTTCTGAGCGGCACTACAACTGCGCTCCTCACCTTGAGACATAAGATGTTAATGAAGATCAAAACACACTAATGCTCACACATACTGCTTTACGGCAGATATAGGCGCCCATGTGGTACCAATAATTTAGCCGTCATCCTGTGCAAAGGAGTCTCCCACTGGTAAATTATGTGTGTCGCGGAGAATGAAAGAGAAGAAAGACCATTGATGTGCCGTTGTTCGTTGGGTTTGGACGAGGCACAAGGAAAGAGATGTAGCTGAATATATCCGATACAATTTCTCAAGACTCTAGCTGTCGTATACAAAAATTATTATTCAAATTAGACGAGAACTTTGAAGATTAACGAATTGAAACAGACAAAAAACAACTTCTCATTATCTTTATATAATTACATATCAGATAATTTAATTGTGAGTTTAATTTTGCGATTACGAAGTTAGTAAATGCTCGGAAAAATTATCTGTTTAAATACCAAAAACAAAAATAACCCACGACATGCATCGTAAACTTTAACGGTCGTTGGCCATGGCTTAGACACTAACTTACTAACTACTTACTAACTAACGACCCCACACACCCCTTATGGAGTGGGTGCATGGAGGCAGAAAAGAAGCAAGAAAACGTGCCAATAATACAATGCAAGAGTTTGGCCGAACAACTGGCAGAAATCATCCGATCTCCAACATCGCTTCCTTCCTGCATGTAGCAATATGAAAGGGCTACTAGATATCTGGGACGGTCGGGGTTGGTGGAAGAAGACGCACGGACACGCAGAATGGCCCAATTAAGAGGCTAAGTGCGTGAATAGCCAGACAAACTAACTAACTAATCTTGAATTGATAATCCATATGCGAGGACACCGATGTAGCCCAAATGATTGCGAAACTGAAGTGGCAGTGGGCAGGGCATATAGTTCGACGGACAGATGGCCGTTGGGACAGAAAAGTCCTCGAATAGCGACCACGTACCGCGAGGACGAAGTGTTGGTAGGCCCTCCACAAGATGGACCCACGACCTGGTTAAAATCGCCGAAATACGTTGGATGAGGGCAGCGCAGGACCGATCATCGTGGAAATCTTTGGGGGAGGCCTTTGTCCAGCAGTGGATGTCTTCCGGCTGATGATGATGCGAGAGTAAGTCTGTCTACCTATCTGTTACCTTATCACACTTAAGCCGCTGAACTGATATAGAAATAGTGACAAGTATATAGTACTGACAAGTATAGAAATAGTTTCAGTCAGTGAAACGGATATAGGATAGTTTTTAACGCGGAAATCATTCCTCTAGAGGTGGGACGTAACATGGGAAATCAAACATTTATATTTTAAGTAAGGGATATAATAAAACTCATTATAACAATTACTTATACTTTTTGTGACAAATGAAGAATATTTCTGCATTTTCGACGAATCAAGAATATGAATGACGTAAAGATTTTTAAAGTAGGTACCTATATATTATATATATTACTAGCTGACCCAACAGACGTTGTTATGTAGGTACATATTAAATAAACTATAGTTTTTTTTATGAATTTGTCTATAATATTTAATGACATCAAGAATTATATCGTAAAATATGCTCCCTGTTATTATAATGAAATTGTTGCACAGCAGAACTGTCAAACCGTGCGTCTAGATTCTCTCATAGAAAATATGTCCATACAAAACAAATATTGGATATAAAAATAATTATGGGTCCCAAATCGAAATAAAAACTATTCTATCTCTCAAGTTGGACTAAACTGCACTCCATGAAGTAATCCCCATTAAAATCCGTCCATCCAACCAACCAATCCATGTTTGGTCAAGCCCTTTCGAAAGGTGCCAACCGCTTTCAAATCGGTCGAGCCGTTCTAAAGTTATAAGAGGTTTACATACATCCACACACACACACAACACACACACACACACACACACACACAACACACACACACACACACACAAACATATATTAAAACGAATTTTTGAATATATAATCAATTTTTTTGCGGGAATTTAAAAATGTGTTAACAATTCTTTTGTATTTCGCAACACGTCATATTGTATTCTGTATACTTTCTGGGTTCCTGCCGTCAAACCCCGTTTGTTACTCATCAGACTACTGAAAAATCTCGTATACTCAGGCATCAGCAATCCCCAAACCCGTTATTGTTAAACCTGATTAGATCATTAAAAATCCGTTTAAACATAATTAGGCAAAATAACTTACCAGAGAGTTTCTTACGTGCAGACATAATAGAAACCGAGAGACCACTAATTGTCATCAAGAAGACAAATAATATTCCCCAGTTTGTCAGAAATACCAGCCAGTACCATGATGCACCAGAGTAAAGGGACCAGGCGAAGATTCCGCTCGAAATCCCCGCGAGGACCAATCTTACTATCAACATTGGTACCGGCGACTCTCCTTTCTGCCATGAAGATAAGTAAAAATCACTTGATTTCTCACTCGAAAACACCCACAAATCAGTTAACGTAATCACTTTCTTCGGGAATTTCATTTTTATGAAAGCACTCAGACACTATTACACATTACTTGGGAATGGTGGGTTTCGCAACTAGTACAGAGACGAAAAGATTTGTTATCGAAGATTGTTATCACATGTCAATAAAATAAATATTATTCTAGTCAAGAGCGTAACATAGCTCTTCACTTTTAGACCGATAGCGACATTTTAATGTACTAACGCACGACCGGCATATAAACCCTATAATTTATCAACTCGTATTAATTTACGTAGGTAAATAAAAGTTGCGTAGATGATCGTCGCATGGCCGCGCACGGTGAATGTTTCCAGCTATCTGTCGCTGGTAACTTAGCAAGCCTGCTGTTGCAACAAACTTTATGTAACTCCGCTTTGCAAAACCAAACTGGACTTCAATAATTCAATGTCAAGATACGTAAGTAACTGGTTTGATGTTTCTCAACAATTTATTTTGAAAAAAACCAATGATTTTACGTTGATATCACATGGGTAAATCCAAACTATGTTATAATTATATAATATATTCTAATAATTAACCTTACTATAATTATATATATTATAAAAGGCATAAAAGGCATTTATATTCTCAAAATTGATTTCTTTTGAATTCTTTCTGATGTTATTTCTAATATACTAGATACTACTACCGCTTCGGAAACAAATGGTGCTTTGAGAGAGAAGTAGCGGCGCCAGAAACTCCCAGCATTCTTATTTTGCGCTCTTTTCAATAAAAATATACAATATTGTACAGTCATTTCTATCGCTATAAAATAATCACAATCTAGTCCCAGGATTTACGACAGAGCCATTTTTTTTTATAAAACATTTAAATTTATTTATAGATAATGCCTGAACAGTGGCTGGGACTTTATTATAAAAGTGTATACATTTACCCTCAAAGCTATTATGAAGCCTACTAGAATTACTTACATGCAATCCCTTATTTCTAGTGTTATAATAATGAAAATCACTATTAAGAGCTATTAAGAGCTCTTATTGGTGTTATAAATTCAATATACATGTTTATCCATTGATTTAAAATGTTAAATAATGTATCATTCTAACAGACCTTAATATGGACAGACATAAATTATTAATAATGTTCACGCAATCAACTCGGATGATATTCACAGATGTCATATTTTTTCAATTTACAACAATTGTAATAACAGGGCTATTAATTTTTTTTTATTCTATTATTTTTATACGCTTTTTATTAGCTTTACCTGTATGTATGTTTGTTTGTAACCGGCTCATTTGGGCGCGATTTTGACCCACTTTAAACGGCCAGATTTCGCTAAAAATTCGTAGAATTATCGAAGACCGATGACAATATATTAATTTGATTACTTAAATCATTTCAATTTGAAAATATGATTTTTGTTAATTTATATAATTTTCATCTATCGTCTACAAGGCAGGAATTGAAGTTAATTTTTAATTTCAAAATATATTTTCTATTTTGCTCGGTTTTCTATAAGTATTCTAAGCAAAAATATCAATTACTGGCATGTATAACAGATTTAGAGGCATACGGATTATTTTAAGTAGTGTAACAAAAATAGTTGTAATTAATATCAAAAATAGTTATTTCTACAAATGAGCTCCCTTACGCAGTGAGTCAATGACATTACGACGAAAACAGGTTAACGTGGAATTAAATAAATTGAGTTGCTGATTACATATTTTGAGTAAGTGTATTAAAATGGCGACAAATACGACTGATGAAATTAAATTAAATTAAAATGAAACTCCTAACAAAGTTTTTCATAATATTATCTTGAAAAATAACTACTAACTTGTATTTTGAACGGGGTTTTTTTTTATTAAAATAAAGGACGAGACGAGCAGGACGTTCAGCTGATGGTAATTGATACGCCTTACCCATTACAATGCAGTGCCGCTCAGGATTCTTGAAAAACCCAAAAATATGAGCGGCACTACAATTGCGCTCATCACCTTGAGACATAAGATGTTAAGTCTCATTTGCCCAGCAATTTCATTAGCTACGGCGCCCTTCAGACCGAAACACAGTAATGTTAACACATTTCTGCTTCATGGCAGAAATAGGCACGCATGTGGTGTGGTGGCCATAATCTAGCCGGCTTCCTGTGCCAAGTAGCCGTGGAGTAAGAATTATTAAAATGTTGTGAAAATATAAACGTCAAGTTCTATGCTGCTTAAAAACACATTTTATCGAAGTAATGACATGTTTGTATCGGAGTTACCAAAAACAAACATAATTAACGTCGTGTTGGCGATTTTTTCATTTACTTATTGTATTTATAATTGTAATTCAAGGACTTTTTTTGTTATATGTATAATTATTTGTGCTGACGAATTCATGTTAATGAATAAATTATTTTAAAACTAACTGACCCGACAGACGATGCTCTGTATATAATAAATAATATAATGTTTTTTTTAAAGAATTTGTCAATGTGTTATAATGAAATTGTTTCACAGCAGAACTGTCAATCCATGCGTCAATAAATTCTCTCATAGAATCATCACATCATATGTAAGAATAATTATTAAAATAGCAATTGCTATAGATTGTAAATTTTCTACCACAGTGACTACTTCATCAATGGTGTGTGAATTACACCTCCTTGTGTGTTCACCGACAGGTGTTTTGTGAGCTCGATAAAAATATTATGGCTGTTCGATGTGCACGAACTCGTTGCATTCTAAGCCCATGTACTTCAATGTCATTCACTAAAGAACGCAATTCTGACATAGCAATACGACTATTTTCTTGATCTGTCTCTCTCTGGTCATCATTGTAGTTAGCACGTGAGGTAGCTGTTCGCACAAGATACGTAGTAGTTAAAAAATAAATAAAAACACGCTTTTTAGTTTGGTTTATTTATAAAAGTATTTTTTTTTTGTTTTTCTAAACTATTACATATTTGCATTGTTGAATTGAAAGTTCTCTTTGGTATTCGAAAATTGCCTAATATAAAATAAATCGGTTATAGATAATGGTTGAAATTTAAAATTAACATCAATTCCTGGCATATAGGCGATAAATGAAAATTATATATATTATCAAAAATCTTATATTGCAAATAGAAAAATGGAACAATTTTATCAAATTAATGTACTGTCATCGGTCTTCGATAAATGTACAAAGTTCGAACAAAATCTGGCCGTTTAAAGTGGGTCAAAATCGCGCCCAAATGAACAAACAAACATACATACAGGTGAAGCTAATAAAAAGCGTGTAAAAACACGTTTATTCAGTTTTTATCTAAATAATGACATGTTAGTTTCGGAGTTCCTAAAAACAAACATAATTACGTAGTGTTGGCGGTTTTTTCATTTACTTATATTTGTATTGTATTTATATCTAGCTGACCTGGCAAACGTCGTTTTGCCATATAAATGATATATGTAAACCTTCCTTGAGCTTCAACGAATCTATTACAAAAGATTTCATTGAGATCGGTCGAATAGTTTATGAGTTATTAGGGAACATACAAACATACATTCTCTTTTATATACACTGGCCTTCAAAAGTAAGTATCACACTTTTAAAATTGGGATAACGTTTACAGTTTACAAGATATACTTTCGAAATAAAAAGGACTCCAAAGAGAATTTAATTTTGTACATAAAAACTTTATAGTCGGTAACCTTCTTTTATGAATTGGCTGAAAAAAACTTCAAAAACAAAACCATTCCTTTTTCAAAGTCGACGTTTCCGAATTAAATTTTACCATACACATTTTTCTTTCTGTTTTAAATTTTTTTCAAGATCGATGGGTCTTGTTTTAAAAATTTATGCTAAAAAGCACATAACATTTATTAATCATGCCTCTTTCAGTTGAAGAATGTGCTAGTACCATGGCTTTTCTGGAACTAGGCATCAGTATGCGTCGCACTGCAAGAATGGTGGGTGTGACGGTACGAACGGTCCAGAAGGTAAAGCGAAGGTACGAAGAGACTGGACACCATCTGAGGAGACCTTGTAATGGCAGTCCCAGGTGTACCAGTGCCCGAGAAGATCGTTATATTATTTCCACTGTGTTAAGAAATCGCCACCAAAATGCAGTTGAAGTCCAGCAACAGCTACTTCAGACCCGGAGGGACTACATTAGTGACAGTACAGTGAGAAGAAGACTTGCTGAAGCAACTTTGAAACTCCGAAAACCAGCGAGTGGCCCAAAACTCGAGAGACAGCATCGAGTAGTGAGCTCCCTTTACACTTCTGATGGAAGGCGAAGTGTTTACAGGCGACTTGGTGAGCGATACCTTCAAGCCTGCATCTCAGAAAGAGTCCAATACGGTGGAGACATTGTACATGTATGGGATGGCATATCTTCAGAAGGTCACACAGAGCACCCATAGAAAATGGCACCCTCACTGGGCAAAGATATGCTCAAGAGATTCTCAATGAGTATACAGGGCCGTATTTAGCAAATATAGGTGATGGATCAATGCTGATGCATGATAATGCCCGGCCACACACGGCTCATATCGTACAAGAGTATATTCAGGAGGTCGGTATCAGCGTGATGGCTTGGCCATTAAGAAGTCCTGATCTCAACCCGATTGAACACGCCTGGGATGAACTTGGGAGGCTAGTCAGAAATCGCAGACCACCACCTACTAAAGGTAGGGCACTAAAGCAGGCCCTGGTTGAAGAATGGGAGAATATTCCCCAACATGGGCTCCGAAACCTAGTGTTCAGTATGCCAAACCGGCTCGAAGCTGTAATCAGAGCTCGAGGAGGCAATACCAGTTATTAAAAATTAAATAACATGTAATACATTTTAGTTGAATTTTTTACACTAAACTAAAAATGTCTATTTTCATTGTTTTATCTTTTTTAAGTTAAAAATGTTACTAATGTATAATTTTAGTTTCTAAGAATTAAAGCCTATAAAATTTGCAACAAAACGTTTTTAATCTTAAATCTCTACCTTCTATAGCTAAGAAAAAAATTTAATTTGAAAAGTGTGATACTTACTTTTGCAGGCCAGTGTATACAGATTGTATTTCAAGGACTTTTTTTGTTAAATGTGTAATTATTTGTGTGAACGAATTCATGATAATGAATAAGTTCTTTTAAAATGAATATGACGCGACCATTAATTAAAGCAAAATTCCGGTATATAGTTTGTTTCGGTTTGGGATGGGTGCCGGTGTACTTATAAGCAAATGAGAGATCCGTCAAATGTCAGAGTAACGAATGCAGTTACGGCCGTTCCCAAAATACTATTATCTACAGATAGAGATAAATTACTACCTTCTACTGTCAGTAATCAGCAGTCAATAATCTGAAGCTGTCCCAATATACCCGATAAGTCATTCTTATGGCCTTATGTTAGGACGCGTGAATTGATATTTCCATACAAACTTCTATCGCTGGTAAGCTATACGTCGTCGCATTGACAGACAGCGTGTACGGATAAGGTGACTTACCGTCGATAAGTTTATTGGGACAGAAAAGTCAACGATAGTTACGATTTATATCTCAAGTAAGAGATAGACTGAATATTAGGAACGGCCCTTATAAGCCTTCAGATCTATATAGCGTACTTAGACTTTACTCAGACTCTACTTACGTAAAACTTACCTGAGTGTGATAAAACGCGAACTTGATTTTTGCATTGGACTGTCTTAGCTTCATCAATCTTCATAGCATCAGTATAATTTTAGCTGTAAAATGACTATAAAATCGAAATCAAATACTATGTTTCCAGTGGCTCTTTTGCACCAGATACCGGCTAGATTATGGCTACCAGCAGTAATGTGTAAGCATTACTGTGTTCGATCTAAATGGTGCCGTAGCTGGTGAAATCACTGGGCAAATGAGACTTGACATCTTATGTCTCAAGGTGTCGAAGGCAGATGTAGTGCCGCTCAGAATTTTTGGGTTTTCCAATAATTTTGAGCTTCACTGTATTGTAATGGGCAGAGCGCATCAATTACCACCACCTGAGCGTCCTGCTCATCTCGTCGCTTATTTTCATTATAAAAATATTAAGTTTGCCCTCAGCTGAGTTTTATGTGAGTTAAGTCTGAACAAAACGTGCGCTCTCAGTTCGCTCTATACATCACAGCCTTAGATCGTATTGTGATGCGTAACGATTGAAATCATATTTTTTATAAGTGTGGCTTTACTAAATCCTCATACATTTTATTTCTTCTTTCTTATTACATATTATAATAATAATATTGTCACTTACGCACATTATTTTGCCCCAAACTAGGCATAGCCTGTACTATACAAGGGTGCAACACAACGATATATTTAAGACAATATACATACTTTATACATAAATAATAACTACATATAAACATCCATGACTCGGAAACCAACATCCATATTCATCATATAAATGTTTGCAGCTACAGGGATTCGAACCCAGGACCTTCAGCTCAGTAGGCAGGGTCAATAACCATTGGGCTATAGGGGCCGTCTCGTATATTGTCACTGTAATGGGTATAGTATCAGGTGGTGTTTTCGCACGATTCGTCACTTATTTCCATAAATATTAAGGCTTCAACACTGAAGTGCAGTGTCTTAGTTGTCTAAAATTAAATACTTAACTGGTGTAAAGACTACAGTGGTACTAATAACAGTGGCTCAACTCGGCGACTAGACAGAGCAACAATGAGGTGCGGTTATAGAGCAGAGCTTAGATAATTTTATACGTCTAGATAGAGTCTCTTGCTGTTAGCCAACCGATAAAATTGGCCAGGAAAATAGGCCCAGAGCCTCAGTAATGTCGTCGACAAAGGAAACATGGCTGGTAACTGTTGATCGAGCTTTCACAAACCCTTGTTGCTCGGATGTAACAAAGTTATTAAAGTGCCATGAAACTATAGGACATATAAGAAGCTCAAACACTTTTGCAAAGACAGAAATGATGGATATAGTTCTACAATTTTTACCTCCTCTTTGTCTTTGGCTTTGTCACGGGTTATCCTGCCTAAAATCAGCAGGCCGTTTCAGTCGTCACGCCAGCATCAATGAAGTCATCCGCAGGGCATTTGTCGCACTTACCACAAGCTATTTTAGTGTCAAATGGCCCGCCAAGCGTCCTGATGGAATGAGGCTGGTGGCTTGGGCACGGGGAAGGGCGCTGGTGTACGACACGACTTGCGTCGACACTCTGGCTCTTTCCCATGTCCAAGTTACGTCAGTTGGTGCTGGGGCTGCTGCTTCGACTGCCGAATACAGCAAGCGTCGCAAATATATCTGTCTCAATGAATCTTACATCTTTGTGCCGTTTGGTGTCGAGACACTTGGCCCGTGAGCCCAGAGGCACGGAAAATGTACAAAGTACTATCTTCGCGCCTCAATAAGGCTACTGGAAGCCCAAGCGCTGGCAGCTTTTTCAGTCAACGGATCAGCCTAGCTAGCTGCCAGAATTTTTTGTACGCTTCCACGTAATGATAGTTTTAATTTTATTTAGTTATAATATTGTAAATATAGTTATAACATTTGCTTTGTATAAATATACTAATATATATTTAGGTTTTGATGAAAGATAAAGATTTTTGGACGGGTGGGGGGATAAACTCACTTTTAACCACGATTCCGTCATAATAGATCAATTGTTTTAGATCAGAGACCCCGAACATTTTGGTAATAAATAGAAATGATATTCTGCAAAGTGCCTTTATGTAAAAAAAATATACAATTTTGGCGCCACTCTATGACAAATTATTCACAATATCATGATGTCGTATATGATACGATAAATCCTTCAGATTTTCAGACAAATATTTTTCCATCACGAACCCAAACGAAACGGAAACTGTAGATTTTTTCCTTGTGGCGTAAGATTTTCCGCAACGTATATTGGAGTATTCTTGACGCTAGTGATTTCCAATTGGGTAGTGTTCAGTTTATCGGTAATATTTTTTTTATTATATTTAATAGTAGCTGTTAAAAACTCATCACGAAGTCTTTTCTCTTTACTAAAATTGATCTCAGTCGAGGACTTTTAGTATTCATCTGCGCTAGTCTTGCACAAAAATGAATATGTTTTTTTTATGGAAAAGGAGGGCAAAAGAGTGTATGGATCACCTGGTGTTAAGTGATCACCGTCGCCCATATTCTCTTGCAACACCGGAAGAATCACAGGAGCGTTGCCGGCCTTTAAGGAAGGTGTACGCGTTGATGGTACTCATGTCGTATCATCCCAGAAACACTGCACAAGGAAGCTCATTCCGGTTTGAAGTATTACCGTGCTCTATTAATGACGCCCAGCTTCTTCGAAGCCAATTTGGCTTTGCCCTCCAGATGACCACGGAATTTCGAACTCGAGATTTCGAGACCCAGTATTCCGATACTAGGCGAGGCTATAATGGAAGTGTTGTCGAAGATCGGTGATATGACAATTGGTTTTTTTTTGTGGTAGGTATACGCGCAAACTGAGGAGAGGTGTCTGGGGAATTTGGGCATTTAATGATTTTGCCTAGATTTTGTACTGTGTTGACCAAATTTTTTGGAATACATTGGTTTTCAATATTGGAAACTCGTGTCTACTGTACAAGTTTCGTAAGACGAGTTGTAATAGTCTGGTTAGCTGCTCGCAGAGTTTCGTTCTCTTTAATAATGTTAGCATTTGTATATGTACATTGATTTGCATGTTCTTTCTTGTCAGTTTGTCTTTAAATCAAATAAATATTTAAAAATATATATCTTTCAAATATAAAACTAAATTAGACGGTAAAGTATAATTTATATTATATATTTACAATGTTAATGCGGACACCATTAACTGTAACTTTTGTGTTAAATCTTGTCTCTAGGGCTATTTAATCTCTTGATCAAACACAAAAAATGTTGTGTTTAATTTCTCTTAACTTTTGTGGCAACCCTACCAAAATAGGTAAACATTTTGCCCGCTCTTAAGAAGCTTTGCCTCTGTAACTTAGTTACCCTTGAGGCAGTAGGCAGGCTCCTGATATGTCACTCTAACCAATTGTTACTTTTATAAGATATTTTTTTAAATAAAAATAAGAGACGAGATGAGCAGGACGTTCAGCAGATGGTTGCCTGCCCATTACAATGTAGTGCCGTTCAGGATTCTTGAAAAACCCAAAATTTCTGAGCGGCACTACATTTGCGCTCGTCACCTGGAGACGCAAGATGTTAATTCTTATTTGTAATAATTACTCCATTGTCCCAGTAATTTCACTAGCTACGGCGCCCTTCAGATCGAAACACAGTAATGTTTACACATTACTGTTTCACAGCAGAAATAGGCGCCGTTGCCCAGGTACCCATAATCTTGCCGGCAGCCTGTGCAAAGGAGTTGGTGAATAATGATACTAATAATGTATATACACAATATTGTAATGTTCATCCAAGAATTGTAACTGAGAATAAAAAATATTTCAAAATCAGCAAAAGATTTAATTATCAAATGATCTTACTTTACATTCATTCATTTCATTTACATTATCATATTATTATACTAGAAATTTAATTATTAACCTAACCTTTTCTCAAATAAAAAAAAAAATAAATATTAAATGGTTCTACTTTTTTATACTTATAATAAATACTACGGAAGCTCAAAGTCGTGAGTTTAATTCCGTATTAAGGAATAACTCATATTGGACTTTGTGCAAATAATTAAAAAGTTGAAGTGGCCAAGTGGTGAAGACGCCATATCACATACAGACCCGATAATCGGTGGGCACTAAAGATTTTGCAGAGGTGACCACGGGTAGGACTACGAAGTAAGGCACGAACTCCACAAGATGGACTGGTTACCGCGAAAGATTGGTGGGAGTGGAAGTGTGGAGGAGGCCTATATCCAGCAGTGGACATCTTTGCGCTGATGATGATGATGATATATGCAATTTTAAGGAACCGCTGATTGTGTCTGATTCCTCAGCGCGATGTCCTCATCAACGTGCACTGTGACGGAGGGTCGCAGGATCCGGTTGGCGAGGGCGTTGCGACCAGCAGCCAGACCCACGGTGACGAAATGAAGACATACTAGTAGCAGGGCAGTCACTGAGATAACTACCATCGTTGAGCCCGGCTGGGCCCAGTTCACCATGGGATACACGTACGGGTTGCCTTGTCTGTGAAAAAAAAAATACATATTCTTAGATCATTTATCCGGCAAGATAGTCTATGACAGCAATGAAAACGTCAATAAAAATTGAGGCTGACAGTTAGCATATATTTTGAGCAACGAACGCAAATTAACACAATGTGATTTATACATCTAGAAAGACTGTAACAGATATGAAAAAGTCGAAAAAAAGGTTGAGGTTGACAGTTAGCCTATTTTGAGCAACCCACGCACAAAGTGACATACAAATCAGGAGTGCAGGACGTATGTTGCCTACGTACACTAAAGTAATAAGCCTGGCCTGTTATCATCGGTTGTCTAGCAGCAAAAGCTACCTAGACGTATAAATTATCTACGTATACAGTTCTAATATTCGTTTGTCCAAAATTCGAACCTCCTAAAGTCTTTTATGAATCGTTTTGAAATTTTTACAAACAGTGTATTCATATATGGGCACGCTTTTATTTTTCTACTTTCACATATAGATGAGCTATAATGCGTGGCCGGGTGTAAGAAATTAATGAAACAGGAGGAAAAACGAGTTTACGTTTCATTGGACGCTAAGTTATCACCCCTTAACACCAGAGGATGCGTTATAGGCATATAAGTATTAGGAATATACAAGGTGCACTAGTAGGAGGCTCCTTTGCACAGGATACCAGCTAGATTATGGGTACCACAACGGCGCCAATTTCTGTCGAGAAGCAGTAATGTGTAAGCATTATTGTGTTTTTTCTGAAGGGCGCCAGTGAAATTACTGGGCAAATTAGACTTAAGATCTTATGTCTTAAGGTGACAAGCGCAATATAGCGCTTAAAATTTTTGGGTTTCTCAAGAATCCTGAGCGGCACTGCATTGTAATGGACAGGGCGTGTCAATTACCATCAGCTGAACGTCCTACGTATCGTTATATCGTCGTATCGTTCTGGAAACACTACGTAGGAAAGTTTGTTCCGCAGTAGGAACATTGTACGTTGGAGTAAGTTTCTTAAAATTCGCCCTGTGTATAAACGCTACCCATCTTGATGGTCAGAATTGTATCCAAGTTTGAGAGAAGTGGTGCGATGGGCGAATATTAGAAACAGAATTAATTAAGCCAAACAGCTTTTCGGGACCTTCCCGAAGGCGTCACTTTGCAAAGTGATAAATCAATATTTACATATCTTCTTGATTATTTCAGGAACTTTAAAATGATGCTTGTAATAAGGCTATTAATAAAATTAAAAGAGTAAGTCCCAATACTTATTCAATTAATTATACTAAGCGTATTTTCTATGTACTAGTATTTTTTTTCACTTTTATGGAACATGTAGTTCTCAAGCAAATTACAATATTCTTAAAAGTAAGCATCGTTTTCGATTAAAATATCTTCCAATCGTGTTTTTAGTTTAGGCAGCGGAAAGAAAAAGGTTTGAAAATACTTATATTTAAATATCTCTTTGATAGGATATCTCGTTTAGTTGGAAGATCTCGAGAAAATCACATAAAATTATGGGAGCCCAGCCTTCAATTTCAACACACGAGACTTAAAATCCTAGAAGTAGTCTAGATATCTATTATGTATGGACTGACTTACACAAGTTATCAGGTTTCTTATTTTATAGGTTAGTGCTGTTTCCGCATTACTAAAATTGGTTTAATTGAAGCTAGTACACGCAGGATTCTATTAAGCATACTTCAAGATGTTTTGTTAATTCGCTTTCTTCTCTACGTGATAATTTGTCAGTCGGTATAAATATTGCCGTCGGTTTAAAATAAGCCTCATTACAAATACGATTCTTAAAGTAAATTCTATCACGAACAACCAAATTGGAACAATTTCTGTGTGTTTCGGGATGTTTATGGTCAGTATTATCATAAGTTGGAGAGTGCCCGTGGCCGACAACATGCTCGAACAAGGAGCTACATGAGGCTACCGACCGAGCTGCGGTCAACCTCACGGTTGTGGCTTTTTGGGCTGCCCGTATTTGAGGTGCCCGACTTGATAAGAAGAAGAAGTTGGAGAGTGGTGTCGCAAAGACTTGTAAGTTGTGAGAAAACCTACACAGCTACGATGATAGTCCATATTATGTGTAAAATTAACCATCTGGCACTGGATTTGAACCTCGGGGTATTTGCAATAGAGTCGTGTTGCGGAAATTAGCACAAGAATATCTTTTTCATTACTCATACTCGGAAAGTAATGTTGTTTTGATCTGATTGGGTATTGGGTGGAAAATGCTGCTTCTCTCCATAGATAGAGAGGAAAAAACTCAAACAAATTACTTCCCACCTATGGGCCTGAATGAACTTTAAAAATAGAACTGCTGTGAAGAGTTTTATGTAAAAAAGAATGTGACTTTCTAAACAGCCAGTGTGAACTTAGCGCAAACTTCTTTGAGCGGAATAAACCGCAACAATTACGCGGTAAGTTCCATATTAAAAATTTAAAAAGTTGACATAAATTGGCGGGATACTAATCTGTGCTTAGATAAACAACTAGTTTTATTTTCCTCATATTCGAAATAAAAAGTAGAGTGTTTAACTCGGGTAAAAGTATCAATTCCTACTCGGACTATAGCCGACCTCGCTGTGCTCGGGCGTCTAAATACCTCGAGAATTGATTTTTTCGACCTTTAACAATCAACTATACCTTTTAACAAAGTTATGTAAATAAAGTAGTAAAAATAAAGGGACGAGTGTAGATAAGTCGTGCAATGGACAAACCTATCAATGATAACCTAAATGAATTATAATTATTACTTTCATTACTAACTTACTTAATAGCATTAGGTTTAAATACTGACTATGCCTTTGAACACTCGCCTTAAAAGAATTCAATATTTTGTCATTTCTTATTTCTGAGGGTAGGTTATAGTGTCGTCATTAGCAGACGTAAGTTAATTTGTTAATTAAGTTATAAGTAATGGCTGTTGAGTATTATGGGCTATTTTATCTTATCTTTTATTAAATGAAGTTCTTGATAATCGTGCCATAGAATTATTAGAAATTCCGGTGTTAAATGTAGGTACCTATTCATTGCAAGAACATAATATGAATGGAAGATTAAAATAGGCATTTAGTTTCTCAAAATAAATTCCTGTAGAATTCTATTTGATGTCACTTCATAAACTGCTTCGGAAAAAAATGGCGCTCTGAGAGAGAAGAATCGGCGCAAGAAAATTTCTCTTGCTCTTTTAAATAAAATATACAACAATGTACTGTCATTGTTATTGTTATAAAATAATCATGATCTGGTCCCAGGCTGTCCGATCACTTAGAATTTAGATATTTAGTTGTTAAATTTATTTATAGATAATGCCTGAACATTAACTTTATTATAAAGGTGTATGCATTTACTCTTAAAGCTATATTTTTGTAATAAATAAATACTTACGGATCCGTACCGCCAGCGAAATAGTAGATGATGCTAAAGACAACGTAGGTGCAGGCAAAGATAGCGGGATGAACGAGATGTACGAGGCGAGATGCGTGCGCAGAGCTAGCGAGCAGCAGAAACATTATGACGGAGTTGACGCCGTGGATGGACACGTCCAGCACAGGACCTATCTCCTCAGACACCCCGGCTGTTGAATTCAATGCATAATTAACAGAACGTAGGTCACATCTCAGTCAAATCTAATAGCTTAAACACATTATCGGATTTGGTACGGTCGCACCACCGGACGCGGTCCGTTAGCGGACCATATTCAACGGTATATCTCATTGCCCATCGCAAAAAATTATTATTATTACCGTCCGGACCGTACCGAGTATTTTTTTTGCGCCGAGGCAAAAGGAAAGGGCTACTTTATGGGATAACGACGGAAGTGAGGCGGTGAATCCTTATGCATACCAACGCAGCCTAAGTCTGCGTTGGTTTTGTCAAATGTGGGACTCTCATATAAAAACCTAAGTGCCTACCCATTAAACAAGACCTGAGGTTAGCTTTGGACAAGTGCCCTCTAAGCCTTCATCGAAGGCTACCTTCTCTTGGGAAGAAGGCGCAAGCGGCACTCCCTTGGGAGTGTCCGCTGGGATATAGCACAGAAGGAGCTATCTAACTGGGAATAGAGATCACAAACTGGAGGTGAGTCTAACTGCGTCTTATTATCTAGATTATCCCCGGATGCTAAGTGGCGATCCAGGTCCGACGAGATTTGGTTAGAGGGATCGGCCAGGGCGTTTCTGGGCCTCCTTACTTGCTACGACGCCGGACCAATATACATATATATAAGGCGCTCATCGAACCGTCCGATGGCCCATCCAAAAATTATATCACACGTTAAGGGTGGGAGTGGAGTTGACGAAGTGTGACAAGGGGCGGGGCGAGACTAGAGAACTAAATTTAAACTACATACCTACTAAGCAATAACATAAAAATAGTTTCAACTGCTTGAATATAAGGTTTAATTTGTTCTGTTGGCAAATTTTGAATCTATTTTTAAACTCAAGTTATACTCAAATTAAAGTAAGTTATATGAAGCATACATGTGTGTGCTAAGAAAACTGAATTGAAATTGATATAAATATAATTTTAGAACACTGCTGTTTTAGTTTCAGAAATTTGTTAAGTAATAATGGAAAATATGTGCACACAAGGTTTTTCATTACGTATGTAACCAGCTGTGACAGAGTCGGTTGAGGGGTCAAAAATAATGAAATACCTGTGACGTCATGAGGATGGCCCTTAAATAAGAAGGTACTAGAAGTAATATAACCGCCAAAGATACTACTAGCGAGATAGTAGTGATTTAGTATTAATCGGAACGGTGAACGAATCGAATCAACGCGTAAATTAACGGTATTTAAGTAGAAACTCTTTCTCTGGAAACTATTTCACAACTTGTTACTATACCAACCAAGATATTAACATTTCATACTTTTATAATTTAGTAGCTGACCCGGCAAACGTTGTTTTGCCATATATAAATTGTATTGATCTTTTGCTTTCTAGTTCATAAGAGATGGCGCTAGTTGTATTCATTAGTAACAATCACACTTTTTTTATATTTTGTATAATTCACACTTTCGTTTTATAAATTATAGCCTGTTTGTTATTCTGGTGTGTAAGATATATTATTGTAAAGTTTCATCAAAATCTATTCAGTAGATTTTGCGTTAAAGAAGTTCAAACATACATCCAGAGATACAAACTTTTACATTTGTAATATTAGTAGGATTCCTATTACCGTCATTTTGCTCACTATTGCTGCACAAGTCCTCAATAGCAGTCAATATCCAACAAGGAATTAGCACTTATAGTATACATATTATTTTCTTTATTGTGAGTTCTGAGGTAGTTAGTAGGTGAGAATGTCATCCCTTATATCCCAGTGGTTAGTGACCCTGAGCTATAAGGTCCTGAGTTCGAATCCGGTAGGTGCAAACATTTATGTGACGAAAATGCATGTTTGTTTCCGAGTCATGGGTGTTTATAAGTATTCATATATCCTTAACTTTAATGCAATGTACTAATAATGTATTAAATATATCGTTGTCTTGTACCCATAGTACAAGCTATACCTAGTTTGGGGCAAGATAATTTGTGTAAGAATGTCTCAATATACCTATAGCTCCGTATTCCAGAAGGTTCTCAATATGTGTGTGAATCAAGTGTATTGTTGTCTCTGTCTTCATATCTGTGCGTAATAGAGACAACAATACACTCAATCGTTTAACTTGAATTACTAAAAGCTACACAAAGTTACCTGAATAAAGTAGAGTCCAATAGAAGACTGTTATCAGGAATGCTACAGGTACGGATGCATTGTACAGAACCCAGTAAGTTTTCACATACCAGGGCAGAGAAAACTCAGTGCCTGTTGAAAATAAGAGCAAAATATTGCAATCGATTATTTGCAGTAACAATTTACACTTTTATCTTATATCTTAAAGATATACCCCCTTATTCATAATGGTCCGCTAACTTTAAAGAGCCGCTAAGGAGTGTTTTTTCTCATTCTGACTTAGGTCAATAGAAGAAAACAGAGTGAGTATTAGCAATGCTTTAAGTTAGCAGACTATTATGAATAAGGGGGATAAGATATAGGAGCAATTCTTGTTTGTGTATAAACTCAAACTCTGAAACGGCTTCAACGATTTTCATAAAATTTAGTATACAGGGGATTTCGGGGGCGATAAATCGATCTAGCTAGGTTTCAATTAAAAAAATGTAGATTTATCCGTGTTTTAATGAGAAACAGTTACGATAACATTAGAATACAAAGGTAAATTTCGCCACTATATACAAAACTATATAGCGAATCCAGATGTCCTATTGGTTTTTTGTTGTTCAAGTTTTGTACATTCTTAAAAATCAGAGAAAGGCTCGGCGTCTAGATATTATTTTTTTAAATGAAGAAAGTGATGAGACGATCACCTAATGGTAAGTGTTACGCCCTGATCATTATACAATGCACGTTTATTGATTAAACCCAAAGTTCTTAGCGTCATCACTATAATTCCGCTCGTCACTTTGACACATAACATGTTAAGTCTCATTATCTCAGTAATTTAACTAACAGCAGCGACCTTTAAACCAAAACAAATGATGGTAGCACACTACGGTAAGATAGAGCCTACACTACGGTACGGTAGGACACTACACGAGCGACGGAGGGGAAAGAACACTTACTCAACCACTGGTAGTGTAAAGGGTTTTAAATAAGACAAAAGAGTAATTAATTATTAATCTAGGTTTAATAAATAAAGATAATAAAAAAAGAAATTAACACAATATAATTTATGTAACGAAATGAATCATAAAACTATATAAACTATAAAAAATTTACGCCTCAGGCCGGAAACTACTTGGCGGACTGACTAGGATTGTAAATGTAACAACCAATGCTACAATATTTGTCTTGATCATGTGGCTAAGCTGCAAGTGTATTCAAAATAAACATGTCGCAGAGATATGATGAAAACAGTGATTTGATCATATCTCGGAGGATGTTAAAATAACAACACGGTTTTATCATTTCTCGAAACAAATCTAGTGATTTGACCAAATGCCAGAGTTAGTTCCGTGAAATTACACAAAGTATTTTTTTTGGTCTTTAAAAAGTTTATTTGGTAAGACTTAGACATAATTAGGTAAGAATTTAGTATGGTGTCGCGGGTGAGAGGGGAAGGGGGAGACAGATGACCTCTGTCCCCAGGCTCACTCCTCCACTCCCATGAAAAGGTAACGCACCATTCTCTTGAAATTAATGTAACCTAACCTCAAAACAGATAATAGTTTCTCTAAAGGCTAATTGGAAGAAGGCTCATATTAGTAATAAAAAAAACCACGAAGAGGTTGCACCCTTCCACCTAACCTGTCCGGGTCGAGGTATCACTCAAGTATGAAGCTCGCTTTTACATCCTAAGTTCTTCAAGTCGCGTCACTCATTGTTATTTCACGAATTTGTTTAGAGAAATTATAAAATCGTGTTGTTCTTTAAACATACTCTGTGATTTGATCAAATCACTTAGGGAATTTACCCAAATCTCTGTTATTATCATTTCCCTGCGACATACATATTAAATTTAATAATTATTCGGTTTAAGTTTTAGATAAATGCTAATTCTATTAAATTCTTTAAAAAAAGAAAAAACTTCAAATTTTTTTATAAGATATTTCAAATTATATATAAAGATTCTATCCGGTTCAAATTTTTCTTTAAGTCCTTCTTTTTGTACTGTATTTTTTGCGTCGCAATATTTTCATTGCGTTATATTGTAATTGACTCTATAAGAAACCAATTTTTGTGGATATTGAAGTATGACCGCGCCTTATGGTGGTATTGTAGGTCCTATAGACGTATGGTCTCGACCTATATGGTATGGTTTGGACGTATTGTTATGGTATACATACCATACAACCACTTTTTATATTATTTCTTAGCATATTTGTATTGTTCATCTGGCGTCTCGTTGTAAAAGCATTTACATCGCTGAACAAAGATCAAAGTAACTCTATTTTATCCAGTAGTATCGAGGCATAACAAGCTTAAGTTTGTTCCCGGTATTGAAATGACTATTGTCACAGTTTCTAGAAAATTTACAGAGATTCATTACATTATCAAGAATATATTAAGGGGAAACAGTTAAACTGTTGTATTGTAAAAAAATGCTCTATATTTTTCTTTGGGAGTTACGGTTGTAAATATCGCGATTAGCTCTCTTCCGCAGCACAAAGATGGTATTAATATTGACTTCAAATTCTCATCAAAATATACCATAGATTCTAAATAAGATATAACCTTACTTTAAAAGAGTTCGGTGCATGGCATAAACAAGGTAACTGACTAAATTATAACTTTACTATTATTTAAACTTTTTCTAAATAAAAAAGAAAAACTTACTTATTGGTCCGTAGAAATAGCACCTCATTGAGACGGCAACCGCGAATCCAGTACAAAAGAGCATTATTGTCAAACCCCAATGTGTGAGGTAAATAAACCAAAACCCAATAGGTATAGGGCTTAAGATATACATGATAAATGATGTTAAAACGATTCCCAGTGACGCCAGAAACAGCAGAGCTCTCCAAACCAGGAGTGGAGTTGAAGATCTTGTTGACTGCCAAGCACTGAGATAAAACTCCGATGGTCTTTCATGTTCCAGGCCAACCATATGCAGCTGACATTCATTTTTAAAGTAGTCCTTTATATTTTGAAGTGCACTCATTGTTAAATTCAAGAGAAACTGAGCGCCATAACCTAAATAAAAATATAATCTATCGTCACCGATATCGTATCGCGTTATCTATCGAGTTTTCGGTATTCAACCAAAATGTTAATCCGTTTTACCGTCGTGTAGTAACGCTTTCGAAGAATTTTGCCAATTGACTCATTCATTACGTAAAGTAAAAGACATTGGATTATCACTATTATTTTATTATAAATGAATTATGTACGTAAATTTAGAAATTGCGTTTTAAATTATAAACTTAATAATAGGAACATTGTTTTCAGTAGACAGCAATCATTATAAAATATTCCGTTTGATTGGTGTGCATTTTAATGAGTGTGTATTCTAATAATATACATATTTGCTTAAATACTTAGTCTGGCCATAAATACTGTTACAATAAAAAATAAACAAAATATTACATTTGAATTTGGAATCTGTCATATGATTGTTCACTAAGTTTTCTCATTTTGGCGCCAATAAATTTTACAATATTTTGCTATATTAAAATGGAGTGGGGTAATAAAGAGACCCGAATCGCTGTGATTGCATTACAAAAGAAGTAATATATGTTATTTGCAATATAATTTTTTTTTCTTTGTTTCAGTATTTATAGCAAGACTAGGTATATCTACAGAATATAAGAAAAAAACTTATTTTTTCTTTACATTTCTATTTTTTATAGACAGTGCGAAAAAAAATTGCCAAAAACCCCTTCCTAACTCTTACAGTTACTGCCATACTAATCATTCAATCTAGGTAAAATTGTACGAAAATTTATTATTTGTGCACCACCTATTATTTAACATGAGATAGTTTTGTAAAGAAAGTTGTATTATGTTTGTAATAAATTAACAATTCTTCTAATTCTGAATTAAAACTATGGCGATCTTGTGCGAGAGAGGTAACCTAACTCCGCTTGTACCACACCAACAATACCCTTTAAGCAAATAAACGGTAATTTACTCATGTAACGGCAAATTTTGAGAAGTAATTTAGAAGCTATGAGGAAACAGATAAACATATATACTAATATACCCACATATAAAATACGTGTCAAAATCTATCTACCCTCCTTTTTGCTTGCCTGTAGTTGGGTTATAATTATTAATGGTAATAAAATAAATAACAGAATTACTAGGCTAAGAACAGCTAAATATATTATTATTCACGCATTTTTTTATTTCTTTTCATAATCATCAGGGTTTTATCTGTACTTCTGTCTGTCATCATATCGAAAAAATAACGGACAGACTTCAAACTTAACATTCAAAAACAAAACGTAATAATACCTTTAACCGTCGAACCCTCTAAAAGTAAAATATCCGTTTACCACTAGGGGGCTGAGATTTGAATATTAACGAAATACATTTAAAGTTAGAACTCAAAGATATGGAAAGGAAATAGGAATGCCAAATATTATAAACTAGCTGTACTATTATAAACTACTGCGCGCGTTGCTATGTCACTAACTAAAATAAATTTGAAGGAAAGACTATTGACAAATATATTTTTAATAATTTTATTGATTTTGTTCATTTAAAAAAAATACTCAGAAACCTTCGTGGGCTTATGCACAACACTGCTGAAGATCAAATGCATAGTATATAGGACATACAGACAAACATTCATTTATATATATATATAGATAGACATTTATCATATACTATGTGTTAAATAACTGAAGTAGGTACAAAAGCCCGCTGTTTAGCCTCATCCTTTATGACATATGAGTCTTGATTGCTGCCCATAAATAAATATCTTATCGTTTAAGTGTGATATAAATAAGTATTTAAAAAAACATTAAGTTCAGCCCTCAGGCTTTTAATTAAAATTCTACAAACACTAGAATTAGAATTAGAATTCATTTTTCAATGTTGATATCCATCGATAGATAAATAAATAACACATAAGAATGTTCATATCAATCATCAAAGATATTGTAACTAGCTAACCCGACAGACGTTGTTCTGTACCTAAGTAGTTAAAAATACTGTTTTTCATTAATTTGTCAATAATATTTCGTAAAATTATTGTTGTAATGAAAGTGTTTCACAGCAGAACTGTCAAACCGTGCGTCCATAAATTCTCTCATAGAAAATTAATACAAAAAAAATATTGGAAATAAAAATAATTAAGGGTCCCAAATCGAAATAAAAACTATCTTATCTCTTAAGTTGGACTAAAATGCACTCCATGATGTAAATTAATCCCCATATAAATCCGTTCATTAGTTTAGGACTTCACTGGAAACGAACATCAGGACACTGGATTTATTTATATTAAGTTAATGGAGATATTATGTATAATTAAATTATTTTATACGATTAGCAAAAAAATATTTTTTCATTTCACAACTTATGTATAAGATATTTTAATTAATTTATTTTATTCCCGTCCATTAGTTGGGGTTCAGTAGACATGTTATGAGTTACAAGGGTTTATGGTAGCTGAAGTATGAAACAAATGGTCTAGTTGACCAGCTAACTTCATGATGTTGGATTTGCGTGACGGTGTGCGCGCGTATCGTAAAAATTCACTCTGATAATTTTTCTCAAACGCGCCAAAAGAATAATAATAATACAGGGGACGAGTCCGGCACGACACCACACCTTCAAAAAAAGCGCGTACACCTTCCTTAAAGGCCGGCAACGCTCCTGTGATTCCTATGGTGTTGCAAGAGAATGTGGGCGGCGGTGATCACTTAACACCAGGTGAGCCGTACGCTCGTTTGTCCTCCTATTTCATAAAAAAAATACAGGCTTGCAACAAGTTAAATAAGAATATTTATTTTTATAAGATCGTAGTGATTTGGAAGAACTGATTGATATTTTGACTATTCCGTATTCAGTGCCGTGAAAGAAATACTACCTAAGTAATTGTCGAATTCTTCGCTTTGCAGAGAGCTGTCGTTTCGAATAAATTTAACGTTCATTAAGTTTCACATTTCATTAATTTCATTTTATTAATTTCAATGTAAAATAACATAAACCGTATGTTACAAAATTTGAAAGTGTCAAGATGCCACGCACACAAGCATCTAATAGTTGCCGTAATAATAAAGCTATTGTTCTTAGGTAGTGCGGTATCTAGTTGGAGCGCAGCGGTGACCAATCCTAACTCTCAGGTAATATACTATTCTAATGCAATAACTAAAACGTGTAGCGGAAAAACTGAAAACCGTACGTCTCAGGTTCTGAGTTTCCCTTACTTAAATGGTTTCATTAAAATACAATATACTCTGGCAGTGGTACAATTGTTGTAGTTAGATACTATAAAATACAATAAAAATTATTATCATGTGAATTGCTTTCTATGGAAATCCATTTGATATTTCCAATGATTGGTCTTTTCTGTACAATTTTCCGAGAGAGTTTCTGGCCAGCATCAAAGCTGAAACTAATGCGTGTATCAGAATAATCAATATGGAACACACTGCTATGGTGATGGTGGCCGCTCCAGGCTCACTCCAGTCTAGGACAGGATAAACATATAGATTGCCATATCTGTGGACAAAAACAATTTTAATTAAAAAACAGTGACACCTAGTATTTGCTTTAAAAGGTGAGTGTTATATATTTGAATAAAATACTTCTCTATACGTCTAAGTATAATATAAATTTGTAATTAATTGCAAAGGACTCTAAATGGGGCACCGAGGAAGCAACACTGAAAATAATGTCTATTTCTACAATTGTCAACTAAATAGACTAGCCGACTTACGGCTTCTACTGTCAGTAATTAGCTGTCAATAAACTGAAGCTGTCCCAATATACCCGATAAATCATTCTTAACGCCTTATATTGGGAGGCGTGAATTGCAATCTCCATACAAACTTCTATCGCTGGTAAGCTATACGTCATCCCATTGACAGACAGCGGGTACGGATAAGGTGAGTTACCGTCGATAAGTTTATTGGGACAGAAAAGTCAACGATAGTTACGATTTTTATCTCAAATAAGAGATAGACTGAATATGGGGAAAGGCCGTTAATCAATATGATGTATGCTTATAAAAATAAAGAATAAAAAAAAACTAAACAGACTGACAGTCAGCAGGCGCAACAGCTAGATAAACTGTTTCTGGACCGCACTAAATGGACAAGGATCTCACGGAATTATTTTGCTTTATACAATACTTACGGATCAGTGCCTCCGACAATGTAATAAATTATACTGAAGACCATGTATAATACTCCAAAGAAGAAGGGGAAGTAGAAGTGAAGAATATGGGAAGGGTGACGTGAAGTGAGCAGTAGTATCACCATCACAACGCTGTTGATCGCGTGAATGAATATATCCAACACTGGATCCAACGCCAAATCCAGTTCGGCTGAAAAAATAATAAAATATGTATAATTATAAGACTACAAACGGCCGATTTCCTACACATGGCAATTTCATCTTTGAATTCACGTGCTTTAATGTTTTGTGCGGTACTCTAATACATTTTGTAAAAGAAAAGCATAAGTTAATCCTTATAACATGAGCTGTTCGCCGTCAATACCTGTCCAGCCATTTCACCGGGTTTAGTACAAGTAGCAGATTTTGATAAGATGCGTTTGTTTTTTGCGTCCAACTTGGGGCAGGGTTTTTTCCTTTTCGTTGATTGCCGTGCCTATGCCGTTGAAGGTGCTGATGTGTTTTTTGGCATAATAATAATAATAAGCCTTTAATGATTCCAACAATCTTCGAATACATAAAAACATTATTATATTAAGACTACGCGTACAATATAAAAGTTATGTTATTGGAACCCCACTCTGGGTATAGGCCTCCTCCAGCTTACTCCATGTATAACTCTTCTGTGCTTTTCCTCTCCATTCTTTTCCTGGCATTTTTATTATTTCATCTACCAATCTGTTTCTTGGTTGGCTTCTTTTTATTTTGCCAGATGGTCCTCCCAAAATTTTCATTTCAACTGTCCATCTTTTGTCCATGAATCTCGCCACATGGCCTGCCCAGCGCCACTTTTGTATTACGCTGTAAGAGACTCAAGAGTATCTATTAGTTTTGTCCTTTTCCTAATGCTGTCACTTTTAAGCTTTTGAATTTTTCTTATGTTCAAAAGACTCCTTTCCATCGGTTTCTGGCAGGTCGCCAGATTTGTTTCTATTTTTGTATTGTTTGTCCACGTTCAAACTCTCACATTTGGCTGTCAACAGACAAATGTGAGAGTCAGTAGAATTGTTATAGCAGGTGTCCATAACAATATTTTTCAGATGCAGAGGGAATGACTCTTTTAAAATTTCTCTTAAGCTCCAGTATTTTGTTTTTTGACATGGATACTTAAAAAAAAGGCCTGTGCACCTTTGGAAAACGCTCCTGTTATGCCTCCGGTATTGCAGGAGAAAGTAGGCGGCGGCGATCACGTTACAGAGTTACTGACATCTACTCTCGTTTTATTTTTCCATAAAAAATGTGAATGTAAACTTTGAAACGCCTGAACAATATCGATAGCAAATTGTACTGTTATTTTTTTTAATCAAGTATACTTTGAGTTTCGCGTTCTTTTAGTGCTCTAAATTCTGAATTACCAACTGTTATTTAGGTGATCCATCCCAGAGAGGGCTGCCGTTCTATAGGTACCGAAATTGAGTTTGATACATTACAATAATTAAAAGCTGTTGCGGTGTGTAATTTACTATGGTAGTAAATGAAATTTTGCTTAAATTATAATTATTGAAAGTTACTTGATCAACCTGCTTTGTTTATCGCTGGAGTATTTTTTTTTGATAGCCATCAACATACGAGTGAATAGACTGTTGTAAGGACATTGCACATTCTGTTTTTTTTCATAATGTTGCTGAGCTCGTTTCTATATTGAAAAGTATATCAAGTTTGATTTGTATCCCTATGGATGTGAAAACCATTTAACTCATGTACTTTTTACAAAACCCTTCATCAAATTTTTTCAGCGGTAAGCTAAGTAGACAACTAATTTGTAATTGCTAACATTTAGTTGATAATTATTTTATATTTGCATTTTATTGATTTCTATACTACTTTGTTTAAAATAAGATCTTTGTTGTAATAACTGTAATTGAAAATAATTCTTCGTTTCTTTTTAAATATTATGTAATTTAATTTTAAGCGGCTTCACACACAGATAAGCTTCCTTCAGCCTTACAAATAAAATTGGCATAAAGTTGTAACGAACCGTAAAGCAAGAATATGTAAAATGTTTACAAATAGACATTTTGCTTACGAATGGATTGTTCGGACGTATAACGTTTCTCGCGTTTATTTGCAAGGCAGCTTGTCATTCGGAAAACTTCAGAATTATAAGATGATGTAAACATTTTGCATTTTCTTTGTTTATCATCAGTTATAACTTTATACCAAATTTATTTGTAAGGCCGCTAAAGTTTAAGTGTGTGTTATTATATTGTTAGCTTACACCTACATTGTATTTTAAATAAATATTATAAAAAAAAAGTTGTTGACGAATTCTGGAACTTTTAGGAATGATTTAATATTCCGAAATCTACGGGCGCCTGCAAATAAAACAAGAGACAAGGTATGACTTAATTGGCATCTTTTAACGCGCTCTTAGACAAGAATGCTCAACGGGACTCATTCAATGAAGGGTGGACTTCCCTAGTTTATGAAATACTAAAGTATGCGGAGAGCATTGAAATTGTATTATTAATTCAATCATTCTTAAACATTCCTTTCTTGTTTCTATATTTTCCTTTTTGCGTTTCGTCTAATTAGTGTAAGTGGCACTGCCATGCTAATTGGACAATAAATTAATAAATAAATGACACTCCATTCGAAAACTATTTCTATTTAATATTTTGAGTAACAGTCCAGAAAACCTTTAATAGTGTTTATCGCTAATTTAAGCCATTGTATCTGTAGCACAATGGCGATATCTCGATATTATGTATTATTCAATATCTATCCGTAATATAAGATAACGCTGAATGTGACTAAGCATACATATTAAGTAACTATTTGATTTAAGTTCCAATTACGCTGATAAGAGAATATTGAACTGTCTTAATACGCGTATTCATTATAATAATGCGTTCAGAATGTTATTGGGGCTGCCACGATACTGCAGCGCGTCGGGGATGTTTGCTGAGGCGCGCGTATATTGTTTTTACGCGTAAGACTATGCGTTAGCGGCGTACATTCCAGTTGCGTAGGGTCCGGGCTAGCCCCAATGTTATTCTGAGGGCATTTTCGCACAGGTTCGATTGTCAAGTCGAAGTCGGTCCTGTCCTAGGTTAGGAATGTTTAGATTTTAAGATATCTTGTACTAACAGCATGTTTTAACGCCTGTGAAACGCTCACGTCTCACGTCAAAATAAAAATATTGCAATTAAATTCTTTGTATAATTTTTACTAAAGTGGACACGTGAAAAGATGATCTTGATTGATTTCTTTTAAAAATATATATATTTTTTTAGAAAATTTATTGAATTAGGCGTTACTTTGCTGAAATCCATAATTATACAAATGATTTAAGTTTTCTTTAGTGTTAATTCCGCCAATATTTGCTTTTAAAACAATTCAACACATGTTTCGCCTCTACACGAGGCATCCTCACGACGTGTTGTCACGCCAAAATCTGGCATGAGACTGATTTGATTAACACTAAAGAAATCTTTAATCATTTGTATATTTTTTTAATTAAATAAAATTTTACTTTGTGACTAACACATAAGATCCTTTGTTGGTCGAAATAAAGAATTCATTATTATTATTAACAATTTGTAGTACTTGATCATAGCTGTCTAACTATGTGGAGTGTCTTTGTTTATTTTATGCACATCGGGTTCAGCATAAAATTTTGTACTTGTACTATTTTGTGCTAGAAACTAGCTATTACAAATTATATAAATAAAAATGAACTGAAAAAAATGTGTTCTGTAAATGAAAATTTTACTTACGACTTTAAAAGCAATAAACATATTGAGAAGAGGTAAGTTGATAATTGTGTTACAGTTATTATACTTTTTTTACTTTTTAGGGTTTCATAGCCAAATGGCAAAAACCAGAACTTTTATGGATTCGTCATGTCTGTCTGTCTGTCCGTCCGCGACTGTTGTTGCGTAGTCTTTGCGGCCTCCACTGCCCACGTCCTATGTCGCTGTAAAAGCCTTCAGGGCTGACAGCATAGAGGATGTTTTTAGTCGGTAGGGGGTGTCCGCGTAAGCGAGTCCGGCATATTGAGTCCCGTTTCGGGGTCTTCAATTCGTAAATATATTTTCCTCCTCTAAAAAAAAGCGTCGACACATTTTCGTTACTCTGCCCGGTTACTGTGTGAGTATAAGACATTGTGTTATTATTCGTAATTTATTCTTAGAAGCTTAGAATTTGTTCCTTTTAAAGTTTTGTAACAGTTTTCTTTTTCATTTTACAGTAATTATTTAGATGTTAACTTATTTGTGAATTATTAGTAGGTGGTATTAGAATTTGTTATAAAAAATCTATAAATCTAGAATAGATATTCAGCAATGTTTAGTTTATTCCATTAAAAATGGCCAGTCCAAAATTGAAGGAGTGTGGACTTTTTAGTTTTTTTTTTCGAATTCATATGTACGATTTTTTGAATAAGCACTTCATAAGATCGTGTTACAAGAGAGTATGGGCTGAGGTGATCACTTACCATCAGGTGAATTGTGCTCGTTTGTCCCTCTTTGACCCCCTGAACAAAATATGGAAAAAGTGGGGAATCAGTACTAATACGAAGACTCGGTTAGTACATGGCTTGATATTCTCCATTTTTCTGTATGGCATGGAGTCGTGGACGAAACGGGTTCGAGAGAGGCAGAGGAGTGATGCGTTGGAGATGTGGTGAATGAGGCGTATGTTGACGATACCTTGGACGGCCAAGAGAACAAATGTGTCGATCCTCTCACAGCTCAAGATAAAAACCCGTCTGTCCACGATATGCCACCAACGAGTTCTTTCGTATTTTGGCCACATAATGCAAAGGGGTAACGAGAGCCTGGAGAAATTGATCGTAGTCGAGAACACAAATGGCAAGAGAGGCCGATGTCCAACCAGATGGACCGGCCACATATAAGACTCCAGGTCCCCGAGGTTTAAGGACAGAAGCCGATGGAAACAAATAGTTCACTCCAAGTGTGGACTCCACTCGTTGATGACCACGATCCTCAGTCATGAGGGCACGACTAGAGAGAGTCCTTTTCTATCATAAAATGAATACCTTTATTTGTTTTATTTAAAAAAGTAAAATATACATAAATACCTGCTTCATCATCATTATTTTTTATTATTGGATATAAGATGGCCCAGTAAAACAGAGTGATGAATAAGGCTATTGGGGTGGCTATATTGTACAATATCCAGTACGTCACAATATACCACGGTAATCCAAATGTCGCGTCTGGAAATATATTTATATATTATTAACAATTGGATAACCATAGAACTGTTTCTTTTTAAACAAATACATTGCTAGTGAAATTGTTATTCTAAAGGAGTCTGCCCATTATATCGAACCATACCATGACAGTCATAGAAACGTGTTAAAAAAAATATTTGTATTGGAAGCCACGAAACTTTGCCTACTACCGTTCGTTCACCAACCAGTCCTGATGCGTGCCATAATTTATTTTATGAAAATAAGGGACAAGACGAGCTGGACGTTCAGCTGTTGGTAATTAATACGCCCTGCCCATTTCAATGCAGTGCCACTCAGGATTCTTGAAAAACCCAAAAATTATGAGCGGCACTACAAGTGCGCTCGTCACCTTGAGACATAAGATGTTAAGTATCATTAGCCCAGTAATTTCACTAGCTACGGCGCCCTTCAGACTGAAATACAATAATGTTTCATGGTAGAAACAGGCGCCGTTGTGGTACCCATAATCTAGCCGGCATCCTGTGCAAAGGAGACCCAGGTGTCCCATTGGTCGATAATATATCGATGAGATGTTTTTGCAGGCACTGACACGCTCCGTGCATGAGGCGTAACGTTGCCAAACCAGTGCGCGTTGGCAGCAGAACGTTTAGTATACTGTCTACTACTTGTAACTTATGGTGACTGTTGAAGAGGGGATGTAAGCGCGTTTGGTTTATTTAGTTATTTGTTGTCGTAAACTTGGTAGCACTTCAAGACGTTCGCGCAACACAGGTAAGCTTGCGAGAATGAAACCGGTGCTACACGTTATTAAATGGTTTCCTATAGGTTTTGCAAACGGGATGCATACGTACGTCATACAGGTAACTTGCAGGCACAGTACGCCGACTATCTGTTGCAGTGGCCATAGTAGAGCGTATCGTGCTGCTTTCCGAACCCGATACCATCATAGCACTGTCATAGTATGGTACTGAATAGTGTACAGAATAAGCAATTTGTTATGTTTTTAAAGCGATAACGGTCACATTTGGGATTAATTACACAAAGTTGATAACCTGCTCAAACCCATTATTTGCATACTAGGAATTATCGTATTAGGAAATTGACTTGAGATGTCGCTCTTGCTAATCTAAACAATTTGTAATGTTTTTATAGTGATAATTAAAAAGTGAGGGTTATCACTTTTGGGCTTAATTACAGGAATAAAACTAAAAACAATGCGGGACTCGAACCCCCGACCCTTTGCGTTCCGTGCGAGCGCTCTTTCCAACTGAGCCAACTGTTCGAGTGACGTATCGTTCATAAAATTTTGTTTTCAGTTTTATTTGTGTTGTGTACAGACTCCTTAATTGATACTGTGAAAGGCTTGTTTTATAGGTGTAAGTCGTCAACTGGAGGTACTAGGTATATTCCAAAACTAAGCGTGAAAGAGGGAGGATTATCTCTAACGGAGATAGAAAAGGTAAGCGATTCTATTGTTACAGTAACCGATCTTAATTGACAGGTCGTAAACAGTCAGCCACGCTTGACCTTGGCATTAGCTCTCCAGTATTTTGAGTATAAAATTAATAGCTTGGTAGATATACGATGTGTTCCACAGTGCATTTGGTATAAATTCTGCTGTAATTCCATTGACGAGTTTCACGTTGCCATTTTAAGCCTTAATGAGTTCCATTAACTTATTCGATTCTACATTATAATCACAAACACACGGCGTGCATCCATAGTGTGTTGCTATTTTTTTAAATAACTTTTACGACTTTGTCTTTTATCCCTTTAGAGCCTAGTGTAATATTTATAATAATAATAATGCATTAAACAGCTGGGAATACCAACATTAACTACATTTTCGGAACATGAAGGTTAATAGAAAAAGGTCCTAAACTTTTCGTAGACTTTACCCGTTCTCGTTATCCAAAGAGAACTTGCAAAAACCGGTGGTACTTAACAGTTATGATTGCTTGAGCATATGGAGGGCAAGAAGCTTCATGGATCTTTCATATGGTTCTCTATTGGCCTGATCTTGAGTTATTTGCGTCTGTGGCCTGTATATGTGTGTTTGGAAGGAGGTTCTATGCAACCTGATAAACTCCAATTACCAATATGAAGAAATACCTTTAATTCTTCAAAACAACATAATTGCAACCATTCCATTACAATACAACACATCACACTCAATAAATATTTTTTTTTATAGATTTGATGCAATTGTTTATGTAATTAATTAAGAACAAGATGGATCTGGTCAAGATCGCCGGAGCACGATGGATGAGGGCAGCGAAAGAGCAATCGTCGTGGCGATCTTTGGTGGTGGCCTTTGTCTAACAGTGAATGTCTTCGGGCTATTTCAGCCGATGATAATGATAAATATAAAGAATGCCCATTGGAATGCATACTTGCCAAATATGTGTTGCTACAAGAACTTCAGAAAACGCGCTACCAACTTGAAAAACATTCATATTTTGAACAGATATCCTTTCTTACATGTAACAAGGTTGGTAAAACATGGATATACAAAAAAAAACTTACTTTATACTTGTCTACATCAATAGAGAATTTGTGCTGAAATAAAATTAAAATCTTCTAAACTTCATAGTTTACCTTACATTTGACTTCTGCAGAAATCGTGATTACTAATATATAAAAATTAGTAACCTAACCTAACTTTAACAACAATAATACCAGGATAACATAAACACGTGTACATACCAATCGGCCCTCCAAAATATGCTCTTAAAGACACTGCAAATCCGAATCCACAAGCAATCATCATTAAAAGTATCCCCCAATGTGTTAAATATACAAGCCAATAATCCCCCACATCAGCTTGTATTTGAATCACCAGGGAAGCAATCACTATTGCCAGTGATCCAAAAAATAATATCGCACGAATCAACAGTAGTGGTATACAAGAGCGATTTTTCTGGAAACAACCTAAGTAAAAGTCCGAACAATCGCCACATTCTAACTTAAACTTCTGTATCTGAAATTGGTCCTTGAAGTATTTCGCACCACCCATTTCCAGTCTTGAGCCTGAGCAACTATTCACAAAACTGCACGAATCGTTATCGAGTATGAAATAAGAGACCTTTATCTCTGATTATGTATCTGATAACAATTATTCCAACTTATCACTATTGTGTCGTTTATTTTCTAAATGTTTTAATCCATGGGTGAGTCACTCTTTGATAAGAATTTGTATTAGAGAATCAGCAGGCAAACTACCGAAGTTTAATTAAATATTTTCTCGAAAATTCGATCATTGCAAACGTACGTACCATGAAATATGTATGTATAGGCGACAGTCATCCCGCAAGGAATTACTCTCGTTTTTCCTCCGTATCCATAAAGTCAGTCATAGTTTTTCCATTTGGAATACCAGTGGGTGGCTCCTTTGCACCTGTGCAGTATCCTGATACCAGCTAGATTATGGGTACGGCTCCTTTTTCTGCCGTGAAGCAGTAATGTGTTAGCATTATTGTGTTTCGGTCAGAAGGCACCATAGCTTGTGAAATTACTGGGTAAACGAGACTTAACATCACATGTCTCAAGGAGACGAGCGCAATTGTAGTGCCATGCAAAATTTTTGGATTTTTCAAGAATCCTGAGCGGCACTGCATTGTAATGGGTAGGGCGTATCAATAACCATCAGCTGAACATCCAGCTCGTCTTGTCCTTCACCCTCGAAAACCTCGGACACGATATCCATATTGCTAAAATCATAATTTTGTGCGGCGGCTATCTTGGATTTGAAAAATAATCACCAAATCGTTCTCTGCACCCTCGAGAATCTCGGACACGATATCCATATTGCTGAAATCATAATTTTGTGCGGCGGCCATCTTGGATTTGAAAAATGATAACAAAATCGTTCTCAGCACCCTCGAGAATCTCGGACACGATATCCATATTGCTGAAATCATAATTTTGTGCGGCGGCCATCTTGGATTTGAAAAATGATCACAAAATCGTTGTCAGCACCCGCGAGAACCTCCTATACGATACCCATAATGTAGTTATCATAATTTTGAGCGGCGGCCATCTTGGATTTCAAAAATGATCACAAAATCGTTCTGTGCACTCTCGAGAACCTCGGATACGATACCGATATTTTTGTAATCGTAATCTTGCCCGGCGGCCATCTCGGATTTAAAAATGATCCCAAAATTATTTTCTGCACCCCCGAGAGCCTCAGACACGATTTCCATATAGGTGAAAACATTATTGTTTGCGGCCGCCCTCTTGGATTTGAAAAATGATCACAGAATTGTTCTCTGCACCCTCGAGAATCTCGGACACGATATCCATATTGCTGAAATCATAATTTTGTGCGGCGGCCATCTTGGATTTGAAAAATGCTCACAAAATCGTTCTCAGCACCCTCGAGAACCTCTGATACGATATCCATAATGAAGTTATCATACTTTTGAGCGGCAGCCATCTTGGATTTGAAAAATGCTCACAAAATCGTTCTCAGCACCCTCGAGAACCTCTGATACGATACCTATAATGAAGTTATCATACTTTTGAGCGGCGGCAATCTTCGATTTGAAAAATGATCACAAAATCGTCCTCAGCACCCTCGAGAACTTCTGATACGATTCCCATAATGTAGTAATCATAATTTTGAGCGGTGGCCATCTTGGATTTCAAAAATGATCACAAAATCGTTCTGTGCAGTCTCGAGAACCTCGGATACGATACCCATATTTTTGTGATCATAATCTTGCACGGTGGCCATCTCGGATTTAAAAAATCACCCAAAATTATTTTCTGCACCCTCGAGAACCTCAGACACGATATCCATATTGCTGAAAACAAAATTGTTTGCGGCAGCCTTCTTGGATTTCAAAAATGATCACAGAATTGTTCTCTGCACCCCCGAGAAACTCGGACACGATATCCATATTGCTAAAATCATAATTTTGTGCGGCGGGCATCTTGGATTTGAAAAATGATCACCAAATCGTTCTCTGCACCCTCGAGAATCTCGGATCAGATATCCATATTGCTGAAATCATAATTTTGTGCGGTGGCCATCTAGGATTTGAAATATGATCACCAAATTGTTCTCTGCACCCCCGAGAAACTCGGACACGATATCCATATTGCTAAAATCATAATTTTGTGCGGCGGGCATCTTGGATTTGAAAAATGATCACCAAATCGTTCTCTGCACCCTCGAAAATCTCGGACACGATATCCATATTGCTGAAATCATAATTTTGTGCGGCGGCCATCTTGGATTTGAAAAATGATCACAAAATCGTTCTCAGCACCCTCGAGAACCTCTGATACGATATCCATAATGAAGTTATCATACTTTTGAGCGGCGGCCATCTTCGATTTGAAAAATGATCACAAAATCGTTCTCAGCACCCTCGAGAACTTCTGATACGGTACCCATAATGTAGTAATCATAATTTTGAGCGGCGGCCATCTTGGATTTCAAAAATGATCAAAATATCGTTTTGTGCACTCTCGAGAACCTCGGGTACGATACCCCTATTTTTGTGATCATAATCTTGCACGGCGGCCATCTCGGATTTAAAAAATCACCCAAAATTATTTTCTGCACCCTCGAGAACCTCAGACACGATATCCATATTGCTGAAAACATAATTCTTTGCGGCAGCCTTCTTGGATTTCAAAAATGATCACAGAATTGTTCTCTGCACCCTCGAGAACCTCGGACACGATATCCATATTGCTAAAATCATAATTTTGTGCGGTGGCCATCTTGGATTTGAAAAATGATCACAAAATCGTTCTCAGCACCCTCGAGAACCTCGGATACGATACCCATAATGTAGTTATCATACTTTTGAGCGGCGGCCATCTTCGATTTGAAAAATGATCACAAAATCGTTCTCAGCACCCTCGAGAACTTCTGATACGATACTCATAATGTAGTAATCATAATTTTGAGCGGCGGCCATCTTGGATTTCAAAAATGATCAAAATATCGTTCTGTGCACTCTCGAGAACCTCGGATACGATACCAATATTTTTGTGATCATAATCTTGCACGGCGGCCATCTCGGATTTAAAAAATCACCCAAAATTATTTTCTGCACCCTCGAGAACCTCAGACACGATATCCATATTGCTGAAAACATAATTCTTTGCGGCAGCCTTCTTGGATTTCAAAAATGACCACAGAATTGTTCTCTGCACCCTCGAGAACCTCGGACACGATATCCATATTGCTAAAATCATAATTTTGTGCGGTGGCCATCTTGGATTTGAAAAATGATCACAAAATCGTTCTCAGCACCCTCGAGAACCTCGGATACGATACCCATAATGTAGTTATCATACTTTTGAGCGGCGGCCATCTTCGATTTGAAAAATGATCACAAAATCGTCCTGTGCACCCTCGAGAACCTCAGATACGATATCCATAATGAAGTTATCATACTTTTGAGCGGCAGCCATCTTGGATTTGAAAAATGCTCACAAAATCGTTCTCAGCACCCTCGAGAACCTCTGATACGATACCCATAATGTAGTTATCATACTTTTGAGCGGCGGCCATCTTCGATTTGAAAAATGATAACAAAATCGTTCTCAGCACCCTCGAGAATCTCGGACACGATATCCATATTGCTGAAATCATAATTTTGTGCGGCGGCCATCTTGGATTTGAAAAATGATCACAAAATCGTTGTCAGCACCCGCGAGAACCTCCTATACGATACCCATAATGTAGTTATCATAATTTTGAGCGGCGGCCATCTTGGATTTCAAAAATGATCACAAAATCGTTCTGTGCACTCTCGAGAACCTCGGATACGATACCGATATTTTTGTAATCATAATCTTGCCCGGCGGCCATCTCGGATTTAAAAATGATCCCAAAATTATTTTCTGCACCCCCGAGAGCCTCAGACACGATTTCCATATAGGTGAAAACATTATTGTTTGCGGCCGCCCTCTTGGATTTGAAAAATGATCACAGAATTGTTCTCTGCACCCTCGAGAATCTCGGACACGATATCCATATTGCTGAAATCATAATTTTGTGCGGCGGCCATCTTGGATTTGAAAAATGCTCACAAAATCGTTCTCAGCACCCTCGAGAACCTCTGATACGATATCCATAATGAAGTTATCATACTTTTGAGCGGCAGCCATCAGGATTTGAAAAATGCTCACAAAATCGTTCTCAGCACCCTCGAGAACCTCTGATACGATACCTATAATGAAGTTATCATACTTTTGAGCGGCGGCAATCTTCGATTTGAAAAATGATCACAAAATCGTCCTCAGCACCCTCGAGAACTTCTGATACGATTCCCATAATGTAGTAATCATAATTTTGAGCGGTGGCCATCTTGGATTTCAAAAATGATCACAAAATCGTTCTGTGCAGTCTCGAGAACCTCGGATTCGATACCCATATTTTTGTGATCATAATCTTGCACGGTGGCCATCTCGGATTTAAAAAATCACCCAAAATTATTTTCTGCACCCTCGAGAACCTCAGACACGATATCCATATTGCTGAAAACAAAATTGTTTGCGGCAGCCTTCTTGGATTTCAAAAATGATCACAGAATTGTTCTCTGCACCCCCGAGAAACTCGGACACGATATCCATATTGCTAAAATCATAATTTTGTGCGACGGGCATCTTGGATTTGAAAAATGATCACCAAATCGTTCTCTGCACCCTCGAGAATCTCGGATACGATATCCATATTGCTGAAATCATAATTTAGTGCGGTGGCCATCTAGGATTTGAAATATGATCACCAAATTGTTCTCTGCACCCCCGAGAAACTCGGACACGATATCCATATTGCTAAAATCATAATTTTGTGCGGCGGGCATCTTGGATTTGAAAAATGATCACCAAATCGTTCTCTGCACCCTCGAAAATCTCGGACACGATATCCATATTGCTGAAATCATAATTTTGTGCGGCGGCCATCTTGGATTTGAAAAATGATCACAAAATCGTTCTCAGCACCCTCGAGAACCTCTGATACGATATCCATAATGAAGTTATCATACTTTTGAGCGGCGGCCATCTTCGATTTGAAAAATGATCACAAAATCGTTCTCAGCACCCTCGAGAACTTCTGATACGGTACCCATAATGTAGTTATCATAATTTTGAGCGGCGGCCATCTTGGATTTCAAAAATGATCAAAATATCGTTTTGTGCACTCTCGAGAACCTTGGGTACGATACCCATATTTTTGTGATCATAATCTTGCACGGCGGCCATCTCAGATTTAAAAAATCACCCAAAATTATTTTCTGCACCCTCGAGAACCTCAGACACGATATCCATATTGCTGAAAACATAATTCTTTGCGGCAGCCTTCTTGGATTTCAAAAATGATCACAGAATTGTTCTCTGCACCCTCGAGAACCTCGGACACGATATCCATATTGCTAAAATCATAATTTTGTGCGGTGGCCATCTTGGATTTGAAAAATGATCACAAAATCGTTCTCAGCACCCTCGAGAACCTCGGATACGATACCCATAATGTAGTTATCATACTTTTGAGCGGCGGCCATCTTCGATTTGAAAAATGATCACAAAATCGTCCTGTGCACCCTCGAGAACCTCAGATACGATATCCATATTGCTGAAATCATAATTTTGTGCGGCGGCCATCTTGGATTTGAAAAATGATCATCAAATCATTCTCTGCACCCTCGAGAACCTCTGATACGATATCCATAGTGTAGTTATCATACTTTTGATCGGCGGCCATCTTCGATTTGGAAAATGATCACAAAATCGTTCTCAGCACACTCGAGAACCTCGGATACGATACCCATATTTTTGTGATCATAATCTTGCACGGCGGCCATCTCGGATTAAAAAATGATCCCAAAATTATTTTCTGCACCCTCGAGAACCTCAGACACGATATCCATAATGTAGTTATCATACTTTTGAGCGGCGGCCTTCTTCGATTTGAAAAATGATCACAAAATCGTTCTCAGCACCCTCGAGAACCTCTGATACGATACCCATAATGTAATTATCATAATTTTGAGCGGCGGCCATCTTGGATTTCAAAAATGCACTCTCGAGAACCTCGGATACGATACCCATATTTTTGTGATCATAATCTTGCACGGTGGCCATCTCGGATTTAAAAATGATCCCAAAATTATTTTCTGCACCCTCGAGAACCTCAGACACGAATTCCATATTGCTGAAAACATTATTGTAAACGGCAGCCTTCTTGGATTTCAAAAATGATCACAGAATTGTTCTCTGCACCCTCGAGAACCTCGGACACGATATCCATATTGCTAAAATCTTAATTTTGTGCGGCGGCCATCTTGGATTTGAAAAATGATCACCAAGTCGTTCTCTGCACCCTCGAGAATCTCGGACACGATATCCATATTGCTGAAATCATAATTTTGTACAGTGGCCAACTTGGATTTGAAAAATGATCACCAAGTCGTTCTCTGCACCCTCGAGAATCTCGGACACGATATCCATATTGCTGAAATCATAATTTTGTGCGGCGGCCATCTTGGATTTGAAAAATGATCACCAAATAGTTCTCTGCACCCTCGAGAATCTCGGACACGATATCCATATTGCTGAAAACATAATTGATTGCGGAAGCCCTCTTGGATTTAAAAAATGATCACAGAATTGTTCTCTGCACCCTCGAGAACCTCGGACACGATATCCATATTGCTGAAAACATAATTCTTTGCGGCAGCCTTCTTGGATTTCAAAAATGATCACAGAATTGTTCTCTGCACCCTCGAGAACCTCGGACACGATATCCATATTGCTAAAATCATAATTTTGTGCGGTGGCCATCTTGGATTTGAAAAATGATCACAAAATCGTTCTCAGCACCCTCGGTAACCTCGGATACGGTACCCATAATGTAGTTATCATACTTTTGAGCGGCGGCAACCTTGAATTTCAAAAATGATTACGAAATCGTTCTGTGCACTCTCGAGAACCTCGGATACGATACCCATATTTTTGTGATCATAATCTTGCACGGCGGCCATCTCGGATTTAAAAATGATCCCAAAATTATTTTCTGCACCCTCGAGAACCTCAGATACGATATCCATATTGCTGAAAACATTATTGTTTGCGTCGGCCATCTTGGATTCCAAAAATGATCACAAAATCGTTCTGTGCACTCTCAAGAACCTTGGATACGATACCCATATTTTTGTGATCATAATCTTGCACGGCGGCCATCTCGGATTTAAAAATAATCCCAAAATTATTTTCTGCACCCTCGAGAAACTCAGATACGATATCCATATTGCTGAAATCATAATTTTGTGCGGCAGCCTTCTTGGATTTGAAAAATGATCATCAAATCATTCTCTGCACCCTCGAGAACCTCTGATACAATATCCATAGTGTAGTTATCATACTTTTGATCGGCGACCATCTTCGATTTGGAAAATGATCACAAAATCGTTCTCAGCACACTCGCTAACCTCTGATACGATACCCATAATTTAGTTATAATAGTTTTGAGCGGCGGCCATCTTGGATTTCAAAAATGATCACAAAATCGTTCTGTGCACTCTCGAGAACCTCGGATACGATACCCATATTTTTGTGATCATAATCTTGCACGGCGGCCATCTCGGATTTAAAAATGATCCCAAAATTCTGCAGAGAAAAGTTTGGTGATCATTTTTCAAATCCAAGATAGCCTAAGCTCAAAAGTATGATAACTACATTATGGATATCGTGTTCGAGGTTCTCGAGGGTGCTGAGAACGATTTTGTGATCATTTTTGAAATCCAAGATGGCCGCCGCACAAAATTATGATTTTAGCAATATATATATCCTGTCCGAGGTTCTCGAGGGTGCAGCGAACAATTCTGTGATCATTTTTGAAATCCAAGAAGGCTGCCGCAAAGAATTATGTTTTCAGCAATATGGATATCATTTCTGAGGTTTTCGAAGGTGCAGAATATAATTTTGGGATCATTTAAATTCGAGATGGTCGCCTTGCAAGATTATGATCACGAAAACCTGGGTATCGTATCCGATGTTCTCGAGGGTGCTGAGAACGATTTTGTCATCATTTTTCAAATCAAAGATGTCCGCCGCTTAAAATTATGATTTCAGCAATATCGTGTCCGAGGTTCTCTCGGGTGCAGAGAACGATTTGGTGATCATTTTTGAAATCCAAGATGGCCGCCACTCAAAATTAAGATAACTACATTATGGGTATCGTATCCGAGGTTCTCGAGGGTGCAGAGAAAGATTTGGTGATCATTTTTCAAATCCAAGATGGCCGTCGCAGAAAATTATGATTTCAGCAATATGGATATCGTGTCCGAGATTCTCGAGGGTGCAGAGAACGATTTTGTGATCATTTTTGAAATCCATGATGGCCGCCACTCAAAATTAAGATAACTACATTATGGGTGTCGTATCCGAGGTTATCGAGGGTGCAGAGAAAGATTTGGTGATCATTTTTCAAATCCAAGATGGCCGTCGCACAAAATTATGTTTTCAGCAATATGGATATCGTGTCCGAGATTCTCGAGGGTGCAGAGAACTACTTGGTGATCATTTTTCAAATCCAAGATGGCCGCCGCACAAAATTATGATTTCAGCAATATAGATATCGTGTACGGGGTTCTCGAGGGTGCAGCGAACAATTCTGTGATCATTTTTGAAATCCAAGAGGGCTGCTGCAAACAATAATGTTTTCAGCAATATGGATATCGTTTCTGAGGTTTTCGAAGGTGCAGAATATAATTTTGGGATCATTTAAATCCGAGATGGTCGCCTTGCAAGATTATGATCACGAAAACATGGGTATCGTATCCGATGTTCTCAAGGGTGCTGAGAACGATTTTGTCATCATTTTTCAAATCAAAGATGTCCGCCGCTTAAAATTATGATTTCAGCAATATCGTGTCCGAGGTTCTCTCGGGTGCAGAGAACGATTTGGTGATCATTTTTGAAATCCAAGATGGCCGCCACTCAAAATTAAGATAACTACATTATGGGTATCGTATCCGAGGTTCTCGAGGGTGCAGAGAAAGATTTGGTGATCATTTTTCAAATCCAAGATGGCCGTCGCAGAAAATTATGATTTCAGCAATATGGATATCGTGTCCGAGATTCTCGAGGGTGCAGAGAACGATTTTGTGATCATTTTTGAAATCCATGATGGCCGCCACTCAAAATTAAGATAACTACATTATGGGTGTCGTATCCGAGGTTATCGAGGGTGCAGAGAAAGATTTGGTGATCATTTTTCAAATCCAAGATGGCCGTCGCACAAAATTATGTTTTCAGCAATATGGATATCGTGTCCGAGATTCTCGAGGGTGCAGAGAACAACTTGGTGATCATTTTTCAAATCCAAGATGGCCGCCGCACTTATGATTTTAGCAACATGGATATCGTGTCCGAGGTTCTCGAGGGTGCAGCGAACAATTCTGTGATCATTTTTGAAATCCAAGAGGGCTGCTGCAAACAATAATGTTTTCAGCAATATGGATATCGTTTCTGAGGTTTTCGAAGGTGCAGAATATAATTTTGGGATCATTTAAATCCGAGATGGTCGCCTTGCAAGATTATGATCACGAAAACATGGGTATCGTATCCGAGGTTCTCGAGGGTGCTGAGAACGATTTTGTCATCATTTTTCAAATCAAAGATGTCCGCCGCTTAAAATTATGATTTCAGCAATATCGTGTCCGAGGTTCTCTCGGGTGCAGAGAACGATTTGGTGATCATTTTTGAAATCCAAGATGGCCGCCACTCAAAATTAAGATAACTACATTATGGGTATCGTATCCGAGGTTCTCGAGGGTGCAGAGAAAGATTTGGTGATCATTTTTCAAATCCAAGATGGCCGTCGCAGAAAATTATGATTTCAGCAATATGGATATCGTGTCCGAGATTCTCGAGGGTGCAGAGAACGATTTTGTGATCATTTTTGAAATCCATGATGGCCGCCACTCAAAATTAAGATAACTACATTATGGATATCATGTCCGAGGTTCTCGAGTGTGCAGCGAACAATTCTGTGATCATTTTTGAAATCCAAGAGGGCTGCTGCAAACAATAATGTTTTCATCAAAATGGATATCGTTTCTGAGGTTTTCGAAGGTGCAGAAAATAATTTTGGGATCATTTTGAAATCTAAGATGGCCGCCACTCAAAATTAAGATAACTACATTATGGGTATCGTATCCGAGGTTCTCGAGGGTGCAGAGAAAGATTTTGTGATCATTTTTCAAATCGAAAATCGTTCTCTGCACCCTCGAGAACCTCGGATACGATACCAATAATGTAGTTATCATACTTTTGAGCGGCGGCCATTTTCGATTTGAAAAATGATCACAAAATCGTTCTCTGCACCCTTGAGAACCTCGGACACGATATCCATATTGCTAAAATCATAATTTTGTGCGGCGGCCATCTTGGATTTGAAAAATGATCACCAAGTCGTTCTCTGCACCCTCGAGAATCTCGGACACGATATCCATATTGCTGAAATCATAATTTTGTGCGACGGCCATCTTGGATTTGAAAAATGATCACCAAATCTTTCTCTGCACCCTCGAGAACCTCGGATACGATACCCATAATGTAGTTATCTTAATTTTGAGTGGCGGCCATCTTGGATTTCAAAAATGATCACAAAATCGTTCTGTGCACTCTCGAGAACCTCGGATACAATACCCATGTTTTCGTGATCATAATCTTGCACGGCGGCCATCTCGGATTTAAAAATGATCCCAAAATCATTTTCTGCACCTTCGAAAACCTCAGAAACGATATCCATATTGCTGAAAACATTATTGTTTGCGGCAGCCCTCTTGGATTTCAAAAATGATCACAGAATTGTTCTCTGCACCCTCGAGAACCTCGGACACGATATCCATATTGCTAAAATCATAATTTTATGCGGCGGCTATCTTGGATTTCAAAAATGTTCACAAAATCGTTCTCAGCACCCCAAGAACCTCTGATACGATATCCGTAATGTAGTTATCATAATTTTGTATGGCGGCCATCTTGGATTTGAAAAATGATCACCAAGTCGTTCTCTGCACCCTCGAGAATCTCGGACACGATATCCATATTGCTGAAATCATAATTTTGTGCGACGGCCATCTTGGATTTGAAAAATGATCACCAAATCGTTCTCTGCACCCTCGAGAACCTCGGATACGATACCCATAATGTAGTTATCTTAATTTTGAGTGGCGGCCATCTTGGATTTCAAAAATGATCAAAATATCGTTCTGTGCACTCTCGAGAACCTCGGATACGATACCCATGTTTTATTGATCATAATCTTGCACGGCGGCCATCTCGGATTTAAAAATGATCCCAAAATTATTTTCTGCACCTTCGAAAACCTCAGAAACGATATCCATATTGCTGAAAACATTATTGTTTGCAGCAGCCCTCTTGGATTTCAAAAATGATCACAGAATTGTTCGCTGCACCCTCGAGAACCTCGGACACGATATCTATAATGTAGTTATCATACTTTTGAGCGGCGGCCATCTTGGATTTGAAAAATGATCACCAAATCTTTCTCTGCACCCTCGAGAATCTCGGACACGATATCCATATTGCTGAAATCATGATTTTGTGCGACGACCATCTTGGATTTGAAAAATGATCACCAAATCGTACTCTTCACCCTCGAGAACCTCGGATACGATACCCATAATGTAGTTATCTTAATTTTGAGTGGTGGCCATCTTGGATTTCAAAAATGATCACGAAATCGTTCTGTGCACTCTCGAGAATATCGGACACGATATCCATATTGCTGAAATCATAATTTTGTGCGACGGCCATCTTGGATTTGAAAAATGATCATCAAATCGTTCTCTGCACCCTCGAGAACCTCGGATACGATACCCATAATGTAGTTATCATACTTTTGAGCGGCGGCCATCTTCGATTTGAAAAATGATCACAAAATCGTTCTCAGCACCCTCGAGAACTTCTGATACGATACTCATAATGTAGTAATCATAATTTTGAGCGGCAGCCATCTTGCATTTCAAAAATGATCAAAATAGTTCTGTGCACTCTCGAGAACCTCGGATACGATACCCATATTTTTGTGATTATAATCTTGCACGGCGGCCCTCTCGGATTTAAAAAATCACCCAAAATTATTTTCTGCACCCTCGAGAACCTCAGACACGATATCCATATTGCTGAAAACATAATTCTTTGCGGCAGCCTTCTTGGATTTCAAAAATGATCACAGAATTGTTCTCTGCACCCTCGAGAACCTCGGACACGATATCCATATTGCTAAAATCATAATTTTGTGCGGTGGCCATCTTGGATTTGAAAAATGATCACAAAATCGTTCTCAGCACCCTCGAGAACCTCGGATACGATACCCATAATGTAGTTATCATACTTTTGAGCGGCGGCCATCTTCGATTTGAAAAATGATCACAAAATCGTCCTGTGCACCCTCGAGAACCTCAGATACGATATCCATAATGAAGTTATCATACTTTTGAGCGGCAGCCATCTTGGATTTGAAAAATGCTCACAAAATCGTTCTCAGCACCCTCGAGAACCTCTGATACGATACCCATAATGTAGTTATCATACTTTTGAGCGGCGGCCATCTTCGATTTGAAAAATGATAACAAAATCGTTCTCAGCACCCTCGAGAATCTCGGACACGATATCCATATTGCTGAAATCATAATTTTGTGCGGCGGCCATCTTGGATTTGAAAAATGATCACAAAATCGTTGTCAGCACCCGCGAGAACCTCCTATACGATACCCATAATGTAGTTATCATACTTTTGAGCGGCGGCAACCTTGAATTTCAAAAATGATTACAAAATCGTTCTGTGCACTCTCGAGAACCTCGGATACGATACCCATATTTTTGTGATCATAATCTTGCACGGCGGCCATCTCGGATTTAAAAATGATCCCAAAATTATTTTCTGCACCCTCGAGAACCTCAGATACGATATCCATATTGCTGAAAACATTATTGTTTGCGTCCGCCATCTTGGATTCCAAAAATGATCACAAAATCGTTCTGTGCACTCTCAAGAACCTTGGATACGATACCCATATTTTTGTGATCATAATCTTGCACGGCGGCCATCTCGGATTTAAAAATAATCCCAAAATTATTTTCTGCACCCTCGAGAAACTCAGATACGATATCCATATTGCTGAAATCATAATTTTGTGCGGCAACCTTCTTGGATTTGAAAAATGATCATCAAATCATTCTCTGCACCCTCGAGAACCTCTGATACAATATCCATAGTGTAGTTATCATACTTTTGATCGGCGACCATCTTCGATTTGGAAAATGATCACAAAATCGTTCTCAGCACACTCGCTAACCTCTGATACGATACCCATAATTTAGTTATAATAGTTTTGAGCGGCGGCCATCTTGGATTTCAAAAATGATCACAAAATCGTTCTGTGCACTCTCGAGAACCTCGGATACGATACCCATATTTTTGTGATCATAATCTTGCACGGCGGCCACCTCGGATTTAAAAATGATCCCAAAATTCTGCAGAGAAAAGTTTGGTGATCATTTTTCAAATCCAAGATAGCCGAAGCTCAAAAGTATGATAACTACATTATGGATATCGTGTTCGAGGTTCTCGAGGGTGCTGAGAACGATTTTGTGATCATTTTTGAAATCCAAGATGGCCGCCGCACAAAATTATGATTTTAGCAATATATATATCCTGTCCGAGGTTCTCGAGGGTGCAGCGAACAATTCTGTGATCATTTTTGAAATCCAAGAGGGCTGCTGCAAACAATAATGTTTTCAGCAATATGGATATCGTTTCTGAGGTTTTCGAAGGTGCAGAATATAATTTTGGGATCATTTAAATCCGAGATGGTCGCCTTGCAAGATTATGATCACGAAAACATGGGTATCGTATCCGATGTTCTCGAGGGTGCTGAGAACGATTTTGTCATCATTTTTCAAATCAAAGATGTCCGCCGCTTAAAATTATGATTTCAGCAATATCGTGTCCGAGGTTCTCTCGGGTGCAGAGAACGATTTGGTGATCATTTTTGAAATCCAAGATGGCCGCCACTCAAAATTAAGATAACTACATTATGGGTATCGTATCCGAGGTTCTCGAGGGTGCAGAGAAAGATTTGGTGATCATTTTTCAAATCCAAGATGGCCGTCGCAGAAAATTATGATTTCAGCAATATGGATATCGTGTCCGAGATTCTCGAGGGTGCAGAGAACGATTTTGTAATCATTTTTGAAATCCATGATGGCCGCCACTCAAAATTAAGATAACTACATTATGGGTGTCGTATCCGAGGTTATCGAGGGTGCAGAGAAAGATTTGGTGATCATTTTTCAAATCCAAGATGGCCGTCGCACAAAATTATGTTTTCAGCAATATGGATATCGTGTCCGAGATTCTCGAGGGTGCAGAGAACAACTTGGTGATTATTTTTCAAATCCAAGATGGCCGCCGCACAAAATTATGATTTCAGCAATATGGATATCGTGTACGGGGTTCTCGAGGGTGCAGCGAACAATTCTGTGATCATTTTTGAAATCCAAGAGGGCTGCTGCAAACAGTAATGTTTTCAGCGATATGGATATCGTTTCTGAGGTTTTCGAAGGTGCAGAATATAATTTTGGGATCATTTAAATCCGAGATGGTCGCCTTGCAAGATTATGATCACGAAAACATGGGTATCGTATCCGATGTTCTCGAGGGTGCTGAGAACGATTTTGTCATCATTTTTCAAATCAAAGATGTCCGCCGCTTAAAATTATGATTTCAGCAATATCGTGTCCGAGGTTCTCTCGGGTGCAGAGAACGATTTGGTGATCATTTTTGAAATCCAAGATGGCCGCCACTCAAAATTAAGATAACTACATTATGGGTATCGTATCCGAGGTTCTCGAGGGTGCAGAGAAAGATTTGGTGATCATTTTTCAAATCCAAGATGGCCGTCGCAGAAAATTATGATTTCAGCAATATGGATGTCGTGTCCGAGATTCTCGAGGGTGCAGAGAACGATTTTGTGATCATTTTTGAAATCCATGATGGCCGCCACTCAAAATTAAGATAACTACATTATGGGTGTCGTATCCGAGGTTATCGAGGGTGCAGAGAAAGATTTGGTGATCATTTTTCAAATCCAAGATGGCCGTCGCACAAAATTATGTTTTCAGCAATATGGATATCGTGTCCGAGATTCTCGAGGGTGCAGAGAACAACTTGGTGATCATTTTTCAAATCCAAGATGGCCGCCGCACAAAATTATGATTTCAGCAATATGGATATCGTGTCCGAGGTTCTCGAGGGTGCAGCGAACAATTCTGTGATAATTTTTGAAATCCAAGAGGGCTGCTGCAAACAATAATGTTTTCAGCAATATGGATATCGTTTCTGAGGTTTTCGAAGGTGCAGAATATAATTTTGGGATCATTTAAATCCGAGATGGTCGCCTTGCAAGATTATGATCACGAAAACATGGGTATCGTATCCGAGGTTCTCGAGGGTGCTGAGAACGATTTTGTCATCATTTTTCAAATCAAAGATGTCCGCCGCTTAAAATTATGATTTCAGCAATATCGTGTCCGAGGTTCTCTCGGGTGCAGAGAACGATTTGGTGATCATTTTTGAAATCCAAGATGGCCGCCACTCAAAATTAAGATAACTACATTATGGGTATCGTATCCGAGGTTCTCGAGGGTGCAGAGAAAGATTTGGTGATCATTTATCAAATCCAAGATGGCCGTCGCAGAAAATTATGATTTCAGCAATATGGATATCGTGTCCGAGATTCTCGAGGGTGCAGAGAACGATTTTGTGATCATTTTTGAAATCCATGATGGCCGCCACTCAAAATTAAGATAACTACATTATGGATATCATGTCCGAGGTTCTCGAGTGTGCAGCGAACAATTCTGTGATCATTTTTGAAATCCAAGAGGGCTGCTGCAAACAATAATGTTTTCATCAAAATGGATATCGTTTCTGAGGTTTTCGAAGGTGCAGAAAATAATTTTGGGATCATTTTGAAATCTAAGATGGCCGCCACTCAAAATTAAGATAACTACTTTATGGGTATCGTATCCGAGGTTCTCGAGGGTGAAGAGAAAGATTTTGTGATCATTTTTCAAATCGAAAATCGTTCTCAGCACCCTCGATAACCTCGGATACGATACCAATAATGTAGTTATCATACTTTTGAGCGGCGGCCATTTTCGATTTGAAAAATGATCACAAAATCGTTCTCTGCACCCTTGAGAACCTCGGACACGATATCCATATTGCTAAAATCATAATTTTGTGCAGCGGCCATCTTGGATTTGAAAAATGATCACCAAGTCGTTCTCTGCACCCTCGAGAATCTCGGACACGATATCCATATTGCTGAAATCATAATTTTGTGCGACGGCCATCTTGGATTTGAAAAATGATCACCAAATCTTTCTCTGCACCCTCGAGAACCTCGGATACGATACCCATAATGTAGTTATCTTAATTTTGAGTGGCGGCCATCTTGGATTTCAAAAATGATCACAAAATCGTTCTGTGCACTCTCGAGAACCTCGGATACAATACCCATGTTTTCGTGATCATAATCTTGCACGGCGGCCATCTCGGATTTAAAAATGATCCCAAAATCATTTTCTGCACCTTCGAAAACCTCAGAAACGATATCTATATTGCTGAAAACATTATTGTTTGCAGCAGCCCTCTTGGATTTAAAAAATGATCACAGAATTGTTCGCTGCACCCTCGAGAACCTCGGACACGATATCCATATTGCTAAAATCATAATTTTATGCGGCGGCCATCTTGGATTTCAAAAATGATCACAAAATCGTTCTCAGCACCCCAAGAACCTCTGATACGATATCCGTAATGTAGTTATCATAATTTTGTGTGGCGGCCATCTTGGATTTGAAAAATGATCACCAAGTCGTTCTCTGCACCCTCGAGAATCTCGGACACGATATCCATATTGCTGAAATCATAATTTTGTGCGACGGCCATCTTGGATTTGAAAAATGATCACCAAATCGTTCTCTGCACCCTCGAGAACCTCGGATACGATACCCATAATGTAGTTATCTTAATTTTGAGTGGCGGCCATCTTGGATTTCAAAAATGATCAAAATATCGTTCTGTGCACTCTCGAGAACCTCGGATACGATACCCATGTTTTATTGATCATAATCTTGCACGGCGGCCATCTCGGATTTAAAAATGATCCCAAAATTATTTTCTGCACCTTCGAAAACCTCAGAAACGATATCCATATTGCTGAAAACATTATTGTTTGCAGCAGCCCTCTTGGATTTCAAAAATGATCACAGAATTGTTTGCTGCACCCTCGAGAACCTCGGACACGATATCTATAATGTAGTTATCATACTTTTGAGCGGCGGCCATCTTGGATTTGAAAAATGATCACCAAATCTTTCTCTGCACCCTCGAGAATCTAAGACACGATATCCATATTGCTGAAATCATGATTTTGTGCGACGACCATCTTGGATTTGAAAAATGATCACCAAATCGTACTCTTCACCCTCGAGAACCTCGGATACGATACCCATAATGTAGTTATCTTAATTTTGAGTGGTGGCCATCTTGGATTTCAAAAATGATCACGAAATCGTTCTGTGCACTCTCGAGAATATCGGACACGATATCCATATTGCTGAAATCATAATTTTGTGCGACGGCCATCTTGGATTTGAAAAATGATCATCAAATCGTTCTCTGCACCCTCGAGAACCTCGGATACGATACCCATAATGTAGTTATCATACTTTTGAGCGGCGGCCATCTTCGATTTGAAAAATGATCACAAAATCGTTCTCAGCACCCTCGAGAACTTCTGATACGATACTCATAATGTAGTAATCATAATTTTGAGCGGCGGCCATCTTGGATTTCAAAAATGATCAAAATATCGTTCTGTGCACTCTCGAGAACCTCGGATACGATACCAATATTTTTGTGATCATAATCTTGCACGGCGGCCATCTCGGATTTAAAAAATCACCCAAAATTATTTTCTGCACCCTCGAGAACCTCAGACACGATATCCATATTGCTGAAAACATAATTCTTTGCGGCAGCCTTCTTGGATTTCAAAAATGATCACAGAATTGTTCTCTGCACCCTCGAGAACCTCGGACACGATATCCATATTGCTAAAATCATAATTTTGTGCGGTGGCCATCTTGGATTTGAAAAATGATCACAAAATCGTTCTCAGCACCCTCGAGAACCTCGGATACGATACCCATAATGTAGTTATCATACTTTTGAGCGGCGGCCATCTTCGATTTGAAAAATGATCACAAAATCGTCCTGTGCACCCTCGAGAACCTCAGATACGATATCCATAATGAAGTTATCATACTTTTGAGCGGCAGCCATCTTGGATTTGAAAAATGCTCACAAAATCGTTCTTAGCACCCTCGAGAACCTCTGATACGATACCCATAATGTAGTTATTATACTTTTGAGCGGCGGCCATCTTCGATTTGAAAAATGATAACAAAATCGTTCTCAGCACCCTCGAGAATCTCGGACACGATATCCATATTGCTGAAATCATAATTTTGTGCGGCGGCCATCTTGGATTTGAAAAATGATCACAAAATCGTTGTCAGCACCCGCGAGAACCTCCTATACGATACCCATAATGTAGTTATCATAATTTTGAGCGGCGGCCATCTTGGATTTCAAAAATGATCACAAAATCGTTCTGTGCACTCTCGAGAACCTCGGATACGATACCGATATTTTTGTAATCATAATCTTGCCCGGCGGCCATCTCGGATTTAAAAATGATCCCAAAATTATTTTCTGCACCCCCGAGAGCCTCAGACACGATTTCCATATAGGTGAAAACATTATTGTTTGCGGCCGCCCTCTTGGATTTGAAAAATGATCACAGAATTGTTCTCTGCACCCTCGAGAATCTCGGACACGATATCCATATTGCTGAAATCATAATTTTGTGCGGCGGCCATCTTGGATTTGAAAAATGATCACAAAATCGTTCTCAGCACCCTCGAGAACCTCTGATACGATATCCATAATGAAGTTATCATACTTTTGAGCGGCAGCCATCTTGGATTTGAAAAATGCTCACAAAATCGTTCTCAGCACCCTCGAGAACCTCTGATACGATACCTATAATGAAGTTATCATACTTTTGAGCGGCGGCAATCTTCGATTTGAAAAATGATCACAAAATCGTCCTCAGCACCCTCGAGAACTTCTGATACGATTCCCATAATGTAGTAATCATAATTTTGAGCGGTGGCCATCTTGGATTTCAAAATTGATCACAAAATCGTTCTGTGCAGTCTCGAGAACCTCGGATACGATACCCATATTTTTGTGATCATAATCTTGCACGGTGGCCATCTCGGATTTAAAAAATCACCCAAAATTATTTTCTGCACCCTCGAGAACCTCAGACACGATATCCATATTGCTGAAAACAAAATTGTTTGCGGCAGCCTTCTTGGATTTCAAAAATGATCACAGAATTGTTCTCTGCACCCCCGAGAAACTCGGACACGATATCCATATTGCTAAAATCATAATTTTGTGCGACGGGCATCTTGGATTTGAAAAATGATCACCAAATCGTTCTCTGCACCCTCGAGAATCTCGGATACGATATCCATATTGCTGAAATCATAATTTTGTGCGGTGGCCATCTAGGATTTGAAATATGATCACCAAATTGTTCTCTGCACCCCCGAGAAACTCGGACACGATATCCATATTGCTAAAATCATAATTTTGTGCGGCGGGCATCTTGGATTTGAAAAATGATCACCAAATCGTTCTCTGCACCCTCGAAAATCTCGGACACGATATCCATATTGCTGAAATCATAATTTTGTGCGGCGGCCATCTTGGATTTGAAAAATGATCACAAAATCGTTCTCAGCACCCTCGAGAACCTCTGATACGATATCCATAATGAAGTTATCATACTTTTGAGCGGCGGCCATCTTCGATTTGAAAAATGATCACAAAATCGTTCTCAGCACCCTCGAGAACTTCTGATACGGTACCCATAATGTAGTAATCATAATTTTGAGCGGCGGCCATCTTGGATTTCAAAAATGATCAAAATATCGTTTTGTGCACTCTCGAGAACCTCGGGTACGATACCCATATTTTTGTGATCATAATCTTGCACGGCGGCCATCTCAGATTTAAAAAATCACCCAAAATTATTTTCTGCACCCTCGAGAACCTCAGACACGATATCCATATTGCTGAAAACATAATTCTTTGCGGCAGCCTTCTTGGATTTCAAAAATGATCACAGAATTGTTCTCTGCACCCTCGAGAACCTCGGACACGATATCCATATTGCTAAAATCATAATTTTGTGCGGTGGCCATCTTGGATTTGAAAAATGATCACAAAATCGTTCTCAGCACCCTCGAGAACCTCGGATACGATACCCATAATGTAGTTATCATACTTTTGAGCGGCGGCCATCTTCGATTTGAAAAATGATCACAAAATCGTCCTGTGCACCCTCGAGAACCTCAGATACGATATCCATATTGCTGAAATCATAATTTTGTGCGGCCGCCATCTTGGATTTGAAAAATGATCATCAAATCATTCTCTGCACCCTCGAGAACCTCTGATACGATATCCATAGTGTAGTTATCATACTTTTGATCGGCGGCCATCTTCGATTTGGAAAATGATCACAAAATCGTTCTCAGCACACTCGAGAACCTCTGATACGATACCCATAATCAAGTTATCATAGTTTTGAGCGGCGGCCATCTTGGATTTCAAAAATGATCACAAAATCGTTCTGTGTACTCTCGAGAACCTCGGATACGATACCCATATTTTTGTGATCATAATCTTGCACGGCGGCCATCTCGGATTATAAAATGATCCCAAAATTATTTTCTGCACCCTCGAGAACCTCAGACACGATATCCATAATGTAGTTATCATACTTTTGAGCGGCGGCCTTCTTCGATTTGAAAAATGATCACAAAATCGTTCTCAGCACCCTCGAGAACCTCTGATACGATACCCATAATGTAATTATCATAATTTTGAGCGGCGGCCATCTTGGATTTCAAAAATGCTCACAAAATCGTTCAGTGCACTCTCGAGAACCTCGGATACGATACCCATATTTTTGTGATCATAATCTTGCACGGTGGCCATCTCGGATTTAAAAATGATCCCAAAATTATTTTCTGCACCCTCGAGAACCTCAGACATGAATTCCATATTGCTGAAAACATTATTGTTAACGGCAGCCTTCTTGGATTTCAAAAATGATCACAGAATTGTTCTCTGCACCCTCGAGAACCTCGGACACGATATCCATATTGCTAAAATCTTAATTTTGTGCGGCGGCCATCTTGGATTTGAAAAATGATCACCAAGTCGTTCTCTGCACCCTCGAGAATCTCGGACACGATATCCATATTGCTGAAATCATAATTTTGTACAGTGGCCAACTTGGATTTGAAAAATGATCACCAAGTCGTTCTCTGCACCCTCGAGAATCTCGGACACGATATCCATATTGCTGAAATCATAATTTTGTGCGGCGGCCATCTTGGATTTGAAAAATGATCACCAAATAGTTCTCTGCACCCTCGAGAATCTCGGACACGATATCCATATTGCTGAAAACATAATTGATTGCGGCAGCCCTCTTGGATTTAAAAAATGATCACAGAATTGTTCTCTGCACCCTCGAGAACCTCGGACACGATATCCATATTGCTGAAAACATAATTCTTTGCGGCAGCCTTCTTGGATTTCAAAAATGATCACAGAATTGTTCTCTGCACCCTCGAGAACCTCGGACACGATATCCATATTGCTAAAATCATAATTTTGTGCGGCGGCCATCTTGGATTTCAAAAATGATCACAAAATCGTTCTCAGCACCCTCGGTAACCTCGGATACGGTACCCATAATGTAGTTATCATACTTTTGAGCGGCGGCAACCTTGAATTTCAAAAATGATTACAAAATCGTTCTGTGCACTCTCGAGAACCTCGGATACGATACCCATATTTTTGTGATCATAATCTTGCACGGCGGCCATCTCGGATTTAAAAATGATCCCAAAATTATTTTCTGCACCCTCGAGAACCTCAGATACGATATCCATATTGCTGAAAACATTATTGTTTGCGTCGGCCATCTTGAATTCCAAAAATGATCACAAAATCGTTCTGTGCACTCTCAAGAACCTTGGATACGATACCCATATTTTTGTGATCATAATCTTGCACGGCGGCCATCTCGGATTTAAAAATAATCCCAAAATTATTTTCTGCACCCTCGAGAAACTCAGATACGATATCCATATTGCTGAAATCATAATTTTGTGCGGCAGCCTTCTTGGATTTGAAAAATGATCATCAAATCATTCTCTGCACCCTCGAGAACCTCTGATACAATATCCATAGTGTAGTTATCATACTTTTGATCGGCGACCATCTTCGATTTGGAAAATGATCACAAAACCGTTCTCAGCACACTCGCTAACCTCTGATACGATACCCATAATTTAGTTATAATAGTTTTGAGCGGCGGCCATCTTGGATTTCAAAAATGATCACAAAATCGTTCTGTGCACTCTCGAGAACCTCGGATACGATACCCATATTTTTGTGATCATAATCTTGCACGGCGGCCATCTCGGATTTAAAAATGATCCCAAAATTCTGCAGAGAAAAGTTTGGTGATCATTTTTCAAATCCAAGATAGCCTAAGCTCAAAAGTATGATAACTACATTATGGATATCGTGTTCGAGGTTCTCGAGGGTGCTGAGAACGATTTTGTGATCATTTTTGAAATCCAAGATGGCCGCCGCACAAAATTATGATTTTAGCAATATATATATCCTGTCCGAGGTTCTCGAGGGTGCAGCGAACAATTCTGTGATCATTTTTGAAATCCAAGAGGGCTGCTGCAAACAATAATGTTTTCAGCAATATGGATATCGTTTCTGAGGTTTTCGAAGGTGCAGAATATAATTTTGGGATCATTTAAATCCGAGATGGTCGCCTTGCAAGATTATGATCACGAAAACATGGGTATCGTATCCGATGTTCTCGAGGGTGCTGAGAACGATTTTGTCATCATTTTTCAAATCAAAGATGTCCGCCGCTTAAAATTATGATTTCAGCAATATCGTGTCCGAGGTTCTCTCGGGTGCAGAGAACGATTTGGTGATCATTTTTGAAATCCAAGATGGCCGCCACTCAAAATTAAGATAACTACATTATGGGTATCGTATCCGAGGTTCTCGAGGGTGCAGAGAAAGATTTGGTGATCATTTTTCAAATCCAAGATGGCCGTCGCAGAAAATTATGATTTCAGCAATATGGATATCGTGTCCGAGATTCTCGAGGGTGCAGAGAACGATTTTGTGATCATTTTTGAAATCCATGATGGCCGCCACTCAAAATTAAGATAACTACATTATGGGTGTCGTATCCGAGGTTATCGAGGGTGCAGAGAAAGATTTGGTGATCATTTTTCAAATCCAAGATGGCCGTCGCACAAAATTATGTTTTCAGCAATATGGATATCGTGTCCGAGGTTCTCGAGGGTGCAGAGAACAACTTGGTGATCATTTTTCAAATCCAAGATGGCCGCCGCACAAAATTATGATTTCAGCAATATGGATATCGTGTACGGGGTTCTCGAGGGTGCAGCGAACAATTCTGTGATCATTTTTGAAATCCAAGAGGGCTGCTGCAAACAATAATGTTTTCAGCAATATGGATATCGTTTCTGAGGTTTTCGAAGGTGCAGAATATAATTTTGGGATCATTTAAATCCGAGATGGTCGCCTTGCAAGATTATGATCACGAAAACATGGGTATCGTATCCGAGGTTCTCGAGGGTGCTGAGAACGATTTTGTCATCATTTTTCAAATCAAAGATGTCCGCCGCTTAAAATTATGATTTCAGCAATATCGTGTCCGAGGTTCTCTCGGGTGCAGAGAACGATTTGGTGATCATTTTTGAAATCCAAGATGGCCGCCACTCAAAATTAAGATAACTACATTATGGGTATCGTATCCGAGGTTCTCGAGGGTGCAGAGAAAGATTTGGTGATCATTTTTCAAATCCAAGATGGCCGTCGCAGAAAATTATGATTTCAGCAATATGGATATCGTGTCCGAGATTCTCGAGGGTGCAGAGAACGATTTTGTGATCATTTTTGAAATCCATGATGGCCGCCACTCAAAATTAAGATAACTACATTATGGATATCATGTCCGAGGTTCTCGAGTGTGCAGCGAACAATTCTGTGATCATTTTTGAAATCCAAGAGGGCTGCTGCAAACAATAATGTTTTCATCAAAATGGATATCGTTTCTTAGGTTTTCGAAGGTGCAGAAAATAATTTTGGGATCATTTTGAAATCTAAGATGGCCGCCACTCAAAATTAAGATAACTACATTATGGGTATCGTATCCGAGGTTCTCGAGGGTGCAGAGAACGATTTTGTGATCATTTTTCAAATCGAAAATCGTTCTCAGCACCCTCGATAACCTCGGATACGATACCAATAATGTAGTTATCATACTTTTGAGCGGCGGCCATTTTCGATTTGAAAAATGAACACAAAATCGTTCTCTGCACCCTTGAGAACCTCGGACACGATATCCATATTGCTAAAATCATAATTTTGTGCAGCGGCCATCTTGGATTTGAAAAATGATCACCAAGTCGTTCTCTGCACCCTCGAGAATCTCGGACACGATATCCATATTGCTGAAATCATAATTTTGTGCGACGGCCATCTTGGATTTGAAAAATGATCACCAAATCTTTCTCTGCACCCTCGAGAACCTCGGATACAATACCCATGTTTTCGTGATCATAATCTTGCACGGCGGCCATCTCGGATTTAAAAATGATCCCAAAATCATTTTCTGCACCTTCGAAAACCTCAGAAACGATATCCATATTGCTGAAAACATTATTGTTTGCAGCAGCCCTCTTGGATTTCAAAAATGATCACAGAATTGTTCGCTGCACCCTCGAGAACCTCGGACACGATATCCATATTGCTAAAATCATAATTTTATGCGGCGGCCATCTTGGATTTCAAAAATGATCACAAAATCGTTCTCAGCACCCCAAGAACCTCTGATACGATATCCGTAATGTAGTTATCATAATTTTGTGTGGCGGCCATCTTGGATTTGAAAAATGATCACCAAGTCGTTCTCTGCACCCTCGAGAATCTCGGACACGATATCCATATTGCTGAAATCATAATTTTGTGCGACGGCCATCTTGGATTTGAAAAATGATCACCAAATCGTTCTCTGCACCCTCGAGAACCTCGGATACGATACCCATAATGTAGTTTTCTTAATTTTGAGTGGCGGCCATCTTGGATTTCAAAAATGATCAAAATATCGTTCTGTGCACTCTCGAGAACCTCGGATACGATACCCATGTTTTATTGATCATAATCTTGCACGGCGGCCATCTCGGATTTAAAAATGATCCCAAAATTATTTTCTGCACCTTCGAAAACCTCAGAAACGATATCCATATTGCTGAAAACATTATTGTTTGCAGCAGCCCTCTTGGATTTCAAAAATGATCACAGAATTGTTCGCTGCACCCTCGAGAACCTCGGACACGATATCTATAATGTAGTTATCATACTTTTGAGCGGCGGCCATCTTGGATTTCAAAAATGATCACCAAATCTTTCTCTGCACCCTCGAGAATCTCGGACACGATATCCATATTGCTGAAATCATGATTTTGTGCGACGACCATCTTGGATTTGAAAAATGATCACCAAATCGTACTCTTCACCCTCGAGAACCTCGGATACGATACCCATAATGTAGTTATCTTAATTTTGAGTGGTGGCCATCTTGGATTTCAAAAATGATCACGAAATCGTTCTGTGCACTCTCGAGAATATCGGACACGATATCCATATTGCTGAAATCATAATTTTGTGCGACGGCCATCTTGGATTTGAAAAATGATCATCAAATCGTTCTCTGCACCCTCGAGAACCTCGGATACGATACCCATAATGTAGTTATCTTAATTTTGAGTGGCGGCCATTTTGGATTTCAAAAATGATCAAAAAATCGTTCTGTGCACTCTCGAGAACCTCGGATACGATACCCATGTTTTCGTGATCATAATCTTGCATGGCGGCCATCTCGGACACGATATCCATATTGCTGAAATCATAATTTTGTGCGACGGCCATCTTGGATTTGAAAAATGATCACCAAATCTTTCTCTGCACCCTCGAGAACCTCGGATACGATACCCATAATGTAGTTATCTTAATTTTGAGTGGCGGCCATCTTGGATTTCAAAATGATCCCAAAATTATTTTCTGCACCTTCGAAAACCTCAGAAACGATATCCATTTTGATGAAAACATTATTGTTTGCAGCAGCCCTCTTGGATTTCATAAATGATCACAGAATTGTTCGCTGCACCCTCGAGAACCTCGGACATGATATCCATAATGTAGTTATCATTCTTTTGAGCGGCGGCCATCTTGGATTCGAAAAATGATCACCAAATCTTTCTCTGCACCCTCGAGAATCTCGGACACGATATCCATATTGCTGAAATCATGATTTTGTGCGACGACCATCTTGGATTTGAAAAATGATCACCAAATCCTACACTGCACCCTCGAGAACCTCGGATACGATACACTCGAGAACCTCTGATACGATACCCATAATGAAGTTATCATAGTTATGAGCGGCGGCCATCTTGGATTTCAAAAATGATCACAAAATCGTTCTGTGTACTCTCGAGAACCTGGGATATGATACCCATATTTTTGTGATCATAATCTTGCACGGCGGCCATCTCGGATTTAAAAATGATCCCAAAATTATTTTCTGCACCCTCGAGAACCTCAGACACGATATCCATATTGCTGAAAACATTATTGTTTGCGGCAGCCTTCTTGGATTTCCAAAATGATCACAGAATTGTTCTCTGCACCCTCGAGAACCTCGAACACGATATCCATATTGCTAAAATCTTAATTTTGTGCGGCGGCCATCTTGGATTTGAAAAATGATCACCAAGTCAATCTCTGCACCCTCGAGAACCTCTGATACGATACCCATAATGTAGTTATCATAATTTTGAGCGGCGGCCATCTTGGATTTCAAAAATGCTCACAAAATCGTTCTGTGTACTCTCGAGAACCTCGGATACGATACCCATATTTTTGTGATCATAATCTTGCACGGTGGCCATCTCGGATTTAAAAATGATCCCAAAATTATTTTCTGCACCCTCGAGAACCTCAGACACGATATCCATATTGCTGAAAACATTATTGTTTGCGGCAGCCGTCTTGGATTTCAAAAATGATCACAGAATTGTTCTCTGCACCCTCGAGAACCTCGAACACGATATCCATATTGCTAAAATCTTAATTTTGTGCGGCGGCCATCTTGGATTTGAAAAATGATCACCAAGTCGTTCTCTGCACCCTCGAGAATCTCGAACACGATAGCCATATTGCTGAAATCATAATTTTGTACAGTGGCCAACTTGGATTTGAAAAATGATCACCAAGTCGTTCTCTGCACCCTCGAGAATCTCGGACAAGATATCCATATTGCTGAAATCATAATTTTGTGCGGCGGCCATCTTGGATTTGAAAAATGATCACCAAATAGTTCTCTGCACCCTCGAGAATCTCGGACACGATATCCATATTGCTGAAAACATAATTGATTGCGGCAGCCCTCTTGGATTTAAAAAATGATCACAGAATTGTTCTCTGCACCCTCGAGAACCTCGGACACGATATCCATATTGCTAAAATCATAATTTTGTGCGGCGGAAATCTTGGATTTGAAAAATGATTACCAAATCGTTCACTGCACCCTAGAGAACCTCGGGTACGATATCCATATTGCTGAAATCATAATTTTGTGCGGCGGCCATCTTGGATTTGAAAAATGATCACCAAATCTTTCTCTGCACCCTCGAGAATCTCGGATACGGTACCCATAATGTAGTTATCATACTTTTGAGCGGCGGCAACCTTGAATTTCAAAAATGATCACAAAATCGTTCTGTGCACTCTCGAGAACCTCGGATACGATACCCATATTTTTTTGATCATAATCTTGCACGGCGGCCATCTCGGATTTAAAAATGATCCCAAAATTATTTTCTGCACCCTCGAAAACCTCAGATACGATATCCATATTGCTGAAAACATTATTGTTTGCGTCAGCCATCTTGGATTCCAAAAATGATCACAAAATCGTTCTGTGCACTCTCAACAACCTCGGATACGATACCCATATTTTTGTGATCATAATCTTGCACGGCGGCCATCTCGGATTTAAAAATAATCCCAAAATTATTTTCTGCACCCTCGAGAAACTCAGATACGATATACATATTGATGAAATCATAATTTTGTGCGGCGGCCATCTTGGATTTGAAAAATGATCATAAAATCATTCTCTGCACCCTCGAGAACCTCTGATACGATATCCATAGTGTAGTTATCATACTTTTGATCAGCGACCATCTTCGATTTGGAAAATGATCACAAAATCGTTCTCAGCACACTCGAGAACCTCTGATACGATACCCATAATGTAGTTATAATAGTTTTGAGCGGCGGCCATCTTGGATTTCAAAAATGATCACAAAATCGTTCTGTGCACTCTCGAGAACCTCGGATACGATACCCATATTTTTGTGATCATAATCTTGCACGGCGGCCATCTCGGATTTAAAAATGATCCCAGAATTCTGCAGAGAAAAGTTTGGCGATCATTTTTCAAATCCAAGATGGCCGCCGCTCAAAAGTATGATAACTACATTAAAGATATCGTGTTCGAGGTTCTCGAGGGTGCTGATAACGATTTTGTGATCATTTTTGAAATCCAAGATGGCCGCCGCACAAAATTATGATTTTAGCAATATATATATCCTGTCCGAGGTTCTCGAGGGTGCAGCGAACAATTCTGTGATCATTTTTGAAATCCAAGAGGGCTGCTGCAAACAATAATGTTTTCAGCAATATGGATATCGTTTCTGAGGTTTTCGAAGGTGCAGAATATAATTTTGGGATCATTTTTAAATCCGAGATGGCCGCCTTGCAAGATTATGATCACGAAAACATGGGTATCGTATCCGAGGTTCTCGAGGGTGCTGAGAACGATTTTGTCATCATTTTTCAAATCAAAGATGTCCGCCGCACAAAATTATGATTTCAGCAATATGGATATCGGGTCCGAGGTTCTCTCGGGTGCAGAGAACGATTTGGTGATCATTTTTGAAATCCAAGATGGCCGCCAATCAAAATTAAGATAACTACATTATGGGTATCGTATCCGAGGTTCTCGAGGGTGCAGAGAAAGATTTGGTGATCATTTTTCAAATCCAAGATGGCCGTCGCAGAAAATTATGATTTCAGCAATATGGATATCGTGTCCGAGATTCTCGAGGGTGCAGAGGACGATTTTGTGATCATTTTTGAAATCCATGATGGCCGCCACTCAAAATTAAGATAACTACATTATGGGTGTCGTATCCGAGGTTCTCGAGGGTGCAGAGAAAGATTTGGTGATCATTTTTCAAATCCAAGATGGCCGTCGCACAAAATTATGATTTCAGCAATATGGATATCGTGTCCGAGATTCTCGAGGGTGCAGAGAACGACTTGGTGATCATTTTTCAAATCCAAGATGGCCGCCGCACAAAATTATGATTTTAGCAATATGAATATCGTGTCCGAGGTTCTCGAGCGTGCAGAGAACGATTTTGTGATTATTTTTGAAATCCAAGATGGCCGCCGCTCAAAAGAATGATAACTACATTATGGGTATCGTATCCGTGGTTATCGAGGGTGCTGAGAACGATTTTGTCATCATTTTTCAAATCAAAGATGTCCGCCGCACAAAATTATGATTTCAGCAATATGGATATCGTGTCTGAGGTTCTCTCAGGTGCAGAGAACGATTTGGTGATCATTTTTCAAATCCAGGATGGCCGCCGCACAAAATTATGATAACTACATTATGGATATCGTGTCCGAGATTCTCGAGTTTGCAGAGAACGACTTGGTGATCATTTTTCAAATCCAAGATGTCCGCCGCACAAAATTATGATTTTAGCAATATGGATATCGTGTCCGAGGTTCTCGAGGGTGCAGAGAACAATTCTGAGATAATTTTTGAAATCCAAGAAAATGCCGCAATTAATTATGTTTTAAGCAATATGGATATCGTATCTGAGGTTCTCGAGGGTGCAGAAAATAATTTTGGGATTCTTTTTAAATCCGAGATGATCGCCGTGCAAGATTATGATCACAAAAATATGGGTATCGTATCCGAGGTTCTCGAGAGTGCACAGAACGATTATGTGATCATATTTGAAATCCCAGATGGCCGCCGCAAACAAAAATGTTTTCAGCAATATGGATATCGTGTCCGAGGTTCTCGACGGTGCAGAGAACAATTCTGTGATCATTTTTCAAATCCAAGAAAGCTGCCGCAAACAATAATGTTTTCAGCAATATGGATATCGTGTCTGAGGTTCTCGAGGGTGCAGAAAATTATTTTGGGATCATTTCTAAATCCGAGATGGCCACCGTGCAAGATTATGATCACAAAAATTTGGGTATCGTATCAGAGGTTCTCGAGAGTGCACAGAACGATTTTGTGAGCATTTTTGAAATCCAAGATAGCCGCCGCTCAAAATTATGATAACTACATTATGGGTATCGTATCAAAGGTTCTCGAGGGTGCAGAGAACGATTTTGTGATCATTTTTCAAATCGAAAATGGCCGCCGCTCAAAAGTATGTGTCAGACACGATATCCATAATGTAGTTTTCATAATTTTGAGCGGCGGCCACCTTGGATTTCAAAAATGATCACAAAATCGTTCTGTGCACTCTCGAGAACCTCGGATACGATACCCATATTTTTTTATCATAATCTTGCACGGCGGCCATCTCGGGCTTAAAAATGATCCCAAAATTATTTTCTGCACCCTCGAGAACCTCAGATACTATATCCATATTGCTGAAAACATAATTGTTTGCGGCGGCCATCTGGGATTTCAAAAATGATCACAAAATTGTTCTGTGCACTCTCGAGAACCTCGGATACGATACCCATATTTTTGTGATCATAATCTTGCACGGCGATCATCTCGGATTTAAAAATAATCCCAAAATTATTTTCTGCACCCTCGAGAATCTGAGATACGATATCCATATTGCTGAAAACATAATTGTTTGCGGCATTTTCTTGGATTTCAAAAATTATCTCAGAATTGTTCGCTGCACCCTCGAGAACCTCGGAAACGATATCCATATTGCTAAAATCATAATTTTGTGCGGCGGCCATCTTGGATTTGAAAACTGATCACCAAGTCGTTCTCTGCACCCTCGAGAATCTCGGACACGATATCCATATTGCTGAAATCATAATTTTGTGCGAGGGCCATCTTGGATTTGAAAAATGATCATAAAATCGTTCTCTGCACCCTCGAAAACCTCGGATACGATACCCATAATGTAGTTATCATAATTTTTTGCGGCGGCCATCTTGGTTTTAAAAAATGATCACCAAATCGTTCTCTGCACCCGAGAGAACCTCGGACACGATATCCATATTGCTGAAATCATAATTTTGTGCGGCGGACATCTTTGATTGGAAAAATGATGACAAAATCGTTCTCAGCACCCTCGAGAACATCTGATACGATACCCATAATGTAGTTATCATAGTTTTGAGCGGCGGCCATCTTGGATTTCAAAAATGATCACAAAATCGTTCTGTGCACTCTCGAGAACCTCGGATACGATACCCATATTTTTGTGATCATAATCTTGCACGGCGATCATCTCGGATTTAAAAAGAATCCCAAAATTATTTTCTGCACCCTCGAGAACCTCAGATACGATATCCATATTGCTTAAAACATAATTAATTGCGGCATTTTCTTGGATTTCAAAAATTATCTCAGAATTGTTCGCTGCACCCTCGAGAACCTCGGACACGATATCCATATTGCTAAAATCATAATTTTGTGCGGCGGACATCTTGGATTTGAAAAATGATCACCAAGTCGTTCTCTGCAAACTCGAGAATCTCGGACACGATATCCATAATGTAGTTATCATAATTTTGTGCGGCGGCCATCTTGGATTTGAAAAATGATCACCAAATAGTTCTCTGCACCCTCGAGAATCTTGGACACGATATCCATATTGCTGAAAACATGATTGATTGCGGCAGCCCTCTTGGATTTAAAAAATGATCACAGAATTGTTCTCTGCACCCTCGAGAACCTCGGACACGATATCCATATTGCTAAAATCATAATTTTGTGCGGCGGAAATCTTGGATTTGAAAAATGATTACCAAATCGTTCACTGCACCCTAGAGAACCTCGGGTACGATATCCATATTGCTGAAATCAAATTTTTGTGCGGCGCCCATCTTGGATTTGAAAAATGATCACAAAATCGTTCTCAGCACCCTCGATAACCTCGGATACGATACCAATAATGTAGTTATCATACTTTTGAGCGGCGGCCATTTTCGATTTGAAAAATGATCACAAAATCGTTCTCTGCACCCTTGAGAACCTCGGACACGATATCCATATTGCTAAAATCATAATTTTGTGCGGCGGCCATCTTGGATTTCAAAAATGATCACAGAATTGTTCGCTGCACCCTCGAGAACCTCGGACACGATATCCATTATGTAGTTATCATACTTTTGAGCGGCGGCCATCTTGGATTTGAAAAATGATCACCAAATCTTTCTCTGCACCCTCGAGAATCTCGGACACGATATCCATATTGCTGAAATCATGATTTTGTGCGACGACCATCTTGGATTTGAAAAATGATCACCAAATCGTACTCTTCACCCTCGAGAATCTCGGATACGATACCCATAATTTAGTTATCTTAATTTTGAGTGGCGGCCATCTTGGATTTAAAAAATGATCACAAAATCGTTCTGTGCACTCTCGAGAATATTGGACACGATATCCATATTGCTGAAATCATAATTTTGTGCGTCGGCCATCTTGGATTTGAAAAATGATCACCAAATCGTTCTCTGCACCCTCGAGAACCTCGGATACGATACCCATAATGTAGTTATCTTAATTTTGAGTGGCGGCCATCTTGGATTTCAAAAATGATCAAAATATCGTTCTGTGCACTCTCGAGAACCTCGGATACGATACCCATGTTTTCGTGATCATAATCTTGCATGGCGGCCATCTCGGACACGATATCCATATTGCTGAAATCATAATTTTATGCGTCGGCCATCTTGGATTTGAAAAATGATCACCAAATCGGTCTCTGCACCCTCGAGAACCTCGGATAAGATACCCATAATGTAGTTATCTTAATTTAGAGTGGCGGCCATCTTGGATTTCAAAATGATCCCAAAATTATTTTCTGCACCTTCGAAAACCTCAGAAACGATATCCATTTTGCTGAAAACATTATTGTTTGCAGCAGCCCTCTTGGATTTCAAAAATGATCACAGAATTGTTCGCTGCACCCTCGAGAACCTCGGACACAAAATCCATATTGCTAAAATCATAATTTTGAGTGGCGGCCATCTTGGATTTCAAAAATGATCACAAAATCGTTCTGTGCACTATCGAGAACCTCGGATACGATACCCATGTTTTCGTGATCATATTCTTGCACGGCGGCCATCTCGGATTCAAAAATGATCCCAAAATTATTTTCTGCACACTCAAGAACCTCAGACACGATATCCATATTGCTGAAAACATTATTGTTTGCGGCAGCCTTCTTGGATTTCAAAAATGATCACAGAATTGTTCTCTGCACCCTCGAGAACCTCGGACACGATATCCATATTGCTAAAATCATAATTTTGTGCGGCGGCCATCTTGGATTTGAAAATTGATCACCAAGTTATTCTGTGCACCCTAGAGAATCTAGGACACGATATCCATATTGCTGAAATAATAATTTTGTGCAGCGGCCATCTTGGATTTGAAAAATGATTACCAAATCGTTCTCTGCACCCTCGAGAATCTCGGACACGATATCCATATTGCTGAAATCATAATTTTGTGCGACGGCCATCTTGGATTTGAAAAATGATCACCAAATCTTTCTCTGCACACTCGAGAACCTCGGATACGATACCCATAATGTAGTTATCTTAATTTTGAGTGGCGGCCATCTTGGATTTCAAAAATGATCACAATATCGTTCTGTGCACTCTCGAGAACCTCGGATACGATACCCATGTTTTCGTGATCATAATCTTGCACGGCGGCCATCTCGTATTTAAAAATGGTCCCAAAATTATTTTCTGCACCTTCGAAAACCTCAGAAACAATATCCATATTGCTGAAAACATTATTGTTTGCAGCAGCCCTCTTGGATTTCAAAAATGATCACAGAATTGTTCGCTGCACCCTCGAGAACCTCGGACACGATATCCATATTGCTAAAATCATAATTTTGTGCGGCGGCCATCTTGGATTTGAAAATTGATCACCAAGTTATTCTGTGCACCCTAGAGAATCTAGGACACGATATCCATATTGCTGAAATAATAATTTTGTGCAGCGGCCATCTTGGATTTGAAAAATGATTACCAAATCGTTCTCTGCACCCTCGAGAATCTCGGACACGATATCCATATTGCTGATAACATAATTGTTTGCGGCAGCCCTCTTGAATATCAAAAATGATCACAGAATTGTTCTCCGCACCCTCGAGAATCTCGGACACGATATCCATATTGCTGAATTCATAATTTTGTGCGGCGGCTATCTTGGATTTGAAAAATGATCACAAAATCGTTCTCAGCACCCTCGAGAACCTCTGATACGATACCCATAATGTAGTTATCATAATTTTGAGCGGCGGCCATCTTGGGTTTCAAAAATAATCACAAAATCGTTCTGTGCACTCTCGAGAACCTCGGATACGATACCCATATTTTTGTGATCATAATCTTGCACGGCGGCCATCTCGGATTCAAAAATGATCCCAAAATTATTTTCTGCACACTCAAGAACCTCAGACACGATATCCATATTGCTGAAAACATTATTGTTTGCGGCAGCCTTCTTGGATTTCAAAAATGATCACAGAATTGTTCTCTGCACCCTCAAGAACCTTGGACACGATATCCATATTGCTAAAATCATAATTTTGTGCGGCGGCCATCTTGGATTTGAAAAATGATCACCAAGTCGTTCTCTGCACCCTCGAGAATCTCGGACACGATATCGATATTGCTGAAATCATAATTTTGTGCGGCGGCTATCTTGAATTTAAAAATGATCACCAAATCGTTCTCTGCACACTCGAGAATCTCGGACACGATATGCATATTGCTGAAATCATAATTTTGTGCGGCGGCCATCTTGGGTTTGAAAAATGATCACCAAATCGTTCTCTGCACCCTCAAGAACCTCGGATACGATACCCATAATGTAGTTATCTTAATTTTGAGTGGCGGCCATCTTGGATTTAAAAATGATCACAAAATCGTTCTGTGCACTCTCGAGAACCTCGGATACGATACCCATGTTTTCGTGATCATAATCTTGCACGGCGGCCATCTCGGATTTAAAAATGATGTCAAAATTATTTTCTGCACCTTCGAAAACCTCAGAAACGATATCCATATTGCTGAAAACATTATTGTTTGCAGCAGGCCTCTTGGATTTCAAAAATGATCACAGAATTGTTCGCTGCACCCTCGAGAACCTCGGACACGATATCCATAATGTAGTTATCATACTTTTGAGCGGCGGCCATCTTGGATTTGAAAAATGATCACCAAATCTTTCTCTGCACCCTCGAGAATCTCGGACACGATATCCATATTGCTGAAATCATGATTTTGTGCGACGACCATCTTGTATTTGAAAAATGATCACCAAATCGTACTCTTCACCCTCGAGAACCTCGGATACGATACCCATAATGTAGTTATCTTAATTTTGAGTGGCGGCCATCTTGGATTTCAAAAATGATCACAAAATCGTTCTGTGCACTCTCGAGAACCTCGGATACGATACCCATGTTTTCGTGATCATAATCTTGCATGGCGGCCATCTCGGACACGATATCCATATTGCTGAAATCATAATTTTGTGCGACGGCCATCTTGGATTTGAAAAATGATCACCAAATCGTTCTCTGCACCCTCGAGAACCTCGGATACGATACCCATAATGTAGTTATCTTAATTTTGAGTGGCGGCCATCTTGGATTTCAAAATGATCCCAAAATTATTTTCTGCACCTTCGAAAACCTCAGAAACGATATCCATATTGCTGAAAATATTATTGTTTGCAGCAGCCCTCTTGGATTTCAAAAATGATCACAGAATTGTTCGCTGCACCCTCGAGAACCTCGGACACGATATTCATAATGTAGTTATCATACTTTTGAGCGGCGGCCATCTTGGATTTGAAAAATGATCACCAAATCGTTCTCTGCACACTCAAGAATCTCGGACACGATATGCATATTGCTGAAATCATAATTTTGTGCGGCGGCCATCTTGGGTTTGAAAAATGATCACCAAATCGTTCTCTGCACCCTCGAGAATCTCGGACACGATACCATATTTCTGAAAACATAATTGTTTGCGGCAGCTCTCTTGGATTTCAAAAATGATCACAGATGTTCTCTGCACCCTCGAGAACCTCGGACATGATATCCTTATTGCTTAAATCATAATTTTGTGCGGCGGCCACCTTGGATTTGAAAAATGATCACCAAATCGTTCTCTGCACCCTCGAGAACCTCGGATGCGATACCCATAATGTAGTTATCTTAATTTTGAGTGGCGGCCATCTTGGATTTCAAAAATGATCAAAAAATCGTTCTGTGCACTCTCGAGAACCTCGGATACGATACCCATGTTTTCGTGATCATAATCTTGCATGGCGGCCATCTCGGACACGATATCCATATTGCTGAAATCATAATCTTGTGCGACGGCCATCTTGGATTTGAAAAATGATCACCAAATCGTTCTCTGCACCATCGAGAACCTCGGATACGATACCCATAATGTAGTTATCTTAATTTTGAGTGGCGGCCATCTTGGATTTCAAAAATGATCACAATATCGTTCTGTGCACTCTCGAGAACCTCGGATACGATACCCATGTTTTCGTGATCATAATCTTGCACGGCGGCCATCTCGTATTTAAAAATGGTCCCAAAATTATTTTCTGCACCTTCGAAAACCTCAGAAACAATATCCATATTGCTGAAAACATTATTGTTTGCAGCAGCCCTCTTGGATTTCAAAAATGATCACAGAATTGTTCGCTGCACCCTCGAGAACCTCGGACACGATATCCATATTGCTAAAATCATAATTTTGTGCGGCGGCCATCTTGGATTTGAAAATTGATCACCAAGTTATTCTGTGCACCCTAGAGAATCTAGGACACGATATCCATATTGCTGAAATAATAATTTTGTGCAGCGGCCATCTTGGATTTGAAAAATGATTACCAAATCGTTCTCTGCACCCTCGAGAATCTCGGACACGATATCCATATTGCTGATAACATAATTGTTTGCGGCAGCCCTCTTGGATATCAAAAATGATCACAGAATTGTTCTCCGCACCCTCGAGAATCTCGGACACGATATCCATATTGCTGAATTCATAATTTTGTGCGGCGGCTATCTTGGATTTGAAAAATGATCACAAAATCGTTCTCAGCACCCTCGAGAACCTCTGATACGATACCCATAATGTAGTTATCATAATTTTGAGCGGCGGCCATCTTGGGTTTCAAAAATAATCACAAAATCGTTCTGTGCACTCTCGAGAACCTCGGATACGATACCCATATTTTTGTGATCATAATCTTGCACGGCGGCCACCTCGGATTCAAAAATGATCCCAAAATTATTTTCTGCACACTCAAGAACCTCAGACACGATATCCATATTGCTGAAAACATTATTGTTTGCGGCAGCCTTCTTGGATTTCAAAAATGATCACAGAATTGTTCTCTGCACCCTCAAGAACCTTGGACACGATATCCATATTGCTAAAATCATAATTTTGTGCGGCGGCCATCTTGGATTTGAAAAATGATCACCAAGTCGTTCTCTGCACCCTCGAGAATCTCGGACACGATATCGATATTGCTGAAATCATAATTTTGTGCGGCGGCTATCTTGAATTTAAAAATGATCACCAAATCGTTCTCTGCACACTCGAGAATCTCGGACACGATATGCATATTGCTGAAATCATAATTTTGTGCGGCGGCCATCTTGGGTTTGAAAAATGATCACCAAATCGTTCTCTGCACCCTCAAGAACCTCGGATACGATACCCATAATGTAGTTATCTTAATTTTGAGTGGCGGCCATCTTGGATTTAAAAATGATCACAAAATCGTTCTGTGCACTCTCGAGAACCTCGGATACGATACCCATGTTTTCGTGATCATAATCTTGCACGGCGGCCATCTCGGATTTAAAAATGATGTCAAAATTATTTTCTGCACCTTCGAAAACCTCAGAAACGATATCCATATTGCTGAAAACATTATTGTTTGCAGCAGCCCTCTTGGATTTCAAAAATGATCACAGAATTGTTCGCTGCACCCTCGAGAACCTCGGACACGATATCCATAATGTAGTTATCATACTTTTGAGCGGCGGCCATCTTGGATTTGAAAAATGATCACCAAATCTTTCTCTGCACCCTCGAGAATCTCGGACACGATATCCATATTGCTGAAATCATGATTTTGTGCGACGACCATCTTGTATTTGAAAAATGATCACCAAATCGTACTCTTCACCCTCGAGAACCTCGGATACGATACCCATAATGTAGTTATCTTAATTTTGAGTGGCGGCCATCTTGGATTTCAAAAATGATCACAAAATCGTTCTGTGCACTCTCGAGAACCTCGGATACGATACCCATGTTTTCGTGATCATAATCTTGCATGGCGGCCATCTCGGACACGATATCCATATTGCTGAAATCATAATTTTGTGCGACGGCCATCTTGGATTTGAAAAATGATCACCAAATCGTTCTCTGCACCCTCGAGAACCTCGGATACGATACCCATAATGTAGTTATCTTAATTTTGAGTGGCGGCCATCTTGGATTTCAAAATGATCCCAAAATTATTTTCTGCACCTTCGAAAACCTCAGAAACGATATCCATATTGCTGAAAACATTATTGTTTGCAGCAGCCCTCTTGGATTTCAAAAATGATCACAGAATTGTTCGCTGCACCCTCGAGAACCTCGGACACGATATTCATAATGTAGTTATCATACTTTTGAGCGGCGGCCATCTTGGATTTGAAAAATGATCACCAAATCGTTCTCTGCACACTCGAGAATCTCGGACACGATATGCATATTGCTGAAATCATAATTTTGTGCGGCGGCCATCTTGGGTTTGAAAAATGATCACCAAATCGTTCTCTGCACCCTCGAGAATCTCGGACACGATACCATATTTCTGAAAACATAATTGTTTGCGGCAGCTCTCTTGGATTTCAAAAATGATCACAGATGTTCTCTGCACCCTCGAGAACCTCGGACATGATATCCTTATTGCTTAAATCATAATTTTGTGCGGCGGTCACCTTGGATTTGAAAAATGATCACCAAATCGTTCTCTGCACCCTCGAGAACCTCGGATACGATACCCATAATGTAGTTATCTTAATTTTGAGTGGCGGCCATCTTGGATTTCAAAAATGATCAAAAAATCGTTCTGTGCACTCTCGAGAACCTCGGATACGATACCCATGTTTTCGTGATCATAATCTTGCATGGCGGCCATCTCGGACACGATATCCATATTGCTGAAATCATAATCTTGTGCGACGGCCATCTTGGATTTGAAAAATGATCACCAAATCGTTCTCTGCACCATCGAGAACCTCGGATACGATACCCATAATGTAGTTATCTTAATTTTGAGTGGCGGCCATCTTGGATTTCAAAATGATCCCAAAATTATTTTCTGCACCTTCGAAAACCTCAGAAACGATATCCATTTTGCTGAAAACATTATTGTTTGCAGCAGCCCTCTTGGATTTCAAAAATGATCACAGAATTGTTCGCTGCACCCTCGAGAACCTCGGATACGATACCCATGTTTTCGTGATCATAATCTTGCACGGCGGCCATCTCGGATTTAAAAATGATCCCAAAATTATTTTCCGCACCTTCGAAAACCTCAGAAACGATATCCATATTGCTGAAAACATTATTGTTTGCAGCAGCACTCTTGGGTTTCAAAAATGATCACAGAATTGTTGGCTGCACCCTCGAGAACCTCTGATACGATATCCATATTGTAGTTATCATAATTTTATGCGACGGCCATCTTGGATTTGAAAAATGATCACCAAATCGTTCTCTGCACCCTCGAGAACCTCGGATACGATACCCATAATGTAGTTATCTTAATTTTGAGTGGCGGCCATCTTGGATTTTAAAAGTGATCACAAAATCATTCTGTGCACTCTCGAGAACCTCGGATACGATACCCATGTTTTTGTGATCATAATCTTCATCCTCTTCCTTACCGCCATTATTGATGTGAAAGTGAGCCTCCGCTAAAATTTAAATTTAAAATTATAACTATTGTTAAATTAATGTTACCTCAGTTTTCAAAACGTTGATTGGTGTCCTTGTTTCAACATTCATTGATGTTGACCCAGATTTTCCAGTGGATATAGCACAAAGCACAATCAAAATAATACCTCACTATTAAGCCTACAGGTATGTTGTGTGATTAAAGAAGAAGACTTGAACTTTGTAAAGAGATACATTCGAATACACACTTGGAAGTTATTTTGTTACAATAGTCACAGTTCATAATACGTTACTGTAAAATACTTTCTCAGTTTTGTGTACAAAAACTCTAGTGAGCCGTATTCAGTGGAGGGTACTTTTAAAAGTGTAAACTATAAATAACTTTGTACCGATGTGCCATCGTTAGGATTATTCATAATCTATACAGGTACTTCGAGCTTATTAATAAATATTCTGTGGCAAAGAGACGTAATCGTAAAATATTGATAAAAGGTTCATTTCCTGGGAAGATATTCTGTTAGTTTATATTATTATAATTTGTATTATCAATAATCACTTATTATTCCGTATCCAATTTGAGTAAAATAGTGCTTAAATAATTTTAAGAAGAAAATAATAATAATTTATATGTTACTTATTCGGAAAATCATATTTCATTGCTTAATTACTTATCATTATATTATAACAAAAAGTTAAACATGCCACTACATAGATCGCCTGAAAGGTCTAGCTCTGTGCCGGAATTGAATCAAGCTTCCGCAGCTAGCGATACCACCTCACTCTCATATGTCAGTGCCAGGGGTAACTGGAGTAAGAGAAAGCGAGAAAACTATCAAAATGAAGAGTTAAATGTCGAGCTATTAGATCTAAGGAAGGATATTAAAAATGAGATGAAAGAAATGAAAGAGCTGTTTCTCGACTCACAAAAAAATAATAATGAACAAATAAAATCCATTTTAACTGCATTGAAGGATATACAACAAGTAAACGAAGGTATTCAAAAAAGTATTACATTCCTAAGCGACCAAAACTCAGACTTCCAAAAAAAGATAGCGTCTCTCGAAACTCAAGTCAAAAGGGACATAGAATACATCACTCTTCTAGAAAACAAGCTTGAAGAGAGTCAAAGAACTGAAAGGAAGAATAATATTGAAATAAAAAACGTGCCTCTCAAAGGGGCTGAAAATAAACAGCATCTCATAAAGATGGTAAAAAATTTGGCTAATAATTTAGATATGAGTATTACACAAGCCGAAATAAAGGATATTATAAATATTAAAAATAAAAAGGCAAATAACAGTACTATGATTGTTGAATTTACTAATACTTTCACAAAAACTGAACTCATTAAATCGGCTAAATTATATAACAACAGAAACAAAAGCAATAAACTATGTGCAAAACATCTAGGTCTTCAAACAAACACAGATATACCGATTTTCATATCGGAAAACCTCACACCGAAAGGAGCCAGGCTGTATTTTCTAGCTAGAGATTTAAAATTGTCACATAAATATAAATATTGCTGGACAAACTTCGGAAAAGTATTCCTTCGCCGGGATGATAATTCGCAGATTATTACAGTGAACAGTGAGTCTCAAGTACAACAATTACGTAATACATGACTATATATAGAGTTTACTAAAATATTTTTAAGCTACCTATTTCGACTTTACTTAAATTATAATACGCTACTTTTGTTACTTTCAATCCACATTACATACACACCCTTAATACTTACACACAACTTAACTAACACTCAATACTATATTACACTAAATACTGATAGTCTTTATACACGGGCTTTTTATTTAGCATATTGTATAGTTAAATGCCTTATTATTTTTACTCAACAATGTAAATCGGTACTGTCTGGAGGCACTCACATAGCTTTCTCGCACTACTGCAACTTTGCTATGGAATTTATGGAAGGTTCTAAAATGAATATTATTTTTCTATATACATGTACATTTTATATGCATGTAACCCTTGAAAATAGAGACGCGCTTCTAGGACGTATTATTTATATGACCTTTAATAATGGTTGAGTCCATAAAAACTATAAAAGAAATAGACACTTTAGAACTAGCGCGGTCTGTTGAGTGTGATCCCATTAAACTTAGTAACTACATAAATGTGAAGCAGAGTGATCTGACTATTGTTTCTCAAAATATACGAAGTATCTACTCTAACTTTGACGACTTCTTATTAACTGTGTCTCACTTCAATTTTGATCCAGATATACTTGTTTTAACAGAATGCAGACTGAGTACTAACAAGCCCATACCTCAACTTCCTAATTACGACTCTTACTTCACTACTCAACAACTGAATCAAAATGATGGGGTTACCGTCTTTATAAAGTCATCCATAAAAGCTAAAGTAAAGGAGATTAGATTGACACATGCGTCTTGTATACAAATTGATATTTTAAATAACTCATTACTATGTATCTATCGTTCCCCATCAATATCGAACATTGAACCATTTTTAAATTCGTTATGCTGTCAGCTTAGTAAAATTAAAACAAAAAACAACATAGTTATTACCGGAGACTTGAATATAAATCTTATACCAAAAAACGATCTCTCTCAAGAATACAGGAATAGAGTAAATTATCTCAACACACTCTCAGATTATGGGATACTTCCAGGTCACACGCTGGGAACTAGGGAAAATTCATGCTTGGATCATATTATGTTAAAAATAAAGAAACAAAAAATCTCGGCTTTTATCGCCATATTACATACAACTACAACGGACCACTACACTACATTTTTATGCCTGTCTAAAATTAAACATTTTATGAGAGCCAATAAGATAAAAAGTACAATAGACTATGAAAAGGCTCGAAATTATTTACAAGACTTAGGATTACTTGAATTATTTAACTGCACTGATCCGAATGTGTTGAGTGAGCAGCTACTGCAAAAATTATCAGATTCTATAAAAAATAATATTGCAACAGTAAAAATACCAAAGAGCAAACGAATTATTAAGCCGTGGATTACTCCCGGTATTCTTAGATGTATAAATAACAGAAATAAATTACAAATGCAGTCAAAACATGATCCTCATAACGAAATATTAAAAATAACATATAGTAGATACAGAAACTATGTAAATAACTTAATAAAAAAACTAAAAAGGCAATACGAAAGAGATCTCATTGCAAAATCTGTCGCTAACAATAAATTACTCTGGAGAAATATAAAAAACATCACATACTCAAGTAAAACTAAATCTAAGAGCACAGAGTTACTAAACACCAAATCTTCACCTTATGAATCAGCAAATTTCGTAAACAAGTTCTTTGCAGACATTGGTAAGCAACTTGCAGAACATATAGATCCTACGCCATTGCACATTTTCAATAATCTAATTAATAATACAGTCACTCAATTAAACTCTTTCGTACTTCTTGAAACAGACCTTAACGAAGTAGATAATGTGTTAAAGAGTCTTAAAACGAACAGTGCTCCTGGGTGGGATGGGATCCCAACTAAGTATTTAAAGTATGTAAAGAATGATATTGTACCAATTATAACCCATCTTGCAAATCTTTGCTTTAGTAAGGGAATCTTCCCTTCCTCCTTAAAACAGTCAATTATTACCCCAGTATACAAGAATGGGGACAGAAATGACGTGAATAATTACAGACCTATATCTATCTTGCCTTGCATTTCTAAAATTTTAGAAAAGCTAATAAATTCTCGCCTTCTTAACTTTCTTAACAGATTTAATATAATATCTCCCTCGCAATTTGGATTCAGAAAAAGTATATCCACAGAAGACGCTGTAACTGCGCTATCTTCATTAGTAACCGAACATCTTGATCAAAATTCAAAGTGTATAACAGTATTTCTAGACTTAAAAAAAGCCTTTGACACGGTTTCTGTCCCTATTCTTGTGAACAAGCTGGAAAATATTGGAATCAGAGATATGCCTTTAACTCTTTTTAAAGATTATCTTTCTCAAAGAAAACAAAAAGTAAAATTAGAACAGTATTCCAGCGAAGCTACAGATGTAACATATGGTGTACCTCAGGGCAGCATATTAGGCCCTACTTTATTCCTAATATATATAAACGAACTGTGCAATCTTACAATCGATAATGCTAAAATTTTTTCGTACGCTGATGATACAGCCGTATTCTTTTCTGGAAGTACCTGGGCAGATGTAAAAAATAGCGCTGAAAAAAGAATGGCTCAAATATCTGCTTGGCTGAAGTCTAATTTACTATCATTAAATACTTCTAAAACAAATTTTATATGCTTCAGTATTTATAATAATAATCAGCCCGATGGCAACTTTACTCTGAAAGTTCATAACTGTAAACTTAGCAAACATAATAACTGTAACTGTCCCCAAATCAATAAAGTAGATAATTTCAAATATCTAGGAGTCATACTTGATCAGAGGCTCTCCTGGTACCCTTATCACTCACCTTGAGCAACTGGCTGAAAGAGTCAGAAAATTAATATGGGTTTTTCGCTCGCTGAGGTACGTGGTCCCAAAGAATGACAAATCTGAGAACGATAGTGATTCCTCTAACACTCTGCTAAAGAGAATATATATTGCACTAGTTGAATCCATCCTAACCTACTGCATTCCAGTGTGGGGAGGTGCTGCAAAAATAAAGTTTTAAGACATTTAGCGCTCGCAACGAGCATTGATTAAGGCCATGTATTTCAAACGTTACAGATATTCTACAGAACAACTTTACCTTGAGTGCGGTTTACTCTCTATGAGGAAACTGTTTCTGAAACATGTTTTAATCAAAAAACATAAAGAAGTACCATATCTCGTAAATAATAAACAAAGTAGGAGGCAACCTAACGTAACTAAAGTCCCTCGAACAAAAACAAAGTTTGCTAGCGCACACTACTATAGTCTCTCAGCTCAAATTTACAATAAAATAAATAAAAAACTACATATCCACTCAAAACAATATAACGATTGTAAAAAAATCGTAGAGAAGTGGTTAAAGTCTCTCGACTATGAGGCAACGGAGATTTTACTTAAACAACTTAAATAATGTACAGAGTATAATAACTTATCCAATGTTTACATAGATCAGACAGAAAATATTCCACACGCACTTAACATATATACACGCACACAACACTCACAAAAACACACAGTATCGCACGCACACACACACTCACACATAGTTACACATATTTATCATTTATGTTTATAATAATAAAAAGTGACTTACATGTTCGATAAGAATTAAAAATCGTAATTGTAAATCTTTGTCGCTGTAATTGTTAAGGTGTTCAAAAGTAACTTTCCAAATATTTAAATTGTTAATTTATATTTATATTCTTTTTAAATTTATATTCATTTCATAACTTTATTATTATTTCACCACCATCTCAATAAAACTTTTGTTAAATTAACACATTGCTGAATTGGAAGAGCGGAGACACCTGGTACAGGCATTATTTGCTTAAAAGGTGACTCCGGCCACTAGCTGCTGTAAACTATGATTTTAAGAGAAATAAATTATTATTATTATTATTATTATTATAATCTTGCACGGAAGCCATCTCGGATTTAAAAATGATCCCAAAATTATTTTCTGCACCTTCGAAAACCTCAGAAACGATATCCATATTGCTGAAAACATTATTGTTTGCAGCAGCCCTCTTCGATTTCAAAAATGATCACAGAATTGTTCGCTGCACCCTCGAGAACCTCGGACATGATATCCATAATGTAGTTATCATTCTTTTGAGCGGCGGCCATCTTGGATTTGAAAAATGATCACCAAATCTTTCTCTGCACCCTCGAGAATCTCGGACACGATATCCATATTGCTGAAATCATGATTTTGTGCGACAACCATCTTGGATTTGAAAAATGATCACCAAATCCTACTCTGCACCCTCGAGAACCTCGGATACGATACCCATAATGTAGTTATCTTAATTTTGAGTGGCGGCCATCTTGGATTTGAAAAATGATCACAAAATCGTTCTGTGCACTCTCGAGAATCTCGGACACGATATCCATATTGCTGAAATCATAATTTTGTGCGGCGGCCATCTTGGATTTGAAAAATGATCACCAAATTGTTCTCTGCACCCTCGAGAATCTCGGACACGATATCCATATTGCTGAAAACATGATTGATTGCGGCAGCCCTCTTGGATTTAAAAAATGATCACAGAATTGATCTCTGCACCCTCGAGAACCTGGGACACGATATCCATATTGCTAAAATCATAATTTTGTGCGGCGGAAATCTTGGATTTGAAAAATGATTACCAAATCGTTCACTGCACCCTAGAGAACCTCGGGTACGATATCCATATTGCTGAAATCATAATTTTGTGCGGCGGCCATCTTGGATTTGAAAATGATCACAAAATCGTTCTCAGCACCCTCGATAACCTCGGATACGATACCAATAATGTAGTTATCATACTTTTGAGCGGCGGCCATTTTCGATTTGAAAAATGATCACAAAATCGTTCTCTGCACCCTTGAGAACCTCGGACACGATATCCATTTTGCTAAAATCATAATTTTGTGCGGCCCATCTTGGATTTGAAAAATGATCACCAAGTCGTTCTCTGCACCCTTGAGAATCTCGGACACGATATCCATATTGCTGAAATCATAATTTTGTGCGACGGCCATCTTGGATTTGAAAAATGATCACCAAATCGTTCTCTGCACCCTCGAGAACATCGGATACGATACCCATAATGTGGTTATCTTAATTTTGAGTGGCGGCAATCTTGGATTTAAAAAATGATCTCAGAATTGTTCGCTGCACCCTCGAGAACTTCGGACACGATATCCATATTGCTGAAATCATAGGTTTGTGCGGCGGCCATCTTTGATTTTAAAAATGTTCACCAAATAGTTCTCTGCACCCTCGAGAATCTTGGACACGATATCCATATTGCTGAAAACATGATTGATTGCGGCAGCCCTCTTGGATTTAAAAAATGATCACAGAATTGTTCTCTGCACCCTCGAGAACCTCGGGTACGATATCCATATTGCTGAAATCATAATTTTGTGCGGCGGCCATCTTGGATTTGAAAAATGATCACAAAATCGTTCTCAGCACCCTCGATAACCTCGGATACGATACCAATAATGTAGTTATCATACTTTTGAGCGGCGGCCATTTTTGATTTGAAAAATGATCACAAAATCGTTCTCTGCACCCTTGAGAACCACGGACACGATATCCATATTGCTAAAATCATAATTTTGTGCAGCGGCCATCTTGGATTTGAAAAATGATCACCAAGTCGTTCTCTGCACCCTCGAGAATCTCGGACACGATATCCATATTGCTGAAATCATAATTATGTGCGACGGCCATCTTGGATTTGAAAAATGATCACCAAATCTTTCTCTGCACCCTCGAGAACCTCGGATACGATACCCATAATGTAGTTATCTTAATTTTGAGTGGCGGCCATCTTGGATTTCAAAGATGATCACAAAATCGTTCTGTGCACTCTCGAGAACCTCGGATACGATACCCATGTTTTCGTGATCATAATCTTGCACGGCGGCCATCTCGGATTTAAAAATGATCCCAAAATCATTTTCTGCACCTTCGAAAACCTCAGAAACGATATCCATATTGCTGAAAACATTATTGTTTGCAGCATCCTTCTTGGATTTCAAAAATGATCACAGAATTGTTTGCTGCACCCTCGAGAACCTCGGACACGATATCCATATTGCTAAAATCATAATTTTGTGCGATGGCCATCTTGGATTTCAAAAATGATCACAAAATCGTTCTCAGCACCCTCGAGAACCTCGGATACGATACCCATAATGTAGTTATCTTAATTTTGAGTGGCGGCCATCTTGGATTTCTAAATGATCCCAAAATCATTTTCTGCACCTTCGAAAACCTCAGAAACGATATCCATATTGCTGAAAACATTATTGTTTGCAGCAGCCTTCTTGGATTTCAAAAATAATCACAGAATTGTTCGCTGCACCCTCGAGAACCTCGGACACGATATCCATATTGCTAAAATCATAATTTTGTGCGGTGGCCATCTTGGATTTCAAAAATGATCACAAAATCGTTCTCAGCACCCTCGAGAACCTCTGATACGATATCCATATTGCTGAAAACATGATTGATTGCGGCAGCCCTCTTGGATTTATAAAATGATCACAAAATCGTTCTCTGCACCCTTGAGAACCACGGACACGATATCCATATTGCTAAAATCATAATTTTGTGCAGCGGCCATCTTGGATTTGAAAAATGATCACCAAGTCGTTCTCTGCACCCTTGAGAATCTCGGACACGATATCCATATTGCTGAAATCATAATTTTGTGCGACGGCCATCTTGGATTTGAAAAATGATCACCAAATCTTTCTCTGCACACTCGAGAACCTCGGATACGATACCCATAATGTAGTTATCTTAATTTTGAGTGGCGGCCATCTTGGATTTCAAAAATGATCACAATATCGTTCTGTGCACTCTCGAGAACCTCGGATACGATACCCATGTTTTCGTGATCATAATCTTGCACGGCGGCCATCTCGTATTTAAAAATGGTCCCAAAATTATTTTCTGCACCTTCGAAAACCTCAGAAACAATATCCATATTGCTGAAAACATTATTGTTTGCAGCAGCCCTCTTGGATTTCAAAAATGATCACAGAATTGTTCGCTGCACCCTCGAGAACCTCGGACACGATATCCATATTGCTAAAATCATAATTTTGTGCGGCGGCCATCTTGGATTTCAAAAATGATCACAAAATCGTTCTCAGCACCCTCGAGAGCCTCGGACACGAAACGCATATTTTTGTGATCATAATCTTGCAAACGGCCCTCTTGGATTTGAAAAATGATCACAAAATCGTTCTCAGCACCCTCGAGAACCTCTGATACGATATCCATAATGTAGTTATCATACTTTTGAGTGGCGGCCATCTTGGATTTGAAAAATGATCACTAAATCTTTCTCTGCACCCTCGAGAATCTCGGACACGATATCCATATTGCTGAAATCAAGATTTTGTGCGACGAACATCTTGGATTTGAAAAATGATCACCAAATCGTTCTCTGCACCCTCGAGAACATCTGATACGATACCCATAATGTGGTTATCTTAATTTTGAGTGGCGGCAATCTTGGATTTAAAAAATGATCACAAAATCGTTCTGTGCACTCTCGAGAACCTCGGATACGTTACCCATGTTTTCGTGATCATAATCTTGCACGGCGGCCATCTCGGATTTTAAAATGATCCCAAAATTATTTTCTACACCCTCGAAAACCTAAGAAACGATATCCATATTTCTGAAAACATAATTGTTTGCGGCATTTTCTTGGATTTGAAAAATTATCTCAGAATTGTTCGCTGCACCCTCGAGAACTTCGGACACGATATCCATATTGCTGAAATCATAATTTTGTGCGGCGGCCATCTTGGATTTGAAAAATGTTCGACAAATAGTTCTCTGCACCCTCGAGAATCTTGGACACGATATCCATATTGCTGAAAACATGATTGATTGCGGCAGCCCTCTTGGATTTAAAAAATGATCACAGAATTGTTCTCTGCACCCTCGAGAACCTCGGGTACGATATCCATATTGCTGAAATCATAATTTTGTGCGGCGGCCATCTTGGATTTGAAAAATGATAACAAAATCGTTCTCAGCACCCTCGATAACCTCGGATACGATACCAATAATGTAGTTATCATACTTTTGAGCGGCGGCCATTTTCGATTTGAAAAATGATCACAAAATCGTTCTCTGCACCCTTGAGAACCACGGACACGATATCCATATTGCTAGAATCATAATTTTGTGCAGCGGCCATCTTGGATTTGAAAAATGATCACCAAGTCGTTCGCTGCACCCTCGAGAATCTCGGACACGATATCCATATTGCTGAAATCATAATTTTGTGCGACGGCCATCTTGGATTTGAAAAATGATCACCAAATCTTTCTCTGCACCCTCGAGAACCTCGGATACGATACCCATAATGTAGTTATCTTAATTTTGAGTGGCGGCCATCTTGGATTTCAAAGATGATCACAAAATCGTTCTGTGCACTCTCGAGAACCTCGGATACGATACCCATGTTTTCGTGATCATAATCTTGCACGGCGGCCATCTCGGATTTAAAAATGATCCCAAAATCATTTTCTGCACCTTCGAAAACCTCAGAAACGATATCCATATTGCTGAAAACATTATTGTTTGCAGCATCCTTCTTGGATTTCCAAAATGATCACAGAATTGTTCTCTGCACCCTCGAGAACCTCGAACACGATATCCATATTGCTAAAATCATAATTTTGTGCGATGGCCATCTTGGATTTCAAAAATGATCACAAAATCGTTCTCAGCACCCTCGAGAACCTCGGATACGATACCCATAATGTAGTTATCTTAATTTTGAGTGGCGGCCATCTTGGATTTCAAAATGATCCCAAAATCATTTTCTGCACCTTCGAAAACCTCAGAAACGATATCCATATTGCTGAAAACATTATTGTTTGCAGCAGCCTTCTTGGATTTCAAAAATGATCACAGAATTGTTCGCTGCACCCTCGAGAACCTCGGACACGATATCCATATTGCTAAAATCATAATTTTGTGCGGTGGCCATCTTGGATTTCAAAAATGATCACAAAATCGTTCTCAGCACCCTCGAGAACCTCTGATACGATATCCATAATGTAGTTATCATAATTTTGTGCGGCGGCCATCTTGGATTTGAAAAATGATCACCAAGTCGTTCTCTGCACACTCGAGAATCTCGGACACGATATCCATATTGCTGAAATCATAATTTTGTGCGACGGCCATCTTGGATTTGAAAAATGATCACCAAATCATTCTCTGCACCCTCGAGAACCTCGGATACGATACCCATAATGTAGTTATCTTAATTTTGAGTGGCGGCCATCTTTGATTTCAAAAATGATCACAAAATCGTTCTGTGCACTCTCGAGAACCTCGGATACGATACCCATGTTTTCGTGATCAAAATCTTGCACGGCGGCCATCTCGGATTTAAAAATGATCCCAAAATCATTTTCTGCACCTTCGAAAACCTCAGAAACGATATCCATATTGCTGAAAACATTATTGTTTGCAGCAGCCTTCTTGGATTTCAAAAATGATCACAAAATCGTTCTGTGCACTCTCGAGAACCTCGGATACGGTACCCATGTTTTTGTGATCATAATCTTGCACGGCGGCCATCTCGGACTTAAAAATGATCCCAAAATTATTTTCTGCACCCTCGAGAACCTCAGACACGATATCCATATTTCTGAAAACATAATTGTTTGCGGCATTTTCTTGGATTTGAAAAATTATCTCAGAATTGTTCGCTGCACCCTCGAGAACTTCGGACACGATATCCATATTGCTGAAATCATAATTTTGTGCGGCGGCCATCTTGGATTTGAAAAATGATCACCAAAAAGTTCTCTGCACCCTCGAGAATCTTGGACACGATATCCATATTGCTGAAAACATGATTGATTGCGGCAGCCCTCTTGGATTTATAAATTGATCACAGAATTGTTCTCTGCACCCTCGAGAACCTCGGACACGATATCTATATTGCTAAAATCATAATTTTGTGCGGCGGAAATCTTGGATTTGAAAAATGATTACCAAATCGTTCACTGCACCCTAGAGAACCTCGGGTACGATATCCATATTGCTGAAATCATAATTTTGTGCGGCGGCCATCTTGGATTTGCAAAATGATCACAAAATCGTTCTCAGCACCCTCGATAACCTCGGATACGATACTAATAATGTAGTTATCATACTTTTGAGCGGCGGCCATTTTCGATTTGAAAAATGATCACAAAATCGTTCTCTGCACCCTTGAGAACCACGGACACGATATCCATATTGCTAAAATCATAATTTTGTGCAGCGGCCATCTTGGATTTGAAAAATGATCACCAAGTCGTTCTCTGCACCCTCGAGAATCTCGGACACGATATCCATATTGCTGAAATCATAATTTTGTGCGACGGCCATCTTGGATTTGAAAAATGATCACCAAATCTTTCTCTGCACCCTCGAGAACCTCGGATACGATACCCATAATGTAGTTATCTTAATTTTGAGTGGCGGCCATTTTGGATTTCAAAGATGATCACAAAATCGTTCTGTGCACTCTCGAGAACCTCGGATACGATACCCATGTTTTCGTGATCATAATCTTGCACGGCTGCCATCTCGGATTTAAAAATGATCCCAAAATCATTTTCTGCACCTTCGAAAACCTCAGAAACGATATCCATATTGCTGAAAACATTATTGTTTGCAGCAGCCTTCTTGGATTTCAAAAATGATCACAGAATTGTTTGCTGCACCCTCGAGAACCTCGGACACGATATCCATATTGCTAAAATCATAATTTTGTGCGGTGGCCATCTTGGATTTCAAAAATGATCATAAAATCGTTCTGTGCACTCTCGAGAACCTCGGTCACGATACCCATAATGTAGTTATCTTAATTTTGAGTGGCGGCCATCTTGGATTTCAAAATGATCCCAAAATCATTTTCTGCACCTTCGAAAATCTCAGAAACGATATCCATATTGCTGAAAACATTATTGTTTGCAGCAGCCTTCTTGGATTTCAAAAATGATCACAGAATTGTTCGCTGCACCCTCGAGAACCTCGGACACGATATCCATATTGCTAAAATCATAATTTTGTGCGGTGGCCATCTTGGATTTCAAAAATGATCTCAAAATCGTTCTCAGCACCCTCGAGAACCTCTGATACGATATCCATAATGTAGTTATCATAATTTTGTGCGGCGGCCATCTTGGATTTGAAAGATGATCACCAAATCGTTCTCTGCACCCTCGAGAACCTCGGATACGATACCCATAATGTAGTTATCTTAATTTTGAGTGGCGGCCATCTTTGATTTAAAAATGATCACAAAATCGTTCTGTGCACTCTCGAGAACCTCGGATACGATACCCATGTTTTCGTGATCATAATCTTGCACGGCGGCCATCTCGGATTTAAAAATGATTCCAAAATCATTTTCTGCACCTTCGAAAACCTCAGAAACGATATCCATATTGCTGAAAACATTATTGTTTGCAGCAGCCTTCTTGGATTTCAAAAATGATCACAGAATTGTTCGCTGCACCCTCGAGAACCTCGGACACGATATCCATATTGCTAAAATCATAATTTTTTATCATTTTTCAAATCCAAGATGGCCGTCGCACAAAATTATGATTTCAGCAATATGGATATCGTGTTCGAGATTCTCGAGGGTGCAGAGAACGACTTGGTGATCATTTTTCAAATCCAAGATGGCCGCTGCACAAAATTTTATTTTAGCAATATGGATATCGTGTCCGTGGTTCTCAAGGGTGCAGAGAACGATTTTGTGATCATTTTTCAAATCGAAAATGGCCGCCGCTCAAAAGTATGATAACTACATTATTGGTATCGTATCCGAGGTTATCGAGGGTGCTGAGAACGATTTTGTGATCATTTTTCAAATCCAAGATGGCCGCCGCACAAAATTATGATTTCAGCAATATGGATATCGTACCCGAGGTTCTCGAGGGTGCAGTGAATGATTTGGTGATCATTTTTCAAATCCAAGATGGCCGTCGCACAAAATTATGATTTCAGCAATATGGATATCGTGTCCGAGATTCTCGAGGGTGCAGAGAACGACTTGGTGATCATTTTTCAAATCCAAGATGGCCGCCGCACAAAATTATGATAACTACATTATGGATATCGTATCAGAGGTTCTCGAGGGTGCTGAGAACGATTTTGTGATCATTTTTGAAATCCAAGAAAATTTGAAAAATGATCACCAAGTCGTTCTCTGCACCCTCGAGAATCTCGGACACGATATCCATATTGCTGAAATCATAATTTTGTGCGACGGCCATCTTGGATTTGAAAAATGATCACCAAATCGTTCTCTGCACCCTCGAGAACCTCGGATACGATACCTATAATGTAGTTATCTTAATTTTGAGTGGCGGCCATCTTTGATTTAAAAATGATCACAAAATCGTTCTGTGCACTCTCGAGAACCTCGGATACGATACCCATGTTTTCGTGATCATAATCTTGCACGGCGGCCATCTCGGATTTAAAAATGATCCCAAAATCATTTTCTGCACCTTCGAAAACCTCAGAAACGATATCCATATTGTTGAAAACATTATTGTTTGCAGCAGCCTTCTTTGATTTCAAAAATGATCACAGAATTGTTCGCTGCACCCTCGAGAACCTCGGACACGATATCCATATTGCTAAAATCATAATTTTGTGCGGTGGCCATCTTGGATTTCAAAAATGATCACAAAATCGTTCTCAGCACCCTCGAGAACCTCTGATACGATATCCATAATGTAGTTATCATAATTTTGTGCGGCGGCCATCTTGGATTTGAAAAATGATCACCAAGTCGTTCTCTGCACCCTCGAGAATCTCGGACACGATATCCATATTGCTGAAATCATAATTTTGTGCGACGGCCATCTTGAATTTGAAAAATGATCACCAAATCTTTCTCTGCACCCTCGAGAACCTCGGATACGATACCCATAATGTAGTTATCTTAATTTTGAGTGGTGGCCATCTTGGATTTCAAAAATGATCACAAAATCGTTCTGTGCACTCTCGAGAACCTCGGATACTATACCCATGTTTTCGTGATCATAATCTTGCACGCCGGCCATCTCGGATTTAAAAATGATCCCAAAATTATTTTCTGCGCCTTCGAAAACCTCAGAAACGATATCCATATTGCTGAAATTATTATTGTTTGCGGCAGCCTTCTTGGATTTCAAAAATGATCACAAAATCGTTCTGTGCACTCTCGAGAACCTCGGATACGGTACCCATGTTTTTGTGATCATAATCTTGCACGGCGGCCATCTCGGACTTAAAAATGATCCCAAAATTATTTTCTGCACCCTCGAGAACCTCAGACACGATATCCATATTTCTGAAAACATAATTGTTTGCGGCATTTTCTTGGATTTGAAAAATTATCTCAGAATCGTTCTCTGCACCCTTGAGAACCACGGACACGATATCCATATTGCTAAAATCATAATTTTGTGCAGCGGCCATCTTGAATTTGAAAAATGATCACCAAGTCGTTCTCTGCACCCTCGAGAATCTCGGACACGATATCCATATTGCTGAAATCATAATTTTGTGCGACGGCCATCTTGGATTTGAAAAATGATCACCAAATCTTTCTCTGCACCCTCGAGAACCTCGGATACGATACCCATAATGTAGTTATCTTAATTTTGAGTGGTGGCCATCTTGGATTTCAAAAATGATCACAAAATCGTTCTGTGCACTCTCGAGAACCTCGGATACAATACCCATGTTTTCGTGATCATAATCTTGCACGGCGGCCATCTCGGATTTAAAAATGATCCCAAAATCATTTTCTGCACCTTCGAAAACCTCAGAAACGATATCCATATTGCTGAAAACATTATTGTTTGCAGCAGCCTTCTTGGATTTCAAAAATGATCACAGAATTGTTCGCTGCACCCTCGAGAACCTCGGACACGATATCCATATTGCTAAAATCATAATTTTGTGCGGTGGCCATCTTGGATTTCAAAAATGATCACAAAATCGTTCTCAGCGCCCTCGAGAACCTCTGATACGATATCCATAATGTAGTTATCATAATTTTGTGCGGCGGCCATCTTGGATTTGAAAAATGATCACCAAGTCTTTCTCTGCACGCTCGAGAATCTCGGACACGATATCCATATTGCTGAAATCATGATTGATTGCGGCAGCCCTCTTGGATTTATAAAATGATCACAGAATTGTTCTCTGCACCCTCGAGAACCTCGGACACGACATCCATATTGCTAAAATCATAATTTTGTGCGGCGGAAATCTTGGATTTGAAAAATGATCACAAAATCGTTCTCAGCACCCTCGGTAACCTCGGATACGGTACCCATAATGTAGTTATCTTAATTTTGAGTGGCGGCCATCTTGGATTTTAAAAGTGATCACAAAATCATTCTGTGCACTCTCGAGAACCTCGGATACGATACCCATGTTTTTGTGATCATAATCTTCATCCTCTTCCTTACCGCCATTATTGATGTGAAAGTGAGCCTCCGCTAAAATTTAAATTTAAAATTATAACTATTGTTAAATTAATGTTACCTCAGTTTTCAAAACGTTGATTGGTGTCCTTGTTTCAACATTCATTGATGTTGACCCAGATTTTCCAGTGGATATAGCACAAAGCACAATCAAAATAATACCTCACTATTAAGCCTACAGGTATGTTGTGTGATTAAAGAAGAAGACTTGAACTTTGTAAAGAGATACATTCGAATACACACTTGGAAGTTATTTTGTTACAATAGTCACAGTGCATAATACGTTACTGTAAAATACTTTCTCAGTTTTGTGTACAAAAACTCTAGTGAGCCGTAAAAGTGTAAACTATAAATAACTTTGTACCGATGTGCCATCGTTAGGATTATTCATAATCTATACAGGTACTTCGAGCTTATTAATAAATATTCTGTGGCAAAGAGACGTAATCGTAAAATATTGATAAAAGGTTCATTTCCTGGGAAGATATTCTGTTAGTTTATATTATTATAATTTGTATTATCAATAATCACTTATTATTCCGTATCCAATTTGAGTAAAATAGTGCTTAAATAATTTTAAGAAGAAAATAATAATAATTTATATGTTACTTATTCGGAAAATCATATTTCATTGCTTAATTACTTATCATTATATTATAACAAAAAGTTAAACATGCCACTACATAGATCGCCTGAAAGGTCTAGCTCTGTGCCGGAATTGAATCAAGCTTCCGCAGCTAGCGATACCACCTCACTCTCATATGTCAGTGCCAGGGGTAACTGGAGTAAGAGAAAGCGAGAAAACTATCAAAATGAAGAGTTAAATGTCGAGCTATTAGATCTAAGGAAGGATATTAAAAATGAGATGAAAGAAATGAAAGAGCTGTTTCTCGACTCACAAAAAAATAATAATGAACAAATAAAATCCATTTTAACTGCATTGAAGGATATACAACAAGTAAACGAAGGTATTCAAAAAAGTATTACATTCCTAAGCGACCAAAACTCAGACTTCCAAAAAAAGATAGCGTCTCTCGAAACTCAAGTCAAAAGGGACATAGAATACATCACTCTTCTAGAAAACAAGCTTGAAGAGAGTCAAAGAACTGAAAGGAAGAATAATATTGAAATAAAAAACGTGCCTCTCAAAGGGGCTGAAAATAAACAGCATCTCATAAAGATGGTAAAAAATTTGGCTAATAATTTAGATATGAGTATTACACAAGCCGAAATAAAGGATATTGTAAATATTAAAAATAAAAAGGCAAATAACAGTACTATGATTGTTGAATTTACTAATACTTTCACAAAAACTGAACTCATTAAATCGGCTAAATTATATAACAACAGAAACAAAAGCAATAAACTATGTGCAAAACATCTAGGTCTTCAAACAAACACAGATATACCGATTTTCATATCGGAAAACCTCACACCGAAAGGAGCCAGGCTGTATTTTCTAGCTAGAGATTTAAAATTGTCACATAAATATAAATATTGCTGGACAAACTTCGGAAAAGTATTCCTTCGCCGGGATGATAATTCGCAGATTATTACAGTGAACAGTGAGTCTCAAGTACAACAATTACGTAATACATGACTATATATAGAGTTTACTAAAATATTTTTAAGCTACCTATTTCGACTTTACTTAAATTATAATACGCTACTTTTGTTACTTTCAATCCACATTACATACACACCCTTAATACTTACACACAACTTAACTAACACTCAATACTATATTACACTAAATACTGATAGTCTTTATACACGGGCTTTTTATTTAGCATATTGTATAGTTAAATGCCTTATTATTTTTACTCAACAATGTAAATCGGTACTGTCTGGAGGCACTCACATAGCTTTCTCGCACTACTGCAACTTTGCTATGGAATTTATGGAAGGTTCTAAAATGAATATTATTTTTCTATATACATGTACATTTTATATGCATGTAACCCTTGAAAATAGAGACGCGCTTCTAGGACGTATTATTTATATGACCTTTAATAATGGTTGAGTCCATAAAAACTATAAAAGAAATAGACACTTTAGAACTAGCGCGGTCTGTTGAGTGTGATCCCATTAAACTTAGTAACTACATAAATGTGAAGCAGAGTGATCTGACTATTGTTTCTCAAAATATACGAAGTATCTACTCTAACTTTGACGACTTCTTATTAACTGTGTCTCACTTCAATTTTGATCCAGATATACTTGTTTTAACAGAATGCAGACTGAGTACTAACAAGCCCATACCTCAACTTCCTAATTACGACTCTTACTTCACTACTCAACAACTGAATCAAAATGATGGGGTTACCGTCTTTATAAAGTCATCCATAAAAGCTAAAGTAAAGGAGATTAGATTGACACATGCGTCTTGTATACAAATTGATATTTTAAATAACTCATTACTATGTATCTATCGTTCCCCATCAATATCGAACATTGAACCATTTTTAAATTCGTTATGCTGTCAGCTTAGTAAAATTAAAACAAAAAACAACATAGTTATTACCGGAGACTTGAATATAAATCTTATACCAAAAAACGATCTCTCTCAAGAATACAGGAATAGAGTAAATTATCTCAACACACTCTCAGATTATGGGATACTTCCAGGTCACACGCTGGGAACTAGGGAAAATTCATGCTTGGATCATATTATGTTAAAAATAAATAAACAAAAAATCTCGGCTTTTATCGCCATATTACATACAACTACAACGGACCACTACACTACATTTTTATGCCTGTCTAAAATTAAACATTTTATGAGAGCCAATAAGATAAAAAGTACAATAGACTATGAAAAGGCTCGAAATTATTTACAAGACTTAGGATTACTTGAATTATTTAACTGCACTGTTCCGAATGTGTTGAGTGAGCAGCTACTGCAAAAATTATCAGATTCTATAAAAAATAATATTGCAACAGTAAAAATACCAAAGAGCAAACGAATTATTAAGCCGTGGATTACTCCCGGTATTCTTAGATGTATAAATAACAGAAATAAATTACAAATGCAGTCAAAACATGATCCTCATAACGAAATATTAAAAATAACATATAGTAGATACAGAAACTATGTAAATAACTTAATAAAAAAACTAAAAAGGCAATACGAAAGAGATCTCATTGCAAAATCTGTCGCTAACAATAAATTACTCTGGAGAAATATAAAAAACATCACATACTCAAGTAAAACTAAATCTAAGAGCACAGAGTTACTAAACACCAAATCTTCACCTTATGAATCAGCAAATTTCGTAAACAAGTTCTTTGCAGACATTGGTAAGCAACTTGCAGAACATATAGATCCTACGCCATTGCACATTTTCAATAATCTAATTAATAATACAGTCACTCAATTAAACTCTTTCGTACTTCTTGAAACAGACCTTAACGAAGTAGATAATGTGTTAAAGAGTCTTAAAACGAACAGTGCTCCTGGCTGGGATGGGATCCCAACTAAGTATTTAAAGTATGTAAAGAATGATATTGTACCAATTATAACCCATCTTGCAAATCTTTGCTTTAGTAAGGGAATCTTCCCTTCCTCCTTAAAACAGTCAATTATTACCCCAGTATACAAGAATGGGGACAGAAATGACGTGAATAATTACAGACCTATATCTATCTTGCCTTGCATTTCTAAAATTTTAGAAAAGCTAATAAATTCTCGCATTCTTAACTTTCTTAACAGATTTAATATAATATCTCCCTCGCAATTTGGATTCAGAAAAAGTATATCCACAGAAGACGCTGTAACTGCGCTATCTTCATTAGTAACCGAACATCTTGATCAAAATTCAAAGTGTATAACAGTATTTCTAGACTTAAAAAAAGCCTTTGACACGGTTTCTGTCCCTATTCTTGTGAACAAGCTGGAAAATATTGGAATCAGAGATATGCCTTTAACTCTTTTTAAAGATTATCTTTCTCAAAGAAAACAAAAAGTAAAATTAGAACAGTATTCCAGCGAAGCTACAGATGTAACATATGGTGTACCTCAGTGCAGCATATTAGGCCCTACTTTATTCCTAATATATATAAACGAACTGTGCAATCTTACAATCGATAATGCTAAAATTTTTTCGTACGCTGATGATACAGCCGTATTCTTTTCTGGAAGTACCTGGGCAGATGTAAAAAATAGCGCTGAAAAAAGAATGGCTCAAATATCTGCTTGGCTGAAGTCTAATTTACTATCATTAAATACTTCTAAAACAAATTTTATATGCTTCAGTATTTATAATAATAATCAGCCCGATGGCAACTTTACTCTGAAAGTTCATAACTGTAAACTTAGCAAACATAATAACTGTAACTGTCCCCAAATCAATAAAGTAGATAATTTCAAATATCTAGGAGTCATACTTGATCAGAGGCTCTCCTGGTACCCTTATCACTCACCTTGAGCAACTGGCTGAAAGAGTCAGAAAATTAATATGGGTTTTTCGCTCGCTGAGGTACGTGGTCCCAAAGAATGACAAATCTGAGAACGATAGTGATTCCTCTAACACTCTGCTAAAGAGAATATATATTGCACTAGTTGAATCCATCCTAACCTACTGCATTCCAGTGTGGAGAGGTGCTGCAAAAATAAAGTTTTTAGACATTGAGCGCTCGCAACGAGCATTGATTAAGGCCATGTATTTCAAACGTTACAGATATTCTACAGAACAACTTTACCTTGAGTGCGGTTTACTCTCTATGAGGAAACTGTTTCTGAAACATGTTTTAATCAAAAAACATAAAGAAGTACCATATCTCGTAAATAATAAACAAAGTAGGAGGCAACCTAACGTAACTAAAGTCCCTCGAACAAAAACAAAGTTTGCTAGCGCACAATACTATAGTCTCTCAGCTCAAATTTACAATAAAATAAATAAAAAACTACATATCCACTCAAAACAATATAACGATTGTAAAAAAATCGTAGAGAAGTGGTTAAAGTCTCTCGACTATGAGGCAACGGAGATTTTACTTAAACAACTTAAATAATGTACAGAGTATAATAACTTATCCAATGTTTACATAGATCAGACAGAAAATATTCCACACGCACTTAACATATATACACGCACACAACACTCACAAAAACACACAGTATCGCACGCACACACACACTCACACATAGTTACACATATTTATCATTTATGTTTATAATAATAAAAAGTGACTTACATGTTCGATAAGAATTAAAAATCGTAATTGTAAATCTTTGTCGCTGTAATTGTTAAGGTGTTCAAAAGTAACTTTCCAAATATTTAAATTGTTAATTTATATTTATATTCTTTTTAAATTTATATTCATTTCATAACTTTATTATTATTTCACCACCATCTCAATAAAACTTTTGTTAAATTAACACATTGCTGAATTGGAAGAGCGGAGACACCTGGTACAGGCATTATTTGCTTAAAAGGTGACTCCGGCCACTAGCTGCTGTAAACTATGATTTTAAGAGAAATAAATTATTATTATTATTATTATTATTATAATCTTGCACGGAAGCCATCTCGGATTTAAAAATGATCCCAAAATTATTTTCTGCACCTTCGAAAACCTCAGAAACGATATCCATATTGCTGAAAACATTATTGTTTGCAGCAGCCCTCTTCGATTTCAAAAATGATCACAGAATTGTTCGCTGCACCCTCGAGAACCTCGGACATGATATCCATAATGTAGTTATCATTCTTTTGAGCGGCGGCCATCTTGGATTTGAAAAATGATCACCAAATCTTTCTCTGCACCCTCGAGAATCTCGGACACGATATCCATATTGCTGAAATCATGATTTTGTGCGACAACCATCTTGGATTTGAAAAATGATCACCAAATCCTACTCTGCACCCTCGAGAAACTCGGATACGATACCCATAATGTAGTTATCTTAATTTTGAGTGGCGGCCATCTTGGATTTGAAAAATGATCACAAAATCGTTCTGTGCACTCTCGAGAATCTCGGACACGATATCCATATTGCTGAAATCATAATTTTGTGCGGCGGCCATCTTGGATTTGAAAAATGATCACCAAATTGTTCTCTGCACCCTCGAGAATCTCGGACACGATATCCATATTGCTGAAAACATGATTGATTGCGGCAGCCCTCTTGGATTTAAAAAATGATCACAGAATTGATCTCTGCACCCTCGAGAACCTGGGACACGATATCCATATTGCTAAAATCATAATTTTGTGCGGCGGAAATCTTGGATTTGAAAAATGATTACCAAATCGTTCACTGCACCCTAGAGAACCTCGGGTACGATATCCATATTGCTGAAATCATAATTTTGTGCGGCGGCCATCTTGGATTTGAAAATGATCACAAAATCGTTCTCAGCACCCTCGATAACCTCGGATACGATACCAATAATGTAGTTATCATACTTTTGAGCGGCGGCCATTTTCGATTTGAAAAATGATCACAAAATCGTTCTCTGCACCCTTGAGAACCTCGGACACGATATCCATTTTGCTAAAATCATAATTTTGTGCGGCCCATCTTGGATTTGAAAAATGATCACCAAGTCGTTCTCTGCACCCTTGAGAATCTCGGACACGATATCCATATTGCTGAAATCATAATTTTGTGCGACGGCCATCTTGGATTTGAAAAATGATCACCAAATCGTTCTCTGCACCCTCGAGAACATCGGATACGATACCCATAATGTGGTTATCTTAATTTTGAGTGGCGGCAATCTTGGATTTAAAAAATGATCTCAGAATTGTTCGCTGCACCCTCGAGAACTTCGGACACGATATCCATATTGCTGAAATCATAGGTTTGTGCGGCGGCCATCTTTGATTTTAAAAATGTTCACCAAATAGTTCTCTGCACCCTCGAGAATCTTGGACACGATATCCATATTGCTGAAAACATGATTGATTGCGGCAGCCCTCTTGGATTTAAAAAATGATCACAGAATTGTTCTCTGCACCCTCGAGAACCTCGGGTACGATATCCATATTGCTGAAATCATAATTTTGTGCGGCGGCCATCTTGGATTTGAAAAATGATCACAAAATCGTTCTCAGCACCCTCGATAACCTCGGATACGATACCAATAATGTAGTTATCATACTTTTGAGCGGCGGCCATTTTTGATTTGAAAAATGATCACAAAATCGTTCTCTGCACCCTTGAGAACCACGGACACGATATCCATATTGCTAAAATCATAATTTTGTGCAGCGGCCATCTTGGATTTGAAAAATGATCACCAAGTCGTTCTCTGCACCCTCGAGAATCTCGGACACGATATCCATATTGCTGAAATCATAATTATGTGCGACGGCCATCTTGGATTTGAAAAATGATCACCAAATCTTTCTCTGCACCCTCGAGAACCTCGGATACGATACCCATAATGTAGTTATCTTAATTTTGAGTGGCGGCCATCTTGGATTTCAAAGATGATCACAAAATCGTTCTGTGCACTCTCGAGAACCTCGGATACGATACCCATGTTTTCGTGATCATAATCTTGCACGGCGGCCATCTCGGATTTAAAAATGATCCCAAAATCATTTTCTGCACCTTCGAAAACCTCAGAAACGATATCCATATTGCTGAAAACATTATTGTTTGCAGCATCCTTCTTGGATTTCAAAAATGATCACAGAATTGTTTGCTGCACCCTCGAGAACCTCGGACACGATATCCATATTGCTAAAATCATAATTTTGTGCGATGGCCATCTTGGATTTCAAAAATGATCACAAAATCGTTCTCAGCACCCTCGAGAACCTCGGATACGATACCCATAATGTAGTTATCTTAATTTTGAGTGGCGGCCATCTTGGATTTCAAAATGATCCCAAAATCATTTTCTGCACCTTCGAAAACCTCAGAAACGATATCCATATTGCTGAAAACATTATTGTTTGCAGCAGCCTTCTTGGATTTCAAAAATAATCACAGAATTGTTCGCTGCACCCTCGAGAACCTCGGACACGATATCCATATTGCTAAAATCATAATTTTGTGCGGTGGCCATCTTGGATTTCAAAAATGATCACAAAATCGTTCTCAGCACCCTCGAGAACCTCTGATACGATATCCATATTGCTGAAAACATGATTGATTGCGGCAGCCCTCTTGGATTTATAAAATGATCACAAAATCGTTCTCTGCACCCTTGAGAACCACGGACACGATATCCATATTGCTAAAATCATAATTTTGTGCAGCGGCCATCTTGGATTTGAAAAATGATCACCAAGTCGTTCTCTGCACCCTTGAGAATCTCGGACACGATATCCATATTGCTGAAATCATAATTTTGTGCGACGGCCATCTTGGATTTGAAAAATGATCACCAAATCTTTCTCTGCACACTCGAGAACCTCGGATACGATACCCATAATGTAGTTATCTTAATTTTGAGTGGCGGCCATCTTGGATTTCAAAAATGATCACAATATCGTTCTGTGCACTCTCGAGAACCTCGGATACGATACCCATGTTTTCGTGATCATAATCTTGCACGGCGGCCATCTCGGATTTAAAAATGGTCCCAAAATTATTTTCTGCACCTTCGAAAACCTCAGAAACGATATCCATATTGCTGAAAACATTATTGTTTGCAGCAGCCCTCTTGGATTTCAAAAATGATCACAGAATTGTTCGCTGCACCCTCGAGAACCTCGGACACGATATCCATATTGCTAAAATCATAATTTTGTGCGGCAGCCATCTTGGATTTCAAAAATGATCACAAAATCGTTCTCAGCACCCTCGAGAACCTCGGACACGATACGCATATTTTTGTGATCATAATCTTGCAAACGGCCCTCTTGGATTTGAAAAATGATCACAAAATCGTTCTCAGCACCCTCGAGAACCTCTGATACGATATCCATAATGTAGTTATCATACTTTTGAGTGGCGGCCATCTTGGATTTGAAAAATGATCACTAAATCTTTCTCTGCACCCTCGAGAATCTCGGACACGATATCCATATTGCTGAAATCAAGATTTTTTGCGACGAACATCTTGGATTTGAAAAATGATCACCAAATCGTTCTCTGCACCCTCGAGAACCTCGGATACGATACCCATAATGTGGTTATCTTAATTTTGAGTGGCGGCAATCTTGGATTTAAAAAATGATCACAAAATCGTTCTGTGCACTCTCGAGAACCTCGGATACGTTACCCATGTTTTCGTGATCATAATCTTGCACGGCGGCCATCTCGGATTTTAAAATGATCCCAAAATTATTTTCTACACCCTCGAAAACCTCAGAAACGATATCCATATTTCTGAAAACATAATTGTTTGCGGCATTTTCTTGGATTTGAAAAATTATCTCAGAATTGTTCGCTGCACCCTCGAGAACTTCGGACACGATATCCATATTGCTGAAATCATAATTTTGTGCGGCGGCCATCTTGGATTTGAAAAATGTTCGACAAATAGTTCTCTGCACCCTCGAGAATCTTGGACACGATATCCATATTGCTGAAAACATGATTGATTGCGGCAGCCCTCTTGGATTTAAAAAATGATCACAGAATTGTTCTCTGCACCCTCGAGAACCTCGGGTACGATATCCATATTGCTGAAATCATAATTTTGTGCGGCGGCCATCTTGGATTTGAAAAATGATAACAAAATCGTTCTCAGCACCCTCGATAACCTCGGATACGATACCAATAATGTAGTTATCATACTTTTGAGCGGCGGCCATTTTCGATTTGAAAAATGATCACAAAATCGTTCTCTGCACCCTTGAGAACCACGGACACGATATCCATATTGCTAGAATCATAATTTTGTGCAGCGGCCATCTTGGATTTGAAAAATGATCACCAAGTCGTTCGCTGCACCCTCGAGAATCTCGGACACGATATCCATATTGCTGAAATCATAATTTTGTGCGACGGCCATCTTGGATTTGAAAAATGATCACCAAATCTTTCTCTGCACCCTCGAGAACCTCGGATACGATACCCATAATGTAGTTATCTTAATTTTGAGTGGCGGCCATCTTGGATTTCAAAGATGATCACAAAATCGTTCTGTGCACTCTCGAGAACCTCGGATACGATACCCATGTTTTCGTGATCATAATCTTGCACGGCGGCCATCTCGGATTTAAAAATGATCCCAAAATCATTTTCTGCACCTTCGAAAACCTCAGAAACGATATCCATATTGCTGAAAACATTATTGTTTGCAGCATCCTTCTTGGATTTCAAAAATGATCACAGAATTGTTTTCTGCACCCTCGAGAACCTCGGACACGATATCCATATTGCTAAAATCATAATTTTGTGCGATGGCCATCTTGGATTTCAAAAATGATCACAAAATCGTTCTCAGCACCCTCGAGAACCTCGGATACGATACCCATAATGTAGTTATCTTAATTTTGAGTGGCGGCCATCTTGGATTTCAAAATGATCCCAAAATCATTTTCTGCACCTTCGAAAACCTCAGAAACGATATCCATATTGCTGAAAACATTATTGTTTGCAGCAGCCTTCTTGGATTTCAAAAATGATCACAGAATTGTTCGCTGCACCCTCGAGAACCTCGGACACGATATCCATATTGCTAAAATCATAATTTTGTGCGGTGGCCATCTTGGATTTCAAAAATGATCACAAAATCGTTCTCAGCACCCTCGAGAACCTCTGATACGATATCCATAATGTAGTTATCATAATTTTGTGCGGCGGCCATCTTGGATTTGAAAAATGATCACCAAGTCGTTCTCTGCACACTCGAGAATCTCGGACCCGATATCCATATTGCTGAAATCATAATTTTGTGCAACGGCCATCTTGGATTTGAAAAATGATCACCAAATCATTCTCTGCACCCTCGAGAACCTCGGATACGATACCCATAATGTAGTTATCTTAATTTTGAGTGGCGGCCATCTTTGATTTCAAAAATGATCACAAAATCGTTCTGTGCACTCTCGAGAACCTCGGATACGATACCCATGTTTTCGTGATCAAAATCTTGCACGGCGGCCATCTCGGATTTAAAAATGATCCCAAAATTATTTTCTGCACCTTCGAAAACCTCAGAAACGATATCCATATTGCTGAAAACATTATTGTTTGCGGCAGCCTTCTTGGATTTCAAAAATGATCACAAAATCGTTCTGTGCACTCTCGAGAATCTCGGATACGGTACCCATGTTTTTGTGATCATAATCTTGCACGGCGGCCATCTCGGACTTAAAAATGATCCCAAAATTATTTTCTGCACCCTCGAGAACCTCAGACACGATATCCATATTTCTGAAAACATAATTGTTTGCGGCATTTTCTTGGATTTGAAAAATTATCTCAGAATTGTTCGCTGCACCCTCGAGAACTTCGGACACGATATCCATATTGCTGAAATCATAATTTTGTGCGGCGGCCATCTTGGATTTGAAAAATGATCACCAAAAAGTTCTCTGCACCCTCGAGAATCTTGGACACGATATCCATATTGCTGAAAACATGATTGATTGCGGCAGCCCTCTTGGATTTATAAATTGATCACAGAATTGTTCTCTGCACCCTCGAGAACCTCGGACACGATATCTATATTGCTAAAATCATAATTTTGTGCGGCGGAAATCTTGGATTTGAAAAATGATTACCAAATCGTTCACTGCACCCTAGAGAACCTCGGGTACGATATCCATATTGCTGAAATCATAATTTTGCGCGGCGGCCATCTTGGATTTGCAAAATGATCACAAAATCGTTCTCAGCACCCTCGATAACCTCGGATACGATACTAATAATGTAGTTATCATACTTTTGAGCGGCGGCCATTTTCGATTTGAAAAATGATCACAAAATCGTTCTCTGCACCCTTGAGAACCACGGACACGATATCCATATTGCTAAAATCATAATTTTGTGCAGCGGCCATCTTGGATTTGAAAAATGATCACCAAGTCGTTCTCTGCACCCTCGAGAATCTCGGACACGATATCCATATTGCTGAAATCATAATTTTGTGCGACGGCCATCTTGGATTTGAAAAATGATCACCAAATCTTTCTCTGCACCCTCGAGAACCTCGGATACGATACCCATAATGTAGTTATCTTAATTTTGAGTGGCGGCCATCTTGGATTTCAAAGATGATCACAAAATCGTTCTGTGCACTCTCGAGAACCTCGGATACGATACCCATGTTTTCGTGATCATAATCTTGCACGGCTGCCATCTCGGATTTAAAAATGATCCCAAAATCATTTTCTGCACCTTCGAAAACCTCAGAAACGATATCCATATTGCTGAAAACATTATTGTTTGCAGCAGCCTTCTTGGATTTCAAAAATGATCACAGAATTGTTTGCTGCACCCTCGAGAACCTCGGACACGATATCCATATTGCTAAAATCATAATTTTGTGCGGTGGCCATCTTGGATTTCAAAAATGATCACAAAATCGTTCTCAGCACCCTCGAGAACCTCGGATACGATACCCATAATGTAGTTATCTTAATTTTGAGTGGCGGCCATCTTGGATTTCAAAATGATCCCAAAATCATTTTCTGCACCTTCGAAAATCTCAGAAACGATATCCATATTGCTGAAAACATTATTGTTTGCAGCAGCCTTCTTGGATTTCAAAAATGATCACAGAATTGTTCGCTGCACCCTCGAGAACCTCGGACACGATATCCATATTGCTAAAATCATAATTTTGTGCGGTGGCCATCTTGGATTTCAAAAATGATCTCAAAATCGTTCTCAGCACCCTCGAGAACCTCTGATACGATATCCATAATGTAGTTATCATAATTTTGTGCGGCGGCCATCTTGGATTTGAAAGATGATCACCAAATCGTTCTCTGCACCCTCGAGAACCTCGGATACGATACCCATAATGTAGTTATCTTAATTTTGAGTGGCGGCCATCTTTGATTTAAAAATGATCACAAAATCGTTCTGTGCACTCTCGAGAACCTCGGATACGATACCCATGTTTTCGTGATCATAATCTTGCACGGCGGCCATCTCGGATTTAAAAATGATTCCAAAATCATTTTCTGCACCTTCGAAAACCTCAGAAACGATATCCATATTGCTGAAAACATTATTGTTTGCAGCAGCCTTCTTGGATTTCAAAAATGATCACAGAATTGTTCGCTGCACCCTCGAGAACCTCGGACACGATATCCATATTGCTAAAATCATAATTTTTTATCATTTTTCAAATCCAAGATGGCCGTCGCACAAAATTATGATTTCAGCAATATGGATATCGTGTTCGAGATTCTCGAGGGTGCAGAGAACGACTTGGTGATCATTTTTCAAATCCAAGATGGCCGCTGCACAAAATTTTATTTTAGCAATATGGATATCGTGTCCGTGGTTCTCAAGGGTGCAGAGAACGATTTTGTGATCATTTTTCAAATCGAAAATGGCCGCCGCTCAAAAGTATGATAACTACATTATTGGTATCGTATCCGAGGTTATCGAGGGTGCTGAGAACGATTTTGTGACCATTTTTCAAATCCAAGATGGCCGCCGCACAAAATTATGATTTCAGCAATATGGATATCGTACCCGAGGTTCTCGAGGGTGCAGTGAATGATTTGGTGATCATTTTTCAAATCCAAGATGGCCGTCGCACAAAATTATGATTTCAGCAATATGGATATCGTGTCCGAGATTCTCGAGGGTGCAGAGAACGACTTGGTGATCATTTTTCAAATCCAAGATGGCCGCCGCACAAAATTATGATAACTACATTATGGATATCGTATCAGAGGTTCTCGAGGGTGCTGAGAACGATTTTGTGATCATTTTTGAAATCCAAGAAAATTTGAAAAATGATCACCAAGTCGTTCTCTGCACCCTCGAGAATCTCGGACACGATATCCATATTGCTGAAATCATAATTTTGTGCGACGGCCATCTTGGATTTGAAAAATGATCACCAAATCGTTCTCTGCACCCTCGAGAACCTCGGATACGATACCTATAATGTAGTTATCTTAATTTTGAGTGGCGGCCATCTTTGATTTAAAAATGATCACAAAATCGGTCTGTGCACTCTCGAGAACCTCGGATACGATACCCATGTTTTCGTGATCATAATCTTGCACGGCGGCCATCTCGGATTTAAAAATGATCCCAAAATCATTTTCTGCACCTTCGAAAACCTCAGAAACGATATCCATATTGTTGAAAACATTATTGTTTGCAGCAGCCTTCTTTGATTTCAAAAATGATCACAGAATTGTTCGCTGCACCCTCGAGAACCTCGGACACGATATCCATATTGCTAAAATCATAATTTTGTGCGGTGGCCATCTTGGATTTCAAAAATGATCACAAAATCGTTCTCAGCACCCTCGAGAACCTCTGATACGATATCCATAATGTAGTTATCATAATTTTGTGCGGCGGCCATCTTGGATTTGAAAAATGATCACCAAGTCGTTCTCTGCACCCTCGAGAATCTCGGACACGATATCCATATTGCTGAAATCATAATTTTGTGCGACGGCCATCTTGAATTTGAAAAATGATCACCAAATCGTTCTCTGCACCCTCGAGAACCTCGGATACGATACCCATAATGTAGTTATCTTAATTTTGAGTGGTGGCCATCTTGGATTTCAAAAATGATCACAAAATCGTTCTGTGCACTCTCGAGAACCTCGGATACAATACCCATGTTTTCGTGATCATAATCTTGCACGCCGGCCATCTCGGATTTAAAAATGATCCCAAAATTATTTTCTGCGCCTTCGAAAACCTCAGAAACGATATCCATATTGCTCAAATTATTATTGTTTGCGGCAGCCTTCTTGGATTTCAAAAATGATCACAAAATCGTTCTGTGCACTCTCGAGAACCTCGGATACGGTACCCATGTTTTTGTGATCATAATCTTGCACGGCGGCCATCTCGGACTTAAAAATGATCCCAAAATTATTTTCTGCACCCTCGAGAACCTCAGACACGATATCCATATTTCTGAAAACATAATTGTTTGCGGCATTTTCTTGGATTTGAAAAATTATCTCAGAATCGTTCTCTGCACCCTTGAGAACCACGGACACGATATCCATATTGCTAAAATCATAATTTTGTGCAGCGGCCATCTTGAATTTGAAAAATGATCACCAAGTCGTTCTCTGCACCCTCGAGAATCTCGGACACGATATCCATATTGCTGAAATCATAATTTTGTGCGACGGCCATCTTGGATTTGAAAAATGATCACCAAATCTTTCTCTGCACCCTCGAGAACCTCGGATACGATACCCATAATGTAGTTATCTTAATTTTGAGTGGTGGCCATCTTGGATTTCAAAAATGATCACAAAATCGTTCTGTGCACTCTCGAGAACCTCGGATACAATACCCATGTTTTCGTGATCATAATCTTGCACGGCGGCCATCTCGGATTTAAAAATGATCCCAAAATCATTTTCTGCACCTTCGAAAACCTCAGAAACGATATCCATATTGCTGAAAACATTATTGTTTGCAGCAGCCTTCTTGGATTTCAAAAATGATCACAGAATTGTTCGCTGCACCCTCGAGAACCTCGGACACGATATCCATATTGCTAAAATCATAATTTTGTGCGGTGGCCATCTTGGATTTCAAAAATGATCACAAAATCGTTCTCAGCGCCCTCGAGAACCTCTGATACGATATCCATAATGTAGTTATCATAATTTTGTGCGGCGGCCATCTTGGATTTGAAAAATGATCACCAAGTCTTTCTCTGCACGCTCGAGAATCTCGGACACGATATCCATATTGCTGAAATCATGATTGATTGCGGCAGCCCTCTTGGATTTATAAAATGATCACAGAATTGTTCTCTGCACCCTCGAGAACCTCGGACACGACATCCATATTGCTAAAATCATAATTTTGTGCGGCGGAAATCTTGGATTTGAAAAATGATTACCAAATCGTTCACTGCACCCTAGAGAACCTCGGGTACGATATCCATATTGCTGAAATCATAATTTTGTGCGGCGGCCATCTTGGATTTGAAAAATGATCACAAAATCGTTCTCAGCACCCTCGATAACCTCGGATACGATACCAATAATGTAGTTATCATACTTTTGAGCGGCGGCCATTTTCGATTTGAAAAATGATCACAAAATCGTTCTCTGCACCCTTGAGAACCACGGACACGATATCCATATTGCTAAAATCATAATTTTGTGCAGCGGCCATCTTGGATTTGAAAAATGATCACCAAGTCGTTCTCTGCACCCTCGAGAATCTCGGACACGATATCCATATTGCTGAAATCATAATTTTGTGCGACGGCCATCTTGGATTTGAAAAATGATCACCAAATCTTTCTCTGCACCCTCGAGAACCTCGGATACGATACCCATAATGTAGTTATCTTAATTTTGAGTGGTGGCCATCTTGGATTTCAAAAATGATCACAAAATCGTTCTGTGCACTCTCGAGAACCTCGGATACAATACCCATGTTTTCGTGATCATAATCTTGCACGGCGGCCATCTCGGATTTAAAAATGATCCCAAAATCATTTTCTGCACCTTCGAAAACCTCAGAAACGATATCCATATTGCTGAAAACATTATTGTTTGCAGCAGCCTTCTTGGATTTCAAAAATGATCACAGAATTGTTCGCTGCACCCTCGAGAACCTCGGACACGATATCCATATTGCTAAAATCATAATTTTGTGCGGTGGCCATCTTGGATTTCAAAAATGATCACAAAATCGTTCTCAGCGCCCTCGAGAACCTCTGATACGATATCCATAATGTAGTTAACATAATTTTGTGCGGCGGCCATCTTTGATTTGAAAAATGATCACCAAGTCGTTCTCTGCACCCTCGAGAATCTCGGACACGATATCCATATTGCTGAAATCATAATTTTGTGCGACGGCCATCTTGGATTTGAAAAATGATCACCAAATCGTTCTCTGCACCCTCGAGAACCTCGGATACGATACCCATAATGTAGTTATCTTAATTTTGAGTGGCGGCCATCTTTGATTTCAAAAATGATCACAAAATCGTTCTGTGTACTCTCGAGAACCTCGGATACGATACCCATGTTTTCGTGATCATAATCTTGCACGGCGGCCATCTCGGATTTAAAAATGATCCCAAAATTATTTTCTGCACCTTCGAAAACCTCAGAAACGATATCCATATTGCTGAAAACATTATTGTTTGCAGCAGCCCTCTTGGATTTCAAAAATGATCACAGAATTGTTCGCTGCACCCTCGAGAACCTCGGACACGATATCCATAATCTAGTTATCATACTTTTGAGCGGCGGCCACCTTGGATTTGAAAAATGATCACCAAATCTTTCTCTGCACCCTCGAGAATCTCGGACACGATATCCATATTGCTGAAATCATGATTTTGTGCGATGACCATCTTGGATTTGAAAAATGATCACCAAATCGTACTCTTCACCCTCGAGAACCTCGGATACGATACCCATAATGAAGTTATCTTAATTTTGAGTGGCGGCCATCTTGGATTTCAAAAATGATCACAAAATCGTTCTGTGCACTCTCGAGAATATCGGACACGATATCCATATTGCTGAAATCATAATTTTGTGCGACGGCCATCTTGGATTTGAAAAATGATCACCAAATCGTTCTCTGCACCCTCGAGAACCTCGGATACGATACCCATAATGTAGTTATCTTAATTTTGAGTGGCGGCCATCTTGGATTTCAAAAATGATCAAAAAATCGTTCTGTGCACTCTCGAGAACCTCGGATACGATACCCATGTTTTCGTGATCATAATCATGCATGGCGGCCATCTAGGACATGATATCCATATTGCTGAAATCATAATTTTGTGCGACGGCCATCTTGGATTTGAAAAATGATCACCAAATCTTTCTCTGCACCCTCGAGAATCTCGGATACGATACCCATAATGTAGTTATCTTAATTTTGAGTGGCGGCCATCTTGGATTTCAAAAATGATCACAAAATCGTTCTGTGCACTCTCGAGAACCTCGGATACGATACCCATGTTTTCGTGATCATAATCTTGCACGGCGGCCATCTCGGATTTAAAAATGATCCCAAAATCATTTTCTGCACCTTCGAAAACCTCAGAAACGATATCCATATTGCTGAAAACATTATTGTTTGCAGCAGCCTTCTTGGATTTCAAAAATGATCACAGAATTGTTTGCTGCACCCTCGAGAACCTCGAACACGATACCCATATTGCTAAAATCATAATTTTGTGCGGTGGCCATCTTGGATTTCAAAAATGATCATAAAATCGTTCTGTGCACTCTCGAAAACCTCGGATACGATACCCATAATGTAGTTATCTTAATTTTGAGTGGCGGCCATCTTGGATTTAAAAATGATCCCAAAATCATTTTCTGCACCTTCGAAAACCTCAGAAACGATATCCATATTGCTGAAAACATTATTGTTTGCAGCAGCCTTCTTGGATTTCAAAAATGCTCTCAGAATTGTTCGCTGCACCCTAGAGAACCCCGTACACGATATCCATATTGCTGAAATCATAATTTTGTGCGGCGGCCATCTTGGATTTGAAAAATGATCACAAAATCGTTCTCAGCACCCTCGAGAACCTTTGATACGATATCCATAATGTAGTTATCATAATTTTGTGCGGCGGCCATCTTGGATTTGAAAAATGATCACCAAGTCGTTCTCTGCACCCTCGAGAATCTCGGACACGATATCCATATTGCTGAAATCATAATTTTGCGCGACAGCCATCTTTGATTTGAAAAATGATCACCAAATCGTTCTCTGCACCCTCGAGAACCTCGGATACGATACCCATAATGTAGTTATCTTAATTTTGAGTGGCGGCCATCTTTGATTTCAAAAATGATCACAAAATCGTTCTGTGCACTCTCGAGAACCTCGGATACGATACCCATGTTTTCGTGATCATAATCTTGCACGGCGGCCATCTCGGATTTAAAAATGATCCCAAAATCATTTTCTGCACCTTCGAAAACCTCAGAAACGATATCCATATTGCTGAAAACATTATTGTTTGCAGCAGCCTTCTTGGATTTCAAAAATGATCACAGAATTGTTTGCTGCACCCTCGAGAACCTCGGACACGATATCCATATTGCTAAAATCATAATTTTGTGCGGTGGCCATCTTGGATTTCAAAAATGATCACAAAATCGTTCTCAGCACCCTCGAGAACCTCGGATACGATACCCATAATGTAGTTATCTTAATTTTGAGTGGCGGCCATCTTGGATTTCAAAATGATCCCAAAATCATTTTCTGCACCTTCGAAAACCTCAGAAACGATATCCATATTGCTGAAAACATTATTGTTTGCAGCAGCCTTCTTGGATTTAAAAAAATACTCACAGAATTGTTCGCTGCACCCTAGAGAACCTCGGACACGATATCCATATTGCTAAAATCATAATTTTGTGCGGTGGCCCTCTTGGATTTCAAAAATGATCACAAAATCGTTCTCAGCACCCTCGAGAACCTTTGATACGATATCCATAATGTAGTTATCATAATTTTGTGCGGCGGCCATCTTGGATTTGAAAAATGATCACCAAGTCGTTCTCTGCACCCTCGAGAATCTCGGACACGATATCCATATTGCTGAAATCATAATTTTGCGTGACAGCCATCTTTGATTTGAAAAATGATCACCAAATCGTTCTCTGCACCCTCGAGAACCTCGGATACGATACCCATAATGTAGTTATCTTAATTTTGAGTGGCGGCCATCTTTGATTTCAAAAATGATCACAAAATCGTTCTGTGCACTCTCGAGAACCTCGGATACGATACCCATGTTTTCGTGATCATAATCTTGCACGGCGGCCATCTCGGATTTAAAAATGATCCCAAAATCATTTCCTGCACCTTCGAAAACCTCAGAAACGATATCCATATTGCTGAAAACATTATTGTTTGCAGCAGCCTTCTTGGATTTCAAAAATGATCACAGAATTGTTCGCTGCACCCTCGAGAACCTCGGACACGATATCCATATTGCTAAAATCATAATTTTGTGCGGTGGCCATCTTGGATTTCAAAAATGATCACAAAATCGTTCTCAGCACCCTCGAGAACCTCTGATACGATATCCATAATGTAGTTATCATAATTTTGTGCGGCGGCCATCTTGGATTTGAAAAATGATCACCAAGTCGTTCTCTGCACCCTCGAGAATCTCGGACACGATATCCATATTGCTGAAATCATAATTTTGTGCGACGGCCATCTTGGATTTGAAAAATGATCACCAAATCGTTCTCTGCACCCTCGAGAACCTCGGATACGATACCCATAATGTAGTTATCTTAATTTTGAGTGGCGGCCATCTTTGATTTCAAAAATGATCACAAAATCGTTCTGTGCACTCTCGAGAACCTCGGATACGATACCCATGTTTTCGTGATCATAATCTTGCACGGCGGCCATCTCGGATTTAAAAATGATCCCAAAATCATTTTCTGCACCTTCGAAAACCTCAGAAACGATATCCATATTGCTGAAAACATTATTGTTTGCAGCAGCCTTCTTGGATTTCATAAATGATCACAGAATTGTTCGCTGCACCATCGAGAACCTCGGACACGATATCCATATTGCTAAAATCATAATTTTGTGCGGTGGCCATCTTGGATTTCAAAAATGATCACAAAATCGTTCTCAGCGCCCTCGAGAACCTCTGATACGATATCCATAATGTAGTTAACATAATTTTGTGCGGCGGCCATCTTTGATTTGAAAAATGATCACCAAGTCGTTCTCTGCACCCTCGAGAATCTCGGACACGATATCCATATTGCTGAAATCATAATTTTGTGCGACGGCCATCTTGGATTTCAAAGATGTTCACAAAATCGTTCTGTGCACTCTCGAGAACCTCGGATACGATACCCATGTTTTCGTGATCATAATCTTGCACGGCGGCCATCTCGGATTTAAAAATGATCCCAAAATCATTTTCTGCACCTTCGAAAACCTCAGAAACGATATCCATATTGCTGAAAACATTATTGTTTGCAGCATCCTTCTTGGATTTCAAAAATGATCACAGAATTGTTTGCTGCACCCTCGAGAACCTCGGACACGATATCCATATTGCTATAATCATAATTTTGTGCGATGGCCATCTTGGATTTCAAAAATGATCACAAAATCGTTCTCAGCACCCTCGAGAACCTCGGATACGATACCCATAATGTAGTTATCTTAATTTTGAGTGGCGGCCATCTTGGATTTCAAAATGATCCCAAAATCATTTTCTGCACCTTCGAAAACCTCAGAAACGATATCCATATTGCTGAAAACATTATTGTTTGCAGCAGCCTTCTTGGATTTCAAAAATAATCACAGAATTGTTCGCTGCACCCTCGAGAACCTCGGACACGATATCCATATTGCTAAAATCATAATTTTGTGCGGTGGCCATCTTGGATTTCAAAAATGATCACAAAATCGTTCTCAGCACCCTCGAGAACCTCTGATACGATATCCATATTGCTGAAAACATGATTGATTGCGGCAGCCCTCTTGGATTTATAAAATGATCACAAAATCGTTCTCTGCACCCTTGAGAACCACGGACACGATATCCATATTGCTAAAATCATAATTTTGTGCAGCGGCCATCTTGGATTTGAAAAATGATCACCAAGTCGTTCTCTGCACCCTTGAGAATCTCGGACACGATATCCATATTGCTGAAATCATAATTTTGTGCGACGGCCAACTTGGATTTGAAAAATGATCACCAAATCTTTCTCTGCACACTCGAGAACCTCGGATACGATACCCATAATGTAGTTATCTTAATTTTGAGTGGCGGCCATCTTGGATTTCAAAAATGATCACAATATCGTTCTGTGCACTCTCGAGAACCTCGGATACGATACCCATGTTTTCGTGATCATAATCTTGCACGGCGGCCATCTCGTATTTAAAAATGGTCCCAAAATTATTTTCTGCACCTTCGAAAACCTCAGAAACAATATCCATATTGCTGAAAACATTATTGTTTGCAGCAGCCCTCTTGGATTTCAAAAATGATCACAGAATTGTTCGCTGCACCCTCGAGAACCTCGGACACGATATCCATATTGCTAAAATCATAATTTTGTGCGGCGGCCATCTTGGATTTCAAAAATGATCACAAAATCGTTCTCAGCACCCTCGAGAACCTCGGACACGATACGCATATTTTTGTGATCATAATCTTGCAAACGGCCCTCTTGGATTTGAAAAATGATCACAAAATCGTTCTCAGCACCCTCGAGAACCTCTGATACGATATCCATAATGTAGTTATCATACTTTTAAGCGGCGGCCATCTTGGATTTGAAAAATGATCACTAAATCTTTCTCTGCACCCTCGAGAATCTCGGACACGATATCCATATTGCTGAAATCAAGATTTTTTGCGACGAACATCTTGGATTTGAAAAATGATCACCAAATCGTTCTCTGCACCCTCGAGAACCTCGGATACGATACCCATAATGTGGTTATCTTAATTTTGAGTGGCGGCAATCTTGGATTTAAAAAATGATCACAAAATCGTTCTGTGCACTCTCGAGAACCTCGGATACGTTACCCATGTTTTCGTGATCATAATCTTGCACGGCGGCCATCTCGGATTTTAAAATGATCCCAAAATTATTTTCTACACCCTCGAAAACCTCAGAAACGATACCATATTTCTGAAAACATAATTGTTTGCGGCATTTTCTTGGATTTGAAAAATTATCTCAGAATTGTTCGCTGCACCCTCGAGAACTTCGGACACGATATCCATATTGCTGAAATCATAATTTTGTGCGGCGGCCATCTTGGATTTGAAAAATGTTCGACAAATAGTTCTCTGCACCCTCGAGAATCTTGGACACGATATCCATATTGCTGAAAACATGATTGATTGCGGCAGCCCTCTTGGATTTAAAAAATGATCACAGAATTGTTCTCTGCACCCTCGAGAACCTCGGGTACGATATCCATATTGCTGAAATCATAATTTTGTGCGGCGGCCATCTTGGATTTGAAAAATGATAACAAAATCGTTCTCAGCACCCTCGATAACCTCGGATACGATACCAATAATGTAGTTATCATACTTTTGAGCGGCGGCCATTTTCGATTTGAAAAATGATCACAAAATCGTTCTCTGCACCCTTGAGAACCACGGACACGATATCCATATTGCTAGAATCATAATTTTGTGCAGCGGCCATCTTGGATTTGAAAAATGATCACCAAGTCGTTCGCTGCACCCTCGAGAATCTCGGACACGATATCCATATTGCTGAAATCATAATTTTGTGCGATGGCCATCTTGGATTTGAAAAATGATCACCAAATCTTTCTCTGCACCCTCGAGAACCTCGGATACGATACCCATAATGTAGTTATCTTAATTTTGAGTGGCGGCCATCTTGAATTTCAAAGATGATCACAAAATCGTTCTGTGCACTCTCGAGAACCTCGGATACGATACCCATGTTTTCGTGATCATAATCTTGCACGGCGGCCATCTCGGATTTAAAAATGATCCCAAAATCATTTTCTGCACCTTCGAAAACCTCAGAAACGATATCCATATTGCTGAAAACATTATTGTTTGCAGCATCCTTCTTGGATTTCAAAAATGATCACAGAATTGTTTGCTGCACCCTCGAGAACCTCGGACACGATATCCATATTGCTAAAATCATAATTTTGTGCGATGGCCATCTTGGATTTCAAAAATGATCACAAAATCGTTCTCAGCACCCTCGAGAACCTCGGATACGATACCCATAATGTTGTTATCTTAATTTTGAGTGGCGGCCATCTTGGATTTCAAAATGATCCCAAAATCATTTTCTGCACCTTCGAAAACCTCAGAAACGATATCCATATTGCTGAAAACATTATTGTTTGCAGCAGCCTTCTTGGATTTCAAAAATGATCACAGAATTGTTCGCTGCACCCTCGAGAACCTCGGACACGATATCCATATTGCTAAAATCATAATTTTGTGCGGTGGCCATCTTGGATTTCAAAAATGATCACAAAATCGTTGTCAGCACCCTCGAGAACCTCTGATACGATATCCATAATGTAGTTATCATAATTTTGTGCGGCGGCCATCTTGGATTTGAAAAATGATCACCAAGTCGTTCTCTGCACACTCGAGAATCTCGGACACGATATCCATATTGCTGAAATCATAATTTTGTGCGACGGCCATCTTGGATTTGAAAAATGATCACCAAATCATTCTCTGCACCCTCGAGAACCTCGGATACGATACCCATAATGTAGTTATCTTAATTTTGAGTGGCGGCCATCTTTGATTTCAAAAATGATCACAAAATCGTTCTGTGCACTCTCGAGAACCTCGGATACGATACCCATGTTTTCGTGATCAAAATCTTGCACGGCGGCCATCTCGGATTTAAAAATGATCCCAAAATTATTTTCTGCACCTTCGAAAACCTCAGAAACGATATCCATATTGCTGAAAACATTATTGTTTGCGGCAGCCTTCTTGGATTTCAAAAATGATCACAAAATCGTTCTGTGCACTCTCGAGAACCTCGGATACGATACCCATGTTTTTGTGATCATAATCTTGCACGGCGGCCATCTCGGACTTAAAAATGATCCCAAAATTATTTTCTGCACCCTCGAGAACCTCAGACACGATATCCATATTGCTGAAAACATAATTGTTTGCGGCATTTTCTTGGATTTGAAAAATTATCTCAGAATTGTTCGCTGCACCCTCGAGAACTTCGGACACGATATCCATATTGCTGAAATCATAATTTTGTGCGGCGGCCATCTTGGATTTGAAAAATGATCACCAAAAAGTTCTCTGCACCCTCGAGAATCTTGGACACGATATCCATATTGCTGAAAACATGATTGATTGCGGCAGCCCTCTTGGATTTATAAATTGATCACAGAATTGTTCTCTGCACCCTCGAGAACCTCGGACACGATATCTATATTGCTAAAATCATAATTTTGTGCGGCGGAAATCTTGGATTTGAAAAATGATTACCAAATCGTTCACTGCACCCTAGAGAACCTCGGGTACGATATCCATATTGCTGAAATCATAATTTTGTGCGGCGGCCATCTTGGATTTGCAAAATGATCACAAAATCGTTCTCAGCACCCTCGATAACCTGGGATACGATACTAATAATGTAGTTATCATACTTTTGAGCGGCGGCCATTTTCGATTTGAAAAATGATCACAAAATCGTTCTCTGCACCCTTGAGAACCACGGACACGATATCCATATTGCTAAAATCATAATTTTGTGCAGCGGCCATCTTGGATTTGAAAAATGATCACCAAGTCGTTCTCTGCACCCTCGAGAATCTCGGACACGATATCCATATTGCTGAAATCATAATTTTGTGCGACGGCCATCTTGGATTTGAAAAATGATCACCAAATCTTTCTCTGCACCCTCGAGAACCTCGGATACGATACCCATAATGTAGTTATCTTAATTTTGAGTGGCGGCCATCTTGGATTTCAAAGATGATCACAAAATCGTTCTGTGCACTCTCGAGAACCTCGGATACGATACCCATGTTTTCGTGATCATAATCTTGCACGGCTGCCATCTCGGATTTAAAAATGATCCCAAAATCATTTTCTGCACCTTCGAAAACCTCAGAAACGATATCCATATTGCTGAAAACATTATTGTTTGCAGCAGCCTTCTTGGATTTCAAAAATGATCACAGAATTGTTTGCTGCACCCTCGAGAACCTCGGACACGATATCCATATTGCTAAAATCATAATTTTGTGCGGTGGCCATCTTGGATTTCAAAAATGATCACAAAATCGTTCTCAGCACCCTCGAGAACCTCGGATACGATACCCATAATGTAGTTATCTTAATTTTGAGTGGCGGCCATCTTGGATTTCAAAATGATCCCAAAATCATTTTCTGCACCTTCGAAAATCTCAGAAACGATATCCATATTGCTGAAAACATTATTGTTTGCAGCAGCCTTCTTGGATTTCAAAAATGATCACAGAATTGTTCGCTGCACCCTCGAGAACCTCGGACACGATATCCATATTGCTAAAATCATAATTTTGTGCGGTGGCCATCTTGGATTTCAAAAATGATCTCAAAATCGTTCTCAGCACCCTCGAGAACCTCTGATACGATATCCATAATGTAGTTATCATAATTTTGTGCGGCGGCCATCTTGGATTTGAAAGATGATCACCAAATCGTTCTCTGCACCCTCGAGAACCTCGGATACGATACCCATAATGTAGTTATCTTAATTTTGAGTGGCGGCCATCTTTGATTTAAAAATGATCACAAAATCGTTCTGTGCACTCTCGAGAACCTCGGATACGATACCCATGTTTTCGTGATCATAATCTTGCACGGCGGCCATCTCGGATTTAAAAATGATTCCAAAATCATTTTCTGCACCTTCGAAAACCTCAGAAACGATATCCATATTGCTGAAAACATTATTGTTTGCAGCAGCCTTCTTGCATTTCAAAAATGATCACAGAATTGTTCGCTGCACCCTCGAGAACCTCGGACACGATATCCATATTGCTAAAATCATAATTTTTTATCATTTTTCAAATCCAAGATGGCCGCTGCACAAAATTTTATTTTAGCAATATGGATATCGTGTCCGTGGTTCTCAAGGGTGCAGAGAACGATTTTGTGATCATTTTTCAAATCGAAAATGGCCGCCGCTCAAAAGTATGATAACTACATTATTGGTATCGTATCCGAGGTTATCGAGGGTGCTGAGAACGATTTTGTGATCATTTTTCAAATCCAAGATGGCCGCCGCACAAAATTATGATTTCAGCAATATGGATATCGTACCCGAGGTTCTCAAGGGTGCAGTGAATGATTTGGTGATCATTTTTCAAATCCAAGATGGCCGTCGCACAAAATTATGATTTCAGCAATATGGATATCGTGTCCGAGATTCTCGAGGGTGCAGAGAACGACTTGGTGATCATTTTTCAAATCCAAGATGGCCGCCGCACAAAATTATGATAACTACATTATGGATATCGTATCAGAGGTTCTCGAGGGTGCTGAGAACGATTTTGTGATCATTTTTGAAATCCAAGAAAATTTGAAAAATGATCACCAAGTCGTTCTCTGCACCCTCGAGAATCTCGGACACGATATCCATATTGCTGAAATCATAATTTTGTGCGACGGCCATCTTGGATTTGAAAAATGATCACCAAATCGTTCTCTGCACCCTCGAGAACCTCGGATACGATACCTATAATGTAGTTATCTTAATTTTGAGTGGCGGCCATCTTTGATTTAAAAATGATCACAAAATCGTTCTGTGCACTCTCGAGAACCTCGGATACGATACCCATGTTTTCGTGATCATAATCTTGCACGGCGGCCATCTCGGATTTAAAAATGATCCCAAAATCATTTTCTGCACCTTCGAAAACCTCAGAAACGATATCCATATTGTTGAAAACATTATTGTTTGCAGCAGCCTTCTTTGATTTCAAAAATGATCACAGAATTGTTCGCTGCACCCTCGAGAACCTCGGACACGATATCCATATTGCTGAAATCATAATTTTGTGCGGTGGCCATCTTGGATTTGAAAAATGATCACAAAATCGTTCTCAGCACCCTCGAGAACCTCTGATACGATATCCATAATGTAGTTATCATAATTTTGTGCGGCGGCCATCTTGGATTTGAAAAATGATCACCAAGTCGTTCTCTGCACCCTCGAGAATCTCGGACACGATATCCATATTGCTGAAATCATAATTTTGTGCGACGGCCATCTTGAATTTGAAAAATGATCACCAAATCTTTCTCTGCACCCTCGAGAACCTCGGATACGATACCCATAATGTAGTTATCTTAATTTTGAGTGGTGGCCATCTTGGATTTCAAAAATGATCACAAAATCGTTCTGTGCACTCTCGAGAACCTCGGATACAATACCCATGTTTTCGTGATCATAATCTTGCACGCCGGCCATCTCGGATTTAAAAATGATCCCAAAATTATTTTCTGCGCCTTCGAAAACCTCAGAAACGATATCCATATTGCTGAAATTATTATTGTTTGCGGCAGCCTTCTTGGATTTCAAAAATGATCACAAAATCGTTCTGTGCACTCTCGAGAACCTCGGATACGGTACCCATGTTTTTGTGATCATAATCTTGCACGGCGGCCATCTCGGACTTAAAAATGATCCCAAAATTATTTTCTGCACCCTCGAGAACCTCAGACACGATATCCATATTTCTGAAAACATAATTGTTTGCGGCATTTTCTTGGATTTGAAAAATTATCTCAGAATCGTTCTCTGCACCCTTGAGAACCACGGACACGATATCCATATTGCTAAAATCATAATTTTGTGCAGCGGCCATCTTGAATTTGAAAAATGATCACCAAGTCGTTCTCTGCACCCTCGAGAATCTCGGACACGATATCCATATTGCTGAAATCATAATTTTGTGCGACGGCCATCTTGGATTTGAAAAATGATCACCAAATCTTTCTCTGCACCCTCGAGAACCTCGGATACGATACCCATAATGTAGTTATCTTAATTTTGAGTGGTGGCCATCTTGGATTTCAAAAATGATCACAAAATCGTTCTGTGCACTCTCGAGAACCTCGGATACAATACCCATGTTTTCGTGATCATAATCTTGCACGGCGGCCATCTCGGATTTAAAAATGATCCCAAAATCATTTTCTGCACCTTCGAAAACCTCAGAAACGATATCCATATTGCTGAAAACATTATTGTTTGCAGCAGCCTTCTTGGATTTCAAAAATGATCACAGAATTGTTCGCTGCACCCTCGAGAACCTCGGACACGATATCCATATTGCTAAAATCATAATTTTGTGCGGTGGCCATCTTGGATTTCAAAAATGATCACAAAATCGTTCTCAGCGCCCTCGAGAACCTCTGATACGATATCCATAATGTAGTTATCATAATTTTGTGCGGCGGCCATCTTGGATTTGAAAAATGATCACCAAGTCGTTCTCTGCACGCTCGAGAATCTCGGACACGATATCCATATTGCTGAAATCATGATTGATTGCGGCAGCCCTCTTGGATTTATAAAATGATCACAGAATTGTTCTCTGCACCCTCGAGAACCTCGGACACGACATCCATATTGCTAAAATCATAATTTTGTGCGGCGGAAATCTTGGATTTGAAAAATGATTACCAAATCGTTCACTGCACCCTAGAGAACCTCGGGTACGATATCCATATTGCTGAAATCATAATTTTGTGCGGCGGCCATCTTGGATTTGAAAAATGATCACAAAATCGTTCTCAGCACCCTCGATAACCTCGGATACGATACCAATAATGTAGTTATCATACTTTTGAGCGGCGGCCATTTTCGATTTGAAAAATGATCACAAAATCGTTCTCTGCACCCTTGAGAACCACGGACACGATATCCATATTGCTAAAATCATAATTTTGTGCAGCGGCCATCTTGGATTTGAAAAATGATCACCAAGTCGTTCTCTGCACCCTCGAGAATCTCGGACACGATATCCATATTGCTGAAATCATAATTTTGTGCGACGGCCATCTTGGATTTGAAAAATGATCACCAAATCTTTCTCTGCACCCTCGAGATCCTCGGATACGATACCCATAATGTAGTTATCTTAATTTTGAGTGGTGGCCATCTTGGATTTCAAAAATGATCACAAAATCGTTCTGTGCACTCTCGAGAACCTCGGATACAATACCCATGTTTTCGTGATCATAATCTTGCACGGCGGCCATCTCGGATTTAAAAATGATCCCAAAATCATTTTCTGCACCTTCGAAAACCTCAGAAACGATATCCATATTGCTGAAAACATTATTGTTTGCAGCAGCCTTCTTGGATTTCAAAAATGATCACAGAATTGTTCGCTGCACCCTCGAGAACCTCGGACACGATATCCATATTGCTAAAATCATAATTTTGTGCGGTGGCCATCTTGGATTTCAAAAATGATCACAAAATCGTTCTCAGCGCCCTCGAGAACCTCTGATACGATATCCATAATGTAGTTAACATAATTTTGTGCGGCGGCCATCTTTGATTTGAAAAATGATCACCAAGTCGTTCTCTGCACCCTCGAGAATCTCGGACACGATATCCATATTGCTGAAATCATAATTTTGTGCGACGGCCATCTTGGATTTGAAAAATGATCACCAAATCGTTCTCTGCACCCTCGAGAACCTCGGATACGATACCCATAATGTAGTTATCTTAATTTTGAGTGGCGGCCATCTTTGATTTCAAAAATGATCACAAAATCGTTCTGTGTACTCTCGAGAACCTCGGATACGATACCCATGTTTTCGTGATCATAATCTTGCACGGCGGCCATCTCCGATTTAAAAATGATCCCAAAATTATTTTCTGCACCTTCGAAAACCTCAGAAACGATATCCATATTGCTGAAAACATTATTGTTTGCAGCAGCCCTCTTGGATTTCAAAAATGATCACAGAATTGTTCGCTGCACCCTCGAGAACCTCGGACACGATATCCATAATCTAGTTATCATACTTTTGAGCGGCGGCCACCTTGGATTTGAAAAATGATCACCAAATCTTTCTCTGCACCCTCGAGAACCTCGGACACGATATCCATAATCTAGTTATCATACTTTTGAGCGGCGGCCACCTTGGATTTGAAAAATGATCACCAAATCGTACTCTTCACCCTCGAGAACCTCGGATACGATACCCATAATGAAGTTATCTTAATTTTGAGTGGCGGCCATCTTGGATTTCAAAAATGATCACAAAATCGTTCTGTGCACTCTCGAGAATATCGGACACGATATCCATATTGCTGAAATCATAATTTTGTGCGACGGCCATCTTGGATTTGAAAAATGATCACCAAATCGTTCTCTGCACCCTCGAGAACCTCGGATACGATACCCATAATGTAGTTATCTTTATTTTGAGTGGCGGCCATCTTGGATTTCAAAAATGATCAAAAAATCGTTCTGTGCACTCTCGAGAACCTCGGATACGATACCCATGTTTTCGTGATCATAATCATGCATGGCGGCCATCTAGGACATGATATCCATATTGCTGAAATCATAATTTTGTGCGACGGCCATCTTGGATTTGAAAAATGATCACCAAATCTTTCTCTGCACCCTCGAGAACCTCGGATACGATACCCATAATGTAGTTATCTTAATTTTGAGTGGCGGCCATCTTGGATTTCAAAAATGATCACAAAATCGTTCTGTGCACTCTCGAGAACCTCGGATACGATACCCATGTTTTCGTGATCATAATCTTGCACGGCGGCCATCTCGGATTTAAAAATGATCCCAAAATCATTTTCTGCACCTTCGAAAACCTCAGAAACGATATCCATATTGCTGAAAACATTATTGTTTGCAGCAGCCTTCTTGGATTTCAAAAATGATCACAGAATTGTTTGCTGCACCCTCGAGAACCTCGGACACGATATCCATATTGCTAAAATCATAATTTTGTGCGGTGGCCATCTTGGATTTCAAAAATGATCACAAAATCGTTCTCAGCACCCTCGAGAACCTCGGATACGATACCCATAATGTAGTTATCTTAATTTTGAGTGGCGGCCATCTTGGATTTCAAAATGATCCCAAAATCATTTTCTGCACCTTCGAAAACCTCAAAAACGATATCCATATTGCTGAAAACATTATTGTTTGCAGCAGCCTTCTTGGATTTCAAAAATGATCACAGAATTGTTCGCTGCACCCTCGAGAATCTCGGACACGATATCCATATTGCTAAAATCATAATTTTGTGCGGTGGCCATCTTGGATTTCAAAAATGATCACAAAATCGTTCTCAGCACCCTCGAGAACCTCTGATACGATATCCATAATGTAGTTATCATAATTTTGTGCGGCGGCCATCTTGGATTTGAAAAATGATCACCAAGTCGTTCTCTGCACCCTCGAGAATCTCGGACACGATATCCATATTGCTGAAATCATAATTTTGTGCGACGGCCATCTTGGATTTGAAAAATGATCACCAAATCGTTCTCTGCACCCTCGAGAACCTCGGATACGATACCCATAATGTAGTTATCTTAATTTTGAGTGGCGGCCATCTTGGATTTCAAAATGATCCCAAAATCATTTTCTGCACCTTCGAAAACCTCAGAAACGATATCCATATTGCTGAAAACATTATTGTTTGCAGCAGCCTTCTTGGATTTCAAAAATGCTCACAGAATTGTTCGCTGCACCCTAGAGAACCTCGGACACGATATCCATATTGCTAAAATCATAATTTTGTGCGGTGGCCATCTTGGATTTCAAAAATGATCACAAAATCGTTCTCAGCACCCTCGAGAACCTTTGATACGATATCCATAATGTAGTTATCATAATTTTGTGCGGCGGCCATCTTGGATTTGAAAAATGATCACCAAGTCGTTCTCTGCACCCTCGAGAATCTCGGACACGATATCCATATTGCTGAAATCATAATTTTGCGCGACAGCCATCTTTGATTTGAAAAATGATCACCAAATCGTTCTCTGCACCCTCGAGAACCTCGGATACGATACCCATAATGTAGTTATCTTAATTTTGAGTGGCGGCCATCTTTGATTTCAAAAATGATCACAAAATCGTTCTGTGCACTCTCGAGAACCTCGGATACGATACCCATGTTTTCGTGATCATAATCTTGCACGGCGGCCATCTCGGATTTAAAAATGATCCCAAAATCATTTTCTGCACCTTCGAAAACCTCAGAAACGATATCCATATTGCTGAAAACATTATTGTTTGCAGCAGCCTTCTTGGATTTCAAAAATGATCACAGAATTGTTTGCTGCACCCTCGAGAACCTCGGACACGATATCCATATTGCTAAAATCATAATTTTGTGCGGTGGCCATCTTGGATTTCAAAAATGATCACAAAATCGTTCTCAGCACCCTCGAGAACCTCGGATACGATACCCATAATGTAGTTATCTTAATTTTGAGTGGCGGCCATCTTGGATTTCAAAATGATCCCAAAATCATTTTCTGCACCTTCGAAAACCTCAGAAACGATATCCATATTGCTGAAAACATTATTGTTTGCAGCAGCCTTCTTGGATTTCAAAAATGCTCACAGAATTGTTCGCTGCACCCTAGAGAACCTCGGACACGATATCCATATTGCTAAAATCATAATTTTGTGCGGTGGCCATCTTGGATTTCAAAAATGATCACAAAATCGTTCTCAGCACCCTCGAGAACCTTTGATACGATATCCATAATGTAGTTATCATAATTTTGTGCGGCGGCCATCTTGGATTTGAAAAATGATCACCAAGTCGTTCTCTGCATCCTCGAGAATCTCGGACACGATATCCATATTGCTGAAATCATAATTTTGCGTGACAGCCATCTTTGATTTGAAAAATGATCACCAAATCGTTCTCTGCACCCTCGAGAACCTCGGATACGATACCCATAATGTAGTTATCTTAATTTTGAGTGGCGGCCATCTTTGATTTCAAAAATGATCACAAAATCGTTCTGTGCACTCTCGAGAACCTCGGATACGATACCCATGTTTTCGTGATCATAATCTTGCACGGCGGCCATCTCGGATTTAAAAATGATCCCAAAATCATTTCCTGCACCTTCGAAAACCTCAGAAACGATATCCATATTGCTGAAAACATTATTGTTTGCAGCAGCCTTCTTGGATTTCAAAAATGATCACAGAATTGTTCGCTGCACCCTCGAGAACCTCGGACACGATATCCATATTGCTAAAATCATAATTTTGTGCGGTGGCCATCTTGGATTTCAAAAATGATCACAAAATCGTTCTCAGCACCCTCGAGAACCTCTGATACGATATCCATAATGTAGTTATCATAATTTTGTGCGGCGGCCATCTTGGATTTGAAAAATGATCACCAAGTCGTTCTCTGCACCCTCGAGAATCTCGGACACGATATCCATATTGCTGAAATCATAATTTTGTGTGACGGCCATCTTGGATTTGAAAAATGATCACCAAATCGTTCTCTGCACCCTCGAGAACCTCGGATACGATACCCATAATGTAGTTATCTTAATTTTGAGTGGCGGCCATCTTTGATTTCAAAAATGATCACAAAATCGTTCTGTGCACTCTCGAGAACCTCGGATACGATACCCATGTTTTCGTGATCATAATCTTGCACGGCGGCCATCTCGGATTTAAAAATGATCCCAAAATCATTTTCTGCACCTTCGAAAACCTCAGAAACGATATCCATATTGCTGAAAACATTATTGTTTGCAGCAGCCTTCTTGGATTTCAAAAATGATCACAGAATTGTTCGCTGCACCATCGAGAACCTCGGACACGATATCCATATTGCTAAAATCATAATTTTGTGCGGTGGCCATCTTGGATTTCAAAAATGATCACAAAATCGTTCTCAGCGACCTCGAGAACCTCTGATACGATATCCATAATGTAGTTAACATAATTTTGTGCGGCGGCCATCTTTGATTTGAAAAATGATCACCAAGTCGTTCTCTGCACCCTCGAGAATCTCGGACACGATATCCATATTGCTGAAATCATAATTTTGTGCGACGGCCATCTTGGATTTGAAAAATGATCACCAAATCGTTCTCTGCACCCTCGAGAACCTCGGATACGATACCCATAATGTAGTTATCTTAATTTTGAGTGGCGGCCATCTTTGATTTCAAAAATGATCACAAAATCGTTCTGTGTACTCTCGAGAACCTCGGATACGATACCCATGTTTTCGTGATCATAATCTTGCACGGCGGCCATCTCGGATTTAAAAATGATCCCAAAATTATTTTCTGCACCTTCGAAAACCTCAGAAACGATATCCATATTGCTGAAAACATTATTGTTTGCAGCAGCCCTCTTGGATTTCAAAAATGATCACAGAATTGTTCGCTGCACCCTCGAGAACCTCGGACACGATATCCATAATCTAGTTATCATACTTTTGAGCGGCGGCCACCTTGGATTTGAAAAATGATCACCAAATCTTTCTCTGCACCCTCGAGAATCTCGGACACGATATCCATATTGCTGAAATCATGATTTTGTGCGATGACCATCTTGGATTTGAAAAAAGATCACCAAATCGTACTCTTCACCCTCGAGAACCTCGGATACGATACCCATAATGAAGTTATCTTAATTTTGAGTGGCGGCCATCTTGGATTTCAAAAATGATCACAAAATCGTTCTGTGCACTCTCGAGAATATCGGACACGATATCCATATTGCTGAAATCATAATTTTGTGCGACGGCCATCTTGGATTTGAAAAATGATCACCAAATCGTTCTCTGCACCCTCGAGAACCTCGGATACGATACCCATAATGTAGTTATCTTAATTTTGAGTGGCGGCCATCTTGGATTTCAAAAATGATCAAAAAATCGTTCTGTGCACTCTCGAGAACCTCGGATACGATACCCATGTTTTCGTGATCATAATCATGCATGGCGGCCATCTAGGACATGATATCCATATTGCTGAAATCATAATTTTGTGCGACGGCCATCTTGGATTTGAAAAATGATCACCAAATCTTTCTCTGCACCCTCGAGAACCTCGGATACGATACCCATAATGTAGTTATCTTAATTTTGAGTGGCGGCCATCTTGGATTTCAAAAATGATCACAAAATCGTTCTGTGCACTCTCGAGAACCTCGGATACGATACCCATGTTTTCGTGATCATAATCTTGCACGGCGGCCATCTCGGATTTAAAAATGATCCCAAAATCATTTTCTGCACCTTCGAAAACCTCAGAAACGATATCCATATTGCTGAAAACATTATTGTTTGCAGCAGCCTTCTTGGATTTCAAAAATGATCACAGAATTGTTTGCTGCACCCTCGAGAACCTCGGACACGATATCCATATTGCTAAAATCATAATTTTGTGCGGTGGCCATCTTGGATTTCAAAAATGATCACAAAATCGTTCTCAGCACCCTCGAGAACCTCGGATACGATACCCATAATGTAGTTATCTTAATTTTGAGTGGCGGCCATCTTGGATTTCAAAATGATCCCAAAATCATTTTCTGCACCTTCGAAAACCTCAGAAACGATATCCATATTGCTGAAAACATTATTGTTTGCAGCAGCCTTCTTGGATTTCAAAAATGCTCACAGAATTGTTCGCTGCACCCTAGAGAACCTCGGACACGATATCCATATTGCTAAAATCATAATTTTGTGCGGTGGCCATCTTGGATTTCAAAAATGATCACAAAATCGTTCTCAGCACCCTCGAGAACCTTTGATACGATATCCATAATGTAGTTATCATAATTTTGTGCGGCGGCCATCTTGGATTTGAAAAATGATCACCAAGTCGTTCTCTGCACCCTCGAGAATCTCGGACACGATATCCATATTGCTGAAATCATAATTTTGCGTGACAGCCATGTTTGATTTGAAAAATGATCACCAAATCGTTCTCTGCACCCTCGAGAACCTCGGATACGATACCCATAATGTAGTTATCTTAATTTTGAGTGGCGGCCATCTTTGATTTCAAAAATGATCACAAAATCGTTCTGTGCACTCTCGAGAACCTCGGATACGATACCCATGTTTTCGTGATCATAATCTTGCACGGCGGCCATCTCGGATTTAAAAATGATCCCAAAATCATTTCCTGCACCTTCGAAAACCTCAGAAACGATATCCATATTGCTGAAAACATTATTGTTTGCAGCAGCCTTCTTGGATTTCAAAAATGATCACAGAATTGTTCGCTGCACCCTCGAGAACCTCGGACACGATATCCATATTGCTAAAATCATAATTTTGTGCGGTGGCCATCTTGGATTTCAAAAATGATCACAAAATCGTTCTCAGCACCCTCGAGAACCTCTGATACGATATCCATAATGTAGTTATCATAATTTTGTGCGGCGGCCATCTTGGATTTGAAAAATGATCACCAAGTCGTTCTCTGCACCCTCGAGAATCTCGGACACGATATCCATATTGCTGAAATCATAATTTTGTGCGACGGCCATCTTGGATTTGAAAAATGATCACCAAATCGTTCTCTGCACCCTCGAGAACCTCGGATACGATACCCATAATGTAGTTATCTTAATTTTGAGTGGCGGCCATCTTTGATTTCAAAAATGATCACAAAATCGTTCTGTGCACTCTCGAGAACCTCGGATACGATACCCATGTTTTCGTGATCATAATCTTGCACGGCGGCCATCTCGGATTTAAAAATGATCCCAAAATCATTTTCTGCACCTTCGAAAACCTCAGAAACGATATCCATTTTGCTGAAAACATTATTGTTTGCAGCAGCCTTCTTGGATTTCAAAAATGATCACAGAATTGTTCGCTGCACCCTCGAGAACCTCGGACACGATATCCATATTGCTAAAATCATAATTTTGTGCGGTGGCCATCTTGGATTTCAAAAATGATCACAAAATCGTTCTCAGCGCCCTCGAGAACCTCTGATACGATATCCATAATGTAGTTAACATAATTTTGTGCGGCGGCCATCTTTGATTTGAAAAATGATCACCAAGTCGTTCTCTGCACCCTCGAGAATCTCGGACACGATATCCATATTGCTGAAATCATAATTTTGTGCGACGGCCATCTTGGATTTGAAAAATGATCACCAAATCGTTCTCTGCACCCTCGAGAACCTCGGATACGATACCCATAATGTAGTTATCTTAATTTTGAGTGGCGGCCATCTTTGATTTCAAAAATGATCACAAAATCGTTCTGTGTACTCTCGAGAACCTCGGATACGATACCCATGTTTTCGTGATCATAATCTTGCACGGCGGCCATCTCGGATTTAAAAATGATCCCAAAATTATTTTCTGCACCTTCGAAAACCTCAGAAACGATATCCATATTGCTGAAAACATTATTGTTTGCAGCAGCCCTCTTGGATTTCAAAAATGATCACAGAATTGTTCGCTGCACCCTCAAGAACCTCGGACACGATATCCATAATCTAGTTATCATACTTTTGAGCGGCGGCCACCTTGGATTTGAAAAATGATCACCAAATCTTTCTCTGCACCCTCGAGAATCTCGGACACGATATCCATATTGCTGAAATCATGATTTTGTGCGATGACCATCTTGGATTTGAAAAAAGATCACCAAATCGTACTCTTCACCCTCGAGAACCTCGGATACGATACCCATAATGAAGTTATCTTAATTTTGAGTGGCGGCCATCTTGGATTTCAAAAATGATCACAAAATCGTTCTGTGCACTCTCGAGAATATCGGACACGATATCCATATTGCTGAAATCATAATTTTGTGCGACGGCCATCTTGGATTTGAAAAATGATCACCAAATCGTTCTCTGCACCCTCGAGAACCTCGGATACGATACCCATAATGTAGTTATCTTAATTTTGAGTGGCGGCCATCTTGGATTTCAAAAATGATCAAAAAATCGTTCTGTGCACTCTCGAGAACCTCGGATACGATACCCATGTTTTCGTGATCATAATCATGCATGGCGGCCATCTAGGACATGATATCCATATTGCTGAAATCATAATTTTGTGCGACGGCCATCTTGGATTTGAAAAATGATCACCAAATCGTTCTCTGCACCCTCGAGAACCTCGGATACGATACCCATAATGTAGTTATCTTAATTTTGAGTGGCGGCCATCTTTGATTTCAAAAATGATCACAAAATCGTTCTGTGTACTCTCGAGAACCTCGGATACGATACCCATGTTTTCGTGATCATAATCTTGCACGGCGGCCATCTCGGATTTAAAAATGATCCCAAAATTATTTTCTGCACCTTCGAAAACCTCAGAAACGATATCCATATTGCTGAAAACATTATTGTTTGCAGCAGCCCTCTTGGATTTCAAAAATGATCACAGAATTGTTCGCTGCACCCTCAAGAACCTCGGACACGATATCCATAATCTAGTTATCATACTTTTGAGCGGCGGCCACCTTGGATTTGAAAAATGATCACCAAATCTTTCTCTGCACCCTCGAGAATCTCGGACACGATATCCATATTGCTGAAATCATGATTTTGTGCGATGACCATCTTGGATTTGAAAAAAGATCACCAAATCGTACTCTTCACCCTCGAGAACCTCGGATACGATACCCATAATGAAGTTATCTTAATTTTGAGTGGCGGCCATCTTGGATTTCAAAAATGATCACAAAATCGTTCTGTGCACTCTCGAGAATATCGGACACGATATCCATATTGCTGAAATCATAATTTTGTGCGACGGCCATCTTGGATTTGAAAAATGATCACCAAATCGTTCTCTGCACCCTCGAGAACCTCGGATACGATACCCATAATGTAGTTATCTTAATTTTGAGTGGCGGCCATCTTGGATTTCAAAAATGATCAAAAAATCGTTCTGTGCACTCTCGAGAACCTCGGATACGATACCCATGTTTTCGTGATCATAATCATGCATGGCGGCCATCTAGGACATGATATCCATATTGCTGAAATCATAATTTTGTGCGACGGCCATCTTGGATTTGAAAAATGATCACCAAATCTTTCTCTGCACCCTCGAGAACCTCGGATACGATACCCATAATGTAGTTATCATAATTTTGTGCGGCGGCCATCTTGGATTTGAAAAATGATCACAAAATCGTTCTGTGCACTCTCGAGAACCTCGGATACGATACCCATGTTTTCGTGATCATAATCTTGCACGGCGGCCATCTCGGATTTAAAAATGATCCCAAAATCATTTTCTGCACCTTCGAAAACCTCAGAAACGATATCCATATTGCTGAAAACATTATTGTTTGCAGCAGCCTTCTTGGATTTCAAAAATGATCACAGAATTGTTTGCTGCACCCTCGAGAACCTCGGACACGATATCCATATTGCTAAAATCATAATTTTGTGCGGTGGCCATCTTGGATTTCAAAAATGATCACAAAATCGTTCTCAGCACCCTCGAGAACCTCGGATACGATACCCATAATGTAGTTATCTTAATTTTGAGTGGCGGCCATCTTGGATTTCAAAATGATCCCAAAATCATTTTCTGCACCTTCGAAAACCTCAGAAACGATATCCATATTGCTGAAAACATTATTGTTTGCAGCAGCCTTCTTGGATTTCAAAAATGCTCACAGAATTGTTCGCTGCACCCTAGAGAACCTCGGACACGATATCCATTTTGCTAAAATCATAATTTTGTGCGGTGGCCATCTTGGATTTCAAAAATGATCACAAAATCGTTCTCAGCACCCTCGAGAACCTATGATACGATATCCATAATGTAGTTATCATAATTTTGTGCGGCGGCCATCTTAGATTTGAAAAATGATCACCAAGTCGTTCTCTGCACCCTCGAGAATCTCGGACACGATATCCATATTGCTGAAATCATAATTTTGCGCGACAGCCATCTTTGATTTGAAAAATGATCACCAAATCGTTCTCTGCACCCTCGAGAACCTCGGATACGATACCCATAATGTAGTTATCTTAATTTTGAGTGGCGGCCATCTTTGATTTCAAAAATGATCACAAAATCGTTCTGTGCACTCTCGAGAACCTCGGATACGATACCCATGTTTTCGTGATCATAATCTTGCACGGCGGCCATCTCGGATTTAAAAATGATCCCAAAATCATTTTCTGCACCTTCGAAAACCTCAGAAACGATATCCATATTGCTGAAAACATTATTGTTTGCAGCAGCCTTCTTGGATTTCAAAAATGATCACAGAATTGTTTGCTGCACCCTCGAGAACCTCGGACACGATATCCATATTGCTAAAATCATAATTTTGTGCGGTGGCCATCTTGGATTTCAAAAATGATCACAAAATCGTTCTCAGCACCCTCGAGAACCTCGGATACGATACCCATAATGTAGTTATCTTAATTTTGAGTGGCGGCCATCTTGGATTTCAAAATGATCCCAAAATCATTTTCTGCACCTTCGAAAACCTCAGAAACGATATCCATATTGCTGAAAACATTATTGTTTGCAGCAGCCTTCTTGGATTTCAAAAATGCTCACAGAATTGTTCGGTGCACCCTAGAGAACCTCGGACACGATATCCATATTGCTAAAATCATAATTTTGTGCGGTGGCCATCTTGGATTTCAAAAATGATCACAAAATCGTTCTCAGCACCCTCGAGAACCTTTGATACGATATCCATAATGTAGTTATCATAATTTTGTGCGGCGGCCATCTTGGATTTGAAAAATGATCACCAAGTCGTTCTCTGCACCCTCGAGAATCTCGGACACGATATCCATATTGCTGAAATCATAATTTTGTGCGACGGCCATCTTGGATTTGAAAAATGATCACCAAATCGTTCTCTGCACCCTCGAGAACCTCGGATACGATACCCATAATGTAGTTATCTTAATTTTGAGTGGCGGCCATCTTTGATTTCAAAAATGATCACAAAATCGTTCTGTGCACTCTCGAGAACCTCGGATACGATACCCATGTTTTCGTGATCATAATCTTGCACGGCGGCCATCTCGGATTTAAAAATGATCCCAAAATCATTTTCTGCACCTTCGAAAACCTCAGAAACGATATCCATATTGCTGAAAACATTATTGTTTGCAGCAGCCTTCTTGGATTTCAAAAATGCTCACAGAATTGTTCGCTGCACCCTCGAGAACCTCGGACACGATATCCATATTGCTAAAATCATAATTTTGTGCGGTGGCCATCTTGGATTTCAAAAATGTTCACAAAATCGTTCTCAGCACCCTCGAGAACCTTTGATACGATATCCATAATGTAGTTATCATAATTTTGTGCGGCGGCCATCTTGGATTTGAAAAATGTTCACCAAGTCGTTCTCTGCACCCTCGAGAATCTCGGACACGATATCCATATTGCTGAAATCATAATTTTGCGTGACAGCCATCTTTGATTTGAAAAATGATCACCAAATCGTTCTCTGCACCCTCGAGAACCTCGGATACGATACCCATAATGTAGTTATCTTAATTTTGAGTGGCGGCCATCTTTGATTTCAAAAATGATCACAAAATCGTTCTGTGCACTCTCGAGAACCTCGGATACGATACCCATGTTTTCGTGATCATAATCTTGCACGGCGGCCATCTCGGATTTAAAAATGATCCCAAAATCATTTTCTGCACCTTCGAAAACCTCAGAAACGATATCCATATTGCTGAAAACATTATTGTTTGCAGCAGCCTTCTTGGATTTCAAAAATGATCACAGAATTGTTCGCTGCACCCTCGAGAACCTCGGACACGATATCCATATTGCTAAAATCATAATTTTGTGCGGTGGCCATCTTGGATTTCAAAAATGATCACAAAATCGTTCTCAGCACCCTCGAGAACCTCTGATACGATATCCATAATGTAGTTATCATAATTTTGTGCGGCGGCCATCTTGGATTTGAAAAATGATCACCAAGTCGTTCTCTGCACCCTCGAGAATCTCGGACACGATATCCATATTGCTGAAATCATAATTTTGTGCGACGGCCATCTTGGATTTGAAAAATGATCACCAAATCATTCTCTGCACCCTCGAGAACCTCGGATACGATACCCATAATGTAGTTATCTTAATTTTGAGTGGCGGCCATCTTTGATTTCAAAAATGATCACAAAATCGTTCTGTGCACTCTCGAGAACCTCGGATACGATACCCATGTTTTCGTGATCAAAATCTTGCACGGCGGCCATCTCGGATTTAAAAATGATCCCAAAATTATTTTCTGCACCTTCGAAAACCTCAGAAACGATATCCATATTGCTGAAAACATTATTGTTTGCGGCAGCCTTCTTGGATTTCAAAAATGATCACAAAATCGTTCTGTGCACTCTCGAGAACCTCGGATACGGTACCCATGTTTTTGTGATCATAATCTTGCACGGCGGCCATCTCGGACTTAAAAATGATCCCAAAATTATTTTCTGCACCCTCGAGAACCTCAGACACGATATCCATATTTCTGAAAACATAATTGTTTGCGGCATTTTCTTGGATTTGAAAAATTATCTCAGAATTGTTCGCTGCACCCTCGAGAACTTCGGACACGATATCCATATTGCTGAAATCATAATTTTGTGCGGCGGCCATCTTGGATTTGAAAAATGATCACCAAATAGTTCTCTGCACCCTCGAGAATCTTGGACACGATATCCATATTGCTGAAAACATGATTGATTGCGGCAGCCCTCTTGGATTTAAAAAATGATCACAGAATTGTTCTCTGCACCCTCGAGAACCTCGGACACGATATCCATATTGCTAAAATCATAATTTTGTGCGGCGGAAATCTTGGATTTGAAAAATGATTACCAAATCGTTCACTGCACCCTAGAGAACCTCGGGTACGATATCCATATTGCTGAAATCATAATTTTGTGCGGCGGCCATCTTGGATTTGAAAAATGATCACAAAATCGTTCTCAGCACCCTCGATAACCTCGGATACGATACCAATAATGTAGTTATCATACTTTTGAGCGGCGGCCATTTTCGATTTGAAAAATGATCACAAAATCGTTCTCTGCACCCTTGAGAACCACGGACACGATATCCATATTGCTAGAATCATAATTTTGTGCAGCGGCCATCTTTGATTTGAAAAATGATCACCAAGTCGTTCTCTGCACCCTCGAGAATCTCGGACACGATATCCATATTGCTGAAATCATAATTTTGTGCGACGGCCATCTTGGATTCGAAAAATGATCACCAAATCATTCTGTGCACCCTAGAGAACCTCGGATACGATACCCATAATGTAGTTATCTTAATTTTGAGTGGCGGCCATCTTTGATTTCAAAAATGATCACAAAATCGTTCTGTGCACTCTCGAGAACCTCGGATACGATACCCATGTTTTCGTGATCATAATCTTGCACGGCGGCCATCTCGGATTTAAAAATGATCCCAAAATTATTTTCTGCACCTTCGAAAACCTCAGAAACGATATCCATATTGCTGAAAACATTATTGTTTGCGGCAGCCTTCTTGGATTTCAAAAATGATCACAGAATTGTTCGCTGCACCCTCGAGAACCTCGGACACGATATCCATATTGCTAAAATCATAATTTTGTGCGGTGGCCTTCTTGGATTTCAAAAATGATCACAAAATCGTTCTCAGCACCCTCGATAACCTCTGATACGATATCCATAATGTAGTTATCATAATTTTGTGCGGCGGCCATCTTGGATTTGAAAAATGATCACCAAGTCGTTCTCTGCACCCTCGAGAATCTCGGACACGATATCCATATTGCTGAAATCATAATTTTGCGCGACAGCCATCTTTGATTTGAAAAATGATCACCAAATCGTTCTCTGCACCCTCGAGAACCTCGGATACGATACCCATAATGTAGTTATCTTAATTTTGAGTGGCGGCCATCTTTGATTTCAAAAATGATCACAAAATCGTTCTGTGCACTCTCGAGAACCTCGGATACGATACCCATGTTTTCGTGATCATAATCTTGCACGGCGGCCATCTCGGATTTAAAAATGATCCCAAAATCATTTTCTGCAACTTTGAAAACCTCAGAAACGATATCCATATTGCTGAAAACATTATTGTTTGCAGCAGCCTTCTTGGATTTCAAAAATGATCACAGAATTGTTTGCTGCACCCTCGAGAACCTCGGACACGATATCCATATTGCTAAAATCATAATTTTGTGCAGTGGCCATCTTGGATTTCAAAAATGATCACAAAATCGTTCTCAGCACCCTCGAGAACCTCGGATACGATACCCATAATGTAGTTATCTTAATTTTGAGTGGCGGCCATCTTGGATTTCAAAATGATCCCAAAATCATTTTCTGCACCTTCGAAAACCTCAGAAACGATATCCATATTGCTGAAAACATTATTGTTTGCAGCAGCCTTTTCGGATTTCAAAAATGCTCACAGAATTGTTCGCTGCACCCTAGAGAACCTCGGACACGATATCCATATTGCTAAAATCATAATTTTGTGCGGTGGCCATCTTGGATTTCAAAAATGATCACAAAATCGTTCTCAGCACCCTCGAGAACCTTTGATACGATATCCATAATGTAGTTATCATAATTTTGTGCGGCGGCCATCTTGGATTTGAAAAATGATCACCAAGTCGTTCTCTGCACCCTCGAGAATCTCGGACACGATATCCATATTGCTGAAATCATAATTTTGCGCGACAGCCATCTTTGATTTGAAAAATGATCACCAAATCGTTCTCTGCACCCTCGAGAACCTCGGATACGATACCCATAATGTAGTTATCTTAATTTTGAGTGGCGGCCATCTTTGATTTCAAAAATGATCACAAAATCGTTCTGTGCACTCTCGAGAACCTCGGATACGATACCCATGTTTTCGTGATCAAAATCTTGCACGGCGGCCATCTGGGATTTAAAAATGATCCCAAAATTATTTTCTGCACCTTCGAAAACCTCAGAAACGATATCCATATTGCTGAAAACATTATTGTTTGCGGCAGCCTTCTTGGATTTCAAAAATGATCACAAAATCGTTCTGTGCACTCTCGAGAACCTCGGATACGATACCCATGTTTTTGTGATCATAATCTTGCACGGCGGCCATCTCGGACTTAAAAATGATCCCAAAATTATTTTCTGCACCCTCGAGAACCTCAGACACGATATCCATATTTCTGAAAACATAATTGTTTGCGGCATTTTCTTGGATTTGAAAAATTATCTCAGAATTGTTCGCTGCACCCTCGAGAACTTCGGACACGATATCCATATTGCTGAAATCATAATTTTGTGCGGCGGCCATCTTGGATTTGAAAAATGATCACCAAATAGTTCTCTGCACCCTCGAGAATCTTGGACACGATATCCATATTGCTGAAAACATGATTGATTGCGGCAGCCCTCTTGGATTTAAAAAATGATCACAGAATTGTTCTCTGCACCCTCGAGAACCTCGGACACGATATCCATATTGCTAAAATCATAATTTTGTGCGGCGGAAATCTTGGATTTGAAAAATGATTACCAAATCGTTCACTGCACCCTAGAGAACCTCGGGTACGATATCCATATTGCTGAAATCATAATTTTGTGCGGCGGCCATCTTGGATTTGAAAAATGATCACAAAATCGTTCTCAGCACCCTCGATAACCTCGGATACGATACCAATAATGTAGTTATCATACTTTTGAGCGGCGGCCATTTTCGATTTGAAAAATGATCACAAAATCGTTCTCTGCACCCTTGAGAACCACGGACACGATATCCATATTGCTAGAATCATAATTTTGTGCAGCGGCCATCTTGGATTTGAAAAATGATCACCAAGTCGTTCTCTGCACCCTCGAGAATCTCGGACACGATATCCATATTGCTGAAATCATAATTTTGTGCGACGGCCATCTTGGATTCGAAAAATGATCACCAAATCATTCTGTGCACCCTAGAGAACCTCGGATACGATACCCATAATGTAGTTATCTTAATTTTGAGTGGCGGCCATCTTTGATTTCAAAAATGATCACAAAATCGTTCTGTGCACTCTCGAGAACCTCGGATACGATACCCATGTTTTCGTGATCAAAATCTTGCACGGCGGCCATCTGGGATTTAAAAATGATCCCAAAATTATTTTCTGCACCTTCGAAAACCTCAGAAACGATATCCATATTGCTGAAAACATTATTGTTTGCGGCAGCCTTCTTGGATTTCAAAAATGATCACAAAATCGTTCTGTGCACTCTCGAGAACCTCGGATACGGTACCCATGTTTTTGTGATCATAATCTTGCACGGCGGCCATCTCGGACTTAAAAATGATCCCAAAATTATTTTCTGCACCCTCGAGAACCTCAGACACGATATCCATATTTCTGAAAACATAATTGTTTGCGGCATTTTCTTGGATTTGAAAAATTATCTCAGAATTGTTCGCTGCACCCTCGAGAACTTCGGACACGATATCCATATTGCTGAAATCATAATTTTGTGCGGCGGCCATCTTGGATTTGAAAAATGATCACCAAATAGTTCTCTGCACCCTCGAGAATCTTGGATACGATATCCATATTGCTGAAAACATGATTGATTGCGGCAGCCCTCTTGGATTTATAAAATGATCACAGAATTGTTCTCTGCACCCTCGAGAACCTCGGACACGATATCCATATTGCTAAAATCATAATTTTGTGCGGCGGAAATCTTGGATTTGAAAAATGATTACCAAATCGTTCACTGCACCCTAGAGAACCTCGGGTACGATATCCATATTGCTGAAATCATAATTTTGTGCGGCGGCCATCTTGGATTTGAAAAATGATCACAAAATCGTTCTCAGCACCCTCGATAACCTCGGATACGATACCAATAATGTAGTTATCATACTTTTGAGCGGCGGCCATTTTCGATTTGAAAAATGATCACAAAATCGTTCTCTGCACCCTTGAGAACCACGGACACGATATCCATATTGCTAGAATCATAATTTTGTGCAGCGGCCATCTTGGATTTGAAAAATGATCACCAAGTCGTTCTCTGCACCCTCGAGAATCTCGGACACGATATCCATATTGCTGAAATCATAATTTTGTGCGACGGCCATCTTGGATTCGAAAAATGATCACCAAATCATTCTGTGCACCCTAGAGAACCTCGGATACGATACCCATAATGTAGTTATCTTAATTTTGAGTGGCGGCCATCTTTGATTTCAAAAATGATCACAAAATCGTTCTGTGCACTCTCGAGAACCTCGGATACGATACCCATGTTTTCGTGATCAAAATCTTGCACGGCGGCCATCTCGGATTTAAAAATGATTCCAAAATTATTTTCTGCACCTTCGAAAACCTCAGAAACGATATCCATATTGCTGAAAACATTATTGTTTGCGGCAGCCTTCTTGGATTTCAAAAATGATCACAGAATTGTTCGCTGCACCCTCGAGAACCTCGGACACGATATCCATATTGCTAAAATCATAATTTTGTGCGGTGGCCATCTTGGAATTCAAAAATGATCACAAAATCGTTCTCAGCACCCTCGAGAACCTCTGATACGATATCCATAATGTAGTTATCATAATTTTGTGCGGCGGCCATCTTGGATTTGAAAAATGATCACCAAGTCGTTCTCTGCACCCTCGAGAATCTCGGACACGATATCCATATTGCTGAAATCATAATTTTGTGCGACGGCCATCTTGGATTTGAAAAATGATCACCAAATCATTCTCTGCACCCTAGAGAACCTCGGATACGATACCCATAATGTAGTTATCTTAATTTTGAGTTGCGGCCATCTTTGATTTCAAAAATGATCACAAAATCGTTCTGTGCACTCTCGAGAACCTCGGATACGATACCCATGTTTTCGTGATCAAAATCTTGCACGGCGGCCATCTCGGATTTAAAAATGATTCCAAAATTATATTCTGCACCTTCGAAAACCTCAGAAACGATATCCATATTGCTGAAAACATTATTGATTGCGGCAGCCTTCTTGGATTTCAAAAATGATCACAGAATTGTTCCCTGCACCCTCGAGAACCTCGGACACGATATCCATATTGCTAAAATCATAATTTTGTGCGTTGGCCTTCTTGGATTTCAAAAATGATCACAAAATCGTTCTCAGCACCCTCGAGAACCTCTGATACGATATCACTAATGTAGTTATCATAATTTTGTGCGGTGGCCATCTTGGATTTGAAAAATGATCACCAAGTCGTTCTCTGCACCCTCGAGAATCTCGGACACGATATCCATATTGCTGAAATCATAATTTTGTGCGACGGCCATCTTGGATTTGAAAAATGATCACCAAATCATTCTCTGCACCCTCGACAACCTCGGGTACGATATCCATATTGCTGAAATCATAATTTTGCGCGGCGGCCATCTTGGATTTGAAAAATGATCACAAAATCGTTCTCAGCACCCTCGATAACCTCGGATACGATACCAATAATGTAGTTATCATACTTTTGAGCGGCGGCCATTTTCGATTTGAAAAATGAGCACAAAATCGTTCTCTGCACCCTTGAGAACCACGGACACGATATCCATATTGCTGAAATCATAATTTTGTGCGACGGCCATCTTGGATTTGAAAAATGATCACCAAATCGTTCTCTGCACCCTCGAGAACCTCAGATACGATACCCATAATGTAGTTATCTTAATTTTGAGTGGCGGCCATCTTTGATTTAAAAATGATCACAAAATCGTTCTGTGCACTCTCGAGAACCTCGGATACGATACCCATGTTTTCGTGATCATAATCTTGCACGGCGGCCATCTCGGATTTAAAAATGATCCCAAAATCATTTTCTGCACCTTCGAAAACCTCAGAAACGATATCCATATTGCTGAAAACATTATTGTTTGCAGCAGCCTTCTTGGATTTCAAAAATGATCACAGAATTGTTTGCTGCACCCTCGAGAACCTCGGACACGATATCCATATTGCTAAAATCATAATTTTGTGCGGTGGCCATCTTGGATTTCAAAAATGATCACAAAATCGTTCTCAGCACCCTCGAGAACCTCGGATACGATACCCATAATGTAGTTATCTTAATTTTGAGTGGCGGCCATCTTGGATTTCAAAATGATCCCAAAATCATTTTCTGCACCTTCGAAAACCTCAAAAACGATATCCATATTGCTGAAAACATTATTGTTTGCAGCAGCCTTCTTGGATTTCAAAAATGATCACAGAATTGTTCGCTGCACCCTCGAGAATCTCGGACACGATATCCATATTGCTAAAATCATAATTTTGTGCGGTGGCCATCTTGGATTTCAAAAATGATCACAAAATCGTTCTCAGCACCCTCGAGAACCTCTGATACGATATCCATAATGTAGTTATCATAATTTTGTGCGGCGGCCATCTTGGATTTGAAAAATGATCACCAAGTCGTTCTCTGCACCCTCGAGAATCTCGGACACGATATACATATTGCTGAAATCATAATTTTGTGCGACGGCCATCTTGGATTTGAAAAATGATCACCATATCGTTCTCTGCACCCTCGAGAACCTCGGATACGATACCCATAATGTAGTTATCTTAATTTTGAGTGGCGGCCATCTTTGATTTAAAAATGATCACAAAATCGTTCTGTGCACTCTCGAGAACCTCGGATACGATACCCATGTTTTCGTGATCAAAATCTTGCACGGCGGCCATCTCGGATTTAAAAATGATTCCAAAATTATTTTCTGCACCTTCGAAAACCTCAGAAACGATATCCATATTGCTGAAAACATTATTGTTTGCGGCAGCCTTCTTGGATTTCAAAAATGATCACAGAATTGTTCGCTGCACCCTCGAGAACCTCGGACACGATATCCATATTGCTAAAATCATAATTTTGTGCGTTGGCCTTCTTGGATTTCAAAAATGATCACAAAATCGTTCTCAGCACCCTCGAGAACCTCTGATACGATATCCATAATGTAGTTATCATAATTTTGTGCGGCGGCCATCTTGGATTTGAAAAATGATCACCAAGTCGTTCTCTGCACCCTCGAGAATCTCGGACACGATATCCATATTGCTGAAATCATAATTTTGTGCGACGGCCATCTTGGATTTGAAAAATGATCACCAAATCATTCTCTGCACCCTCGACAACCTCGGGTACGATATCCATATTGCTGAAATCATAATTTTGCGCGGCGGCCATCTTGGATTTGAAAAATGATCACAAAATCGTTCTCAGCACCCTCGATAACCTCGGATACGATACCAATAATGTAGTTATCATACTTTTGAGCGGCGGCCATTTTCGATTTGAAAAATGAGCACAAAATCGTTCTCTGCACCCTTGAGAACCACGGACACGATATCCATATTGCTGAAATCATAATTTTGTGCGACGGCCATCTTGGATTTGAAAAATGATCACAAAATCGTTCTGTGCACTCTCGAGAACCTCGGATACGATACCCATGTTTTCGTGATCATAATCTTGCACGGCGGCCATCTCGGATTTAAAAATGATCCCAAAATCATTTTCTGCACCTTCGAAAACCTCAGAAACGATATCCATATTGCTGAAAACATTATTGTTTGCAGCAGCCTTCTTGGATTTCAAAAATGATCACAGAATTGTTTGCTGCACCCTCGAGAACCTCGGACACGATATCCATATTGCTAAAATCATAATTTTGTGCGGTGGCCATCTTGGATTTCAAAAATGATCACAAAATCGTTCTCAGCACCCTCGAGAACCTCGGATACGATACCCATAATGTAGTTATCTTAATTTTGAGTGGCGGCCATCTTGGATTTCAAAATGATCCCAAAATCATTTTCTGCACCTTCGAAAACCTCAAAAACGATATCCATATTGCTGAAAACATTATTGTTTGCAGCAGCCTTCTTGGATTTCAAAAATGATCACAGAATTGTTCGCTGCACCCTCGAGAATCTCGGACACGATATCCATATTGCTAAAATCATAATTTTGTGCGGTGGCCATCTTGGATTTCAAAAATGATCACAAAATCGTTCTCAGCACCCTCGAGAACCTCTGATACGATATCCATAATGTAGTTATCATAATTTTGTGCGGCGGCCATCTTGGATTTGAAAAATGATCACCAAGTCGTTCTCTGCACCCTCGAGAATCTCGGACACGATATCCATATTGCTGAAATCATAATTTTGTGCGACGGCCATCTTGGATTTGAAAAATGATCACCAAATCGTTCTCTGCACCCTCGAGAACCTCGGATACGATACCCATAATGTAGTTATCTTAATTTTGAGTGGCGGCCATCTTTGATTTAAAAATGATCACAAAATCGTTCTGTGCACTCTCGAGAACCTCGGATACGATACCCATGTTTTCGTGATCATAATCTTGCACGGCGGCTATCTCGGATTTAAAAATGATCCCAAAATCATTTTCTGCACCTTCGAAAACCTCAGAAACGATATCCATATTGCTGAAAACATTATTGTTTGTAGCAGCCTTCTTGGATTTCAAAAATGATCACAGAATTGTTCGCTGCACCCTCGAGAACCTCGGACACGATATCCATATTGCTAAAATCATAATTTTGTGCGGTGGCCATCTTGGATTTCAAAAATGATCACAAAATCGTTCTCAGCACCCTCGAGAACCTCTGATACGATATCCATAATGTAGTTATCATAATTTTGTGCGGCGGCCATCTTGGATTTGAAAAATGATCACCAAGTCGTTCTCTGCACCCTCGAGAATCTCGGACACGATATCCATATTGCTGAAATCATAATTTTGTGCGACGGCCATCTTGGATTTGAAAAATGATCACAAAATCGTTCTGTGCACTCTCGAGAACCTCGGATACGATACCCATGTTTTCGTGATCAAAATCTTGCACGGCGGCCATCTCGGACTTAAAAATGATCCCAAAATTATTTTCTGCACCTTCGAAAACCTCAGAAACGATATCCATATTGCTGAAAACATTATTGTTTGCGGCAGCCTTCTTGGATTTCAAAAATGATCACAAAATCTTTCTGTGCACTCTCGAGAACCTCGGATACGGTACCCATGTTTTTGTGATCATAATCTTGCACGGCGGCCATCTCGGACTTAAAAATGATCCCAAAATTGTTTTCTGCACCCTCGAGAACCTCAGACACGATATCCATATTGCTGAAAACATAATTTTTTGCGGCATTTTCTTGGATTTGAAAAATTATCTCAGAATTGTTCGCTGCTCCCTCGAGAACCTCGGATACGATACCCATAATGTAGTTATCTTAATTTTGAGTGGCGGCCATCTTTGATTTCAAAAATGATCACAAAATCGTTCTATGCACTCTCGAGAACCTCGGATACGATACCCATGTTTTCGTGATCATAATCTTGCACGGCGGCCATCTCGGATTTAAAAATGATCCCAAAATCATTTTCTGCACCTTCGAAAACCTCAGAAACGATATCCATATTGCTGAAAACATTATTGTTTGCAGCAGCCTTCTTGGATTTCAAAAATGATCACAGAATTGTTCGCTGCACCCTCGAGAACCTCGGACACGATATCCATATTGCTAAAATCATAATTTTGTGCGGTGGCCATCTTGGATTTCAAAAATGATCACAAAATCGTTCTCAGCACCCTCGAGAACCTCTAATACGATATCCATAATGTAGTTATCATAATTTTGTGCGGCGGCCATCTTGGATTTGAAAAATGATCACCAAGTCGTTCTCTGCACCCTCGAAAATCTCGGACACGATATCCATATTGCTGAAATCATAATTTTGTGCGACGGCCATCTTGGATTTGAAAAATGATCACCAAATCGTTCTCTGCACCCTCGAGAACCTCGGATACGATACCCATAATGTAGTTATCTTAATTTTGAGTGGCGGCCATCTTTGATTTCAAAAATGATCACAAAATCGTTCTGTGCACTCTCGAGAACCTCGGATACGATACCCATGTTTTCGTGATCATAATCTTGCACCGAAGCCATCTCGGATTTAAACATGATCCCAAAATTATTTTCTGCACCTTCGAAAACCTCAGAAACGATATCCATATTGCTGAAAACATTATTGTTTGCGGCAGCCTTCTTGGATTTCAAAAATGATCACAAAATCGTTCTGTGCACTCTCGAGAACCTCGGATACGGTACCCATGTTTTTGTGATCATAATCTTGCACGGCGGCCATCTCGGACTTAAAAATGATCCCAAAATTATTTTCTGCACCCTCGAGAACCTCAGACACGATATCCATATTTCTGAAAACATAATTTTTTGCGGCATTTTCTTGGATTTGAAAAATTATCTCAGAATTGTTCGCTGCTCCCTCGAGAACCTCGGATACGATACCCATAATGTAGTTATCTTAATTTTGAGTGGCGGCCATCTTTGATTTCAAAAATGATCACAAAATCGTTCTATGCACTCTCGAGAACCTCGGATACGATACCCATGTTTTCGTGATCATAATCTTGCACGGCGGCCATCTCGGATTTAAAAATGATCCCAAAATCATTTTCTGCACCTTCGAAAACCTCAGAAACGATATCCATATTGCTGAAAACATTATTGTTTGCAGCAGCCTTCTTGGATTTCAAAAATGATCACAGAATTGTTCGCTGCACCCTCGAGAACCTCGGACACGATATCCATATTGCTAAAATCATAATTTTGTGCGGTGGCCATCTTGGATTTCAAAAATGATCACAAAATCGTTCTCAGCACCCTCGAGAACCTCTAATACGATATCCATAATGTAGTTATCATAATTTTGTGCGGCGGCCATCTTGGATTTGAAAAATGATCACCAAGTCGTTCTCTGCACCCTCGAAAATCTCGGACACGATATCCATATTGCTGAAATCATAATTTTGTGCGACGGCCATCTTGGATTTGAAAAATGATCACCAAATCGTTCTCTGCACCCTCGAGAACCTCGGATACGATACCCATAATGTAGTTATCTTAATTTTGAGTGGCGGCCTTCTTGGATTTAAAAAATGATCACAGAATTGTTCTCTGCACCCTCGAGAACCTCGGACACGATATCCATATTGCTAAAATCATAATTTTGTCCATATTGCTGAAAACATTATTGTTTGCAGCAGCCTTCTTGGATTTCAAAAATGATCACAGAATTGTTCTCTGCACCCTCGAGAACCTCGAACACGATATCCATATTGCTAAAATCATAATTTTGTGCGGTGGCCATCTTGGATTTCAAAAATGATCACAAAATCGTTCTCAGCGCCCTCGAGAACCTCTGATACGATATCCATAATGTAGTTATCATAATTTTGTGCGGCGGCCATCTTGGATTTGAAAAATGATCACCAAGTCGTTCTGTGCACCCTCGAGAATCTCGGACACGATATCCATATTGCTGAAATCATAATTTTGCGCGACGGCCATCTTGGATTTGAAAAATGATCACCAAATCTTTCTCTGCACCCTCGAGAACCTCGGATACGATACCCATAATGTAGTTATCTTAATTTTGAGTGGTGGCCATCTTGGATTTCAAAAATGATCACAGAATTGTTCGCTGCACCCTCGAGAACCTCGGACACGATATCCATATTGCTAAAATCATTATTTTGTGCGGTGGCCATCTTGGATTTCAAAAATGATCACAAAATCGTTCTCAGCGCCCTCGAGAACCTCTGATACGATATCCATAATGTAGTTATCATAATTTTGTGCGGCGGCCATCTTGGATTTGAAAAATGATCACCAAGTCGTTCTCTGCACCCTCGAGAATCTCGGACACGATATCCATATTGCTGAAATCATAATTTTGTGCAACGGCCATCTTGGATTTGAAAAATGATCACCAAATCTTTCTCTGCACCCTCGAGAACCTCGGATACGATACCCATAATGTAGTTATCTTAATTTTGAGTGGCGGCCATCTTTGATTTCAAAAATGATAACAAAATCGTTCTGTGTACTCTCGAGAACCTCGGATACGATACCCATGTTTTCGTGATCATAATCTTGCACGGCGGCCATCTCGGATTTAAAAATGATCCCAAAATTATTTTCTGCACCTTCGAAAACCTCAGAAACGATATCCATATTGCTGAAAACATTATTGTTTGCAGCAGCCCTCATGGATTTCAAAATTGTTCACAGAATTGTTCGCTGCACCCTCGAGAACCTCGGACACGATATCCATAAACTAGTTATCATACTTTTGAGCGGCGGCCATCTGGGATTTGAAAAATGATCACCAAATCTTTCTCTGCACCCTCGAGAATCTCGGACACGATATCCATATTGCTGAAATCATGATTTTGTGCGACGATCATCTTGGATTTGAAAAATGATCACCAAATCGTACTCTTCACCCTCGAGAACCTCGGATACGATACCCATAATGAAGTTATCTTAATTTTGAGTGGCGGCCATCTTGGATTTCAAAAATGATCACAAAATCGTTCTGTGCACTCTCGAGAATATCGGACACGATATCCATATTGCTGAAATCATAATTTTGTGCGACGGCCATCTTGGATTTGAAAAATGATCACCAAATCGTTCTCTGCACCCTCGAGAACCTCGGATACGATACCCATAATGTAGTTATCTTAATTTTGAGTGGCGGCCATCTTGGATTTCAAAAATTATCAAAAAATCGTTCTGTGCACTCTCGAGAACCTCGGATACGATACCCATGTTTTCGTGATCATAATCTTGCATGGCGGCCATCTAGGACACGATATCCATATTGCTGAAATCATAATTTTGTGCGACGGCCATCTTGGATTTGAAAAATGATCACCAAATCTTTCTCTGCACCCTCGAGAACCTCGGATACGATACCCATAATGTAGTTATCTTAATTTTGAGTGGCGGCCATCTTGGATTTCAAAAATGATCACAAAATCGTTCTGTGCACTCTCGAGAACCTCGGATACGATACCTATGTTTTCGTGATCATAATCTTGCACGGCGGCCATCTCGGATTTAAAAATGATCCCAAAATCATTTTCTGCACCTTCGAAAACCTCAGAAACGATATCCATATTGCTGAAAACATTATTGTTTGCAGCAGCCTTCTTGGATTTCAAAAATGATCACAGAATTGTTCGCTGCACCCTCGAGAACCTCGGACACGATATCCATATTGCTAAAATCATAATTTTGTGCAGTGGCCATCTTGGATTTCAAAAATGATCACAAAATCGTTCTCAGCGCCCTCGAGAACCTCTGATACGATATCCATAATGTAGTTAACATAATTTTGTGCGGCGGCCATCTTGGATTTGAAAAATGATCACCAAGTCGTTCTCTGCACCCTCGAGAATCTCGGACACGATATCCATATTGCTGAAATCATAATTTTGTGCGACGGCCATCTTGGATTTGAAAAATGATCACCAAATCTTTCTCTGCACCCTCGAGAACCTCGGATACGATACCCATAATGTAGTTATCTTAATTTTGAGTGGCGGCCATCTTTGATTTCAAAAATGATCACAAAATCGTTCTGTGTACTCTCGAGAACCTCGGATACGATACCCATGTTTTCGTGATCATAATCTTGCACGGCGGCCATCTCGGATTTAAAAATGATCCCAAAATTATTTTCTGCACCTTCGAAAACCTCAGAAACGATATCCATATTGCTGAAAACATTATTGTTTGCAGCAGCCCTCATGGATTTCAAAATTGATCACAGAATTGTTCGCTGCACCCTCGAGAACCTCGGACACGATATCCATAATCTAGTTATCATACTTTTGAGCGGCGGCCATCTGGGATTTGAAAAATGATCACCAAATCTTTCTCTGCACCCTCGAGAATCTCGGACACGATATCCATATTGCTGAAATTATGATTTTGTGCGACGACCATCTTGGATTTGAAAAATGATCACCAAATCGTACTCTTCACCCTCGAGGAACTCGGATACGATACCCATAATGAAGTTATCTTAATTTTGAGTGGCGGCCATCTTGGATTTCAAAAATGATCACAAAATCGTTCTGTGCACTCTCGAGAATATCGGACACGATATCCATATTGCTGAAATCATAATTTTGTGCGACGGCCATCTTGGATTTGAAAAATGATCACCAAATCGTTCTCTGCACCCTCGAGAACCTCGGATACGATACCCATAATGTAGTTATCTTAATTTTGAGTGGCGGCCATCTTGGATTTCAAAAATGATCAAAAAATCGTTCTGTGCACTCTCGAGAACCTCGGATACGATACCCATGTTTTCGTGATCATAATCTTGCATGGCGGCCATCTAGGACACGATATCCATATTGCTGAAATCATAATTTTGTGCGACGGCCATCTTGGATTTGAAAAATGATCACCAAATCTTTCTCTGCACCCTCGAGAACCTCGGATACGATACCCATAATGTAGTTATCTTAATTTTGAGTGGCGGCCATCTTGGATTTCAAAAATGATCACAAAATCGTTCTGTGCACTCTCGAGAACCTCGGATACGATACCCATGTTTTCGTGATCATAATCTTGCACGGCGGCCATCTCGGATTTAAAAATGATCCCAAAATCATTTTCTGCACCTTCGAAAACCTCAGAAACGATATCCATATTGCTGAAAACATTATTGTTTGCAGCAGCCTTCTTGGATTTCAAAAATGATCACAGAATTGTTTGCTGCACCCTCGAGAACCTCGGACACGATATCCATATTGCTAAAATCATAATTTTGTGCGGTGGCCATCTTGGATTTCAAAAATGATCACAAAATCGTTCTCAGCACCCTCGAGAACCTCTGATACGATACCCATAATGTAGTTATCATAATTTTGTGCGGCGGCCATCTTGGATTTGAAAAATGATCACCAAGTCGTTCTCTGCACCCTCGAAAATCTCGGACACGATATCCATATTGCTGAAATCATAATTTTGTGCGACGGCCATCTTGGATTTGAAAAATGATCACCAAATCGTTCTCTGCACCCTCGAGAACCTCGGATACGATACCCATAATGTAGTTATCTTAATTTTGAGTGGCGGCCATCTTTGATTTCAAAAATGATCACAAAATCGTTCTGTGCACTCTCGAGAACCTCGGATACGATACCCATGTTTTCGTGATCATAATCTTGCACGGCGGCCATCTCGGACTTAAAAATGATCCCAAAATTATTTTCTGCACCTTCGAAAATCTCAGAAACGATATCCATATTGCTGAAAACATTATTGTTTGCGGCAGCCTTCTTGGATTTCAAAAATGATCACAAAATCTTACTGTGCACTCTCGAGAACCTCGGATACGGTACCCATGTTTTTGTGATCATAATCTTGCACGGCGGCCATCTCGGACTTAAAAATGATCCCAAAATTATTTTCTGCACTTACGAGAACCTCAGACACGATATCTATATTTCTGAAAACATAATTTTTTGCGGCATTTTCTTGGATTTGAAAAATTATCTCAGAATTGTTCGCTGCTCCCTCGAGAACCTCGGATACGATACCCATAATGTAGTTATCTTAATTTTGAGTGGCGGCCATCTTTGATTTCAAAAATGATCACAAAATCGTTCTGTGCACTCTCGAGAACCTCGGATACGATACCCATGTTTTCGTGATCAAAATCTTGCACGGCGGCCATCTCGGATTTAAAAATGATCCCAAAATTATTTTCTGCACCTTCGAAAACCTCAGAAACGATATCCATATTGCTGAAAACATTATTGTTTGCGGCAGCCTTCTTGGATTTCAAAAATGATCACAAAATCGTTCTGTGCACTCTCGAGAACCTCGGATACGGTACCCATATTTTTGTGATCATAATCTTGCACGGCGGCCATCTCGGACTTAAAAATGATCCCAAAATTATTTTCTGCACCCTCGAGAACCTCAGACACGATATCCATATTTCTGAAAACATAATTGTTTGCGGCATTTTCTTGGATTTGAAAAATTATCTCAGAATTGTTCGCTGCACCCTCGAGAACTTCGGACACGATATCCATATTGCTGAAATCATAATTTTGTGCGGCGGCCATCTTGGATTTGAAAAATGATCACCAAATAGTTCTCTGCACCCTCGAGAATCTTGGACACGATATCCATATTGCTGAAAACATGATTGATTGCGGCAGCCCTCTTGGATTTAAAAAATGATCACAGAATTGTTCTCTGCACCCTCGAGAACCTCGGACACGATATCCATATTGCTAAAATCATAATTTTGTGCGGCGGAAATCTTGGATTTGAAAAATGATTACCAAATCGTTCACTGCACCCTAGAGAACCTCGGGTACGATATCCATATTGCTGAAATCATAATTTTGTGCGGCGGCCATCTTGGATTTGAAAAATGATCACAAAATCGTTCTCAGCACCCTCGATAACCTCGGATACGATACCAATAATGTAGTTATCATACTTTTGAGCGGCGGCCATTTTCGATTTGAAAAATGATCACAAAATCGTTCTCTGCACCCTTGAGAACCACGGACACGATATCCATATTGCTAGAATCATAATTTTGTGCAGCGGCCATCTTGGATTTGAAAAATGATCACCAAGTCGTTCTCTGCACCCTCGAGAATCTCGGACACGATATCCATATTGCTGAAATCATAATTTTGTGCGACGGCCATCTTGGATTTGAAAAATGATCACAAAATCGTTCTGTGCACTCTCGAGAACCTCGGATACGATACCCATGTTTTCGTGATCAAAATCTTGCACGGCGGCCATCTCGGACTTAAAAATGATCCCAAAATTATTTTCTGCACCTTCGAAAACCTCAGAAACGATATCCATATTGCTGAAAACATTATTGTTTGCGGCAGCCTTCTTGGATTTCAAAAATGATCACAAAATCTTTCTGTGCACTCTCGAGAACCTCGGATACGGTACCCATGTTTTTGTGATCATAATCTTGCACGGCGGCCATCTCGGACTTAAAAATGATCCCAAAATTATTTTCTGCACCCTCGAGAACCTCAGACACGATATCCATATTTCTGAAAACATAATTTTTTGCGGCATTTTCTTGGATTTGAAAAATTATCTCAGAATTGTTCGCTGCTCCCTCGAGAACCTCGGATACGATACCCATAATGTAGTTATCTTAATTTTGAGTGGCGGCCATCTTTGATTTCAAAAATGATCACAAAATCGTTCTATGCACTCTCGAGAACCTCGGATACGATACCCATGTTTTCGTGATCATAATCTTGCACGGCGGCCATCTCGGATTTAAAAATGATCCCAAAATCATTATCTGCACCTTCGAAAACCTCAGAAACGATATCCATATTGCTGAAAACAATAATGTTTTCAGCAGCCTTCTTGGATTTCAAAAATGATCACAGAATTGTTCGCTGCACCCTCGAGAACCTCGGACACGATATCCATATTGCTAAAATCATAATTTTGTGCGGCGGCCATCTTGGATTTGAAAAATGATCACAAAATCGTTCTCAGCACCCTCGAGAACCTCTCATACGATATCCATAATGTAGTTATCATAATTTTGTGCGGCGGCCATCTTGGATTTGAAAAATGATCACCAAGTCGTTCTCTGCACCCTCGAAAATCTCGGACACGATATCCATATTGCTGAAATCATAATTTTGTGCGACGGCCATCTTGGATTTGAAAAATGATCACCAAATCGTTCTCTGCACCCTCGAGAACCTCGGATACGATACCCATAATGTAGTTATCTTAATTTTGAGTGGCGGCCATCTTTGATTTCAAAAATGATCACAAAATCGTTCTGTGCACTCTCGAGAACCTCGGATACGATACCCATGTTTTCGTGATCATAATCTTGCACCGAAGCCATCTCGGATTTAAACATGATCCCAAAATTATTTTCTGCACCTTCGAAAACCTCAGAAACGATATCCATATTGCTGAAAACATTATTGTTTGCGGCAGCCTTCTTGGATTTCAAAAATGATCACAAAATCTTTCTGTGCACTCTCGAGAACCTCGGATACGGTACCCATATTTTTGTGATCATAATCTTGCACGGCGGCCATCTCGGACTTAAAAATGATCCCAAAATTATTTTCTGCACCCTCGAGAACCTCAGACACGATATCCATATTTCTGAAAACATAATTTTTTGCGGCATTTTCTTGGATTTGAAAAATTATCTCAGAATTGTTCGCTGCTCCCTCGAGAACCTCGGATACGATACCCATAATGTAGTTATCTTAATTTTGAGTGGCGGCCATCTTTGATTTCAAAAATGATCACAAAATCGTTCTATGCACTCTCGAGAACCTCGGATACGATACCCATGTTTTCGTGATCATAATCTTGCACGGCGGCCATCTCGGATTTAAAAATGATCCCAAAATCATTTTCTGCACCTTCGAAAACCTCAGAAACGATATCCATATTGCTGAAAACATTATTGTTTGCAGCAGCCTTCTTGGATTTCAAAAATGATCACAGAATTGTTCGCTGCACCCTCGAGAACCTCGGACACGATATCCATATTGCTAAAATCATAATTTTGTGCGGTGGCCATCTTGGATTTCAAAAATGATCACAAAATCGTTCTCAGCACCCTCGAGAACCTCTAATACGATATCCATAATGTAGTTATCATAATTTTGTGCGGCGGCCATCTTGGATTTGAAAAATGATCACCAAGTCGTTCTCTGCACCCTCGAAAATCTCGGACACGATATCCATATTGCTGAAATCATAATTTTGTGCGACGGCCATCTTGGATTTGAAAAATGATCACCAAATCGTTCTCTGCACCCTCGAGAACCTCGGATACGATACCCATAATGTAGTTATCTTAATTTTGAGTGGCGGCCTTCTTGGATTTAAAAAATGATCACAGAATTGTTCTCTGCACCCTCGAGAACCTCGGACACGATATCCATATTGCTAAAATCATAATTTTGTCCATATTGCTGAAAACATTATTGTTTGCAGCAGCCTTCTTGGATTTCAAAAATGATCACAGAATTGTTCTCTGCACCCTCGAGAACCTCGAACACGATATCCATATTGCTAAAATCATAATTTTGTGCGGTGGCCATCTTGGATTTCAAAAATGATCACAAAATCGTTCTCAGCGCCCTCGAGAACCTCTGATACGATATCCATAATGTAGTTATCATAATTTTGTGCGGCGGCCATCTTGGATTTGAAAAATGATCACCAAGTCGTTCTCTGCACCCTCGAGAATCTCGGACACGATATCCATATTGCTGAAATCATAATTTTGCGCGACGGCCATCTTGGATTTGAAAAATGATCACCAAATCTTTCTCTGCACCCTCGAGAACCTCGGATACGATACCCATAATGTAGTTATCTTAATTTTGAGTGGTGGCCATCTTGGATTTCAAAAATGATCACAGAATTGTTCGCTGCACCCTCGAGAACCTCGGACACGATATCCATATTGCTAAAATCATTATTTTGTGCGGTGGCCATCTTGGATTTCAAAAATGATCACAAAATCGTTCTCAGCGCCCTCGAGAACCTCTGATACGATATCCATAATGTAGTTATCATAATTTTGTGCGGCGGCCATCTTGGATTTGAAAAATGATCACCAAGTCGTTCTCTGCACCCTCGAGAATCTCGGACACGATATCCATATTGCTGAAATCATAATTTTGTGCAACGGCCATCTTGGATTTGAAAAATGATCACCAAATCTTTCTCTGCACCCTCGAGAACCTCGGATACGATACCCATAATGTAGTTATCTTAATTTTGAGTGGCGGCCATCTTTGATTTCAAAAATGATAACAAAATCGTTCTGTGTACTCTCGAGAACCTCGGATACGATACCCATGTTTTCGTGATCATAATCTTGCACGGCGGCCATCTCGGATTTAAAAATGATCCCAAAATTATTTTCTGCACCTTCGAAAACCTCAGAAACGATATCCATATTGCTGAAAACATTATTGTTTGCAGCAGCCCTCATGGATTTCAAAATTGTTCACAGAATTGTTCGCTGCACCCTCGAGAACCTCGGACACGATATCCATAAACTAGTTATCATACTTTTGAGCGGCGGCCATCTGGGATTTGAAAAATGATCACCAAATCTTTCTCTGCACCCTCGAGAATCTCGGACACGATATCCATATTGCTGAAATCATGATTTTGTGCGACGATCATCTTGGATTTGAAAAATGATCACCAAATCGTACTCTTCACCCTCGAGAACCTCGGATACGATACCCATAATGTAGTTATCTTAATTTTGAGTGGCGGCCATCTTGGATTTAAAAAATGATCACAAAATCGTTCTGTGCACTCTCGAGAATATCGGACACGATATCCATATTGCTGAAATCATAATTTTGTGCGACGGCCATCTTGGATTTGAAAAATGATCACCAAATCGTTCTCTGCACCCTCGAGAACCTCGGATACGATACCCATAATGTAGTTATCTTAATTTTGAGTGGCGGCCATCTTGGATTTCAAAAATTATCAAAAAATCGTTCTGTGCACTCTCGAGAACCTCGGATACGATACCCATGTTTTCGTGATCATAATCTTGCATGGCGGCCATCTAGGACACGATATCCATATTGCTGAAATCATAATTTTGTGCGACGGCCATCTTGGATTTGAAAAATGATCACCAAATCTTTCTCTGCACCCTCGAGAACCTCGGATACGATACCCATAATGTAGTTATCTTAATTTTGAGTGGCGGCCATCTTGGATTTCAAAAATGATCACAAAATCGTTCTGTGCACTCTCGAGAACCTCGGATACGATACCTATGTTTTCGTGATCATAATCTTGCACGGCGGCCATCTCGGATTTAAAAATGATCCCAAAATCATTTTCTGCACCTTCGAAAACCTCAGAAACGATATCCATATTGCTGAAAACATTATTGTTTGCAGCAGCCTTCTTGGATTTCAAAAATGATCACAGAATTGTTCGCTGCACCCTCGAGAACCTCGGACACGATATCCATATTGCTAAAATCATAATTTTGTGCAGTGGCCATCTTGGATTTCAAAAATGATCACAAAATCGTTCTCAGCGCCCTCGAGAACCTCTGATACGATATCCATAATGTAGTTAACATAATTTTGTGCGGCGGCCATCTTGGATTTGAAAAATGATCACCAAGTCGTTCTCTGCACCCTCGAGAATCTCGGACACGATATCCATATTGCTGAAATCATAATTTTGTGCGACGGCCATCTTGGATTTGAAAAATGATCACCAAATCTTTCTCTGCACCCTCGAGAACCTCGGATACGATACCCATAATGTAGTTATCTTAATTTTGAGTGGCGGCCATCTTTGATTTCAAAAATGATCACAAAATCGTTCTGTGTACTCTCGAGAACCTCGGATACGATACCCATGTTTTCGTGATCATAATCTTGCACGGCGGCCATCTCGGATTTAAAAATGATCCCAAAATTATTTTCTGCACCTTCGAAAACCTCAGAAACGATATCCATATTGCTGAAAACATTATTGTTTGCAGCAGCCCTCATGGATTTCAAAATTGATCACAGAATTGTTCGCTGCACCCTCGAGAACCTCGGACACGATATCCATAATCTAGTTATCATACTTTTGAGCGGCGGCCATCTGGGATTTGAAAAATGATCACCAAATCTTTCTCTGCACCCTCGAGAATCTCGGACACGATATCCATATTGCTGAAATTATGATTTTGTGCGACGACCATCTTGGATTTGAAAAATGATCACCAAATCGTACTCTTCACCCTCGAGGAACTCGGATACGATACCCATAATGAAGTTATCTTAATTTTGAGTGGCGGCCATCTTGGATTTCAAAAATGATCACAAAATCGTTCTGTGCACTCTCGAGAATATCGGACACGATATCCATATTGCTGAAATCATAATTTTGTGCGACGGCCATCTTGGATTTGAAAAATGATCACCAAATCGTTCTCTGCACCCTCGAGAACCTCGGATACGATACCCATAATGTAGTTATCTTAATTTTGAGTGGCGGCCATCTTGGATTTCAAAAATGATCAAAAAATCGTTCTGTGCACTCTCGAGAACCTCGGATACGATACCCATGTTTTCGTGATCATAATCTTGCATGGCGGCCATCTAGGACACGATATCCATATTGCTGAAATCATAATTTTGTGCGACGGCCATCTTGGATTTGAAAAATGATCACCAAATCTTTCTCTGCACCCTCGAGAACCTCGGATACGATACCCATAATGTAGTTATCTTAATTTTGAGTGGCGGCCATCTTGGATTTCAAAAATGATCACAAAATCGTTCTGTGCACTCTCGAGAACCTCGGATACGATACCCATGTTTTTGTGATCATAATCTTGCACGGCGGCCATCTCGGATTTAAAAATGATCCCAAAATCATTTTCTGCACCTTCGAAAACCTCAGAAACGATATCCATATTGCTGAAAACATTATTGTTTGCAGCAGCCTTCTTGGATTTCAAAAATGATCACAGAATTGTTTGCTGCACCCTCGAGAACCTCGGACACGATATCCATATTGCTAAAATCATAATTTTGTGCGGTGGCCATCTTGGATTTCAAAAATGATCACAAAATCGTTCTCAGCACCCTCGAGAACCTCTGATACGATATCCATAATGTAGTTATCATAATTTTGTGCGGCGGCCATCTTGGATTTGAAAAATGATCACCAAGTCGTTCTCTGCACCCTCGAGAATCTCGGACACGATATCCATATTGCTGAAATCATAATTTTGTGCGACGGCCATCTTGGATTTGAAAAATGATCACCAAATCGTTCTCTGCACCCTCGAGAACCTCGGATACGATACCCATAATGTAGTTATCTTAATTTTGAGTGGCGGCCATCTTTGATTTCAAAAATGATCACAAAATCGTTCTGTGCACTCTCGAGAACCTCGGATACGATACCCATGTTTTCGTGATCATAATCTTGCACGGCGGCCATCTCGGACTTAAAAATGATCCCAAAATTATTTTCTGCACCTTCGAAAATCTCAGAAACGATATCCATATTGCTGAAAACATTATTGTTTGCGGCAGCCTTCTTGGATTTCAAAAATGATCACAAAATCTTACTGTGCACTCTCGAGAACCTCGGATACGGTACCCATGTTTTTGTGATCATAATCTTGCACGGCGGCCATCTCGGACTTAAAAATGATCCCAAAATTATTTTCTGCACCCTCGAGAACCTCAGACACGATATCTATATTTCTGAAAACATAATTTTTTGCGGCATTTTCTTGGATTTGAAAAATTATCTCAGAATTGTTCGCTGCTCCCTCGAGAACCTCGGATACGATACCCATAATGTAGTTATCTTAATTTTGAGTGGCGGCCATCTTTGATTTCAAAAATGATCACAAAATCGTTCTGTGCACTCTCGAGAACCTCGGATACGATACCCATGTTTTCGTGATCAAAATCTTGCACGGCGGCCATCTCGGATTTAAAAATGATCCCAAAATTATTTTCTGCACCTTCGAAAACCTCAGAAACGATATCCATATTGCTGAAAACATTATTGTTTGCGGCAGCCTTCTTGGATTTCAAAAATGATCACAAAATCGTTCTGTGCACTCTCGAGAACCTCGGATACGGTACCCATGTTTTTGTGATCATAATCTTGCACGGCGGCCATCTCGGACTTAAAAATGATCCCAAAATTATTTTCTGCACCCTCGAGAACCTCAGACACGATATCCATATTTCTGAAAACATAATTGTTTGCGGCATTTTCTTGGATTTGAAAAATTATCTCAGAATTGTTCGCTGCACCCTCGAGAACTTCGGACACGATATCCATATTGCTGAAATCATAATTTTGTGCGGCGGCCATCTTGGATTTGAAAAATGATCACCAAATAGTTCTCTGCACCCTCGAGAATCTTGGACACGATATCCATATTGCTGAAAACATGATTGATTGCGGCAGCCCTCTTGGATTTAAAAAATGATCACAGAATTGTTCTCTGCACCCTCGAGAACCTCGGACACGATATCCATATTGCTAAAATCATAATTTTGTGCGGCGGAAATCTTGGATTTGAAAAATGATTACCAAATCGTTCACTGCACCCTAGAGAACCTCGGGTACGATATCCATATTGCTGAAATCATAATTTTGTGCGGCGGCCATCTTGGATTTGAAAAATGATCACAAAATCGTTCTCAGCACCCTCGATAACCTCGGATACGATACCAATAATGTAGTTATCATACTTTTGAGCGGCGGCCATTTTCGATTTGAAAAATGATCACAAAATCGTTCTCTGCACCCTTGAGAACCACGGACACGATATCCATATTGCTAGAATCATAATTTTGTGCAGCGGCCATCTTGGATTTGAAAAATGATCACCAAGTCGTTCTCTGCACCCTCGAGAATCTCGGACACGATATCCATATTGCTGAAATCATAATTTTGTGCGACGGCCATCTTGGATTTGAAAAATGATCACCAAATCATTCTCTGCACCCTAGAGAACCTCGGATACGATACCCATAATGTAGTTATCTTAATTTTGAGTGGCGGCCATCTTTGATTTCAAAAATGATCACAAAATCGTTCTGTGCACTCTCGAGAACCTCGGATACGATACCCATGTTTTCGTGATCAAAATCTTGCACGGCGGCCATCTCGGATTTAAAAATGTTTCCAAAATTATTTTCTGCACCTTCGAAAACCTCAGAAACGATATCCATATTGCTGAAAACATTATTGTTTGCGGCAGCCTTCTTGGATTTCAAAAATGATCACAGAATTGTTCGCTGCACCCTCGAGAACCTCGGACACGATATCCATATTGCTAAAATCATAATTTTGTGCGGTGGCCATCTTGGAATTCAAAAATGATCACAAAATCGTTCTCAGCACCCTCGAGAACCTCTGATACGATATCCATAATGTAGTTATCATAATTTTGTGCGGCGGCCATCTTGGATTTGAAAAATGATCACCAAGTCGTTCTCTGCACCCTCGAGAATCTCGGACACGATATCCATATTGCTGAAATCATAATTTTGTGCGACGGCCATCTTGGATTTGAAAAATGATCACCAAATCATTCTCTGCACCCTAGAGAACCTCGGATACGATACCCATAATGTAGTTATCTTAATTTTGAGTGGCGGCCATCTTTGATTTCAAAAATGATCACAAAATCGTTCTGTGCACTCTCGAGAACCTCGGATACGATACCCATGTTTTCGTGATCAAAATCTTGCACGGCGGCCATCTCGGATTTAAAAATGATTCCAAAATTATTTTCTGCACCTTCGAAAACCTCAGAAACGATATCCATATTGCTGAAAACATTATTGTTTGCGGCAGCCTTCTTGGATTTCAAAAATGATCACAGAATTGTTCGCTGCACCCTCGAGAACCTCGGACACGATATCCATATTGCTAAAATCATAATTTTGTGCGGTGGCCTTCTTGGATTTCAAAAATGATCACAAAATCGTTCTCAGCACCCTCGAGAACCTCTGATACGATATCCATAATGTAGTTATCATAATTTTGTGCGGCGGCCATCTTGGATTTGAAAAATGATCACCAAGTCGTTCTCTGCACCCTCGAGAATCTCGGACACGATATCCATATTGCTGAAATCATAATTTTGCGCGACAGCCATCTTTGATTTGAAAAATGATCACCAAATCGTTCTCTGCACCCTCGAGAACCTCGGATACGATACCCATAATGTAGTTATCTTAATTTTGAGTGGCGGCCATCTTTGATTTCAAAAATGATCACAAAATCGTTCTGTGCACTCTCGAGAACCTCGGATACGATACCCATGTTTTCGTGATCATAATCTTGCACGGCGGCCATCTCGGATTTAAAAATGATCCCAAAATCATTTTCTGCAACTTCGAAAACCTCAGAAACGATATCCATATTGCTGAAAACATTATTGTTTGCAGCAGCCTTCTTGGATTTCAAAAATGATCACAGAATTGTTTGCTGCACCCTCGAGAACCTCGGACACGATATCCATATTGCTAAAATCATAATTTTGTGCGGTGGCCATCTTGGATTTCAAAAATGATCACAAAATCGTTCTCAGCACCCTCGAGAACCTCGGATACGATACCCATAATGTAGTTATCTTAATTTTGAGTGGCGGCCATCTTGGATTTCAAAATGATCCCAAAATCATTTTCTGCACCTTCGAAAACCTCAGAAACGATATCCATATTGCTGAAAACATTATTGTTTGCAGCAGCCTTCTTGGATTTCAAAAATGCTCACAGAATTGTTCGCTGCACCCTAGAGAACCTCGGACACGATATCCATATTGCTAAAATCATAATTTTGTGCGGTGGCCATCTTGGATTTCAAAAATGATCACAAAATCGTTCTCAGCACCCTCGAGAACCTTTGATACGATATCCATAATGTAGTTATCATAATTTTGTGCGGCGGCCATCTTGGATTTGAAAAATGATCACCAAGTCGTTCTCTGCACCCTCGAGAATCTCGGACACGATATCCATATTGCTGAAATCATAATTTTGCGCGACAGCCATCTTTGATTTGAAAAATGATCATCAAATCGTTCTCTGCACCCTCGAGAACCTCGGATACGATACCCATAATGTAGTTATCTTAATTTTGAGTGGCGGCCATCTTTGATTTCAAAAATGATCACAAAATCGTTCTGTGCACTCTCGAGAACCTCGGATACGATACCCATGTTTTCGTGATCATAATCTTGCACGGCGGCCATCTCGGATTTAAAAATGATCCCAAAATCATTTTCTGCACCTTCGAAAACCTCAGAAACGATATCCATATTGCTGAAAACATTATTGTTTGCAGCAGCCTTCTTGGATTTCAAAAATGATCACATAATTGTTCGCTGCACCCTCGAGAACCTCGGACACGATATCCATATTGCTAAAATCATAATTTTGTGCGGTGGCCATCTTGGATTTCAAAAATGATCACAAAATCGTTCTCAGCACCCTCGAGAACCTCTGATACGATATCCATAATGTAGTTATCATAATTTTGTGCGGCGGCCATCTTGGATTTGAAAAATGATCACCAAGTCGTTCTCTGCACCCTCGAGAATCTCGGACACGATATCCATATTGCTGAAATCATAATTTTGTGCGACGGCCATCTTGGATTTGAAAAATGATCACCAAATCATTCTCTGCACCCTCGAGAACCTCGGATACGATACCCATAATGTAGTTATCTTAATTTTGAGTGGCGGCCATCTTTGATTTCAAAAATGATCACAAAATCGTTCTGTGCACTCTCGAGAACCTCGGATACGATACCCATGTTTTCGTGATCAAAATCTTGCACGGCGGCCATCTCGGATTTAAAAATGATCCCAAAATTATTTTCTGCACCTTCGAAAACCTCAGAAACGATTTCCATATTGCTGAAAACATTATTGTTTGCGGCAGCCTTCTTGGATTTCAAAAATGATCACAAAATCGTTCTGTGCACTCTCGAGAACCTCGGATACGGTACCCATGTTTTTGTGATCATAATCTTGCACGGCGGCCATCTCGGACTTAAAAATGATCCCAAAATTATTTTCTGCACCCTCGAGAACCTCAGACACGATATCCATATTTCTGAAAACATAATTGTTTGCGGCATTTTCTTGGATTTGAAAAATTATGTCAGAATTGTTCGCTGCACCCTCGAGAACTTCGGACACGATATCCATATTGCTGAAATCATAATTTTGTGCGGCGGCCATCTTGGATTTGAAAAATGATCACCAAATAGTTCTCTGCACCCTCGAGAATCTTGGACACGATATCCATATTGCTGAAAACATGATTGATTGCGGCAGCCCTCTTGGATTTATAAAATGATCACAGAATTGTTCTCTGCACCCTCGAGAACCTCGGACACGATATCCATATTGCTAAAATCATAATTTTGTGCGGCGGAAATCTTGGATTTGAAAAATGATTACCAAATCGTTCACTGCACCCTAGAGAACCTCGGGTACGATATCCATATTGCTGAAATCATAATTTTGTGCGGCGGCCATCTTGGATTTGAAAAATGATCACAAAATCGTTCTCAGCACCCTCGATAACCTCGGATACGATACCAATAATGTAGTTATCATACTTTTGAGCGGCGGCCATTTTCGATTTGAAAAATGATCACAAAATCGTTCTCTGCACCCTTGAGAACCACGGACACGATATCCATATTGCTAGAATCATAATTTTGTGCAGCGGCAATCTTGGATTTGAAAAATGATCACCAAGTCGTTCTCTGCACCCTCGAGAATCTCGGACACGATATCCATATTGCTGAAATCATAATTTTGTGCGACGGCCATCTTGGATTCGAAAAATGATCACCAAATCATTCTGTGCACCCTAGAGAACCTCGGATACGATACCCATAATGTAGTTATCTTAATTTTGAGTGGCGGCCATCTTTGATTTCAAAAATGATCACAAAATCGTTCTGTGCACTCTCGAGAACCTCGGATACGATACCCATGTTTTCGTGATCAAAATCTTGCACGGCGGCCATCTCGGATTTAAAAATGATTCCAAAATTATTTTCTGCACCTTCGAAAACCTCAGAAACGATATCCATATTGCTGAAAACATTATTGTTTGCGGCAGCCTTCTTGGATTTCAAAAATGATCACAGAATTGTTCGCTGCACCCTCGAGAACCTCGGACACGATATCCATATTGCTAAAATCATAATTTTGTGCGTTGGCCTTCTTGGATTTCAAAAATGATCACAAAATCGTTCTCAGCACCCTCGAGAACCTCTGATACGATATCCATAATGTAGTTATCATAATTTTGTGCGGCGGCCATCTTGGATTTGAAAAATGATCACCAAGTCGTTCTCTGCACCCTCGAGAATCTCGGACACGATATCCATATTGCTGAAATCATAATTTTGTACGACGGCCATCTTGGATTTAAAAATGATCACCAAATCATTCTCTGCACCCTCGACAACCTCGGGTACGATATCCATATTGCTGAAATCATAATTTTGCGCGGCGGCCATCTTGGATTTGAAAAATGATCACAAAATCGTTCTTAGCACCCTCGATAACCTCGGATACGATACCAATAATGTAGTTATCATACTTTTGAGCGGCGGCCATTTTCGATTTGAAAAATGAGCACAAAATCGTTCTCTGCACCCTTGAGAACCACGGACACGATATCCATGTTGCTGAAATCATAATTTTGTGCGACGGCCATCTTGGATTTGAAAAATGATCACCAAATCGTTCTCTGCACCCTCGAGAACCTCAGATACGATACCCATAATGTAGTTATCTTAATTTTGAGTGGCGGCCATCTTTGATTTAAAAATGATCACAAAATCGTTCTGTGCACTCTCGAGAACCTCGGATACGATACCCATGTTTTCGTGATCATAATCTTGCACGGCGGCCATCTCGGATTTAAAAATGATCCCAAAATCATTTTCTGCACCTTCGAAAACCTCAGAAACGATATCCATATTGCTGAAAACATTATTGTTTGCAGCAGCCTTCTTGGATTTCAAAAATGATCACAGAATTGTTTGCTGCACCCTCGAGAACCTCGGACACGATATCCATATTGCTAAAATCATAATTTTGTGCGGTGGCCATCTTGGATTTCAAAAATGATCACAAAATCGTTCTCAGCACCCTCGAGAACCTCGGATACGATACCCATAATGTAGTTATCTTAATTTTGAGTGGCGGCCATCTTGGATTTCAAAATGATCCCAAAATCATTTTCTGCACCTTCGAAAACCTCAAAAACGATATCCATATTGCTGAAAACATTATTGTTTGCAGCAGCCTTCTTGGATTTCAAAAATGATCACAGAATTGTTCGCTGCACCCTCGAGAATCTCGGACACGATATCCATATTGCTAAAATCATAATTTTGTGCGGTGGCCATCTTGGATTTCAAAAATGATCACAAAATCGTTCTCAGCACCCTCGAGAACCTCTGATACGATATCCATAATGTAGTTAACATAATTTTGTGCGGCGGCCATCTTGGATTTGAAAAATGATCACCAAGTCGTTCTCTGCACCCTCGAGAATCTCGGACACGATATCCATATTGCTGAAATCATAATTTTGTGCGACGGCCATCTTGGATTTGAAAAATGATCACCAAATCGTTCTCTGCACCCTCGAGAACCTCGGATACGATACCCATAATGTAGTTATCTTAATTTTGAGTGGCGGCCATCTTTGATTTAAAAATGATCACAAAATCGTTCTGTGCACTCTCGAGAACCTCGGATACGATACCCATGTTTTCGTGATCAAAATCTTGCACGGCGGCCATCTCGGATTTAAAAATGATTCCAAAATTATTTTCTGCACCTTCGAAAACCTCAGAAACGATATCCATATTGCTGAAAACATTATTGTTTGCGGCAGCCTTCTTGGATTTCAAAAATGATCACAGAATTGTTCGCTGCACCCTCGAGAACCTCGGACACGATATCCATATTGCTAAAATCATAATTTTGTGCGTTGGCCTTCTTGGATTTCAAAAATGATCACAAAATCGTTCTCAGCACCCTCGAGAACCTCTGATACGATATCCATAATGTAGTTATCATAATTTTGTGCGGCGGCCATCTTGGATTTGAAAAATGATCACCAAGTCGTTCTCTGCACCCTCGACAACCTCGGGTACGATATCCATATTGCTGAAATCATAATTTTGCGCGGCGGCCATCTTGGATTTGAAAAATGATCACAAAATCGTTCTCAGCACCCTCGATAACCTCGGATACGATACCAATAATGTAGTTATCATACTTTTGAGCGGCGGCCATTTTCGATTTGAAAAATGAGCACAAAATCGTTCTCTGCACCCTTGAGAACCACGGACACGATATCCATATTGCTGAAATCATAATTTTGTGCGACGGCCATCTTGGATTTGAAAAATGATCACAAAATCGTTCTGTGCACTCTCGAGAACCTCGGATACGATACCCATGTTTTCGTGATCATAATCTTGCACGGCGGCCATCTCGGATTTAAAAATGATCCCAAAATCATTTTCTGCACCTTCGAAAACCTCAGAAACGATATCCATATTGCTGAAAACATTATTGTTTGCAGCAGCCTTCTTGGATTTCAAAAATGATCACAGAATTGTTTGCTGCACCCTCGAGAACCTCGGACACGATATCCATATCGCTAAAATCATAATTTTGTGCGGTGGCCATCTTGGATTTCAAAAATGATCACAAAATCGTTCTCAGCACCCTCGAGAACCTCGGATACGATATCCATAATGTAGTTATCTTAATTTTGAGTGGCGGCCATCTTGGATTTCAAAATGATCCCAAAATCATTTTCTGCACCTTCGAAAACCTCAAAAACGATATCCATATTGCTGAAAACATTATTGTTTGCAGCAGCCTTCTTGGATTTCAAAAATGATCACAGAATTGTTCGCTGCACCCTCGAGAATCTCGGACACGATATCCATATTGCTAAAATCATAATTTTGTGCGGTGGCCATCTTGGATTTCAAAAATGATCACAAAATCGTTCTCAGCACCCTCGAGAACCTCTGATACGATATCCATAATGTAGTTATCATAATTTTGTGCGGCGGCCATCTTGGATTTGAAAAATGATCACCAAGTCGTTCTCTGCACCCTCGAGAATCTCGGACACGATATCCATATTGCTGAAATCATAATTTTGTGCGACGGCCATCTTGGATTTGAAAAATGATCACCAAATCGTTCTCTGCACCCTCGAGAACCTCGGATACGATACCCATAATGTAGTTATCTTAATTTTGAGTGGCGGCCATCTTTGATTTAAAAATGATCACAAAATCGTTCTGTGCACTCTCGAGAACCTCGGATACGATACCCATGTTTTCGTGATCATAATCTTGCACGGCGGCTATCTCGGATTTAAAAATGATCCCAAAATCATTTTCTGCACCTTCGAAAACCTCAGAAACGATATCCATATTGCTGAAAACATTATTGTTTGCAGCAGCCTTCTTGGATTTCAAAAATGATCACAGAATTGTTCGCTGCACCCTCGAGAACCTCGGACACGATATCCATATTGCTAAAATCATAATTTTGTGCGGTGGCCATCTTGGATTTCAAAAATGATCACAAAATCGTTCTCAGCACCCTCGAGAACCTCTGATACGATATCCATAATGTAGTTATCATAATTTTGTGCGGCGGCCATCTTGGATTTGAAAAATGATCACCAAGTCGTTCTCTGCACCCTCGAGAATCTCGGACACGATATCCATATTGCTGAAATCATAATTTTGTGCGACGGCCATCTTGGATTTGAAAAATGATCACCAAATCTTTCTGTGCACTCTCGAGAACCTCGGATACGATACCCATGTTTTCGTGATCAAAATCTTGCACGGCGGCCATCTCGGACTTAAAAATGATCCCAAAATTATTTTCTGCACCTTCGAAAACCTCAGAAACGATATCCATATTGCTGAAAACATTATTGTTTGCGGCAGCCTTCTTGGATTTCAAAAATGATCACAAAATCTTTCTGTGCACTCTCGAGAACCTCGGATACGGTACCCATGTTTTTGTGATCATAATCTTGCACGGCGGCCATCTCGGACTTAAAAATGATCCCAAAATTATTTTCTGCACCCTCGAGAACCTCAGACACGATATCCATATTTCTGAAAACATAATTTTTTGCGGCATTTTCTTGGATTTGAAAAATTATCTCAGAATTGTTCGCTGCTCCCTCGAGAACCTCGGATACGATACCCATAATGTAGTTATCTTAATTTTGAGTGGCGGCCATCTTTGATTTCAAAAATGATCACAAAATCGTTCTATACACTCTCGAGAACCTCGGATACGATACCCATGTTTTCGTGATCATAATCTTGCACGGCGGCAATCTCGGATTTAAAAATGATCCCAAAATCATTTTCTGCACCTTCGAAAACCTCAGAAACGATATCCATATTGCTGAAAACATTATTGTTTGCAGCAGCCTTCTTGGATTTCAAAAATGATCACAGAATTGTTCGCTGCACCCTCGAGAACCTCGGACACGATATCCATATTGCTAAAATCATAATTTTGTGCGGTGGCCATCTTGGATTTCAAAAATGATCACAAAATCGTTCTCAGCACCCTCGAGAACCTCTAATACGATATCCATAATGTAGTTATCATAATTTTGTGCGGCGGCCATCTTGGATTTGAAAAATGATCACCAAGTCGTTCTCTGCACCCTCGAAAATCTCGGACACGATATCCATATTGCTGAAATCATAATTTTGTGCGACGGCCATCTTGGATTTGAAAAATGATCACCAAATCGTTCTCTGCACCCTCGAGAACCTCGGATACGATACCCATAATGTAGTTATCTTAATTTTGAGTGGCGGCCATCTTTGATTTCAAAAATGATCACAAAATCGTTCTGTGCACTCTCGAGAACCTCGGATACGATACCCATGTTTTCGTGATCATAATCTTGCACCGAAGCCATCTCGGATTTAAACATGATCCCAAAATTATTTTCTGCACCTTTTCTGAAAACATAATTGTTTGCGGCATTTTCTTGGATTTGAAAAATTATCTCAGAATTGTTCGCTGCACCCTCGAGAACTTCGGACACGATATCCATATTGCTGAAATCATAATTTTGTGCGACGGCCATCTTGGATTTGAAAAATGATCACCAAATAATTCTCTGCACCCTCGAGAATCTTGGACACGATATCCATATTGCTGAAAACATTATTGTTTGCAGCAGCCTTCTTGGATTTCAAAAATGCTCACAGAATTGTTCGCTGCACCCTAGAGAACCTCGGACACGATATCCATATTGCTAAAATCATAATTTTGTGCGGTGGCCATCTTGGATTTCAAAAATGATCACAAAATCGTTCTCAGCACCCTCGAGAACCTTTGATACGATATCCATAATGTAGTTATCATAATTTTGTGCGGCGGCCATCTTGGATTTGAAAAATGATCACCAAGTCGTTCTCTGCACCCTCGAGAATCTCGGACACGATATCCATATTGCTGAAATCATAATTTTGCGCGACAACCATCTTTGATTTGAAAAATGATCACCAAATCGTTCTCTGCACCCTCGAGAACCTCGGATACGATACCCATAATGTAGTTATCTTAATTTTGAGTGGCGGCCATCTTTGATTTCAAAAATGATCACAAAATCGTTCTGTGCACTCTCGAGAACCTCGGATACGATACCCATGTTTTCGTGATCATAATCTTGCACGGCGGCCATCTCGGATTTAAAAATGATCCCAAAATCATTTTCTGCACCTTCGAAAACCTCAGAAACGATATCCATATTGCTGAAAACATTATTGTTTGCAGCAGCCTTCTTGGATTTCAAAAATGATCACATAATTGTTCGCTGCACCCTCGAGAACCTCGGACACGATATCCATATTGCTAAAATCATAATTTTGTGCGGTGGCCATCTTGGATTTCAAAAATGATCACAAAATCGTTCTCAGCACCCTCGAGAACCTCTGATACGATATCCATAATGTAGTTATCATAATTTTGTGCGGCGGCCATCTTGGATTTGAAAAATGATCACCAAGTCGTTCTCTGCACCCTCGAGAATCTCGGACACGATATCCATATTGCTGAAATCATAATTTTGTGCGACGGCCATCTTGGATTTGAAAAATGATCACCAAATCATTCTCTGCACCCTCGACAACCTCGGGTACGATATCCATATTGCTGAAATCATAATTTTGCGCGGCGGCCATCTTGGATTTGAAAAATGATCACAAAATCGTTCTCAGCACCCTCGATAACCTCGGATACGATACCAATAATGTAGTTATCATACTTTTGAGCGGCGGCCATTTTCGATTTGAAAAATGAGCACAAAATCGTTCTCTGCACCCTTGAGAACCACGGACACGATATCCATATTGCTGAAATCATAATTTTGTGCGACGGCCATCTTGGATTTGAAAAATGATCACAAAATCGTTCTGTGCACTCTCGAGAACCTCGGATACGATACCCATGTTTTCGTGATCATAATCTTGCACGGCGGCCATCTCGGATTTAAAAATGATCCCAAAATCATTTTCTGCACCTTCGAAAACCTCAGAAACGATATCCATATTGCTGAAAACATTATTGTTTGCAGCAGCCTTCTTGGATTTCAAAAATGATCACAGAATTGTTTGCTGCACCCTCGAGAACCTCGGACACGATATCCATATCGCTAAAATCATAATTTTGTGCGGTGGCCATCTTGGATTTCAAAAATGATCACAAAATCGTTCTCAGCACCCTCGAGAACCTCGGATACGATATCCATAATGTAGTTATCTTAATTTTGAGTGGCGGCCATCTTGGATTTCAAAATGATCCCAAAATCATTTTCTGCACCTTCGAAAACCTCAAAAACGATATCCATATTGCTGAAAACATTATTGTTTGCAGCAGCCTTCTTGGATTTCAAAAATGATCACAGAATTGTTCGCTGCACCCTCGAGAATCTCGGACACGATATCCATATTGCTAAAATCATAATTTTGTGCGGTGGCCATCTTGGATTTCAAAAATGATCACAAAATCGTTCTCAGCACCCTCGAGAACCTCTGATACGATATCCATAATGTAGTTATCATAATTTTGTGCGGCGGCCATCTTGGATTTGAAAAATGATCACCAAGTCGTTCTCTGCACCCTCGAGAATCTCGGACACGATATCCATATTGCTGAAATCATAATTTTGTGCGACGGCCATCTTGGATTTGAAAAATGATCACCAAATCTTTCTGTGCACTCTCGAGAACCTCGGATACGATACCCATGTTTTCGTGATCAAAATCTTGCACGGCGGCCATCTCGGACTTAAAAATGATCCCAAAATTATTTTCTGCACCTTCGAAAACCTCAGAAACGATATCCATATTGCTGAAAACATTATTGTTTGCGGCAGCCTTCTTGGATTTCAAAAATGATCACAAAATCTTTCTGTGCACTCTCGAGAACCTCGGATACGGTACCCATGTTTTTGTGATCATAATCTTGCACGGCGGCCATCTCGGACTTAAAAATGATCCCAAAATTATTTTCTGCACCCTCGAGAACCTCAGACACGATATCCATATTTCTGAAAACATAATTTTTTGCGGCATTTTCTTGGATTTGAAAAATTATCTCAGAATTGTTCGCTGCTCCCTCGAGAACCTCGGATACGATACCCATAATGTAGTTATCTTAATTTTGAGTGGCGGCCATCTTTGATTTCAAAAATGATCACAAAATCGTTCTATACACTCTCGAGAACCTCGGATACGATACCCATGTTTTCGTGATCATAATCTTGCACGGCGGCCTTCTCGGATTTAAAAATGATCCCAAAATCATTTTCTGCACCTTCGAAAACCTCAGAAACGATATCCATATTGCTGAAAACATTATTGTTTGCAGCAGCCTTCTTGGATTTCAAAAATGATCACAGAATTGTTCGCTGCACCCTCGAGAACCTCGGACACGATATCCATATTGCTTAAATCATAATTTTGTGCGGTGGCCATCTTGGATTTCAAAAATGATCACAAAATCGTTCTCAGCACCCTCGAGAACCTCTAATACGATATCCATAATGTAGTTATCATAATTTTGTGCGGCGGCCATCTTGGATTTGAAAAATGATCACCAAGTCGTTCTCTGCACCCTCGAAAATCTCGGACACGATATCCATATTGCTGAAATCATAATTTTGTGCGACGGCCATCTTGGATTTGAAAAATGATCACCAAATCGTTCTCTGCACCCTCGAGAACCTCGGATACGATACCCATAATGTAGTTATCTTAATTTTGAGTGGCGGCCATCTTTGATTTCAAAAATGATCACAAAATCGTTCTGTGCACTCTCGAGAACCTCGGATACGATACCCATGTTTTCGTGATCATAATCTTGCACCGAAGCCATCTCGGATTTAAACATGATCCCAAAATTATTTTCTGCACCTTTTCTGAAAACATAATTGTTTGCGGCATTTTCTTGGATTTGAAAAATTATCTCAGAATTGTTCGCTGCACCCTCGAGAACTTCGGACACGATATCCATATTGCTGAAATCATAATTTTGTGCGACGGCCATCTTGGATTTGAAAAATGATCACCAAATAATTCTCTGCACCCTCGAGAATCTTGGACACGATATCCATATTGCTGAAAACATGATTGATTGCGGCAGCCCTCTTGGATTTAAAAAATGATCACAGAATTGTTCTCTGCACCCTCTTTGAAAAATGATTACCAAATCGTTCACTGCACCCTAGAGAACCTCGGGTACGATATCCATATTGCTGAAATCATAATTTTGTGCGGCGGCCATCTTGGATTTGAAAAATGATCACAAAATCGTTCTCAGCACCCTCGATAACCTCGGATACGATACCAATAATGTAGTTATCATACTTTTGAGCGGCGGCCATTTTCGATTTGAAAAATGATCACAAAATCGTTCTCTGCACCCGTGAGAACCACGGACACGATATCCATATTGCTAAAATCATAATTTTGTGCAGCGGCCATCTTGGATTTGAAAAATGATCAGCAAGTCGTTCTCTGCACCCTCGAGAATCTCGGACACGATATCCATATTGCTGAAATCATAATTTTGTGCGACGACCATCTTGGATTTGAAAAATGATCACCAAATCTTTCTCTGCACCCTCGAGAACCTCGGATACGATACCCATAATGTAGTTATCTTAATTTTGAGTGGCGGCCATCTTGGATTTCAAAAATGATCACAAAATCGTTCTGTGCACTCTCGAGAACCTCGGATACAATACCCATGTTTTCGTGATCATAATCTTGCACGGCGGCCATCTCGGATTTAAAAATGATCCCAAAATCATTTTCTGCACCTTCGAAAACCTCAGAAACGATATCCATATTGCTGAAAACATTATTGTTTGCAGCAGCCTTCTTGGATTTCAAAAATGATCACAGAATTGTTCGCTGCACCCTCGAGAACCTCGAACACGATATCCATATTGCTAAAATCATAATTTTGTGCGGTGGCCATCTTGGATTTCAAAAATGATCACAAAATCGTTCTCAGCGCCCTCGAGAACCTCTGATACGATATCCATAATGTAGTTATCATAATTTTGTGCGGCGGCCATCTTGGATTTGAAAAATGATCACCAAGTCGTTCTCTGCACCCTCGAGAATCTCGGACACGATATCCATATTGCTGAAATCATAATTTTGTGCGACGGCCATCTTGGATTTGAAAAATGATCACCAAATCTTTCTCTGCACCCTCGAGAACCTCGGATACGATACCCATAATGTAGTTATCTTAATTTTGAGTGGTGGCCATCTTGGATTTCAAAAATGGTCACAGAATTGTTCGCTGCACCCTCGAGAACCTCGGACACGATATCCATATTGCTAAAATCATAATTTTGTGCGGTGGCCATCTTGGATTTCAAAAATGATCACAAAATCGTTCTCAGCGCCCTCGAGAACCTCTGATACGATATCCATAATGTAGTTATCATAATTTTGTGCGGCGGCCATCTTGGATTTGAAAAATGATCACCAAGTCGTTCTCTGCACCCTCGAGAATCTCGGACACGATATCCATATTGCTGAAATCATAATTTTGTGCGACGGCCATCTTGGATTTGAAAAATGATCACCAAATCTTTCTCTGCACCCTCGAGAACCTCGGATACGATACCCATAATGTAGTTATCTTAATTTTGAGTGGCGGCCATCTTTGATTTCAAAAATGATAACAAAATCGTTCTGTGTACTCTCGAGAACCTCGGATACGATACCCATGTTTTCGTGATCATAATCTTGCACGGCGGCCATCTCGGATTTAAAAATGATCCCAAAATTATTTTCTGCACCTTCGAAAACCTCAGAAACGATATCCATATTGCTGAAAACATTATTGTTTGCAGCAGCCCTCATGGATTTCAAAAATGATCACAGAATTGTTCGCTGCACCCTCGAGAACCTCGGACACGATATCCATAATGTAGTTATCATACTTTTGAGCGGCGGCCATCTGGGATTTGAAAAATGATCACCAAATCTTTCTCTGCACCCTCGAGAATCTCGGACACGATATCCATATTGCTGAAATCATGATTTTGTGCGACGACCATCTTGGATTTGAAAAATGATCACCAAATCGTACTCTTCACCCTCGAGAACCTCGGATACGATACCCATAATGAAGTTATCTTAATTTTGAGTGGCGGCCATCTTGGATTTCAAAAATAATCACAAAATCGTTCTGTGCACTCTCGAGAATATCGGACACGATATCCATATTGCTGAAATCATAATTTTGTGCGACGGCCATCTTGGATTTGAAAAATGATCACCAAATCGTTCTCTGCACCCTCGAGAACCTCGGATACGATACCCATAATGTAGTTATCTTAATTTTGAGTGGCGGCCATCTTGGATTTCAAAAATGATCAAAAAATCGTTCTGTGCACTCTCGAGAACCTCGGATACGATACCCATGTTTTCGTGATCATAATCTTGCATGGCGGCCATCTAGGACACGATATCCATATTGCTGAAATCATAATTTTGTGCGACGGCCATCTTGGATTTGAAAAATGATCACCAAATCTTTCTCTGCACCCTCGAGAACCTCGGATACGATACCCATAATGTAGTTATCTTAATTTTGAGTGGCGGCCATCTTGGATTTCAAAAATGATCACAAAATCGTTCTGTGCACTCTCGAGAACCTCGGATACGATACCTATGTTTTCGTGATCATAATCTTGCACGGCGGCCATCTCGGATTTAAAAATGATCCCAAAATCATTTTCTGCACCTTCGAAAACCTCAGAAACGATATCCATATTGCTGAAAACATTATTGTTTGCAGCAGCCTTCTTGGTTTTCAAAAATGATCACAGAATTGTTCGCTGCACCCTCGAGAACCTCGGACACGATATCCATATTGCTAAAATCATAATTTTGTGCAGTGGCCATCTTGGATTTCAAAAATGATCACAAAATCGTTCTCAGCGCCCTCGAGAACCTCTGATACGATATCCATAATGTAGTTATCATAATTTTGTGCGGCGGCCATCTTGGATTTGAAAAATGATCACCAAGTCGTTCTCTGCACCCTCGAGAATCTCGGACACGATATCCATATTGCTGAAATCATAATTTTGTGCGACGGCCATCTTGGATTTGAAAAATGATCACCAAATCTTTCTCTGCACCCTCGAGAACCTCGGATACGATACCCATAATGTAGTTATCTTAATTTTGAGTGGCGGCCATCTTTGATTTCAAAAATGATCACAAAATCGTTCTGTGTACTCTCGAGAACCTCGGATACGATACCCATGTTTTCGTGATCATAATCTTGCACGGCGGCCATCTCGGATTTAAAAATGATCCCAAAATTATTTTCTGCACCTTCGAAAACCTCAGAAACGATATCCATATTGCTGAAAACATTATTGTTTGCAGCAGCCCTCATGGATTTCAAAATTGATCACAGAATTGTTCGCTGCACCCTCGAGAACCTCGGACACGATATCCATAATCTAGTTATCATACTTTTGAGCGGCGGCCATCTGGGATTTGAAAAATGATCACCAAATCTTTCTCTGCACCCTCGAGAATCTCGGACACGATATCCATATTGCTGAAATTATGATTTTGTGCGACGACCATCTTGGATTTGAAAAATGATCACCAAATCGTACTCTTCACCCTCGAGAACCTCGGATACGATACCCATAATGAAATTATCTTAATTTTGAGTGGCGGCCATCTTGGATTTCAAAAATGATCACAAAATCGTTCTGTGCACTCTCGAGAATATCGGACACGATATCCATATTGCTGAAATCATAATTTTGTGCGACGGCCATCTTGGATTTGAAAAATGATCACCAAATCGTTCTCTGCACCCTCGAGAACCTCGGATACGATACCCATAATGTAGTTATCTTAATTTTGAGTGGCGGCCATCTTGGATTTAAAAATGATCAAAAAATCGTTCTGTGCACTCTCGAGAACCTCGGATACGATACCCATGTTTTCGTGATCATAATCTTGCATGGCGGCCATCTAGGACACGATATCCATATTGCTGAAATCATAATTTTGTGCGACGGCCATCTTGGATTTGAAAAATGATCACCAAATCTTTCTCTGCACCCTCGAGAACCTCGGATACGATACCCATAATGTAGTTATCTTAATTTTGAGTGGCGGCCATCTTGGATTTCAAAAATGATCACAAAATCATTCTGTGCACTCTCGAGAACCTCGGATACGATACCCATGTTTTAGTGATCATAATCTTGCACGGCGGCCATCTCGGATTTAAAAATGATCCCAAAATCATTTTCTGCACCTTCGAAAACCTCAGAAACGATATCCATATTGCTGAAAACATTATTGTTTGCAGCAGCCTTCTTGGATTTCAAAAATGATCACAGAATTGTTTGCTGCACCCTCGAGAACCTCGGACACGATATCCATATTGCTAAAATCATAATTTTGTGCGGTGGCCATCTTGGATTTCAAAAATGATCACAAAATCGTTCTCAGCACCCTCGAGAACCTCTGATACGATATCCATAATGTAGTTATCATAATTTTGTGCGGCGGCCATCTTGGATTTGAAAAATGATCACCAAGTCGTTCTCTGCACCCTCGAGAATCTCGGACACGATATCCATATTGCTGAAATCATAATTTTGTGCGACGGCCATCTTGGATTTGAAAAATGATCACCAAATCGTTCTCTGCACCCTCGAGAACCTCGGATACAATACCCATAATGTAGTTATCTTAATTTTGAGTGGCGGCCATCTTTGATTTCAAAAATGATCACAAATTCGTTCTGTGCACTCTCGAGAACCTCGGATACGATACCCATGTTTTCGTGATCATAATCTTGCACGGCGGCCATCTCGGACTTAAAATTGATCCCAAAATTATTTTCTGCACCTTCGAAAACCTCAGAAACGATATCCATATTGCTGAAAACATTATTGTTTGCGGCAGCCTTCTTGGATTTCAAAAATGATCACAAAATCTTTCTGTGCACTCTCGAGAACCTCGGATACGGTACCCATGTTTTTGTGATCATAATCTTGCACGGCGGCCATCTCGGACTTAAAAATGATCCCAAAATTATTTTCTGCACCCTCGAGAACCTCAGACACGATATCCATATTTCTGAAAACATAATTTTTTGCGGCATTTTCTTGGATTTGAAAAATTATCTCAGAATTGTTCGCTGCTCCCTCGAGAACCTCGGATACGATACCCATAATGTAGTTATCTTAATTTTGAGTGGCGGCCATCTTTGATTTCAAAAATGATCACAAAATCGTTCTATGCACTCTCGAGAACCTCGGATACGATACCCATGTTTTCGTGATCATAATCTTGCACGGCGGCCATCTCGGATTTAAAAATGATCCCAAAATCATTTTCTGCACCTTCGAAAACCTCAGAAACGATATCCATATTGCTGAAAACATTATTGTTTGCAGCAGCCTTCTTGGATTTCAAAAATGATCACAGAATTGTTCGCTGCACCCTCGAGAACCTCGGACACGATATCCATATTGCTAAAATCATAATTTTGTGCGGTGGCCATCTTGGATTTCAAAAATGATCACAAAATCGTTCTCAGCACCCTCGAGAACCTCTAATACGATATCCATAATGTAGTTATCATAATTTTGTGCGGCGGCCATCTTGGATTTGAAAAATGATCACCAAGTCGTTCTCTGCACCCTCGAAAATCTCGGACACGATATCCATATTGCTGAAATCATAATTTTGTGCGACGGCCATCTTGGATTTGAAAAATGATCACCAAATCGTTCTCTGCACCCTCGAGAACCTCGGATACGATACCCATAATGTAGTTATCTTAATTTTGAGTGGCGGCCATCTTTGATTTCAAAAATGATCACAAAATCGTTCTGTGCACTCTCGAGAACCTCGGATACGATACCCATGTTTTCGTGATCATAATCTTGCACCGAAGCCATCTCGGATTTAAACATGATCCCAAAATTATTTTCTGCACCTTTTCTGAAAACATAATTGTTTGCGGCATTTTCTTGGATTTGAAAAATTATCTCAGAATTGTTCGCTGCACCCTCGAGAACTTCGGACACGATATCCATATTGCTGAAATCATAATTTTGTGCGACGGCCATCTTGGATTTGAAAAATGATCACCAAATAGTTCTCTGCACCCTCGAGAATCTTGGACACGATATCCATATTGCTGAAAACATGATTGATTGCGGCAGCCCTCTTGGATTTAAAAAATGATCACAGAATTGTTCTCTGCACCCTCTTTGAAAAATGATTACCAAATCGTTCACTGCACCCTAGAGAACCTCGGGTACGATATCCATATTGCTGAAATCATAATTTTGTGCGGCGGCCATCTTGGATTTGAAAAATGATCACAAAATCGTTCTCAGCACCCTCGATAACCTCGGATACGATACCAATAATGTAGTTATTATACTTTTGAGCGGCGGCCATTTTCGATTTGAAAAATGATCACAAAATCGTTCTCTGCACCCGTGAGAACCACGGACACGATATCCATATTGCTAAAATCATAATTTTGTGCAGCGGCCATCTTGGATTTGAAAAATGATCAGCAAGTCGTTCTCTGCACCCTCGAGAATCTCGGACACGATATCCATATTGCTGAAATCATAATTTTGTGCGACGACCATCTTGGATTTGAAAAATGATCACCAAATCTTTCTCTGCACCCTCGAGAACCTCGGATACGATACCCATAATGTAGTTATCTTAATTTTGAGTGGCGGCCATCTTGGATTTCAAATATGATCACAAAATCGTTCTGTGCACTCTCGAGAACCTCGGATACAATACCCATGTTTTCGTGATCATAATCTTGCACGGCGGCCATCTCGGATTTAAAAATGATCCCAAAATCATTTTCTGCACCTTCGAAAACCTCAGAAACGATATCCATATTGCTGAAAACATTATTGTTTGCAGCAGCCTTCTTGGATTTAAAAAATGATCACGGAATTGTTCGCTGCACCCTCGAGAACCTCGAACACGATATCCATATTGCTAAAATCATAATTTTGTGCGGTGGCCATCTTGGATTTCAAAAATGATCACAAAATCGTTCTCAGCGCCCTCGAGAACCTCTGATACGATATCCATAATGTAGTTATCATAATTTTGTGCGGCGGCCATCTTGGATTTGAAAAATGATCACCAAGTCGTTCTCTGCACCCTCGAGAATCTCGGACACGATATCCATATTGCTGAAATCATAATTTTGTGCGACGGCCATCTTGGATTTGAAAAATGATCAACAAATCGTTCTCTGCACCCTCGAGAACCTCGGATACGATACCCTTAATGTAGTTATCTTAATTTTGAGTGGCGGCCATCTTTGATTTCAAAAATGATCACAAAATCGTTTTGTGTACTCTCGAGAACCTCGGATACGATACCCATGTTTTCGTGATCATAATCTTGCACGGAAGCCATCTCGGATTTAAACATGATCCCAAAATTATTTTCTGCACCTTCGAAAACCTCAGAAACGATATCCATATTGCTGAAAACATTATTGTTTGCAGCAGCCCTCTTGGATTTCAAAAATGATCACAGAATTGTTCGCTGCACCCTCGAGAACCTCGGACACGATATCCATAATGTAGTTATCATACTTTTGAGCGGCGGCCATCTTGGATTTAAAAATGATCACCAAATCTTTCTCTGCACCCTCGAGAATCTCGGACACGATATCCATATTGCTGAAATCATAATTTTTTGCGGCATTTTCTTGGATTTGAAAAATTATCTCAGAATTGTTCGCTGCTCCCTCGAGAACCTCGGATACGATACCCATAATGTAGTTATCTTAATTTTGAGTGGCGGCCATCTTTGATTTCAAAAATGATCACAAAATCGTTCTATGCACTCTCGAGAACCTCGGATACGATACCCATGTTTTCGTGATCATAATCTTGCACGGCGGCCATCTCGGATTTAAAAATGATCCCAAAATCATTTTCTGCACCTTCGAAAACCTCAGAAACGATATCCATATTGCTGAAAACATTAATGTTTGCAGCAGCCTTCTTGGATTTCAAAAATGATCACAGAATTGTTCGCTGCACCCTCGAGAACCTCGGACACGATATCCATATTGCTAAAATCATAATTTTGTGCGGTGGCCATCTTGGATTTCAAAAATGATCACAAAATCGTTCTCAGCACCCTCGAGAACCTCTAATACGATATCCATAATGTAGTTATCATAATTTTGTGCGGCGGCCATCTTGGATTTGAAAAATGATCACCAAGTCGTTCTCTGCACCCTCGAAAATCTCGGACACGATATCCATATTGCTGAAATCATAATTTTGTGCGGCGGCCATCTTTGATTTGAAAAATGATCACCAAATCGTTCTCTGCACCCTCGAGAACCTCGGATACGATACCCATAATGTAGTTATCTTAATTTTGAGTGGCGGCCATCTTTGATTTCAAAAATGATCACAAAATCGTTCTGTGCACTCTCGAGAACCTCGGATACGATACCCATGTTTTCGTGATCATAATCTTGCACCGAAGCCATCTCGGATTTAAACATGATCCCAAAATTATTTTCTGCACCTTTTCTGAAAACATAATTGTTTGCGGCATTTTCTTGGATTTGAAAAATTATCTCAGAATTGTTCGCTGCACCCTCGAGAACTTCGGACACGATATCCATATTGCTGAAATCATAATTTTGTGCGACGGCCATCTTGGATTTGAAAAATGATCACCAAATAGTTCTCTGCACCCTCGAGAATCTTGGACACGATATCCATATTGCTGAAAACATGATTGATTGCGGCAGCCCTCTTGGATTTAAAAAATGATCACAGAATTGTTCTCTGCACCCTCTTTGAAAAATGATTACCAAATCGTTCACTGCACCCTAGAGAACCTCGGGAACGATATCCATATTGCTGAAATCATAATTTTGTGCGGCGGCCATCTTGGATTTGAAAAATGATCACAAAATCGTTCTCAGCACCCTCGATAACCTCGGATACGATACCAATAATGTAGTTATTATACTTTTGAGCGGCGGCCATTTTCGATTTGAAAAATGATCACAAAATCGTTCTCTGCACCCGTGAGAACCACGGACACGATATCCATATTGCTAAAATCATAATTTTGTGCAGCGGCCATCTTGGATTTGAAAAATGATCACCAAATCTTTCTCTGCACCCTCGAGAACCTCGGATACGATACCCATAATGTAGTTATCTTAATTTTGAGTGGCGGCCATCTTGGATTTCAAATATGATCACAAAATCGTTCTGTGCACTCTCGAGAACCTCGGATACAATACCCATGTTTTCGTGATCATAATCTTGCACGGCGGCCATCTCGGATTTAAAAATGATCCCAAAATCATTTTCTGCACCTTCGAAAACCTCAGAAACGATATCCATATTGCTGAAAACATTATTGTTTGCAGCAGCCTTCTTGGATTTAAAAAATGATCACGGAATTGTTCGCTGCACCCTCGAGAACCTCGAACACGATATCCATATTGCTAAAATCATAATTTTGTGCGGTGGCCATCTTGGATTTCAAAAATGATCACAAAATCGTTCTCAGCGCCCTCGAGAACCTCTGATACGATATCCATAATGTAGTTATCATAATTTTGTGCGGCGGCCATCTTGGATTTGAAAAATGATCACCAAGTCGTTCTCTGCACCCTCGAGAATCTCGGACACGATATCCATATTGCTGAAATCATAATTTTGTGCGACGGCCATCTTGGATTTGAAAAATGATCAACAAATCGTTCTCTGCACCCTCGAGAACCTCGGATACGATACCCTTAATGTAGTTATCTTAATTTTGAGTGGCGGCCATCTTTGATTTCAAAAATGATCACAAAATCGTTTTGTGTACTCTCGAGAACCTCGGATACGATACCCATGTTTTCGTGATCATAATCTTGCACGGAAGCCATCTCGGATTTAAACATGATCCCAAAATTATTTTCTGCACCTTCGAAAACCTCAGAAACGATATCCATATTGCTGAAAACATTATTGTTTGCAGCAGCCCTCTTGGATTTCAAAAATGATCACAGAATTGTTCGCTGCACCCTCGAGAACCTCGGACACGATATCCATAATGTAGTTATCATACTTTTGAGCGGCGGCCATCTTGGATTTAAAAATGATCACCAAATCTTTCTCTGCACCCTCGAGAATCTCGGACACGATATCCATATTGCTGAAATCATGATTTTGTGCGACGACCATCTTGGATTTGAAAAATGATCACCAAATCGTTTTCTTCACCCTCGAGAACCTCGGATACGATACCCATAATGAAGTTATCTTAATTTTGAGTGGCGGCCATCTTGGATTTCAAAAATGATCACAAAATCGTTCTGTGCACTCTCGAGAACCTCGGATACGATACCCATGTTTTCGTGATCATAATCTTGCACGGAAGCCATCTCGGATTTAAACATGGTCCCAAAATTATTTTCTGCACCTTTTCTGAAAACATAATTGTTTGCGGCATTTTCTTGGATTTGAAAAATTATCTCAGAATTGTTCGCTGCACCCTCGAGAACTTCGGACACGATATCCATATTGCTGAAATCATAATTTTGTGCGACGGCCATCTTGGATTTGAAAAATGATCACCAAATAGTTCTCTGCACCCTCGAGAATCTTGGACACGATATCCATATTGCTGAAAACATGATTGATTGCGGCAGCCCTCTTGGATTTAAAAAATGATCACAGAATTGTTCTCTGCACCCTCTTTGAAAAATGATTACCAAATCGTTCACTGCACCCTAGAGAACCTCGGGTACGATATCCATATTGCTGAAATCATAATTTTGTGCGGCGGCCATCTTGGATTTGAAAAATGATCACAAAATCGTTCTCAGCACCCTCGATAACCTCGGATACGATACCAATAATGTAGTTATCATACTTTTGAGCGGCGGCCATTTTCGATTTGAAAAATGATCACAAAATCGTTCTCTGCACCCTTGAGAACCACGGACACGATATCCATATTGCTAAAATCATAATTTTGTGCAGCGGCCATCTTGGATTTGAAAAATGATCAGCAAGTCGTTCTCTGCACCCTCGAGAATCTCGGACACGATATCCATATTGCTGAAATCATAATTTTGTGCGACGACCATCTTGGATTTGAAAAATGATCACCAAATCTTTCTCTGCACCCTCGAGAACCTCGGATACGATACCCATAATGTAGTTATCTTAATTTTGAGTGGCGGCCATCTTGGATTTCAAAAATGATCACAAAATCGTTCTGTGCACTCTCGAGAACCTCGGATACAATACCCATGTTTTCGTGATCATAATATTGCACGGCGGCCATCTCAGATTTAAAAATGATCCCAAAATCATTTTCTGCACCTTCGAAAACCTCAGAAACGATATCCACATTGCTGAAAACATTATTGTTTGCAGCAGCCTTCTTGGATTTCAAAAATGATCACAGAATTGTTCGCTGCACCCTCGAGAACCTCGATCACGATATCCATATTGCTAAAATCATAATTTTGTGCGGTGGCCATCTTGGATTTCAAAAATGATCACAAAATCGTTCTCAGCGCCCTCGAGAACCTCTGATACGATATCCATAATGTAGTTATCATAATTTTGTGCGGCGGCCATCTTGGATTTGAAAAATGATCACCAAGTCGTTCTCTGCACCCTCGAGAATCTCGGACACGATATCCATATTGCTGAAATCATAATTTTGTGCGACGGCCATCTTGGATTTGAAAAATGATCAACAAATCGTTCTCTGCACCCTCGAGAACCTCGGATACGATACCCATAATGTAGTTATCTTAATTTTGAGTGGCGGCCATCTTTGATTTCAAAAATGATCACAAAATCGTTTTGTGTACTCTCGAGAACCTCGGATACGATACCCATGTTTTCGTGATCATAATCTTGCACGGCGGCCATCTCGGATTTAAAAATGATCCCAAAATTATTTTCTGCACCTTCGAAAACCTCAGAAACGATATCCATATTGCTGAAAACATTATTGTTTGCAGCAGCCCTCTTGGATTTCAAAAATGATCACAGAATTGTTCGCTGCACCCTCGAGAACCTCGGACACGATATCCATAATGTAGTTATCATACTTTTGAGCGGCGGCCATCTTGGATTTGAAAAATGATCACCAAATCTTTCTCTGCACCCTCGAGAATCTCGGACACGATATCCATATTGCTGAAATCATGATTTTGTGCGACGACCATCTTGGATTTGAAAAATGATCACCAAATCGTACTCTTCACCCTCGAGAACCTCGGATACGATACCCATAATGAAGTTATCTTAATTTTGAGTGGCGGCCATCTTGGATTTCAAAAATGATCACAAAATCGTTCTGTGCACTCTCGAGAATATCGGACACGATATCCATATTGCTGAAATCATAATTTTGTGCGACGGCCATCTTGGATTTGAAAAATGATCACCAAATCGTTCTCTGCACCTTCGAGAACCTCGGATACGATACCCATAATGTAGTTATCTTAATTTTGAGTGGCGGCCATCTTGGATTTCAAAAATGATCAAAAAATCGTTCTGTGCACTCTCGAGAACCTCGGATACGATACGCATGTTTTCGTGATCATAATCTTGCATGGCGGCCATCTAGGACACGATATCCATATTGCTGAAATCATAATTTTGTGCGACGGCCATCTTGGATTTGAAAAATGATCACCAAATCGTTCTCTGCACCCTCGAGAACCTCGGATACGATACCCATAATGTAGTTATCTTAATTTTGAGTGGCGGCCATCTTGGATTTCAAAATGATCCCAAAATTAATTTCTGCACCTTAAAAACCTCAGAAACGATATCCATTTTGCTGAAAACATTATTGTTTGCAGCAGCCCTCTTGGATTTCAAAAATGATCACAGAATTGTTCGCTGCACCCTCGAGAACCTCGGACACAATATCCATATTGCTAAAATCATAATTTTGAGTGGCGGCCATCTTGGATTACAAAATGATCCCAAAATTAATTTCTGCACCTTAAAAACCTCAGAAACGATATCCATTTTGCTGAAAACATTATTGTTTGCAGCAGCCCTCTTGGATTTCAAAAATGATCACAGAATTGTTCGCTGCACCCTCGAGAACCTCGGACACAATATCAATATTGCTAAAATCATAATTTTGAGTGGCGGCCATCTTGGATTTCAAAAATGATCACAAAATCGTTCTGTGCACTCTCGAGAACCTCGGATACGATACCCATGTTTTCGTGATCATAATCTTGCACGGAAGCCATCTCGGATTTAAACATGATCCTAAAATTATTTTCTGCACCTTCGAAAACCTTAGAAACGATATCCATATTGCTGAAAACATTATTGTTTGTAGCAGCCCTCTTCGATTTCAAAAATGACACAGAATTGTTCGCTGCACCCTCGAGAAACTCGGACATGATATCCATAATGTAGTTATCATTCTTTTGAGCGGCGGCCATCTTGGATTTGAAAAATGATCACCAAATCTTTCTCTGCACCCTCGAAAATCTCGGACACGATATCCATATTGCTGAAATAATGATTTTGTGCGACGACCATCTTGGATTTGAAAAATGATCACCAAATCCTACTCTGCACCCTCGAGAACCTCAGATACGATACCCATAATGTAGTTAACTTAATTTTGAGTGGCGGCCATCTTGGATTTGAAAAATGATCACAATATCGTTCTGTGCACTCTCGAGAATCTCGGACACGATATCCATATTGCTGAAATCATAATTTTGTGCGACGGCCATCTAAGATTTGAAAAATGATCACCAAATCGTTCTCTGCACCCTCGAGAACCTCGGATACGACACCCATAATGTAGTTATCTTAATTTTGAGTGGCGGCCATCGTGGATTTCAAAAATGATCACAAAATCGTTCTGTGCACTCTCGAGAACCTCGGATACGATACCCATGTTTTCGTGATCATAATCTTGCACGGCGGCCATCTCGGACACGATATCCATATTGCTGAAATCATAAATTTGTGCGACGGCCATCTTGGATTTGAAAAATGATCACCAAATCGTTCTCTGCACCCTCGAGAACCTCGGATACGATACCCATAATGTAGTTATCTTAATTTTGAGTGGCGGCCATCTTGGATTTCAAAAATGATCACAAAATCATTCTGTGCACTCTCGAGAACCTCGGATACGATATCCATGTTTTCGTGATCATAATCTTGCACGGCGTCCATCTTGGATTTAAAAATGATCCCAAAATTAATTTCTGCACCCTCGAAACCCTCAGAAACGATATCCATATTGCTGATAACATAATTGTTTGCGGCAGCCTTCTTGGATTTCAAAAATGATCACAAAATCGTTCTGTGCACTCTCGAGAACCTCGGATACGATACCCATGTTTTCGTGATCATATTCTTGCACGGAAGCCATCTCGGATTTAAACATGATCCCAAAATTATTTTCTGCACCTTCGAAAACCTTAGAAACGATATCCATATTGCTGAAAACATTATTGTTTGCAGCAGCCCTCTTCGATTTCAAAAATGACACAGAATTGTTCGCTGCACCCTCGAGAAACTCGGACATGATATCCATAATGTAGTTATCATTCGTTTGAGCGGCGGCCATCTTGGATTTGAAAAATGATCACCAAATCTATTTCTGCACCCTCGAAAATCTCGGACACGATATCCATATTGCTGAAATAATGATTTTGTGCGACGACCATCTTGGATTTGAAAAATGATCACCAAATCCTACTCTGCACCCTCGAGAACCTCAGATACGATACCCATAATGTAGTTATCTTAATTTTGAGTGGCGGCCATCTTGGATTTGAAAAATGATCACAATATCGTTCTGTGCACTCTCGAGAATCTCGGACACGATATCCATATTGCTGAAATCATAATTTTGTGCGACGGCCATCTAAGATTTGAAAAATGATCACCAAATCGTTCTCTGCACCCTCGAGAACCTCGGACACGATATCCATATTGCTAAAATCATAATTTTGTGCGGCGGCCATCTTGGATTTGAAAAATGATCACCAAGTTATTCTGTGCACCCTAGAGAATCTAGGACACGATATCCATAGTGCTGAAATAATAATTTTGTGCAGCGGCCATCTTGGATTTGAAAAATGATTACCAAATCGTTCTCTGCACCCTCGAGAATCTCGGAAACGATATCCATATTGCTGATAGCATAATTGTTTGCGGCAGCCCTCTTGGATTTCAAAAATGATCACAGAATTGTTCTCCGCACCCTAAAGAATCTCGGACACGATATCCATATTGCTGAAATCATAATTTTGTGCGGCGGCTATCTTGGATTTGAAAAATGATCACAAAATCGTTCATAGCACCCTCGAGAACCTCTGATACGATATCCATAATGTAGTTATCATACTTTTGAGCGGCGGCCATATTCGATTTGGAAAATGATCACACTATCGTTCTCAGCACCCTCGAGAACCTCTGATACGATACCCATAATGTAGTTATCATAATTTTGAGCGGCGGCCATCTTGGGTTTCAAAAATAATCACAAAATCGTTCTGTGCACTCTCGAGAACCTCGGATACGATACCCATATTTTTGTGAACATAATCTTGCACGGCGGCCATCTCGGATTCAAAAATGATCCCAAAATTATTTTCTGCACACTCAAGAACCTCAGACACGATATCCATATTGCTGAAAACATTATTGTTTGCGGCAGCCTTCTTGGATTTCAAAAATGATCACAGAATTGTTCTCTGCAACCTCGAGAACTTCGGACACGATATCCATATTGCTTAAATCATAATTTTGTGCGACGGCCATCTTGGATTTGAAAAATGATCACCAAATCTTTCTCTGCACCCTCGAGAACCTCGGATACGATACCCATAATGTAGTTATCTTAATTTTGAGTGGCGGCCATCTTGGATTTCAAAAATGATAACAAAATCGTTTTGGCACTCTCGAGAACCTCGGATACAATACCCATGTTTTCGTGATCATAATCTTGCACGGCGGCCATCTCGGATTTAAAAATGATCCCAAAATCATTTTCTGCACCTTCGAAAACCTCAGAAACGATATCCATATTGCTGAAATCATTATTGTTTGCAGCAGCCTTCTTGGATTTCAAAAATGATCACAGAATTGTTCGCTGCACCCTCGAGAGCCTCGGACACGATATCCATATTGCTGAAATCATAATTTTGTGCGGTGGCCATCTTGGATTTAAAAATGATCACAAAATCGTTCTCAGCGCCCTCGAGAACCTCTGATACGATATCCATAATGTAGTTATCATAATTTTGTGCGGCGGCCATCTTGGATTTGAAAAATGATCACCAAGTCGTTCTCTGCACCCTCGAGAATCTCGGACACGATATCCATATTGCTGAAATCATAATTTTGTGCGACGGCCATCTTGGATTTGAAAAATGATCACGAAATCGTTCTCTGCACCCTCGAGAACCTCGGATACGATACCCATAATGTAGTTATCTTAATTTTGAGTGGCGACCATCTTGGATTTCAAAAATGATCACAAAATCATTCTGTGCACTCTCGAGAACCTCGGATACGATACCCATGTTTTCGTGATCATAATCTTGCACGGCGTCCATCTTGGATTTAAAAATGATCCCAAAATTAATTTCTGCACCCTCGAAACCCTCAGAAACGATATCCATATTGCTGATAACATAATTGTTTGCGGCAGCCTTCTTGGATTTCAAAAATGATCACAAAATCGTTCTGTGCACTCTCGAGAACCTCGGATACGATACCCATGTTTTCGTGATCATAATCTTGCACGGAAGCCATCTCGGATTTAAACATGATCCCAAAATTATTTTCTGCACCTTCGAAAACCTTAGAAACGATATCCATATTGCTGAAAACATTATTGTTTGCAGCAGCCCTCTTCGATTTCAAAAATGACACAGAATTGTTCGCTGCACCCTCGAGAAACTCGGACATGATATCCATAATGTAGTTATCATTCGTTTGAGCGGCGGCCATCTTGGATTTGAAAAATGATCACCAAATCTTTCTCTGCACCCTCGAAAATCTCGGACACGATATCCATATTGCTGAAATAATGATTTTGTGCGACGACCACCTTGGATTTGAAAAATGATCACCAAATCCTACTCTGCACCCTCGAGAACCTCAGATACGATACCCATAATGTAGTTATCTTAATTTTGAGTGGCGGCCATCTTGGATTTCAAAAATGATCACAAAATCATTCTGTGCACTCTCGAGAACCTCGGATACGATACCCATGTTTTCGTGATCATAATCTTGCACGGCGTCCATCTTGGATTTAAAAATGATCCCAAAATTAATTTCTGCACCCTCGAAACCCTCAGAAACGATATCCATATTGCTGATAGCATAATTGTTTGCGGCAGCCTTCTTGGATTTCAAAAATGATCACAAAATCGTTCTGTGCACTCTCGAGAACCTCGGATACGATACCCATGTTTTCGTGATCATAATCTTGCACGGAAGCCATCTCGGATTTAAACATGATCCCAAAATTATTTTCTGCACCTTCGAAAAGATATCCATATTGCTGAAAACATTATTGTTTGCAGCAGCCCTCTTCGATTTCAAAAATGACACAGAATTATTCGCTGCACCCTCGAGAAACTCGGACATGATATCCATAATGTAGTTATCATTCTTTTGAGCGGCGGCCATCTTGGATTTAAAAAATGATCACCAAATCTTTCTCTGCACCCTCGAAAATCTCGGACACGATATCCATATTGCTGAAATCATGATTTTGTGCGACGACCATCTTGGATTTGAAAAATGATCACCAAATCCTACTCTGCACCCTCGAGAACCTCAGATACGATACCCATAATGTATTTATCTTAATTTTGAGTGGCGGCCATCTTGGATTTGAAAAATGATCACAATATCGTTCTGTGCACTCTCGAGAATCTCGGACACGATATCCATATTGCTGAAATCATAATTTTGTGCGACGGCCATCTTGGATTTGAAAAATGATCACCAAATCCTACTCTGCACCCTCGAGAACCTTGGATACGATACCCATAATGTAGTTATCTTAATTTTGAGTGGCGGCCATCTTTGATTTCAAAAATGATCACATAATCGTTCTGTGTACTCTCGAGAACCTCGGATACGATACCCATGTTTTCGTGATCATAATCTTGCACGGAAGCCATCTCGGATTTAAACATGATCCCAAAATTATTTTCTGCACCTTCGAAAACCTCAGAAACGATATCCATATTGCTGAAAACATTATTGTTTGCAGCAGCCCTCTTCGATTTCAAAAATGATCACAGAATTGTTCGCTGCACCCTCGAGAAACTCGGACATGATATCCATAATGTAGTTATCATTCTTTTGAGCGGCGGCCATCTTGGATTTAAAAAATGATCACCAAATCTTTCTCTGCACCCTCGAAAATCTCGGACACGATATCCATATTGCTGAAATCATGATTTTGTGCGACGACCATCTTGGATTTGAAAAATGATCACCAAATCCTACTCTGCACCCTCGAGAACCTCAGATACGATACCCATAATGTAGTTATCTTAATTTTGAGTGGCGGCCATCTTGGATTTGAAAAATGATCACAATATCGTTCTGTGCACTCTCGAGAATCTCGGACACGATATCCATATTGCTGAAATCATAATTTTGTGCGACGGCCATCTTGGATTTGAAAAATGATCACCAAATCCTACTCTGCACCCTCGAGAACCTCAGATACGATACCCATAATGTAGTTATCTTAATTTTGAGTGGCGGCCATCTTGGATTTGAAAAATGATCACAATATCGTTCTGTGCTTTCTCGAGAATCTCGGACACGATATCCATATTGCTGAAATCATAATTTTGTGCGACGGCCATCTAAGATTTGAAAAATGATCACCAAATCGTTCTCTGCACCCTCGAGAACCTCGGATACGACACCCATAATGTAGTTATCTTAATTTTGAGTGGCGGCCATCGTGGATTTCAAAAATGATCACAAAATCGTTCTGTGCACTCTCGAGAACCTCGGATACGATACCCATGTTTTCGTGATCATAATCTTGCACGGCAGCCATCTCGGACACGATATCCATATTGCTGAAATCATAAATTTGCGCGACGGCCATCTTGGATTTGAAAAATGATCACCAAATCGTTCTCTGCACCCTCGAGAACCTCGGATACGATACCTATAATGTAGTTATCTTAATTTTGAGTGGCTGCCATCTTGGATTTCAAAAATGATCACAAAATAATTCTGTGCACTCTCGAGAACCTCGGATACGATACCCATGTTTTCGTGATCATAATCTTGCACGGCGTCCATCTTGGATTTAAAAATGATCCCAAAATTAATTTCTGCACCCTCGAAACCCTCAGAAACGATATCCATATTGCTGGTAAAATAATTGTTTGCGGCAGCCTTCTTGGATTTCAAAAATGATCACAGAAATGTTCTCTGCACCCTCGAGAACCTCGGACACGATATCCATATTGCTAAAATCATAATTTTGTGCGGCGGCCATCTTGGATTTGAAAAATGATCACCAAGTTATTCTGTGCACCCTAGAGAATATAGGACACGATATCCATATTGCTGAAATAATAATTTTGTGCAGCGGCCATCTTGGATTTGAAAAATGATTACCAAATCGTTCTCTGCACCCTCGAGAATCTCGGAAACGATATCCATATTGCTGATAACATAATTGTTTGCGGCATCCCTCTTGGATTTCAAAAATGATCACAGAATTGTTCTCCGCACCCTCGAGAATCTCGGACACGATATCCATATTGCTGAAATCATAATTTTGTGCGGCGGCTATCTTGGATTTGAAAAATGATCACAAAATCATTCATAGCACCCTCGAGAACCTCTGATACGATATCCATAATGTAGTTATCATACTTTTGAGCGGCGGCCATATTCGATTTGGAAAATGATCACACTATCGTTCTCAGCACCCTCGAGAACCTCTGATACGATACCCATAATGTAGTTATCATAATTTTGAGCGGCGGCCATCTTGGGTTTCAAAAATAATCACAAAATCGTTCTGTGCACTTTCGAGAACCTCGGATACGATACCCATATTTTTGTGAATATAATCTTGCACGGCGGCCATCTCGGATTCAAAAATGATCCCAAAATTATTTTCTGCACACTCAAGAACCTCAGACACGATATCCATATTGCTGAAAACATTATTGTTTGCGGCAGCCTTCTTGGATTTCAAAAATGATCACAAAATTGTTCTCTGCACCCTCGAGAACTTCGGACACGATATCCATATTGCTTAAATCATAATTTTGTGCGACGGCCATCTTGGATTTGAAAAATGATCACCAAATCTTTCTCTGCACCCTCGAGAATCTCGGATACGATACCCATAATGTAGTTATCTTAATTTTGAGTGGCGGCCATCTTGGATTTCAAAAATGATCACAAAATCGTTCTGTGCACTCTCGAGAACCTCGGATACAATACCCATGTTTTCGTGATCATAATCTTGCACGGCGGCCATCTCGGATTTAAAAATGATCCCAAAATCATTTTCTGCACCTTCGAAAACCTCAGAAACGATATCCATATTGCTGAAAACATTATTGTTTGCAGCAGCCTTCTTGGATTTCAAAAATGATCACAGAATTGTTCGCTGCACCCTCGAGAACCTCGGACACGATATCCATATTGCTGAAATCATAATTTTGTGCGGTGGCCATCTTGGATTTCAAAAATGATCACAAAATCGTTCTCAGCGCCCTCGAGAACCTCTGATACGATATCCATAATGTAGTTATCATAATTTTGTGCGGCGGCCATCTTGGATTTGAAAAATGATCACCAAGTCGTTCTCTGCACCCTCGAGAATCTCGGACACGATGTCCATATTGCAGAAATCATAATTTTGTGCGACGTCCATCTTGGCTTTGAAAAATGCTCACCAAATCGTTCTCTGCATCCTCGAGAACCTTGGATACGATACCCATAATGTAGTTATCTTAATTTTGAGTGGCGGCCATCTTTGATTTCAAAAATGATCACAAAATCGTTCTGTGTACTCTCGAGAACCTCGGATACGATACCCATGTTTTCGTGATCATAATCTTGCACGGTGGCCATCTCGGATTTAAAAATGATCCCAAAATTATTTTCTGCACCTTCGAAAACCTCAGAAACGATATCCATATTGCTGAAAACATTATTGTTTGCAGCAGCCCTCTTGGATTTCAAAAATGATCACAGAATTGTTTGCTGCACCCTCGAGAACCTCGGACACGATATCCATAATGTAGTTATCATACTTTTGAGCGGCGGCCATCTTGGATTTGAAAAATGATCACCAAATCTTTCTCTGCACCCTCGAGTATCTCGGACACGATATCCATATTGCTAAAATCATGATTTTGTGCGACGACCATCTTGGATTTGAAAAATGATCACCAAATCGTACTCTTCACCCTCGAGAACCTCGGATACGATACCCATAATGAAGTTATCTTAATTTTGAGTGGCGGCCATCTTGGATTTCAAAAATGATCACAAAATCGTTCTGTGCACTCTCGAGAATATCGGACACGATATCCATATTGCTGAAATCATAATTTTGTGCGACGGCCATCTTGGATTTGAAAAATGATCACCAAATCGTTCTCTGCACCCTCGAGAACCTCGGATACGATACCCATAATGTAGTTATCTTAATTTTGAGTGGCGACCATCTTGGATTTCAAAAATGATCACAAAATCATTCTGTGCACTCTCGAGAACCTCGGATACGATACCCATGTTTTCGTGATCATAATCTTGCACGGCGTCCATCTTGGATTTAAAAATGATCCCAAAATTAATTTCTGCACCCTCGAAACCCTCAGAAACGATATCCATATTGCTGATAACATAATTGTTTGCGGCAGCCTTCTTGGATTTCAAAAATGATCACAAAATCGTTCTGTGCACTCTCGAGAACCTCGGATACGATACCCATGTTTTCGTGATCATAATCTTGCACGGAAGCCATCTCGGATTTAAACATGATCCCAAAATTATTTTCTGCACCTTCGAAAACCTTAGAAACGATATCCATATTGCTGAAAACATTATTGTTTGCAGCAGCCCTCTTCGATTTCAAAAATGACACAGAATTGTTCGCTGCACCCTCGAGAAACTCGGACATGATATCCATAATGTAGTTATCATTCGTTTGAGCGGCGGCCATCTTGGATTTGAAAAATGATCACCAAATCTTTCTCTGCACCCTCGAAAATCTCGGACACGATATCCATATTGCTGAAATAATGATTTTGTGCGACGACCATCTTGGATTTGAAAAATGATCACCAAATCCTACTCTGCACCCTCGAGAACCTCAGATACGATACCCATAATGCAGTTATCTTAATTTTGAGTGGCGGCCATCTTGGATTTCAAAAATGATCACAAAATCATTCTGTGTACTCTCGAGAATCTCGGACACGATATCCATATTGCTGAAATCATAATTTTGTGCGACGGCCATCTAAGATTTGAAAAATGATCACCAAATCGTTCTCTGCACCCTCGAGAACCTCGGATACGACACCCATAATGTAGTTATCTTAATTTTGAGTGGCGGCCATCGTGGATTTCAAAAATGATCACAAAATCGTTCTGTGCACTCTCGATAACCTCGGATACGATACCCATGTTTTCGTGATCATAATCTTGCACGGCGGCCATCTCGGACACGATATCCATATTGCTGAAATCATAAATTTGTGCGACGGCCATCTTGGATTTGAAAAATGATCACCAAATCGTTCTCTGCACCCTCGAGAACCTCGGATACGATACCCATAATGTAGTTATCTTAATTTTGAGTGGCGGCCATCTTGGATTTCAAAAATGATCACAAAATCATTCTGTGCACTCTCGAGAACCTCGGATACGATACCCATGTTTTCGTGATCATAATCTTGCACGGCGTCCATCTTGGATTTAAAAATGATCCCAAAATTAATTTCTGCACCCTCGAAACCCTCAGAAACGATATCCATATTGCTGATAACATAATTGTTTGCGGCAGCCTTCTTGGATTTCAAAAATGATCACAGAAATGTTCTCTGCACCCTCGAGAACCTCGGACACGATATCCATATTGCTAAAATCATAATTTTGTGCGGCGGCCATCTTGGATTTGAAAAATGATCACCAAGTTATTCTGTGCACCCTAGAGAATCTAGGACACGATATCCATATTGCTGAAATAATAATTTTGTGCAGCGGCCATCTTGGATTTGAAAAATGATTACCAAATCGTTCTCTGCACCCTCGAGAATCTCGGAAACGATATCCATATTGCTGATAACATAATTGTTTGCGGCATCCCTCTTGGATTTCAAAAATGATCACAGAATTGTTCTCCGCACCCTCGAGAATCTCGGACACGATATCCATATTGCTGAAATCATAATTTTGTGCGGCGGCTATCTTGGATTTGAAAAATGATCACAAAATCGTTCATAGCACCCTCGAGAACCTCTGATACGATATCCATAATGTAGTTATCATACTTTTGAGCGGCGGCCATATTCGATTTGGAAAATGATCACACTATCGTTCTCAGCACCCTCGAGAACCTCTGATACGATACCCATAATGTAGTTATCATAATTTTGAGCGGCGGCCATCTTGGGTTTCAAAAATAATCACAAAATCGTTCTGTGCACTCTCGAGAACCTCGGATACGATACCCATATTTTTGTGAATATAATCTTGCACGGCGTCCATCTTGGATTTAAAAATGATCCCAAAATTAATTTCTGCACCCTCGAAACCCTCAGAAACGATATCCATATTGCTGATAACATAATTGTTTGCGGCAGCCTTCTTGGATTTCAAAAATGATCACAAAATCGTTCTGTGCACTCTCGAGAACCTCGGATACGATACCCATGTTTTCGTGATCATAATCTTGCACGGAAGCCATCTCGGATTTAAACATGATCCCAAAATTATTTTCTGCACCTTCGAAAACCTTAGAAACGATATCCATATTGCTGAAAACATTATTGTTTGCAGCAGCCCTCTTCGATTTCAAAAATGACACAGAATTGTTCACTGCACCCTCGAGAAACTCGGACATGATATCCATAATGTAGTTATCATTCGTTTGAGCGGCGGCCATCTTGGATTTGAAAAATGATCACCAAATCTTTCTCTGCACCCTCGAAAATCTCGGACACGATATCCATATTGCTGAAATAATGATTTTGTGCGACGACCATCTTGGATTTGAAAAATGATCACCAAATCCTACTCTGCACCCTCGAGAACCTCAGATACGATACCCATAATGTAGTTATCTTAATTTTGAGTGGCGGCCATCTTGGATTTGAAAACTGATCACAATATCGTTCTGTGCACTCTCGAGAATCTCGGACACGATATCCATATTGCAGAAATCATAATTTTGTGCGACGGCCATCTAAGATTTGAAAAATGATCACCAAATCGTTCTCTGCACCCTCGAGAACCTCGGATACGACACCCATAATGTAGTTATCTTAATTTTGAGTGGCGGCCATCGTGGATTTCAAAAATGATCACAAAATCGTTCTGTGCACTCTCGAGAACCTCGGATACGATACCCATGTTTTCGTGATCATAATCTTGCACGGCGGCCATCTCGGACACGATATCCATATTGCTGAAATCACAAATTTGTGCGACGGCCATCTTGGATTTGAAAAATGATCACCAAATCGTTCTCTGCACCCTCGAGAACCTCGGATACGATACCCATAATGTAGTTATCTTAATTTTGAGTGGCGGCCATCTTGGATTTCAAAAATGATCACAAAATCATTCTGTGCACTCTCGAGAACCTCGGATACGATACCCATGTTTTCGTGATCATAATCTTGCACGGCGTCCATCTTGGATTTAAAAATGATCCCAAAATTAATTTCTGCACCCTCGAAACCCTCAGAAACGATATCCATATTGCTGATAACATAATTGTTTGCGGCAGCCTTCTTGGATTTCAAAAATGATCACAGAAATGTTCTCTGCACCCTCGAGAACCTCGGACACGATATCCAAATTGCTTAAATCATAATTTTGTGCGGCGGCCATCTTGGATTTGAAAAATGATCACCAAGTTATTCTGTGCACCCTAGAGAATCTCGGAAACGATATCCATATTGCTGATAACATAATTGTTTGCGGCGGCTATCTTGGATTTGAAAAATGATCACAAAATCGTTCATAGCACCCTCGAGAACCTCTGATACGATATCCATAATGTAGTTATCATACTTTTGAGCGGCGGCCATAATCGATTTGGAAAATGATCACACTATCGTTCTCAGCACCCTCGAGAACCTCTGATACGATACCCATAATGTAGTTATCATAATTTTGAGCGGCGGCCATCTTGGGTTTCAAAAATAATCACAAAATCGTTCTGTGCACTCTCGAGAACCTCGGATACGATACCCATATTTTTGTGAATATAATCTTGCACGGCGGCCATCTCGGATTCAAAAATGATCCCAAAATTATTTTCTGCACACTCAAGAACCTCAGACACGATATCCATATTGCTGAAAACATTATTGTTTGCGGCAGCCTTCTTGGATTTCAAAAATGATCACAAAATTGTTCTCTGCACCCTCGAGAACTTCGGACACGATATCCATATTGCTTAAATCATAATTTTGTGCGACGGCCATCTTGGATTTGAAAAATGATCACCAAATCTTTCTCTGCACCCTCGAACACCTCGGATACGATACCCATAATGTAGTTATCTTAATTTTGAGTGGCGGCCATCTTGGATTTCAAAAATGATCACAAAATCGTTCTGTGCACTCTCGAGAACCTCGGATACAATACCCATGTTTTCGTGATCATAATCTTGCACGGCGGCCATCTCGGATTTAAAAATGATCCCAAAATCATTTTCTGCACCTTCGAAAACCTCAGAAACGATATCCATATTGCTGAAAACATTATTGTTTGCAGCAGCCTTCTTGGATTTCAAAAATGATCACAGAATTGTTCGCTGCACCCTCGAGAACCTCGGACACGATATCCATATTGCTGAAATCATAATTTTGTGCGGTGGCCATCTTGGATTTCAAAAATGATCACAAAATCGTTCTCAGCGCCCTCGAGAACCTCTGATACGATATCCATAATGTAGTTATCATAATTTTGTGCGGCGGCCATCTTGGATTTGAAAAATGATCACCAAGTCGTTCTCTGCACCCTCGAGAACCTTGGATACGATACCCATAATGTAGTTATCTTAATTTTGAGTGGCGGCCATCTTTGATTTCAAAAATGATAATCGTTCTGTGTACTCTCGAGAACCTCGGATACGATACCCATGTTTTCGTGATCATAATCTTGCACGGTGGCCATCTCGGATTTAAAAATGATCCCAAAATTATTTTCTGCACCTTCGAAAACCTCAGAAACGATATCCATATTGCTGAAAACATTATTGTTTGCAGCAGCCCTCTTGGATTTCAAAAATGATCACAGAATTGTTTGCTGCACCCTCGAGAACCTCGGACACGATATCCATAATGTAGTTATAATACTTTTGAGCGGCGGCCATCTTGGATTTGAAAAATGATCACCAAGTCGTTCTCTGCACCCTCGAGAATCTCGGACACGATATCCATATTGCTGAAATCATAATTTTGTGCGACGGCCATCTTGGCTTTGAAAAATGATCACCAAATCGTTCTCTGCACCCTCGAGAACCTTGGATACGATACCCATAATGTAGTTATCTTAATTTTGAGTGGCGGCCATCTTTGATTTCAAAAATGATCACAAAATCGTTCTGTGTACTCTCGAGAACCTCGGATACGATACCCATGTTTTCGTGATCATAATCTTGCACGGTGGCCATCTCGGATTTAAAAATGATCCCAAAATTATTTTCTGCACCTTCGAAAACCTCAGAAACGATATCCATTTTGCTGAAAACATTATTGTTTGCAGCAGCCCTCTTGGATTTCAAAAATGATCACAGAATTGTTCGCTGCACCCTCGAGAACCTCGGACACAATATCCATATTGCTAAAATCATAATTTTGAGTGGCGGCCATCTTGGATTTCAAAAATGATCACAAAATCGTTCTGTGCACTCTCGAGAACCTCGGATACGATACCCATGTTTTCGTGATCATAATCTTGCACGGAAGCCATCTCGAATTTAAACATGATACCAAAATTATTTTCTGCACCTTCGAAAACCTTAGAAACGATATCCATATTGCTGAAAACATTATTGTTTGCAGCAGCCCTCTTCGATTTCAAAAATTACACAGAATTGTTCGCTGCACCCTCGAGAAACTCGGACATGATATCCATAATGTAGTTATCATTCGTTTGAGCGGCGGCCATCTTGGATTTGAAAAATGATCACCAAATCTTTCTCTGCACCCTCGAAAATCTCGGACACGATATCCATATTGCTGAAATAATGATTTTGTGCGACGACCATCTTGGATTTGAAAAATGATCACCAAATCCTACTCTGCACCCTCGAGAACCTCAGATACGATACCCATAATGTAGTTATCTTAATTTTGAGTGGCGGCCATCTTGGATTTGAAAAATGATCACAATATCGTTCTGTGCTCTCTCGAGAATCTCGGACACGATATCCATATTGCTGAAATCATAATTTTGTGCGACGGCCAACTAAGATTTAAAAATGATCACCAAATCGTTCTCTGCACCCTCGAGAACCTCGGATACGACAGCCATAATGTAGTTATCTTAATTTTGAGTGGCGGCCATCGTGGATTTCAAAAATGATCACAAAATCGTTCTGTGCACTCTCAAGAACTTCGGATACGATACCCATGTTTTAGTGATCATAATCTTGCACGGCGGCCATCTCGGACACGATATCCATATTGCTGAAATCATAAATTTGTGCGACGGCCATCTTGGATTTGAAAAATGATCACCAAATCGTTCTCTGCACCCTCGAGAGCCTCGGATACGATACCCATAATGTAGTTATCTTAATTTTGAGTGGCGGCCATCTTGGATTTCAAAAATGATCACAAAATCATTCTGTGTACTCTCGAGAACCTCGGATACGATACCCATGTTTTCGTGATCATAATCTTGCACGGCGTCCATCTTGGATTTAAAAATGATCCCAAAATTAATTTCTGCACCCTCGAAACCCTCAGAAACGATATCCATATTGCTGATAACATAATTGTTTGCGGCAGCCTTCTTGGATTTCAAAAATGATCACAAAATCGTTCTGTGCACTCTCGAGAACCTCGGATACGATACCCATGTTTTCGTGATCATAATCTTGCACGGAAGCCATCTCGGATTTAAACATGATACCAAAATTATTTTCTGCACCTTCGAAAACCTTAGAAACGATATCCATATTGCTGAAAACATTATTGTTTGCAGCAGCCCTCTTCGATTTCAAAAATTACACAGAATTGTTCGCTGCACCCTCGAGAAACTCGGACATGATATCCATAATGTAGTTATCATTCGTTTGAGCGGCGGCCATCTTGGATTTGAAAAATGATCACCAAATCTTTCTCTGCACCCTCGAAAATCTCGGACACGATATCCATATTGCTGAAATAATGATTTTGTGCGACGACCATCTTGGATTTGAAAAATGATCACCAAATCCTACTCTGCACCCTCGAGAACCTCAGATACGATACCCATAATGTAGTTATCTTAATTTTGAGTGGCGGCCATCTTGGATTTGAAAAATGATCACAATATCGTTCTGTGCTCTCTCGAGAATCTCGGACACGATATCCATATTGCTGAAATCATAATTTTGTGCGACGGCCATCTAAGATTTCAAAAATGATCACCAAATCGTTCTCTGCACCCTCGAGAACCTCGGATACGACAGCCATAATGTAGTTATCTTAATTTTGAGTGGCGGCCATCGTGGATTTCAAAAATGATCACAAAATCGTTCTGTGCACTCTCAAGAACTTCGGATACGATACCCATGTTTTCGTGATCATAATCTTGCACGGCGGCCATCTCGGACACGATATCCATATTGCTGAAATCATAAATTTGTGCGACGGCCATCTTGGATTTGAAAAATGATCACCAAATCGTTCTCTGCACCCTCGAGAGCCTCGGATACGATACCCATAATGTAGTTATCTTAATTTTGAGTGGCGGCCATCTTGGATTTCAAAAATGATCACAAAATCATTCTGTGTACTCTCGAGAACCTCGGATACGATACCCATGTTTTCGTGATCATAATCTTGCACGGCGTCCATCTTGGATTTAAAAATGATCCCAAAATTAATTTCTGCACCCTCGAAACCCTCAGAAACGATATCCATATTGCTGATAACATAATTGTTTGCGGCAGCCTTCTTGGATTTCAAAAATGATCACAAAATCGTTCTGTGCACTCTCGAGAACCTCGGATACGATACCCATGTTTTCGTGATCATAATCTTGCACGGAAGCCATCTCGGATTTAAACATGATCCCAAAATTATTTTCTGCACCTTCGAAAACCTTAGAAACGATATCCATATTGCTGAAAACATTATTGTTTGCAGCAGCCCTCTTCGATTTCAAAAATTACACAGAATTGTTCGCTGCACCCTCGAGAAACTCGGACATGATATCCATAATGTAGTTATCATTCGTTTGAGCGGCGGCCATCTTGGATTTGAAAAATGATCACCAAATCTTTCTCTGCACCCTCGAAAATCTCGGACACGATATCCATATTGCTGAAATAATGATTTTGTGCGACGACCATCTTGGATTTGAAAAATGATCACCAAATCCTACTCTGCACCCTCGAGAACCTCAGATACGATACCCATAATGTAGTTATCTTAATTTTGAGTGGCGGCCATCTTGGATTTGAAAAATGATCACAATATCGTTCTGTGCACTCTCGAGAATCTCGGACACGATATCCATATTGCTGAAATCATAATTTTGTGCGACGGCCATCTAAGATTTGAAAAATGATCACCAAATCGTTCTCTGCACCCTCGAGAACCTCGGATACGACACCCATAATGTAGTTATCTTAATTTTGAGTGGCGGCCATCGTGGATTTCAAAAATGATCACAAAATCGTTCTGTGCACTCTCGAGAACCTCGGATACGATACCCATGTTTTCGTGATCATAATCTTGCACGGCGGCCATCTCGGACACGATATCCATATTGCTGAAATCATAAATTTGTGCGACGGCCATCTTGGATTTGAAAAATGATCACCAAATCGTTCTCTGCACCCTCGAGAACCTCGGATACGATACCCATAATGTAGTTATCTTAATTTTGAGTGGCGGCCATCTTGGATTTCAAAAATGATCACAAAATCATTCTGTGCACTCTCGAGAACCTCGGATACGATACCCATGTTTTCGTGATCATAATCTTGCACGGCGTCCATCTTGGATTTAAAAATGATCCCAAAATTAATTTCTGCACCCTCGAAACCCTCAGAAACGATATCCATATTGCTGATAACATAATTGTTTGCGGCAGCCTTCTTGGATTTCAAAAATGATCACAGAAATGTTCTCTGCACCCTCGAGAACCTCGGACACGATATCCATATTGCTAAAATCATAATTTTGTGCGGCGGCCATCTTGGATTTGAAAAATGATCACCAAGTTATTCTGTGCACCCTAGAGAATCTAGGATACGATATCCATATTGCTGAAATAATAATTTTGTGCAGCGGCCATCTTGGATTTGAAAAATGATTACCAAATCGTTCTCTGCACCCTCGAGAATCTCGGAAACGATATCCATATTGCTGATAACATAATTGTTTGCGGCATCCCTCTTGGATTTCAAAAATGATCACAGAATTGTTCTCCGCACCCTCGAGAATCTCGGACACGATATCCATATTGCTGAAATCATAATTTTGTGCGGCGGCTATCTTGGATTTGAAAAATGATCACAAAATCGTTCATAGCACCCTCGAGAACCTCTGATACGATATCCATAATGTAGTTATCATACTTTTGAGCGGCGGCCATATTCGATTTGGAAAATGATCACACTATCGTTCTCAGCACCCTCGAGAACCTCTGATACGATACCCATAATGTAGTTATCATAATTTTGAGCGGCGGCCATCTTGGGTTTCAAAAATAATCACAAAATCGTTCTGTGCACTCTCGAGAACCTCGGATACGATACCCATATTTTTGTGAATATAATCTTGCACGGCGGCCATCTCGGATTCAAAAATGATCCCAAAATTATTTTCTGCACACTCAAGAACCTCAGACACGATATCCATATTGCTGAAAACATTATTGTTTGCGGCAGCCTTCTTGGATTTCAAAAATGATCACAAAATTGTTCTCTGCACCCTCGAGAACTTCGGACACGATATCCATATTGCTTAAATCATAATTTTGTGCGACGGCCATCTTGGATTTGAAAAATGATCACCAAATCTTTCTCTGCACCCTCGAGAACCTCGGATACGATACCCATAATGTAGTTATCTTAATTTTGAGTGGCGGCCATCTTGGATTTCAAAAATGATCACAAAATCGTTCTGTGCACTCTCGAGAACCTCGGATACAATACCCATGTTTTCGTGATCATAATCTTGCACGGCGGCCATCTCGGATTTAAAAATGATCCCAAAATCATTTTCTGCACCTTCGAAAACCTCAGAAACGATATCCATATTGCTGAAAACATTATTGTTTGCAGCAGCCTTCTTGGATTTCAAAAATGATCACAGAATTGTTCGCTGCACCCTCGAGAACCTCGGACACGATATCCATATTGCTGAAATCATAATTTTGTGCGGTGGCCATCTTGGATTTCAAAAATGATCACAAAATCGTTCTCAGCGCCCTCGAGAACCTCTGATACGATATCCATAATGTAGTTATCATAATTTTGTGCGGCGGCCATCTTGGATTTGAAAAATGATCACCAAGTCGTTCTCTGCACCCTCGAGAATCTCGGACACGATATCCATATTGCTGAAATCATAATTTTGTGCGACGGCCATCTTGGCTTTGAAAAATGATCACCAAATCGTTCTCTGCACCCTCGAGAACCTTGGATACGATACCCATAATGTAGTTATCTTAATTTTGAGTGGCGGCCATCTTTGATTTCAAAAATGATCACAAAATCGTTCTGTGTACTCTCGAGAACCTCGGATACGATACCCATGTTTTCGTGATCATAATCTTGCACGGTGGCCATCTCGGATTTAAAAATGATCCCAAAATTATTTTCTGCACCTTCGAAAACCTCAGAAACGATATCCATATTGCTGAAAACATTATTGTTTGCAGCAGCCCTCTTGGATTTCAAAAATGATCACAGAATTGTTTGCTGCACCCTCGAGAACCTCGGTCACGATATCCATAATGTAGTTATCATACTTTTGAGCGGCGGCCATCTTGGATTTGAAAAATGATCACCAAGTCGTTCTCTGCACCCTCGAGAATCTCGGACACGATATCCATATTGCTGAAATCATAATTTTGTGCGACGGCCATCTTGGCTTTGAAAAATGATCACCAAATCGTTCTCTGCACCCTCGAGAACCTTGGATACGATACCCATAATGTAGTTATCTTAATTTTGAGTGGCGGCCATCTTTGATTTCAAAAATGATCACAAAATCGTTCTGTGTACTCTCGAGAACCTAAGATACGATACCCATGTTTTCGTGATCATAATCTTGCACGGTGGCCATCTCGGATTTAAAAATGATCCCAAAATTATTTTCTGCACCTTCGAAAACCTCAGAAACGATATCCATTTTGCTGAAAACATTATTGTTTGCAGCAGCCCTCTTGGATTTCAAAAATGATCACAGAATTGTTCGCTGCACCCTCGAGAACCTCGGACACAATATCCATCTTGCTAAAATCATAATTTTGAGTGGCGGCCATCTTGGATTTCAAAAATGATCACAAAATCGTTCTGTGCACTCTCGAGAACCTCGGATACGATACCCATGTTTTCGTGATCATAATCTTGCACGGAAGCCATCTCGGATTTAAACATGATCCCAAAATTATTTTCTGCACCTTCGAAAACCTTAGAAACGATATCCATATTGCTGAAAACATTATTGTTTGCAGCAGCCCTCTTCGATTTCAAAAATGACACAGAATTGTTCGCTGCACCCTCGAGAAACTCGGACATGATATCCATAATGTAGTTATCATTCGTTTGAGCGGCGGCCATCTTGGATTTGAAAAATGATCACCAAATCTTTCTCTGCACCCTCGAAAATCTCGGACACGATATCCATATTGCTGAAATAATGATTTTGTGCGACGACCATCTTGGATTTGAAAAATGATCACCAAATCCTACTCTGCACCCTCGAGAACCTCAGATACGATACCCATAATGTAGTTATCTTAATTTTGAGTGGCGGCCATCTTGGATTTGAAAAATGATCACAATATCGTTCTCTGCTCTCTCGAGAATCTCGGACACGATATCCATATTGCTGAAATCATAATTTTGTGCGACGGCCATCTAAGATTTCAAAAATGATCACCAAATCGTTCTCTGCACCCTCGAGAACCTCGGATACGACAGCCATAATGTAGTTATCTTAATTTTGAGTGGCGGCCATCGTGGATTTCAAAAATGATCACAAAATCGTTCTGTGCACTCTCAAGAACTTCGGATACGATACCCATGTTTTCGTGATCATAATCTTGCACGGCGGCCATCTCGGACACGATATCCATATTGCTGAAATCATAAATTTGTGCGACGGCCATCTTGGATTTGAAAAATGATCACCAAATCGTTCTCTGCACCCTCGAGAACCTCGGATACGATACCCATAATGTAGTTATCTTAATTTTGAGTGGCGGCCATCTTGGATTTCAAAAATGATCACAAAATCATTCTGTGCACTCTCGAGAACCTCGGATACGATACCCATGTTTTCGTGATCATAATCTTGCACGGCGTCCATCTTGGATTTAAAAATGATCCCAAAATTAATTTCTGCACCCTCGAAACCCTCAGAAACGATATCCATATTGCTGATAACATAATTGTTTGCGGCAGCCTTCTTGGATTTCAAAAATGATCACAGAAATGTTCTCTGCACCCTCGAGAACCTCGGACACGATATCCATATTGCTAAAATCATAATTTTGTGCGGCGGCCATCTTGGATTTGAAAAATGATCACCAAGTTGTTCTGTGCACCCTAGAGAATCTAGGACACGATATCCATATTGCTGAAATAATAATTTTGTGCAGCGGCCATCTTGGATTTGAAAAATGATTACCAAATCGTTCTCTGCACCCTCGAGAATCTCGGAAACGATATCCATATTGCTGATAACATAATTGTTTGCGGCAGCCCTCTTGGATTTCAAAAATGATCACAGAATTGTTCTCCGCACCCTCGAGAATCTCGGACACGATATCCATATTGCTAAAATCATAATTTTGTGCGGTGGCCATCTTGGATTTGAAAAATGATCACCAAGTTGTTCTGTGCACCCTAGAGAATCTAGGACACGATATTCATATTGCTGAAATAATAATTTTGTGCAGCGGCCATCTTGGATTTGAAAAATGATTACCAAATCGTTCTCTGCACCCTCGAGAATCTCGGAAACGATATCCATATTGCTGATAACATAATTGTTTGCGGCAGCCCTCTTGGATTTCAAAAATGATCACAGAATTGTTCTCCGCACCCTCGAGAATCTCGGACACGATATCCATATTGCTGAAATCATAATTTTGTGCGGTGGCTATCTTGGATTTGAAAAGTGATCACAAAATCGTTCATAGCACCCTCGAGAACCTCTGATACGATATCCATAATGTAGTTATCATACTTTTGAGCGGCGGCCATATTCGATTTGGAAAATGATCACACTATCGTTCTCAGCACCCTCGAGAACCTCTGATACGATACCCATAATGTAGTTATCAAAATTTTGAGCGGCGGCCATCTTGGGTTTCAAAAATAATCACAAAATCGTTCTGTGCACTCTCGAGAACCTCGGATACGATACCCATATTTTTGTGAACATAATCTTGCACGGCGGCCATCTCGGATTCAAAAATTATCCCAAAATTATTTTCTGCACACTCAAGAACCTCAGACACGATATCCATATTACTGAAAACATTATTCTTGCGGCAGCCTTCTTGGATTTCAAAAATGATCACAAAATTGTTCTCTGCACCCTCGAGAACTTCGGACACGATATCCATATTGCTTAAATCATAATTTTGTGCGACGGCCATCTTGGATTTGAAAAATGATCACCAAATCTTTCTCTGCACCCTCGAGAACCTCGGATACGATACCCATAATGTAGTTATCTTAATTTTGAGTGGCGGCCATCTTGGATTTCAAAAATGATCACAAAATCGTTCTGTGCACTCTCGAGAACCTCGGATACAATACCCATGTTTTCGTGATCATAATCTTGCACGGCGGCCATCTCGGATTTAAAAATGATCCCATAATCATTTACTGCACCTTCGAAAATCTCAGAAACGATATCCATATTGCTGAAAACATTATTGTTTGCAGCAGCCTTCTTGGATTTCAAAAATGATCACAGAATTGTTCGCTGCACCCTCGAGAACCTCGGACACGATATCCATATTGCTGAAATCATAATTTTGTGCGGTGGCCATCTTGGATTTCAAAAATGATCACAAAATCGTTCTCAGCGCCCTCGAGAACCTCTGATACGATATCCATAATGTAGTTATCATAATTTTGTGCGGCGGCCATCTTGGATTTGAAAATTGATCACCAAGTCGTTCTCTGCACCCTCGAGAATCTCGGACACGATATCCATATTGCTGAAATCATAATTTTGTGCGACGGCCATCTTGGCTTTGAAAAATGATCACCAAATCGTTCTCTGCACCCTCGAGAACCTTGGATACGATACCCATAATGTAGTTATCTTAATTTTGAGTGGCGGCCATCTTGGATTTCAAAATGATCCCAAAATTATTTTCTGCACCTTCGAAAACCTCAGAAACGATATCCATTTTGCTGAAAACATTATTGTTTGCAGCAGCCCTCTTGGATTTCAAAAATGATCACAGAATTGTTCGCTGCACCCTCGAGAACCTCGGACACAATATCCATATTGCTAAAATCATAATTTTGAGTGGCGGCCATCTTGGATTTCATAAATGATCACAAAATCGTTCTGTGCACTCTCGAGAACCTCGGATACGATACCCATGTTTTCGTGATCATAATCTTGCACGGAAGCCATCTCGGATTTAAACATGATCCCAAAATTATTTTCTGCACCTTCGAAAACCTCAGAAACGATATCCATATTGCTGAAAACATTATTGTTTGCAGCAGCCCTCTTCGATTTCAAAAATGATCACAGAATGGTTCGCTGCGCCCTCGAGAAACTCGGACATGATATCCATAATGTAGTTATCATTCTTTTGAGCGGCGGCCATCTTGGATTTGAAAAATGATCACCAAATCTTTCTCTGCACCCTCGAAAATCTCGGACACGATATCCATATTGCTGAAATCATGATTTTGTGCGACGACCATCTTGGATTTGAAAAATGATCACCAAGTCGTTCTCTGCACCCTCGAGAATCTCGGACACGATATCCATATTGCTGAAATCATAATTTTGTGCGACGGCCATCTTGGCTTTGAAAAATGATCACCAAATCGTTCTCTGCACCCTCGAGAACCTTGGATACGATACCCATAATGTAGTTATCTTAATTTTGAGTGGCGGCCATCTTGGATTTCAAAATGATCCCAAAATTATTTTCTGCACCTTCGAAAACCTCAGAAACGATATCCATTTTGCTGAAAACATTATTGTTTGCAGCAGCCCTCTTGGATTTCAAAAATGATCACAGAATTGTTCGCTGCACCCTCGAGAACCTCGGACACAATATCCATCTTGCTAAAATCATAATTTTGAGTGGCGGCCATCTTGGATTTCAAAAATGATCACAAAATCGTTCTGTGCACTCTCGAGAACCTCGGATACGATACCCATGTTTTCGTGATCATAATCTTGCACGGAAGCCATCTCGGATTTAAACATGATCCCAAAATTATTTTCTGCACCTTCGAAAACCTTAGAAACGATATCCATATTGCTGAAAACATTATTGTTTGCAGCAGCCCTCTTCGATTTCAAAAATGACACAGAATTGTTCGCTGCACCCTCGAGAAACTCGGACATGATATCCATAATGTAGTTATCATTCGTTTGAGCGGCGGCCATCTTGGATTTGAAAAATGATCACCAAATCTTTCTCTGCACCCTCGAAAATCTCGGACACGATATCCATATTGCTGAAATAATGATTTTGTGCGACGACCATCTTGGATTTGAAAAATGATCACCAAATCCTACTCTGCACCCTCGAGAACCTCAGATACGATACCCATAATGTAGTTATCTTAATTTTGAGTGGCGGCCATCTTGGATTTGAAAAATGATCACAATATCGTTCTCTGCTCTCTCGAGAATCTCGGACACGATATCCATATTGCTGAAATCATAATTTTGTGCGACGGCCATCTAAGATTTCAAAAATGATCACCAAATCGTTCTCTGCACCCTCGAGAACCTCGGATACGACAGCCATAATGTAGTTATCTTAATTTTGAGTGGCGGCCATCGTGGATTTCAAAAATGATCACAAAATCGTTCTGTGCACTCTCAAGAACTTCGGATACGATACCCATGTTTTCGTGATCATAATCTTGCACGGCGGCCATCTCGGACACGATATCCATATTGCTGAAATCATAAATTTGTGCGACGGCCATCTTGGATTTGAAAAATGATCACCAAATCGTTCTCTGCACCCTCGAGAACCTCGGATACGATACCCATAATGTAGTTATCTTAATTTTGAGTGGCGGCCATCTTGGATTTCAAAAATGATCACAAAATCATTCTGTGCACTCTCGAGAACCTCGGATACGATACCCATGTTTTCGTGATCATAATCTTGCACGGCGTCCATCTTGGATTTAAAAATGATCCCAAAATTAATTTCTGCACCCTCGAAACCCTCAGAAACGATATCCATATTGCTGATAACATAATTGTTTGCGGCAGCCTTCTTGGATTTCAAAAATGATCACAGAAATGTTCTCTGCACCCTCGAGAACCTCGGACACGATATCCATATTGCTAAAATCATAATTTTGTGCGGCGGCCATCTTGGATTTGAAAAATGATCACCAAGTTGTTCTGTGCACCCTAGAGAATCTAGGACACGATATCCATATTGCTGAAATAATAATTTTGTGCAGCGGCCATCTTGGATTTGAAAAATGATTACCAAATCGTTCTCTGCACCCTCGAGAATCTCGGAAACGATATCCATATTGCTGATAACATAATTGTTTGCGGCAGCCCTCTTGGATTTCAAAAATGATCACAGAATTGTTCTCCGCACCCTCGAGAATCTCGGACACGATATCCATATTGCTAAAATCATAATTTTGTGCGGTGGCCATCTTGGATTTGAAAAATGATCACCAAGTTGTTCTGTGCACCCTAGAGAATCTAGGACACGATATTCATATTGCTGAAATAATAATTTTGTGCAGCGGCCATCTTGGATTTGAAAAATGATTACCAAATCGTTCTCTGCACCCTCGAGAATCTCGGAAACGATATCCATATTGCTGATAACATAATTGTTTGCGGCAGCCCTCTTGGATTTCAAAAATGATCACAGAATTGTTCTCCGCACCCTCGAGAATCTCGGACACGATATCCATATTGCTGAAATCATAATTTTGTGCGGTGGCTATCTTGGATTTGAAAAGTGATCACAAAATCGTTCATAGCACCCTCGAGAACCTCTGATACGATATCCATAATGTAGTTATCATACTTTTGAGCGGCGGCCATATTCGATTTGGAAAATGATCACACTATCGTTCTCAGCACCCTCGAGAACCTCTGATACGATACCCATAATGTAGTTATCAAAATTTTGAGCGGCGGCCATCTTGGGTTTCAAAAATAATCACAAAATCGTTCTGTGCACTCTCGAGAACCTCGGATACGATACCCATATTTTTGTGAACATAATCTTGCACGGCGGCCATCTCGGATTCAAAAATTATCCCAAAATTATTTTCTGCACACTCAAGAACCTCAGACACGATATCCATATTACTGAAAACATTATTCTTGCGGCAGCCTTCTTGGATTTCAAAAATGATCACAAAATTGTTCTCTGCACCCTCGAGAACTTCGGACACGATATCCATATTGCTTAAATCATAATTTTGTGCGACGGCCATCTTGGATTTGAAAAATGATCACCAAATCTTTCTCTGCACCCTCGAGAACCTCGGATACGATACCCATAATGTAGTTATCTTAATTTTGAGTGGCGGCCATCTTGGATTTCAAAAATGATCACAAAATCGTTCTGTGCACTCTCGAGAACCTCGGATACAATACCCATGTTTTCGTGATCATAATCTTGCACGGCGGCCATCTCGGATTTAAAAATGATCCCATAATCATTTACTGCACCTTCGAAAATCTCAGAAACGATATCCATATTGCTGAAAACATTATTGTTTGCAGCAGCCTTCTTGGATTTCAAAAATGATCACAGAATTGTTCGCTGCACCCTCGAGAACCTCGGACACGATATCCATATTGCTGAAATCATAATTTTGTGCGGTGGCCATCTTGGATTTCAAAAATGATCACAAAATCGTTCTCAGCGCCCTCGAGAACCTCTGATACGATATCCATAATGTAGTTATCATAATTTTGTGCGGCGGCCATCTTGGATTTGAAAATTGATCACCAAGTCGTTCTCTGCACCCTCGAGAATCTCGGACACGATATCCATATTGCTGAAATCATAATTTTGTGCGACGGCCATCTTGGCTTTGAAAAATGATCACCAAATCGTTCTCTGCACCCTCGAGAACCTTGGATACGATACCCATAATGTAGTTATCTTAATTTTGAGTGGCGGCCATCTTGGATTTCAAAATGATCCCAAAATTATTTTCTGCACCTTCGAAAACCTCAGAAACGATATCCATTTTGCTGAAAACATTATTGTTTGCAGCAGCCCTCTTGGATTTCAAAAATGATCACAGAATTGTTCGCTGCACCCTCGAGAACCTCGGACACAATATCCATATTGCTAAAATCATAATTTTGAGTGGCGGCCATCTTGGATTTCATAAATGATCACAAAATCGTTCTGTGCACTCTCGAGAACCTCGGATACGATACCCATGTTTTCGTGATCATAATCTTGCACGGAAGCCATCTCGGATTTAAACATGATCCCAAAATTATTTTCTGCACCTTCGAAAACCTCAGAAACGATATCCATATTGCTGAAAACATTATTGTTTGCAGCAGCCCTCTTCGATTTCAAAAATGATCACAGAATGGTTCGCTGCGCCCTCGAGAAACTCGGACATGATATCCATAATGTAGTTATCATTCTTTTGAGCGGCGGCCATCTTGGATTTGAAAAATGATCACCAAATCTTTCTCTGCACCCTCGAAAATCTCGGACACGATATCCATATTGCTGAAATCATGATTTTGTGCGACGACCATCTTGGATTTGAAAAATGATCACCAAGTCGTTCTCTGCACCCTCGAGAATCTCGGACACGATATCCATATTGCTGAAATCATAATTTTGTGCGACGGCCATCTTGGCTTTGAAAAATGATCACCAAATCGTTCTCTGCACCCTCGAGAACCTTGGATACGATACCCATAATGTAGTTATCTTAATTTTGAGTGGCGGCCATCTTGGATTTCAAAATGATCCCAAAATTATTTTCTGCACCCTCGAAAACCTCAGAAACGATATCCATTTTGCTGAAAACATTATTGTTTGCAGCAGCCCTCTTGGATTTCAAAAATTATCACAGAATTGTTCGCTGCACCCTCGAGAACCTCGGACACAATATCCATATTGCTAAAATCATAATTTTGAGTGGCGGCCATCTTGGATTTCAAAAATGATCACAAAATCGTTCTGTGCACTCTCGAGAACCTCGGATACGATACCCATGTTTTCGTGATCATAATCTTGCACGGAAGCCATCTCGGATTTAAACATGATCCCAAAATTATTTTCTGCACCTTCGAAAACCTCAGAAACGATATCCATATTGCTGAAAACATTATTGTTTGCAGCAGCCCTCTTCGATTTCAAAAATGATCACAGAATTGTTCGCTGCACCCTCGAGAAACTCGGACATGATATCCATAATGTAGTTATCATTCTTTTGAGCGGCGGCCATCTTGGATTTGAAAAATGATCACCAAATCTTTCTCTGCACCCTCGAAAATCTCGGACACGATATCCATATTGCTGAAATCATGATTTTGTGCGACGACCATCTTGGATTTGAAAAATGATCACCAAATCCTACTCTGCACCCTCGAGAACCTCAGATACGATACCCATAATGTAGTTATCTTAATTTTGAGTGGCGGCCATCTTGGATTTGAAAAATGATCACAATATCGTTCTGTGCACTCTCGAGAATCTCGGACACGATATCCATATTGCTGAAATCATAATTTTGTGCGACGGCCATCTAAGATTTGAAAAATGATCACCAAATCGTTCTCTGCACCCTCGAGAACCTCGGATACGACACCCATAATGTAGTTATCTTAATTTTGAGTGGCTGCCATCGTGGATTTCAAAAATGATCACAAAATCGTTCTGTGCACTCTCGAGAACCTCGGATACGATACCCATGTTTTCGTGATCATAATCTTGCACGGCGGCCATCTCGGACACGATATCCATATTGCTGAAATCATAAATTTGTGCGACGGCCATCTTGGATTTGAAAAATGATCACCAAATCGTTCTCTGCACCCTCGAGAACCTCGGATACGATACCCATAATGTAATTATCTTAATTTTGAGTGGCGGCCATCTTGGATTTCAAAAATGATCACAAAATCATTCTGTGCACTCTCGAGAACCTCGGATACGATACCCATGATTTCGTGATCATAATCTTGCACGGCGTCCATCTTGGATTTAAAAATGATCCCAAAATTAATTTCCGCACCCTCGAAACCCTCAGAAACGATATCCATATTGCTGATAACATAATTGTTTGCGGCAGCCTTCTTGGATTTCAGAAATGATCACAGAATTGTTCTCTGCACCCTCGAGAACCTCGGACACGATATCCATATTGCTAAAATCATAATTTTGAGTGGCGGCCATCTTGGATTTCAAAAATGATCACAAAATCGTTCTGTGCACTCTCGAGAACCTCGGATACGATACCCATGTTTTCGTGATCATAATCTTGCACGGAAGCCATCTCGGATTTAAACATGATCCCAAAATTATTTTCTGCACCTTCGAAAACCTCAGAAACGATATCCATATTGCTGAAAACATTATTGTTTGCAGCAGCCCTCTTCGATTTCAAAAATGATCACAGAATTGTTCGCTGCACCCTCGAGAAACTCGGACATGATATCCATAATGTAGTTATCATTCTTTTGAGCGGCGGCCATCTTGGATTTGAAAAATGATCACCAAATCTTTCTCTGCACCCTCGAAAATCTCGGACACGATATCCATATTGCTGAAATCATGATTTTGTGCGACGACCATCTTGGATTTGAAAAATGATCACCAAATCCTACTCTGCACCCTCGAGAACCTCAGATACGATACCCATAATGTAGTTATCTTAATTTTGAGTGGCGGCCATCTTGGATTTGAAAAATGATCACAATATCGTTCTGTGCACTCTCGAGAATCTCGGACACGATATCCATATTGCTGAAATCATAATTTTGTGCGACGGCCATCTAAGATTTGAAAAATGATCACCAAATCGTTCTCTGCACCCTCGAGAACCTCGGATACGACACCCATAATGTAGTTATCTTAATTTTGAGTGGCTGCCATCGTGGATTTCAAAAATGATCACAAAATCGTTCTGTGCACTCTCGAGAACCTCGGATACGATACCCATGTTTTCGTGATCATAATCTTGCACGGCGGCCATCTCGGACACGATATCCATATTGCTGAAATCATAAATTTGTGCGACGGCCATCTTGGATTTGAAAAATGATCACCAAATCGTTCTCTGCACCCTCGAGAACCTCGGATACGATACCCATAATGTAATTATCTTAATTTTGAGTGGCGGCCATCTTGGATTTCAAAAATGATCACAAAATCATTCTGTGCACTCTCGAGAACCTCGGATACGATACCCATGATTTCGTGATCATAATCTTGCACGGCGTCCATCTTGGATTTAAAAATGATCCCAAAATTAATTTCCGCACCCTCGAAACCCTCAGAAACGATATCCATATTGCTGATAACATAATTGTTTGCGGCAGCCTTCTTGGATTTCAGAAATGATCACAGAATTGTTCTCTGCACCCTCGAGAACCTCGGACACGATATCCATATTGCTAAAATCATAATTTTGTCCATATTACTGAAAACATTATTGTTTGCAGCAGCCTTCTTGGATTTCAAAAATGATCACAGAATTGTTCGCTGCACCCTCGAGAACCTCGGACACGATATCCATATTGCTGAAATCATAATTTTGTGCGGTGGCCATCTTGGATTTCAAAAATGATCACAAAATCGTTCTCAGCTCCCTCGAGAACCTCTGATACGATATCCATAATGTAGTTATCATAATTTTGTGCGGCGGCCATATTGGATTTGAAAAATGATCACCAAGTCGTTCTCTGCACCCTCGAGAATCTCGGACACGATATCCATATTGCTGAAATCATAATTTTGTGCGACGGCCATCTTGGCTTTGAAAAATGATCACCAAATCGTTCTCTGCACCCTCGAGAACCTTGGATACGATACCCATAATGTAGTTATCTTAATTTTGAGTGGCGGCCATCTTTGATTTCAAAAATGATCACATAATCGTTCTGTGTACTCTCGAGAACCTCGGATACGATACCCATGTTTTCGTGATCATAATCTTGCACGGAAGCCATTTCGGATTTAAACATGATCCCAAAATTATTTTCTGCACCTTCGAAAACCTCAGAAACGATATCCATATTGCTGAAAACATTATTGTTTGCAGCAGCCCTCTTCGATTTCAAAAATGATCACAGAATTGTTCGCTGCACCCTCGAGAAACTCGGACATGATATCCATAATGTAGTTATCATTCTTTTGAGCGGCGGCCATCTTGGATTTAAAAAATGATCACCAAATCTTTCTCTGCACCCTCGAAAATCTCGGACACGATATCCATATTGCTGAAATCATGATTTTGTGCGACGACCATCTTGGATTTGAAAAATGATCACCAAATCCTACTCTGCACCCTCGAGAACCTCAGATACGATACCCATAATGTAGTTATCTTAATTTTGAGTGGCGGCCATCTTGGATTTGAAAAATGATCACAATATCGTTCTGTGCACTCTCGAGAATCTCGGACACGATATCCATATTGCTGAAATCATAATTTTGTGCGACGGCCATCTTGGATTTGAAAAATGATCACCAAATCCTATTCTGCACCCTCGAGAACCTCAGATACGATACCCATAATGTAGTTATCTTAATTTTGAGTGGCGGCCATCTTGGATTTGAAAAATGATCACAATATCGTTCTGTGCACTCTCGAGAATCTCGGACACGATATCCATATTGCTGAAATCATAATTTTGTGCGACGGCCATCTAAGATTTGAAAAATGATCACCAAATCGTTCTCTGCACCCTCGAGAACCTCGGATACGACACCCATAATGTAGTTATCTTAATTTTGAGTGGCGGCCATCGTGGATTTCAAAAATGATCACAAAATCGTTCTGTGCACTCTCGAGAACCTCGGATACGATACCCATGTTTTCGTGATCATAATCTTGCACGGCGGCCATCTCGGACACGATATCCATATTGCTGAAATCATAAATTTGTGCGACGGCCATCTTGGATTTGAAAAATGATCACCAAATCGTTCTCTGCACCCTCGAGAACCTCGGATACGATACCCATAATGTAATTATCTTAATTTTGAGTGGCGGCCATCTTGGATTTCAAAAATGATCACAAAATCATTCTGTGCACTCTCGAGAACCTCGGATACGATACCCACGATTTCGTGATCATAATCTTGCACGGCGTCCATCTTGGATTTAAAAATGATCCCAAAATTAATTTCCGCACACTCGAAACCCTCAGAAACGATATCCATATTGCTGATAACATAATTGTTTGCGGCAGCCTTCTTGGATTTCAAAAATGATCACAGAATTGTTCTCTGCACCCTCGAGAACCTCGGACACGATATCCATATTGCTAAAATCATAATTTTGTGCGGCGGCCATCTTGGATTTGAAAAATGATCACCAAGTTATTCTGTGCACCCTAGAGAATCTAGGACACGATATCCATATTGCTGAAATAATAATTTTGTGCAGTGGCCATCTTGGATTTGAAAAATGATTACCAAATCGTTCTCTGCACCCTCGAGAATCTCGGACACGATATCCATATTGCTGAAATCATAATTTTGTGCGACGGCCATCTAAGATTTGAAAAATGATCACCAAATCGTTCTCTGCACCCTCGAGAACCTCGGATACGACACCCATAATGTAGTTATCTTAATTTTGAGTGGCGGCCATCGTGGATTTCAAAAATGATCACAAAATCGTTCTGTGCACTCTCGAGAACCTCGGATACGATACCCATGTTTTCGTGATCATAATCTTGCACGGCGGCCATCTCGGACACGATATCCATATTGCTGAAATCATAAATTTGTGCGACGGCCATCTTGGATTTGAAAAATGTTCACCAAATCGTTCTCTGCACCCTCGAGAACCTCGGATACGATACCCATAATGTAATTATCTTAATTTTGAGTGGCGGCCATCTTGGATTTCAAAAATGATCACAAAATCATTCTGTGCACTCTCGAGAACCTCGGATACGATACCCACGATTTCGTGATCATAATCTTGCACGGCGTCCATCTTGGATTTAAAAATGATCCCAAAATTAATTTCCGCACACTCGAAACCCTCAGAAACGATATCCATATTGCTGATAACATAATTGTTTGCGGCAGCCTTCTTGGATTTCAAAAATGATCACAGAATTGTTCTCTGCACCCTCGAGAACCTCGGACACGATATCCATATTGCTAAAATCATAATTTTGTGCGGCGGCCATCTTGGATTTGAAAAATGATCACCAAGTTATTCTGTGCACCCTAGAGAATCTAGGACACGATATCCATATTGCTGAAATAATAATTTTGTGCAGTGGCCATCTTGGATTTGAAAAATGATTACCAAATCGTTCTCTGCACCCTCGAGAATCTCGGATACGATACCCATAATGTAGTTATCTTAATTTTGAGTGGCGGCCATCTTGGATTTCAAAAATGATCACAAAATCGTTCTGTGCACTCTCGAGAACCTCGGATACAATACCCATGTTTTCGTGATCATAATCTTGCACGGCGGCCATCTCGGATTTAAAAATGATCCCAAAATCATTTTCTGCACCTTCGAAAACCTCAGAAACGATATCCATATTGCTGAAAACATTATTGTTTGCAGCAGCCTTCTTGGATTTCAAAAATGATCACAGAATTGTTCGCTGCACCCTCGAGAACCTCGGACACGATATCCATATTGCTGAAATCATAATTTTTTGCGGTGGCCATCTTGGATTTCAAAAATGATCACAAAATCGTTCTCAGCGCCCTCGAGAACCTCTGATACGATATCCATAATGTAGTTATCATAATTTTGTGCGGCGGCCATCTTGGATTTGAAAAATGATCACCAAGTCGTTCTCTGCACCCTCGAGAATCTCGGACACGATATCCATATTGCTGAAATCATAATTTTGTGCGACGGCCATCTTGGCTTTGAAAAATGATCACCAAATCGTTCTCTGCACCCTCGAGAACCTTGGATACGATACCCATAATGTAGTTATCTTAATTTTGAGTGTCGGCCATCTTTGATTTCAAAAATGATCACAAAATCGTTCTGTGTACTCTCGAGAACCTCGGATACGATACCCATGTTTTCGTGATCATAATCTTGCACGGTGGCCATCTCGGATTTAAAAATGATCCCAAAATTATTTTCTGCACCTTCGAAAACCTCAGAAACGATATCCATATTGCTGAAAACATTATTGTTTGCAGCAGCCCTCTTGGATTTCAAAAATGATCACAGAATTGTTTGCTGCACCCTCGAGAACCTCGGACACGATATCCATAATGTAGTTATCATACTTTTGAGCGGCGGCCATCTTGGATTTGAAAAATGATCACCAAGTTATTCTGTGCACCCTAGAGAATCTAGGACACGATATCCATATTGCTGAAATCATAATTTTGTGCGACGGCCATCTTGGCTTTGAAAAATGATCACCAAATCGTTCTCTGCACCCTCGAGAACCTTGGATACGATACCCATAATGTAGTTATCTTAATTTTGAGTGGCGGCCATCTTTGATTTCAAAAATGATCACAAAATCGTTCTGTGTACTCTCGAGAACCTCGGATACGATACCCATGTTTTCGTGATCATAATCTTGCACGGAAGCCATCTCGGATTTAAACATGATCCCAAAATTATTTTCTGCACCTTCGAAAACCTCAGAAACGATATCCATATTGCTGAAAACATTATTGTTTGCAGCAGCCCTCTTCGATTTCAAAAATGATCACAGAATTGTTCGCTGCACCCTCGAGAAACTCGGACATGATATCCATAATGTAGTTATCATTCTTTTGAGCGGCGGCCATCTTGGATTTAAAAAATGATCACCAAATCTTTCTCTGCACCCTCGAAAATCTCGGACACGATATCCATATTGCTGAAATCATGATTTTGTGCGACGACCATCTTGGATTTGAAAAATGATCACCAAATCCTACTCTGCACCCTCGAGAACCTCAGATACGATACCCATAATGTAGTTATCTTAATTTTGAGTGGCGGCCATCTTGGATTTGAAAAATGATCACAATATCGTTCTGTGCACTCTCGAGAATCTCGGACACGATATCCATATTGCTGAAATCATAATTTTGTGCGACGGCCATCTTGGATTTGAAAAATGATCACCAAATCCTACTCTGCACCCTCGAGAACCTCAGATACGATACCCATAATGTAGTTATCTTAATTTTGAGTGGCGGCCATCTTGGATTTGAAAAATGATCACAATATCGTTCTGTGCACTCTCGAGAATCTCGGACACGATATCCATATTGCTGAAATCATAATTTTGTGCGACGGCCATCTAAGATTTGAAAAATGATCACCAAATCGTTCTCTGCACCCTCGAGAACCTCGGATACGACACCCATAATGTAGTTATCTTAATTTTGAGTGGCGGCCATCGTGGATTTCAAAAATGATCACAAAATCGTTCTGTGCACTCTCGAGAACCTCGGATACGATACCCATGTTTTCGTGATCATAATCTTGCACGGCGGCCATCTCGGACACGATATCCATATTGCTGAAATCATAAATTTGTGCGACGGCCATCTTGGATTTGAAAAATGATCACCAAATCGTTCTCTGCACCCTCGAGAACCTCGGATACGATACCCATAATGTAATTATCTTAATTTTGAGTGGCGGCCATCTTGGATTTCAAAAATGATCACAAAATCATTCTGTGCACTCTCGAGAACCTCGGATACGATACCCACGATTTCGTGATCATAATCTTGCACGGCGTCCATCTTGGATTTAAAAATGATCCCAAAATTAATTTCCGCACCCTCGAAACCCTCAGAAACGATATCCATATTGCTGATAACATAATTGTTTGCGGCAGCCTTCTTGGATTTCAAAAATGATCACAGAATTGTTCTCTGCACCCTCGAGAACCTCGGACACGATATCCATATTGCTAAAATCATAATTTTGTGCGGCGGCCATCTTGGATTTGAAAAATGATCACCAAGTTATTCTGTGCACCCTAGAGAATCTAGGACACGATATCCATATTGCTGAAATAATAATTTTGTGCAGTGGCCATCTTGGATTTGAAAAATGATTACCAAATCGTACTCTGCACCCTCGAGAATCTCGGATACGATACCCATAATGTAGTTATCTTAATTTTGAGTGGCGGCCATCTTGGATTTCAAAAATGATCACAAAATCGTTCTGTGCACTCTCGAGAACCTCGGATACAATACCCATGTTTTCGTGATCATAATCTTGCACGGCGGCCATCTCGGATTTAAAAATGATCCCAAAATCATTTTCTGCACCTTCGAAAACCTCAGAAACGATATCCATATTGCTGAAAACATTATTGTTTGCAGCAGCCTTCTTGGATTTCAAAAATGATCACAGAATTGTTCGCTGCACCCTCGAGAACCTCGGACACGATATCCATATTGCTGAAATCATAATTTTTTGCGGTGGCCATCTTGGATTTCAAAAATGATCACAAAATCGTTCTCAGCGCCCTCGAGAACCTCTGATACGATATCCATAATGTAGTTATCATAATTTTGTGCGGCGGCCATCTTGGATTTGAAAAATGATCACCAAGTCGTTCTCTGCACCCTCGAGAATCTCGGACACGATATCCATATTGCTGAAATCATAATTTTGTGCGACGGCCATCTTGGCTTTGAAAAATGATCACCAAATCGTTCTCTGCACCCTCGAGAACCTCAGATACGATACCCATAATGTAGTTATCTTAATTTTGAGTGGCGGCCATCTTGGATTTGAAAAATGATCACAATATCGTTCTGTGCACTCTCGAGAATCTCGGACACGATATCCATATTGCTGAAATCATAATTTTGTGCGACGGCCATCTAAGATTTGAAAAATGATCACCAAATCGTTCTCTGCACCCTCGAGAACCTCGGATACGACACCCATAATGTAGTTATCTTAATTTTGAGTGGCGGCCATCGTGGATTTCAAAAATGATCACAAAATCGTTCTGTGCACTCTCGAGAACCTCGGATACGATACCCATGTTTTCGTGATCATAATCTTGCACGGCGGCCATCTCGGACACGATATCCATATTGCTGAAATCATAAATTTGTGCGACGGCCATCTTGGATTTGAAAAATGATCACCAAATCGTTCTCTGCACCCTCGAGAACCTCGGATACGATACCCATAATGTAATTATCTTAATTTTGAGTGGCGGCCATCTTGGATTTCAAAAATGATCACAAAATCATTCTGTGCACTCTCGAGAACCTCGGATACGATACCCACGATTTCGTGATCATAATCTTGCACGGCGTCCATCTTGGATTTAAAAATGATCCCAAAATTAATTTCCGCACCCTCGAAACCCTCAGAAACGATATCCATATTGCTGATAACATAATTGTTTGCGGCAGCCTTCTTGGATTTCAAAAATGATCACAGAATTGTTCTCTGCACCCTCGAGAACCTCGGACACGATATCCATATTGCTAAAATCATAATTTTGTGCGGCGGCCATCTTGGATTTGAAAAATGATCACCAAGTTATTCTGTGCACCCTAGAGAATCTAGGACACGATATCCATATTGCTGAAATAATAATTTTGTGCAGTGGCCATCTTGGATTTGAAAAATGATTACCAAATCGTTCTCTGCACCCTCGAGAATCTCGGATACGATACCCATAATGTAGTTATCTTAATTTTGAGTGGCGGCCATCTTTGATTTCAAAAATGATCACAAAATCGTTCTGTGCACTCTCGAGAACCTCGGATACAATACCCATGTTTTCGTGATCATAATCTTGCACGGCGGCCATCTCGGATTTAAAAATGATCCCAAAATCATTTTCTGCACCTTCGAAAACCTCAGAAACGATATCCATATTGCTGAAAACATTATTGTTTGCAGCAGCCTTCTTGGATTTCAAAAATGATCACAGAATTGTTCGCTGCACCCTCGAGAACCTCGGACACGATATCCATATCGCTGAAATCATAATTTTTTGCGGTGGCCATCTTGGATTTCAAAAATGATCACAAAATCGTTCTCAGCGCCCTCGAGAACCTCTGATACGATATCCATAATGTAGTTATCATAATTTTGTGCGGCGGCCATCTTGGATTTGAAAAATGATCACCAAGTCGTTCTCTGCACCCTCGAGAATCTCGGACACGATATCCATATTGCTGAAATCATAATTTTGTGCGACGGCCATCTTGGCTTTGAAAAATGATCACCAAATCGTTCTCTGCACCCTCGAGAACCTTGGATACGATACCCATAATGTAGTTATCTTAATTTTGAGTGTCGGCCATCTTTGATTTCAAAAATGATCACAAAATCGTTCTGTGTACTCTCGAGAACCTCGGATACGATACCCATGTTGTCGTGATCATAATCTTGCACGGTGGCCATCTCGGATTTAAAAATGATCCCAAAATTATTTTCTGCACCTTCGAAAACCTCAGAAACGATATCCATATTGCTGAAAACATTATTGTTTGCAGCAGCCCTCTAGGATTTCAAAAATGATCACAGAATTGTTTGCTGCACCCTCGAGAACCTCGGACACGATATCCATAATGTAGTTATCATACTTTTGAGCGGCGGCCATCTTGGATTTGAAAAATGATCACCAAGTTATTCTGTGCACCCTAGAGAATCTAGGACACGATATCCATATTGCTGAAATCATAATTTTGTGCGACGGCCATCTTGGCTTTGAAAAATGATCACCAAATCGTTCTCTGCACCCTCGAGAACCTCGGATACGATACCCATAATGTAGTTATCTTAATTTTGAGTGGCGGCCATCTTGGATTTCAAAAATGATCACAAAATCGTTCTGTGCACTCTCGAGAACCTCGGATACAATACCCATGTTTTCGTGATCATAATCTTGCACGGCGGCCATCTCGGATTCAAAAATGATCCCAAAATCATTTTCTGCACCTTCGAAAACCTCAGAAACGATATCCATATTGCTGAAAACATTATTGTTTGCAGCAGCCTTCTTGGATTTCAAAAATGATCACAGAATTGTTCGCTGCACCCTCGAGAAACTCGGACATGATATCCATAATGTAGTTATCATTCTTTTGAGCGGCGGCCATCTTGGATTTAAAAAATGATCACCAAATCTTTCTCTGCACCCTCGAAAATCTCGGACACGATATCCATATTGCTGAAATCATGATTTTGTGCGACGACCATCTTGGATTTGAAAAATGATCACCAAATCCTACTCTGCACCCTCGAGAACCTCAGATACGATACCCATAATGTAGTTATCTTAATTTTGAGTGGCGGCCATCTTGGATTTGAAAAATGATCACAATATCGTTCTGTGCACTCTCGAGAATCTCGGACACGATATCCATATTGCTGAAATCATAATTTTGTGCGACGGCCATCTTGGATTTGAAAAATGATCACCAAATCCTACTCTGCACCCTCGAGAACCTCAGATACGATACCCATAATGTAGTTATCTTAATTTTGAGTGGCGGCCATCTTGGATTTGAAAAATGATCACAATATCGTTCTGTGCACTCTCGAGAATCTCGGACACGATATCCATATTGCTGAAATCATAATTTTGTGCGACGGCCATCTAAGATTTGAAAAATGATCACCAAATCGTTCTCTGCACCCTCGAGAACCTCGAATACGACACCCATAATGTAGTTATCTTAATTTTGAGTGGCGGCCATCGTGGATTTCAAAAATGATCACAAAATCGTTCTGTGCACTCTCGAGAACCTCGGATACGATACCCATGTTTTCGTGATCATAATCTTGCACGGCGGCCATCTCGGACACGATATCCATATTGCTGAAATCATAAATTTGTGCGACGGCCATCTTGGATTTGAAAAATGATCACCAAATCGTTCTCTGCACCCTCGAGAACCTCGGATACGATACCCATAATGTAATTATCTTAATTTTGAGTGGCGGCCATCTTGGATTTAAAAAATGATCACAAAATCATTCTGTGCACTCTCGAGAACCTCGGATACGATACCCACGATTTCGTGATCATAATTTTGCACGGCGTCCATCTTGGATTTAAAAATGATCCCAAAATTAATTTCCGCACCCTCGAAACCCTCAGAAACGATATCCATATTGCTGATAACATAATTGTTTGCGGCAGCCTTCTTGGATTTCAAAAATGATCACAGAATTGTTCTCTGCACCCTCGAGAACCTCGGACACGATATCCATATTGCTAAAATCATAATTTTGTGCGGCGGCCATCTTGGATTTGAAAAATGATCACCAAGTTATTCTGTGCACCCTAGAGAATCTAGGACACGATATCCATATTGCTGAAATAATAATTTTGTGCAGTGGCCATCTTGGATTTGAAAAATGATTACCAAATCGTTCTCTGCACCCTCGAGAACCTTGGATACGATACCCATAATGTAGTTATCTTAATTTTGAGTGGCGGCCATCTTTGATTTCAAAAATGATCACAAAATCGTTCTGTGTACTCTCGAGAACCTCGGATACGATACCCATGTTTTCGTGATCATAATCTTGCACGGAAGCCATCTCGGATTTAAACATGATCCCAAAATTATTTTCTGCACCTTCGAAAACCTCAGAAACGATATCCATATTGCTGAAAACATTATTGTTTGCAGCAGCCCTCTTCGATTTCAAAAATGATCACAGAATTGTTCGCTGCACCCTCGAGAAACTCGGACATGATATCCATAATGTAGTTATCATTCTTTTGAGCGGCGGCCATCTTGGATTTAAAAAATGATCACCAAATCTTTCTCTGCACCCTCGAAAATCTCGGACACGATATCCATATTGCTGAAATCATGATTTTGTGCGACGACCATCTTGGATTTGAAAAATGATCACCAAATCCTACTCTGCACCCTCGAGAACCTCAGATACGATACCCATAATGTAGTTATCTTAATTTTGAGTGGCGGCCATCTTGGATTTGAAAAATGATCACAATATCGTTCTGTGCACTCTCGAGAATCTCGGACACGATATCCATATTGCTGAAATCATAATTTTGTGCGACGGCCATCTTGGATTTGAAAAATGATCACCAAATCCTACTCTGCACCCTCGAGAACCTCAGATACGATACCCATAATGTAGTTATCTTAATTTTGAGTGGCGGCCATCTTGGATTTGAAAAATGATCACAATATCGTTCTGTGCACTCTCGAGAATCTCGGACACGATATCCATATTGCTGAAATCATAATTTTGTGCGACGGCCATCTAAGATTTGAAAAATGATCACCAAATCGTTCTCTGCACCCTCGAGAACCTCGGATACGACACCCATAATGTAGTTATCTTAATTTTGAGTGGCGGCCATCGTGGATTTCAAAAATGATCACAAAATCGTTCTGTGCACTCTCGAGAACCTCGGATACGATACCCATGTTTTCGTGATCATAATCTTGCACGGCGGCCATCTCGAACACGATATCCATATTGCTGAAATCATAAATTTGTGCGACGGCCATCTTGGATTTGAAAAATGATCACCAAATCGTTCTCTGCACCCTCGAGAACCTCGGATACGATACCCATAATGTAATTATCTTAATTTTGAGTGGCGGCCATCTTGGATTTCAAAAATGATCACAAAATCATTCTGTGCACTCTCGAGAACCTCGGATACGATACCCACGATTTCGTGATCATAATCTTGCACGGCGTCCATCTTGGATTTAAAAATGATCCCAAAATTAATTTCCGCACCCTCGAAACCCTCAGAAACGATATCCATATTGCTGATAACATAATTGTTTGCGGCAGCCTTCTTGGATTTCAAAAATGATCACAGAATTGTTCTCTGCACCCTCGAGAACCTCGGACACGATATCCATATTGCTCAAATCATAATTTTGTGCGGCGGCCATCTTGGATTTGAAAAATGATCACCAAGTTATTCTGTGCACCCTAGAGAATCTAGGACACGATATCCATATTGCTGAAATAATAATTTTGTGCAGTGGCCATCTTGGATTTCAAAAATGATCACAAAATCGTTCTCAGCGCCCTCGAGAACCTCTGATACGATATCCATAATGTAGTTATCATAATTTTGTGCGGCGGCCATCTTGGATTTGAAAAATGATCACCAAGTCGTTCTCTGCACCCTCGAGAATCTCGGACACGATATCCATATTGCTGAAATCATAATTTTGTGCGACGGCCATCTTGGCTTTGAAAAATGATCACCAAATCGTTCTCTGCACCCTCGAGAACCTTGGATACGATACCCATAATGTAGTTATCTTAATTTTGAGTGGCGGCCATCTTTGATTTCAAAAATGATCACAAAATCGTTCTGTGTACTCTCGAGAACCTCGGATACGATACCCATGTTTTCGTGATCATAATCTTGCACGGAAGCCATCTCGGATTTAAACATGATCCCAAAATTATTTTCTGCACCTTCGAAAACCTCAGAAACGATATCCATATTGCTGAAAACATTATTGTTTGCAGCAGCCCTCTTCGATTTCAAAAATGATCACAGAATTGTTCGCTGCACCCTCGAGAAACTCGGACATGATATCCATAATGTAGTTATCTTAATTTTGAGTGGCGGCCATCGTGGATTTCAAAAATGATCACAAAATCGTTCTGTGCACTCTCGAGAACCTCGGATACGATACCCATGTTTTCGTGATCATAATCTTGCACGGCGGCCATCTCGGACACGATATCCATATTGCTGAAATCATAAATTTGTGCGACGGCCATCTTGGATTTGAAAAATGATCACCAAATCGATCTCTGCACCCTCGAGAACCTCGGATACGATACCCATAATGTAATTATCTTAATTTTGAGTGGCGGCCATCTTGGATTTCAAAAATGATCACAAAATCATTCTGTGCACTCTCGAGAACCTCGGATACGATACCCACGATTTCGTGATCATAATCTTGCACGGCGTCCATCTTGAATTTAAAAATGATCCCAAAATTAATTTCCGCACCCTCGAAACCCTCAGAAACGATATCCATATTGCTGATAACATAATTGTTTGCGGCAGCCTTCTTGGATTTCAAAAATGATCACAGAATTGTTCTCTGCACCCTCGAGAACCTCGGACACGATATCCATATTGCTAAAATCATAATTTTGTGCGGCGGCCATCTTGGATTTGAAAAATGATCACCAAGTTATTCTGTGCACCCTAGAGAATCTAGGACACGATATCCATATTGCTGAAATAATAATTTTGTGCAGTGGCCATCTTGGATTTGAAAAATGATTACCAAATCGTTCTCTGCACCCTCGAGAATCTCGGATACGATACCCATAATGTAGTTATCTTAATTTTGAGTGGCGGCCATCTTGGATTTCAAAAATGATCACAAAATCGTTCTGTGCACTCTCGAGAACCTCGGATACAATACCCATGTTTTCGTGATTATAATCTTGCACGGCGGCCATCTCGGATTTAAAAATGATCCCAAAATCATTTTCTGCACCTTCGAAAACCTCAGAAACGATATCCATATTGCTGAAAACATTATTGTTTGCAGCAGCCTTCTTGGATTTCAAAAATGATCACAGAATTGTTCGCTGCACCCTCGAGAACCTCGGACACGATATCCATATTGCTGAAATCATAATTTTGTGCGGTGGCCATCTTGGATTTCAAAAATGATCACAAAATCGTTCTCAGCGCCCTCGAGAACCTCTGATACGATATCCATAATGTAGTTATCATAATTTTGTGCGGCGGCCATCTTGGATTTGAAAAATGATCACCAAGTCGTTCTCTGCACCCTCGAGAATCTCGGACACGATATCCATATTGCTGAAATCATAATTTTGTGCGACGGCCATCTTGGCTTTGAAAAATGATCACCAAATCGTTCTCTGCACCCTCGAGAATCTCGGATACGATACCCATAATGTAGTTATCTTAATTTTGAGTGGCGGCCATCTTGGATTTCAAAAATGATCACAAAATCGTTCTGTGCACTCTCGAGAACCTCGGATACAATACCCATGTTTTCGTGATTATAATCTTGCACGGCGGCCATCTCGGATTTAAAAATGATCCCAAAATCATTTTCTGCACCTTCGAAAACCTCAGAAACGATATCCATATTGCTGAAAACATTATTGTTTGCAGCAGCCTTCTTGGATTTCAAAAATGATCACAGAATTGTTCGCTGCACCCTCGAGAACCTCGGACACGATATCCATATTGCTGAAATCATAATTTTGTGCGGTGGCCATCTTGGATTTCAAAAATGATCACAAAATCGTTCTCAGCGCCCTCGAGAACCTCTGATACGATATCCATAATGTAGTTATCATAATTTTGTGCGGCGGCCATCTTGGATTTGAAAAATGATCACCAAGTCGTTCTCTGCACCCTCGAGAATCTCGGACACGATATCCATATTGCTGAAATCATAATTTTGTGCGACGGCCATCTTGGCTTTGAAAAATGATCACCAAATCGTTCTCTGCACCCTCGAGAACCTTGCATACGATACCCATAATGTAGTTATCTTAATTTTGAGTGTCGGCCATCTTTGATTTCAAAAATGATCACAAAATCGTTCTGTGTACTCTCGAGAACCTCGGATACGATACCCATGTTTTCGTGATCATAATCTTGCACGGTGGCCATCTCGGATTTAAAAATGATCCCAAAATTATTTTCTGCACCTTCGAAAACCTCAGAAACGATATCCATATTGCTGAAAACATTATTGTTTGCAGCAGCCCTCTTGGATTTCAAAAATGATCACAGAATTGTTTGCTGCACCCTCGAGAACCTCGGACACGATATCCATAATGTAGTTATCATACTTTTGAGCGGCGGCCATCTTGGATTTGAAAAATGATCACCAAATCTTTCTCTGCACCCTCGAGAATCGCGGACACGATATCCATATTGCTAAAATCATGATTTTGTGCGACGACCATCTTGGATTAGAAAAATCATCACCAAATCGTACTCTTCACCCTCGAGAACCTCGGATACGATACCCATAATGAAGTTATCTTAATTTTGAGTTGCGGCCATCTTGGATTTCAAAAATGATCACAAAATCGTTCTGTGCACTCTCGAGAATATCGGACACGATATCCATATTGCTGAAACCATAATTTTGTGCGACGGCCATCTTGGATTTGAAAAATGATCACCAAATCGTTCTCTGCACCCTCGAGAACCTCGGATACGATACCCATAATGTAGTTATCTTAATTTTGAGTGGCGGCCATCTTGGATTTCAAAAATCATCAAAAAATCGTTCTGTGCACTCTCGAGAACCTCGGATACGATACGCATGTTTTCGTGATCATAATCTTGCATGGCGGCCATCTAGGACACGATTTCCATATTGCTGACATCATAATTTTGTGCGACGGCCATCTTGGATTTGAAAAATGATCACAAAATCGTTCTCTGCACACTCGAGAACCTCGGATACGATACCCATAATGTAGTTATCTTAATTTTGAGTGGCGGCCATCTTGGATTTGAAAAATGATCACAATATCGTTCTGTGCACTCTCGAGAATCTCGGACACGATATCCATATTGCTGAAATCATAATTTTGTGCGACGGCCATCTAAGATTTCAAAAATGATCACCAAATCGTTCTCTGCACCCTCGATAACCTCGGATACGACACCCATAATGTAGTTATCATAATTTTGTGCGACGGCCATCTTGGATTTGAAAAATGATCACCAAATCTTTCTCTGCACCCTCGAGAACCTCGGATACGATACCCATAATGTAGTTATCTTAATTTTGAGTGGCGGCCATCTTGGATTTCAAAAATGATCACAAAATCGTTCTGTGCACTCTCGAGAACCTCGGATACAATACCCATGTTTTCGTGATCATAATCTTGCACGGCGGCCATCTCGGATTTAAAAATGATCCCAAAATCATTTTCTGCACCTTCGAAAACCTCAGAAACGATATCCATATTGCTGAAAACATTATTGTTTGCAGCAGCCTTCTTGGATTTCAAAAATGATCACAGAATTGTTCGCTGCACCCTCGAGAACCTCGGACACGATATCCATATTGCTGAAATCATAATTTTGTGCGGTGGCCATCTTGGATTTCAAAAATGATCACAAAATCGTTCTCAGCGCCCTCGAGAACCTCTGATACGATATCCATAATGTAGTTATCATAATTTTGTGCGGCGGCCATCTTGGATTTGAAAAATGATCACCAAGTCGTTCTCTGCACCCTCGAGAATCTCGGACACGATATCCATATTGCTGAAATCATAATTTTGTGCGACGGCCATCTTGGCTTTGAAAAATGATCACCAAATCGTTCTCAGCGCCCTCGAGAACCTCTGATACGATATCCATAATGTAGTTATCATAATTTTGTGCGGCGGCCATCTTGGATTTGAAAATTGATCACCAAGTCGTTCTCTGCACCCTCGAGAATCTCGGACACGATATCCATATTGCTGAAATCATAATTTTGTGCGACGGCCATCTTGGCTTTGAAAAATGATCACCAAATCGTTCTCTGCACCCTCGAGAACCTTGGATACGATACCCATAATGTAGTTGTCTTAATTTTGAGTGGCGGCCATCTTGGATTTCAAAATGATCCCAAAATTATTTTCTGCACCTTCGAAAACCTCAGAAACGATATCCATTTTGCTGAAAACATTATTGTTTGCAGCAGCCCTCTTGGATTTCAAAAATGATCACAGAATTGTTCGCTGCACCCTCGAGAACCTCGGACACAATATCCATATTGCTAAAATCATAATTTTGAGTGGCGGCCATCTTGGATTTCAAAAATGATCACAAAATCGTTCTGTGCACTCTCGAGAACCTCGGATACGATACCCATGTTTTCGTGATCATAATCTTGCACGGAAGCCATCTCGGATTTAAACATGATCCCAAAATTATTTTCTGCACCTTCGAAAACCTCAGAAACGATATCCATATTGCTGAAAACATTATTGTTTGCAGCAGCCCTCTTCGATTTCAAAAATGATCACAGAATTGTTCGCTGCACCCTCGAGAAACTCGGACATGATATCCATAATGTAGTTATCATACTTTTGAGCGGCGGCCATCTTGGATTTAAAAATGATCACCAAATCTTTCTCTGCACCCTCGAGAATCTCGGACACGATATCCATATTGCTAAAATCATGATTTTGTGCGACGACCATCTTGGATTTGAAAAATGATCACCAAATCGTACTCTTCACCCTCGAGAACCTCGGACACAATATCCATATTGCTAAAATCATAATTTTGAGTGGCGGCCATCTTGGATTTCAAAAATGATCACAAAATCGTTCTGTGCACTCTCGAGAACCTCGGATACGATACCCATGTTTTCGTGATCATAATCTTGCACGGAAGCCATCTCGGATTTAAACATGATCCCAAAATTATTTTCTGCACCTTCGAAAACCTTAGAAACGATATCCATATTGCTGAAAACATTATTGTTTGCAGCAGCCCTCTTCGATTTCAAAAATGACACAGAATTGTTCGCTGCACCCTCGAGAAACTCGGACATGATATCCATAATGTAGTTATCATTCTTTTGAGCGGCGGCCATCTTGGATTTGAAAAATGATCACCAAATCTTTCTCTGCACCCTCGAAAATCTCGGACACGATATCCATATTGCTGAAATAATGATTTTGTGCGACGACCATCTTGGATTTGAAAAATGATCACCAAATCCTACTCTGCACCCTCGAGAACCTCAGATACGATACCCATAATGTAGTTATCTTAATTTTGAGTGGCGGCCATCTTGGATTTGAAAAATGATCACAATATCGTTCTGTGCACTCTCGAGAATCTCGGACACGATATCCATATTGCTGAAATCATAATTTTGTGCGACGGCCATCTAAGATTTCAAAAATGATCACCAAATCGTTCTCTGCACCCTCGAGAACCTCGGATACGACACCCATAATGTAGTTATCTTAATTTTGAGTGGCGGCCATCGTGGATTTCAAAAATGATCACAAAATCGTTCTGTGCACTCTCGAGAACCTCGGATACGATATCCATAATGTAGTTATCATACTTTTGAGCGGCGGCCATATTCGATTTGGAAAATGATCACACTATCGTTCTCAGCACCCTCGAGAACCTCTGATACGATACCCATAATGTAGTTATCATAATTTTGAGCGGCGGCCATCTTGGGTTTCAAAAATAATCACAAAATCGTTCTGTGCACTCTCGAGAACCTCGGATACGATATCCATGTTTTCGTGATCAAAATCTTGCACGGCGGCCATCTTGGATTTAAAAATGATCCCAAAATTTATTTCTGCACCCTCGAAATCCTCAGAAACGATATCCATATTGCTGATAACATAATTGTTTGCGGCAGCCTTCTTGGATATCAAAAATGATCACAGAATTGTTCTCTGCACCCTCGAGAACCTCGGACACGATATCCATATTGCTTTAATAATAATTTTGTGCAGCGGCCATCTTGGATTTGAAAAATGATCACCAAATCGTTCTCTGCACCCTCGAGAATCTCGGACACGATAGCCATATTGCTAATAACATAATTGTTTGCGGCAACCCTCTTGGATTTAAAAAATGATCACAGAATTGTTCTCCGCACCCTCGAGAATCTCGGACACGATATCCATATTGCTGAAATCATAATTTTGTGCGATGGCCATCTTGGATTTGAAAAATGATCACCAAATCGTTCTCTGCACCCTCGAGAACCTCGGATACGATACCCATAATGTAATTATCTTAATTTTGAGTGGCGGCCATCTTGGATTTCAAAAATGATCACAAAATCATTCTGTGCACTCTCGAGAACCTCGGATACGATATCCATGTTTTCGTGATCAAAATCTTGCACGGCGGCCATCTTGGATTTAAAAATGATCCCAAAATTTATTTCTGCACCCTCGAAACCCTCAGAAACGATATCCATATTGCTGATAACATAATTGTTTGCGGCAGCCATCTTGGATTTCAAAAATGATCACAGAATTGTTCTCTGCACCCTCGAGAACCTCGGACACGATATCCATATTGCTTTAATCATAATTTTGTGCGGCGGCCATCTTGGATTTGAAAAATGATCACCAAATCGTTCTCTGCACCCTCGAGAATCTCGGACACGATAGCCATATTGCTAATAACATAATTGTTTGCGGCAACCCTCTTGGATTTAAAAAATGATCACAGAATTGTTCTCCGCACCCTCGAGAATCTCGGACACGATATCCATATTGCTGAAATCATAATTTTGTGCGACGGCCATCTAAGATTTGAAAAATGATCACCAAATCGTTCTCTGCACCCTCGAGAACCTCGGATACGACACCCATAATGTAGTTATCTTAATTTTGAGTGGCGGCCATCGTGGATTTCAAAAATGATCACAAAATCGTTCTGTGCACTCTCGAGAACCTCGGATACGATACCCATGTTTTCGTGATCATAATCTTGCACGGCGGCCATCTCGGACACGATATCCATATTGCTGAAATCATAAATTTGTGCGACGGCCATCTTGGATTTGAAAAATGATCACCAAATCGTTCTCTGCACCCTCGAGAACCTCGGATACGATACCCATAATGTAATTATCTTAATTTTGAGTGGCGGCCATCTTGGATTTCAAAAATGATCACAAAATCATTCTGTGCACTCTCGAGAACCTCAGATACGATACCCATGATTTCGTGATCATAATCTTGCACGGCGTCCATCTTGGATTTAAAAATGATCCCAAAATTAATTTCCGCACCCTCGAAACCCTCAGAAACGATATCCATATTGCTGATAACATAATTGTTTGCGGCAGCCTTCTTTGATTTAAAAAATGATCACAGAATTGTTCTCTGCACCCTCGAGAACCTCGGACACGATATCCATATTGCTAAAATCATAATTTTGTCCATATTGCTGAAAACATTTTTGTTTGCAGCAGCCTTCTTGGATTTCAAAAATGATCACAGAATTGTTCGCTGCACCCTCGAGAACCTCGGACACGATATCCATATTGCTGAAATCATAATTTTGTGCGGTGGCCATCTTGGATTTCAAAAATGATCACAAAATCGTTCTCAGCGCCCTCGAGAACCTCTGATACGATATCCATATTGCTTTAATAATAATTTTGTGCAGCGGCCATCTTGGATTTGAAAAATGATCACCAAATCGTTCTCTGCACCCTCGAGAATCTCGGACACGATAGCCATATTGCTAATAACATAATTGTTTGCGGCAACCCTCTTGGATTTAAAAAATGATCACAGAATTGTTCTCCGCACCCTCGAGAATCTCGGACACGATATCCATATTGCTGAAATCATAATTTTGTGCGATGGCCATCTTGGATTTGAAAAATGATCACCAAATCGTTCTCTGCACCCTCGAGAACCTCGGATACGATACCCATAATGTAATTATCTTAATTTTGAGTGGCGGCCATCTTGGATTTCAAAAATGATCACAAAATCATTCTGTGCACTCTCGAGAACCTCGGATACGATATCCATGTTTTCGTGATCAAAATCTTGCACGGCGGCCATCTTGGATTTAAAAATGATCCCAAAATTTATTTCTGCACCCTCGAAACCCTCAGAAACGATATCCATATTGCTGATAACATAATTGTTTGCGGCAGCCTTCTTGGATTTCAAAAATGATCACAGAATTGTTCTCTGCACCCTCGAGAACCTCGGACACGATATCCATATTGCTTTAATAATAATTTTGTGCAGCGGCCATCTTGGATTTGAAAAATGATCACCAAATCGTTCTCTGCACCCTCGAGAATCTCGGACACGATAGCCATATTGCTAATAACATAATTGTTTGCGGCAACCCTCTTGGATTTAAAAAATGATCACAGAATTGTTCTCCGCACCCTCGAGAATCTCGGACACGATATCCATATTGCTGAAATCATAATTTTGTGCGATGGCCATCTTGGATTTGAAAAATGATCACCAAATCGTTCTCTGCACCCTCGAGAACCTCGGATACGATACCCATAATGTAATTATCTTAATTTTGAGTGGCGGCCATCTTGGATTTCAAAAATGATCACAAAATCATTCTGTGCACTCTCGAGAACCTCGGATACGATATCCATGTTTTCGTGATCAAAATCTTGCACGGCGGCCATCTTGGATTTAAAAATGATCCCAAAATTTATTTCTGCACCCTCGAAACCCTCAGAAACGTTATCCATATTGCAGATAACATTATTGTTTGCGGCAGCCATCTTGGATTTCAAAAATGATCACAGAATTGTTCTCTGCACCCTCGAGAACCTCGGACACGATATCCATATTGCTTTAATCATAATTTTGTGCAGCGGCCATCTTGGATTTGAAAAATGATCACCAAATCGTTCTCTGCACCCTCGAGAATCTCGGACACGATAGCCATATTGCTAATAACATAATTGTTTGCGGCAACCCTCTTGGATTTAAAAAATGATCACAGAATTGTTCTCCGCACCCTCGAGAATCTCGGACACGATATCCATATTGCTGAAATCATAATTTTGTGCGACGGCCATCTAAGATTTGAAAAATGATCACCAAATCGTTCTCTGCACCCTCGAGAACCTCGGATACGACACCCATAATGTAGTTATCTTAATTTTGAGTGGCGGCCATCTTGGATTTCAAAAATGATCACAAAATCGTTCTGTGCACTCTCGAGAACCTCGGATACGATACCCATGTTTTCGTGATCATAATCTTGCACGGCGGCCATCTCGGACACGATATCCATATTGCTGAAATCATAAATTTGTGCGACGGCCATCTTGGATTTGAAAAATGATCACCAAATCGTTCTCTGCACCCTCGAGAACCTCGGATACGATACCCATAATGTAATTATCTTAATTTTGAGTGGCGGCCATCTTGGATTTCAAAAATGATCACAAAATCATTCTGTGCACTCTCGAGAACCTCAGATACGATACCCATGATTTCGTGATCATAATCTTGCACGGCGACCATCTTGGATTTAAAAATGATCCCAAAATTAATTTCCGCACCCTCGAAACCCTCAGAAACGATATCCATATTGCTGATAACATAATTGTTTGCGGCAGCCTTCTTGGATTTAAAAAATGATCACAGAATTGTTCTCTGCACCCTCGAGAACCTCGGACACGATATCCATATTGCTAAAATCATAATTTTGTCCATATTGCTGAAAACATTTTTGTTTGCAGCAGCCTTCTTGGATTTCAAAAATGATCACAGAATTGTTCGCTGCACCCTCGAGAACCTCGGACACGATATCCATATTGCTGAAATCATAATTTTGTGCGGTGGCCATCTTGGATTTCAAAAATGATCACAAAATCGTTCTCTGCACCCTCGAAAATCTCGGACACGATATCCATATTGCTGAAATCATGATTTTGTGCGACGACCATCTTGGATTTGAAAAATGATCACCAAATCCTACTCTGCACCCTCGAGAACCTCAGATACGATACCCATAATGTAGTTATCTTAATTTTGAGTGGCGGCCATCTTGGATTTGAAAAATGATCACAATATCGTTCTGTGCACTCTCGAGAATCTCGGACACGATATCCATATTGCTGAAATCATAATTTTGTGCGACGGCCATCTAAGATTTGAAAAATGATCACCAAATCGTTCTCTGCACCCTCGAGAACCTCGGATACGACACCCATAATGTAGTTATCTTAATTTTGAGTGGCGGCCATCGTGGATTTCAAAAATGATCACAAAATCGTTCTGTGCACTCTCGAGAACCTCGGATACGATACCCATGTTTTCGTGATCATAATCTTGCACGGCGGCCATCTCGGACACGATATCCATATTGCTGAAATCATAAATTTGTGCGACGGCCATCTTGGATTTGAAAAATGATCACCAAATCGTTCTCTGCACCCTCGAGAACCTCGGATACGATACCCATAATGTAATTATCTTAATTTTGAGTGGCGGCCATCTTGGATTTCAAAAATGATCACAAAATCATTCTGTGCACTCTCGAGAACCTCGGATACGATACCCATGATTTCGTGATCATAATCTTGCACGGCGTCCATCTTGGATTTAAAAATGATCCCAAAATTAATTTCCGCACCCTCGAAACCCTCAGAAACGATATCCATATTGCTGATAACATAATTGTTTGCGGCAGCCTTCTTGGATTTCAAAAATGATCACAGAATTGTTCTCTGCACCCTCGAGAACCTCGGACACGATATCCATATTGCTAAAATCATAATTTTGTGCGGCGGCCATCTTGGATTTGAAAAATGATCACCAAGTTATTCTGTGCACCCTAGAGAATCTAGGACACGATATCCATATTGCTGAAATAATAATTTTGTGCAGTGGCCATCTTGGATTTGAAAAATGATTACCAAATCGTTCTCTGCACCCTCGAGAATCTCGGATACGATACCCATAATGTAGTTATCTTAATTTTGAGTGGCGGCCATCTTGGATTTCAAAAATGATCACAAAATCGTTCTGTGCACTCTCGAGAACCTCGGATACAATACCCATGTTTTCGTGATCATAATCTTGCACGGCGGCCATCTCGGATTTAAAAATGATCCCAAAATCATTTTCTGCACCTTCGAAAACCTCAGAAACGATATCCATATTGCTGAAAACATTATTGTTTGCAGCAGCCTTCTTGGATTTCAAAAATGATCACAGAATTGTTCGCTGCACCCTCGAGAACCTCGGACACGATATCCATATTGCTGAAATCATAATTTTGTGCGGTGGCCATCTTGGATTTCAAAAATGATCACAAAATCGTTCTCAGCGCCCTCGAGAACCTCTGATACGATATCCATAATGTAGTTATCATAATTTTGTGCGGCGGCCATCTTGGATTTGAAAAATGATCACCAAGTCGTTCTCTGCACCCTCGAGAATCTCGGACACGATATCCATATTGCTGAAATCATAATTTTGTGCGACGGCCATCTTGGCTTTGAAAAATGATCACCAAATCGTTCTCTGCACCCTCGAGAACCTTGGATACGATACCCATAATGTAGTTATCTTAATTTTGAGTGTCGGCCATCTTTGATTTCAAAAATGATCACAAAATCGTTCTGTGTACTCTCGAGAACCTCGGATACGATACCCATGTTTTCGTGATCATAATCTTGCACGGTGGCCATCTCGGATTTAAAAATGATCCCAAAATTATTTTCTGCACCTTCGAAAACCTCAGAAACGATATCCATATTGCTGAAAACATTATTGTTTGCAGCAGCCCTCTTGGATTTCAAAAATGATCACAGAATTGTTTGCTGCACCCTCGAGAACCTCGGACACGATATCCATAATGTAGTTATCATACTTTTGAGCGGCGGCCATCTTGGATTTGAAAAATGATCACCAAATCTTTCTCTGCACCCTCGAGAATCTCGGACACGATATCCATATTGCTAAAATCATGATTTTGTGCGACGACCATCTTGGATTTGAAAAATGATCACCAAATCGTACTCTTCACCCTCGAGAACCTCGGATACGATACCCATAATGAAGTTATCTTAATTTTGAGTTGCGGCCATCTTGGATTTCAAAAATGATCACAAAATCGTTCTGTGCACTCTCGAGAATATCGGACACGATATCCATATTGCTGAAACCATAATTTTGTGCGACGGCCATCTTGGATTTGAAAAATGATCACCAAATCGTTCTCTGCACCCTCGAGAACCTCGGATACGATACCCATAATGTACGAGTAGTTATCTTAATTTTGAGTGGCGGCCATTTTGGATTTCAAAAATGATCAAAAAATCGTTCTGTGCACTCTCGAGAACCTCGGATACGATACGCATGTTTTCGTGATCATAATCTTGCATGGCGGCCATCTAGGACACGATATCCATATTTCTGACATCATAATTTTGTGCGACGGCCATCTTGGATTTGAAAAATGATCACCAAATCGTTCTCTGCACCCTCGAGAACCTCGGATACGATACCCATAATGTAGTTATCTTAATTTAGAGTGGCGGCCATCTTGGATTTCAAAATGATCCCAAAATTATTTTCTGCACCTTCGAAAACCTCAGAAACGATATCCATTTTGCTGAAAACATTATTGTTTGCAGCAGCCCTCTTGGATTTCAAAAATGATCACAGAATTGTTCGCTGCACCCTCGAGAACCTCGGACACAATATCCATATTGCTAAAATCATAATTTTGAGTGGCGGCCATCTTGGATTTCAAACATGATCACAAAATCGTTCTATGCACTCTCGAGAACCTCGGATACGATACCCATGTTTTCGTGATCATAATCTTGCACGGAAGCCATCTCGGATTTAAACATGATCCCAAAATTATTTTCTGCACCTTCGAAAACCTCAGAAACGATATCCATATTGCAGAAAACATTATTGTTTGCAGCAGCCCTCTTCGATTTCAAAAATGATCACAGAATTGTTCGCTGCACCCTCGAGAAACTCGGACATGATATCCATAATGTAGTTATCATTCTTTTGAGCGGCGGCCATCTTGGATTTGAAAAATGATCACCAAATCTTTCTCTGCACCCTCGAAAATCTCGGACACGATATCCATATTGCTGAAATCATGATTTTGTGCGACGACCATCTTGGATTTGAAAAATGATCACCAAATCCTACTCGGCACCCTCGAGAACCTCAGATACGATACCCATAATGTAGTTATCTTAATTTTGAGTGGCGGCCATCTTGGATTTAAAAAATGATCACAATATCGTTCCGTGCGCTCTCGAGAATCTCGGACACGATATCCATATTGCTGAAATCATAATTTTGTGCGACGGCCATCTAAGATTTGAAAAATGATAACCAAATCGTTCTCTGCACCCTCGAGAACCTCGGATACGACACCCATAATGTAGTTATCTAAATTTTGAGTGGCGGCCATCGTGGCTTTCAAAAATGATCACAAAATCGTTCTGTGCACTCTCGAGAACCTCGGATACGATACCCATGTTTTCGAGATCATAATCTTGCACGGCGGCCATCTCGGACACGATATCCATATTGCTGAAATCATAAATTTGTGCGACGGCCATCTTGGATTTGAAAAATGATCACCAAATCGTTCTCTGCACCCTCGAGAACCTCGGATACGATACCCATAATGTAGTTATCTTAATTTTGAGTGGCGGCCATCTTGGATTTCAAAAATGATCACAAAATCATTCTGTGCACTCTCGAGAACCTCGGATACGATACCCATGTTTTCGTGATCATAATCTTGCACGGCGTCCATCTTGGATTTAAAAATGATCCCAAAATTAATTTCTGCACCCTCGAAACCCTCAGAAACGATATCCATATTGCTGATAACATAATTGTTTGCGGCAGCCTTCTTGGATTTCAAAAATGATCACAGAATTGTTCTCTGCACCCTCGAGAACCTCGGACACGATATCCATATTGCTAAAATCATAATTTTGTGCGGCGGCCATCTTGGATTTGAAAAATTATCACCAAGTTATTCCGTGCACCCTAGAGAATCTAGGACACGATATCCATATTGCTGAAATAATAATTTTGTGCAGCGGCCATCTTGGATTTGAAAAATGATTACCAAATCGTTCTCTGCACCCTCGAGAATCTCGGACACGATATCCATATTGCTGATAACATAATTGTTTGCGGCAGCCCTCTTGGATATCAAAAATGATCACAGAATATTCTCCGCACCCTCGAGAATCTCGGACACGATATCCATATTGCTGAAATCATAATTTTGTGCGGCGGCTATCTTGGATTTGAAAAATGATCACAAAATCGTTCTTAGCACCCTCGAGAACCTCTGATACGATATCCATAATGTAGTTATCATACTGTTGAGCGGCGGCCATCTTCGATTTGGAAAATGATCACAAAATCGTTCTCAGCACCCTTGACAACCTCTGATACGAAACCCATAATGTAGTTATCATAATTTTGAGCGGTGGCCATCTTGGGTTTCAAAAATAATCACAAAATTGTTCTGAGCACTCTCGAGAACCTCGGATACGATACCCATATTTTTGTGATCATAATCTTGCACGGCGGCCATCTCGGATTCAAAAATGATCCCAAAATGATTTTCTGCACACTCAAGAACCTCAGACACGATATCCATATTACTGAAAACATAAATGTTTGCGGCAGCTCTCTTGGATTTCAAAAATGATCACAGATGTTCTCTGCACCCTCGAGAACCTCGGACATGATATCCTTATTGCTTAAATCATAATTTTGTGCGGCGGCCACCTTGGATTTGAAAGATGATCACCAAGTCGTTCTCTGCACACTCGAGAATCTCGGACACGATATCCATATTGCTTAAATCATAATTTTGTGCGGCGGCCATCTTGGATTTGAAATATGATCACCAAATCGTTCTCTGCACACTCGAGAATCTCGGACACGATATCCATATTGCTAAAATCAAAATTTTGTGCGGCGGGCATCTTGGATTTGAAAAATGATCACCAAATCGTTCTCTGCACCCTCGAGAATCTCGGACACGATATCCATATTGCTGAAATCATAATTTTGTGCGGCGGCTATCTTGAATTTAAAAATGATCACCAAATCGTTTCTGCACCCTCGAGAATCTCGGACACGATATCCATATTGCTGAAATCATCATTATGTGCGGCGGCCATCTTGGATTTGAAAAATGATCACCAAATCATTCTCTGCACCCTCGAGAACCTCGGATACGATACCCATAATGTAGTTATCTTAATTTTGAGCGGCGGCCATCATGGATTTTAAAAATGATCACAAAATCATTCTGTGCACTCTCGAGAACCTCGGATACGATACCCATGTTTTTGTGATCATAATCTTGCACGGCGGCCAATTCGGATTTAAAAATGATCCCAAAATTATTTTCTGCACCTTCGAAAACCTCAGAAACGATATCCATATTGCTGAAAACATTATTGTTTGCAGCTGCCCTCTTGGATTTCAAAAATGATCACAGAATTGTTCGCTGCACCCTCGAGAACCTCGGACACGATATCCATAATGTAGTTTTCATACTTTTGAGCGGCGGCCATCTTGGATTTGAAAAATGATCACCAAATCTTTCTTTGCACCCTCGAGAATCTCGGACACGATATCCATATTGCTGAAATCATGATTTTGTGCGACGACCATCTTGGATTTGAAAAATGATCACCAAATCGTACTCTGCACCCTCGAGAACCTCGGATACGATACCCATTATGTAGTTATCTTAATTTTGAGTGGCGGCCATCTTGGATTTGAAAAATGATCACAAAATCGTTCTGTGCACTCTCGAGAATCTCGGACATGATATCCATATTGCTGAAATCATAATTTTGTGCGACGGCCATCTTGGATTTGAAAAATGATCACCAAATCGTTCTCTGCACCCTCCAGAACCTCGGATACGATATCCATATTGCTGAAATCATGATTTTGTGCGACGACCATCTTGGATTTGAAAAATGATCACCAAATCTTTCTCTGCACCCTCGAGAATCTCGGACACGATATCCTTATTGCTTAAATCATAATTTTGTGCGGCGGCCACCTTGGATTTGAAAAATGATCACCAAGTCGTTCTCTGCACACTCGAGAATCTCGGACACGATATCCATATTGCTTAAATCATAATTTTGTGCGGCGGCCATCTTGGATTTGAAATATGATCACCAAATCGTTCTCTGCACACTCGAGAATCTCGGACACGATATCCATATTGCTAAAATCAAAATTTTGTGCGGCGGGCATCTTGGATTTGAAAAATTATCACCAAATCGTTCTCTGCACCCTCGAGAATCTCGGACACGATATCCATATTGCTGAAATCATAATTTTGTGCGGCGGCTATCTTGAATTTAAAAATGATCACCAAATAGGTTCTGCACCCTCGACAATCTCTGATACGATATCCATAATGTAGTTATCATACTTTTGAGCGGCCGCCATCTTCGATTTGGAAAATGATCACATTATCGTTTTCAGCACCCTCGAGAACCTCTGATACGATACCCATAATGTAGTTATCATAATTTTGAGCAGCGGCCATCTTGGGTTTCAAAAATAATCACAAAATCGTTCTGTGCACTCTCGAGAACCTCGGATACGATACCCATATTTTTGTGATCATAATCTTGCACGGCGGCCATCTCGGATTCAAAAATGATCCCAAAATGATTTTCTGCACACTCAAGAACCTCAGACTCGATATCCATATTGCTGAAAACATTATTGTTTGCGGCAGCCTTCTTGGATTTCAAAAATGATCACAGAATTGTTCGCTGCACCCTCGAGAACCTCGGACACGATATCCATAATGTAGTTTTCATACTTTTGAGCGGCGGCCATCTTGGATTTGAAAAATGATCACCAAATCTTTCTTTGCACCCTCGAGAATCTCGGACACGATATCCATATTGCTGAAATCATGATTTTGTGCGACGACCATCTTGGATTTGAAAAATGATCACCAAATCGTACTCTGCACCCTCGAGAACCTCGGATACGATACCCATTATGTAGTTATCTTAATTTTGAGTGGCGGCCATCTTGGATTTGAAAAATGATCACAAAATCGTTCTGTGCACTCTCGAGAATCTCGGACATGATATCCATATTGCTGAAATCATAATTTTGTGCGACGGCCATCTTGGATTTGAAAAATGATCACCAAATCGTTCTCTGCACCCTCCAGAACCTCGGATACGATATCCATATTGCTGAAATCATGATTTTGTGCGACGACCATCTTGGATTTGAAAAATGATCACCAAATCTTTCTCTGCACCCTCGAGAATCTCGGACACGATATCCATACTGCTGAAATCATGATTTTGTGCGACGACCATCTTGGATTTGAAAAATGATCACCAAATCGTACTCTGCACCCTCGAGAACTTCGGATACGATACCCATAATGTAGTTATCTTAATTTTGAGTGGCGGCCATTTTGGATTTCAAAAATGATCACAGAATCGTTCTGTGCACTCTCGAGAACCTCGGATACGATACCCATGTTTTCGTGATCATAATCTTGCACGGCGGCCATCTCGGACACGATAACCATATTGCTGAAATCATAATTTTGTGCGACGGCCATCTTGGATTTGAAAAATGATCACCAAATCGTTCTCTGCACCCTCGAGAACCTAGGATACGATACCCATAATGTAGTTATCTGAATTTTGAGTGGCGGCCATCTTGGATTTCAAAAATGATCACAATATCATTCTGTGCACTCTCGAGAACCTCGGATACGATACCCATATTTCGTGATCATAATCTTGCACGGCAGCCATCTTGGATTTAAAAATGATCCCAAAATTTATTTCTGCACCCTCGAAACCCTCAGAAACGATATCCATATTGCTGATAACATAATTGTTTGCGGCAGCCTTCTTGGATTTCAAAAATGATCACAGAATTTTTCTCTGCACCCTCGAGAACCTCGGACACGATATCCATATTCCTAAAATCATAATTTTGTGCGGCGGCCATCTTGGATTTGAAAAATGATCACCAAGTTATTCTGTGCACCCTAGAGAATCTAGGACACGATATCCATATTGCTTTAATAATAATTTTGTGCAGCGGCCATCTTGGATTTGAAAAATGATCACCAAATCGTTCTCTGCACCCTCGAGAATCTCGGACACGATAGCCATATTGCTTATAACATAATTATTTGCGGCAACCCTCTTGGATTTAAAAAATGATCACAGAATTATTCTCCGCACCCTCGAGAATCTCGGACACGATATCCATATTGCTGAAATCATAATTTTGTGCGGCGGCTATCTTGGATTTGATAAATGATCACAAAATCGTTCTCAGCACCCTCGAGAACCTCTGATACGATATCCATAATGTAGTTATCATACTTTTGAGCGGCCGCCATCTTCGATTTGGAAAATGATCACATTATCGTTTTCAGCACCCTCGAGAACCTCTGATACGATACCCATAATGTAGTTATCATAATTTTGAGCAGCGGCCATCTTGGGTTTCAAAAATTATCACAAAATCGTTCTGTGCACTCTCGAGAACCTCGGATACGATACCCATATTTTTGTGATCATAATCTTGCACGGCGGCCATCTCGGATTCAAAAATGATCCCAAAATGATTTTCTGCACACTCAAGAACCTCAGACTCGATATCCATATTGCTGAAAACATTATTGTTTGCGGCAGCCTTCTTGGATTTCAAAAATGATCACAGAATTGTTCTCTGCACCCTCAAGAACCTCGGACACGATATACATATTGCTGAAATCATAATTTTGTGCGGCGGCCATCTTGGATTTGAAAAATGATCACCAAGTCGTTCTCTGCACCCTCGAGAACCTCTGATACGATATCCATAGTGTAGTTATCATACTTTTGATCGGCGGCCATCTTAGATTTGGAAAATGATCACAAAATCGTTCTCAGCACACTCGAGAACCTCTGATACGATACCCATAATGTAGTTATCATAGTTTTGAGCGGCGGCCATCTTGGATTTCAAAAATGGTCACAAAATCGTTCTGTGCACTCTCGAGAACCTCGGATACGATACCCATATTTTTGTGATAATAATCTTGCACGGCGAACATCTCGGATTTAAAAATGATCCCAAAATTATTTTCTGCACCCTCGAGAACCTCAAACACGATATCCATATTGCTGAAAACATAATTGTTTGCGGCATTTTCTTGGATTTCAAAACTTATCTCAGAATTGTTCGCTGCACCCTCGAGAAACTCGGACAAGATATCAATATTGCTAAAATCATAATTTTGTGCGGCGGCCATCTTGGATTTGAAAAATGACTACCAAGTCGTTCTCTGCACCCTCGAGAATCTCGGACACGATATCCATATTGCTGAAATCATAATTTTGTGCGACGGCCATCTTGGATTTGAAAAATAATCACCAAATCGTTCTCTGCCCCCTCGAGAACCTCGGATACGATACCCATAATGAAGTTATCTTAATTTTGAGTGGCGGCCATCTTCGATTTCAAAAATTATCATAAAATCGTTCTGTGCACTCTCGAGAACCTCGGATACGATAACCATGTTTTCGTGATCATTATCTTGCACGGCGGCCATCTTGGATTTAAAAATGATCCCAAAATTATTTTCTGCACCCTCGAGAACCTCGGATACGATATCCATATTGCTGAAAACATAATTGTTTGCGGCATTTTCTTGGATTTCAAAAATTATCTCAGAATTGTTCGCTGCACCCTCGAGAACCTCGGACACGATATCCATATTGCTAAAATCATAATTTTGTGTGGCAGCCATCTTGGATTTGAAAAATGATCACCAAGTTGTTCTCTGCATCCTGGAGAATCTCGGACACGATATCCATATTGCTGAAATCATATTTTTGTGCGACGGCCATCTTGGATTTGAAAAATGATCACCAAATCGTTCTCTGCACCCTCGAGAACCTCGGATACGATACCCATAATGTAGTTATCTTAATTTTGAGTGGCGGCCATCTTGGATTTCAAAATTGATCACAAAATCGTTCTCTGCACCCTCGAGAACCTCGGATACGATACCCATAATGTAGTTATCTTAATTTTTAGTGGCGGCCATCTTGGATTTCAAAAATGATCACAAAATCGTTCTGTGCACTCTCGAGAACCTCGGATACGATACCCATGTTTTCGTGATCATAATCTTGCACGGCGGCCATCTCGGACACGATATCCATATTGCTGAAATCATAATTTTGGGCGGCGGCTATCTTGGATTTGAAAAATTATCACAAAATCGTTCTCAGCACCCTCGAGAACTTCTGATACGATACCCATAATGTAGTAATCATAATTTTGAGTGGCGGCCATCTTGGATTTCAAAAATGATCAAAATTTCGTTCTGTGCACTCTCGAGAACCTCGGATACGATACCCATATTTTTGTGATCATAATCTTGCACGGCGGCCATCTCTGTTTTAAAAATGATCCCAAAATTATTTTCTGCACTCTCGAGAAACTCAGACACGTTATCCATATTGCTGAAAACATAATTGTTTGCGGCAGCCCTCTTGGATTTCAAAAATTATCACAGAATTGTTCGCTGCACCCTTGAGAACCTCGGACACGATATCCATAATGCTAAAATCATAATTTTGTGCGGCGGCCATCTTGGATTTGAAAAATGATCACCAAATCGTTCTCTGCACCCGCGAGAACCTCGGACACGATATCCATATTGCTGAAATCATAATTTTGTGCGGCGGACATCTTTGATTTGAAAAATGTTGACAAAATCGTTCTCAGCACCCTCGAGAACCTCGGATACGATACCCATAATGTAGTTATCATAATTTTGAGCGGCGGCCATCTTGGATTTAAAAAATGATCGCAAAATCGTTCTGTGCACTCTCGAGAACCTCGGATACGATACCCATATTTTTGTGATCATAATCTTGCACGGCGGCCATCTCGGATATAAAAATGATCCCAAAATTATTTTCTGCACCCTCGAGAACCTCAGACACGATATCCATAATATAGTTATCATACTTTTGAGTGGCGGCCATCTTCGATTTGAAAATGATCACAAAATCGTTCTCAGCACCCTCGAGAACATCTGATACGATACCCATAATGTAGTTATCATAATTTTGAGCGGCGGCCATCTTGGATTTCAAAAATGCTCACAAAATCGTTCTGTGCACTCTCGAGAACCTCGGATACGATACCCATATTTTTGTGATCATAATCTTGCACGGTGGCCATCTCGGATTTTAAAATGATCCCAAAATTATTTTCTGCACCCTCGAGAACCTCAGACACGATATCCATATTGCTGAAAACATTATTGTTTGCGGCAGCCTTCTTGGATTTCAAAAATGATCACAGAATTGTTCTCTGCACCCTCGAGAACCTCGGACACGATATCCATATTGCTAAAATCTTAATTTTGTGCGGCGGCCATCTTGGATTTGAAAAATGATCACCAAGTCGTTCTCTGCACCCTCGGGAATCTCGGACACGATATCCATATTGCTGAAATCATAATTTTGTGCGACGGCCATCTTGGATTTGAAAAATGATCACCAAATCGTACTCTGCACCCTCGAGAACCTCGGATACGATACCCATAATGTAGTTATCTTAATTTTGAGTGGCGGCCATCTTGGATTTCAAAAATGATCAAAAAATCGTTCTGTGCACTCTCGAGAACCTCGGATACGATACCCATGTTTTCGTGATCATAATCTTGCACGGCGGCCATCTCGGATTTAAAAATGATCCCAAAATTATTTTCTGCACCTTCGAAAACCTCAGAAACGATATCCATATTGCTGAAAACATTATTGTTTGCAGCTGCCCTCTTGGATTTCAAAAATGATCACAGAATTGTTCGCTGCAACCTCGAGAACCTCGGACACGATATCCATAATATAGTTATCATACTATTGAGCGGCGGCCATCTTGGATTTGAAAAATGATCACCAAATCTTTCTTTGCACCCTCGAGAATCTCGGACACGATATCCATATTGCTGAAATCATGATTTTGTGCGACGACCATCTTCGATTTGAAAAATGATCACCAAATCGTTCTCTGCACCCTCGAAAACCTCGGATACTATATCCATATTGCTGAAATCATTATTTTGTGCGACGACCATCTTGGATTTGAAAAATGATCACCAAATCTTTCTCTGCACCCTCAAGAATCTCGGACACGATATCCATACTGCTGCAATCATGATTTTGTGCGACGACCATCTTGGATTTGAAAAATGACCACCAAATCGTACTCTGCACCCTCGAGAACCTCGGATACGATACCCATAATGTAGTTATCTTAATTTTGAGTGGCGGCCATCTTGGATTTCAAAAATGATCACAGAATCGTTCTGTGCACTCTCGAGAACCTCGGATACGATACCCATGTTTTCGTGATCATATTCTTGCACGGCGGCCATCTCGGACACGATATCCATATTGCTGAAATAATAATTTTGTGCAGCGGCCATCTTGGATTTGAAAAATAATCACCAAATCGTTCTCTGCACCCTCGAGAATCTCGGACACGATATCCATATTGCTGATAACATAATTGTTTGCGGCAACCCTCTTGGATTAAAAAAAAGGATCACAGAATTGTTCTCCGCACACTCGAGAATCTCGGACACGATATCCATATTGCTGATAACATAATTGTTTGCGGCAACCCTCTTGGATTTAAAAAATGATCACAGAATTGTTCTCCGCACCCTCGATAATCTCGGACACGATATCCATATTGCTGAAATCATAATTTTGTGCGACGGCCATCTTGGATTTGAAAAATGATCACCAAATCGTTCTCTGCACCCTCGAGAACCTAGGATACGATACCCATAATGTAGTTATCTTAATTTTGAGTGGCGGCCATCTTGGATTTCAAAAATGATCACAAAATCATTCTGTGCACTCTCGAGAACCTCGGATACGATACCCATGTTTTCGTGAACATAATCTTGCACGGCGGCCATCTTGGATTTAAAAATGATCCCAAAATTTATTTCTGCACCCTCGAAACCCTCAGAAACGATATCCATATTGCTGATAAAATAATTGTTTGCGGCAGCCTTCTTGGATTTCAAAAATGATCACAGAATTGTTCTCTGCACCCTCGAGAACCTCGGACACGATAGCCATATTGCTAAAATCATAATTTTGTGCGGCGGCTATCTTGGATTTGATAAATGATCACAAAATCGTTCTCAGCACCCTCGAGAACCTCTGATACGATATCCATAATGTAGTTATCATACTTTTGAGCGGCGGCCATCTTCGATTTGGAAAATGATCACATTATCGTTCTCAGCACCCTCGAGAACCTCTGATACGATACCCATAATGTAGTTATCATAATTTTGAGCGGCGGCCATCTTGGGTTTCAAAAATAATCACAAAATCGTTCTGTGCACTCTCGAGAACCTCGGATACGATACCCATATTTTTATGATCATAATCTTGCACGGCGGCTATCTCGGATTCAAAAATGATCCCAAAATGATTTTCTGCACACTCAAGAACCTCAGACTCGATATCCATATTGCTGAAAACATTATTGTTTGCGGCAGCCTTCTTGGATTTCAAAAATGATCACAGAATTGTTCTCTGCATCCTCAAGAACCTCGGACACGATATCCATATTGCTAAAATCATAATTTTGTGCGACGGCCATCTTGGATTTGAAAAATGATCACCAAATCGTACTCTGCACCCTCGAGAACCTCGGATACGATACCCATAATGTAGTTATCTTAATTTTGAGTGGCGGCCATCTTGGATTTCAAAAATGATCAAAAAATCGTTCTGTGCACTCTCGAGAACCTCGGATACGATACCCATGTTTTCGTGATCATAATCTTGCATGGCGGCCATCTCGGACACGATATCCATATTGCTGAAATCATAATCTTGTGCGACGGCCATCTTGGATTTGAAAAATGATCACCAAATCGTTCTCTGCACCATCGAGAACCTCGGATACGATACCCATAATGTAGTTATCTTAATTTTGAGTTGCGGCCATCTTGGATTTCAAAATGATCCCAAAATTATTTTCTGCACCTTCGAAAACCTCAGAAACGATATCCATTTTGCTGAAAACATTATTGTTTGCAGCAGCCCTCTTGGATTTCAAAAATGATCACAGAATTGTTCGCTGCACCCTCGAGAACCTCGGATACGATACCCATGTTTTTGTGATCATAATCTTGCACGGCGACCATCTCGGATTTTAAAATGATCCCAAAATTATTTTCTGCACCCTCGAGAACCTCAGACACGATATCCATATTGCTGAAAACATTATTGTTTGCGGCAGCCTTCTTGGATTTCAAAAATGATCACAGAATTGTTCTCTGCACCCTCGAGAACCTCGGACACGATAGCCATATTGCTAAAATCATAATTTTGTGCGGCGGCTATCTTGGATTTCATAAATGATCACAAAATCGTTCTCAGCACCCTCGAGAACCTCTGATACGATATCCATAATATAGTTATCATACTTTTGAGCGGCGGCCATCTTCGATTTGGAAAATGATCACATTATCGTTCTCAGCACCCTCGAGAACCTCTGATACGATACCCATAATGTAGTTATCATAATTTTGAGCGGCGGCCATCTTGGGTTTCAAAAATAATCACAAAATCGTTCTGTGCACTCTCGAGAACCTCGGATACGATACCCATATTTTTATGATCATAATCTTGCACGGCGGCCATCTCGGATTCAAAAATGATCCCAAAATGATTTTCTGCACACTCAAGAACCTCAGACTCGATATCCATATTGCTGAAAACATTATTGTTTGCGGCAGCCTTCTTGGATTTCAAAAATGATCACAGAATTGTTCTCTGCACCCTCAAGAACCTCGGACACGATATCCATATTGCTAAAATCATAATTTTGTGCGGCGGCCATCTTGGATTTGAAAAATGATCACCAAGTTGTTCTCTGCACCCTCGAGAATCTCGGACACGATATCCATATTGCTGAAATCATACTTTTGATCGGCGGCCATCTTCGATTTGGAAAATGATCACAAAATCGTTCTCAGCACACTCGAGAACCTCTGATACGATACCCATAATGTAGTTATCATAGTTTTTAGCGGCGGCCATCTTGGATTTCAAAAATGATCACAAAATCGTTCTGTGCACTCTCGAGAACCTCGGATACGATAACCATGTTTTCGTGATCATTATCTTGCACGGCGGCCATCTCGGATTTAAAAATGATCCCAAAATTATTTTCTGCACCCTCGACAACCTCGGATACGATATCCATATTGCTGAAAACATAATTATTTGCGGCATTTTCTTGGATTTCAAAAATTATCTCAGAATTGTTCGCTGCACCCTCGAGAACCTCGGACACGATATCCATATTGCTAAAATCATAATTTTGTGCGGCGGCCATCTTGGATTTGAAAAATGATCACCAAGTTGTTCTCTGCACCCTCGAGAATCTCGGACACGATATCCATATTGCTGAAATCATATTTTTGTGCGACGGCCATCTTGGATTTGAAAAATGATCACCAAATCGTTCTCTGCACCCTCGAGAACCTCGGATACGATACCCATAATGTAGTTATCTTAATTTTGAGTGGCGGCCATCTTGGATTTCAAAAATGATCACAAAATTGTTCTGTGCACTTTCGAGAATCTCGGACGCGATATCCATATTGCTGAAATCATAATTTTGTGCGACGGCCATCTTGGATTTGAAAAATGATCACCAAATCGTTCTCTGCACCCTCGAGAACCTCGGATAAGATACCCGTAATGTAGTTATCTTAATTTTTAGTGGTGGCCATCTTGGATTTCAAAAATGATCACAAAATCGTTCTGTGCACTCTCGAGAACCTCGGATACGATACCCATGTTTTCGTGATCATAATCTTGCACGGCGGCCATCTCGGACACGATATCCATATTGCTGAAATCATAATTTTGTGCGGCGGCCATCTTGGATTTGAAAAATGATCACAAAATCGTTCTCAGCACCCTCGAGAACTTCTGATACGATACCCATATTGTAGTAATCATAATTTTGAGCGGCGGCCATCTTGGATTTCAAAAATGATCAAAATTTCGTTCTGTGCACTCTCGAGAACCTCGGATACGATACCCATATTTTTGTGATCATAATCTTGCACGGCGGCCATCTCTGTTTTAAAAATGATCCCAAAATTATTTTCTGCACTCTCGAGAAACTCAGACACGTTATCCATATTGCTGAAAATATAATTGTTTGCGGCAGCCCTCTTGGATTTCAAAAATTATCACAGAATTGTTCGCTGCACCCTTGAGAACCTCGGACACGATATCCATAATGCTAAAATCATAATTTTGTGCGGCGGCCATCTTGGATTTGAAAAATGATCACCAAATCGTTCTCTGCACCCGCGAGAACCTCGGACACGATATCCATATTGCTGAAATCATAATTTTGTGCGGCGGACATCTTTGATTTGAAAAATGTTGACAAAATCGTTCTCAGCACCCTCGAGAACCTCGGATACGATACCCATAATGTAGTTATCATAATTTTGAGCGGCGGCCATCTTGGATTTCAAAAATGATCGCAAAATCGTTCTGTGCACTCTCGAGAACCTCGGATACGATACCCATATTTTTGTGATCATAATCTTGCACGGCGGCCATCTCGGATATAAAAATGATCCCAAAATTATTTTCTGCAACCTCGAGAAACTCAGACACGATATCCATAATGTAGTTATCATACTTTTGAGCGGCGGCCATCTTCGATTTGAAAATGATCACAAAATCGTTCTCAGCACCCTCGAGAACATCTGATACGATACCCATAATGTAGTTATCATAATTTTGAGCGGCGGCCATCTTGGATTTCAAAAATGCTCACAAAATCGTTCTGTGCACTCTCGAGAACCTCGGATACGATACCCATATTTTTGTGATCATAATCTTGCACGGCGACCATCTCGGATTTTAAAATGATCCCAAAATTATTTTCTGCACCCTCGAGAACCTCAGACACGATATCCATATTGCTGAAAACATTATTGTTTGCGGCAGCCCTCTTGGATTTCAAAAATGATCACAGAATTGTTCTCTGCACCCTCGAAAACCTCGGACACGATATCCATATTGCTAAAATCTTAATTTTGTGCGGCGGCCATCTTGGATTTGAAAAATGATCACCAAGTCGTTCTCTGCACCCTCGAGAATCTCGGACACGATATCCATATTGCTGAAATCATAATTTTGTGCGACGGCCATCTTGGATTTGAAAAATGATCACCAAATCGTACTCTGCACCCTCGAGAACCTCGGATACGATACCCATAATGTAGTTATCTTAATTTTGAGTGGCGGCCATCTTGGATTTCAAAAATGATCAAAAAATCGTTCTGTGCACTCTCGAGAACCTCGGATACGATACCCATGTTTTCGTGATCATAATCTTGCATGGCGGCCATCTCGGACACGATATCCATATTGCTGAAATCATAATCTTGTGCGACGGCCATCTTGGATTTGAAAAATGGTCACCAAATCGTTCTCTGCACCATCGAGAACCTCGGATACGATACCCATAATGTAGTTATCTTAATTTTGAGTTGCGGCCATCTTGGATTTCAAAATGATCCCAAAATTATTTTCTGCACCTTCGAAAACCTCAGAAACGATATCCATTTTGCTGAAAACATTATTGTTTGCAGCAGCCCTCTTGGATTTCAAAAATGATCACAGAATTGTTCGCTGCACCCTCGAGAACCTCGGATACGATACCCATGTTTTTGTGATCATAAACTTGCACGGCGGCCATCTCGGATTTAAAAATGATCCCAAAATTATTTTCTGCACCTTCGAAAACCTCAGAAACGATATCCATATTGCTGAAAACATTATTGTTTGCAGCAGCCCTCTTGGATTTCAAAAATGATCACAGAATTGTTCGCTGCACCCTCGAGAATCTCGGACACGATATCCATAATGTAGTTATCATACTATTGAGCGGCGTCCATCTTGGATTTGAAAAATGATCACCAAATCTTTCTTGGCACCCTCGAGAATCTCGGACACGATATCCATATTGCTGAAATCATGATTTTGTGCGACGACCATCTTCGATTTGAAAAATGATCACCAAATCGTACTCTGCACCCTCGAGAACCTCGGATACGATACCCATAATGTAGTTATCTTAATTTTGAGTGGCGGTCATCTTGAATTTCAAAAATGATCAAAAAATCGTTCTGTGCACTCTCGAGAACCTCGGATACGATACCCATGTTTTCGTGATCATAATCTTGCATGGCGGCCATCTCGGACACGATATCCATATTGCTGAAATCATAATCTTGTGCGACGGCCATCTTGGATTTGAAAAATGATCACCAAATCGTTCTCTGCACCATCGAGAACCTCGGATACGATACCCATAATGTAGTTATCTTAATTTTGAGTTGCGGCCATCTTGGATTTCAAAATGATCCCAAAATTATTTTCTGCACCTTCGAAAACCTCAGAAACGATATCCATTTTGCTGAAAACATTATTGTTTGCAGCAGCCCTCTTGGATTTCAAAAATGATCACAGAATTGTTCGCTGCACCCTCGAGAACCTCGGATACGATACCCATGTTTTTGTGATCATAATCTTGCACGGCGGCCATCTCGGATTTAAAAATGATCCCAAAATTATTTTCTGCACCTTCGAAAACCGCAGAAACGATATCCATATTGCTGAAAACATTATTGTTTGCAGCTGCCCTCTTGGATTTCAAAAATGATCACAGAATTGTTCGCTGCACCCTCGAGAATCTCGGACACGATATCCATAATGTAGTTATCATACTATTGAGCGGCGTCCATCTTGGATTTGAAAAATGATCACCAAATCTTTCTTGGCACCCTCGAGAATCTCGGACACGATATCCATATTGCTGAAATCATGATTTTGTGCGACGACCATCTTCGATTTGAAAAATGATCACCAAGTCGTTCTCTGCACCCTTGAGAATCTCGGACACGATATCCATATTGCTGAAATCATAATTTTGTGTGACGGCCATCTTGGATTTGAAAAATGATCACCAAATCGTACTCTGCACCCTCGAGAACCTCGGATACGATACCCATAATGTAGTTATCTTAATTTTGAGTGGCGGCCATCTTGGATTTCAAAAATGATCAAAAAATCGTTCTGTGCACTCTCGAGAACCTCGGATACGATACCCATGTTTTCGTGATCATAATCTTGCATGGCGGCCATCTCGGACACGATATCCATATTGCTGAAATCATAATCTTGTGCGACGGCCATCTTGGATTTGAAAAATGATCACCAAATCGTTCTCTGCACCATCGAGAACCTCGGATACGATACCCATAATGTAGTTATCTTAATTTTGAGTTGCGGCCATCTTGGATTTCAAAATGATCCCAAAATTATTTTCTGCACCTTCGAAAACCTCAGAAACGATTACCATTTTGCTGAAAACATTATTGTTTGCAGCAGCCCTCTTGGATTTCAAAAATGATCACAGAATTGTTCGCTGCACCCTCGAGAACCTCGGATACGATACCCATGTTTTTGTGATCATAATCTTGCACGGCGGCCATGTCGGATTTAAAAATGATCCCAAAATTATTTTCTGCACCTTCGAAAACCTCAGAAACGATATCCATATTGCTGAAAACATTATTGTTTGCAGCTGCCCTCTTGGATTTCAAAAATGATCACAGAATTGTTCGCTGCACCCTCGAGAATCTCGGACACGATATCCATAATGTAGTTATCATACTATTGAGCGGCGGCCATCTTGGATTTGAAAAATGATCACCAAATCTTTCTTGGCACCCTCGAGAATCTCGGACACGATATCCATATTGCTGAAATCATGATTTTGTGCGACGACCATCTTCGATTTGAAAAATGATCACCAAGTCGTTCTCTGCACCCTCGAGAATCTCGGACACGATATCCATATTGCTGAAATCATAATTTTGTGCGACGGCCATCTTGGATTTGAAAAATGATCACCAAATCGTACTCTGCACCCTCGAGAACCTCGGATACGATACCCATAATGTAGTTATCTTAATTTTGAGTGGCGGCCATCTTGGATTTCAAAAATGATCGCAAAATCGTTCTGTGCACTCTCGAGAACCTCGGATACGATACCCATATTTTTGTGATCATAATCTTGCACGGCGGCCATCTCGGATATAAAAATGATCCCAAAATTATTTTCTGCAACCTCGAGAAACTCAGACACGATATCCATAATGTAGTTATCATACTTTTGAGCGGCGGCCATCTTCGATTTGAAAATGATCACAAAATCGTTCTCAGCACCCTCGAGAACATCTGATACGATACCCATAATGTAGTTATCATAATTTTGAGCGGCGGCCATCTTGGATTTCAAAAATGCTCACAAAATCGTTCTGTGCACTCTCGAGAACCTCGGATACGATACCCATATTTTTGTGATCATAATCTTGCACGGCGACCATCTCGGATTTTAAAATGATCCCAAAATTATTTTCTGCACCCTCGAGAACCTCAGACACGATATCCATATTGCTGAAAACATTATTGTTTGCGGCAGCCTTCTTGGATTTCAAAAATGATCACAGAATTGTTCTCTGCACCCTCGAAAACCTCGGACACGATATCCATATTGCTAAAATCTTAATTTTGTGCGGCGGCCATCTTGGATTTGAAAAATGATCACCAAGTCGTTCTCTGCACCCTCGAGAATCTCGGACACGATATCCATATTGCTGAAATCATAATTTTGTGCGACGGCCATCTTGGATTTGAAAAATGATCACCAAATCGTACTCTGCACCCTCGAGAACTTCTGATACGATACCCATAATGTAGTTATCTTAATTTTGAGTGGCGGCCATCTTGGATTTCAAAAATGATCAAAAAATCGTTCTGTGCACTCTCGAGAACCTCGGATACGATACCCATGTTTTCGTGATCATAATCTTGCATGGCGGCCATCTCGGACACGATATCCATATTGCTGAAATCATAATTTTGTGCGACGGCCATCTTGGATTTGAAAAATGATCACCAAATCGTTCTCTGCACCATCGAGAACCTCGGATACGATACCCATAATGTAGTTATCTTAATTTTGAGTTGCGGCCATCTTGGATTTCAAAATGATCCCAAAATTATTTTCTGCACCTTCGAAAACCTCAGAAACGATATCCATTTTGCTGAAAACATTATTGTTTGCAGCAGCCCTCTTGGATTTCAAAAATGATCACAGAATTGTTCGCTGCACCCTCGAGAACCTCGGATACGATACCCATGTTTTTGTGATCATAATCTTGCACGGCGGCCATCTCGGATTTAAAAATGATCCCAAAATTATTTTCTGCACCTTCGAAAACCGCAGAAACGATATCCATATTGCTGAAAACATTATTGTTTGCAGCTGCCCTCTTGGATTTCAAAAATGATCACAGAATTGTTCGCTGCACCCTCGAGAATCTCGGACACGATATCCATAATGTAGTTATCATACTATTGAGCGGCGTCCATCTTGGATTTGAAAAATGATCACCAAATCTTTCTTGGCACCCTCGAGAATCTCGGACACGATATCCATATTGCTGAAATCATGATTTTGTGCGACGACCATCTTCGATTTGAAAAATGATCACCAAGTCGTTCTCTGCACCCTTGAGAATCTCGGACACGATATCCATATTGCTGAAATCATAATTTTGTGTGACGGCCATCTTGGATTTGAAAAATGATCACCAAATCGTACTCTGCACCCTCGAGAACCTCGGATACGATACCCATAATGTAGTTATCTTAATTTTGAGTGGCGGCCATCTTGGATTTCAAAAATGATCAAAAAATCGTTCTGTGCACTCTCGAGAACCTCGGATACGATACCCATGTTTTCGTGATCATAATCTTGCATGGCGGCCATCTCGGACACGATATCCATATTGCTGAAATCATAATCTTGTGCGACGGCCATCTTGGATTTGAAAAATGATCACCAAATCGTTCTCTGCACCATCGAGAACCTCGGATACGATACCCATAATGTAGTTATCTTAATTTTGAGTTGCGGCCATCTTGGATTTCAAAATGATCCCAAAATTATTTTCTGCACCTTCGAAAACCTCAGAAACGATATCCATTTTGCTGAAAACATTATTGTTTGCAGCAGCCCTCTTGGATTTCAAAAATGATCACAGAATTGTTCGCTGCACCCTCGAGAACCTCGGATACGATACCCATGTTTTTGTGATCATAATCTTGCACGGCGGCCATGTCGGATTTAAAAATGATCCCAAAATTATTTTCTGCACCTTCGAAAACCTCAGAAACGATATCCATATTGCTGAAAACATTATTGTTTGCAGCAGCCCTCTTGGATTTCAAAAATGATCACAGAATTGTTCGCTGCACCCTCGAGAATCTCGGACACGATATCCATAATGTAGTTATCATACTATTGAGCGGCGGCCATCTTGGATTTGAAAAATGATCACCAAATCTTTCTTGGCACCCTCGAGAATCTCGGACACGATATCCATATTGCTGAAATCATGATTTTGTGCGACGACCATCTTCGATTTGAAAAATGATCACCAAGTCGTTCTCTGCACCCTCGAGAATCTCGGACACGATATCCATATTGCTGAAATCATAATTTTGTGCGACGGCCATCTTGGATTTGAAAAATGATCACCAAATCGTACTCTGCACCCTCGAGAACCTCGGATACGATACCCATAATGTAGTTATCTTAATTTTGAGTGGCGGCCATCTTGGATTTCAAAAATGATCAAAAAATCGTTCTGTGCACTCTCGAGAACCTCGGATACGATACCCATGTTTTCGTGATCATAATCTTGCATGGCGGCCATCTCGGACACGATATCCATATTGCTGAAATCATAATCTTGTGCGACGGCCATCTTGGATTTGAAAAATGATCACCAAATCGTTCTCTGCACCATCGAGAACCTCGGATACGATACCCATAATGTAGTTATCTTAATTTTGAGTTGCGGCCATCTTGGATTTCAAAATGATCCCAAAATTATTTTCTGCACCTTCGAAAACCTCAGAAACGATATCCATTTTGCTGAAAACATTATTGTTTGCAGCAGCCCTCTTGGATTTCAAAAATGATCACAGAATTGTTCGCTGCACCCTCGAGAACCTCGGATACGATACCCATGTTTTTGTGATCATAATCTTGCACGGCGACCATCTCGGATTTTAAAATGATCCCAAAATTATTTTCTGCACCCTCGAGAACCTCAGACACGATATCCATATTGCTGAAAACATTATTGTTTGCGGCAGCCTTCTTGGATTTCAAAAATGATCACAGAATTATTCTCTGCACCCTCGAGAACCTCGGACACGATAGCCATATTGCTAAAATCATAATTTTGTGCGGCGGCTATCTTGGATTTGATAAATGATTACAAAATCGTTCTCAGCACCCTCGAGAACCTCTGATAGGATATCCATAATATAGTTATCATACTTTTGAGCGGCGGCCATCTTCGATTTGGAAAATGATCACATTATCGTTCTCAGCACCCTCGAGAACCTCTGATACGATACCCATAATGTAGTTATCATAATTTTGAGCGGCGGCCATCTTGGATTTGAAAAATGATCACCAAATCTTTCTTTGCACCCTCGAGAATCTCGGACACGATATCCATATTGCTGAAATCATGATTTTGTGCGACGACCATCTTCGATTTGAAAAATGATCACCAAATCGTACTCTGCACCCTCGAGAACCTCGGATACGATACCCATAATGTAGTTATCTTAATTTTGAGTGGCGGTCATCTTGAATTTCAAAAATGATCAAAAAATCGTTCTGTGCACTCTCGAGAACCTCGGATACGATACCCATGTTTTCGTGATCATAATCTTGCATGGCGGCCATCTCGGACACGATATCCATATTGCTGAAATCATAATCTTGTGCGACGGCCATCTTGGATTTGAAAAATGATCACCAAATCGTTCTCTGCACCATCGAGAACCTCGGATACGATACCCATAATGTAGTTATCTTAATTTTGAGTTGCGGCCATCTTGGATTTCAAAATGATCCCAAAATTATTTTCTGCACCTTCGAAAACCTCAGAAACGATATCCATTTTGCTGAAAATATTATTGTTTGCAGCAGCCCTCTTGGATTTCAAAAATGATCACAGAATTGTTCGCTGCACCCTCGAGAACCTCGGATACGATACCCATGTTTTTGTGATCATAATCTTGCACGGCGGCCATCTCGGATTTAAAAATGATCCCAAAATTATTTTCTGCACCTTCGAAAACCTCAGAAACGATATCCATATTGCTGAAAACATTATTGTTTGCAGCTGCCCTCTTGGATTTCAAAAATGATCACAGAGTTGTTCGCTGCACCCTCGAGAATCTCGGACACGATATCCATAATGTAGTTATCATACTATTGAGCGGCGGCCATCTTGGATTTGAAAAATGATCACCAAATCTTTCTTGGCACCCTCGAGAATCTCGGACACGATATCCATATTGCTGAAATCATGATTTTGTGCGACGACCATCTTCGATTTGAAAAATGATCACCAAGTCGTTCTCTGCACCCTCGAGAATCTCGGACACGATATCCATATTGCTGAAATCATAATTTTGTGCGACGGCCATCTTGGATTTGAAAAATGATCACCAAATCGTACTCTGCACCCTCGAGAACCTCGGATACGATACCCATAATGTAGTTATCTTAATTTTGAGTGGCGGCCATCTTGGATTTCAAAAATGATCAAAAAATCGTTCTGTGCACTCTCGAGAACCTCGGATACGATACCCATGTTTTCGTGATCATAATCTTGCATGGCGGCCATCTCGGACACGATATCCATATTGCTGAAATCATAATCTTGTGCGACGGCCATCTTGGATTTGAAAAATGATCACCAAATCGTTCTCTGCACCATCGAGAACCTCGGATATGATACCCATAATGTAGTTATCTTAATTTTGAGTTGCGGCCATCTTGGATTTCAAAATGATCCCAAAATTATTTTCTGCACCTTCGAAAACCTCAGAAACGATATCCATTTTGCTGAAAACATTATTGTTTGCAGCAGCCCTCTTGGATTTCAAAAATGATCACAGAATTGTTCGCTGCACCCTCGAGAACCTCGGATACGATACCCATGTTTTTGTGATCATAATCTTGCACGGCGACCATCTCGGATTTTAAAATGATCCCAAAATTATTTTCTGCACCCTCGAGAACCTCAGACACGATATCCATATTGCTGAAAACATTATTGTTTGCGGCAGCCTTCTTGGATTTCAAAAATGATCACAGAATTGTTCTCTGCACCCTCGAGAACCTCGGACACGATAGCCATATTGCTAAAATCATAATTTTGTGCGGCGGCTATCTTGGATTTGATAAATGATCACAAAATCGTTCTCAGCACCCTCGAGAACCTCTGATACGATATCCATAATATAGTTATCATACTTTTGAGCGGCGGCCATCTTCGATTTGGAAAATGATCACATTATCGTTCTCAGCACCCTCGAGAACCTCTGATACGATACCCATAATGTAGTTATCATAATTTTGAGCGGCGGCCATCTTGGATTTGAAAAATGATCACCAAATCTTTCTTTGCACCCTCGAGAATCTCGGACACGATATCCATATTGCTGAAATCATGATTTTGTGCGACGACCATCTTCGATTTGAAAAATGATCACCAAATCGTACTCTGCACCCTCGAGAACCTCGGATACGATACCCATAATGTAGTTATCTTAATTTTGAGTGGCGGTCATCTTGAATTTCAAAAATGATCAAAAAATCGTTCTGTGCACTCTCGAGAACCTCGGATACGATACCCATGTTTTCGTGATCATAATCTTGCATGGCGGCCATCTCGGACACGATATCCATATTGCTGAAATCATAATCTTGTGCGACGGCCATCTTGGATTTGATAAATGATCACAAAATCGTTCTCAGCACCCTCGAGAACCTCTGATACGATATCCATAATATAGTTATCATACTTTTGAGCGGCGGCCATCTTCGATTTGGAAAATGATCACATTATCGTTCTCAGCACCCTCGAGAACCTCTGATACGATACCCATAATGTAGTTATCATAATTTTGAGCGGCGGCCATCTTGGGTTTCAAAAATAATCACAAAATCGTTCTGTGCACTCTCGAGAACCTCGGATACGATACCCATATTTTTATGATCATAATCTTGCACGGCGGCCATCTCGGATTCAAAAATGATCCCAAAATGATTTTCTGCACTCTCAAGAACCTCAGACTCGATATCCATATTGCTGAAAACATTATTGTTTGCGGCAGCCTTCTTGGATTTCAAAAATGATCACAGAATTGTTCTCTGCACCCTCAAGAACCTCGGACACGATATCCATATTGCTAAAATCATAATTTTGTGCGGCGGCCATCTTGGATTTGAAAAATGATCACCAAGTTGTTCTCTGCACCCTCGAGAATCTCGGACACGATATCCATATTGCTGAAATCATACTTTTGATCGGCGGCCATCTTCGATTTGGAAAATGATCACAAAATCGTTCTCAGCACACTCGAGAACCTCTGATACTATACCCATAATGTAGTTATCATAGTTTTTAGCGGCGGCCATCTTGGATTTCAAAAATGATCACAAAATCGTTCTGTGCACTCTCGAGAACCTCGGATACGATATCCATAATATAGTTATCATACTTTTGAGCGGCGGCCATCTTCGATTTGGAAAATGATCACATTATCGTTCTCAGCACCCTCGAGAACCTCTGATACGATACCCATAATGTAGTTATCATAATTTTGAGCGGCGGCCATCTTGGGTTTCAAAAATAATCACAAAATCGTTCTGTGCACTCTCGAGAACCTCGGATACGATACCCATATTTTTATGATCATAATCTTGCACGGCGGCCATCTCGGATTCAAAAATGATCCCAAAATGATTTTCTGCACTCTCAAGAACCTCAGACTCGATATCCATATTGCTGAAAACATTATTGTTTGCGGCAGCCTTCTTGGATTTCAAAAATGATCACAGAATTGTTCTCTGCACCCTCAAGAACCTCGGACACGATATCCATATTGCTAAAATCTTAATTTTGTGCGGCGGCCATCTTGGATTTGAAAAATGATCACCAAGTCGTTCTCTGCACCCTCGAGAATCTCGGACACGATATCCATATTGCTGAAATCATAATTTTGTGCGACGGCCATCTTGGATTTGAAAAATGATCACCAAATCGTACTCTGCACCCTCGAGAACCTCGGATACGATACCCATAATGTAGTTATCTTAATTTTGAGTGGCGGCCATCTTGGATTTCAAAAATGATCAAAAAATCGTTCTGTGCACTCTCGAGAACCTCGGATACGATACCCATGTTTTCGTGATCATAATCTTGCATGGCGGCCATCTCGGACACGATATCCATATTGCTGAAATCATAATCTTGTGCGACGGCCATCTTGGATTTGATAAATGATCACAAAATCGTTCTCAGCACCCTCGAGAACCTCTGATACGATATCCATAATATAGTTATCATACTTTTGAGCGGCGGCCATCTTCGATTTGGAAAATGATCACATTATCGTTCTCAGCACCCTCGAGAACCTCTGATACGATACCCATAATGTAGTTATCATAATTTTGAGCGGCGGCCATCTTGGGTTTCAAAAATAATCACAAAATCGTTCTGTGCACTCTAGAGAACCTCGGATACGATACCCATATTTTTATGATCATAATCTTGCACGGCGGCCATCTCGGATTCAAAAATGATCCCAAAATGATTTTCTGCACTCTCAAGAACCTCAGACTCGATATCCATATTGCTGAAAACATTATTGTTTGCGGCAGCCTTCTTGGATTTCAAAAATGATCACAGAATTGTTCTCTGCACCCTCAAGAACCTCGGACACGATATCCATATTGCTAAAATCTTAATTTTGTGCGGCGGCCATCTTGGATTTGAAAAATGATCACCAAGTCGTTCTCTGCACCCTCGAGAATCTCGGACACGATATCCATATTGCTGAAATCATAATTTTGTGCGACGGCCATCTTGGATTTGAAAAATGATCACCAAATCGTACTCTGCACCCTCGAGAACCTCGGATACGATACCCATAATGTAGTTATCTTAATTTTGAGTGGCGGCCATCTTGGATTTCAAAAATGATCAAAAAATCGTTCTGTGCACTCTCGAGAACCTCGGATACGATACCCATGTTTTCGTGATCATAATCTTGCATGGCGGCCATCTCGGACACGATATCCATATTGCTGAAATCATAATCTTGTGCGACGGCCATCTTGGATTTGAAAAATGGTCACCAAATCGTTCTCTGCACCATCGAGAACCTCGGATACGATACCCATAATGTAGTTATCTTAATTTTGAGTTGCGGCCATCTTGGATTTCAAAATGATCCCAAAATTATTTTCTGCACCTTCGAAAACCTCAGAAACGATATCCATTTTGCTGAAAACATTATTGTTTGCAGCAACCCTCTTGGATTTCAAAAATGATCACAGAATTGTTCGCTGCACCCTCGAGAACCTCGGATACGATACCCATGTTTTTGTGATCATAAACTTGCACGGCGGCCATCTCGGATTTAAAAATGATCCCAAAATTATTTTCTGCACCTTCGAAAACCTCAGAAACGATATCCATATTGCTGAAAACATTATTGTTTGCAGCAGCCCTCTTGGATTTCAAAAATGATCACAGAATTGTTCGCTGCACCCTCGAGAATCTCGGACACGATATCCATAATGTAGTTATCATACTATTGAGCGGCGTCCATCTTGGATTTGAAAAATGATCACCAAATCTTTCTTGGCACCCTCGAGAATCTCGGACACGATATCCATATTGCTGAAATCATGATTTTGTGCGACGACCATCTTCGATTTGAAAAATGATCACCAAATCGTACTCTGCACCCTCGAGAACCTCGGATACGATACCCATAATGTAGTTATCTTAATTTTGAGTGGCGGTCATCTTGAATTTCAAAAATGATCAAAAAATCGTTCTGTGCACTCTCGAGAACCTCGGATACGATACCCATGTTTTCGTGATCATAATCTTGCATGGCGGCCATCTCGGACACGATATCCATATTGCTGAAATCATAATCTTGTGCGACGGCCATCTTGGATTTGAAAAATGATCACCAAATCGTTCTCTGCACCCTCGAGAACCTCGGATACGATACCCATAATGTAGTTATCTTAATTTTGAGTTGCGGCCATCTTGGATTTCAAAATGATCCCAAAATTATTTTCTGCACCTTCGAAAACCTCAGAAACGATATCCATTTTGCTGAAAACATTATTGTTTGCAGCAGCCCTCTTGGATTTCAAAAATGATCACAGAATTGTTCGCTGCACCCTCGAGAACCTCGGATACGATACCCATGTTTTTGTGATCATAATCTTGCACGGCGGCCATCTCGGATTTAAAAATGATCCCAAAATTATTTTCTGCACCTTCGAAAACCGCAGAAACGATATCCATATTGCTGAAAACATTATTGTTTGCAGCTGCCCTCTTGGATTTCAAAAATGATCACAGAATTGTTCGCTGCACCCTCGAGAATCTCGGACACGATATCCATAATGTAGTTATCATACTATTGAGCGGCGGCCATCTTGGATTTGAAAAATGATCACCAAATCTTTCTTGGCACCCTCGAGAATCTCGGACACGATATCCATATTGCTGAAATCATGATTTTGTGCGACGACCATCTTCGATTTGAAAAATGATCACCAAGTCGTTCTCTGCACCCTTGAGAATCTCGGACACGATATCCATATTGCTGAAATCATAATTTTGTGTGACGGCCATCTTGGATTTGAAAAATGATCACCAAATCGTACTCTGCACCCTCGAGAACCTCGGATACGATACCCATAATGTAGTTATCTTAATTTTGAGTGGCGGCCATCTTGGATTTCAAAAATGATCAAAAAATCGTTCTGTGCACTCTCGAGAACCTCGGATACGATACCCATGTTTTCGTGATCATAATCTTGCATGGCGGCCATCTCGGACACGATATCCATATTGCTGAAATCATAATCTTGTGCGACGGCCATCTTGGATTTGAAAAATGATCACCAAATCGTTCTCTGCACCATCGAGAACCTCGGATACGATACCCATAATGTAGTTATCTTAATTTTGAGTTGCGGCCATCTTGGATTTCAAAATGATCCCAAAATTATTTTCTGCACCTTCGAAAACCTCAGAAACGATATCCATTTTGCTGAAAACATTATTGTTTGCAGCAGCCCTCTTGGATTTCAAAAATGATCACAGAATTGTTCGCTGCACCCTCGAGAACCTCGGATACGATACCCATGTTTTTGTGATCATAATCTTGCACGGCGGCCATGTCGGATTTAAAAATGATCCCAAAATTATTTTCTGCACCTTCGAAAACCTCAGAAACGATATCCATATTGCTGAAAACATTATTGTTTGCAGCTGCCCTCTTGGATTTCAAAAATGATCACAGAATTGTTCGCTGCACCCTCGAGAATCTCGGACACGATATCCATAATGTAGTTATCATACTATTGAGCGGCGGCCATCTTGGATTTGAAAAATGATCACCAAATCTTTCTTTGCACCCTCGAGAATCTCGGACACGATATCCATATTGCTGAAATCATGATTTTGTGCGACGACCATCTTCGATTTGAAAAATGATCACCAAGTCGTTCTCTGCACCCTCGAGAATCTCGGACACGATATCCATATTGCTGAAATCATAATTTTGTGCGACGGCCATCTTGGATTTGAAAAATGATCACCAAATCGTACTCTGCACCCTCGAGAACCTCGGATACGATACCCATAATGTAGTTATCTTAATTTTGAGTGGCGGCCATCTTGGATTTCAAAAATGATCAAAAAATCGTTCTGTGCACTCTCGAGAACCTCGGATACGATACCCATGTTTTCGTGATCATAATCTTGCATGGCGGCCATCTCGGACACGATATCCATATTGCTGAAATCATAATTTTGTGCGACGGCCATCTTGGATTTGAAAAATGATCACCAAATCGTTCTCTGCACCATCGAGAACCTCGGATACGATACCCATAATGTAGTTATCTTAATTTTGAGTTGCGGCCATCTTGGATTTCAAAATGATCCCAAAATTATTTTCTGCACCTTCGAAAACCTCAGAAACGATATCCATTTTGCTGAAAACATTATTGTTTGCAGCAGCCCTCTTGGATTTCAAAAATGATCACAGAATTGTTCGCTGCACCCTCGAGAACCTCGGATACGATACCCATGTTTTTGTGATCATAATCTTGCACGGCGACCATCTCGGATTTTAAAATGATCCCAAAATTATTTTCTGCACCCTCGAGAACCTCAGACACGATATCCATATTGCTGAAAACATTATTGTTTGCGGCAGCCTTCTTGGATTTCAAAAATGATCACAGAATTATTCTCTGCACCCTCGAGAACCTCGGACACGATAGCCATATTGCTAAAATCATAATTTTGTGCGGCGGCTATCTTGGATTTGATAAATGATTACAAAATCGTTCTCAGCACCCTCGAGAACCTCTGATACGATATCCATAATATAGTTATCATACTTTTGAGCGGCGGCCATCTTCGATTTGGAAAATGATCACATTATCGTTCTCAGCACCCTCGAGAACCTCTGATACGATACCCATAATGTAGTTATCATAATTTTGAGCGGCGGCCATCTTGGATTTGAAAAATGATCACCAAATCTTTCTTTGCACCCTCGAGAATCTCGGACACGATATCCATATTGCTGAAATCATGATTTTGTGCGACGACCATCTTCGATTTGAAAAATGATCACCAAATCGTACTCTGCACCCTCGAGAACCTCGGATACGATACCCATAATGTAGTTATCTTAATTTTGAGTGGCGGTCATCTTGAATTTCAAAAATGATCAAAAAATCGTTCTGTGCACTCTCGAGAACCTCGGATACGATACCCATGTTTTCGTGATCATAATCTTGCATGGCGGCCATCTCGGACACGATATCCATATTGCTGAAATCATAATCTTGTGCGACGGCCATCTTGGATTTGAAAAATGATCACCAAATCGTTCTCTGCACCATCGAGAACCTCGGATACGATACCCATAATGTAGTTATCTTAATTTTGAGTTGCGGCCATCTTGGATTTCAAAATGATCCCAAAATTATTTTCTGCACCTTCGAAAACCTCAGAAACGATATCCATTTTGCTGAAAATATTATTGTTTGCAGCAGCCCTCTTGGATTTCAAAAATGATCACAGAATTGTTCGCTGCACCCTCGAGAACCTCGGATACGATACCCATGTTTTTGTGATCATAATCTTGCACGGCGGCCATCTCGGATTTAAAAATGATCCCAAAATTATTTTCTGCACCTTCGAAAACCTCAGAAACGATATCCATATTGCTGAAAACATTATTGTTTGCAGCTGCCCTCTTGGATTTCAAAAATGATCACAGAGTTGTTCGCTGCACCCTCGAGAATCTCGGACACGATATCCATAATGTAGTTATCATACTATTGAGCGGCGGCCATCTTGGATTTGAAAAATGATCACCAAATCTTTCTTGGCACCCTCGAGAATCTCGGACACGATATCCATATTGCTGAAATCATGATTTTGTGCGACGACCATCTTCGATTTGAAAAATGATCACCAAGTCGTTCTCTGCACCCTCGAGAATCTCGGACACGATATCCATATTGCTGAAATCATAATTTTGTGCGACGGCCATCTTGGATTTGAAAAATGATCACCAAATCGTACTCTGCACCCTCGAGAACCTCGGATACGATACCCATAATGTAGTTATCTTAATTTTGAGTGGCGGCCATCTTGGATTTCAAAAATGATCAAAAAATCGTTCTGTGCACTCTCGAGAACCTCGGATACGATACCCATGTTTTCGTGATCATAATCTTGCATGGCGGCCATCTCGGACACGATATCCATATTGCTGAAATCATAATCTTGTGCGACGGCCATCTTGGATTTGAAAAATGATCACCAAATTGTTCTCTGCACCATCGAGAACCTCGGATATGATACCCATAATGTAGTTATCTTAATTTTGAGTTGCGGCCATCTTGGATTTCAAAATGATCCCAAAATTATTTTCTGCACCTTCGAAAACCTCAGAAACGATATCCATTTTGCTGAAAACATTATTGTTTGCAGCAGCCCTCTTGGATTTCAAAAATGATCACAGAATTGTTCGCTGCACCCTCGAGAACCTCGGATACGATACCCATGTTTTTGTGATCATAATCTTGCACGGCGACCATCTCGGATTTTAAAATGATCCCAAAATTATTTTCTGCACCCTCGAGAACCTCAGACACGATATCCATATTGCTGAAAACATTATTGTTTGCGGCAGCCTTCTTGGATTTCAAAAATGATCACAGAATTGTTCTCTGCACCCTCGAGAACCTCGGACACGATATCCATATTGCTAAAATCATAATTTTGTGCGGCGGCCATCTTGGATTTGATAAATGATCACAAAATCGTTCTCAGCACCCTCGAGAACCTCTGATACGATATCCATAATATAGTTATCATACTTTTGAGCGGCGGCCATCTTCGATTTGGAAAATGATCACATTATCGTTCTCAGCACCCTCGAGAACCTCTGATACGATACCCATAATGTAGTTATCATAATTTTGAGCGGCGGCCATCTTGGATTTGAAAAATGATCACCAAATCTTTCTTTGCACCCTCGAGAATCTCGGACACGATATCCATATTGCTGAAATCATGATTTTGTGCGACGACCATCTTCGATTTGAAAAATGATCACCAAATCGTACTCTGCACCCTCGAGAACCTCGGATACGATACCCATAATGTAGTTATCTTAATTTTGAGTGGCGGTCATCTTGAAATTCAAAAATGATCAAAAAATCGTTCTGTGCACTCTCGAGAACCTCGGATACGATACCCATGTTTTCGTGATCATAATCTTGCATGGCGGCCATCTCGGACACGATATCCATATTGCTGAAATCATAATCTTGTGCGACGGCCATCTTGGATTTGATAAATGATCACAAAATCGTTCTCAGCACCCTCGAGAACCTCTGATACGATATCCATAATATAGTTATCATACTTTTGAGCGGCGGCCATCTTCGATTTGGAAAATGATCACATTATCGTTCTCAGCACCCTCGAGAACCTCTGATACGATACCCATAATGTAGTTATCATAATTTTGAGCGGCGGCCATCTTGGGTTTCAAAAATAATCACAAAATCGTTCTGTGCACTCTCGAGAACCTCGGATACGATACCCATATTTTTATGATCATAATCTTGCACGGCGGCCATCTCGGATTCAAAAATGATCCCAAAATGATTTTCTGCACTCTCAAGAACCTCAGACTCGATATCCATATTGCTGAAAACATTATTGTTTGCGGCAGCCTTCTTGGATTTCAAAAATGATCACAGAATTGTTCTCTGCACCCTCAAGAACCTCGGACACGATATCCATATTGCTAAAATCATAATTTTGTGCGGCGGCCATCTTGGATTTGAAAAATGATCACCAAGTTGTTCTCTGCACCCTCGAGAATCTCGGACACGATATCCATATTGCTGAAATCATACTTTTGATCGGCGGCCATCTTCGATTTGGAAAATGATCACAAAATCGTTCTCAGCACACTCGAGAACCTCTGATACTATACCCATAATGTAGTTATCATAGTTTTTAGCGGCGGCCATCTTGGATTTCAAAAATGATCACAAAATCGTTCTGTGCACTCTCGAGAACCTCGGATACGATAACCATGTTTTCGTGATCATTATCTTGCACGGCGGCCATCTCGGATTTAAAAATGATCCCAAAATTATTTTCTGCACCCTCGACAACCTCGGATACGATATCCATATTGCTGAAAACATAATTATTTGCGGCATTTTCTTGGATTTCAAAAATTATCTCAGAATTGTTCGCTGCACCCTCGAGAACCTCGGACACGATATCCATATTGCTAAAATCATAATTTTGTGCGGCGGCCATCTTGGATTTGAAAAATGATCACCAAGTTGTTCTCTGCACCCTCGAGAATCTCGGACACGATATCCATATTGCTGAAATCATATTTTTGTGCGACGGCCATCTTGGATTTGAAAAATGATCACCAAATCGTTCTCTGCACCCTCGAGAACCTCGGATACGATACCCATAATGTAGTTATCTTAATTTTGAGTGGCGGCCATCTTGGATTTCAAAAATGATCACATAATCCATCTGTGCACTCTCGAGAATCTCGGACGCGATATCCATATTGCTGAAATCATAATTTTGTGCGACGGCCATCTTGGATTTGAAAAATGATCACCAAATCGTTCTCTGCACCCTCGAGAACCTCGGATAAGATAGACGTAATGTAGTTATCTTAATTTTTAGTGGTGGCCATCTTGGATTTCAAAAATGATCACAAAATCGTTCTGTGCACTCTCGAGAACCTCGGATACGATACCCATGTTTTCGTGATCATAATCTTGCACGGCGGCCATCTCGGACACGATATCCATATTGCTGAAATCATAATTTTGTGCGGCGGCCATCTTGGATTTGAAAAATGATCACAAAATCGTTCTCAGCACCCTCGAGAACTTCTGATACGATACCCATAATGTAGTAATCATAATTTTGAGCGGCGGCCATCTTGGATTTCAAAAATGATCAAAATTTCGTTCTGTGCACTCTCGAGAACCTCGGATACGATACCCATATTTTTGTGATCATAATCTTGCACGGCGGCCATCTCTGTTTTAAAAATGATCCCAAAATTATTTTCTGCACTCTCGAGAAACTCAGACACGTTATCCATATTGCTGAAAATATAATTGTTTGCGGCAGCCCTCTTGGATTTCAAAAATTATCACAGAATTGTTCGCTGCACCCTTGAGAACCTCGGACACGATATCCATAATGCTAAAATCATAATTTTGTGCGGCGGCCATCTTGGATTTGAAAAATGATCACCAAATCGTTCTCTGCACCCGCGAGAACCTCGGACACGATATCCATATTGCTGAAATCATAATTTTGTGCGGCGGACATCTTTGATTTGAAAAATGTTGACAAAATCGTTCTCAGCACCCTCGAGAACCTCGGATACGATACCCATAATGTAGTTATCATAATTTTGAGCGGCGGCCATCTTGGATTTCAAAAATGATCGCAAAATCGTTCTGTGCACTCTCGAGAACCTCGGATACGATACCCATATTTTTGTGATCATAATCTTGCACGGCGGCCATCTCGGATATAAAAATGATCCCAAAATTATTTTCTGCACCCTCGAGAACCTCAGACACGATATCCATAATGTAGTTATCATACTTTTGAGCGGCGGCCATCTTCGATTTGAAAATGATCACAAAATCGTTCTCAGCACCCTCGAGAACATCTGATACGATACCCATAATGTAGTTATCATAATTTTGAGCGGCGGCCATCTTGGATTTCAAAAATGCTCACAAAATCGTTCTGTGCACTCTCGAGAACCTCGGATACGATACCCATATTTTTGTGATCATAATCTTTCACGGCGACCATCTCGGATTTTAAAATGATCCCAAAATTATTTTCTGCACCCTCGAGAACCTCAGACACGATATCCATATTGCTGAAAACATTATTGTTTGCGGCAGCCCTCTTGGATTTCAAAAATGATCACAGAATTGTTCTCTGCACCCTCGAGAACCTCGGACACGATATCCATATTGCTAAAATCTTAATTTTGTGCGGCGGCCATCTTGGATTTGAAAAATGATCACCAAATCGTACTCTGCACCCTCGAGAATCTCGGACACGATATCCATATTGCTGAAATCATGGTTTTGTGCGACGACCATCTTCGATTTGAAAAATGATCACCAAGTCGTTCTCTGCACCCTCGAGAATCTCGGACACGATATCCATATTGCTGAAATCATAATTTTGTGCGACGGCCATCTTGGATTTGAAAAATGATCACCAAATCGTACTCTGCACCCTCGAGAACCTCGGATACGATACCCATAATGTAGTTATCTTAATTTTGAGTGGCGGCCATCTTGGATTTCAAAAATGATCAAAAAATCGTTCTGTGCACTCTCGAGAACCTCGGATACGATACCCATGTTTTCGTGATCATAATCTTGCATGGCGGCCATCTCGGACACGATATCCATATTGCTGAAATCATAATCTTGTGCGACGGCCATCTTGGATTTGAAAAATGATCACCAAATCGTTCTCTGCACCATCGAGAACCTCGGATACGATACCCATAATGTAGTTATCTTAATTTTGAGTTGCGGCCATCTTGGATTTCAAAATGATCCCAAAATTATTTTCTGCACCTTCGAAAACCTCAGAAACGATATCCATTTTGCTGAAAACATTATTGTTTGCAGCAGCCCTCTTGGATTTCAAAAATGATCACAGAATTGTTCGCTGCACCCTCGAGAACCTCGGATACGATACCCATGTTTTTGTGATCATAAACTTGCACGGCGGCCATCTCGGATTTAAAAATGATCCCAAAATTATTTTCTGCACCTTCGAAAACCTCAGAAACGATATCCATATTGCTGAAAACATTATTGTTTGCAGCTGCCCTCTTGGATTTTAAAAATGATCACAGAATTGTTCGCTGCACCCTCGAGAACCTCGGACACGATATCCATAATGTAGTTATCATACTATTGAGCGGCGGCCATCTTGGATTTGAAAAATGATCACCAAATCTTTCTTTGCACCCTCGAGAATCTCGGACACGATATCCATATTGCTGAAATCATGATTTTGTGCGACGACCATCTTCGATTTGAAAAATGATCACCAAATAGTACTCTGCACCCTCGAGAACCTCGGATACGATACCCATAATGTAGTTATCTTAATTTTGAGTGGCGGTCATCTTGGATTTCAAAAATGATCAAAAAATCGTTCTGTGCACTCTCGAGAACCTCGGATACGATACCCATGTTTTCGTGATCATAATCTTGCATGGCGGCCATCTCGGACACGATATCCATATTGCTGAAATCATAATATTGTGCGACGGCCATCTTGGATTTGAAAAATGATCACCAAATCGTTCTCTGCACCATCGAGAACCTCGGATACGATACCCATAATGTAGTTATCTTAATTTTGAGTTGCGGCCATCTTGGATTTCAAAATGATCCCAAAATTATTTTCTGCACCTTCGAAAACCTCAGAAACGATATCCATTTTGCTGAAAACATTATTGTTTGCAGCAGCCCTCTTGGATTTCAAAAATGATCACAGAATTGTTCGCTGCACCCTCGAGAACCTCGGATACGATACCCATGTTTTTGTGATCATAATCTTGCACGGCGGCCATCTCGGATTTAAAAATGATCCCAAAATTATTTTCTGCACCTTCGAAAACCTCAGAAACGATATCCATATTGCTGAAAACATTATTGTTTGCAGCTGCCCTCTTGGATTTCAAAAATGATCACAGAATTGTTCGCTGCACCCTCGAGAATCTCGGACACGATATCCATAATGTAGTTATCATACTATTGAGCGGCGGCCATCTTGGATTTGAAAAATGATCACCAAATCTTTCTTGGCACCCTCGAGAATCTCGGACACGATATCCATATTGCTGAAATCATGATTTTGTGCGACGACCATCTTCGATTTGAAAAATGATCACCAAATCGTACTCTGCACCCTCGAGAACCTCGGATACGATACCCATAATGTAGTTATCTTAATTTTGAGTGGCGGCCATCTTGGATTTGAAAAATGATCACCAAATCGTTCTCTGCTCCCGCGAGAACCTCGGACACGATATCCATATTGCTGAAATCATAATTTTGTGCGGCGGACATCTTTGATTTGAAAAATGTTGACAAAATCGTTCTCAGCACCCTCGAGAACCTCGGATACGATACCCATAATGTAGTTATCATAATTTAGAGCGGCGGCCATCTTTGATTTCAAAAATGATCGCAAAATCGTTCTGTGCACTCTCGAGAACCTCGGATACGATACCCATATTTTTGTGATCATAATCTTGCACGGCGGCCATCTCGGATATAAAAATGATCCCATAATTATTTTCTGCACCCTCGAGAACCTCAGACACGATATCCATAATGTAGTTATCATACTTTTGAGCGGCGGCCATCTTCGATTTGAAAATGATCACAAAATCGTTCTCAGCACCCTCGAGAACATCTGATACGATACCCATAATGTAGTTATCATAATTTTGAGCGGCGGCCATCTTGGATTTCAAAAATGCTCACAAAATCGTTCTGTGCACTCTCGAGAACCTCGGATACGATACCCATATTTTTGTGATCATAATCTTGCACGGCGACCATCTCGGATTTTAAAATGATCCCAAAATTATTTTCTGCACCCTCGAGAACCTCAGACACGATATCAATATTGCTGAAAACATTATTGTTTGCGGCAGCCTTCTTGGATTTCAAAAATGATCACAGAATTGTTCTCTGCACCCTCGAGAACCTCGGACACGATATCCATATTGCTAAAATCTTAATTTTGTGCGGCGGCCATCTTGGATTTGAAAAATGATCACCAAGTAGTTCTCTGCACCCTCGAGAATCTCGGACACGATATCCATATTGCTGAAATCATAATTTTGTGCGACGGCCATCTTGGATTTGAAAAATGATCACCAAATCGTACTCTGCACCCTCGAGAACCTCGGATACGATACCCATAATGTAGTTATCATAATTTTGAGCGGCGGCCATCTTGGATTTCAAAAATGCTCACAAAATCGTTCTGTGCACTCTCGAGAACCTCGGATACGATACCCATATTTTTGTGATCATAATCTTGCACGGCGACCATCTCGGATTTTAAAATGATCCCAAAATTATTTTCTGCACCCTCGAGAACCTTTGACACGATATCCATATTGCTGAAAACATTATTGTTTGCGGCAGCCTTCTTGGATTTCAAAAATGATCACAGAATTGTTCTCTGCACCCTCGAGAACCTCGGACACGATATCCATATTGCTAAAATCTTAATTTTGTGCGGCGGCCATCTTGGATTTGAAAAATGATCACCAAGTCGTTCTCTGCACCCTCGAGAATCTCGGACACGATATCTATATTGCTGAAATCATAATTTTGTGCGACGGCCATCTTGGATTTGAAAAATGATCACCAAATCGTACTCTGCACCCTCGAGAACCTCGGATACGATACCCATAATGTAGTTATCTTAATTTTGAGTTGCGGCCATCTTGGATTTCAAAATGATCCCAAAATTATTTTCTGCACCTTCGAAAACCTCAGAAACGATATCCATTTTGCTGAAAACATTATTGTTTGCAGCAGCCCTCTTGGATTTCAAAAATGATCACAGAATTGTTCGCTGCACCCTCGAGAACCTCGGACACGATATCCATAATGTAGTTATCATACTATTGAGCGGCGGCCATCTTGGATTTGAAAAATGATCACCAAATCTTTCTTTGCACCCTCGAGAATCTCGGACACGATATCCATATTGCTGAAATCATGATTTTGTGCGACGACCATCTTCGATTTGAAAAATGATCACCAAATCGTACTCTGCACCCTCGAGAACCTCGGATACGATACCCATAATGTAGTTATCTTAATTTTGAGTGGCGGTCATCTTGAAATTCAAAAATGATCAAAAAATCGTTCTGTGCACTCTCGAGAACCTCGGATACGATACCCATGTTTTCGTGATCATAATCTTGCATGGCGGCCATCTCGGACACGATATCCATATTGCTGAAATCATAATCTTGTGCGACGGCCATCTTGGATTTGATAAATGATCACAAAATCGTTCTCAGCACCCTCGAGAACCTCTGATACGATATCCATAATATAGTTATCATACTTTTGAGCGGCGGCCATCTTCGATTTGGAAAATGATCACATTATCGTTCTCAGCACCCTCGAGAACCTCTGATACGATACCCATAATGTAGTTATCATAATTTTGAGCGGCGGCCATCTTGGGTTTCAAAAATAATCACAAAATCGTTCTGTGCACTCTCGAGAACCTCGGATACGATACCCATATTTTTATGATCATAATCTTGCACGGCGGCCATCTCGGATTCAAAAATGATCCCAAAATGATTTTCTGCACTCTCAAGAACCTCAGACTCGATATCCATATTGCTGAAAACATTATTGTTTGCGGCAGCCTTCTTGGATTTCAAAAATGATCACAGAATTGTTCTCTGCACCCTCGAGAACCTCGGACACGATATCCATATTGCTAAAATCATAATTTTGTGCGGCGGCCATCTTGGATTTGAAAAATGATCACCAAGTTGTTCTCTGCACCCTCGAGAATCTCGGACACGATATCCATATTGCTGAAATCATACTTTTGATCGGCGGCCATCTTCGATTTGGAAAATGATCACAAAATCGTTCTCAGCACACTCGAGAACCTCTGATACTATACCCATAATGTAGTTATCATAGTTTTTAGCGGCGGCCATCTTGGATTTCAAAAATGATCACAAAATCGTTCTGTGCACTCTCGAGAACCTCGGATACGATAACCATGTTTTCGTGATCATTATCTTGCACGGCGGCCATCTCGGATTTAAAAATGATCCCAAAATTATTTTCTGCACCCTCGACAACCTCGGATACGATATCCATATTGCTGAAAACATAATTATTTGCGGCATTTTCTTGGATTTCAAAAATTATCTCAGAATTGTTCGCTGCACCCTCGAGAACCTCGGACACGATATCCATATTGCTAAAATCATAATTTTGTGCGGCGGCCATCTTGGATTTGAAAAATGATCACCAAGTTGTTCTCTGCACCCTCGAGAATCTCGGACACGATATCCATATTGCTGAAATCATATTTTTGTGCGACGGCCATCTTGGATTTGAAAAATGATCACCAAATCGTTCTCTGCACCCTCGAGAACCTCGGATACGATACCCATAATGTAGTTATCTTAATTTTGAGTGGCGGCCATCTTGGATTTCAAAAATGATCACATAATCCATCTGTGCACTCTCGAGAATCTCGGACGCGATATCCATATTGCTGAAATCATAATTTTGTGCGACGGCCATCTTGGATTTGAAAAATGATCACCAAATCGTTCTCTGCACCCTCGAGAACCTCGGATAAGATAGACGTAATGTAGTTATCTTAATTTTTAGTGGTGGCCATCTTGGATTTCAAAAATGATCACAAAATCGTTCTGTGCACTCTCGAGAACCTCGGATACGATACCCATGTTTTCGTGATCATAATCTTGCACGGCGGCCATCTCGGACACGATATCCATATTGCTGAAATCATAATTTTGTGCGGCGGCCATCTTGGATTTGAAAAATGATCACAAAATCGTTCTCAGCACCCTCGAGAACTTCTGATACGATACCCATAATGTAGTAATCATAATTTTGAGCGGCGGCCATCTTGGATTTCAAAAATGATCAAAATTTCGTTCTGTGCACTCTCGAGAACCTCGGATACGATACCCATATTTTTGTGATCATAATCTTGCACGGCGGCCATCTCTGTTTTAAAAATGATCCCAAAATTATTTTCTGCACTCTCGAGAAACTCAGACACGTTATCCATATTGCTGAAAATATAATTGTTTGCGGCAGCCCTCTTGGATTTCAAAAATTATCACAGAATTGTTCTCTGCACCCTCGAGAACCTCGGACACGATATCCATAATGCTAAAATCATAATTTTGTGCGGCGGCCATCTTGGATTTGAAAAATGATCACCAAATCGTTCTCTGCACCCGCGAGAACCTCGGACACGATATCCATATTGCTGAAATCATAATTTTGTGCGGCGGACATCTTTGATTTGAAAAATGTTGACAAAATCGTTCTCAGCACCCTCGAGAACCTCGGATACGATACCCATAATGTAGTTATCATAATTTTGAGCGGCGGCCATCTTGGATTTCAAAAATGATCACAAAATCGTTCTGTGCACTCTCGAGAACCTCGGATACGATACCCATATTTTTGTGATCATAATCTTGCACGGCGGCCATCTCGGATTTAAAAATGATCCCAAAATTATTTTCTGCACCCTCGAGAACCTCAGACACGATATCCATAATGTAGTTATCATACTTTTGAGCGGCGGCCATCTTCGATTTGAAAATGATCACAAAATCGTTCTCAGCACCCTCGAGAACATCTGATACGATACCCATAATGTAGTTATCATAATTTTGAGCGGCGGCCATCTTGGATTTCAAAAATGCTCACAAAATCGTTCTGTGCACTCTCGAGAACCTCGGATACGATACCCATATTTTTGTGATCATAATCTTTCACGGCGACCATCTCGGATTTTAAAATGATCCCAAAATTATTTTCTGCACCCTCGAGAACCTCAGACACGATATCCATATTGCTGAAAACATTATTGTTTGCGGCAGCCTTCTTGGATTTCAAAAATGATCACAGAATTGTTCTCTGCACCCTCGAGAACCTCGGACACGATATCCATATTGCTAAAATCTTAATTTTGTGCGGCGGCCATCTTGGATTTGAAAAATGATCACCAAATCGTACTCTGCACCCTCGAGAATCTCGGACACGATATCCATATTGCTGAAATCATGGTTTTGTGCGACGACCATCTTCGATTTGAAAAATGATCACCAAGTCGTTCTCTGCACCCTCGAGAATCTCGGACACGATATCCATATTGCTGAAATCATAATTTTGTGCGACGGCCATCTTGGATTTGAAAAATGATCACCAAATCGTACTCTGCACCCTCGAGAACCTCGGATACGATACCCATAATGTAGTTATCTTAATTTTGAGTTGCGGCCATCTTGGATTTCAAAATGATCCCAAAATTATTTTCTGCACCTTCGAAAACCTCAGAAACGATATCCATTTTGCTGAAAACATTATTGTTTGCAGCAGCCCTCTTGGATTTCAAAAATGATCACAGAATTGTTCGCTGCACCCTCGAGAACCTCGGACACGATATCCATAATGTAGTTATCATACTATTGAGCGGCGGCCATCTTGGATTTGAAAAATGATCACCAAATCTTTCTTTGCACCCTCGAGAATCTCGGACACGATATCCATATTGCTGAAATCATGATTTTGTGCGACGACCATCTTCGATTTGAAAAATGATCACCAAATAGTACTCTGCACCCTCGAGAACCTCGGATACGATACCCATAATGTAGTTATCTTAATTTTGAGTGGCGGTCATCTTGGATTTCAAAAATGATCAAAAAATCGTTCTGTGCACTCTCGAGAACCTCGGATACGATACCCATGTTTTCGTGATCATAATCTTGCATGGCGGCCATCTCGGACACGATATCCATATTGCTGAAATCATAATCTTGTGCGACGGCCATCTTGGATTTGAAAAATGATCACCAAATCGTTCTCTGCACCATCGAGAACCTCGGATACGATACCCATAATATAGTTATCTTAATTTTGAGTTGCGGCCATCTTTGATTTCAAAATGATCCCAAAATTATTTTCTGCACCTTCGAAAACCTCAGAAACGATATCCATTTTGCTGAAAACATTATTGTTTGCAGCAGCCCTCTTGGATTTCAAAAATGATCACAGAATTGTTCGCTGCACCCTCGAGAACCTCGGATACGATACCCATGTTTTTGTGATCATAATCTTGCACGGCGGCCATCTCGGATTTAAAAATGATCCCAAAATTATTTTCTGCACCTTCGAAAACCTCAGAAACGATATCCATATTGCTGAAAACATTATTGTTTGCAGCTGCCCTCTTGGATTTCAAAAATGATCACAGAATTGTTCGCTGCACCCTCGAGAATCTCGGACACGATATCCATAATGTAGTTATCATACTATTGAGCGGCGGCCATCTTGGATTTGAAAAATGATCACCAAATCTTTCTTGGCACCCTCGAGAATCTCGGACACGATATCCATATTGCTGAAATCATGATTTTGTGCGACGACCATCTTCGATTTGAAAAATGATCACCAAATCGTACTCTGCACCCTCGAGAACCTCGGATACGATACCCATAATGTAGTTATCTTAATTTTGAGTGGCGGCCATCTTGGATTTGAAAAATGATCACCAAATCGTTCTCTGCTCCCGCGAGAACCTCGGACACGATATCCATATTGCTGAAATCATAATTTTGTGCGGCGGACATCTTTGATTTGAAAAATGTTGACAAAATCGTTCTCAGCACCCTCGAGAACCTCGGATACGATACCCATAATGTAGTTATCATAATTTAGAGCGGCGGCCATCTTTGATTTCAAAAATGATCGCAAAATCGTTCTGTGCACTCTCGAGAACCTTGGATACGATACCCATATTTTTGTGATCATAATCTTGCACGGCGGCCATCTCGGATATAAAAATGATCCCATAATTATTTTCTGCACCCTCGAGAACCTCAGACACGATATCCATAATGTAGTTATCATACTTTTGAGCGGCGGCCATCTTCGATTTGAAAATGATCACAAAATCGTTCTCAGCACCCTCGAGAACATCTGATACGATACCCATAATGTAGTTATCATAATTTTGAGCGGCGGCCATCTTGGATTTCAAAAATGCTCACAAAATCGTTCTGTGCACTCTCGAGAACCTCGGATACGATACCCATATTTTTGTGATCATAATCTTGCACGGCGACCATCTCGGATTTTAAAATGATCCCAAAATTATTTTCTGCACCCTCGAGAACCTCAGACACGATATCAATATTGCTGAAAACATTATTGTTTGCGGCAGCCTTCTTGGATTTCAAAAATGATCACAGAATTGTTCTCTGCACCCTCGAGAACCTCGGACACGATATCCATATTGCTAAAATCTTAATTTTGTGCGGCGGCCATCTTGGATTTGAAAAATGATCACCAAGTCGTTCTCTGCACCCTCGAGAATCTCGGACACGATATCCATATTGCTGAAATCATAATTTTGTGCGACGGCCATCTTGGATTTGAAAAATGATCACCAAATCGTACTCTGCACCCTCGAGAACCTCGGATACGATACCCATAATGTAGTTATCATAATTTTGAGCGGCGGCCATCTTGGATTTCAAAAATGCTCACAAAATCGTTCTGTGCACTCTCGAGAACCTCGGATACGATACCCATATTTTTGTGATCATAATCTTGCACGGCGACCATCTCGGATTTTAAAATGATCCCAAAATTATTTTCTGCACCCTCGAGAACCTTTGACACGATATCCATATTGCTGAAAACATTATTGTTTGCGGCAGCCTTCTTGGATTTCAAAAATGATCACAGAATTGTTCTCTGCACCCTCGAGAACCTCGGACACGATATCCATATTGCTAAAATCTTAATTTTGTGCGGCGGCCATCTTGGATTTGAAAAATGATCACCAAGTCGTTCTCTGCACCCTCGAGAATCTCGGACACGATATCCATATTGCTGAAATCATAATTTTGTGCGACGGCCATCTTGGATTTGAAAAATGATCACCAAATCGTACTCTGCACCCTCGAGAACCTCGGATACGATACCCATAATGTAGTTATCTTAATTTTGAGTTGCGGCCATCTTGGATTTCAAAATGATCCCAAAATTATTTTCTGCACCTTCGAAAACCTCAGAAACGATATCCATTTTGCTGAAAACATTATTGTTTGCAGCAGCCCTCTTGGATTTCAAAAATGATCACAGAATTGTTCGCTGCACCCTCGAGAACCTCGGATACGATACCCATGTTTTTGTGATCATAATCTTGCACGGCGGCCATCTCGGATTTAAAAATGATTCCAAAATTATTTTCTGCACCTTCGAAAACCTCAGAAACGATATCCATATTGCTGAAAACATTATTGTTTGCAGCTGCCCTCTTGGATTTCAAAAATGATCACAGAATTGTTCGCTGCACCCTCGAGAACCTCGGACACGATATCCATAATGTAGTTATCATACTATTGAGCGGCGGCCATCTTGGATTTGAAAAATGATCACCAAATCTTTCTTTGCACCCTCGAGAATCTCGGACACGATATCCATATTGCTGAAATCATGATTTTGTGCGACGACCATCTTCGATTTGAAAAATGATCACCAAATCGTACTCTGCACCCTCGAGAACCTCGGATACGATACCCATAATGTAGTTATCTTAATTTTGAGTGGCGGCCATCTTGGATTTGAAAAATGATCACAAAATCGTTCTGTGCACTCTCGAGAATCTCGGACATGATATCCATATTGCTGAAATCATAATTTTGTGCGACGGCCATCTTGGATTTGAAAAATGATCACCAAATCGTTCTCTGCACCCTCGAGAACCTCGGATACTATATCCATATTGCTGAAATCATGACTTTGTGCGACGACCATCTTGGATTTGAAAACTGATCACCAAATCTTTCTCTGCACCCTCAAGAATCTCGGACACGATATCCATACTGCTGAAATCATGATTTTGTGCGACGACCATCTTGGATTTGAAAAATGACCACCAAATCGTACTCTGCACCCTCGAGAACCTCGGATACGATACCCATAATGTAGTTATCTTAATTTTGAGTGGCGGCCATCTTGGATTTCAAAAATGATCACAGAATCGTTCTGTGCACTCTCGAGAACCTCGGATACATTACCCATGTTTTCGTGATCTTAATCTTGCACGGCGGCCATCTCGGACACGATATCCATATTGCTGAAATCATAATTTTGTGCAGCGGCCATCTTGGATTTGAAAAATAATCACCAAATCGTTCTCTGCACCCTCGAGAATCTCGGACACGATATCCATATTGCTGATAACATAATTGTTTGCGGCAACCCTCTTGGATTTAAAAATGATCACAGAATTGTTCTCCGCACCCTCGAGAATCTCGGACACGATATCCATATTGCTGAAATCATAATTTTGTGCGGCGGCTATCTTGGATTTGAAAAATGATCACAAAATCGTTCTCAGCACCCTCGAGAACCTCTGATACGATATCCATAATGTAGTTATCATACTTTTGAGCGGCGGCCATCTTCGATTTGGAAAATGATCACATTATCGTTCTCAGCACCCTCGAGAACCTCTGATACGATACCCATATTTTTGTGATCATAATCTTGCACGGCGGCCATCTCGGATTCAAAAATGATCCCAAAATTATTTTCTGCACACCCAAGAACCTCAGACTCGATATCCATATTGCTTAAAACATTATTGTTTGCGGCAGCCTTCTTGGATTTCAAAAATGATCACTGAATTGTTCTCTGCACCCTCAAGAACCTCGGACACGATATCCATATTGCTAAAATCATAATTTTGTGCGGCGGCCATGTTGGATTTGAAAAATGATCACCAAGTCGTTCTCTGCACCCTCGAGAATCTCGGACACGATATCCATATTGCTGAAATCATAATTTTGTGCGGCGGCTATCTTGGATTTGAAAAATGATCACCAAATCGTTTTCTGCACCCTCGAGAATCTCGGACACGATACAATATTTCTGAAAACATACTTGTTTGCGGCAGCTCTCTTGGATTTCAAAAATGATCACAGAATTGTTCTCTGCACCCTCGAGAACCTCGGATACGATACCCATATTTTTGTGATCATAATCTTGCACGGCGGCCATCTTTGTTTTAAAAATGATCCCAAAATTATTTTCTGCACTCTCGAGAAACTCAGACACGTTATCCATATTGCTGAAAACATAATTGTTTGCGGCAGCCCTCTTGGATTTCAAAAATTATCACAGAATTGTTCGCTGCACCCTTGAGAACCTCGGACACGATATCCATAATGCTAAAATCATAATTTTGTGCGGCGGCCATCTTGGATTTGAAAAATGATCACCAAATCGTTCTCTGCACCCGCGAGAACCTCGGACACGATATCCATATTGCTGAAATCATAATTTTGTGCGGCGGACATCTTTGATTTGAAAAATGTTGACAAAATCGTTCTCAGCACCCTCGAGAACCTCGGATACGATACCCATAATGTAGTTATCATAATTTTGAGCGGCGGCCATCTTTGATTTCAAAAATGATCGCAAAATCGTTCTGTGCACTCTCGAGAACCTCGGATACGATACCCATATTTTTGTGATCATAATCTTGCACGGCGGCCATCTCGGATATAAAAATGATCCCATAATTATTTTCTGCACCCTCGAGAACCTCAGACACGATATCCATAATGTAGTTATCATACTTTTGAGCGGCGGCCATCTTCGATTTGAAAATGATCACAAAATCGTTCTCAGCACCCTCGAGAACATCTGATACGATACCCATAATGTAGTTATCATAATTTTGAGTGGCGGCCATCTTGGATTTCAAAAATGATCACAAAATCGTTCTGTGCACTCTCGAGAACCTTGGATACGATAACCATGTTTTCGTGATCATTATCTTGCACGGCGGCCATCTCGGATTTAAAAATGATCCCAAAATTATTTCCTGCACCCTCGAGAACCTCAGACACGATATCCATATTGCTGAAAACATAATTGTTTGCGGCATTTTCTTGGATTTCAAAAATTTTCTCAGAATTGTTCGCTGCACCCTCGAGAACCTCGGACACGATATCCATATTGCTAAAATCATAATTTTGTGCGGCGGCCATTTTGGATTTGAAAAATGATCACCAAGTTGTTCTCTGCACCCTCGAGAATCTCGGACACGATATCCATATTGCTGAAATCATATTTTTGTGCGACAGCCATCTTGGATTTGAAAAATGATCACCAAATCGTTCTCTGCACCCTCGAGAACCTCGGATACGATACCAATAATGTAGTTATCTTAATTTTGAGTGGCGGCCATCTTGGATTTCAAAAATGATCACAAAATCGTTCTGTGCACTTTCGAGAATCTCGGAAGCGATATCCATATTGCTGAAATCATAATTTTGTGCGATGGCCATCTTAGAATTTAAAAATGATCACCAAATCGTTCTCTGCACCCTTGAGAACCTCGGATACGATACCAATAATGAAGTTATCTTAATTTTGAGTGGCGGCCATCTTGGATTTGAAAAATGATCACAAAATCGTTCTGTGCACTCTCGAGAATCTCGGACATGATATCCATATTGCTGAAATCATAATTTTGTGCGACGGCCATCTTGGATTTGAAAAATGATCACCAAATCGTTCTCTGCACCCTCGAGAACCTCGGATACTATATCCATATTGCTGAAATCATGACTTTGTGCGACGACCATCTTGGATTTGAAAACTGATCACCAAATCTTTCTCTGCACCCTCAAGAATCTCGGACACGATATCCATACTGCTGAAATCATGATTTTGTGCGACGACCATCTTGGATTTGAAAAATGACCACCAAATCGTACTCTGCACCCTCGAGAACCTCGGATACGATACCCATAATGTAGTTATCTTAATTTTGAGTGGCGGCCATCTTGGATTTCAAAAATGATCACAGAATCGTTCTGTGCACTCTCGAGAACCTCGGATACATTACCCATGTTTTCGTGATCTTAATCTTGCACGGCGGCCATCTCGGACACGATATCCATATTGCTGAAATCATAATTTTGTGCAGCGGCCATCTTGGATTTGAAAAATAATCACCAAATCGTTCTCTGCACCCTCGAGAATCTCGGACACGATATCCATATTGCTGATAACATAATTGTTTGCGGCAACCCTCTTGGATTTAAAAAATGATCACAGAATTGTTCTCCGCACCCTCGAGAATCTCGGACACGATATCCATATTGCTGAAATCATAATTTTGTGCGGCGGCTATCTTGGATTTGAAAAATGATCACAAAATCGTTCTCAGCACCCTCGAGAACCTCTGATACGATATCCATAATGTAGTTATCATACTTTTGAGCGGCGGCCATCTTCGATTTGGAAAATGATCACATTATCGTTCTCAGCACCCTCGAGAACCTCTGATACGATACCCATATTTTTGTGATCATAATCTTGCACGGCGGCCATCTCGGATTCAAAAATGATCCCAAAATTATTTTCTGCACACCCAAGAACCTCAGACTCGATATCCATATTGCTTAAAACATTATTGTTTGCGGCAGCCTTCTTGGATTTCAAAAATGATCACTGAATTGTTCTCTGCACCCTCAAGAACCTCGGACACGATATCCATATTGCTAAAATCATAATTTTGTGCGGCGGCCATGTTGGATTTGAAAAATGATCACCAAGTCGTTCTCTGCACCCTCGAGAATCTCGGACACGATATCCATATTGCTGAAATCATAATTTTGTGCGGCGGCTATCTTGGATTTGAAAAATGATCACCAAATCGTTTTCTGCACCCTCGAGAATCTCGGACACGATACAATATTTCTGAAAACATACTTGTTTGCGGCAGCTCTCTTGGATTTCAAAAATGATCACAGAATTGTTCTCTGCACCCTCGAGAACCTCGGATACGATACCCATATTTTTGTGATCATAATCTTGCACGGCGGCCATCTTTGTTTTAAAAATGATCCCAAAATTATTTTCTGCACTCTCGAGAAACTCAGACATGTTATCCATATTGCTGAAAACATAATTGTTTGCGGCAGCCCTCTTGGATTTCAAAAATTATCACAGAATTGTTCGCTGCACCCTTGAGAACCTCGGACACGATATCCATAATGCTAAAATCATAATTTTGTGCGGCGGCCATCTTGGATTTGAAAAATGATCACCAAATCGTTCTCTGCACCCACGAGAACCTCGGACACGATATCCATATTGCTGAAATCATAATTTTGTGCGGTGGACATCTTTGATTTGAAAAATGTTGACAAAATCGTTCTCAGCACCCTCGAGAACCTCGGATACGATACCCATAATGTAGTTATCATAATTTTGAGCGGCGGCCATCTTTGATTTCAAAAATGATCGCAAAATCGTTCTGTGCACTCTCGAGAACCTCGGATACGATACCCATATTTTTGTGATCATAATCTTGCACGGCGGCCATCTCGGATATAAAAATGATCCCATAATTATTTTCTGCACCCTCGAGAACCTCAGACACGATATCCATAATGTAGTTATCATACTTTTGAGCGGCGGCCATCTTCGATTTGAAAATGATCACAAAATCGTTCTCAGCACCCTCGAGAACATCTGATACGATACCCATAATGTAGTTATCATAATTTTGAGTGGCGGCCATCTTGGATTTCAAAAATGATCACAAAATCGTTCTGTGCACTCTCGAGAACCTTGGATACGATAACCATGTTTTCGTGATCATTATCTTGCACGGCGGCCATCTCGGATTTAAAAATGATCCCAAAATTATTTCCTGCACCCTCGAGAACCTCAGACACGATATCCATATTGCTGAAAACATAATTGTTTGCGGCATTTTCTTGGATTTCAAAAATTATCTCAGAATTGTTCGCTGCACCCTCGAGAACCTCGGACACGATATCCATATTGCTAAAATCATAATTTTGTGCGGCGGCCATCTTGGATTTGAAAAATGATCACCAAGTTGTTCTCTGCACCCTCGAGAATCTCGGACACGATATCCATATTGCTGAAATCATATTTTTGTGCGACGGCCATCTTGGATTTGAAAAATGATCACCAAATCGTTCTCTGCACCCTCGAGAACCTCGGATACGATACCAATAATGTAGTTATCTTAATTTTGAGTGGCGGCCATCTTGGATTTCAAAAATGATCACAAAATCGTTCTGTGCACTTTCGAGAATCTCGGAAGCGATATCCATATTGCTGAAATCATAATTTTGTGCGATGGCCATCTTGGAATTTAAAAATGATCACCAAATCGTTCTCTGCACCCTCGAGAACCTCGGATACGATACCAATAATGAAGTTATCTTAATTTTGAGTGGCGGCCATCTTGGATTTCAAAAATGATCACAAAATCGTTCTGTGCACTCTCGAGAACCTCGGATACGATACCCATGTTTTCGTGATCATAATCTTGCACGGCGGCCATCTCGGACACGATATCCATATTGCTGAAATCATAATTTTGTGCGACGGCCATCTTGGATTTGAAAAATGATCACCAAATCGTTCTGTGCACTCTCGAGAACCTCGGATACGATACCCATAATGTATTTATCTTAATTTTGAGTGGCGGCCATCTTGGATTTCAAAATGATCCCAAAATTATTTTCTGCACCTTCGTAAACCTCAGAAACGATATCCATATTGCTGAAAACATTATTGATTGCAGCAGCCCTCTTGGATTTCAAAAATGATCAGAGAATTGTTCGCTGCACCCTTGAGAACCTCGGACACGATATCCATATTGCTAAAATCATAATTTTGTGCGGCGGCCATCTTGGATTTCAAAAATGATCACAAAATCGTTCTCAGCACCCTCGAGAACCTCTGATACGATATCCATAATTTAGTTATCTTAATCTTGAGTTGCGGTCATCTTGGATTTCAAAATGATCCCAAAATTATTTTCTGCACCTTCGAAAACCTCAGAAACGATAGCCATATTGCTGAAAACATTATTGTTTGCAGCAGCCCTCTTAGATTTCAAAAATGATCAGAGAATTGTTCGCTGCACCCTTGAGAACCTCGGACACGATATCCATATTGCTAAAATCATAATTTTGTGCGGCGGCCATCTTGGATTTCAAAAATGATCACAAAATCGTTCTCAGCAACCTCGAGAACCTCTGATACGATATCCATATTTTTGTGATCATAATCTTGCACGGCGGCCATCTCGGATTCAAAAATGATCCCAAAATTATTTTCTGCACACCCAAGGACCTCAGACTCGATATCCATATTGCTTAAAACATTATTGTTTGCGGCAGCCTTCTTGGATTTCAAAAATGATCACTGAATTGTTCTCTGCACCCTCGAGAACCTCGGACACAATATCCATATTGCTAAAATCATAATTTTGTGCGGCGGCCATGTTGGATTTGAAAAATGATCACCAAGTCGTTCTCTGCACCCTCGAGAATCTCGGACACGATATCCATATTGCTGAAATCATAATTTTGTGCGGCGGCTATCTTGGATTTGAAAAATGATCACCAAATCGTTTTCTGCACACTTGAGAACCTCTGATACGATAACCATAATGTAGTTATCATAGTTTTGAGCGGCGGCCATCTTGGATTTCAAAAATGGTCACAAAGTCGTTCTGTGCACTCTCAAGAACCTCGGATACGATACCAATATTTTTGTGATAATAATCTTGCACGGCGACCATCTCGGATTTAAAAATGATCCCAAAATTATTTCCTGCACCCTCGAGAACCTCAGACACGATATCCATATTGCTGAAAACATAATTGTTTGCGGCATTTTCTTGGATTTCAAAAATTATCTCAGAATTGTTCGCTGCACCCTCGAGAACCTCGGACACGATATCAATATTGCTAAAATCATAATTTTGTGCGGCGGCCATCTTGGATTTGAAAAATGACCACCAAGTCGTTCTCTGCACACTCGAGAATCTCGGACACGATATATATATTGCTGAAATCATAATTTTGTGCGACGGCCGTCTTGGATTTGAAAAATGATCACCAAATCGTTCTCTGCCCCCTCGAGAACCTCGGATACGATACCCATAATGTAGTTATCTTAATTTTGAGTGGCGGCCATCTTGGATTTCAAAATGATCACAAAATCGTTCTGTGCACTCTCGAGAACCTTGGATACGATAACCATGTTTTCGTGATCATTATCTTGCACGGCGGCCATCTCGGATTTAAAAATGATCCCAAAATTATTTTCTGCACCCTCGAGAACCTCGGACACGATATCCATATTGCTGAAAACATAATTGTTTGCGGCATTTTCTTGGATTTCAAAAATTATCTCAGAATTGTTCTCTGCACCCTCGAGAATCTCGGACACGATATCCATATTGCTGAAATCATAATTTTGTGCGACGGCCGTCTTGAATTTGAAAAATGATCACCAAATCGTTCTCTGCCCCCTCGAGAACCTCGGATACGATACCCATAATGAAGTTATCTTAATTTTGAGTGGCGGCCATCTTGGATTTCAAAAATGATCACAAAATCGTTCTGTGCACTCTCGAGAACCTTGGATACGATAACCATGTTTTCGTGATCATTATCTTGCACGGCGGCCATCTCGGATTTAAAAATGATCCCAAAATTATTTTCTGCACCCTCGAGAACCTCGGATACGATATCAATATTGCTGAAAACATAATTGTTTGCGGCATTTTCTTGGATTTCAAAAATTATCTCAGAATTGTTCGCTGCACCCTCGAGAACCTCGGACACGATATCAATATTGCTAAAATCATAATTTTGTGCGGCGGCCATCTTGGATTTGAAAAATGATCACCAAGTTGTTCTCTGCACCCTCGAGAATCTCGGACACGATATCCATATTGCTGAAATCATATTTTTGTGCGACGGCCATCTTGGATTTGAAAAATGATCACCAAATCGTTCTCTGCACCCTCGAGAACCTCGGATACGATACCCATAATGTAGTTATCTTAATTTTGAGTGGCGGCCATCTTAGATTTCAAAAATGATCACCAAATCGTTCTCTGCACCCTCGAGAACCTCGGATACGATACCAATAATGTAGTTATCTTAATTTTGAGTGGCGGCCATCTTGGATTTCAAAAATGATCACAAAATCGTTCTGTGCACTCTCGAGAACCTCGGATACGATACCCATGTTTTCGTGATCATAATCTTGCACGGCGGCCATCTCGGACACGATATCCATATTGCTGAAATCATAATTTTGTGCGACGGCCATCTTGGATTTGAAAAATGATCACCAAATCGTTCTGTGCACTCTCGAGAACCTCGGATACGATACCCATAGTGTATCTTAATTTTGAGTGGCGGCCATCTTGGATTTCAAAATGATCCTAAAATTATTTTCTGCACCTTCGAAAACCTCAAAAACGATATCCATATTTCTGAAAACATTATTAATTGCAGCAGCCCTCTTGGATTTCAAAAATGATCAGAGAATTGTTCGCTGCACCCTTGAGAACCTTGGACACGATATCCATATTGCTAAAATCATAATTTTGTGCGGCGGCCATCTTGGATTTCAAAAATGATCACAAAATCGTTCTCAGCACCCTCGAGAACCTCTGATACGATATCCATAATTTATTTATCTTAATTTTGAGTTGCGGTCATCTTGGATTTCAAAATGATCCCAAAATTATTTTCTGCACCTTCGAAAACCTCAGAAACGATAGCCATATTGCTGAAAACATTATTGTTTGCAGCAGCCCTCTTAGATTTCAAAAATGATCAGAGAATTGTTCGCTGCACCCTTGAGAACCTCGGACACGATATCCATATTGCTAAAATCATAATTTTGTGCGGCGGCCATCTTGGATTTAAAAAATGATCACAAAATCGTTCTCAGCAACCTCGAGAACCTCTGATACGATATCCATAATTTAGTTATCATACTTTTGAGCGGCGGCCATCTTGGATTTGAAAAATGATCACCAAATCTTTCTCTGCACCCTCGAGAATCTCGGACACGATATCCTTGTTGCTGAAATCATATTTTTGTGCGATGGCCATCTTGGATTTGAAAAATGATCACCATTTCGTTCTCTGCACCCTCAAGAACCTCGGATACGATACCCATAATGTAGTTATCTTAATTTTGAGTGGCGGCCATCTTGGATTTCAAAAATGCTCACAAAATCGTTCTGTACACTCTCGAGAACTTCAGATACGATACACATGTTTTCGTGATCATAATCTTGCACGGCGGCCATCTCGGACACGATATCCATATTGCTAAAATCATAATTTTGTGCGACGGCCATCTTGGATTTGAAAAATGATCACCAAATCGTTCTCTGCACCCTCGAGAACCTCGGATACGATACCCATAATGTAGTTATCTTAATTTTGAGTGGCGGCCATCTTGGATTTCAAAAATGCTCACAAAATAGTTCTGTACACTCTCGAGAACTTCAGATACGATACACATGTTTTCGTGATCATAATCTTGCAAGGCGGCCATCTCGGACACGATATCCATATTGCTGAAAACATAATTGTTTGCGGCATTTTCTTGGATTTCAAAAATTATCTCAGAATTGTTAGCTGCACCCTCGAGAACCTCGGACACGATATCAATATTGCTAAAATCATAATTTTGTGCGGCGGCCATCTTGGATTTGAAAAATGATCACCAAATCGTTTTCTGCACCCTCGAGAATCTCGGACACGATATAATTTTTCTGAATACATACTTGTTTTCGGCAGCTCTCTTGGATTTCAAAAATGATCACAGAATTGTTCTCTGCACCCTCGAGAACCTCGGACATGATATCCTTATTGTTAAAATCATAATTTTGTGCGGCGGCCACCTTGGATTTGAAAAATGATCACCAATTCGTTCTCTGCACACTCGAGAATCTCGGACATGATATCCATATTGCTGAAATCATAATTTTGTGCGGCGGCCATCTTGGATTTGAAAAATGATCATCAAATCATTCTCTGCACCCTCGAGAACCTCAGACACGATATCCATAATGTAGTTATCATACTTTTGAGTGGCGGCCATCTTGGATTTCAAAAATGATCACAGAATCGTTCTGTGCACTCTCGAGAACCTCGGATACGATACCCATGTTTTCGTGATCATAATCTTGCACGGCGGCCATCTCGGACACGATATCCATATTGCTGAAATCATAATTTTGTGCAGCGGCCATCTTGGATTTGAAAAATAATCACCAAATCGTTCTCTGCACCCTCGAGAATCTCGGACACGATATCCATATTGCTGATAACATAATTGTTTGCGGCAACCCTCTTAGTTTTAAAAAATGATCACAGAATTGTTCTCCGCACCCTCGAGAATCTCGGACACGATATCCATATTGCTGAAATCATAATTTTGTGCGGCGGCTATCTTGGATTTGAAAAATTATCACAAAATCGTTCTCAGCACCCTCGAAAACCTCTGATACGATATCCATAATGTAGTTATCATACTTTTGAGCGGCGGCCATCTTCGATTTGGAAAATGATCACATTATCGTTCTCAGCACCCTCGAGAACCTCTGATACGATACCCATATTTTTGTGATCATAATCTTGCACGGCGGCCATCTCGGATTCAAAAATGATCCCAAAATTATTTTCTGCACACCCAAGAACCTCAGACTCGATATCCATATTGCTTAAAACATTATTGTTTGCGGCAGCCTTCTTGGATTTCAAAAATGATCACTGAATTGTTCTCTGCACCCTCAAGAACCTCGGACACGATATCCATATTGCTAAAATCATAATTTTGTGCGGCGGCCATGTTGGATTTGAAAAATGATCACCAAGTCGTTCTCTGCACCCTCGAGAATCTCGGACACGATATCCATATTGCTGAAATCATAATTTTGTGCGGCGGCTATCTTGGATTTGAAAAATGATCACCAAATCGTTTTCTGCACCCTCGAGAATCTCGGACAGGATACAATATTTCTGAAAACATACTTGTTTGCGGCAGCTCTCTTGGATTTCAAAAATGATCACAGAATTGTTCTCTGCACCCTCGAGAACCTCGGACATGATATCCTTATTGTTAAAATCATAATTTTGTGCGGCGGCCACCTTGGATTTGAAAAATGATCACCAAGTCGTTCTCTGCACCCTCGAGAACCTCGGACACGATATCAATATTGCTAAAATCATAATTTTGTGCGGCGGCCATCTTGGATTTGAAAAATGACCACCAAGTCGTTCTCAGCACCCTCGAGAACTTCTGATACGATACCCATAATGTAGTAATCATAATTTTGAGCGGCGGCCATCTTGGATTTCAAAAATGATCAAAATATCGTTCTGTGCACTCTCGAGAACCTCGGATACAAAACCCATATTTTTGTGATCATAATCTTGCACGGCGGCCATCTCTGTTTTAAAAATGATCCCAAAATTATTTTCTGCACCCTCGAGAATCTCAGACACGATATCTATATTGCTGAAAACATAATTGTTTGCAGCATTTTCTTGGATTTCAAAAATTATCTCAGAATTGTTCGCTGCACCCTCGAGAACCTCGGACACGATATCAATATTGCTAAAATCATAATTTTGTACGGCGGCCATCTTGGATTTGAAAAATGATCATCAAATCATTCCCTGCACCCTCGAGAACCTCAGACACGATATCCATAATGTAGTTATCATACTTTTGAGCGGCGGCCATCTTCGATTTGGAAAATGATCACAAAATCGTTCTCAGCACACTTGAGAACCTCTGATACGATACCCATAATGTAGTTATCATAGTTTTGAGCGGCGGCCATCTTGGATTTCAAAAATGGTCACAAAATCGTTCTGTGCACTTTCAAGAACCTCGGATACGATACCCATATTTTTGTGATAATAATCTTGCACGGCGACCATCTCGGATTTAAAAATGATCCCAAAATTATTTCCTGCACCCTCGAGAACCTCAGACACGATATCCATATTGCTGAAAACATAATTGTTTGCGGCATTTTCTTGGATTTCAAAAATTATCTCAGAATTGTTCGCTGCACCCTCGAGAACCTCGGACACGATATCAATATTGCTAAAATCATAATTTTGTGCGGCGGCCATCTTGGATTTGAAAAATGACCACCAAGTCGTTCTCTGCACCCTCGAGAATCTCGGACACGATATCCATATTGCTGAAATCATAATTTTGTGCGACGGCCGTCTTGGATTTGAAAAATGATCACCAAATCGTTCTCTGCCCCCTCGAGAACCTCGGATACGATACCCATAATGAAGTTATCTTAATTTTGAGTGGCGGCCATCTTGGATTTCAAAAATGATCATAAAATCGTTCTGTGCACTCTCGAGAACCTTGGATACGATAACCATGTTTTCGTGATCATTATCTTGCACGGCGGCCATCTCGGATTTAAAAATGATCCCAAAATTATTTTCTGCACCCTCGAGAACCTCGGATACGATATCCATATTGCTGAAAACATAATTGTTTGCGGCATTTTCTTGAGTTCAAAAATTATCTCAGAATTGTTCGCTGCACCCTCGAGAACCTCGGACACGATATCCATATTGCTAAAATCATAATTTTGTGCGGCGGCCATCTTGGATTTGAAAAATGATCACCAAGTTGTTCTCTGCACCCTCGAGAATCTCGGACACGATATCCATATTGCTGAAATCATATTTTTGTGCGACGGCCATCTTGGATTTGAAAAATGATCACCAAATCGTTCTCTGCACCCTCGAGAACCTCGGATACGATACCCATAATGTAGTTATCTTAATTTTGAGTGGCGGCCATCTTGGATTTCAAAAATGATCACAAAATTGTTCTGTGCACTTTCGAGAATCTCGGACGCGATATCCATATTGCTGAAATCATAATTTTGTGCGATGGCCATCTTGGAATTTAAAAATGATCACCAAATCGTTCTCTGCACCCTCGAGAACCTCGGATACGATACCCATAATATAGTTATCTTAATTTTGAGTGGCGGCCATCTTGGATTTCAAAAATGATCACAAAATCGTTCTGTGCACCCTCGAGAACCTCGGACACGATATCCATATTGCTAAAATCATAATTTTGTGCGGCGGCCATCTTGGATTTGAAAAATGATCACCAAATCGTTTTCTGCACCCTCGAGAATCTCGGACACGATATAATATTTCTGAATACATACTTGTTTTCGGCAGCTCTCTTGGATTTCAAAAATGATCACAGAATTGTTCTCTGCACCCTCGAGAACCTCGGACATGATATCCTTATTGTTAAAATCATAATTTTGTGCGGCGGCCACCTTGGATTTGAAAAATGATCACCAATTCGTTCTCTGCACACTCGAGAATCTCGGACATGATATCCATATTGCTGAAATCATAATTTTGTGCGGCGGCCATCTTGGATTTGAAAAATGATCATCAAATCATTCTCTGCACCCTCGAGAACCTCAGACACGATATCCATAATGTAGTTATCATACTTTTGAGTGGCGGCCATCTTGGATTTCAAAAATGATCACAGAATCGTTCTGTGCACTCTCGAGAACCTCGGATACGATACCCATGTTTTCGTGATCATAATCTTGCACGGCGGCCATCTCGGACACGATATCCATATTGCTGAAATCATAATTTTGTGCAGCGGCCATCTTGGATTTGAAAAATAATCACCAAATCGTTCTCTGCACCCTCGAGAATCTCGGACACGATATCCATATTGCTGATAACATAATTGTTTGTGGCAACCCTCTTAGTTTTAAAAAATGATCACAGAATTGTTCTCCGCACCCTCGAGAATCTCGGACACGATATCCATATTGCTGAAATCATAATTTTGTGCGGCGGCTATCTTGGATTTGAAAAATTATCACAAAATCGTTCTCAGCACCCTCGAAAACCTCTGATACGATATCCATAATGTAGTTATCATACTTTTGAGCGGCGGCCATCTTCGATTTGGAAAATGATCACATTATCGTTCTCAGCACCCTCGAGAACCTCTGATACGATACCCATATTTTTGTGATCATAATCTTGCACGGCGGCCATCTCGGATTCAAAAATGATCCCAAAATTATTTTCTGCACACCCAAGAACCTCAGACTCGATATCCATATTGCTTAAAACATTATTGTTTGCGGCAGCCTTCTTGGATTTCAAAAATGATCACTGAATTGTTCTCTGCACCCTCAAGAACCTCGGACACGATATCCATATTGCTAAAATCATAATTTTGTGCGGCGGCCATGTTGGATTTGAAAAATGATCACCAAGTCGTTCTCTGCACCCTCGAGAATCTCGGACACGATATCCATATTGCTAAAATCATAATTTTGTGCGGCGGCTATCTTGGATTTGAAAAATGATCACCAAATCGTTTTCTGCACCCTCGAGAATCTCGGACAGGATACAATATTTCTGAAAACATACTTGTTTGCGGCAGCTCTCTTGGATTTCAAAAATGATCACAGAATTGTTCTCTGCACCCTCGAGAACCTCGGACATGATATCCTTATTGTTAAAATCATAATTTTGTGCGGCGGCCACCTTGGATTTGAAAAATGATCACCAAGTCGTTCTCTGCACCCTCGAGAACCTCGGACACGATATCAATATTGCTAAAATCATAATTTTGTGCGGTGGCCATCTTGGATTTGAAAAATGACCACCAAGTCGTTCTCAGCACCCTCGAGAACTTCTGATACGATACCCATAATGTAGTAATCATAATTTTGAGCGGCGGCCATCTTGGATTTCAAAAATGATCAAAATATCGTTCTGTGCACTCTCGAGAACCTCGGATACAAAACCCATATTTTTGTGATCATAATCTTGCACGGCGGCCATCTCTGTTTTAAAAATGATCCCAAAATTATTTTCTGCACCCTCGAGAATCTCAGACACGATATCTATATTGCTGAAAACATAATTGTTTGCAGCATTTTCTTGGATTTCAAAAATTATCTCAGAATTGTTCGCTGCACCCTCGAGAACCTCGGACACGATATCAATATTGCTAAAATCATAACTTTGTGCAGCGACCATCTTGGATTTGAAAAATGATCACCAAATCGTTCTCTGCACCTTCGAGAACCTCAGACACGATATCCATAATGTAGTTATCATAATTTTGTGCGGTGGTCATCTTCGTTTTGAAAAATGATCACAAAATCGTTCTCAGCACACTTGAGAACCTCTGATACGATACCCATAATGTAGTTATCATAGTTTTGAGCGGCGGCCATCTTGGATTTCAAAAATGGTCACAAAATCGTTCTGTGCACTTTCAAGAACCTCGGATACGATACCCATATTTTTGTGATAATAATCTTGCACGGCGACCATCTCGGATTTAAAAATGATCCCAAAATTATTTCCTGCACCCTCGAGAACCTCAGACACGATATCCATATTGCTGAAAACATAATTGTTTGCAGCATTTTCTTGGATTTCAAAAATTATCTCAGAATTGTTCGCTGCACCCTCGAGAACCTCGGACACGATATCAATATTGCTAAAATCATAATTTTGTGCGGCGGCCATCTTGGATTTGAAAAATGACCACCAAGTCGTTCTCTGCACCCTCGAGAATCTCGGACACGATATCCATATTGCTGAAATCATATTTTTGTGCGACGGCCATCTTGGATTTGAAAAATGATCACCAAATCGTTCTCTGCACCCTCGAGAACCTCGGATACGATACCCATAATGAAGTTATCTTAATTTTGAGTGGCGGCCATCTTGGATTTCAAAAATGATCACAAAATCGTTCTGTGCACTCTCGAGAACCTTGGATACGATAACCATGTTTTCGTGATCATTATCTTGCACGGCGGCCATCTCGGATTTAAAAATGATCCCAAAATTATTTTCTGCACCCTCGAGAACCTCGGATACGATATCCATATTGCTGAAAACATAATTGTTTGCGGCATTTTCTTGAGTTCAAAAATTATCTCAGAATTGTTCGCTGCACCCTCGAGAACCTCGGACACGATATCCATATTGCTAAAATCATAATTTTGTGCGGCGGCCATCTTGGATTTGAAAAATGATCACCAAGTTGTTCTCTGCACCCTCGAGAATCTCGGACACGATATCCATATTGCTGAAATCATATTTTTGTGCGACGGCCATCTTGGATTTGAAAAATGATCACCAAATCGTTCTCTGCACCCTCGAGAACCTCGGATACGATACCCATAATGTAGTTATCTTAATTTTGAGTGGCGGCCATCTTGGATTTCAAAAATGATCACAAAATTGTTCTGTGCACTTTCGAGAATCTCGGACGCGATATCCATATTGCTGAAATCATAATTTTGTGCGATGGCCATCTTGGAATTTAAAAATGATCACCAAATCGTTCTCTGCACCCTCGAGAACCTCGGATACGATACCCATAATATAGTTATCTTAATTTTGAGTGGCGGCCATCTTGGATTTCAAAAATGATCACAAAATCGTTCTGTGCACTCTCGAGAACCTCGGATACGATACCCATAATGTAGTTATCTTAATTTTGAGTGGCGGCCATCTTGGATTTCAAAATGATGCCAAAATTATTTTCTGCACCTTCGAAAACCTCACAAACGATATCCATATTGCTGAAAACATTATTGTTTGCAGCAGCCCTCTTGGATTTCAAAAATGATCAGAGAATTGTTCGCTGCACCCTTGAGAACCTCGGACACGATATCCATATTGCTAAAATCATAATTTTGTGCGGCGGCCATCTTGGATTTGATAAATGATCACCAAATCGTTCTCTGCACCCTCGAGAACCTCGGATACGATACCCATAATGTAGTTATCTTAATTTTGAGTGGCAGCCATCTTGGATTTCAAAAATGATAACAAAATCGTTCTGTGCACTCTCGAGAACCTCGGATACGATACCCATAATGTAGTTATCTTAATTTTGAGTGGCGGCCATCTTGGATTTCAAAATGATGCCAAAATTATTTTCTGCACCTTCGAAAACCTCAGAAACGATATCCATATTGCTGAAAACATTATTGTTTGCAGCAGCCCTCTTGGATTTCAAAAATGATCAGAGAATTGTTCGCTGCACCCTTGAGAACCTCGGACACGATATCCATATTGCTAAAATCATAATTTTGTGCGGCGGCCATCTTGGATTTGATAAATGATCACCAAATCTTTCTCTGCACCCTCGAGAATCTCGGACACGATATCCTTGTTGCTGAAATCATAATTTTGTGCAACGGCCATCTTGGATTTGAAAAATGATCACCAAATCGTTCTCTGCACCCTCGAGAACCTCGGATACGATACCCATAATGTAGTTATCTTAATTTTGAGTGGCAGCCATCTTGGATTTCAAAAATGATAACAAAATCGTTCTGTGCACTCTCGAGAACCTCGGATACGATACCCATAATGTAGTTATCTTAATTTTGAGTGGCGGCCATCTTGGATTTCAAAATGATGCCAAAATTATTTTCTGCACCTTCGAAAACCTCAGAAACGATATCCATATTGCTGAAGACATTATTGTTTGCAGCAGCCCTCTTGGATTTCAAAAATGATCAGAGAATTGTTCGCTGCACCCTTGAGAACCTCGGACACGATATCCATATTGCTCAAATCATAATTTTGTGCGGCGGCCATCTTGGATTTGATAAATGATCACCAAATCTTTCTCTGCACCCTCGAGAATCTCGGACACGATATCCTTGTTGCTGAAATCATAATTTTGTGCGACGGCCATCTTGGATTTGAAAAATGATCACCATATCGTTCACTGCACCCTCTAGAACCTCGGATACGATACCCATAATGTAGTTATCTTAATTTTGAGTGGCGGCCATCTTGGATTTCAAAAATGCTCACAAAATCGTTCTGTACACTCTCGAGAACTTCAGATACGATACACATGTTTTCGTGATCATAATCTTGCACGGCGGCCATCTCGGACACGATATCCATATTGCTGAAATCATAATTTTGTGCGACGGCCATCTTGGATTTGAAAAATGATCACCAAATCGTTCTCTGCACCCTCGAGAACCTCGGATACGATACCCATAATGTAGTTATCTTAATTTTGAGTGGCGGCCATCTTGGATTTCAAAAATGCTCACAAAACAGTTCTGTACACTCTCGAGAACTTCAGATACGATACACATGTTTTCGTGATCATAATCTTGCAAGGCGGCCATCTCGGACACGATATCCATATTGCTGAAATCATAATTTTGTGCGACGGCCATCTTGGATTTGAAAAATGATCACAAAATCGTTCTGTGCACTCTCGAGAATCTCGGACACGATATCCATATTGCTGAAATCATAATTTTGTGCGGCGGCTATCTTGAATTTAAAAATGATCACCAAATCGTTCTCTGCACCCTCGAGAATCTCGGACACGATATCCATATTGCTGAAATCATAATTTTGTGCGGCGGCCATCTTGGATTTGAAAAATGATCACCAAATCGTTTTCTGCACCCTCGAGAATCTCGGACACGATATAATATTTCTGAATACATACTTGTTTTCGGCAGCTCTCTTGGATTTCAAAAATGATCACAGAATTGTTCTATGCACCCTCGAGAACCTCGGACATGATATCCTTATTGTTAAAATCATAATTTTGTGCGGCGGCCACCTTGGATTTGAAAAATGATCACCAATTCGTTCTCTGCACACTCGAGAACCTCGGATACGATACCCTTAATGAAGTTATCTTAATTTTGAGTGGCGGCCATCTTGGATTTCAAAAATGGTCACAAAATCGTTCTGTGCACTCTCGAGAACCTCGGATACGATAGCCATATTTTTGTGATAATAATCTTACACGGCGACCATCTCGGATTTAAAAATTATCCCAAAATTATTTTCTGCACCCTCGAGAACCTCAGACACGATATCCATATTGCTGAAAACATAATTGTTTGCTACATTTTCTTGGATTTCAAAAATTATCTCAGAATTGTTCGCTGCACCCTCGAGAACCTCGGACACGATATCAATATTGCTAAAATCATAATTTTGTGCGGCGGCCATCTTTGATTTGAAAAATGACCACCAAGTCGTTCTCAGCACCCTCGAGAACTACTGATACGATACCCATAATGTAGTAATCATAATTTTGAGCGGCGGCCATCTTCGATTTGGAAAATGATCACAAAATCGTTCTCAGCACACTCGAGAACCTCTGATACGATACCCATAATGTAGTTATCATAGTTTTGAGCGGCGGCCATCTTGGATTTCAAAAATGGTCACAAAATCGTTCTGTGCACTCTCGAGAACCTCGGATACGATACCCATATTTTTGTGATAATAATCTTGCACGGCGACCATCTCGGATTTAAAAATGATCCCAAAATTATTTCCTGCACCCTCGAGAACCTCAGACACGATATCCATATTGCTGAAAACATAATTGTTTGCGGCATTTTCTTGGATTTCAAAAATTATCTCAGAATTGTTCGCTGCACCCTCGGGAACCTCGGACACGATATCAATATTGCTAAAATCATAATTTTGTGCGGCGGCCATCTTGGATTTGAAAAATGACCACCAAGTCGTTCTCTGCACCCTCGAGAATCTCGGACACAATATCCATATTGCTGAAATCATAATTTTGTGCGACGGCCATCTTGGATTTGAAAAATGATCACCAAATCGTTCTCTGCCCCCTCGAGAACCTCGGATACGATACCCATAATGAAGTTATCTTAATTTTGAGTGGCGGCCATCTTGGATTTCAAAAATGATCACAAAATCGTTCTGGGCACTCTCGAGAACCTTGGATACGATAACCATGTTTTCGTGATCATTATCTTGCACGGCGGCCATCTCGGATTTAAAAATGATCCCAAAATTATTTCCTGCACCCTTGAGAACCTCAGACACGATATCCATATTGCTGAAAACATAATTGTTTGCGGCATTTTCTTGGATTTCAAAAATTATCTCAGAATTGTTCGCTGCACCCTCGAGAACCTCGGACACGATATCCATATTGCTAAAATCATAATTTTGTGCGGCGGCCATCTTGGATTTGAAAAATGATCACCAAGTTGTTCTCTGCACCCTCGAGAATCTCGGACAGACATCCATATTGCTGAAAACATATTTTTGTGCGACGGCCATCTTGGATTTGAAAAATGATCACCAAATCGTTCTCTGCACCCTCGAGAACCTCGGATACGATACCCATAATGTAGTTATCTTAATTTTGAGTGGCGGCAATCTTGGATTTTAAAAATGATCACAAAATCGTTCTGTGCACTTTCGAGAATCTCGGACGCGATATCCATATTGCTGAAATCATAATTTTGTGCGACGGCCATCTTGGAATTTAAAAATGATCACCAAATCGTTCTCTGCACCCTCGAGAACCTCGGATACGATACCCATAATGTAGTTATCTTAATTTTGAGTGGCGGCCATCTTGGATTTCAAAAATGATCACAAAATCGTTCTGTGCACTCTCGAGAACCTCGGATACGATACCCATAATGTAGTTATCTTAATTTTGAGTGGCGGCCATCTTGGATTTCATAATGATCCCAAAATTATTTTCTGCACCTTCGAAAACCTCAGAAACGATATCCATATTGCTGAAATCATTATTGTTTGCAGCAGCCCTCTTGGATTTCAAAAATGATCAGAGAATTGTTCGCTGCATCCTTGAGAACCTCGGACACGATAACCATAATGCTAAAATCATAATTTTGTGCGGCGGCCATCTTGGATTTCAAAAATGATCACAAAATCGTTCTCAGCACCCTCGAGAACCTCTGATACGATATCCATAATTTAGTTATCTTAATTTTGAGTGGCGGTCATCTTGGATTTCAAAATGATCCCAAAATTATTTTCTGCACCTTCAAAAACCTCAGAAACGATATCCATATTGCAGAAAACATTATTGTTTGCAGCAGCCCTCTTGGATTTCAAAAATGATCAGAGAATTGTTCGCTGCACCCTTGAGAACCTCGGACACGATATCCATATTGCTAAAATCATAATTTTGTGCGGCGGCCATCTTGGATTTCAAAAATGATCACAAAATCGTTCTCAGCAACCTCGAGAACCTCTGATACGATATCCATAATTTAGTTATCATACTTTTGAGCGGCGGCCATCTTGGATTTGAAAAATGATCACCAAATCTTTCTCTGCACCCTCGAGAATCTCGGACACGATATCCTTGTTGCTGAAATCATAATTTTGTGCGATTGCCATCTTGGATTTGAAAAATGATCACCATATCGTTCTCTGCACCCTCTAGAACCTCGGATACGATACCCATAATGTAGTTATCTTAATTTTGAGTGGCGGCCATCTTGGATTTCAAAAATGCTCACAAAATCGTTCTGTACACTCTCGAGAACTTCAGATACGATACACATGTTTTCGTGATCATAATCTTGCACGGCGGCCATCTCGGACACGATATCCATATTGCTGAAATCATAATTTTGTGCGACGGCCATCTTGGATTTGAAAAATGATCACCAAATCGTTCTCTGCACCCTCGAGAACCTAGGATACGATACCCATAATGTAGTTATCTTAATTTTGAGTGGCGGCCATCTTGGATTTCAAAAATGCTCACAAAATAGTTCTGTACACTCTCGAGAACTTCAGATACGATACACATGTTTTCGTGATCATTATCTTGCACGGCGGCCATCTCGGACACGATATCCATATTGCTGAAATCATAATTTTGTGCGACGGCCATCTTGGATTTGAAAAATGATCACCAAATCGTTCTCTGCACCCTCGAGAACCTCGGATACGATACCCATAATGTAGTTATCTTAATTTTGAGTGGCGGCCATCTTGGATTTCAAAAATGATCACAAAATCGTTCTGTGCACTCTCGAGAACCTTGGATACGATAACCATGTTTTCGTGATCATTATCTTGCACGGCGGCCATCTCGGATTTAAAAATGATCCCAAAATTATTTCCTGCACCCTCGAGAACCTCAGACACGATATCCATATTGCTGAAAACATAATTGTTTGCGGCATTTTCTTGGATTTCAAAAATTATCTCAGAATTGTTCGCTGCACCCTCGAGAACCTCGGACACGATATCCATATTGCTAAAATCATAATTTTGTGCGGCGGCCATCTTGGATTTGAAAAATGATCACCAAGTTGTTCTCTGCACCCTCGAGAATCTCGGACACGATATCCATATTGCTGAAATCATATTTTTGTGCGACGGCCATCTTGGATTTGAAAAATGATCACCAAATCGTTCTCTGCACCCTCGAGAACCTCGGATACGATACCAATAATGTAGTTATCTTAATTTTGAGTGGCGGCCATCTTGGATTTCAAAAATGATCACAAAATCGTTCTGTGCACTTTCGAGAATCTCGGAAGCGATATCCATATTGCTGAAATCATAATTTTGTGCGATGGCCATCTTGGAATTTAAAAATGATCACCAAATCGTTCTCTGCACCCTCGAGAACCTCGGATACGATACCAATAATGAAGTTATCTTAATTTTGAGTGGCGGCCATCTTGGATTTCAAAAATGATCACAAAATCGTTCTGTGCACTCTCGAGAACCTCGGATACGATACCCATGTTTTCGTGATCATAATCTTGCACGGCGGCCATCTCGGACACGATATCCATATTGCTGAAATCATAATTTTGTGCGACAGCCATCTTGGATTTGAAAAATGATCACCAAATCGTTCTGTGCACTCTCGAGAACCTCGGATACGATACCCATAATGTATTTATCTTAATTTTGAGTGGCGGCCATCTTGGATTTCAAAATGATCCCAAAATTATTTTCTGCACCTTCGTAAACCTCAGAAACGATATCCATATTGCTGAAAACATTATTGTTTGCAGCAGCCCTCTTGGATTTCAAAAATGATCAGAGAATTGTTCGCTGCACCCTTGAGAACCTCGGACACGATATCCATATTGCTAAAATCATAATTTTGTGCGGCGGCCATCTTGGATTTCAAAAATGATCACAAAATCGTTCTCAGCACCCACGAGAACCTCTGATACGATATCCATAATTTAGTTATCTTAATCTTGAGTTGCGGTCATCTTGGATTTCAAAATGATCCCAAAATTATTTTCTGCACCTTCGAAAACCTCAGAAACGATAGCCATATTGCTGAAAACATTATTGTTTGCAGCAGCCCTCTTAGATTTCAAAAATGATCAGAGAATTGTTCGCTGCACCCTTGAGAACCTCGGACACGATATCCATTTTGCTAAAATCATAATTTTGTGCGGCGGCCATCTTGGATTTCAAAAATGATCACAAAATCGTTCTCAGCAACCTCGAGAACCTCTGATACGATATCCATATTTTTGTGATCATAATCTTGCACGGCGGCCATCTCGGATTCAAAAATGATCCCAAAATTATTTTCTGCACACCCAAGGACCTCAGACTCGATATCCATATTGCTTAAAACATTATTGTTTGCGGCAGCCTTCTTGGATTTCAAAAATGATCACTGAATTGTTCTCTGCACCCTCGAGAACCTCGGACACAATATCCATATTGCTAAAATCATAATTTTGTGCGGCGGCCATGTTGGATTTGAAAAATGATCACCAAGTCGTTCTCTGCACCCTCGAGAACCTCGGACACGATATCCATATTGCTGAAATCATAATTTTGTGCGGCGGCTATCTTGGATTTGAAAAATGATCACCAAATCGTTTTCTGCACACTTGAGAACCTCTGATACGATACCCATAATGTAGTTATCATAGTTTTGAGCGGCGGCCATCTTGGATTTCAAAAATGGTCACAAAGTCGTTCTGTGCACTCTCAAGAACCTCGGATACGATACCCATATTTTTGTGATAATAATCTTGCACGGCGACCATCTCGGATTTAAAAATGATCCCAAAATTATTTCCTGCACCCTCGAGAACCTCAGACACGATATCCATATTGCTGAAAACATAATTGTTTGCGGCATTTTCTTGGATTTCAAAAATTATCTCAGAATTGTTCGCTGCACCCTCGAGAACCTCGGACACGATATCAATATTGCTAAAATCATAATTTTGTGCGGCGGCCATCTTGGATTTGAAAAATGACCACCAAGTCGTTCTCTGCACCCTCGAGAATCTCGGACACGATATCCATATTGCTGAAATCATAATTTTGTGCGACGGCCGTCTTGAATTTGAAAAATGATCACCAAATCGTTCTCTGCCCCCTCGAGAACCTCGGATACGATACCCATAATGAAGTTATCTTAATTTTGAGTGGCGGCCATCTTGGATTTCAAAAATGATCACAAAATCGTTCTGTGCACTCTCGAGAACCTTGGATACGATAACCATGTTTTCGTGATCATTATCTTGCACGGCGGCCATCTCGGATTTAAAAATGATCCCAAAATTATTTTCTGCACCCTCGAGAACCTCGGATACGATATCAATATTGCTGAAAACATAATTGTTTGCGGCATTTTCTTGGATTTCAAAAATTATCTCAGAATTGTTCGCTGCACCCTCGAGAACCTCGGACACGATATCAATATTGCTAAAATCATAATTTTGTGCAGCGGCCATCTTGGATTTGAAAAATGATCACCAAGTTGTTCTCTGCACCCTCGAGAATCTCGGACACGATATCCATATTGCTGAAATCATATTTTTGTGCGACGGCCATCTTGGATTTGAAAAATGATCACCAAATCGTTCTCTGCACCCTCGAGAACCTCGGATACGATACCCATAATGTAGTTATCTTAATTTTGAGTGGCGGCCATCTTGGATTTCAAAAATGATCACCAAATCGTTCTCTGCACCCTCGAGAACCTCGGATACGATACCCATAATGTAGTTATCTTAATTTTGAGTGGCGGCCATCTTGGATTTCAAAAATGATCACAAAATCGTTCTGTGCACTCTCGAGAACCTCGGATACGATACCCATGTTTTCGTGATCATAATCTTGCACGGCGGCCATCTCGGACACGATATCCATATTGCTGAAATCATAATTTTGTGCGACGGCCATCTTGGATTTGAAAAATGATCACCAAATCGTTCTGTGCACTCTCGAGAACCTCGGATACGATACCCATAGTGTATCTTAATTTTGAGTGGCGGCCATCTTGGATTTCAAAATGATCCCAAAATTATTTTCTGCACCTTCGAAAACCTCAAAAACGATATCCATATTTCTGAAAACATTATTGTTTGCAGCAGCCCTCTTGGATTTCAAAAATGATCAGAGAATTGTTCGCTGCACCCTTGAGAACCTCGGACACGATATCCATATTGCTAAAATCATAATTTTGTGCGGCGGCCATCTTGGATTTCAAAAATGATCACAAAATCGTTCTCAGCACCCTCGAGAACCTCTGATACGATATCCATAATTTAGTTATCTTAATTTTGAGTTGCGGTCATCTTGGATTTCAAAATGATCCCAAAATTATTTTCTGCACCTTCGAAAACCTCAGAAACGATAGCCATATTGCTGAAAACATTATTGTTTGCAGCAGCCCTCTTAGATTTCAAAAATGATCAGAGAATTGCTCGCTGCACCCTTGAGAACCTCGGACACGATATCCATATTGCTAAAATCATAATTTTGTGCGGCGGCCATCTTGGATTTAAAAAATGATCACAAAATCGTTCTCAGCAACCTCGAGAACCTCTGATACGATATCCATAATTTAGTTATCATACTTTTGAGCGGCGGCCATCTTGGATTTGAAAAATGATCACCAAATCTTTCTCTGCACCCTCGAGAATCTCGGACACGATATCCTTGTTGCTGAAATCATATTTTTGTGCGATGGCCATCTTGGATTTGAAAAATGATCACCATTTCGTTCTCTGCACCCTCAAGAACCTCGGATACGATACCCATAATGTAGTTATCTTAATTTTGAGTGGCGGCCATCTTGGATTTCAAAAATGCTCACAAAATCGTTCTGTACACTCTCGAGAACTTCAGATACGATACACATGTTTTCGTGATCATAATCTTGCACGGCGGCCATCTCGGACACGATATCCATATTGCTAAAATCATAATTTTGTGCGACGGCCATCTTGGATTTGAAAAATGATCACCAAATCGTTCTCTGCACCCTCGAGAACCTCGGATACGATACCCATAATGTAGTTATCTTAATTTTGAGTGGCGGCCATCTTGGATTTCAAAAATGCTCACAAAATAGTTCTGTACACTCTCGAGAACTTCAGATACGATACACATGTTTTCGTGATCATAATCTTGCAAGGCGGCCATCTCGGACACGATATCCATATTGCTGAAAACATAATTGTTTGCGGCATTTTCTTGGATTTCAAAAATTATCTCAGAATTGTTAGCTGCACCCTCGAGAACCTCGGACACGATATCAATATTGCTAAAATCATAATTTTGTGCGGCGGCCATCTTGGATTTGAAAAATGATCACCAAATCGTTTTCTGCACCCTCGAGAATCTCGGACACGATATAATATTTCTGAATACATACTTGTTTTCGGCAGCTCTCTTGGATTTCAAAAATGATCACAGAATTGTTCTCTGCACCCTCGAGAACCTCGGACATGATATCCTTATTGTTAAAATCATAATTTTGTGCGGCGGCCACCTTGGATTTGAAAAATGATCACCAATTCGTTCTCTGCACACTCGAGAATCTCGGACATGATATCCATATTGCTGAAAACATAATTGTTTGCGGCATTTTCTTGGATTTCAAAAATTATCTCAGAATTGTTCGCTGCACCCTCGAGAACCTCGGACACGATATCAATATTGCTAAAATCATAATTTTGTGCGGCGGCCATCTTGGATTTGAAAAATGACCACCAAGTCGTTCTCTGCACCCTCGAGAATCTCGGACACGATATCCATATTGCTGAAATCATAATTTTGTGCGACGGCCGTCTTGAATTTGAAAAATGATCACCAAATCGTTCTCTGCCCCCTCGAGAACCTCGGATACGATACCCATAATGTAGTTATCTTAATTTTGAGTGGCGGCCATCTTGGATTTCAAAAATGATCACAAAATTGTTCTGTGCACTTTCGAGAATCTCGGACGCGATATCCATATTGCTGAAATCATAATTTTGTGCGATGGCCATCTTGGAATTTAAAAATGATCACCAAATCGTTCTCTGCACCCTCGAGAACCTCGGATACGATACCCATAATATAGTTATCTTAATTTTGAGTGGCGGCCATCTTGGATTTCAAAAATGATCACAAAATCGTTCTGTGCACCCTCGAGAACCTCGGACACGATATCAATATTGCTAAAATCATAATTTTGTGCGGCGGCCATCTTGGATTTGAAAAATGATCACCAAATCGTTTTCTGCACCCTCGAGAATCTCGGACACGATATAATATTTCTGAATACATACTTGTTTTCGGCAGCTCTCTTGGATTTCAAAAATGATCACAGAATTGTTCTCTGCACCCTCGAGAACCTCGGACATGATATCCTTATTGTTAAAATCATAATTTTGTGCGGCGGCCACCTTGGATTTGAAAAATGATCACCAATTCGTTCTCTGCACACTCGAGAATCTCGGACATGATATCCATATTGCTGAAATCATAATTTTGTGCGGCGGCCATCTTGGATTTGAAAAATGATCATCAAATCATTCTCTGCACCCTCGAGAACCTCAGACACGATATCCATAATGTAGTTATCATACTTTTGAGTGGCGGCCATCTTGGATTTCAAAAATGATCACAGAATCGTTCTGTGCACTCTCGAGAACCTCGGATACGATACCCATGTTTTCGTGATCATAATCTTGCACGGCGGCCATCTCGGACACGATATCCATATTGCTGAAATCATAATTTTGTGCAGCGGCCATCTTGGATTTGAAAAATAATCACCAAATCGTTCTCTGCACCCTCGAGAATCTCGGACACGATATCCATATTGCTGATAACATAATTGTTTGTGGCAACCCTCTTAGTTTTAAAAAATGATCACAGAATTGTTCTCCGCACCCTCGAGAATCTCGGACACGATATCCATATTGCTGAAATCATAATTTTGTGCGGCGGCTATCTTGGATTTGAAAAATTATCACAAAATCGTTCTCAGCACCCTCGAAAACCTCTGATACGATATCCATAATGTAGTTATCATACTTTTGAGCGGCGGCCATCTTCGATTTGGAAAATGATCACATTATCGTTCTCAGCACCCTCGAGAACCTCTGATACGATACCCATATTTTTGTGATCATAATCTTGCACGGCGGCCATCTCGGATTCAAAAATGATCCCAAAATTATTTTCTGCACACCCAAGAACCTCAGACTCGATATCCATATTGCTTAAAACATTATTGTTTGCGGCAGCCTTCTTGGATTTCAAAAATGATCACTGAATTGTTCTCTGCACCCTCAAGAACCTCGGACACGATATCCATATTGCTAAAATCATAATTTTGTGCGGCTGCCATGTTGGATTTGAAAAATGATCACCAAGTCGTTCTCTGCACCCTCGAGAATCTCGGACACGATATCCATATTGCTGAAATCATAATTTTGTGCGGCGGCTATCTTGGATTTGAAAAATGATCACCAAATCGTTTTCTGCACCCTCGAGAATCTCGGACAGGATACAATATTTCTGAAAACATACTTGTTTGCGGCAGCTCTCTTGGATTTCAAAAATGATCACAGAATTGTTCTCTGCACCCTCGAGAACCTCGGACATGATATCCTTATTGTTAAAATCATAATTTTGTGCGGCGGCCACCTTGGATTTGAAAAATGATCACCAAGTCGTTCTCTGCACCCTCGAGAACCTCGGACACGATATCAATATTGCTAAAATCATAATTTTGTGCGGCGGCCATCTTGGATTTGAAAAATGACCACCAAGTCGTTCTCAGCACCCTCGAGAACTTCTGATACGATACCCATAATGTAGTAATCATAATTTTGAGCGGCGGCCATCTTGGATTTCAAAAATGATCAAAATATCGTTCTGTGCACTCTCGAGAACCTCGGATACAAAACCCATATTTTTGTGATCATAATCTTGCACGGCGGCCATCTCTGTTTTAAAAATGATCCCAAAATTATTTTCTGCACCCTCGAGAATCTCAGACACGATATCTATATTGCTGAAAACATAATTGTTTGCAGCATTTTCTTGGATTTCAAAAATTATCTCAGAATTGTTCGCTGCACCCTCGAGAACCTCGGACACGATATCAATATTGCTAAAATCATAATTTTGTGCGGCGGCCATCTTGGATTTGAAAAATGATCATCAAATCATTCTCTGCACCCTCGAGAACCTCAGACACGATATCCATAATGTAGTTATCATACTTTTGAGCGGCGGCCATCTTCGATTTGGAAAATGATCACAAAATCGTTCTCAGCACACTTGAGAACCTCTGATACGATACCCATAATGTAGTTATCATAGTTTTGAGCGGCGGCCATCTTGGATTTCAAAAATGGTCACAAAATCGTTCTGTGCACTTTCAAGAACCTCGGATACGATACCCATATTTTTGTGATAATAATCTTGCACGGCGACCATCTCGGATTTAAAAATGATCCCAAAATTATTTCCTGCACCCTCGAGAACCTCAGACACGATATCCATATTGCTGAAAACATAATTGTTTGCAGCATTTTCTTGGATTTCAAAAATTATCTCAGAATTGTTCGCTGCACCCTCGAGAACCTCGGACACGATATCAATATTGCTAAAATCATAATTTTGTGCGGCGGCCATCTTGGATTTGAAAAATGACCACCAAGTCGTTCTCTGCACCCTCGAGAATCTCGGACACGATATCCATATTGCTGAAATCATATTTTTGTGCGACGGCCATCTTGGATTTGAAAAATGATCACCAAATCGTTCTCTGCACCCTCGAGAACCTCGGATACGATACCCATAATGAAGTTATCTTAATTTTGAGTGGCGGCCATCTTGGATTTCAAAAATGATCACAAAATCGTTCTGTGCACTCTCGAGAACCTTGGATACGATAACCATGTTTTCGTGATCATTATCTTGCACGGCGGCCATCTCGGATTTAAAAATGATCCCAAAATTATTTTCTGCACCCTCGAGAACCTCGGATACGATATCCATATTGCTGAAAACATAATTGTTTGCGGCATTTTCTTGAGTTCAAAAATTATCTCAGAATTGTTCGCTGCACCCTCGAGAACCTCGGACACGATATCCATATTGCTAAAATCATAATTTTGTGCGGCGGCCATCTTGGATTTGAAAAATGATCACCAAGTTGTTCTCTGCACCCTCGAGAATCTCGGACACGATATCCATATTGCTGAAATCATATTTTTGTGCGACGGCCATCTTGGATTTGAAAAATGATCACCAAATCGTTCTCTGCACCCTCGAGAACCTCGGATACGATACCCATAATGTAGTTATCTTAATTTTGAGTGGCGGCCATCTTGGATTTCAAAAATGATCACAAAATTGTTCTGTGCACTTTCGAGAATCTCGGACGCGATATCCATATTGCTGAAATCATAATTTTGTGCGATGGCCATCTTGGAATTTAAAAATGATCACCAAATCGTTCTCTGCACCCTCGAGAACCTCGGATACGATACCCATAATATAGTTATCTTAATTTTGAGTGGCGGCCATCTTGGATTTCAAAAATGATCACAAAATCGTTCTGTGCACTCTCGAGAACCTCGGATACGATACCCATAATGTAGTTATCTTAATTTTGAGTGGCGGCCATCTTGGATTTCAAAATGATGCCAAAATTATTTTCTGCACCATCGAAAACCTCAGAAACGATATCCATATTGCTGAAAACATTATTGTTTGCAGCAGCCCTCTTGGATTTCAAAAATGATCAGAGAATTGTTCGCTGCACCCTTGAGAACCTCGGACACGATATCCATATTGCTAAAATCATAATTTTGTGCGGCGGCCATCTTGGATTTGATAAATGATCACCAAATCGTTCTCTGCACCCTCGAGAACCTCGGATACGATACCCATAATGTAGTTATCTTAATTTTGAGTGGCAGCCATCTTGGATTTCAAAAATGATAACAAAATCGTTCTGTGCACTCTCGAGAACCTCGGATACGATACCCATAATGTAGTTATCTTAATTTTGAGTGGCGGCCATCTTGGATTTCAAAATGATGCCAAAATTATTTTCTGCACCTTCGAAAACCTCAGAAACGATATCCATATTGCTGAAAACATTATTGTTTGCAGCAGCCCTCTTGGATTTCAAAAATGATCAGAGAATTGTTCGCTGCACCCTTGAGAACCTCGGACACGATATCCATATTGCTAAAATCATAATTTTGTGCGGCGGCCATCTTGGATTTGATAAATGATCACCAAATCTTTCTCTGCACCCTCGAGAATCTCGGACACGATATCCTTGTTGCTGAAATCATAATTTTGTGCAACGGCCATCTTGGATTTGAAAAATGATCACCAAATCGTTCTCTGCACCCTCGAGAACCTCGGATACGATACCCATAATGTAGTTATCTTAATTTTGAGTGGCAGCCATCTTGGATTTCAAAAATGATAACAAAATCGTTCTGTGCACTCTCGAGAACCTCGGATACGATACCCATAATGTAGTTATCTTAATTTTGAGTGGCGGCCATCTTGGATTTCAAAATGATGCCAAAATTATTTTCTGCACCTTCGAAAACCTCAGAAACGATATCCATATTGCTGAAGACATTATTGTTTGCAGCAGCCCTCTTGGATTTCAAAAATGATCAGAGAATTGTTCGCTGCACCCTTGAGAACCTCGGACACGATATCCATATTGCTCAAATCATAATTTTGTGCGGCGGCCATCTTGGATTTGATAAATGATCACCAAATCTTTCTCTGCACCCTCGAGAATCTCGGACACGATATCCTTGTTGCTGAAATCATAATTTTGTGCGACGGCCATCTTGGATTTGAAAAATGATCACCATATCGTTCACTGCACCCTCTAGAACCTCGGATACGATACCCATAATGTAGTTATCTTAATTTTGAGTGGCGGCCATCTTGGATTTCAAAAATGCTCACAAAATCGTTCTGTACACTCTCGAGAACTTCAGATACGATACACATGTTTTCGTGATCATAATCTTGCACGGCGGCCATCTCGGACACGATATCCATATTGCTGAAATCATAATTTTGTGCGACGGCCATCTTGGATTTGAAAAATGATCACCAAATCGTTCTCTGCACCCTCGAGAACCTCGGATACGATACCCATAATGTAGTTATCTTAATTTTGAGTGGCGGCCATCTTGGATTTCAAAAATGCTCACAAAACAGTTCTGTACACTCTCGAGAACTTCAGATACGATACACATGTTTTCGTGATCATAATCTTGCAAGGCGGCCATCTCGGACACGATATCCATATTGCTGAAATCATAATTTTGTGCGGCGGCCATCTTGGATTTGAAAAATGATCACAAAATCGTTCTGTGCACTCTCGAGAATCTCGGACACGATATCCATATTGCTGAAATCATAATTTTGTGCGGCGGCTATCTTGAATTTAAAAATGATCACCAAATCGTTCTCTGCACCCTCGAGAATCTCGGACACGATATCCATATTGCTGAAATCATAATTTTGTGCGGCGGCCATCTTGGATTTGAAAAATGATCACCAAATCGTTTTCTGCACCCTCGAGAATCTCGGACACGATATAATATTTCTGAATACATACTTGTTTTCGGCAGCTCTCTTGGATTTCAAAAATGATCACAGAATTGTTCTATGCACCCTCGAGAACCTCGGACATGATATCCTTATTGTTAAAATCATAATTTTGTGCGGCGGCCACCTTGGATTTGAAAAATGATCACCAATTCGTTCTCTGCACACTCGAGAACCTCGGATACGATACCCTTAATGAAGTTATCTTAATTTTGAGTGGCGGCCATCTTGGATTTCAAAAATGGTCACAAAATCGTTCTGTGCACTCTCGAGAACCTCGGATACGATAGCCATATTTTTGTGATAATAATCTTACACGGCGACCATCTCGGATTTAAAAATTATCCCAAAATTATTTTCTGCACCCTCGAGAACCTCAGACACGATATCCATATTGCTGAAAACAAAATTGTTTGCTACATTTTCTTGGATTTCAAAAATTATCTCAGAATTGTTCGCTGCACCCTCGAGAACCTCGGACACGATATCAATATTGCTAAAATCATAATTTTGTGCGGCGGCCATCTTTGATTTGAAAAATGACCACCAAGTCGTTCTCAGCACCCTCGAGAACTACTGATACGATACCCATAATGAAGTAATCATAATTTTGAGCGGCGGCCATCTTCGATTTGGAAAATGATCACAAAATCGTTCTCAGCACACTCGAGAACCTCTGATACGATACCCATAATGTAGTTATCATAGTTTTGAGCGGCGGCCATCTTGGATTTCAAAAATGGTCACAAAATCGTTCTGTGCACTCTCGAGAACCTCGGATACGATACCCATATTTTTGTGATAATAATCTTGCACGGCGACCATCTCGGATTTAAAAATGATCCCAAAATTATTTCCTGCACCCTCGAGAACCTCAGACACGATATCCATATTGCTGAAAACATAATTGTTTGCGGCATTTTCTTGGATTTCAAAAATTATCTCAGAATTGTTCGCTGCACCCTCGGGAACCTCGGACACGATATCAATATTGCTAAAATCATAATTTTGTGCGGCGGCCATGTTGGATTTGAAAAATGACCACCAAGTCGTTCTCTGCACCCTCGAGAATCTCGGACACAATATCCATATTGCTGAAATCATAATTTTGTGCGACGGCCATCTTGGATTTGAAAAATGATCACCAAATCGTTCTCTGCCCCCTCGAGAACCTCGGATACGATACCCATAATGAAGTTATCTTAATTTTGAGTGGCGGCCATCTTGGATTTCAAAAATGATCACAAAATCGTTCTGGGCACTCTCGAGAACCTTGGATACGATAACCATGTTTTCGTGATCATTATCTTGCACGGCGGCCATCTCGGATTTAAAAATGATCCCAAAATTATTTCCTGCACCCTTGAGAACCTCAGACACGATATCCATATTGCTGAAAACATAATTGTTTGCGGCATTTTCTTGGATTTCAAAAATTATCTCAGAATTGTTCGCTGCACCCTCGAGAACCTCGGACACGATATCCATATTGCTAAAATCATAATTTTGTGCGGCGGCCATCTTGGATTTGAAAAATGATCACCAAGTTGTTCTCTGCACCCTCGAGAATCTCGGACAGACATCCATATTGCTGAAATCATATTTTTGTGCGACGGCCATCTTGGATTTGAAAAATGATCACCAAATCGTTCTCTGCACCCTCGAGAACCTCGGATACGATACCCATAATGTAGTTATCTTAATTTTGAGTGGCGGCAATCTTGGATTTTAAAAATGATCACAAAATCGTTCTGTGCACTTTCGAGAATCTCGGACGCGATATCCATATTGCTGAAATCATAATTTTGTGCGACGGCCATCTTGGAATTTAAAAATGATCACCAAATCGTTCTCTGCACCCTCGAGAACCTCGGATACGATACCCATAATGTAGTTATCTTAATTTTGAGTGGCGGCCATCTTGGATTTCAAAAATGATCACAAAATCGTTCTGTGCACTCTCGAGAACCTCGGATACGATACCCATAATGTAGTTATCTTAATTTTGAGTGGCGGCCATCTTGGATTTCATAATGATCCCAAAATTATTTTCTGCACCTTCGAAAACCTCAGAAACGATATCCATATTGCTGAAATCATTATTGTTTGCAGCAGCCCTCTTGGATTTCAAAAATGATCAGAGAATTGTTCGCTGCATCCTTGAGAACCTCGGACACAATAACCATAATGCTAAAATCATAATTTTGTGCGGCGGCCATCTTGGATTTCAAAAATGATCACAAAATCGTTCTCAGCACCCTCGAGAACCTCTGATACGATATCCATAATTTAGTTATCTTAATTTTGAGTGGCGGTCATCTTGGATTTCAAAATGATCCCAAAATTATTTTCTGCACCTTCAAAAACCTCAGAAACGATATCCATATTGCAGAAAACATTATTGTTTGCAGCAGCCCTCTTGGATTTCAAAAATGATCAGAGAATTGTTCGCTGCACCCTTGAGAACCTCGGACACGATATCCATATTGCTAAAATCATAATTTTGTGCGGCGGCCATCTTGGATTTCAAAAATGATCACAAAATCGTTCTCAGCAACCTCGAGAACCTCTGATACGATATCCATAATTTAGTTATCATACTTTTGAGCGGCGGCCATCTTGGATTTGAAAAATGATCACCAAATCTTTCTCTGCACCCTCGAGAATCTCGGACACGATATCCTTGTTGCTGAAATCATAATTTTGTGCGATTGCCATCTTGGATTTGAAAAATGATCACCATATCGTTCTCTGCACCCTCTAGAACCTCGGATACGATACCCATAATGTAGTTATCTTAATTTTGAGTGGCGGCCATCTTGGATTTCAAAAATGCTCACAAAATCGTTCTGTACACTCTCGAGAACTTCAGATACGATACACATGTTTTCGTGATCATAATCTTGCACGGCGGCCATCTCGGACACGATATCCATATTGCTGAAATCATAATTTTGTGCGACGGCCATCTTGGATTTGAAAAATGATCACCAAATCGTTCTCTGCACCCTCGAGAACCTAGGATACGATACCCATAATGTAGTTATCTTAATTTTGAGTGGCGGCCATCTTGGATTTCAAAAATGCTCACAAAATAGTTCTGTACACTCTCGAGAACTTCAGATACGATACACATGTTTTCGTGATCATTATCTTGCACGGCGGCCATCTCGGACACGATATCCATATTGCTGAAATCATAATTTTGTGCGACGGCCATCTTGGATTTGAAAAATGATCACCAAATCGTTCTCTGCACCCTCGAGAACCTCGGATACGATACCCATAATGTAGTTATCTTAATTTTGAGTGGCGGCCATCTTGGATTTCAAAAATGATCACAAAATCGTTCTGTGCACTCTCGAGAACCTTGGATACGATAACCATGTTTTCGTGATCATTATCTTGCACGGCGGCCATCTCGGATTTAAAAATGATCCCAAAATTATTTCCTGCACCCTCGAGAACCTCAGACACGATATCCATATTGCTGAAAACATAATTGTTTGCGGCATTTTCTTGGATTTCAAAAATTATCTCAGAATTGTTCGCTGCACCCTCGAGAACCTCGGACACGATATCCATATTGCTAAAATCATAATTTTGTGCGGCGGCCATCTTGGATTTGAAAAATGATCACCAAGTTGTTCTCTGCACCCTCGAGAACCTCGGACACGATATCCATATTGCTGAAATCATATTTTTGTGCGACGGCCATCTTGGATTTGAAAAATGATCACCAAATCGTTCTCTGCACCCTCGAGAACCTCGGATACGATACCAATAATGTAGTTATCTTAATTTTGAGTGGCGGCCATCTTGGATTTCAAAAATGATCACAAAATCGTTCTGTGCACTTTCGAGAATCTCGGAAGCGATATCCATATTGCTGAAATCATAATTTTGTGCGATGGCCATCTTGGAATTTAAAAATGATCACCAAATCGTTCTCTGCACCCTCGAGAACCTCGGATACGATACCAATAATGAAGTTATCTTAATTTTGAGTGGCGGCCATCTTGGATTTCAAAAATGATCACAAAATCGTTCTGTGCACTCTCGAGAACCTCGGATACGATACCCATGTTTTCGTGATCATAATCTTGCACGGCGGCCATCTCGGACACGATATCCATATTGCTGAAATCATAATTTTGTGCGACAGCCATCTTGGATTTGAAAAATGATCACCAAATCGTTCTGTGCACTCTCGAGAACCTCGGATACGATACCCATAATGTATTTATCTTAATTTTGAGTGGCGGCCATCTTGGATTTCAAAATGATCCCAAAATAATTTTCTGCACCTTCGTAAACCTCAGAAACGATATCCATATTGCTGAAAACATTATTGTTTGCAGCAGCCCTCTTGGATTTCAAAAATGATCAGAGAATTGTTCGCTGCACCCTTGAGAACCTCGGACACGATATCCATATTGCTAAAATCATAATTTTGTGCGGCGGCCATCTTGGATTTCAAAAATGATCACAAAATCGTTCTCAGCACCCTCGAGAACCTCTGATACGATATCCATAATTTAGTTATCTTAATCTTGAGTTGCGGTCATCTTGGATTTCAAAATGATCCCAAAATTATTTTCTGCACCTTCGAAAACCTCAGAAACGATAGCCATATTGCTGAAAACATTATTGTTTGCAGCAGCCCTCTTAGATTTCAAAAATGATCAGAGAATTGTTCGCTGCACCCTTGAGAACCTCGGACACGATATCCATTTTGCTAAAATCATAATTTTGTGCGGCGGCCATCTTGGATTTCAAAAATGATCACAAAATCGTTCTCAGCAACCTCGAGAACCTCTGATACGATATCCATATTTTTGTGATCATAATCTTGCACGGCGGCCATCTCGGATTCAAAAATGATCCCAAAATTATTTTCTGCACACCCAAGGACCTCAGACTCGATATCCATATTGCTTAAAACATTATTGTTTGCGGCAGCCTTCTTGGATTTCAAAAATGATCACTGAATTGTTCTCTGCACCCTCGAGAACCTCGGACACAATATCCATATTGCTAAAATCATAATTTTGTGCGGCGGCCATGTTGGATTTGAAAAATGATCACCAAGTCGTTCTCTGCACCCTCGAGAATCTCGGACACGATATCCATATTGCTGAAATCATAATTTTGTGCGGCGGCTATCTTGGATTTGAAAAATGATCACCAAATCGTTTTCTGCACACTTGAGAACCTCTGATACGATACCCATAATGTAGTTATCATAGTTTTGAGCGGCGGCCATCTTGGATTTCAAAAATGGTCACAAAGTCGTTCTGTGCACTCTCAAGAACCTCGGATACGATACCCATATTTTTGTGATAATAATCTTGCACGGCGACCATCTCGGATTTAAAAATGATCCCAAAATTATTTCCTGCACCCTCGAAAACCTCAGACACGATATCCATATTGCTGAAAACATAATTGTTTGCGGCATTTTCTTGGATTTCAAAAATTATCTCAGAATTGTTCGCTGCACCCTCGAGAACCTCGGACACGATATCAATATTGCTAAAATCATAATTTTGTGCGGCGGCCATCTTGGATTTGAAAAATGACCACCAAGTCGTTCTCTGCACCCTCGAGAATCTCGGACACGATATCCATATTGCTGAAATCATAATTTTGTGCGACGGCCGTCTTGAATTTGAAAAATGATCACCAAATCGTTCTCTGCCCCCTCGAGAACCTCGGATACGATACCCATAATGAAGTTATCTTAATTTTGAGTGGCGGCCATCTTGGATTTCAAAAATGATCACAAAATCGTTCTGTGCACTCTCGAGAACCTTGGATACGATAACCATGTTTTCGTGATCATTATCTTGCACGGCGGCCATCTCGGATTTAAAAATGATCCCAAAATTATTTTCTGCACCCTCGAGAACCTCGGATACGATATCAATATTGCTGAAAACATAATTGTTTGCGGCATTTTCTTGGATTTCAAAAATTATCTCAGAATTGTTCGCTGCACCCTCGAGAACCTCGGACACGATATCAATATTGCTAAAATCATAATTTTGTGCAGCGGCCATCTTGGATTTGAAAAATGATCACCAAGTTGTTCTCTGCACCCTCGAGAATCTCGGACACGATATCCATATTGCTGAAATCATATTTTTGTGCGACGGCCATCTTGGATTTGAAAAATGATCACCAAATCGTTCTCTGCACCCTCGAGAACCTCGGATACGATACCCATAATGTAGTTATCTTAATTTTGAGTGGCGGCCATCTTGGATTTCAAAAATGATCACCAAATCGTTCTCTGCACCCTCGAGAACCTCGGATACGATACCAATAATGTAGTTATCTTAATTTTGAGTGGCGGCCATCTTGGATTTCAAAAATGATCACAAAATCGTTCTGTGCACTCTCGAGAACCTCGGATACGATACCCATGTTTTCGTGATCATAATCTTGCACGGCGGCCATCTCGGACACGATATCCATATTGCTGAAATCATAATTTTGTGCGACGGCCATCTTGGATTTGAAAAATGATCACCAAATCGTTCTGTGCACTCTCGAGAACCTCGGATACGATACCCATAGTGTATCTTAATTTTGAGTGGCGGCCATCTTGGATTTCAAAATGATCCCAAAATTATTTTCTGCACCTTCGAAAACCTCAAAAACGATATCCATATTTCTGAAAACATTATTGTTTGCAGCAGCCCTCTTGGATTTCAAAAATGATCAGAGAATTGTTCGCTGCACCCTTGAGAACCTCGGACACGATATCCATATTGCTAAAATCATAATTTTGTGCGGCGGCCATCTTGGATTTCAAAAATGATCACAAAATCGTTCTCAGCACCCTCGAGAACCTCTGATACGATATCCATAATTTAGTTATCTTAATTTTGAGTTGCGGTCATCTTGGATTTCAAAATGATCCCAAAATTATTTTCTGCACCTTCGAAAACCTCAGAAACGATAGCCATATTGCTGAAAACATTATTGTTTGCAGCAGCCCTCTTAGATTTCAAAAATGATCAGAGAATTGTTCGCTGCACCCTTGAGAACCTCGGACACGATATCCATATTGCTAAAATCATAATTTTGTGCGGCGGCCATCTTGGATTTAAAAAATGATCACAAAATCGTTCTCAGCAACCTCGAGAACCTCTGATACGATATCCATAATTTAGTTATCATACTTTTGAGCGGCGGCCATCTTGGATTTGAAAAATGATCACCAAATCTTTCTCTGCACCCTCGAGAATCTCGGACACGATATCCTTGTTGCTGAAATCATATTTTTGTGCGATGGCCATCTTGGATTTGAAAAATGATCACCATTTCGTTCTCTGCACCCTCAAGAACCTCGGATACGATACCCATAATGTAGTTATCTTAATTTTGAGTGGCGGCCATCTTGGATTTCAAAAATGCTCACAAAATCGTTCTGTACACTCTCGAGAACTTCAGATACGATACACATGTTTTCGTGATCATAATCTTGCACGGCGGCCATCTCGGACACGATATCCATATTGCTAAAATCATAATTTTGTGCGACGGCCATCTTGGATTTGAAAAATGATCACCAAATCGTTCTCTGCACCCTCGAGAACCTCGGATACGATACCCATAATGTAGTTATCTTAATTTTGAGTGGCGGCCATCTTGGATTTCAAAAATGCTCACAAAATAGTTCTGTACACTCTCGAGAACTTCAGATACGATACACATGTTTTCGTGATCATAATCTTGCAAGGCGGCCATCTCGGACACGATATCCATATTGCTGAAAACATAATTGTTTGCGGCATTTTCTTGGATTTCAAAAATTATCTCAGAATTGTTAGCTGCACCCTCGAGAACCTCGGACACGATATCAATATTGCTAAAATCATAATTTTGTGCGGCGGCCATCTTGGATTTGAAAAATGATCACCAAATCGTTTTCTGCACCCTCGAGAATCTCGGACACGATATAATATTTCTGAATACATACTTGTTTTCGGCAGCTCTCTTGGATTTCAAAAATGATCACAGAATTGTTCTCTGCACCCTCGAGAACCTCGGACATGATATCCTTATTGTTAAAATCATAATTTTGTGCGGCGGCCACCTTGGATTTGAAAAATGATCACCAATTCGTTCTCTGCACACTCGAGAATCTCGGACATGATATCCATATTGCTGAAATCATAATTTTGTGCGGCGGCCATCTTGGATTTGAAAAATGATCATCAAATCATTCTCTGCACCCTCGAGAACCTCAGACACGATATCCATAATGTAGTTATCATACTTTTGAGTGGCGGCCATCTTGGATTTCAAAAATGATCACAGAATCGTTCTGTGCACTCTCGAGAACCTCGGATACGATACCCATGTTTTCGTGATCATAATCTTGCACGGCGGCCATCTCGGACACGATATCCATATTGCTGAAATCATAATTTTGTGCAGCGGCCATCTTGGATTTGAAAAATAATCACCAAATCGTTCTCTGCACCCTCGAGAATCTCGGACACGATATCCATATTGCTGATAACATAATTGTTTGCGGTAACCCTCTTGGATTTAAAAAATGATCACAGAATTGTTCTCCGCACCCTCGAGAATCTCGGACACGATATCCATATTGCTGAAATCATAATTTTGTGCGGCGGCTATCTTGGATTTGAAAAATTATCACAAAATCGTTCTCAGCACCCTCGAGAACCTCTGATACGATATCCATAATGTAGTTATCATACTTTTGAGCGGCGGCCATCTTCGATTTGGAAAATGATCACATTATCGTTCTCAGCACCCTCGAGAACCTCTGATACGATACCCATATTTTTGTGATCATAATCTTGCACGGCGGCCATCTCGGATTCAAAAATGATCCCAAAATTATTTTCTGCACACCCAAGAACCTCAGACTCGATATCCATATTGCTTAAAACATTATTGTTTGCGGCAGCCTTCTTGGATTTCAAAAATGATCACTGAATTGTTCTCTGCACCCTCAAGAACCTCGGACACGATATCCATATTGCTAAAATCATAATTTTGTGCGGCGGCCATGTTGGATTTGAAAAATGATCACCAAGTCGTTCTCTGCACCCTCGAGAATCTCGGACACGATATCCATATTGCTGAAATCATAATTTTGTGCGGCGGCTATCTTGGATTTGAAAAATGATCACCAAATCGTTTTCTGCACCCTCGAGAATCTCGGACAGGATACAATATTTCTGAAAACATACTTGTTTGCGGCAGCTCTCTTGGATTTCAAAAATGATCACAGAATTGTTCTCTGCACCCTCGAGAACCTCGGACATGATATCCTTATTGTTAAAATCATAATTTTGTGCGGCGGCCACCTTGGATTTGAAAAATGATCACCAAGTCGTTCTCTGCACCCTCGAGAACCTCGGACACGATATCAATATTGCTAAAATCATAATTTTGTGCGGCGGCCATCTTGGATTTGAAAAATGACCACCAAGTCGTTCTCAGCACCCTCGAGAACTTCTGATACGATACCCATAATGTAGTAATCATAATTTTGAGCGGCGGCCATCTTGGATTTCAAAAATGATCAAAATATCGTTCTGTGCACTCTCGAGAACCTCGGATACAAAACCCATATTTTTGTGATCATAATCTTGCACGGCGGCCATCTCTGTTTTAAAAATGATCCCAAAATTATTTTCTGCACCCTCGAGAATCTCAGACACGATATCTATATTGCTGAAAACATAATTGTTTGCAGCATTTTCTTGGATTTCAAAAATTATCTCAGAATTGTTCGCTGCACCCTCGAGAACCTCGGACACGATATCAATATTGCTAAAATCATAATTTTGTGCGGCGGCCATCTTGGATTTGAAAAATGATCATCGAATCATTCTCTGCACCCTCGAGAACCTCAGACACGATATCCATAATGTAGTTATCATACTTTTGAGCGGCGGCCATCTTCGATTTGGAAAATGATCACAAAATCGTTCTCAGCACACTTGAGAACCTCTGATACGATACCCATAATGTAGTTATCTTAGTTTTGAGCGGCGGCCATCTTGGATTTCAAAAATGGTCACAAAATCGTTCTGTGCACTTTCAAGAACCTCGGATACGATACCCATATTTTTGTGATAATAATCTTGCACGGCGACCATCTCGGATTTAAAAATGATCCCAAAATTATTTCCTGCACCCTCGAGAACCTCAGACACGATATCCATATTGCTGAAAACATAATTGTTTGCGGCATTTTCTTGGATTTCAAAAATTATCTCAGAATTGTTCGCTGCACCCTCGAGAACCTCGGACACGATATCAATATTGCTAAAATCATAATTTTGTGCGGCGGCCATCTTGGATTTGAAAAATGACCACCAAGTCGTTCTCTGCACCCTCGAGAATCTCGGACACGATATCCATATTGCTGAAATCATAATTTTGTGCGACGGCCGTCTTGGATTTGAAAAATGATCACCAAATCGTTCTCTGCCCCCTCGAGAACCTCGGATTCGATACCCATAATGAAGTTATCTTAATTTTGAGTGGCGGCCATCTTGGATTTCAAAAATGATCACAAAATCGTTCTGTGCACTCTCGAGAACCTTGGATACGATAACCATGTTTTCGTGATCATTATCTTGCACGGCGGCCATCTCGGATTTAAAAATGATCCCAAAATTATTTTCTGCACCCTCGAGAACCTCGGATACGATATCCATATTGCTGAAAACATAATTGTTTGCGGCATTTTCTTGAGTTCAAAAATTATCTCAGAATTGTTCGCTGCACCCTCGAGAACCTCGGACACGATATCCATATTGCTAAAATCATAATTTTGTGCGGCGGCCATCTTGGATTTGAAAAATGATCACCAAGTTGTTCTCTGCACCCTCGAGAATCTCGGACACGATATCCATATTGCTGAAATCATATTTTTGTGCGACGGCCATCTTGGATTTGAAAAATGATCACCAAATCGTTCTCTGCACCCTCGAGAACCTCGGATACGATACCCATAATGTAGTTATCTTAATTTTGAGTGGCGGCCATCTTGGATTTCAAAAATGATCACAAAATTGTTCTGTGCACTTTCGAGAATCTCGGACGCGATATCCATATTGCTGAAATCATAATTTTGTGCGATGGCCATCTTGGAATTTAAAAATGATCACCAAATCGTTCTCTGCACCCTCGAGAACCTCGGATACGATACCCATAATATAGTTATCTTAATTTTGAGTGGCGGCCATCTTGGATTTCAAAAATGATCACAAAATCGTTCTGTGCACTCTCGAGAACCTCGGATACGATACCCATAATGTAGTTATCTTAATTTTGAGTGGCGGCCATCTTGGATTTCAAAATGATGCCAAAATTATTTTCTGCACCTTCGAAAACCTCAGAAACGATATCCATATTGCTGAAAACATTATTGTTTGCAGCAGCCCTCTTGGATTTCAAAAATGATCAGAGAATTGTTCGCTGCACCCTTGAGAACCTCGGACACGATATCCATATTGCTAAAATCATAATTTTGTGCGGCGGCCATCTTGGATTTGATAAATGATAGACAAATCTTTCTCTGCACCCTCGAGAATCTCGGACACGATATCCTTGTTGCTGAAATCATAATTTTGTGCGACGGCCATCTTGGATTTGAAAAATGATCACCAAATCGTTCTCTGCACCCTCGAGAACCTCGGATACGATACCCATAATGTAGTTATCTTAATTTTGAGTGGCGGCCATCTTGGATTTCAAAATGATGCCAAAATTATTTTCTGCACCTTCGAAAACCTCAGAAACGATATCCATATTGCTGAAAACATTATTGTTTGCAGCAGCCCTCTTGGATTTCAAAAATGATCAGAGAATTGTTCGCTGCACCCTTGAGAACCTCGGACACGATATCCATATTGCTAAAATCTTAATTTTGAGTGGCGGCCATCTTGGATTTCAAAAATGCTCACATAATCGTTCTGTACACTCTCGAGAACTTCAGATACGATACACATGTTTTCGTGATCATAATCTTGCACGGCGGCCATCTCGGACACGATATCCATATTGCTGAAATCATAATTTTGTGCGACGGCCATCTTGGATTTGAAAAATGATCACCAAATCGTTCTCTGCACCCTCGAGAACCTCGGATACGATACCCATAATGTAGTTATCTTAATTTTGAGTGGCGGCCATCTTGGATTTCAAAAATGCTCACAAAACAGTTCTGTACACTCTCGAGAACTTCAGATACGATACACATGTTTTCGTGATCATAATCTTGCAAGGCCACCATCTCGGACACGATATCCATATTGCTGAAATCATAATTTTGTGCGACGGCCATCTTGGATTTGAAAAATGATCACCAAATCGTTTTCTGCACCCTCGAGAATCTCGGACACGATATAATATTTCTGAATACATACTTGTTATCGGCAGCTCTCTTGGATTTCAAAAATGATCACAGAATTGTTCTCTGCACCCTCGAGAACCTCGGACATGATATCCTTATTGTTAAAATCATAATTTTGTGCGGCGGCCACCTTGGATTTGAAAAATGATCACCAATTCGTTCTCTGCACACTCGAGAATCTCGGACATGATATCCATATTGCTGAAATCATAATTTTGTGCGGCGGCCATCTTGGATTTGAAAAATGATCACCAAATCGTTCTCTGCCCCCTCGAGAACCTCGGATACGATACCCTTAATGAAGTTATCTTAATTTTGAGTGGCGGCCATCTTGGATTTCAAAAATGGTCACAAAATCGTTCTGTGCACTCTCGAGAACCTCGGATACGATAGCCATATTTTTGTGATAATAATCTTACACGGCGACCATCTCGGATTTAAAAATGATCCCAAAATTATTTTCTGCACCCTCGAGAACCTCAGACACGATATCCATATTGCTGAAAACATAATTGTTTGCTACATTTTCTTGGATTTCAAAAATTATCTCAGAATTGTTCGCTGCACCCTCGAGAACCTCGGACACGATATCAATATTGCTAAAATCATAATTTTGTGCGGCGGCCATCTTTGATTTGAAAAATGACCACCAAGTCGTTCTCAGCACCCTCGAGAACTACTGATACGATACCCATAATGTAGTAATCATAATTTTGAGCGGCGGCCATCTTCGATTTGGAAAATGATCACAAAATCGTTCTCAGCACACTCGAGAACCTCTGATACGATACCCATAATGTAGTTATCATAGTTTTGAGCGGCGGCCATCTTGGATTTCAAAAATGGTCACAAAATCGTTCTGTGCACTCTCGAGAATCTCGGATACGATACCCATATTTTTGTGATAATAATCTTGCACGGCGACCATCTCGGATTTAAAAATGATCCCAAAATTATTTCCTGCACCCTCGAGAACCTCAGACACGATATCCATATTGCTGAAAACATAATTGTTTGCGGCATTTTCTTTGATTTCAAAAATTATCTCAGAATTGTTCGCTGCACCCTCGAGAACCTCGGACACGATATCAATATTGCTAAAATCATAATTTTGTGCGGCGGCCATCTTGGATTTGAAAAATGACCACCAAGTCGTTCTCTGCACCCTCGAGAATCTCGGACACGATATCCATATTGCTGAAATCATAATTTTGTGCGACGGCCATCTTGGATTTGAAAAATGATCACCAAATCGTTCTCTGCCCCCTCGAGAACCTCGGATACGATACCCATAATGAAGTTATCTTAATTTTGAGTGGCGGCCATCTTGGATTTCAAAAATGATCACAAAATCGTTTTGGGCACTCTCGAGAACCTTGGATACGATAACCATGTTTTCGTGATCATTATCTTGCACGGCGGCCATCTCGGATTTAAAAATGATCCCAAAATTATTTTCTGCACCCTCGAGAACCTCGGATACGATATCCATATTGCTGAAAACATAATTGTTTGCGGCATTTTCTTGGATTTCAAAAATTATCTCAGAATTGTTCGCTGCACCCTCGAGAACCTCGGACACGATATCCATATTGCTAAAATCATAATTTTGTGCGGCGGCCATCTTGGATTTGAAAAATGATCACCAAGTTGTTCTCTGCACCCTCGAGAATCTCGGACAGACATCCATATTGCTGAAATCATATTTTTGTGCGACGGCCATCTTGGATTTGAAAAATGATCACCAAATCGTTCTCTGCACCCTCGAGAACCTCGGATACGATACCCATAATGTAGTTATCTTAATTTTGAGTGGCGGCCATCTTGGATTCTAAAAATGATCACAAAATCGTTCTGTGCACTTTCGAGAATCTCGGACGCGATATCCATATTGCTGAAATCATAATTTTGTGCGACGGCCATCTTGGAATTTAAAAATGATCACCAAATCGTTCTCTGCACCCTCGAGAACCTCGGATACGATACCCATAATGTAGTTATCTTAATTTTGAGTGGCGGCCATCTTGGATTTCAAAAATGATCACAAAATCGTTCTGTGCACTCTCGAGAACCTCGGATACGATACCCATAATGTAGTTATCTTAATTTTGAGTGGCGGCCATCTTGGATTTCATAATGATCCCAAAATTATTTTCTGCACCTTCGAAAACCTCAGAAACGATATCCATATTGCTGAAAATATTATTGTTTGCAGCAGCCCTCTTGGATTTCAAAAATGATCAGAGAATTGTTCGCTGCACCCTTGAGAACCTCGGACACGATATCCATAATGCTAAAATCATAATTTTGTGCGGCGGCCATCTTGGATTTCAAAAATGATCACAAAATCGTTCTCAGCACCCTCGAGAACCTCTGATACGATATCCATAATTTAGTTATCTTAATTTTGAGTGGCGGTCATCTTGGATTTCAAAATGATCCCAAAATTATTTTTTGCACCTTCAAAAACCTCAGAAACGATATCCATATTGCTGAAAACATTATTGTTTGCAGCAGCCCTCTTGGATTTCAAAAATGATCAGAGAATTGTTCGCTGCACCCTTGAGAACCTCGGACACGATATCCATATTGCTAAAATCATAATTTTGTGCGGCGGCCATCTTGGATTTCAAAAATGATCACAAAATCGTTCTCAGCAACCTCGAGAACCTCTGATACGATATCCATAATTTAGTTATCATACTTTTGAGCGGCGGCCATCTTGGATTTGAAAAATGATCACCAAATCTTTCTCTGCACCCTCGAGAATCTCGGACACGATATCCTTGTTGCTGAAATCATAATTTTGTGCGATTGCCATCTTGGATTTGAAAAATGATCACCATATCGTTCTCTGCACCCTCTAGAACCTCGGATACGATACCCATAATGTAGTTATCTTAATTTTGAGTGGCGGCCATCTTGGATTTCAAAAATGCTCACAAAATCGTTCTGTACACTCTCGAGAACTTCAGATACGATACACATGTTTTCGTGATCATAATCTTGCACGGCGGCCATCTCGGACACGATATCCATATTGCTGAAATCATAATTTTGTGCGACGGCCATCTTGGATTTGAAAAATGATCACCAAATCGTTCTCTGCACCCTCGAGAACCTCGGATACGATACCCATAATGTAGTTATCTTAATTTTGAGTGGCGGCCATCTTGGATTTCAAAAATGCTCACAAAATAGTTCTGTACACTCTCGAGAACTTCAGATACGATACACATGTTTTCGTGATCATTATCTTGCACGGCGGCCATCTCGGACACGATATCCATATTGCTGAAATCATAATTTTGTGCGACGGCCATCTTGGATTTGAAAAATGATCACCAAATCGTTCTCTGCACCCTCGAGAACCTCGGATACGATACCCAAAATGTAGTTATCTTAATTTTGAGTGGCGGCCATCTTGGATTTCAAAAATGCTCACAAAATAGTTCTGTACACTCACGAGAACTTCAGATACGATACACATGTTTTCGTGATCATAATCTTGCAAGGCGGCCATCTCGGACACGATATCCATATTGCTGAAATCATAATTTTGTGCGACGGCCATCTTGGATTTGAAAAATGATCACCAAATCTTTCTCTGCACCCTTGAGAACCTCGGACACGATATCCATATTGCTAAAATCATACTTTTGTGCGGCGGCCATCTTGGATTTCAAAAATGATCACAAAATCGTTCTCAGCAACCTCGAGAACCTCTGATACGATATCCATAATTTAGTTATCATACTTTTGAGCGGCGGCCACCTTGGATTTGAAAAATGATCACCAAATCTTTCTCTGCACCCTCGAGAATCTCGGACACGATATCCTTGTTGCTGAAATCATAATTTTGTGCGACGGCCATCTTGGATTTGAAAAATGATCACCATATCGTTTTCTGCACCCTCTAGAACCTCGGATACGATACCCATAATGTAGTTATCTTAATTTTGAGTGGCGGCCATCTTGGATTTCAAAACTGCTCACAAAATTGTTCTGTACACTCTCGAGAACTTCAGATACGATACACATGTTTTCGTGATCATAATCTTGCACGGCGGCCATCTCGGACACGATATCCATATTGCTGAAATCATAATTTTGTGCGACGGCCATCTTTGATTTGAAAAATGATCACCAAATCGTTCTCTGCACCCTCGAGAACCTCGGATACGATACCCATAATGTAGTTATCTTAATTTTGAGTGGCGGCCATCTTGGATTTCAAAAATGCTCACAAAATAGTTCTGTACACTCTCGAGAACTTCAGATACGATACACATGTTTTCGTGATCATAATCTTGCAAGGCGGCCATCTCGGACACGATATCCATATTGCTGAAATCATAATTTTGTGCGACGGCCATCTTGGATTTGAAAAATGATCACAAAATCGTTCTGTGCACTCTCGAGAATCTCGGACACGATATCCATATTGCTGAAATCATAATTTTGTGCGGCGGCTATCTTGAATTTAAAAATGATCACCAAATCGTTCTCTGCACCCTCGAGAATCTCGGACACGATATCCATATTGCTGAAATCATAATTTTGTGCGGCGGCCATCTTGGATTTGAAAAATGATCACCAAATCGTTTTCTGCACCCTCGAGAATCTCGGACACGATATAATATTTCTGAATACATACTTGTTTTCGGCAGCTCTCTTGGATTTCAAAAATGATCACAGAATTGTTCTCTGCACCCTCGAGAACCTCGGACATGATATCCTTATTGTTAAAATCATAATTTTGTGCGGCGGCCACCTTGGATTTGAAAAATGATCACCAATTCGTTCTCTGCACACTCGAGAATCTCGGACATGATATCCATATTGCTGAAATCATAATTTTGTGCGGCGGCCATCTTGGATTTGAAAAATGATCACCAAATCGTTCTCTGCCCCCTCGAGAACCTCGGATACGATACCCTTAATGAAGTTATCTTAATTTTGAGTGGCGGCCATCTTGGATTTCAAAAATGGTCACAAAATCGTTCTGTGCACTCTCGAGAACCTCGGATACGATAGCCATATTTTTGTGATAATAATCTTACACGGCGACCATCTCGGATTTAAAAATGATCCCAAAATTATTTTCTGCACCCTCGAGAACCTCAGACACGATATCCATATTGCTGAAAACATAATTGTTTGCGGCATTTTCTTGGATTTCAAAAATTATCTCAGAATTGTTCGCTGCACCCTCGAGAATCTCGGATACGATACCCATAATGTAGTTATCTTAATTTTGAGTGGCGGCCATCTTGGATTTCAAAAATGATCACAAAATCGTTCTGTGCACTTTCGAGAATCTCGGACGCGATATCCATATTGCTGAAATCATAATTTTGTGCGACGGCCATCTTGGAATTTAAAAATGATCACCAAATCGTTCTCTGCACCCTCGAGAACCTCGGATACGATACCCATAATGTAGTTATCTTAATTCTGAGTGGCGGCCATCTTGGATTTCAAAAATGATCACAAAATCGTTCTGTGCACTCTCGAGAACCTCGGATACGATACCCATGTTTTCGTGATCATAATCTTGCACGGCGGCCATCTCGGACACGATATCCATATTGCTGAAATCATAATTTTGTGCGACGGCCATCTTGGATTTGAAAAATGATCACCAAATCGTTCTCTGCACCCTCGAGAACCTCGGATACGATACCCATAATGTAGTTATCTTAATTTTGAGTGGCAGCCATCTTGGATTACAAAAATGATAACAAAATCGTTCTGTGCACTCTCGAGAACCTCGGATACGATACCCATAATGTAGTTATCTTAATTTTGAGTGGCGGCCATCTTGGATTTCAAAATGATCCCAAAATTATTTTCTGCACCTTCGAAAACCTCAGAAACGATATCCATATTGCTGAAAACATTATTGTTTGCAGCAGCCGTCTTGGATTTCAAAAATGATCAGAGAATTGTTCGCTGCACCCTTGAGAACCTCGGACACGATATCCATAATGCTAAAATCATAATTTTGTGCGGCGGCCATCTTGGATTTCAAAAATGATCACAAAATCGTTCTCAGCACCCTCGAGAACCTCTGATACGATATCCATAATTTAGTTATCTTAATTTTGAGTGGCGGTCATCTTGGATTTCAAAATGATCCCAAAATTATTTTCTGCACCTTCAAAAACCTCAGAAACGATATCCATATTGCTGAAAACATTATTGTTTGCAGCAGCCCTCTTGGATTTCAAAAATGATCAGAGAATTGTTCGCTGCACCCTTGAGAACCTCGGACACGATATCCATATTGCTAAAATCATAATTTTGTGCGGCGGCCATCTTGGATTTCAAAAATGATCACAAAATCGTTCTCAGCAACCTCGAGAACCTCTGATACGATATCCATAATTTAGTTATCATACTTTTGAGCGGCGGCCATCTTGGATTTGAAAAATGATCACCAAATCTTTCTCTGCACCCTCGAGAATCTCGGACACGATATCCTTGTTGCTGAAATCATAATTTTGTGCGATTGCCATCTTGGATTTGAAAAATGATCACCATATCGTTCTCTGCACCCTCTAGAACCTCGGATACGATACCCATAATGTAGTTATCTTAATTTTGAGTGGCGGCCATCTTGGATTTCAAAAATGCTCACAAAATCGTTCTGTACACTCTCGAGAACTTCAGATACGATACACATGTTTTCGTGATCATAATCTTGCACGGCGGCCATCTCGGACACGATATCCATATTGCTGAAATCATAATTTTGTGCGACGGCCATCTAAGATTTGAAAAATGATCACCAAATCGTTCTCTGCACCCTCGAGAACCTCGGATACGACACCCATAATGTAGTTATCTTAATTTTGAGTGGCGGCCATCGTGGATTTCAAAAATGATCACAAAATCGTTCTGTGCACTCTCGAGAACCTCGGATACGATACCCATGTTTTCGTGATCATAATCTTGCACGGCGGCCATCTCGGACACGATATCCATATTGCTGAAATCATAATTTTGTGCGACGGCCATCTTGGATTTGAAAAATGATCACCAAATCGTTCTCTGCACCCTCGAGAACCTCGGATACGATACCCATAATGTAGTAATCTTAATTTTGAGTGGCGGCCATCTTGGATTTCAAAAATGCTCACAAAATAGTTCTGTACACTCTCGAGAACTTCAGATACGATACACATGTTTTCGTGATCATAATCTTGCAAGGCGGCCATCTCGGACACGATATCCATATTGCTGAAATCATAATTTTGTGCGACGGCCATCTTGGATTTGAAAAATGATCACCAAATCTTTCTCTGCACCCTTGAGAACCTCGGACACGATATCCATATTGCTAAAATCATAATTTTGTGCGGCGGCCATCTTGGATTTCAAAAATGATCACAAAATCGTTCTCAGCAACCTCGAGAACCTCTGATACGATATCCATAATTTAGTTATCATACTTTTGAGCGGCGGCCACCTTGGATTTGAAAAAAGATCACCAAATCTTTCTCTGCACCCTCGAGAATCTCGGACACGATATCCTTGTTGCTGAAATCATAATTTTGTGCGACGGCCATCTTGGATTTGAAAAATGATCACAAAATTGTTCTGTACACTCTCGAGAACTTCAGATACGATACACATGTTTTCCTGATCATAATCTTGCACGGCGGCCATCTCGGACACGATATCCATATTGCTGAAATCATAATTTTGTGCGACGGCCATCTTTGATTTGAAAAATGATCACCAAATCGTTCTCTGCACCCTCGAGAACCTCGGATACGATACCCATAATGTAGTTATCTTAATTTTGAGTGGCGGCCATCTTGGATTTCAAAACTGCTCACAAAATTGTTCTGTACACTCTCGAGAACTTCAGATACGATACACATGTTTTCGTGATCATAATCTTGCACGGCGGCCATCTCGGACACGATATCCATATTGCTGAAATCATAATATTGTGCGACGGCCATCTTTGATTTGAAAAATGATCACCAAATCGTTCTCTGCACCCTCGAGAACCTCGGATACGATACCCATAATGTAGTTATCTTAATTTTGAGTGGCGGCCATCTTGGATTTCAAAAATGCTCACAAAATCGTTCTGTACACTCTCGAGAACTTCAGATACGATACACATGTTTTCGTGATCATAATCTTGCACGGCGGCCATCTCGGACACGATATCCATATTGCTGAAATCATAATTTTGTGCGACGGCCATCATGGATTTGAAAAATGATCACCAAATCGTTCTCTGCACCCTCGAGAACCTCGGATACGATACCCATAATGTAGTTATCTTAATTTTGAGTGGCGGCCATCTTGGATTTCAAAAATGCTCACAAAATAGTTCTGTACACTCTCGAGAACTTCAGATACGATACACATGTTTTCGTGATCATTATCTTGCACGGCGGCCATCTCGGACACGATATCCATATTGCTGAAATCATAATTTTGTGCGACGGCCATCTTGGATTTGAAAAATGATCACCAAATCGTTCTCTGCACCCTCGAGAACCTCGGATACGATACCCAAAATGTAGTTATCTTAATTTTGAGTGGCGGCCATCTTGGATTTCAAAAATGCTCACAAAATAGTTCTGTACACTCACGAGAACTTCAGATACGATACACATGTTTTCGTGATCATAATCTTGCAAGGCGGCCATCTCGGACACGATATCCATATTGCTGAAATCATAATTTTGTGCGACGGCCATCTTGGATTTGAAAAATGATCACCAAATCTTTCTCTGCACCCTTGAGAACCTCGGACACGATATCCATATTGCTAAAATCATACTTTTGTGCGGCGGCCATCTTGGATTTCAAAAATGATCACAAAATCGTTCTCAGCAACCTCGAGAACCTCTGATACGATATCCATAATTTAGTTATCATACTTTTGAGCGGCGGCCACCTTGGATTTGAAAAATGATCACCAAATCTTTCTCTGCACCCTCGAGAATCTCGGACACGATATCCTTGTTGCTGAAATCATAATTTTGTGCGACGGCCATCTTGGATTTGAAAAATGATCACCATATCGTTTTCTGCACCCTCTAGAACCTCGGATACGATACCCATAATGTAGTTATCTTAATTTTGAGTGGCGGCCATCTTGGATTTCAAAACTGCTCACAAAATTGTTCTGTACACTCTCGAGAACTTCAGATACGATACACATGTTTTCGTGATCATAATCTTGCACGGCGGCCATCTCGGACACGATATCCATATTGCTGAAATCATAATTTTGTGCGACGGCCATCTTTGATTTGAAAAATGATCACCAAATCGTTCTCTGCACCCTCGAGAACCTCGGATACGATACCCATAATGTAGTTATCTTAATTTTGAGTGGCGGCCATCTTGGATTTCAAAAATGCTCACAAAATAGTTCTGTACACTCTCGAGAACTTCAGATACGATACACATGTTTTCGTGATCATAATCTTGCAAGGCGGCCATCTCGGACACGATATCCATATTGCTGAAATCATAATTTTGTGCGACGGCCATCTTGGATTTGAAAAATGATCACAAAATCGTTCTGTGCACTCGCGAGAATCTCGGACACGATATCCATATTGCTGAAATCATAATTTTGTGCGGCGGCTATCTTGAATTTAAAAATGATCACCAAATCGTTCTCTGCACCCTCGAGAATCTCGGACACGATATCCATATTGCTGAAATCATAATTTTGTGCGGCGGCCATCTTGGATTTGAAAAATGATCACCAAATCGTTTTCTGCACCCTCGAGAATCTCGGACACGATATAATATTTCTGAATACATACTTGTTTTCGGCAGCTCTCTTGGATTTCAAAAATGATCACAGAATTGTTCTCTGCACCCTCGAGAACCTCGGACATGATATCCTTATTGTTAAAATCATAATTTTGTGCGGCGGCCACCTTGGATTTGAAAAATTATCACCAATTCGTTCTCTGCACACTCGAGAATCTCGGACATGATATCCATATTGCTGAAATCATAATTTTGTGCGGCGGCCATCTTGGATTTGAAAAATGATCACCAAATCGTTCTCTGCCCCCTCGAGATACTCGGATACGATACCCTTAATGAAGTTATCTTAATTTTGAGTGGCGGCCATCTTGGATTTCAAAAATGGTCACAAAATCGTTCTGTGCACTCTCGAGAACCTCGGATACGATAGCCATATTTTTGTGATAATAATCTTACACGGCGACCATCTCGGATTTAAAAATGATCCCAAAATTATTTTCTGCACCCTCGAGAACCTCAGACACGATATCCATATTGCTGAAAACATAATTGTTTGCGGCATTTTCTTGGATTTCAAAAATTATCTCAGAATTGTTCGCTGCACCCTCGAGAATCTCGGATACGATACCCATAATGTAGTTATCTTAATTTTGAGTGGCGGCCATCTTGGATTTCAAAAATGATCACAAAATCGTTCTGTGCACTTTCGAGAATCTCGGACGCGATATCCATATTGCTGAAATCATAATTTTGTGCGACGGCCATCTTGGAATTTAAAAATGATCACCAAATCGTTCTCTGCACCCTCGAGAACCTCGGATACGATACCCATAATGTAGTTATCTTAATTTTGAGTGGCGGCCATCTTGGATTTCAAAAATGATCACAAAATCGTTCTGTGCACTCTCGAGAACCTCGGATACGATACCCATGTTTTCGTGATCATAATCTTGCACGGCGGCCATCTCGGACACGATATCCATATTGCTGAAATCATAATTTTGTGCGACGGCCATCTTGGATTTGAAAAATGATCACCAAATCGTTCTCTGCACCCTCGAGAACCTCGGATACGATACCCATAATGTAGTTATCTTAATTTTGAGTGGCAGCCATCTTGGATTACAAAAATGATAACAAAATCGTTCTGTGCACTCTCGAGAACCTCGGATACGATACCCATAATGTAGTTATCTTAATTTTGAGTGGCGGCCATCTTGGATTTCAAAATGATCCCAAAATTATTTTCTGCACCTTCGAAAACCTCAGAAACGATATCCATATTGCTGAAAACATTATTGTTTGCAGCAGCCGTCTTGGATTTCAAAAATGATCAGAGAATTGTTCGCTGCACCCTTGAGAACCTCGGACACGATATCCATAATGCTAAAATCATAATTTTGTGCGGCGGCCATCTTGGATTTCAAAAATGATCACAAAATCGTTCTCAGCACCCTCGAGAACCTCTGATACGATATCCATAATTTAGTTATCTTAATTTTGAGTGGCGGTCATCTTGGATTTCAAAATGATCCCAAAATTATTTTCTGCACCTTCAAAAACCTCAGAAACGATATCCATATTGCTGAAAACATTATTGTTTGCAGCAGCCCTCTTGGATTTCAAAAATGATCAGAGAATTGTTCGCTGCACCCTTGAGAACCTCGGACACGATATCCATATTGCTAAAATCATAATTTTGTGCGGCGGCCATCTTGGATTTCAAAAATGATCACAAAATCGTTCTCAGCAACCTCGAGAACCTCTGATACGATATCCATAATTTAGTTATCATACTTTTGAGCGGCGGCCATCTTGGATTTGAAAAATGATCACCAAATCTTTCTCTGCACCCTCGAGAATCTCGGACACGATATCCTTGTTGCTGAAATCATAATTTTGTGCGATTGCCATCTTGGATTTGAAAAATGATCACCATATCGTTCTCTGCACCCTCGAGAACCTCGGATACGATACCCATAATGTAGTTATCTTAATTTTGAGTGGCGGCCATCTTGGATTTCAAAAATGCTCACAAAATCGTTCTGTACACTCTCGAGAACTTCAGATACGATACACATGTTTTCGTGATCATAATCTTGCACGGCGGCCATCTCGGACACGATATCCATATTGCTGAAATCATAATTTTGTGCGACGGCCATCTAAGATTTGAAAAATGATCACCAAATCGTTCTCTGCACCCTCGAGAACCTCGGATACGACACCCATAATGTAGTTATCTTAATTTTGAGTGGCGGCCATCGTGGATTTCAAAAATGATCACAAAATCGTTCTGTGCACTCTCGAGAACCTCGGATACGATACCCATGTTTTCGTGATCATAATCTTGCACGGCGGCCATCTCGGACACGATATCCATATTGCTGAAATCATAATTTTGTGCGACGGCCATCTTGGATTTGAAAAATGATCACCAAATCGTTCTCTGCACCCTCGAGAACCTCGGATACGATACCCATAATGTAGTAATCTTAATTTTGAGTGGCGGCCATCTTGGATTTCAAAAATGCTCACAAAATAGTTCTGTACACTCTCGAGAACTTCAGATACGATACACATGTTTTCGTGATCATAATCTTGCAAGGCGGCCATCTCGGACACGATATCCATATTGCTGAAATCATAATTTTGTGCGACGGCCATCTTGGATTTGAAAAATGATCACCAAATCTTTCTCTGCACCCTTGAGAACCTCGGACACGATATCCATATTGCTAAAATCATAATTTTGTGCGGCGGCCATCTTGGATTTCAAAAATGATCACAAAATCGTTCTCAGCAACCTCGAGAACCTCTGATACGATTTCCATAATTTAGTTATCATACTTTTGAGCGGCGGCCACCTTGGATTTGAAAAAAGATCACCAAATCTTTCTCTGCACCCTCGAGAATCTCGGACACGATATCCTTGTTGCTGAAATCATAATTTTGTGCGACGGCCATCTTGGATTTGAAAAATGATCACAAAATTGTTCTGTACACTCTCGAGAACTTCAGATACGATACACATGTTTTCCTGATCATAATCTTGCACGGCTGCCATCTCGGACACGATATCCATATTGCTGAAATCATAATTTTGTGCGACGGCCATCTTTGATTTGAAAAATGATCACCAAATCGTTCTCTGCACCCTCGAGAACCTCGGATACGATACCCATAATGTAGTTATCTTAATTTTGAGTGGCGGCCATCTTGGATTTCAAAACTGCTCACAAAATTGTTCTGTACACTCTCGAGAACTTCAGATACGATACACATGTTTTCGTGATCATAATCTTGCACGGCGGCCATCTCGGACACGATATCCATATTGCTGAAATCATAATATTGTGCGACGGCCATCTTTGATTTGAAAAATGATCACCAAATCGTTCTCTGCACCCTCGAGAACCTCGGATACGATACCCATAATGTAGTTATCTTAATTTTGAGTGGCGGCCATCTTGGATTTCAAAAATGCTCACAAAATAGTTCTGTACACTCTCGAGAACTTCAGATACGATACACATGTTTTCGTGATCATAATCTTGCAAGGCGGCCATCTCGGACACGATATCCATATTGCTGAAATCATAATTTTGTGCGACGGCCATCTTGGATTTGAAAAATGATCACAAAATCGTTCTCTGCACTCTCGAGAATCTCGGACACGATATCCATATTGCTGAAATCATAATTTTGTGCGGCGGCTATCTTGAATTTAAAAATGATCACCAAATCGTTCTCTGCACCCTCGAGAATCTCGGACACGATATCCATATTGCTGAAATCATAATTTTGTGCGGCGGCCATCTTGGATTTGAAAAATGATCACCAAATCGTTTTCTGCACCCTCGAGAATCTCGGACACGATATAATATTTCTGAATACATACTTGTTTTCGGCAGCTCTCTTGGATTTCAAAAATGATCACAGAATTGTTCTCTGCACCCTCGAGAACCTCGGACATGATATCCTTATTGTTAAAATCATAATTTTGTGCGGCGGCCACCTTGGATTTGAAAAATGATCACCAATTCGTTCTCTGCACACTCGAGATTCTCGGACATGATATCCATATTGCTGAAATCATAATTTTGTGCGGCGGCCATCTTGGATTTGAAAAATGATCACCAAATCGTTCTCTGCCCCCTCGAGAACCTCGGATACGATACCCTTAATGAAGTTATCTTAATTTTGAGTGGCGGCCATCTTGGATTTCAAAAATGGTCACAAAATCGTTCTGTGCACTCTCGAGAACCTCGGATACGATAGCCATATTTTTGTGATAATAATCTTACACGGCGACCATCTCGGATTTAAAAATGATCCCAAAATTATTTTCTGCACCCTCGAGAACCTCAGACACGATATCCATATTGCTGAAAACATAATTGTTAGCGGCATTTTCTTGGATTTCAAAAATTATCTCAGAATTGTTCGCTGCACCCTCGAGAACCTCGGACACGATATCAATATTGCTAAAATCATAATTTTGTGCGGCGGCCATCTTGGATTTGAAAAATGACCACCAAGTCGTTCTCAGCACCCTCGAGAACTTCTGATACGATACCCATAATGTAGTTATCATAATTTTGAGCGGCGGCCATCTTGGATTTCAAAAATGATCAAAATATCGTTCTGTGCACTCTCGAGAACCTCGGATACGAAACCCATATTTTTGTGATCATAATCTTGCACGGCAGCCATCTCTGTTTTAAAAATGATCCCAAAATTATTTTCTGCACCCTCGAGAATCTCAGACACGATATCTATATTGCTGAAAACATAATTGTTTGCGGCATTTTCTTGGATTTCAAAAATTATCTCAGAATTGTTCGCTGCACCCTCGAGAACCTCGGACACGATATCAATATTGCTAAAATCATAATATTGTGCGGCGGCCATCTTGGATTTGAAAAATGATCATCAAATCATTCTCTGCACCCTCGAGAACCTCTGATACGATATCCATAGTGTAGTTATCATACTTTTGATCGGCGGCCATCTTCGATTTGGAAAATGATCACAAAATCGTTGTCAGCACACTCGAGAACCTCTGATACGATACCCATAATGTAGTTATCATAGTTTTGAGCAGCGGCCATCTTGGATTTCAAAAATGGTCACAAAATCGTTCTGTGCACTCTCTAGAACCTCGGATACGATACCCATATTTTTGTGATAATAATCTTGCACGGCGACCATCTCGGATTTAAAAATGATCCCAAAATTATTTCCTGCACCCTCGAGAACCTCAGACACGATATCCATATTGCTGAAAACATAATTGTTTGCGGCATTTTCTTGGATTTCAAAAATTATCTCAGAATTGTTCGCTGCACCCTCGAGAACCTCGGACACGATATCAATATTGCTAAAATCATAATTTTGTGCGGCGGCCATCTTGGATTTGAAAAATGACCACCAAGTCGTTCTCTGCACCCTCAAGAATCTCGCACACGATATCCATATTGCTGAAATCATAATTTTGTGCGACGGCCATCTTGGATTTGAAAAATGATCACCAAATCGTTCTCTGCCCCCTCGAGAACCTCGGATACGATACCCATAATGAAGTTATCTTAATTTTGAGTGGCGGCCATCTTGGATTTCAAAAATGATCACAAAATCGTTCTGGGCACTCTCGAGAACCTTGGATACGATAACCATGTTTTCGTGATCATTATCTTGCACGGCGGCCATCTCGGATTTAAAAATGATCCCAAAATTTTTTTCTGCACCCTCGAGAACCTCGGATACGATATCCATATTGCTGAAAACATAATTGTTTTCGGCATTTTCTTGGATTACAAAAATTATCTCAGAATTGTTCGCTGCACCCTCGAGAACCTCGGACACGATATCCATATTGCTAAAATCATAATTTTGTGCGGCGGCCATCTTGGATTTGAAAAATGATCACCAAGTTGTTCTCTGCAACCTCGAAAATCTCGGACAAGATATCCATATTGCTGAAATCATATTTTTGTGCGACGGCCATCTTGGATTTGAAAAATGATCACCAAATCGTTCTCTGCACCCTCGAGAACCTCGGATACGATACCCATAATGTAGTTATCTTAATTTTGAGTGTTGGCCATCTTGGATTTCAAAAATGATCACAAAATCGTTCTGTGCACTTTCGAGAATCTCGGACGCGGTATCCATATTGCTGAAATCATAATTTTGTGCGGCGGCTATCTTGAATTTAAAAATGATCACCAAATCGTTCTCTGCACCCTCGAGAATCTCGGACACGATATCCATATTGCTGAAATCATAATTTTGTGCGACGGCCATCTTGGATTTGAAAAATGATCACCAAATCGTTCTCTGCACCCTCGAGAACCTCGGATACGATACCCATAATGTAGTTATCTTAATTTTGAGTGGCGGCCATCTTGGATTTCAAAAATGCTCACAAAATAGTTCTGTACACTCTCGAGAACTTCAGATACGATACACATGTTTTCGTGATCATAATCTTGCAAGGCGGCCATCTCGGACACGATATCCATATTGCTGAAATCATAATTTTGTGCGACGGCCATCTTGGGTTTGAAAAATGATCACAAAATCGTTCTGTGCACTCTCGAGAATCTCGGACACGATATCCATATTGCTGAAATCATAATTTTGTGCGGCGGCTATCTTGAATTTAAAAATGATCACCAAATCGTTCTCTGCACCCTCGAGAATCTCGGACACGATATCCATATTGCTGAAATCATAATTTTGTGCGGCGGCCATCTTGGATTTGAAAAATGATCACCAAATCGTTTTCTGCACCCTCGAGAATCTCGGACACGTTATAATATTTCTGAATACATACTTGTTTTCGGCAGCTCTCTTGGATTTCAAAAATGATCACAGAATTGTTCTCTGCACCCTCGAGAACCTCGGACATGATATCCTTATTGTTAAAATCATAATTTTGTGCGGCGGCCACCTTGGATTTGAAAAATGATCACCAATTCGTTCTCTGCACACTCGAGAATCTCGGACATGATATCCATATTGCTGAAATCATAATTTTGTGCGGCGGCCATCTTGGATTTGAAAAATGATCACCAAATCGTTCTCTGCCCCCTCGAGAACCTCGGATACGATACCCTTAATGAAGTTATCTTAATTTTGAGTGGCGGCCATCTTGGATTTCAAAAATGGTCACAAAATCGTTCTGTGCACTCTCGAGAACCTCGGATACGATAGCCATATTTTTGTGATAATAATCTTACACGGCGACCATCTCGGATTTAAAAATGATCCCAAAATTATTTTCTGCACCCTCGAGAACCTCAGACACGATATCCATATTGCTGAAAACATAATTGTTTGCGGCATTTTCTTGGATTTCAAAAATTATCTCAGAATTGTTCGCTGCACCCTCGAGAACCTCGGACACGATATCAATATTGCTAAAATCATAATTTTGTGCAGCCGCCATCTTGGATTTGAAAAATGACCACCAAGTCGTTCCCTGCACCCTCGAGAATCTCGGACACGATATCCATATTGCTGAAATCATAATTTTGTGCGACGGCCATCTTGGATTTGAAAAATGATCACCAAATCGTTCTCTGCCCCCTCGAGAACCTCGGATACGAAACCCATATTTTTGTGATCATAATCTTGCACGGCGGCCATCTCAGTTTTAAAAATGATCCCAAAATTATTTTCTGCACCCTCGAGAATCTCAGACACGATATCTATATTGCTGAAAACATAATTGTTTGCGGCATTTTCTTGGATTTCAAAAATTATCTCTGAATTGTTCGCTGCACCCTCGAGAACCTCGGACACGATATCAATATTGCTAAAATCATAATATTGTGCGGCGGCCATCTTGGATTTGAAAAATGATCATCAAATCATTCTCTGCACCCTCGAGAACCTCTGATACGATATCCATAGTGTAGTTATCATACTTTTGATCGGCGGCCATCTTCGATTTGGAAAATGATCACAAAATCGTTGTCAGCACACTCGAGAACCTCTGATACGATACCCATAATGTAGTTATCATAGTTTTGAGCGGCGGCCATCTTGGATTTCAAAAATGGTCACAAAATCGTTCTGTGCACTCTCGAGAACCTCGGATACGATACCCATATTTTTGTGATAATAGTCTTGCACGGCGACCATCTCGGATTTAAAAATGATCCCAAAATTATTTCCTGCACCCTCGAGAACCTCAGACACGATATCCATATTGCTGAAAACATAATTGTTTGCGGCATTTTCTTGGATTTCAAAAATTATCTCAGCATTGTTCGCTGCACCCTCGAGAACCTCGGACACGATATCAATATTGCTAAAATCATAATTTTGTGCGGCGGCCATCTTGGATTTGAAAAATGACCACCAAGTCGTTCTCTGCACCCTCGAGAATCTCGGACACGATATCCATATTGCTGAAATCATAATTTTGTGCGACGGCCATCTTGGATTTGAAAAATGATCACCAAATCGTTCTCTGCCCCCTCGAGAACCTCGGATACGATACCCATAATGAAGTTATCTTAATTTTGAGTGGCGGCCATCTTGGATTTCAAAAATGATCACAAAATCGTTCTGGGCACTCTCGAGAACCTTGGATACGATAACCATGTTTTCGTGATCATTATCTTGCACGGCGGCCATCTCGGATTTAAAAATGATCCCAAAATTATTTTCTGCACCCTCGAGAACCTCGGATACGATATCCATATTGCTGAAAACATAATTGTTTTCGGCATTTTCTTGGATTTCAAAAATTATCTCAGAATTGTTCGCTGCACCCTCGAGAACCTCGGACACGATATCCATATTGCTAATATCATAATTTTGTGCGGCGGCCATCTTGGATTTGAAAAATGATCACCAAGTTGTTCTCTGCACCCTCGAGAATCTCGGACAAGATATCCATATTGCTGAAATCATATTTTTGTGCGACGGCCATCTTGGATTTGAAAAATGATCACCAAATCGTTCTCTGCACCCTCGAGAACCTCGGATACGATACCCATTATGTAGTTATCTTAATTTTGAGTGTTGGCCATCTTGGATTTCAAAAATGATCACAAAATCGTTCTGTGCACTTTCGAGAATCTCGGACGCGATATCCATATTGCTGAAATCATAATTTTGTGCGACGGCCATCTTGGAATTTAAAAATGATCACCAAATCGTTCTCTGCACCCTCGAGAACCTCGGATACGATACCCTTAATGAAGTTATCTTTATTTTGAGTGGCGGCCATCTTGGATTTCAAAAATGGTCACAAAATCGTTCTGTGCACTCTCGAGAACCTCGGATACGATAGCCATATTTTTGTGATAATAATCTTACACGGCGACCATCTCGGATTTAAAAATGATCCCAAAATTATTTTCTGCACCCTCGAGAACCTCAGACACGATATCCATATTGCTGAAAACATAATTGTTTGCGGCATTTTCTTGGATTTCAAAAATTATCTCAGAATTGTTCGCTGCACCCTCGAGAACCTCGGACACGATATCAATATTGCTAAAATCATAATTTTGTGCGGCGGCCATCTTGGATTTCAAAAATGATCACAAAATCGTTCTGTGCACTTTCGAGAATCTCGGACGCGATATCCATATTGCTGAAATCATAATTTTGTGCGGCGGCTATCTTGAATTTAAAAATGATCACCAAATCGTTCTCTGCACCCTCGAGAATCTCGGACACGATATCCATATTGCTGAAATCATAATTTTGTGCGACGGCCATCTTGGATTTGAAAAATGATCACCAAATCGTTTCTGCACCCTCGAGAACCTCGGATACGATACCCATAATGTAGTTATCTTAATTTTGAGTGGCGGCCATCTTGGATTTCAAAAATGCTCACAAAATAGTTCTGTACACTCTCGAGAACTTCAGATACGATACACATGTTTTCGTGATCATAATCTTGCAAGGCGGCCATCTCGGACACGATATCCATATTGCTGAAATCATAATTTTGTGCGACGGCCATCTTGGGTTTGAAAAATGATCACAAAATCGTTCTGTGCACTCTCGAGAATCTCGGACACGATATCCATATTGCTGAAATCATAATTTTGTGCGGCGGCTATCTTGAATTTAAAAATGATCACCAAATCGTTCTCTGCACCCTCGAGAATCTCGGACACGATATCCATATTGCTGAAATCATAATTTTGTGCGGCGGCCATCTTGGATTTGAAAAATGATCACCAAATCGTTTTCTGCACCCTCGAGAATCTCGGACACGTTATAATATTTCTGAATACATACTTGTTTTCGGCAGCTCTCTTGGATTTCAAAAATGATCACAGAATTGTTCTCTGCACCCTCGAGAACCTCGGACATGATATCCTTATTGTTAAAATCATAATTTTGTGCGGCGGCCACCTTGGATTTGAAAAATGATCACCAATTCGTTCTCTGCACACTCGAGAATCTCGGACATGATATCCATATTGCTGAAATCATAATTTTGTGCGGCGGCCATCTTGGATTTGAAAAATGATCACCAAATCGTTCTCTGCCCCCTCGAGAACCTCGGATACGATACCGTTAATGAAGTTATCTTAATTTTGAGTGGCGGCCATCTTGGATTTCAAAAATGGTCACAAAATCGTTCTGTGCACTCTCGAGAACCTCGGATACGATAGCCATATTTTTGTGATAATAATCTTACACGGCGACCATCTCGGATTTAAAAATGATCCCAAAATTATTTTCTGCACCTTCGAGAACCTCAGACACGATATCCATATTGCTGAAAACATAATTGTTTGCGGCATTTTCTTGGATTTCAAAAATTATCTCAGAATTGTTCGCTGCACCCTCGAGAACCTCGGACACGATATCAATATTGCTAAAATCATAATTTTGTGCGGCGGCCATCTTGGATTTGAAAAATGACCACCAAGTCGTTCTCAGCACCCTCGAGAACTTCTGATACGATACCCATAATGTAGTAATCATAATTTTGAGCGGCGGCCATCTTGGATTTCAAAAATGATCAAAATATCGTTCTGTGCACTCTCGAGAACCTCGGATACGAAACCCATATTTTTGTGATCATAATCTTGCACGGCGGCCATCTCAGTTTTAAAAATGATCCCAAAATTATTTTCTGCACCCTCGAGAATCTCAGACACGATATCTATATTGCTGAAAACATAATTGTTTGCGGCATTTTCTTGGATTTCAAAAATTATCTCTGAATTGTTCGCTGCACCCTCGAGAACCTCGGACACGATATCAATATTGCTAAAATCATAATATTGTGCGGCGGCCATCTTGGATTTGAAAAATGATCATCAAATCATTCTCTGCACCCTCGAGAACCTCTGATACGATATCCATAGTGTAGTTATCATACTTTTGATCGGCGGCCATCTTCGATTTGGAAAATGATCACAAAATCGTTGTCAGCACACTCGAGAACCTCTGATACGATACCCATAATGTAGTTATCATAGTTTTGAGCGGCGGCCATCTTGGATTTCAAAAATGGTCACAAAATCGTTCTGTGCACTCTCGAGAACCTCGGATACGATACCCATATTTTTGTGATAATAGTCTTGCACGGCGACCATCTCGGATTTAAAAATGATCCCAAAATTATTTCCTGCACCCTCGAGAACCTCAGACACGATATCCATATTGCTGAAAACATAATTGTTTGCGGCATTTTCTTGGATTTCAAAAATTATCTCAGCATTGTTCGCTGCACCCTCGAGAACCTCGGACACGATATCAATATTGCTAAAATCATAATTTTGTGCGGCGGCCATCTTGGATTTGAAAAATGACCACCAAGTCGTTCTCTGCACCCTCGAGAATCTCGGACACGATATCCATATTGCTGAAATCATAATTTTGTGCGACGGCCATCTTGGATTTGAAAAATGATCACCAAATCGTTCTCTGCCCCCTCGAGAACCTCGGATACGATACCCATAATGAAGTTATCTTAATTTTGAGTGGCGGCCATCTTGGATTTCAAAAATGATCACAAAATCGTTCTGGGCACTCTCGAGAACCTTGGATACGATAACCATGTTTTCGTGATCATTATCTTGCACGGCGGCCATCTCGGATTTAAAAATGATCCCAAAATTATTTTCTGCACCCTCGAGAACCTCGGATACGATATCCATATTGCTGAAAACATAATTGTTTTCGGCATTTTCTTGGATTTCAAAAATTATCTCAGAATTGTTCGCTGCACCCTCGAGAACCTCGGACACGATATCCATATTGCTAATATCATAATTTTGTGCGGCGGCCATCTTGGATTTGAAAAATGATCACCAAGTTGTTCTCTGCACCCTCGAGAATCTCGGACAAGATATCCATATTGCTGAAATCATATTTTTGTGCGACGGCCATCTTGGATTTGAAAAATGATCACCAAATCGTTCTCTGCACCCTCGAGAACCTCGGATACGATACCCATTATGTAGTTATCTTAATTTTGAGTGTTGGCCATCTTGGATTTCAAAAATGATCACAAAATCGTTCTGTGCACTTTCGAGAATCTCGGACGCGATATCCATATTGCTGAAATCATAATTTTGTGCGACGGCCATCTTGGAATTTAAAAATGATCACCAAATCGTTCTCTGCACCCTCGAGAACCTCGGATACGATACCCATAATGTAGTTATCTTAATTTTGAGTGGCGGCCATCTTTGATTTCAAAAATGATCACAAAATCGTTCTGTGCACTCTCGAGAACCTCGGATACGATACCCATGTTTTCGTGATCATAATCTTGCACGGCGGCCATCTCGGACACGATATCCATATTGCTGAAATCATAATTTTGTGCGACGGCCATCTTGGATTTGAAAAATGATCACCAAATCGTTCTCTGCCCCCTCGAGAACCTCGGATACGAAACCCATATTTTTGTGATCATAATCTTGCACGGCGGCCATCTCAGTTTTAAAAATGATCCCAAAATTATTTTCTGCACCCTCGAGAATCTCAGACACGATATCTATATTGCTGAAAACATAATTGTTTGCGGCATTTTCTTGGATTTCAAAAATTATCTCTGAATTGTTCGCTGCACCCCTCGAGAACCTCGGACACGATATCAATATTGCTAAAATCATAATATTGTGCGGCGGCCATCTTGGATTTGAAAAATGATCATCAAATCATTCTCTGCACCCTCGAGAACCTCTGATACGATATCCATAGTGTAGTTATCATACTTTTGATCGGCGGCCATCTTCGATTTGGAAAATGATCACAAAATCGTTGTCAGCACACTCGAGAACCTCTGATACGATACCCATAATGTAGTTATCATAGTTTTGAGCGGCGGCCATCTTGGATTTCAAAAATGGTCACAAAATCGTTCTGTGCACTCTCGAGAACCTCGGATACGATACCCATATTTTTGTGATAATAGTCTTGCACGGCGACCATCTCGGATTTAAAAATGATCCCAAAATTATTTCCTGCACCCTCGAGAACCTCAGACACGATATCCATATTGCTGAAAACATAATTGTTTGCGGCATTTTCTTGGATTTCAAAAATTATCTCAGCATTGTTCGCTGCACCCTCGAGAACCTCGGACACGATATCAATATTGCTAAAATCATAATTTTGTGCGGCGGCCATCTTGGATTTGAAAAATGACCACCAAGTCGTTCTCTGCACCCTCGAGAATCTCGGACACGATATCCATATTGCTGAAATCATAATTTTGTGCGACGGCCATCTTGGATTTGAAAAATGATCACCAAATCGTTCTCTGCCCCCTCGAGAACCTCGGATACGATACCCATAATGAAGTTATCTTAATTTTGAGTGGCGGCCATCTTGGATTTCAAAAATGATCACAAAATCGTTCTGGGCACTCTCGAGAACCTTGGATACGATAACCATGTTTTCGTGATCATTATCTTGCACGGCGGCCATCTCGGATTTAAAAATGATCCCAAAATTATTTTCTGCACCCTCGAGAACCTCGGATACGATATCCATATTGCTGAAAACATAATTGTTTTCGGCATTTTCTTGGATTTCAAAAATTATCTCAGAATTGTTCGCTGCACCCTCGAGAACCTCGGACACGATATCCATATTGCTAATATCATAATTTTGTGCGGCGGCCATCTTGGATTTGAAAAATGATCACCAAGTTGTTCTCTGCACCCTCGAGAATCTCGGACAAGATATCCATATTGCTGAAATCATATTTTTGTGCGACGGCCATCTTGGATTTGAAAAATGATCACCAAATCGTTCTCTGCACCCTCGAGAACCTCGGATACGATACCCATTATGTAGTTATCTTAATTTTGAGTGTTGGCCATCTTGGATTTCAAAAATGATCACAAAATCGTTCTGTGCACTTTCGAGAATCTCGGACGCGATATCCATATTGCTGAAATCATAATTTTGTGCGACGGCCATCTTGGAATTTAAAAATGATCACCAAATCGTTCTCTGCACCCTCGAGAACCTCGGATACGATACCCTTAATGAAGTTATCTTTATTTTGAGTGGCGGCCATCTTGGATTTCAAAAATGGTCACAAAATCGTTCTGTGCACTCTCGAGAACCTCGGATACGATAGCCATATTTTTGTGATAATAATCTTACACGGCGACCATCTCGGATTTAAAAATGATCCCAAAATTATTTTCTGCACCCTCGAGAACCTCAGACACGATATCCATATTGCTGAAAACATAATTGTTTGCGGCATTTTCTTGGATTTCAAAAATTATCTCAGAATTGTTCGCTGCACCCTCGAGAACCTCGGACACGATATCAATATTGCTAAAATCATAATTTTGTGCGGCGGCCATCTTGGATTTCAAAAATGATCACAAAATCGTTCTGTGCACTTTCGAGAATCTCGGACGCGATATCCATATTGCTGAAATCATAATTTTGTGCGGCGGCTATCTTGAATTTAAAAATGATCACCAAATCGTTCTCTGCACCCTCGAGAATCTCGGACACGATATCCATATTGCTGAAATCATAATTTTGTGCGACGGCCATCTTGGATTTGAAAAATGATCACCAAATCGTTTCTGCACCCTCGAGAACCTCGGATACGATACCCATAATGTAGTTATCTTAATTTTGAGTGGCGGCCATCTTGGATTTCAAAAATGCTCACAAAATAGTTCTGTACACTCTCGAGAACTTCAGATACGATACACATGTTTTCGTGATCATAATCTTGCAAGGCGGCCATCTCGGACACGATATCCATATTGCTGAAATCATAATTTTGTGCGACGGCCATCTTGGGTTTGAAAAATGATCACAAAATCGTTCTGTGCACTCTCGAGAATCTCGGACACGATATCCATATTGCTGAAATCATAATTTTGTGCGGCGGCTATCTTGAATTTAAAAATGATCACCAAATCGTTCTCTGCACCCTCGAGAATCTCGGACACGATATCCATATTGCTGAAATCATAATTTTGTGCGGCGGCCATCTTGGATTTGAAAAATGATCACCAAATCGTTTTCTGCACCCTCGAGAATCTCGGACACGTTATAATATTTCTGAATACATACTTGTTTTCGGCAGCTCTCTTGGATTTCAAAAATGATCACAGAATTGTTCTCTGCACCCTCGAGAACCTCGGACATGATATCCTTATTGTTAAAATCATAATTTTGTGCGGCGGCCACCTTGGATTTGAAAAATGATCACCAATTCGTTCTCTGCACACTCGAGAATCTCGGACATGATATCCATATTGCTGAAATCATAATTTTGTGCGGCGGCCATCTTGGATTTGAAAAATGATCACCAAATCGTTCTCTGCCCCCTCGAGAACCTCGGATACGATACCGTTAATGAAGTTATCTTAATTTTGAGTGGCGGCCATCTTGGATTTCAAAAATGGTCACAAAATCGTTCTGTGCACTCTCGAGAACCTCGGATACGATAGCCATATTTTTGTGATAATAATCTTACACGGCGACCATCTCGGATTTAAAAATGATCCCAAAATTATTTTCTGCACCTTCGAGAACCTCAGACACGATATCCATATTGCTGAAAACATAATTGTTTGCGGCATTTTCTTGGATTTCAAAAATTATCTCAGAATTGTTCGCTGCACCCTCGAGAACCTCGGACACGATATCAATATTGCTAAAATCATAATTTTGTGCGGCGGCCATCTTGGATTTGAAAAATGACCACCAAGTCGTTCTCAGCACCCTCGAGAACTTCTGATACGATACCCATAATGTAGTAATCATAATTTTGAGCGGCGGCCATCTTGGATTTCAAAAATGATCAAAATATCGTTCTGTGCACTCTCGAGAACCTCGGATACGAAACCCATATTTTTGTGATCATAATCTTGCACGGCGGCCATCTCAGTTTTAAAAATGATCCCAAAATTATTTTCTGCACCCTCGAGAATCTCAGACACGATATCTATATTGCTGAAAACATAATTGTTTGCGGCATTTTCTTGGATTTCAAAAATTATCTCTGAATTGTTCGCTGCACCCTCGAGAACCTCGGACACGATATCAATATTGCTAAAATCATAATATTGTGCGGCGGCCATCTTGGATTTGAAAAATGATCATCAAATCATTCTCTGCACCCTCGAGAACCTCTGATACGATATCCATAGTGTAGTTATCATACTTTTGATCGGCGGCCATCTTCGATTTGGAAAATGATCACAAAATCGTTGTCAGCACACTCGAGAACCTCTGATACGATACCCATAATGTAGTTATCATAGTTTTGAGCGGCGGCCATCTTGGATTTCAAAAATGGTCACAAAATCGTTCTGTGCACTCTCGAGAACCTCGGATACGATACCCATATTTTTGTGATAATAGTCTTGCACGGCGACCATCTCGGATTTAAAAATGATCCCAAAATTATTTCCTGCACCCTCGAGAACCTCAGACACGATATCCATATTGCTGAAAACATAATTGTTTGCGGCATTTTCTTGGATTTCAAAAATTATCTCAGCATTGTTCGCTGCACCCTCGAGAACCTCGGACACGATATCAATATTGCTAAAATCATAATTTTGTGCGGCGGCCATCTTGGATTTGAAAAATGACCACCAAGTCGTTCTCTGCACCCTCGAGAATCTCGGACACGATATCCATATTGCTGAAATCATAATTTTGTGCGACGGCCATCTTGGATTTGAAAAATGATCACCAAATCGTTCTCTGCCCCCTCGAGAACCTCGGATACGATACCCATAATGAAGTTATCTTAATTTTGAGTGGCGGCCATCTTGGATTTCAAAAATGATCACAAAATCGTTCTGGGCACTCTCGAGAACCTTGGATACGATAACCATGTTTTCGTGATCATTATCTTGCACGGCGGCCATCTCGGATTTAAAAATGATCCCAAAATTATTTTCTGCACCCTCGAGAACCTCGGATACGATATCCATATTGCTGAAAACATAATTGTTTTCGGCATTTTCTTGGATTTCAAAAATTATCTCAGAATTGTTCGCTGCACCCTCGAGAACCTCGGACACGATATCCATATTGCTAATATCATAATTTTGTGCGGCGGCCATCTTGGATTTGAAAAATGATCACCAAGTTGTTCTCTGCACCCTCGAGAATCTCGGACAAGATATCCATATTGCTGAAATCATATTTTTGTGCGACGGCCATCTTGGATTTGAAAAATGATCACCAAATCGTTCTCTGCACCCTCGAGAACCTCGGATACGATACCCATTATGTAGTTATCTTAATTTTGAGTGTTGGCCATCTTGGATTTCAAAAATGATCACAAAATCGTTCTGTGCACTTTCGAGAATCTCGGACGCGATATCCATATTGCTGAAATCATAATTTTGTGCGACGGCCATCTTGGAATTTAAAAATGATCACCAAATCGTTCTCTGCACCCTCGAGAACCTCGGATACGATACCCATAATGTAGTTATCTTAATTTTGAGTGGCGGCCATCTTTGATTTCAAAAATGATCACAAAATCGTTCTGTGCACTCTCGAGAACCTCGGATACGATACCCATGTTTTCGTGATCATAATCTTGCACGGCGGCCATCTCGGACACGATATCCATATTGCTGAAATCATAATTTTGTGCGACTGCCATCTTGGATTTGAAAAATGATCACCAAATCGTTCTCTGCACCCTCGAGAACCTCGGATACGATACCCATAATGTAGTTATCTTAATTTTGAGTGGCAGCCATCTTGGATTTCAAAAATGATAACAAAATCGTTCTGTGCACTCTCGAGAACCTCGGATACGATACCCATAATGTAGTTATCTTAATTTTGAGTGGCGGCCATCTTGGATTTCAAAATGATCCCAAAATTATTTTCTGCACCTTCGAAAACCTCAGAAACGATATCCATATTGCTGAAAACATTATTGTTTGCAGCAGCCGTCTTGGATTTCAAAAATGATCAGAGAATTGTTCGCTGCACCCTTGAGAACCTCGGACACGATATCCATAATGCTAAAATCATAATTTTGTGCGGCGGCCATCTTGGATTTCAAAAATGATCACAAAATCGTTCTCAGCACCCTCGAGAACCTCTGATACGATATCCATAATTTAGTTATCTTAATTTTGAGTGGCGGTCATCTTGGATTTCAAAATGATCCCAAAATTATTTTCTGCACCTTCGAAAACCTCAGAAACGATATCCATATTGCTGAAAACATTATTGTTTGCAGCAGCACTCTTGGATTTCAAAAATTATCAGAGAATTGTTCGCTGTACCCTTGAGAACCTCGGACACGATATCCATATTGCTAAAATCATAATTTTGTGCGGCGGCCATCTTGGATTTCAAAAATGATCACAAAATCGTTCTCAGCAACCTCGAGAACCTCTGATACGATATCCATAATTTAGTTATCATACTTTTGAGCGGCGGCCATCTTGGATTTGAAAAATGATCACCAAATCTTTCTCTGCACCCTCGAGAATCTCGGACACGATATCCTTGTTGCTGAAATCATAATTTTGTGCGACGGCCATCTTGGATTTGAAAAATGATCACCATATCGTTCTCTGCACCCTCTAGAACCTCGGATACGATACCCATAATGTAGTTATCTTAATTTTGAGTGGCGGCCATCTTGGATTTCAAAAATGCTCACAAAATCGTTCTGTACACTCTCGAGAACTTCAGATACGATACACATGTTTTCGTGATCATAATCTTGCACGGCGGCCATCTCGGACAATATATCCATATTGCTGAAATCATAATCTTGTGCGACGGCCATCTTGGATTTGAAAAATGATCCCAAAATTATTTTCTGCACCCTCGAGAACCTCAGACACGATATCCATATTGCTGAAAACATAATTGTTTGCGGCATTTTCTTGGATTTCAAAAATTATCTCAGAATTGTTCGCTGCACCCTCGAGAACCTCGGACACGATATCAATATTGCTAAAATCATAATTTTGTGCGGCGGCCATCTTGGATTTGAAAAATGACCACCAAGTCGTTCTCAGCACCCTCGAGAACTTCTGATACGATACCCATAATGTAGTAATCATAATTTTGAGCGGCGGCCATCTTGGATTTCAAAAATGATCAAAATATCGTTCTGTGCACTCTCGAGAACCTCGGATACGAAACCCATATTTTTGTGATCATAATCTTGCACGGCGGCCATCTCAGTTTTAAAAATGATCCCAAAATTATTTTCTGCACCCTCGAGAATCTCAGACACGATATCTATATTGCTGAAAACATAATTGTTTGCGGCATTTTCTTGGATTTCAAAAATTATCTCTGAATTGTTCGCTGCACCCTCGAGAACCTCGGACACGATATCAATATTGCTAAAATCATAATATTGTGCGGCGGCCATCTTGGATTTGAAAAATGATCATCAAATCATTCTCTGCACCCTCGAGAACCTCTGATACGATATCCATAGTGTAGTTATCATACTTTTGATCGGCGGCCATCTTCGATTTGGAAAATGATCACAAAATCGTTGTCAGCACACTCGAGAACCTCTGATACGATACCCATAATGTAGTTATCATAGTTTTGAGCGGCGGCCATCTTGGATTTCAAAAATGGTCACAAAATCGTTCTGTGCACTCTCGAGAACCTCGGATACGATACCCATATTTTTGTGATAATAATCTTGCACGGCGACCATCTCGGATTTAAAAATGATCCCAAAATTATTTCCTGCACCCTCGAGAACCTCAGACACGATATCCATATTGCTGAAAACATAATTGTTTGCGGCATTTTCTTGGATTTCAAAAATTATCTCAGCATTGTTCGCTGCACCCTCGAGAACCTCGGACACGATATCAATATTGCTAAAATCATAATTTTGTGCGGCGGCCATCTTGGATTTGAAAAATGACCACCAAGTCGTTCTCTGCACCCTCGAGAATCTCGGACACGATATCCATATTGCTGAAATCATAATTTTGTGCGACGGCCATCTTGGATTTGAAAAATGATCACCAAATCGTTCTCTGCCCCCTCGAGAACCTCGGATACGATACCCATAATGAAGTTATCTTAATTTTGAGTGGCGGCCATCTTGGATTTCAAAAATGATCACAAAATCGTTCTGGGCACTCTCGAGAACCTTGGATACGATAACCATGTTTTCGTGATCATTATCTTGCACGGCGGCCATCTCGGATTTAAAAATGATCCCAAAATTATTTTCTGCACCCTCGAGAACCTCGGATACGATATCCATATTGCTGAAAACATAATTGTTTTCGGCATTTTCTTGGATTTCAAAAATTATCTCAGAATTGTTCGCTGCACCCTCGAGAACCTCGGACACGATATCCATATTGCTAAAATCATAATTTTGTGCGGCGGCCATCTTGGATTTGAAAAATGATCACCAAGTTGTTCTCTGCACCCTCGAGAATCTCGGACAAGATATCCATATTGCTGAAATCATATTTTTGTGCGACGGCCATCTTGGATTTGAAAAATGATCACCAAATCGTTCTCTGCACCCTCGAGAACCTCGGATACGATACCCATAATGTAGTTATCTTAATTTTGAGTGTTGGCCATCTTGGATTTCAAAAATGATCACAAAATCGTTCTGTGCACTTTCGAGAATCTCGGACGCGATATCCATATTGCTGAAATCATAATTTTGTGCGACGGCCATCTTGGAATTTAAAAATGATCACCAAATCGTTCTCTGCACCCTCGAGAACCTCGGATACGATACCCATAATGTAGTTATCTTAATTTTGAGTGGCGGCCATCTTGGATTTCAAAAATGATCACAAAATCGTTCTGTGCACTCTCGAGAACCTCGGATACGATACCCATGTTTTCGTGATCATAATCTTGCACGGCGGCCATCTCGGACACGATATCCATATTGCTGAAATCATAATTTTGTGCGACGGCCATCTTGGATTTGAAAAATGATCACCAAATCGTTCTCTGCACCCTCGAGAACCTCGGATACGATACCCATAATGTAGTTATCTTAATTTTGAGTGGCAGCCATTTTGGATTTCAAAAATGATAACAAAATCGTTCTGTGCACTCTCGAGAACCTCGGATACGATACCCATAATGTTGTTATCTTAATTTTGAGTGGCGGCCATCTTGGATTTCAAAATGATCCCAAAATTATTTTCTGCACCTTCGAAAACCTCAGAAACGATATCCATATTGCTGAAAACATTATTGTTTGCAGCAGCCGTCTTGGATTTCAAAAATGATCAGAGAATTGTTCGCTGCACCCTTGAGAACCTCGGACACGATATCCATAATGCTAAAATCATAATTTTGTGCGGCGGCCATCTTGGATTTCAAAAATGATCACAAAATCGTTCTCAGCACCCTCGATAACCTCTGATACGATATCCATAATTTAGTTATCATACTTTTGAGCGGCGGCCATCTTGGATTTGAAAAATGATCACCAAATCTTTCTCTGCACCCTCGAGAATCTCGGACACGATATCCTTGTTGCTGAAATCATAATTTTGTGCGACGGCCATCTTGGATTTGAAAAATGATCACCATATCGTTCTCTGCACCCTCTAGAACCTCGGATACGATACCCATAATGTAGTTATCTTAATTTTGAGTGGCGGCCATCTTGGATTTCAAAAATGCTCACAAAATCGTTCTGTACACTCTCGAGAACTTCAGATACGATACACATGTTTTCGTGATCATAATCTTGCACGGCGGCCATCTCGGACACGATATCCATATTGCTGAAATCATAATTTTGTGCGACGGCCATCTTGGATTTGAAAAATGATCACCAAATCGTTCTCTGCACCCTCGAGAACCTCGGATACGATACCCATAATGTAGTTCTCTTAATTTTGAGTGGCGGCCATCTTGGATTTCAAAAATGCTCACAAAATAGTTCTGTACACTCTCGAGAACTTCAGATACGATACACATGTTTTCGTGATCATTATCTTGCACGGCGGCCATCTCGGACACGATATCCATATTGCTGAAATCATAATTTTGTGCGACGGCCATCTTGGATTTGAAAAATGATCACCAAATCGTTCTCTGCACCCTCGAGAACCTCGGATACGATACCCATAATGTAGTTATCTTAATTTTGAGTGGCGGCCATCTTGGATTTCAAAAATGCTCACAAAATAGTTCTGTACACTCTCGAGAATTTCAGATACGATACACATGTTTTCGTGATCATAATCTTGCAAGGCGGCCATCTCGGACACGATATCCATATTGCTGAAATCATAATTTTGTGTGACGGCCATCTTGGATTTGAAAAATGATCACCAAATCTTTCTCTGCACCCTCGAGAATCTCGGACACGATATCTATATTGCTAAAATCATAATTTTGTGCGGCGGCCATCTTGGATTTGAAAAAGGATCATCAAATCATTCTCTGCACCCTCGAGAACCTCTGATACGATACCCATAATGTAGTTATCATAATTTTGTGCGGCGGCCATCTTGGATTTTAAAATTGATCACCAAATCGTGCTCTGCACCCGCGAGAACCTCGGACACGATATCCATATTGCTGAAATCATAATTTTGTGCGGCGGACATCTTTGATTTGAAAAATGATGACAAAATCGTTCTCAGCACCCTCGAGAACCTCGGATACGATACCCATAATGTAGTTATCATAATTTTGAGCGGCGGCCATCTTGGATTTCAAAAATGATTACAAAATCGTTCTGTGCAATCTCGAGAACCTCGGATACGATACCCATATTTTTGTGATCATAATCTTGCACGGCGGCCATCTCGGATATAAAAATGATCCCAAAATTATTTTCTGCACCCTCGAGAAGCTCAGACACGATATCCATAATGTAGTTATCATACTTTTGAGCGGCGGCCAACTTCGATTTGAAAATGTACACCAAATAGTTCTCTGCACCCTCGAGAATCTCGGACACGATATCCATATTGCTGAAATCAAAATTTGGTGCAGTGGCCATCTTGGATTTGAAAAATGATCACCAAATCGTTCGCTGCACTCGAGAATCTCGGACACGATATCCATATTGCTGAAATCATAATTTTGATCGGCGGCCATCTTCGATTTGGAAAATTATCACAAAATCGTTCTCAGCACACTCGAGAACCTCTGATACGATACCCATAATGTAGTTATCATAGTTTTGAGCGGCGGCCATCTTGGATTTCAAAAATGATCACAAAATCGTTCTGTGCACTCTCGAGAACCTCGGATACGATACCCATATTTTTGTGATAATAATCTTGCACGGCGGCCATCTCGGATTTAAAAATGATCCCAAAATTATTTTCTGCACCCTCGAGAACCTCAGACGCGATATCCATATTGCTGAAATCATAATTTTGTGCGACGGCCATCTTGGATTTGAAAAATGATCACAAAATCGTTCTGTGCACTCTCGAGAGCCTCGGATACGATACCTATGTTTTCGTGATCATAATCTTGCACGGCGGCCATCTTGGATTTAAAAATGATCCCAAAATTATTTTCTGCACCCTCGAAACCCTCAGAAACGATATCCATATTGCTGAAGGTATAATTGTTTGCGGCAGCCTTCTTGAATTTCAAAAATGATCACAGAATTGTTCTTTGCACCCTCGAGAACCTCGGACACGATATCCATATTGCTAAAATCATAATTTTGTGCGGCGGCCAACTTGAATTTGAAAAATGATCACCAAGTCGTTCTATGCACCCTAGAGAATCTCGGACACGATATCCATATTGCTGAAATCATAATTTTGTGCGTCGGCCATCTTGGATTTGAAAAATGATCACCAAATCTTTCTCTGCACCCTCGAGAATCTCGGACACGATATCCATATTGCTGAAAACATAATTGTTAGCGGCAGCCCTTTTGGATTTGAAAAATGATAACCAAATCGTTCTCTGCACCCTCGAGAATCTCGGACACGATATCCATATTGCTGAAATCATAATTTGGTGCAGTGGCCATCTTGGATTTGAAAAATGATCACCAAATCGTTCTCTGCACCCTCGAGAATCTCGGACACGATATCCATATTGCTCAAATCATAATTTGGTGCAGTGGCCATCTTGGATTCGAAAAATGATCACCAAATCGTTCTCTGCACCCTCGAGAATCTCGGACACGATATCCATATTGCTGAAATCATAATTTTGATCGGCGGCCATCTTCGATTTGGAAAATTATCACAAAATCGTTCTCAGCACACTCGAGAACCTCTGATACGATACCCATAATGTAGTTATCATAGTTTTGAGCGGTGGCCATCTTGGATTTCAAAAATTATCACAAAATCGTTCTGTGCACTCTCGAGAACCTCGGATACGATACCCATATTTTTGTGATCATAATCTTGCACGGCGGGCATCTGGGATTTAAAAATGGTCCCAAAATTATTTTCTGCACCCTCGAGAACCTCAGACACGATATCCATAGTGCTGAAAACATTATTGTTTGCGGCAGCCTTCTTGGATTTCAAAAATGATCACAGAAATGTTCTCTGCACCCTCGAGAACCTCGGACACGATATCTTTATTGCTGAAATCATAATTTTGTGCAGTGGCCATCTTGGATTTGAAAAATGATCACCAAATCGTTCTCTGCACCCTCGAGAATCTCGGACACGATATCCATATTGCTGTAATCATAATTTTTTGCGGCGGCCATCTTGGATTTGAAAAATGATCGCCAAATAAATCTCTGCACTATTGCTGAAAACATTATTGATTGCAGCAGCCTTCTTGGATTTAAGAAATGATCACAGAATTGTTCTCTGCACCCTCGAGAACCTCGGACACGATATCCATTTTGCTGAAATCATAATTTTGTGCAGCGGCCATCTTGGATTTGAAAAATGATCACAAAATCGTTCTCAGAACCCTCAATAACCTCGGATACGATACCCATAATGTAGTTATCATAATTTTGAGCGGCGGCCATTTTCGATTTGAAAAATGATCACAAAATCGTTCTCTGCACCCTCGAGAACCTCGGATTCGATACCCATAATGTAGTTTTCATAATTTTGAGCGGTGGCCACCTTGGATTTCAAAAATGATCACAAAATCGTTCTGTGTACTCTCGAGAACCTCGGATACGATACCTACATATTTTTGTGATCATAATCTTGCACGGCGGCCATCTCGGATTTAAAAATGATCCCAAAATTATTTTCTGCACCCTCGAGAACCTCAGATACGAAATCCATATTGCTGAAATCATTATTGTTTGCGGCGGCCATCTTGGATTTAAAAATGATCTCAAAATTATTTTCTGCACCCTCGAAACCCTCAGAAACGATATCCATATTGCTGAAAACATAATTGCTTGCGGCAGCCTTCTTAGATTTCAAAAATGATCACAGAATTGTTCTCTGCACCCTCGAGAACCTCAGACACGATATCCATATTTCTGAAAACATTATTGTTTGCGGCAGCCTTCTTGGATTTCAAAAATGATCACAGAATTGTTCTCTGCACCCTCGAGAACCTCGGACACGATATCCATATTGCTAAAATCTTAATTTTGTGCGGCGGCCAACTTGAATTTGAAAAATGATCACCAAGTCGTTCTATGCACCCTAGAGAATCTCGGACACGATATCCATATTGCTGAAATCATAATTTTGTGCGTCGGCCATCTTGGATTTGAAAAATGATCACCAAATCTTTCTCTGCACCCTCGAGAATCTCGGACACGATATCCATATTGCTGAAAACATAATTGTTAGCGGCAGCCCTTTTGGATTTGAAAAATGATAACCAAATCGTTCTCTGCACCCTCGAGAACCTGGAGTACTATATCCATATTGCTGAAATCATAATTTTGTGCGACGGCCATCTTGGATTTGAAAAATGATCACAAAATCGTTCTCAGCACCCTCGAGAACTTCTGATACGATACCCATAATGTAGTAATCATAATTTTGAGCGGCGACCATCTTGGATTTCAAAAATGATCAAAATATCGTTCTGTGCACTCTCAAGAACCTCGGATACGATACCCATATTTTTGTGATCATAATTTTGTGCGGCGGACATCTTTGATTTGAAAAATGATGACAAAATCTTTCTCAGCACCCTCGAGAACCTCGGATACGATACCCATAATGTAGTTATCATAATTTTGAGCGGCGGCCATCTTGGATTTCAAAAATGATCACAAAATCGTTCTGTGCACTCTCGAGAACCTCGGATATGATACCCATATTTTTGTGATCATAATCTTGCACGGCGGCCATCTCGGATATAAAAATGATCCCAAAATTATTTTCTGCACCCTCGAGAACCTCAGACACGATATCCATAATGTAGTTATCATACTTTTGAGCGGCGGCCATCTTCGATTTGAAAATGATCACCAAATAGTTCTCTGCACCCTCGAGAATCTCGGACACGATATCCATATTGCTGAAATCATAATTTGGTGCAGTGGCCATCTTGGATTTGAAAAATGATCACCAAATCGTTCTCTGCACCCTCGAGAATCTCGGACACGTTATCCATATTGCTGAAATCATAATTTGGTGCAGTGGCCATCTTGGATTCGAAAAATGATCACCAAATCGTTCTCTGCACCCTCGAGAATCTCGGACACGATATCCATATTGCTGAAATCATAATTTTGATCGGCGGCCATCTTCGATTTGGAAAATTATCACAAAATCGTTCTCAGCACACTCGAGAACCTCTGATACGATACCCATAATGTAGTTATCATAGTTTTGAGCGGTGGCCATCTTGGATTTCAAAAATTATCACAAAATCGTTCTGTGCACTCTCGAGAACCTCGGATACGATACCCATATTTTTGTGATCATAATCTTGCACGGCGGGCATCTCGGATTTAAAAATGGTCCCAAAATTATTTTCTGCACCCTCGAGAACCTCAGACACGATATCCATAGTGCTGAAAACATTATTGTTTGCGGCAGCCTTCTTGGATTTCAAAAATGATCACAGAATTGTTCTCTGCACCCTCGAGAATCTCGGACACGATATCTTTATTGCTGAAATCATAATTTTGTGCAGTGGCCATCTTGGATTTGAAAAATGATCACCAAATCGTTCTCTGCACCCTCGAGAATCTCGGACACGATATCCATATTGCTGTAATCATAATTTTGTGCGGCGGCCATCTTGGATTTGAAAAATGATCGCCAAATAAATCTCTGCACTATTGCTGAAAACATTATTGATTGCAGCAGCCTTCTTGGATTTAAGAAATGATCACAGAATTGTTCTCTGCACCCTAGAGAACCTCGGACACGATATCCATATTGCTGAAATCATAATTTTGTGCAGCGGCCATCTTGGATTTGAAAAATGATCACAAAATCGTTCTCAGAACCCTCAATAACCTCGGATACGATACCCATAATGTAGTTATCATACTTTTGAGCGGCGGCCATTTTCGATTTGAAAAATGATCACAAAATCGTTCTCTGCACCCTCGAGAACCTCGGATTCGATACCCATAATGTAGTTTTCATAATTTTGAGCGGTGGCCACCTTGGATTTCAAAAATGATCACAAAATCGTTCTGTGTACTCTCGAGAACCTCGGATACGATACCTACATATTTTTGTGATCATAATCTTGCACGGCGGCCATCTCGGATTTAAAAATGATCCCAAAATTATTTTCTGCACCCTCGAGAACCTCAGATACGAAATCCATATTGCTGAAATCATTATTGTTTGCGGCGGCCATCTTGGATTTAAAAATGATCTCAAAATTATTTTCTGCACCCTCGAAACCCTCAGAAACGATATCCATATTGCTGAAAACATAATTGCTTGCGGCAGCCTTCTTAGATTTCAAAAATGATCACAGAATTGTTCTCTGCACCCTCGAGAACCTCAGACACGATATCCATATTGCTGAAAACATTATTGTTTGCGGCAGCCTTCTTGGATTTCAAAAATGATCACAGAATTGTTCTCTGCACCCTCGAGAACCTCGGACACGATATCCATATTGCTAAAATCTTAATTTTGTGCGGCGGCCAACTTGAATTTGAAAAATGATCACCAAGTCGTTCTATGCACCCTAGAGAATCTCGGACACGATATCCATATTGCTGAAATCATAATTTTGTGCGTCGGCCATCTTGGATTTGAAAAATGATCACCAAATCTTTCTCTGCACCCTCGAGAATCTCGGACACGATATCCATATTGCTGAAAACATAATTGTTAGCGGCAGCCCTTTTGGATTTGAAAAATGATAACCAAATCGTTCTCTGCACCCTCGAGAACCTGGAGTACTATATCCATATTGCTGAAATCATAATTTTGTGCGACGGCCATCTTGGATTTGAAAAATGATCACAAAATCGTTCTCAGCACCCTCGAGAACTTCTTATACGATACCCATAATGTAGTAAACATAATTTTGAGCGGCGACCATCTTGGATTTCAAAAATGATCAAAATATCGTTCTGTGCACTCTCAAGAACCTCGGATACGATACCCATATTTTTGTGATCATAATTTTGTGCGGCGGACATCTTTGATTTGAAAAATGATGACAAAATCTTTCTCAGCACCCTCGAGAACCTCGGATACGATACCCATAATGTAGTTATCATAATTTTGAGCGGCGGCCATCTTGGATTTCAAAAATGATCACAAAATCGTTCTGTGCACTCTCGAGAACCTCGGATATGATACCCATATTTTTGTGATCATAATCTTGCACGGCGGCCATCTCGGATATAAAAATGATCCCAAAATTATTTTCTGCACCCTCGAGAACCTCAGACACGATATCCATAATGTAGTTATCATACTTTTGAGCGGCGGCCATCTTCGATTTGAAAATGATCACCAAATAGTTCTCTGCACCCTCGAGAATCTCGGACACGATATCCATATTGCTGAAATCATAATTTGGTGCAGTGGCCATCTTGGATTTGAAAAATGATCACCAAATCGTTCTCTGCACCCTCGAGAATCTCGGACACGATATCCATATTGCTCAAATCATAATTTGGTGCAGTGGCCATCTTGGATTCGAAAAATGATCACCAAATCGTTCTCTGCACCCTCGAGAATCTCGGACACGATATCCATATTGCTGAAATCATAATTTTGATCGGCGGCCATCTTCGATTTGGAAAATTATCACAAAATCGTTCTCAGCACACTCGAGAACCTCTGATACGATACCCATAATGTAGTTATCATAGTTTTGAGCGGTGGCCATCTTGGATTTCAAAAATGATCACAAAATCGTTCTGTGCACTCTCGAGAACCTCGGATACGATACCCATATTTTTGTGATCATAATCTTGCACGGCGGGCATCTCGGATTTAAAAATGGTCCCAAAATTATTTTCTGCACCCTCGAGAACCTCAGACACGATATCCATAGTGCTGAAAACATTATTGTTTGCGGCAGCCTTCTTGGATTTCAAAAATGATCACAGAATTGTTCTCTGCACCCTCGAGAACCTCGGACACGATATCTTTATTGCTGAAATCATAATTTTGTGCAGTGGCCATCTTGGATTTGAAAAATGATCACCAAATCGTTCTCTGCACCCTCGAGAATCTCGGACACGATATCCATATTGCTGTAATCATAATTTTGTGCGGCGGCCATCTTGGATTTGAAAAATGATCGCCAAATAAATCTCTGCACTATTGCTGAAAACATAATTGATTGCAGCAGCCTTCTTGGATTTAAGAAATGATCACAGAATTGTTCTCTGCACCCTCGAGAACCTCGGACACGATATCCATATTGCTGAAATCATAATTTTGTGCAGCGGCCATCTTGGATTTGAAAAATGATCACAAAATCGTTCTCAGAACCCTCAATAACCTCGGATACGATACCCATAATGTAGTTATCATACTTTTGAGCGGCGGCCATTTTCGATTTGAAAAATGATCACAAAATCGTTCTCTGCACCCTCGAGAACCTCGGATTCGATACCCATAATGTAGTTTTCATAATTTTGAGCGGTGGCCACCTTGGATTTCAAAAATGATCACAAAATCGTTCTGTGTACTCTCGAGAACCTCGGATACGATACCTACATATTTTTGTGATCATAATCTTGCACGGCGGCCATCTCGGATTTAAAAATGATCCCAAAATTATTTTCTGCACCCTCGAGAACCTCAGATACGAAATCCATATTGCTGAAATCATTATTGTTTGCGGCGGCCATCTTGGATTTAAAAATGATCTCAAAATTATTTTCTGCACCCTCGAAACCCTCAGAAACGATATCCATATTGCTGAAAACATAATTGTTTGCGGCAGCCCTCTTGGATTTCAAAAATGATCACAGAATTGTTCTCTGCACCCTCGAGAACCTCAGACACGATATCCATATTGCTGAAAACATTATTGTTTGCGGCAGCCTTCTTGGATTTCAAAAATGATCACAGAATTGTTCTCTGCACCCTCGAGAACCTCGGACACGATATCCATATTGCTAAAATCTTAATTTTGTGCGGCGGCCATCTTGGATTTGAAAAATCATCACCAAGTCGTTCTCTGCACCCTCGAGAATCTCGGACACGATATCCATATTGCTGAAATCATAATTTTGTGCAGTGGCCATTTTGAATTTGAAAAATGATCACCAAATCGTTCTCTGCACCTTCGAGAATCTCGGACACGATATCCATATTGCTGAAATCATAATTTTGTGCAGTGGCCATCTTGGATTTGAAAAATGATCACCAAATCGTTCTCTGCACCCTCGAGAATCTCGGACACGATATCCATATTGCTGAAATCATAATTTTGTGCGGCGGCCATCTTGGATTTGAAAAATGATCACCAAATAAATCTCTGCACCCTCGAGAATCTCGGACACGATATCCATATTGCTGAAAACATAATTGATTGCGGCAGCCCTCTTGGATTTAAAAAATGATCACAGAATTGTTCCCTGCACCCTCGAGAACCTCGGACACGATATCCATATTGCTGAAATCATAATTTTGTGCGGTGGCCATCTTGGATTTGAAAAATGATCACAAAATTGTTCTCAGCACCCTCAATTACCTCGGATACGATACCCATAATGTAGTTATCATACTTTTGAGCGGCGGCCATTTTCGATTTGAAAAATGATCACAAAATCGTTCTCTGCACCCTCGAGAACCTCGGATTCGATACCCATAATGTAGTTTTCATAATTTTGAGCTGCGGCCACCTTGGATTTCAAAAATGATCACAAAATCGTTCTGTGCACTCTCGAGAACCTCGAATACGATACCCATATTTTTGTGATCATAATCTTGCACGGCGGCCATCTCGGATTTAAAAATGATCCCAAAATTATTTTCTGCACCCTCGAGAACCTCAGATACGATATCCATATTGCTGAAAACATTATTGTTTGCGGCGGCAATCTTGGATTTAAAAATGATTCCAAAATAATTTTCTGCACCCTCGAAACCCTCAGAAACGATATCCAAATTGCTGAAAACATAATTGCTTGCGGCAGCCTTCTTGGATTTCAAAAATGATCACAGAATTTTTCTCTGCACCCTCGAGAACCTCAGACACGATATCCATATTGCTGAAAACATTATTGTTTGCGGCAGCCTTCTTGGTTTTCAAAAATGATCACAGAATTGTTCTCTGCACCCTCGAGAACCTCGGACACGATATCCATATTGCTAAAATCTTAATTTTGTGCGGCGGCCATCTTGGATTTGAAAAATCATCACCAAGTCGTTCTCTGCACCCTCGAGAATCTCGGACACGATATCCATATTGCTGAAATCATAATTTTGTGCAGTGGCCATTTTGAATTTGAAAAATGATCACCAAATCGTTCTCTGCACCTTCGAGAATCTCGGACACGATATCCATATTGCTGAAATCATAATTTTGTGCAGTGGCCATCTTGGATTTGAAAAATGATCACCAAATCGTTCTCTGCACCCTCGAGAATCTTGGACACGATATCCATATTGCTAAAATCATAATTTTGTGCGGCGGAAATCTTGGATTTGAAAAATGATTACCAAATCGTTCACTGCACCCTAGAGAACCTCGGGTACGATATCCATATTGCTGAAATCATAATTTTGTGCTGCGGCCATCTTGGATTTGAAAAATGATCACAAAATCGTTCTCAGCACCCTCGATAACCTCGGATACGATACCCATAGTGTAGTTATCATACTTTTGAGCGGCGGCCATTTTCGATTTGATAAATGATCACAAAATCGTTCTCTGCACCCTCGAGAACCTCGGATACGATACCCATAATGTAGTTTTCATAATTTTGAGTGGCGGCCATCTTGGATTTCAAAAATGATCACAAAATCGTTCTGTGCACTCTCGAGAACCTTGGATACGATAACCATGTTTTCGTGATCATTATCTTGCACGGCGGCCATCTCGGATTTCAAAATGATCCCAAAATTATTTTCTGCTTCCTCGAGAACCTCGGATACGATATCTATATTGCTGAAAACATAATTGTTTGCGGCATTTTCTTGGATTTCAAAAATTATCTCAGAATTGTTCGCTGCACCCTCGAGAACCTCGGACACGATATCCATATTGCTAAAATCATAATTTTGTGCGGCGGCCATCTTGGATTTGGAAAATGATCACCAAGTTGTTCTCTGCACCCTCGAGAATCTCGGACACGATATCCATATTGCTGAAATCATATTTTTGTGCGACGGCCATCTTGGATTTGAAAAATGATCACCAAATCGTTCTCTGCACCCCCGAGAACCTCGGATACGATACCCATAATGTAGTTATCTTAATTTTGAGTGGCGGCCATCTCAGACACGATATCCATATTGCTGAAATTATAATTTTGTGCGACGGCCATCTTGGATTTGAAAAATGATCACCACATCGTTCTCTGCACCCTCGAGAACCTCGGATACGATACCCATAATGTAGTTATCTTAATTTTGAGTGGCAGCCATCTTGGATTTCAAAAATGATAACAAAATCGTTCTGTGCACTCTCGAGAACCTCGGATACGATACCCATAATGTAGTTATCTTAATTTTGGGTGGCGGCCATCTTGGATTTCAAAATTATCCCAAAATTATTTTCTGCACCTTCGAAAACCTCAGAAACGATATCCATATTGCTGAAAACATTATTTTTTGCAGCAGCCCTCTTGGATTTCAAAAAAGATCAGAGAATTGTTCGCTGCACACTTGAGAACCTCGGACACGATATCCATATTGCTAAAATCATAATTTTGTGCGGCGGCCATCTTGGATTTAAAAATGATCACAAAATCGTTCTCAGCACCCTCGAGAACCTCTGATACGATATCCATAATTTAGTTATCTTAATTTTGAGTGGCGGACATCTTGGATTTCAAAATGATCCCAAAATTATTTTCTGCACCTTCGAAAACCTCAGAAACGATAGCCATATTGCTGAAAACATTATTGTTTGCAGCAGCCCTCTTAGATTTCAAAAATGATCAGAGAATTGTTCGCTGCACCCTTGAGAACTTCTGATACGATACCCATGATGTAGTAATCATAATTTTGAGCGGCGGCCATCTTGGATTTCAAAAATGATCAAAATATCGTTCTGTGCACTCTCGAGAACCTCGGATACGATATCCATAATTAAGTTATCATACTTTTGAGCGGCGGCCATCTTGGATTTGAAAAATGATCACCAAATCTTTCTCTGCACCCTCGAGAATCTCGGACACGATATCCTTGTTGCTGAAATCATAATTTTGTGCGACGGCCATCTTGGATTTGAAAAATGATCACCATATCGTTCTCTGCACCCTCTAGAACCTCGGATACGATACCCATAATGTAGTTATCTTAATTTTGAGTGGCGGCCATCTTGGATTTCAAAAATGCTCACAAAATCGTTCTGTACACTCTCGAGAACTTCAGATACGATACACATGTTTTCGTGATCATAATCTTGCACGGCGGCCATCTCGGACACGATATCCATATTGCTGAAATCATAATTTTGTGCGACGGCCATCTTGGATTTGAAAAATGATCACCAAATCGTTCCCTGCACCCTCGAGAACCTCGGATACGATACCCATAATGTAGTTTTCATAATTTTGAGCGGTGGCCACCTTGGATTTCAAAAATGATCACAAAATCGTTCTGTGTACTCTCGAGAACCTCGGATACGATACCTACATATTTTTGTGATCATAATCTTGCACGGCGGCCATCTCGGATTTAAAAATGATCCCAAAATTATTTTCTGCACCATCGAGAACCTCAGATACGAAATCCATATTGCTGAAATCATTATTGTTTGCGGCGGCCATCTTGGATTTAAAAATGATCTCAAAATTATTTTCTGCACCCTCGAAACCCTCAGAAACGATATCCATATTGCTGAAAACATAATTGCTTGCGGCAGCCTTCTTAGATTTCAAAAATGATCACAGAATTGTTCTCTGCACCCTCGAGAACCTCAGACACGATATCCATATTGCTGAAAACATTATTGTTTGCGGCAGCCTTCTTGGATTTCAAAAATGATCACAGAATTGTTCTCTGCACCCTCGAGAACCTCGGACACGATATCCATATTGCTAAAATCTTAATTTTGTGCGGCGGCCATCTTGGATTTGAAAAATCATCACCAAGTCGTTCTCTGCACCCTCGAGAATCTCGGATACGATACCCATAATGTAGTTATCTTAATTTTGAGTGGCGGCCATCTTGGATTTCAAAAATGCTCACAAAATAGTTCTGTACACTCTCGAGAACTTCAGATACGATACACATGTTTTCGTGATCATAATCTTGCAAGGCGGCCATCTCGGACACGATATCCATATTGCTGAAATCATAATTTTGTGCGACGGCCATCTTGGATTTGAAAAATGATCACCAAATCTTTCTCTGCACCCTTGAGAACCTCGGACACGATATCCATATTGCTAAAATCATAATTTTGTGCGGCGGCCATCTTGGATTTCAAAAATGATCACAAAATCGTTCTCAGCAACCTCGAGAACCTCTGATACGATATCCATAATTTAGTTATCATACTTTTGAGCGGCGGCCACCTTGGATTTGAAAAATGATCACCAAATCTTTCTCTGCACCCTCGAGAATCTCGGACACGATATCCTTGTTGCTGAAATCATAATTTTGTGCGACGGCCATCTTGGATTTGAAAAATGATCACCATATCGTTTTCTGCACCCTCTAGAACCTCGGATACGATACCCATAATGTAGTTATCTTAATTTTGATTGGCGGCCATCTTGGATTTCAAAACTGCTCACAAAATTGTTCTGTACACTCTCGAGAACTTCAGATACGATACACATGTTTTCGTGATCATAATCTTGCACGGCGGCCATCTCGGACACGATATCCATATTGCTGAAATCATAATTTTGTGCGACGGCCATCTTTGATTTGAAAAATGATCACCAAATCGTTCTCTGCACCCTCGAGAACCTCGGATACGATACCCATAATGTAGTTATCTTAATTTTGAGTGGCGGCCATCTTGGATTTCAAAAATGCTCACAAAATAGTTCTGTACACTCTCGAGAACTTCAGATACGATACACATGTTTTCGTGATCATAATCTTGCAAGGCGGCCATCTCGGACACGATATCCATATTGCTGAAATCATAATTTTGTGCGACGGCCATCTTGGATTTGAAAAATGATCACAAAATCGTTCTGTGCACTCTCGAGAATCTCGCACACGATATCCACATTGCTGAAATCATAATTTTGTGCGGCGGCTATCTTGAATTTAAAAATGATCACCAAATCGTTCTCTGCACCCTCGAGAATCTCGGACACGATATACATATTGCTGAAATCATAATTTTGTGCGGCGGCCATCTTGGATTTGAAAAATGATCACCAAATCGTTTTCTGCACCCTCGAGAATCTCGGACACGATATAATATTTCTGAATACATACTTGTTTTCGGCAGCTCTCTTGGATTTCAAAAATGATCACAGAATTGTTCTCTGCACCCTCGAGAACCTCGGACATGATATCCTTATGGTTAAAATCATAATTTTGTGCGGCGGCCACCTTGGATTTGAAAAATGATCACCAATTCGTTCTCTGCACACTCGAGAATCTCGGACATGATATCCATATTGCTGAAATCATAATTTTGTGCGGCGGCCATCTTGGATTTGAAAAATGATCACCAAATCGTTCTCTGTCCCCTCGAGAACCTCGGATACGATACCCTTAATGAAGTTATCTTAATTTTGAGTGGCGGCCATCTTGGATTTCAAAAATGGTCACAAAATCGTTCTGTGCACTCTCGAGAACCTCGGATACGAAAGCCATATTTTTGTGATAATAATCTTACACGGCGACCATCTCGGATTTAAAAATGATCCCAAAATTATTTTCTGCACCCTCGAGAACCTCAGACACGATATCCATATTGCTGAAAACATAATTGTTTGCGGCATTTTCTTGGATTTCAAAAATTATCTCAGAATTGTTCGCTGCACCCTCGAGAACCTCGGACACGATATCAATATTGCTAAAATCATAATTTTGTGCGGCGGCCATCTTGGATTTGAAAAATGACCACCAAGTCGTTCTCAGCACCCTCGAGAACTTCTGATACGATACCCATAATGTAGTAATCATAATTTTGAGCGGCGGCCATCTTGATTTCAAAAATGATCAAAATATCGTTCTGTGCACTCTCGAGAACCTCGGATACGAAACCCATATTTTTGTGATCATAATCTTGCACGGCGGCCATCTCTGTTTTAAAAATGATCCCAAAATTATTTTCTGCACCCTCGAGAATCTCAGACACGATATCTATATTGCTGAAAACATAATTGTTTGCGGCATTTTCTTGGATTTCAAAAATTATCTCAGAATTGTTCGCTGCACCCTCGAGAACCTCGGACACGATATCAATATTGCTAAAATCATAATATTGTGCGGCGGCCATCTTGGATTTGAAAAATGATCATCAAATCATTCTCTGCACCCTCGAGAACCTCTGATACGATATCCATAGTGTAGTTATCATACTTTTGATCGGCGGCCATCTTCGATTTGGAAAATGATCACAAAATCGTTGTCAGCACACTCGAGAACCTCTGATACGATACCCATAATGTAGTTATCATAGTTTTGAGCGGCGGCCATCTTGGATTTCAAAAATGGTCACAAAATCGTTCTGTGCACTCTCGAGAACCTCGGATACGATACCCATATTTTTGTGATAATAATCTTGCACGGCGACCATCTCGGATTTAAAAATGATCCCAAAATTATTTCCTGCACCCTCGAGAACCTCAGACACGATATCCATATTGCTGAAAACATAATTGTTTGCGGCATTTTCTTGGATTTCAAAAATTATCTCAGAATTGTTCGCTGCACCCTCGAGAACCTCGGACACGATATCAATATTGCTAAAATCATAATTTTGTGCGGCGGCCATCTTGGATTTGAAAAATGACCACCAAGTCGTTCTCTGCACCCTCGAGAATCTCGGACACGATATCCATATTGCTGAAATCATAATTTTGTGCGACGGCCATCTTGGATTTGAAAAATGATCACCAAATCGTTCTCTGCCCCCTCGAGAACCTCGGATACGATACCCATAATGAAGTTATCTTAATTTTGAGTGGCGGCCATCTTGGATTTCAAAAATGATCACAAAATCGTTCTGGGCACTCTCGAGAACCTTGGATACGATAACCATGTTTTCGTGATCATTATCTTGCACGGCGGCCATCTCGGATTGAAAAATGATCCCAAAATTATTTTCTACACCCTCGAGAACCTCGGATACGATATCCATATTGCTGAAAACATAATTGTTTTCGGCATTTTCTTGGATTTCAAAAATTATCTCAGAATTGTTCGCTGCACCCTCGAGAACCTCGGACACGATATCCATATTGCTAAAATCATAATTTTGTGCGGCGGCCATCTTGGATTTGAAAAATGATCACCAAGTTGTTCTCTGCACCCTCGAGAATCTCGGACAAGATATCCATATTGCTGAAATCATATTTTTGTGCGACGGCCATCTTGGATTTGAAAAATGATCACCAAATCGTTCTCTGCACCCTCGAGAACCTCGGATACGATACCCATAATGTAGTTATCTTAATTTTGAGTGTTGGCCATCTTGGATTTCAAAAATGATCACAAAATCGTTCTGTGCACTTTCGAGAATCTCGGACGCGATATCCATATTGCTGAAATCATAATTTTGTGCGACGGCCATCTTGGAATTTAAAAATGATCACCAAATCGTTCTCTGCACCCTCGAGAACCTCGGATACGATACCCATAATGTAGTTATCTTAATTTTGAGTGGCGGCCATCTTGGATTTCAAAAATGATCACAAAATCGTTCTGTGCACTCTCGAGAACCTCGGATACGATACCCATGTTTTCGTGATCATAATCTTGCACGGCGGCCATCTCGGACACGATATCCATATTGCTGAAATCATAATTTTGTGCGACGGCCATCTTGGATTTGAAAAATGATCACCAAATCGTTCTCTGCACCCTCGAGAACCTCGGATACGATACCCATAATGTAGTTATCTTAATTTTGAGTGGCGGCCATCTTGGATTTCAAAAATGCTCACAAAATAGTTCTGTACACTCTCGAGAACTTCAGATACGATTTACATGTTTTGGTGATCATAATCTTGCAAGGCGGCCATCTCGGACACGATATCCATATTGCTGAAATCATAATTTTGTGCGACGGCCATCTTGGATTTGAAAAATGATCATAAAATCGTTCTGTGCACTCTCGAGAATCTCGGACACGATATCCATATTGCTGAAATCATAATTTTGTGCGGCGGCTATCTTGAATTTAAAAATGATCACCAAATCGTTCTCTGCACCCTCGAGAATCTCGGACACGATATCCATATTGCTGAAATCATAATTTTGTGCGGCGGCCATCTTGGATTTGAAAAATGATCACCAAATCGTTTTCTGCACCCTCGAGAATCTCGGACACGATATAATATTTCTGAATACATACTTGTTTTCGGCAGCTCTCTTGGATTTCAAAAATGATCACAGAATTGTTCTCTGCACCCTCGAGAACCTCGGACATGATATCCTTATTGTTAAAATCATAATTTTGTGCGGCGGCCACCTTGGATTTGAAAAATGATCACCAATTCGTTCTCTGCACACTCGAGAATCTCGGACATGATATCCATATTGCTGAAATCATAATTTTGTGCGGCGGCCATCTTGGATTTGAAAAATGATCACCAAATCGTTCTCTGTCCCCTCGAGAACCTCGGATACGATACCCTTAATGAAGTTATCTTAATTTTGAGTGGCGGCCATCTTGGATTTCAAAAATGGTCACAAAATCGTTCTGTGCACTCTCGAGAACCTCGGATACGAAAGCCATATTTTTGTGATAATAATCTTACACGGCGACCATCTCGGATTTAAAAATGATCCCAAAATTATTTTCTGCACCCTCGAGAACCTCAGACACGATATCCATATTGCTGAAAACATAATTGTTTGCGGCATTTTCTTGGATTTCAAAAATTATCTCAGAATTGTTCGCTGCACCCTCGAGAACCTCGGACACGATATCAATATTGCTAAAATCATAATTTTGTGCGGCGGCCATCTTGGATTTGAAAAATGACCACCAAGTCGTTCTCAGCACCCTCGAGAACTTCTGATACGATACCCATAATGTAGTAATCATAATTTTGAGCGGCGGCCATCTTGATTTCAAAAATGATCAAAATATCGTTCTGTGCACTCTCGAGAACCTCGGATACGAAACCCATATTTTTGTGATCATAATCTTGCACGGCGGCCATCTCTGTTTTAAAAATGATCCCAAAATTATTTTCTGCACCCTCGAGAATCTCAGACACGATATCTATATTGCTGAAAACATAATTGTTTGCGGCATTTTCTTGGATTTCAAAAATTATCTCAGAATTGTTCGCTGCACCCTCGAGAACCTCGGACACGATATCAATATTGCTAAAATCATAATATTGTGCGGCGGCCATCTTGGATTTGAAAAATGATCATCAAATCATTCTCTGCACCCTCGAGAACCTCTGATACGATATCCATAGTGTAGTTATCATACTTTTGATCGGCGGCCATCTTCGATTTGGAAAATGATCACAAAATCGTTGTCAGCACACTCGAGAACCTCTGATACGATACCCATAATGTAGTTATCATAGTTTTGAGCGGCGGCCATCTTGGATTTCAAAAATGGTCACAAAATCGTTCTGTGCACTCTCGAGAACCTCGGATACGATACCCATATTTTTGTGATAATAATCTTGCACGGCGACCATCTCGGATTTAAAAGTGATCCCAAAATTATTTCCTGCACCCTTGAGAACCTCAGACACGATATCCATATTGCTGAAAACATAATTGTTTGCGGCATTTTCTTGGATTTCAAAAATTATCTCAGAATTGTTCGCTGCACCCTCGAGAACCTCGGACACGATATCAATATTGCTAAAATCATAATTTTGTGCGGCGGCCATCTTGGATTTGAAAAATTACCACCAAGTCGTTCTCTGCACCCTCGAGAATCTCGGACACGATATCCATATTGCTGAAATCATAATTTTGTGCGACGGCCATCTTGGATTTGAAAAATGATCACCAAATCGTTCTCTGCCCCCTCGAGAACCTCGGATACGATACCCATAATGAAGTTATCTTAATTTTGAGTGGCGGCCATCTTGGATTTCAAAAATGATCACAAAATCGTTCTGGGCACTCTCGAGAACCTTGGATACGATAACCATGTTTTCGTGATCATTATCTTGCACGGCGGCCATCTCGGATTGAAAAATGATCCCAAAATTATTTTCTACACCCTCGAGAACCTCGGATACGATATCCATATTGCTGAAAACATAATTGTTTTCGGCATTTTCTTGGATTTCAAAAATTATCTCAGAATTGTTCGCTGCACCCTCGAGAACCTCGGACACGATATCCATATTGCTAAAATCATAATTTTGTGCGGCGGCCATCTTGGATTTGAAAAATGATCACCAAGTTGTTCTCTGCACCCTCGAGAATCTCGGACAAGATATCCATATTGCTGAAATCATATTTTTGTGCGACGGCCATCTTGGATTTGAAAAATGATCACCAAATCGTTCTCTGCACCCTCGAGAACCTCGGATACGATACCCATAATGTAGTTATCTTAATTTTGAGTGTTGGCCATCTTGGATTTCAAAAATGATAACAAAATCGTTCTGTGCACTTTCGAGAATCTCGGACGCGATATCCATATTGCTGAAATCATATTTTTGTGCGACGGCCATCTTGGAATTTAAAAATGATCACCAAATCGTTCTCTGCACCCTCGAGAACCTCGGATACGATACCCATAATGTAGTTATCTTAATTTTGAGTGGCGGCCATCTTGGATTTCAAAAATGATCACAAAATCGTTCTGTGCACTCTCGAGAACCTCGGATACGATACCCATGTTTTCGTGATCATAATCTTGCACGGCGGCCATCTCGGACACGATATCCATATTGCTGAAATCATAATTTTGTGCGACGGCCATCTTGGATTTGAAAAATGATCACCAAATCGTTCTCTGCACCCTCGAGAACCTCGGATACGATACCCATAATGTAGTTATCTTAATTTTGAGTGGCGGCCATCTTGGATTTCAAAAATGCTCACAAAATAGTTCTGTACACTCTCGAGAACTTCAGATACGATTTACATGTTTTCGTGATCATAATCTTGCAAGGCGGCCATCTCGGACACGATATCCATATTGCTGAAATCATAATTTTGTGCGACGGCCATCTTGGATTTGAAAAATGATCATAAAATCGTTCTGTGCACTCTCGAGAATCTCGGACACGATATCCATATTGCTGAAATCATAATTTTGTGCGGCGGCTATCTTGAATTTAAAAATGATCACCAAATCGTTCTCTGCACCCTCGAGAATCTCGGACACGATATCCATATTGCTGAAATCATAATTTTGTGCGGCGGCCATCTTGGATTTGAAAAATGATCACCAAATCGTTTTCTGCACCCTCGAGAATCTCGGACACGATATAATATTTCTGAATACATACTTGTTTTCGGCAGCTCTCTTGGATTTTAAAAATGATCACAGAATTGTTCTCTGCACCCTCGAGAACCTCGGACATGATATCCTTATTGTTAAAGTCATAATTTTGTGCGGCGGCCACCTTGGATTTGAAAAATGATCACCAATTCGTTCTCTGCACACTCGAGAATCTCGGACATGATATCCATATTGCTGAAATCATAATTTTGTGCGGCGGCCATCTTGGATTTGAAAAATGATCACCAAATCGTTCTCTGCCCCCTCGAGAACCTCGGATACGATACCCTTAATGAAGTTATCTTAATTTTGAGTGGCGTCCATCTTGGATTTCAAAAATGGTCACAAAATCGTTCTGTGCACTCTCGAGAACCTCGGATACGATAGCCATATTTTTGTGATAATAATCTTACACGGCGACCATCTCGGATTTAAAAATGATCCCAAAATTATTTTCTGCACCCTCGAGAACCTCAGACACGATATCCATATTGCTGAAAACATAATTGTTTGCGGCATTTTCTTGGATTTCAAAAATTATCTCAGAATTGTTCGCTGCACCCTCGAGAACCTCGGACACGATATCAATATTGCTAAAATCATAATTTTGTGCGGCGGCCATCTTGGATTTGAAAAATGACCACCAAGTCGTTCTCAGCACCCTCGAGAACTTCTGATACGATACCCATAATGTAGTAATCATAATTTTGAGCGGCGGCCATCTTGGATTTCAAAAATGATCAAAATATCGTTCTGTGCACTCTCGAGAACCTCGGATACGAAACCCATATTTTTGTGATCATAATCTTGCACGGCGGCCATCTCTGTTTTAAAAATGATCCCAAAATTATTTTCTGCACCCTCGAGAATCTCAGACACGATATCTATATTGCTGAAAACATAATTGTTTGCGGCATTTTCTTGGATTTCAAAAATTATCTCAGAATTGTTCGCTGCACCCTCGAGAACCTCGGACACGATATCAATATTGCTAAAATCATAATATTGTGCGGCGGCCATCTTGGATTTGAAAAATGATCATCAAATCATTCTCTGCACCCTCGAGAACCTCTGATACGATATCCATAGTGTAGTTATCATACTTTTGATCGGCGGCCATCTTCGATTTGGAAAATGATCACAAAATCGTTGTCAGCACCCTCGAGAACCTCTGATACGATACCCATAATGTAGTTATCATAGTTTTGAGCGGCGGCCATCTTGGATTTCAAAAATGGTCACAAAATCGTTCTGTGCACTCTCGAGAACCTCGGATACGATACCCATATTTTTGTGATAATAGTCTTGCACGGCGACCATCTCGGATTTAAAAATGATCCCAAAATTATTTCCTGCACCCTCGAGAACCTCAGACACGATATCCATATTGCTGAAAACATAATTGTTTGCGGCATTTTCTTGGATTTCAAAAATTATCTCAGCATTGTTCGCTGCACCCTCGAGAACCTCGGACACGATATCAATATTGCTAAAATCATAATTTTGTGCGGCGGCCATCTTGGATTTGAAAAATGACCACCAAGTCGTTCTCTGCACCCTCGAGAATCTCGGACACGATATCCATATTGCTGAAATCATAATTTTGTGCGACGGCCATCTTGGATTTGAAAAATGATCACCAAATCGTTCTCTGCCCCCTCGAGAACCTCGGATACGATACCCATAATGAAGTTATCTTAATTTTGAGTGGCGGCCATCTTGGATTTCAAAAATGATCACAAAATCGTTCTGGGCACTCTCGAGAACCTTGGATACGATAACCATGTTTTCGTGATCATTATCTTGCACGGCGGCCATCTCGGATTTAAAAATGATCCCAAAATTATTTTCTGCACCCTCGAGAACCTCGGATACGATATCCATATTGCTGAAAACATAATTGTTTTCGGCACTTTCTTGGATTTCAAAAATTATCTCAGAATTGTTCGCTGCACCCTCGAGAACCTCGGACACGATATCCATATTGCTAATATCATAATTTTGTGCGGCGGCCATCTTGGATTTGAAAAATGATCACCAAGTTGTTCTCTGCACCCTCGAGAATCTCGGACAAGATATCCATATTGCTGAAATCATATTTTTGTGCGACGGCCATCTTGGATTTGAAAAATGATCACCAAATCGTTCTCTGCACCCTCGAGAACCTCGGATACGATACCCATTATGTAGTTATCTTAATTTTGAGTGTTGGCCATCTTGGATTTCAAAAATGATCACAAAATCGTTCTGTGCACTTTCGAGAATCTCGGACGCGATATCCATATTGCTGAAATCATAATTTTGTGCGACGGCCATCTTGGAATTTAAAAATGATCACCAAATCGTTCTCTGCACCCTCGAGAACCTCGGATACGATACCCATAATGTAGTTATCTTAATTTTGAGTGGCGGCCATCTTGGATTTCAAAAATGATCACAAAATCGTTCTGTGCACTCTCGAGAACCTCGGATACGATACCCATGTTTTCGTGATCATAATCTTGCACGGCGGCCATCTCGGACACGATATCCATATTGCTGAAATCATAATTTTTTGCGACGGCCATCTTGGATTTGAAAAATGATCACCAAATCGTTCTCTGCACCCTCGAGAACCTCGGATACGATACCCATAATGTAGTTATCTTAATTTTGAGTGGCAGCCATCTTGGATTTCAAAAATGATAACAAAATCGTTCTGTGCACTCTCGAGAACCTCGGATACGATACCCATAATGTAGTTATCTTAATTTTGAGTGGCGGCCATCTTGGATTTCAAAATGATCCCAAAATTATTTTCTGCACCTTCGAAAACCTCAGAAACGATATCCATATTGCTGAAAACATTATTGATTGCAGCAGCCGTCTTGGATTTCAAAAATGATCAGAGAATTGTTCGCTGCACCCTTGAGAACCTCGGACACGATATCCATAATGCTAAAATCATAATTTTGTGCAGCGGCCATCTTGGATTTCAAAAATGATCACAAAATCGTTCTCAGCACCCTCGAGAACCTCTGATACGATATCCATAATTTAGTTATCTTAATTTTGAGTGGCGGTCATCTTGGATTTCAAAATGATCCCAAAATTATTTTCTGCACCTTCGAAAACCTCAGAAACGATATCCATATTGCTGAAAACATTATTGTTTGCAGCAGCCCTCTTGGATTTCAAAAATGATCAGAGAATTGTTCGCTGTACCCTTGAGAACCTCGGACACGATATCCATATTGCTAAAATCATAATTTTGTGCGGCGGCCATCTTGGATTACAAAAATGATCACAAAATCGTTCTCAGCAACCTCGAGAACCTCTGATACGATATCCATAATTAAGTTATCATACTTTTGAGCGGCGGCCATCTTGGATTTGAAAAATGATCACCAAATCTTTCTCTGCACCCTCGAGAATCTCGGACACGATATCCTTGTTGCTGAAATCATAATTTTGTGCGACGGCCATCTTGGATTTGAAAAATGATCACCATATCGTTCTCTGCACCCTCTAGAACCTCGGATACGATACCCATAATGTAGTTATCTTAATTTTGAGTGGCGGCCATCTTGGATTTCAAAAATGCTCACAAAATCGTGCTGTACACTCTCGAGAACTTCAGATACGATACACATGTTTTCGTGATCATAATGTTGCACGGCAGCCATCTCGGACACGATATCCATATTGCTGAAATCATAATCTTGTGCGACGGCCATCTTGGATTTGAAAAATGATCACCAAATCGTTCTCTGCACCCTCGAGAACCTCGGATACGATACCCATAATGTAGTTATCTTAATTTTGAGTGGCGGCCATCTTGGATTTCAAAAATGCTCACAAAATAGTTCTGTACACTCTCGAGAACTTCAGATACGATACATTTGTTTTCGTGATCATTATCTTGCACGGCGGCCATCTCGGACACGATATCCATATTGCTGAAATCATAATTTTGTGCGACGGCCATCTTGGATTTGAAAAATGCTCACAAAATAGTTCTGTTCACTCTCGAGAACTTCAGATACGATACACATGTTTTCGTGATCATAATCTTGCAAGGCGGCCATCTCGGACACGATATCCATATTGCTGAAATCATAATTTTGTGCGACGGCCATCTTGGATTTGAAAAATGATCACTAAATCTTTCTCTGCACCCTCGAGAATCTCGGACACGATATCTATATTGCTAAAATCATAATTTTGTGCGGCGGCCATCTTGGATTTGAAAAAGGATCATCAAATCATTCTCTGCACCCTCGAGAACCTCTGATACGATACCCATAATGTAGTTATCATAATTTTGTGCGGCGGCCATCTTGGATTTTAAAATTGATCACCAAATCGTGCTCTGCACCCGCGAGAACCTCGGACACGATATCCATATTGCTGAAATCATAATTTTGTGCGGCGGACATCTTTGATTTGAAAAATGATGACAAAATCGTTCTCAGCACCCTCGAGAACCTCGGATACGATACCCATAATGTAGTTATCATAATTTTGAGCGGCGGCCATCTTGGATTTCAAAAATGATCACAAAATCGTTCTGTGCACTCTCGAGAACCTCGGATACGATACCCATATTTTTGTGATCATAATCTTGCACGGCGGCCATCTCGGATATAAAAATGATCCCAAAATTATTTTCTGCACCCTCGAGAAGCTCAGACACGATATCCATAATGTAGTTATCATACTTTTGAGCGGCGGCCATCTTCGATTTGAAAATGATCACCAAATAGTTCTCTGCACCCTCGAGAATCTCGGACACGATATCCATATTGCTGAAATCATAATTTGGTGCAGTGGCCATCTTGGATTTTAAAAATGATCACCAAATCGTTCTCTGCACCCTCGAGAATCTCGGACACGATATCCATATTGCTGAAATCATAATTTGGTGCAGTGGCCATCTTGGATTTGAAAAATGATCACCAAATCGTTCTCTGCACTCGAGAATATCGGACACGATATCCATATTGCTGAAATCATAATTTTGATCGGCGGCCATCTTCGATTTGGAAAATTATCACAAAATCGTTCTCAGCACACTCGAGAACCTCTGATACGATACCCATAATGTAGTTATCATAGTTTTGAGCGGCGGCCATCTTGGATTTCAAAAATGATCCCAAAATTATTTTCTGCACCCTCGAGAACCTCAGACGCGATATCCATATTGCTGAAATCATAATTTTGTGCGACGGCCATCTTGGATTTGAAAAATGATCACAAAATCGTTCTGTGCACTCTCGAGAGCCTCGGATACGATACCTATGTTTTCGTGATCATAATCTTGCACGGCGGCCATCTTGGATTTAAAAATGATCCCAAAATTATTTTCTGCACCCTCGAAACCCTCAGAAACGATATCCATATTGCTGAAAGTATAATTGTTTGCGGCAGCCTTCTTGAATTTCAAAAATGATCACAGAATTAATCTTTGCACCCTCGAGAATCTCGGACAAGATATCCATATTGCTGAAATCATATTTTTGTGCGACGGCCATCTTGGATTTGAAAAATGATCACCAAATCGTTCTCTGCACCCTCGAGAACCTCGGATACGATACCCATTATGTAGTTATCTTAATTTTGAGTGTTGGCCATCTTGGATTTCAAAAATGATGACAAAATCGTTCTGTGCACTTTCGAGAATCTCGGACGCGATATCCATATTGCTGAAATCATAATTTTGTGCGACGGCCATCTTGGAATTTAAAAATGATCACCAAATCGTTCTCTGCACCCTCGAGAACCTCGGATACGATACCCATAATGTAGTTATCTTAATTTTGAGTAGCGGCCATCTTGGATTTCAAAAATGATCACAAAATCGTTCTGTGCACTCTCGAGAACCTCGGATACGATACCCATGTTTTCGTGATCATAATTTTGAGCGGCGACCATCTTGGATTTCAAAAATGATCAAAATATCGTTCTGTGCACTCTCGAGAACCTCGGATACGATACCCATATTTTTGTGATCATAATTTTGTGCGGCGGACATCTTTGATTTGAAAAATGATGACAAAATCTTTCTCAGCACCCTCGAGAACCTCGGATACGATACCCATAATGTAGTTATCATAATTTTGAGCGGCGGCCATCTTGGATTTCAAAAATGAACACAAAATCGTTCTGTGCACTCTCGAGAACCTCGGATATGATACCCATATTTTTGTGATCATAATCTTGCACGGCGGCCATCTCGGATATAAAAATAATCCCAAAATTATTTTCTGCACCCTCGAGAACCTCAGACACGATATCCATAATGTAGTTATCATACTTTTGAGCGGCGGCCATCTTCGATTTGAAAATGATCACCAAATCGTTCTCTGCACCCTCGAGAATCTCGGACACGATATCCATATTGCTGAAATCATAATTTGGTGCAGTGGCCATCTTGGATTCGAAAAACGATCACCAAATCGTTCTCTGCACCCTCGAGAATCTCAGACACGATATCCATATTGCTGAAATCATAATTTTGATCGGCGGCCATCTTCGATTTGGAAAATTATCACAAAATCGTTCTCAGCACACTCGAGAACCTCTGATACGATACCCATAATGTAGTTATCATAGTTTTGAGCGGTGGCCATCTTGGATTTCAAAAATGATCACAAAATCGTTCTGTGCACTCTCGAGAACCTCGGATACGATACCCATATTTTTGTGATCATAATCTTGCACGGCGGGCATCTCGGATTTAAAAATGGTCCCAAAATTATTTTCTGCACCCTCGAGAACCTCAGACACGATATCCATAGTGCTGAAAACATTATTGTTTGCGGCAGCCTTCTTGGATTTCAAAAATGATCACAGAATTGTTCTCTGCACCCTCGAGAACCTCGGACACGATATCTTTATTGCTGAAATCATAATTTTGTGCAGTGGCCATCTTGGATTTGAAAAATGATCACCAAATCGTTCTCTGCACCCTCGAGAATCTCGGACACGATATCCATATTGCTGTAATCATAATTTTGTGCGGCGGCCATCTTGGATTTGAAAAATGATCGCCAAATAAATCTCTGCACTATTGCTGAAAACATAATTGATTGCAGCAGCCTTCTTGGATTTAAGAAATGATCACAGAATTGTTCTCTGCACCCTCGAGAACCTCGGACACGATATCCATATTGCTGAAATCATAATTTTGTGCAGCGGCCATCTTGGATTTGAAAAATGATCACAAAATCGTTCTCAGAACCCTCAATAACCTCGGATACGATACCCATAATGTAGTTATCATACTTTTGAGCGGCGGCCATTTTCGATTTGAAAAATGATCACAAAATCGTTCTCTGCACCCTCGAGAACCTCGGATTCGATACCCATAATGTAGTTTTCATAATTTTGAGCGGTGGCCACCTTGGATTTCAAAAATGATCACAAAATCATTCTGTGTACTCTCGAGAACCTCGGATACGATACCTACATATTTTTGTGATCATAATCTTGCACGGCGGCCATCTCGGATTTAAAAATGATCCCAAAATTATTTTCTGCACCCTCGAGAACCTCAGATATGAAATCCATATTGCTGAAATCATTATTGTTTGCGGCGGCCATCTTGGATTTAAAAATGATCTCAAAATTATTTTCTGCACCCTCGAAACCCTCAGAAACGATATCCATATTGCTGAAAACATAATTGCTTGCGGCAGCCTTCTTAGATTTCAAAAATGATCACAGAATTGTTCTCTGCACCCTCGAGAACCTCAGACACGATATCCATATTGCTGAAAACATTATTGTTTGCGGCAGCCTTCTTGGATTTCAAAAATGATCACAGAATTGTTCTCTGCACCCTCGAGAACCTCGGACACGATATCCATATTGCTAAAATCTTAATTTTGTGCGGCGGCCATCTTGGATTTGAAAAATCATCACCAAGTCGTTCTCTGCACCCTCGAGAATCTCGGACACGATATCCATATTGCTGAAATCATAATTTTGTGCAGTGGCCATTTTGGATTTGAAAAATGATCACCAAATCGTTCTCTGCACCTTCTAGAATCTCGGACACGATATCCATATTGCTGAAATCATAATTTTGTGCCGCGGCCATCTTGGATTTGAAAAATGATCACCAAATCGTTCTCTGCACCCTCGAGAATCTCGGACACGATATCCATATTGCTGAAATCATAATTTTGTGCGGCGGCCATCTTGGATTTGAAAAATGATCACCAAATAAATCTCTGCACCCTCGAGAATCTCGGACACGATATCCATATTGCTGAAAACATAATTGATTGCGGCAGCCCTCTTGGATTTCAAAAATGATCACAGAATTGTTCCCTGCACCCTCGAGAACCTCGGACACGATATCCATATTGCTGAAATCATAATTTTGTGCGGTGGCCATCTTGGATTTGAAAAATGATCACAAAATTGTTCTCAGCACCCTCAATTACCTCGGATACGATACCCATAATGTAGTTATCATACTTTTGAGCGGCGGCCATTTTCGATTTGAAAAATGATCACAAAATCGTTCTCTGCACCCTCGAGAACCTCGGATTCGATACCCATAATGTAGTTTTCATAATTTTGAGCTGCGGCCATCTTGGATTTCAAAAATAATCACAAAATCGTTCTGTGCACTCTCGAGAACCTCGAATACGATACCCATATTTTTGTGATCATAATCTTGCACGGCGGCCATCTCGGATTTAAAAATGATCCCAAAATTATTTTCTGCACCCTCGAGAACCTCAGATACGATATCCATATTGCTGAAAACATTATTGTTTGCGGCGGCAATCTTGGATTTAAAAATGATTCCAAAATTATTTTCTGCACCCTCGAAACCCTCAGAAACGATATCCATATTGCTGAAGACATAATTGCTTGCGGCAGCCTTCTTGGATTTCAAAAATGAATACAGAATTTTTCTCTGCACCCTCGAGAACCTCAGACACGATATCCATATTGCTGAAAACATTATTGTTTGCGGCAGCCTTCTTGGATTTCAAAAATGATCACAGAATTGTTCTCTGCACCCTCGAGAACCTCGGACACGATATCCATATTGCTAAAATCTTAATTTTGTGCGGCGGCCATCTTGGATTTGAAAAATCATCACCAAGTCGTTCTCTGCACCCTCGAGAATCTCGGACACGATATCCATATTGCTGAAATCATAATTTTGTGCAGTGGCCATTTTGAATTTGAAAAATGATCACCAAATCGTTCTCTGCACCTTCGAGAATCTCGGACACGATATCCATATTACTGAAATCATAATTTTGTGCAGTGGCCATCTTGGATTTGAAAAATGATCACCAAATCGTTCTCTGCACCCTCGAGAATCTTGGACACGATATACATATTGCTAAAATCATAATTTTGTGCGGCGGAAATCTTGGATTTGAAAAATGATTACCAAATCGTTCACTGCACCCTAGTGAACCTCGGGTACGATATCCATATTGCTGAAATCATAATTTTGTGCTGCGGCCATCTTGGATTTGAAAAATGATCACAAAATCGTTCTCAGCACCCTCGATAACCTCGGATACGATACCCATAGTGTAGTTATCATACTTTTGAGCGGCGGCCATCTTGGATTTGAAAAATGATCACCAAATCTTTCTCTGCACCCTCGAGAATCTCGGACACGATATCTATATTGCTAAAATCATAATTTTGTGCGGCGGCCATCTTGGATTTGAAAAATGATCACAGAATTGTTCCCTGCACCCTCGAGAACCTCGGACACGATATCCATATTGCTGAAATCATAATTTTGTGCGGTGGCCATCTTGGATTTGAAAAATGATCACAAAATTTTTCTCAGCACCCTCAATTACCTCGGATACGATACCCATAATGTAGTTATCATACTTTTGAGCGGCGGCCATTTTCGATTTGAAAAATGATCACAAAATCGTTCTCTGCACCCTCGAGAACCTCGGATTCGATACCCATAATGTAGTTTTCATAATTTTGAGCTGCGGCCACCTTGGATTTCAAAAATAATCACAAAATCGTTCTGTGCACTCTCGAGAACCTCGAATACGATACCCATATTTTTGTGATCATAATCTTGCACGGCGGCCATCTCGGATTTAAAAATGATCCCAAAATTATTTTCTGCACCCTCGAGAACCTCAGATACGATATCCATATTGCTGAAAACATTATTGTTTGCGGCGGCAATCTTGGATTTAAAAATGATTCCAAAATTATTTTCTGCACCCTCGAAACCCTCAGAAACGATATCCATATTGCTGAAGACATAATTGCTTGCGGCAGCCTTCTTGGATTTCAAAAATAAATACAGAATTTTTCTCTGCACCCTCGAGAACCTCAGACACGATATCCATATTGCTGAAAACATTATTGTTTGCGGCAGCCTTCTTGGATTTCAAAAATGATCACAGAATTGTTCTCTGCACCCTCGAGAACCTCGGACACGATATCCATATTGCTAAAATCTTAATTTTGTGCGGCGGCCATCTTGGATTTGAAAAATCATCACCAAGTCGTTCTCTGCACCCTCGAGAATCTCGGACACGATATCCATATTGCTGAAATCATAATTTTGTGCAGTGGCCATTTTGAATTTGAAAAATGATCACCAAATCGTTCTCTGCACCTTCGAGAATCTCGGACACGATATCCATATTACTGAAATCATAATTTTGTGCAGTGGCCATCTTGGATTTGAAAAATGATCACCAAATCGTTCTCTGCACCCTCGAGAACCTTGGACACGATATCCATATTGCTAAAATCATAATTTTGTGCGGCGGAAATCTTGGATTTGAAAAATGATTACCAAATCGTTCACTGCACCCTAGAGAACCTCGGGTACGATATCCATATTGCTGAAATCATAATTTTGTGCTGCGGCCATCTTGGATTTGAAAAATGATCACAAAATCGTTCTCAGCACCCTCGATAACCTCGGATACGATACCCATAGTGTAGTTATCATACTTTTGAGCGGCGGCCATTTTCGATTTGATAAATGATCACAAAATCGTTCTCTGCACCCTCGAGAACCTCGGATACGATACCCATAATGTAGTTTTCATAATTTTGAGTGGCGGACATCTTGGATTTCAAAAATGCTCACAAAATAGTTCTGTACACTCTCGAGAACTTCAGATACGATACACATGTTTTCGTGATCATAATCTTGCAAGGCGGCCATCTCGGACACGATATCCATATTGCTGAAATCATAATTTTGTGCGACGGCCATCTTGGATTTGAAAAATGATCACCAAATCTTTCTCTGCACCCTCGAGAATCTCGGACACGATATCTATATTGCTAAAATCATAATTTTGTGCAGCGGCCATCTTGGATTTGAAAAAGGATCATCAAATCATTCTCTGCACCCTCGAGAACCTCTGATACGATACCCATAATGTAGTTATCATAATTTTGTGCGGCGGCCATCTTGGATTTTAAAATTGATCACCAAATCGTGCTCTGCACCCGCGAGAACCTCGGACACGATATCCATATTGCTGAAATCATAATTTTGTGCGGCGGACATCTTTGATTTGAAAAATGATGACAAAATCGTTCTCAGCACCCTCGAGAACCTCGGATACGATACCCATAATGCTGAAAACATTATTGTTTGCGGCGGCAATCTTGGATTTAAAAATGATTCCAAAATTATTTTCTGCACCCTCGAAACCCTCAGAAACGATATCCATATTGCTGAAGACATAATTGCTTGCGGCAGCCTTCTTGGATTTCAAAAATGAATACAGAATTTTTCTCTGCACCCTCGAGAACCTCAGACACGATATCCATATTGCTGAAAACATTATTGTTTGCGGCAGCCTTCTTGGATTTCAAAAATGATCACAGAATTGTTCTCTGCACCCTCGAGAACCTCGGACACGATATCCATATTGCTAAAATCTTAATTTTGTGCGGCGGCCATCTTGGATTTGAAAAATCATCACCAAGTCGTTCTCTGCACCCTCGAGAATCTCGGACACGATATCCATATTGCTGAAATCATAATTTTGTGCAGTGGCCATTTTGAATTTGAAAAATGATCACCAAATCGTTCTCTGCACCTTCGAGAATCTCGGACACGATATCCATATTACTGAAATCATAATTTTGTGCAGTGGCCATCTTGGATTTGAAAAATGATCACCAAATCGTTCTCTGCACCCTCGAGAATCTTGGACACGATATACATATTGCTAAAATCATAATTTTGTGCGGCGGAAATCTTGGATTTGAAAAATGATTACCAAATCGTTCACTGCACCCTAGTGAACCTCGGGTACGATATCCATATTGCTGAAATCATAATTTTGTGCTGCGGCCATCTTGGATTTGAAAAATGATCACAAAATCGTTCTCAGCACCCTCGATAACCTCGGATACGATACCCATAGTGTAGTAATCATACTTTTGAGCGGCGGCCATCTTGGATTTGAAAAATGATCACCAAATCTTTCTCTGCACCCTCGAGAATCTCGGACACGATATCTATATTGCTAAAATCATAATTTTGTGCGGCGGCCATCTTGGATTTGAAAAATGATCACAGAATTGTTCCCTGCACCCTCGAGAACCTCGGACACGATATCCATATTGCTGAAATCATAATTTTGTGCGGTGGCCATCTTGGATTTGAAAAATGATCACAAAATTTTTCTCAGCACCCTCAATTACCTCGGATACGATACCCATAATGTAGTTATCATACTTTTGAGCGGCGGCCATTTTCGATTTGAAAAATGATCACAAAATCGTTCTCTGCACCCTCGAGAACCTCGGATTCGATACCCATAATGTAGTTTTCATAATTTTGAGCTGCGGCCACCTTGGATTTCAAAAATAATCACAAAATCGTTCTGTGCACTCTCGAGAACCTCGAATACGATACCCATATTTTTGTGATCATAATCTTGCACGGCGGCCATCTCGGATTTAAAAATGATCCCAAAATTATTTTCTGCACCCTCGAGAACCTCAGATACGATATCCATATTGCTGAAAACATTATTGTTTGCGGCGGCCATCTTGGATTTAAAAATGATTCCAAAATTATTTTCTGCACCCTCGAAACCCTCAGAAACGATATCCATATTGCTGAAGACATAATTGCTTGCGGCAGCCTTCTTGGATTTCAAAAATGAATACAGAATTTTTCTCTGCACCCTCGAGAACCTCAGACACGATATCCATATTGCTGAAAACATTATTGTTTGCGGCAGCCTTCTTGGATTTCAAAAATGATCACAGAATTGTTCTCTGCACCCTCGAGAACCTCGGACACGATATCCATATTGCTAAAATCTTAATTTTGTGCGGCGGCCATCTTGGATTTGAAAAATCATCACCAAGTCGTTCTCTGCACCCTCGAGAATCTCGGACACGATATCCATATTGCTGAAATCATAATTTTGTGCAGTGGCCATTTTGAATTTGAAAAATGATCACCAAATCGTTCTCTGCACCTTCGAGAATCTCGGACACGATATCCATATTACTGAAATCATAATTTTGTGCAGTGGCCATCTTGGATTTGAAAAATGATCACCAAATCGTTCTCTGCACCCTCGAGAATCTTGGACACGATATCCATATTGCTAAAATCATAATTTTGTGCGGCGGAAATCTTGGATTTGAAAAATGATTACCAAATCGTTCACTGCACCCTAGAGAACCTCGGGTACGATATCCATATTGCTGAAATCATAATTTTGTGCTGCGGCCATCTTGGATTTGAAAAATGATCACAAAATCGTTCTCAGCACCCTCGATAACCTCGGATACGATACCCATAGTGTAGTTATCATACTTTTGAGCGGCGGCCATTTTCGATTTGATAAATGATCACAAAATCGTTCTCTGCACCCTCGAGAACCTCGGATACGATACCCATAATGTAGTTTTCATAATTTTGAGTGGCGGACATCTTGGATTTCAAAAATGCTCACAAAATAGTTCTGTACACTCTCGAGAACTTCAGATACGATACACATGTTTTCGTGATCATAATCTTGCAAGGCGGCCATCTCGGACACGATATCCATATTGCTGAAATCATAATTTTGTGCGACGGCCATCTTGGATTTGAAAAATGATCACCAAATCTTTCTCTGCACCCTCGAGAATCTCGGACACGATATCTATATTGCTAAAATCATAATTTTGTGCGGCGGCCATCTTGGATTTGAAAAAGGATCATCAAATCATTCTCTGCACCCTCGAGAACCTCTGATACGATACCCATAATGTAGTTATCATAATTTTGTGCGGCGGCCATCTTGGATTTTAAAATTGATCACCAAATCGTGCTCTGCACCCGCGAGAACCTCGGACACGATATCCATATTGCTGAAATCATAATTTTGTGCGGCGGACATCTTTGATTTGAAAAATGATGACAAAATCGTTCTCAGCACCCTCGAGAACCTCGGATACGATACCCATAATGTAGTTATCATAATTTTGAGCGGCGGCCATCTTGGATTTCAAAAATCATCACAAAATCGTTCTGTGCACTCTCGAGAACCTCGGATACGATACCCATATTTTTGTGATCATAATCTTGCACGGCGGCCATCTCGGATATAAAAATGATCCCAAAATTATTTTCTGCACCCTCGAGAAGCTCAGACACGATATCCATAATGTAGTTATCATACTTTTGAGCGGCGGCCATCTTGGATTTGAAAAATGATCACAAAATCGTTCTGTGCACTCTCGAGAGCCTCGGATACGATACCTATGTTTTCGTGATCATAATCTTGCACGGCGGCCATCTTGGATTTAAAAATGATCCCAAAATTATTTTCTGCACCCTCGAAACCCTCAGAAACGATATCCATATTGCTGAAAGTATAATTGTTTGCGGCAGCCTTCTTGAATTTCAAAAATGATCACAGAATTGTTCTTTGCACCCTCGAGAACCTCGGACACGATATCCATATTGCTAAAATCATAATTTTGTGCGGCGGCCAACTTGAATTTGAAAAATGATCACCAAGTCGTTCTATGCACCCTAGAGAATCTCGGACACGATATCCATATTGCTGAAATCATAATTTTGTGCGTCGGCCATCTTGGATTTGAAAAATGATCACCAAATCTTTCTCTGCACCCTCGAGAATCTCGGACACGATATCCATATTGCTGAAAACATAATTGTTAGCGGCAGCCCTTTTGGATTTGAAAAATGATAACCAAATCGTTCTCTGCACCCTCGAGAACCTGGAGTACGATATCCATATTGCTGAAATCATAATTTTGTGCAGCGGCCATCTTGGATTTGAAAAATGATCACAAAATCGTTCTCAGAACCCTCAATAACCTCGGATACGATACCCATAATGTAGTTATCATACTTTTGAGCGGCGGCCATTTTCGATTTGAAAAATGATCACAAAATCGTTCTCTGCACCCTCGAGAACCTCGGATTCGATACCCATAATGTAGTTTTCATAATTTTGAGCGGTGGCCACCTTGGATTTCAAAAATGATCACAAAATCATTCTGTGTACTCTCGAGAACCTCGGATACGATACCTACATATTTTTGTGATCATAATCTTGCACGGCGGCCATCTCGGATTTAAAAATGATCCCAAAATTATTTTCTGCACCCTCGAGAACCTCAGATACGAAATCCATATTGCTGAAATCATTATTGTTTGCGGCGGCCATCTTGGATTTAAAAATGATCTCAAAATTATTTTCTGCACCCTCGAAACCCTCAGAAACGATATCCATATTGCTGAAAACATAATTGCTTGCGGCAGCCTTCTTAGATTTCAAAAATGATCACAGAATTGTTCTCTGCACCCTCGAGAACCTCAGACACGATATCCATATTGCTGAAAACATTATTGTTTGCGGCAGCCTTCTTGGATTTCAAAAATGATCACAGAATTGTTCTCTGCACCCTCGAGAACCTCGGACACGATATCCATATTGCTAAAATCTTAATTTTGTGCGGCGGCCATCTTGGATTTGAAAAATCATCACCAAGTCGTTCTCTGCACCCTCGAGAATCTCGGACACGATATCCATATTGCTGAAATCATAATTTTGTGCAGTGGCCATTTTGGATTTGAAAAATGATCACCAAATCGTTCTCTGCACCTTCTAGAATCTCGGACACGATATCCATATTGCTGAAATCATAATTTTGTGCAGTGGCCATCTTGGATTTGAAAAATGATCACCAAATCGTTCTCTGCACCCTCGAGAATCTCGGACACGATATCCATATTGCTGAAATCATAATTTTGTGCGGCGGCCATCTTGGATTTGAAAAATGATCACCAAATAAATCTCTGCACCCTCGAGAATCTCGGACACGATATCCATATTGCTGAAAACATAATTGATTGCGGCAGCCCTCTTGGATTTCAAAAATGATCACAGAATTGTTCCCTGCACCCTCGAGAACCTCGGACACGATATCCATATTGCTGAAATCATAATTTTGTGCGGTGGCCATCTTGGATTTGAAAAATGATCACAAAATTGTTCTCAGCACCCTCAATTACCTCGGATCTGATACCCATAATGTAGTTATCATACTTTTGAGCGGCGGCCATTTTCGATTTGAAAAATGATCACAAAATCGTTCTCTGCACCCTCGAGAACCTCGGATTCGATACCCATAATGTAGTTTTCATAATTTTGAGCTGCGGCCACCTTGGATTTCAAAAATAATCACAAAATCGTTCTGTGCACTCTCGAGAACCTCGAATACGATACCCATATTTTTGTGATCATAATCTTGCACGGCGGCCATCTCGGATTTAAAAATGATCCCAAAATTATTTTCTGCACCCTCGAGAACCTCAGATACGATATCCATATTGCTGAAAACATTATTGTTTGCGGCGGCAATCTTGGATTTAAAAATGATTCCAAAATTATTTTCTGCACCCTCGAAACCCTCAGAAACGATATCCATATTGCTGAAGACATAATTGCTTGCGGCAGCCTTCTTGGATTTCAAAAATGAATACAGAATTTTTCTCTGCACCCTCGAGAACCTCAGACACGATATCCATATTGCTGAAAACATTATTGTTTGCGGCAGCCTTCTTGGATTTCAAAAATGATCACAGAATTGTTCTCTGCACCCTCGAGAACCTCGGACACGATATCCATATTGCTAAAATCTTAATTTTGTGCGGCGGCCATCTTGGATTTGAAAAATCATCACCAAGTCGTTCTCTGCACCCTCGAGAATCTCGGACACGATATCCATATTGCTGAAATCATAATTTTGTGCAGTGGCCATTTTGAATTTGAAAAATGATCACCAAATCGTTCTCTGCACCTTCGAGAATCTCGGACACGATATCCATATTACTGAAATCATAATTTTGTGCAGTGGCCATCTTGGATTTGAAAAATGATCACCAAATCGTTCTCTGCACCCTCGAGAATCTTGGACACGATATACATATTGCTAAAATCATAATTTTGTGCGGCGGAAATCTTGGATTTGAAAAATGATTACCAAATCGTTCACTGCACCCTAGAGAACCTCGGGTACGATATCCATATTGCTGAAATCATAATTTTGTGCTGCGGCCATCTTGGATTTGAAAAATGATCACAAAATCGTTCTCAGCACCCTCGATAACCTCGGATACGATACCCATAGTGTAGTTATCATACTTTTGAGCGGCGGCCATCTTGGATTTGAAAAATGATCACCAAATCTTTCTCTGCACCCTCGAGAATCTCGGACACGATATCTATATTGCTAAAATCATAATTTTGTGCGGCGGCCATCTTGGATTTGAAAAATGATCACAGAATTGTTCCCTGCACCCTCGAGAACCTCGGACACGATATCCATATTGCTGAAATCATAATTTTGTGCGGTGGCCATCTTGGATTTGAAAAATTATCACAAAATTGTTCTCAGCACCCTCAATTACCTCGGATACGATACCCATAATGTAGTTATCATACTTTTGAGCGGCGGCCATTTTCGATTTGAAAAATGATCACAAAATCGTTCTCTGCACCCTCGAGAACCTCGGATTCGATACCCATAATGTAGTTTTCATAATTTTGAGCTGCGGCCACCTTGGATTTCAAAAATAATCACAAAATCGTTCTGTGCACTCTCGAGAACCTCGAATACGATACCCATATTTTTGTGATCATAATCTTGCACGGCGGCCATCTCGGATTTAAAAATGATCCCAAAATTATTTTCTGCACCCTCGAGAACCTCAGATACGATATCCATATTGCTGAAAACATTATTGTTTGCGGCGGCAATCTTGGATTTAAAAATGATTCCAAAATTATTTTCTGCACCCTCGAAACCCTCAGAAACGATATCCATATTGCTGAAGACATAATTGCTTGCGGCAGCCTTCTTGGATTTCAAAAATGAATACAGAATTTTTCTCTGCACCCTCGAGAACCTCAGACACGATATCCATATTGCTGAAAACATTATTGTTTGCGGCAGCCTTCTTGGATTTCAAAAATGATCACAGAATTGTTCTCTGCACCCTCGAGAACCTCGGACACGATATCCATATTGCTAAAATCATAATTTTGTGCGGCGGCCATCTTGGATTTGAAAAATCATCACCAAGTCGTTCTCTGCACCCTCGAGAATCTCGGACACGATATCCATATTGCTGAAATCATAATTTTGTGCAGTGGCCATTTTGAATTTGAAAAATGATCACCAAATCGTTCTCTGCACCTTCGAGAATCTCGGACACGATATCCATATTACTGAAATCATAATTTTGTGCAGTGGCCATCTTGGATTTGAAAAATGATCACCAAATCGTTCTCTGCACCCTCGAGAATCTTGGACACGATATCCATATTGCTAAAATCATAATTTTGTGCGGCGGAAATCTTGGATTTGAAAAATGATTACCAAATCGTTCACTGCACCCTAGAGAACCTCGGGTACGATATCCATATTGCTGAAATCATAATTTTGTGCTGCGGCCATCTTGGATTTGAAAAATGATCACAAAATCGTTCTCAGCACCCTCGATAACCTCGGATACGATACCCATAGTGTAGTTATCATACTTTTGAGCGGCGGCCATTTTCGATTTGATAAATGATCACAAAATCGTTCTCTGCACCCTCGAGAACCTCGGATACGATACCCATAATGTAGTTTTCATAATTTTGAGTGGCGGACATCTTGGATTTCAAAAATGCTCACAAAATAGTTCTGTACACTCTCGAGAACTTCAGATACGATACACATGTTTTCGTGATCATAATCTTGCAAGGCGGCCATCTCGGACACGATATCCATATTGCTGAAATCATAATTTTGTGCGGCGGCCATCTTGGATTTGAAAAATAATCACCAAATCTTTCTCTGCACCCTCGAGAATCTCGGACACGATATCTATATTGCTAAAATCATAATTTTGTGCGGCGGCCATCTTGGATTTGAAAAAGGATCATCAAATCATTCTCTGCACCCTCGAGAACCTCTGATACGATACCCATAATGTAGTTATCATAATTTTGTGCGGCGGCCATCTTGGATTTTAAAATTGATCACAAAATCGTGCTCTGCACCCGCGAGAACCTCGGACACGATATCCATATTGCTGAAATCATAATTTTGTGCGGCGGACATCTTTGATTTGAAAAATGATGACAAAATCGTTCTCAGCACCCTCGAGAACCTCGGATACGATACCCATAATGTAGTTATCATAATTTTGAGCGGCGGCCATCTTGGATTTCAAAAATGATCACAAAATCGTTCTGTGCACTCTCGAGAACCTCGGATACGATACCCATATTTTTGTGATCATAATCTTGCACGGCGGCCATCTCGGATATAAAAATGATCCCAAAATTATTTTCTGCACCCTCGAGAAGCTCAGACACGATATCCATAATGTAGTTATCATACTTTTGAGCGGCGGCCATCTTGGATTTGAAAAATGATCACAAAATCGTTCTGTGCACTCTCGAGAGCCTCGGATACGATACCTATGTTTTCGTGATCATAATCTTGCACGGCGGCCATCTTTGATTTAAAAATGATCCCAAAATTATTTTCTGCACCCTCGAAACCCTCAGAAACGATATCCATATTGCTGAAAGTATAATTGTTTGCGGCAGCCTTCTTGAATTTCAAAAATGATCACAGAATTGTTCTTTGCACCCTCGAGAACCTCGGACACGATATCCATATTGCTAAAATCATAATTTTGTGCGGCGGCCAACTTGAATTTGAAAAATGATCACCAAGTCGTTCTATGCACCCTAGAGAATCTCGGACACGATATCCATATTGCTGAAATCATAATTTTGTGCGTCGGCCATCTTGGATTTGAAAAATGATCACCAAATCTTTCTCTGCACCCTCGAGAATCTCGGACACGATATCCATATTGCTGAAAACATAATTGTTAGCGGCAGCCCTTTTGGATTTGAAAAATGATAACCAAATCGTTCTCTGCACCCTCGAGAACCTGGAGTACGATATCCATATTGCTGAAATCATAATTTTGTGCGACGGCCATCTTGGATTTGAAAAATGATCACAAAATCGTTCTCAGCACCCTCGAGAACTTCTGATACGATACCCATAATGTAGTTATCATAATTTTGAGCGGCGACCATCTTGGATTTCAAAAATGATCAAAATATCGTTCTGTGCACTCTCGAGAACCTCGGATACGATACCCATATTTTTGTGATCATAATTTTGTGCGGCGGACATCTTTGATTTGAAAAATGATGACAAAATCATTCTCTGCACCCTCGAGAACCTCTGATACGATACCCATAATGTAGTTATCATAATTTTGTGCGGCGGCCATCTTGGATTTTAAAATTGATCACCAAATCGTGCTCTGCACCCGCGAGAACCTCGGACACGATATCCATATTGCTGAAATCATAATTTTGTGCGGCGGACATCTTTGATTTGAAAAATGATGACAAAATCGTTCTCAGCACCCTCGAGAACCTCGGATACGATACCCATAATGTAGTTATCATAATTTTGAGCGGCGGCCATCTTGGATTTCAAAAATGATCACAAAATCGTTCTGTGCACTCTCGAGAACCTCGGATACGATACCCATATTTTTGTGATCATAATCTTGCACGGCGGCCATCTCGGATATAAAAATGATCCCAAAATTATTTTCTGCACCCTCGAGAAGCTCAGACACGATATCCATAATGTAGTTATCATACTTTTGAGCGGCGGCCATCTTGTATTTGAAAAATGATCACAAAATCGTTCTGTGCACTCTCGAGAGCCTCGGATACGATACCTATGTTTTCGTGATCATAATCTTGCACGGCGGCCATCTTGGATTTAAAAATGATCCCAAAATTATTTTCTGCACCCTCGAAACCCTCAGAAACGATATCCATATTGCTGAAAGTATAATTGTTTGCGGCAGCCTTCTTGAATTTCAAAAATGATCACAGAATTGTTCTTTGCACCCTCGAGAACCTCGGACACGATATCCATATTGCTAAAATCATAATTTTGTGCGGCGGCCAACTTGAATTTGAAAAATGATCACCAAGTCGTTCTATGCACCCTAGAGAATCTCGGACACGATATCCATATTGCTGAAATCATAATTTTGTGCGTCAGCCATCTTGGATTTGAAAAATGATCACCAAATCTTTCTCTGCACCCTCGAGAATCTCGGACACGATATCCATATTGCTGAAAACATAATTGTTAGCGGCAGCCCTTTTGGATTTGAAAAATGATAACCAAATCGTTCTCTGCACCCTCGAGAACCTGGAGTACGATATCCATATTGCTGAAATCATAATTTTGTGCGACGGCCATCTTGGATTTGAAAAATGATCACAAAATCGTTCTCAGCACCCTCGAGAACTTCTGATACGATACCCATAATGTAGTAATCATAATTTTGAGCGGCGACCATCTTGGATTTCAAAAATGATCAAAATATCGTTCTGTGCACTCTCGAGAACCTCGGATACGATACCCATATTTTTGTGATCATAATTTTGTGCGGCGGACATCTTTGATTTGAAAAATGATGACAAAATCTTTCTCAGCACCCTCGAGAACCTCGGATACGATACCCATAATGTAGTTATCATAATTTTGAGCGGCGGCCATCTTGGATTTCAAAAATGATCACAAAATCGTTCTGTGCACTCTCGAGAACCTCGGATATGATACCCATATTTTTGTGATCATAATCTTGCACGGCGGCCATCTCGGATATAAAAATGATCCCAAAATTATTTTCTGCACCCTCGAGAACCTCAGACACGATATCCATAATGTAGTTATCATACTTTTGAGCGGCGGCCATCTTCGATTTGAAAATGATCACCAAATAGTTCTCTGCACCCTCGAGAATCTCGGACACGATATCCATATTGCTGAAATCATAATTTGGTGCAGTGGCCATCTTGGATTTGAAAAATGATCACCACATCGTTCTCTGCACCCTCGAGAATCTCGGACACGATATCCATATTGCTGAAATCATAATTTGGTGCAGTGGCCATCTTGGATTCGAAAAACGATCACCAAATCGTTCTCTGCACCCTCGAGAATCGCGGACACGATATCCATATTGCTGAAATCATAATTTTGATCGGCGGCCATCTTCGATTTGGAAAATTATCACAAAATCGTTCTCAGCACACTCGAGAACCTCTGATACGATACCCATAATGTAGTTATCATAGTTTTGAGCGGTGGCCATCTTGGATTTCAAAAATGATCACAAAATCGTTCTGTGCACTCTCGAGAACCTCGGATACGATACCCATATTTTTGTGATCATAATCTTGCACGGCGGGCATCTCGGATTTAAAAATGGTCCCAAAATTATTTTCTGCACCCTCGAGAACCTCAGACACGATATCCATAGTGCTGAAAACATTATTGTTTGCGGCAGCCTTCTTGGATTTCAAAAATGATCACAGAATTGTTCTCTGCACCCTCGAGAACCTCGGACACGATATCTTTATTGCTGAAATCATAATTTTGTGCAGTGGCCATCTTGGATTTGAAAAATGATCACCAAATCGTTCTCTGCACCCTCGAGAATCTCGGACACGATATCCATATTGCTGTAATCATAATTTTGTGCGGCGGCCATCTTGGATTTGAAAAATGATCGCCAAATAAATCTCTGCACTATTGCTGAAAACATAATTGATTGCAGCAGCCTTCTTGGATTTAAGAAATGATCACAGAATTGTTCTCTGCACCCTCGAGAACCTCGGACACGATATCCATATTGCTGAAATCATAATTTTGTGCAGCGGCCATCTTGGATTTGAAAAATGATCACAAAATCGTTCTCAGAACCCTCAATAACCTCGGATACGATACCCATAATGTAGTTATCATACTTTTGAGCGGCGGCCATTTTCGATTTGAAAAATGATCACAAAATCGTTCTCTGCACCCTCGAGAACCTCGGATTCGATACCCATAATGTAGTTTTCATAATTTTGAGCGGTGGCCACCTTGGATTTCAAAAATGATCACAAAATCATTCTGTGTACTCTCGAGAACCTCGGATACGATACCTACATATTTTTGTGATCATAATCTTGCGCGGCGGCCATCTCGGATTTAAAAATGATCCCAAAATTATTTTCTGCACCCTCGAGAACCTCAGATACGAAATCCATATTGCTGAAATCATTATTGTTTGCGGCGGCCATCTTGGATTTAAAAATGATCTCAAAATTACTTTCTGCACCCTCGAAACCCTCAGAAACGATATCCATATTGCTGAAAACATAATTGCTTGCGGCAGCCTTCTTAGATTTCAAAAATGATCACAGAATTGTTCTCTGCACCCTCGAGAACCTCAGACACGATATCCATATTGCTGAAAACATTATTGTTTGCGGCAGCCTTCTTGGATTTCAAAAATGATCACAGAATTGTTCTCTGCACCCTCGAGAACCTCGGACACGATATCCATATTGCTAAAATCTTAATTTTGTGCGGCGGCCATCTTGGATTTGAAAAATCATCACCAAGTCGTTCTCTGCACCCTCGAGAATCTCGGACACGATATCCATATTGCTGAAATCATAATTTTGTGCAGTGGCCATTTTGAATTTGAAAAATGATCACCAAATCGTTCTCTGCACCTTCGAGAATCTCGGACACGATATCCATATTGCTGAAATCATAATTTTGTGCAGTGGCCATCTTGGATTTGAAAAATGATCACCAAATCGTTCTCTGCACCCTCGAGAATCTTGGACACGATATCCATATTGCTAAAATCATAATTTTGTGCGGCGGAAATCTTGGATTTGAAAAATGATTACCAAATCGTTCTCTGCACCTTCGAGAATCTCGGACACGATATCCATATTGCTGAAATCATAATTTTGTGCAGTGGCCATCTTGGATTTGAAAAATGATCACAAAATCGTTCTCAGCACCCTCGATAACCTCGGATACGATACCCATAGTGTAGTTATCATACTTTTGAGCGGCGGCCATTTTCGATTTGATAAATGATCACCAAATCGTTCTCTGCACCCTCGAGAACCTCGGATACGATACCCATAATGTAGTTATCTTAAATTTGAGTGGCGGCCATCTTGGATTTCAAAAATGATCACAAAATCGTTCTGTGCACTCTCGAGAACCTCGGATACGATACCCATGTTTTCGTGATCATAATCTTGCACGGCGGCCATCTCAGACACGATATCCATATTGCTGAAATCATAATTTTGTGCGACGGCCATCTTGGATTTGAAAAATGATCACCAAATCGTTCTCTGCACCCTCGAGAACCTCGGATACGATACCCATAATGTAGTTATCTTAATTTTGAGTGGCAGCCATCTTGGATTTCAAAAATGATAACAAAACCGTTCTGTGCACTCTCGAGAACCTCGGATACGATGCCCATAATGTAGTTATCTTAATTTTGAGTGGCGGCCATCTTGGATTTCAAAATTATCCCAAAATTATTTTCTGCACCTTCGAAAACCTCAGAAACGATATCCATATTGCTGAAAACATTATTTTTTGCAGCAGCCCTCTTGGATTTCAAAAATGATCAGAGAATTGTTCGCTGCACCCTTGAGAACCTCGGACACGATATCCATATTGCTAAAATCATAATTTTGTGCGGCGGCCATCTTGGATTTCAAAAATGATCACAAAATCGTTCTCAGCACCCTCGAGAACCTCTGATACGATATCCATAATTTAGTTATCTTAATTTTGAGTGGCGGTCATCTTGGATTTCAAAATGATCCCAAAATTATTTTCTGCACCTTCGAAAACCTCAGAAACGATAGCCATATTGCTGAAATCATTATTGTTTGCAGCAGCCCTCTTAGATTTCAAAAATGATCAGAGAATTGTTCGCTGCACCCTTGAGAACCTCGGACACGATATCCATATTGCTAAAATCATAATTTTGTGCGGCGGCCATCTTGGATTTCAAAAATGATCACAAAATCGTTCTCAGCAACCTCGAGAACCTCTGATACGATATCCATAATTAAGTTATCATACTTTTGAGCGGCGGCCATCTTGGATTTGAAAAATGATCACCAAATCTTTCTCTGCACCCTCGAGAATCTCGGACACGATATCCTTGTTGCTGAAATCATAATTTTGTGCGACGGCCATCTTGGATTTGAAAAATGATCACCATATCGTTCTCTGCACCCTCTAGAACCTCGGATACGATACCCATAATGTAGTTATCTTAATTTTGAGTGGCGGCCATCTTGGATTTCAAAAATGCTCACAAAATCGTTCTGTACACTCTCGAGAACTTCAGATACGATACACATGTTTTCGTGATCATAATCTTGCACGGCGGCCATCTCGGACACGATATCCATATTGCTGAAATCATAATTTTGTGCGACGGCCATCTTGGATTTGAAAAATGATCACCAAATCGTTCCCTGCACCCTCGAGAACCTCGGATACGATACCCATAATGTAGTTATCTTAATTTTGAGTGGCGGCCTTCTTGGATTTCAAAAATGCTCTCAAAATAGTTCTGTACACTCTCGAGAACTTCAGATACGATACACATGTTTTCGTGATCATAATCTTGCAAGGCGGCCATCTCGGACACGATATCCATATTGCTGAAATCATAATTTTGTGCGACGGCCATCTTGGATTTAAAAATGATCCCAAAATTATTTTCTGCACCCTCGAAACCCTCAAAAACGATATCCATATTGCTGAAAGTACAATAGTTTGCGGCAGCCTTCTTGGATTTCAAAAATGATCACCAAATCGTTCTCTGCACCCTCGAGAATCTCGGACATGATATCCATATTGCTGAAATCATAATTTTGATCGGCAGCCATCTTCGATTTGGAAAATTATCACAAAATCGTTCTCAGCACACTCGAGAACCTCTGATAAGATACCCATATTGTAGTTATCATAGTTTTGAGCGGCGGCCATCTTGGATTTCAAAAATGATCACAGAATCGTTCTGTGCACTCTCGAGAATCTCGGACATAATATCCATATTGCTGAAATCATAATTTTGTGCGACGGCCATCTTGGATTTGAAAAATGGTCACCAAATCGTTCTCTGCACCCTCGAGAACCTCGGATACGATATCCATATTGCTGAAATCATGATTTTGTGCGACGACCATCTTGGATTTGAAAAATGATCACCAAATCTTTCTCTGCACCCTCGAGAATCTCGGACACGATATCCATACTGCTGAAAAAATAATTGTTTGCGGCAGCCTTCTTGGATTTCAAAAATGATCACAGAATTGTTCTCTGCACTCTCGAGAACCTCGGACACGATATCCATATTGCTAAAATCATAATTTTGTGTGGCGGCCATCTTTGATTTGAAAAATGATCACCAAATCGTTCTCTGCACCCTCGAGAACCTCGGGTACGACATCCATATTGCTGAAATCATAATTTTTTTGCGGCAGCCATCTTGGATTTAAAAAATGATCACAAAATCGTTCTCTGCACCCTCGAAAACCTCGGATACGATACCCATAATGTAGTTATCATAATTTTGAGCGGCGGCCATCTTGAATTTCAAAAATGATCACAAAATCGTTCTCTTCACCCTCGAGAGCCTCGGGTACGATATCCATATTGCTGAGAAAATATTTGTTTGCGGCGGCCATCTTGGATTTGAAAAATGATCACAAAAACGTTCTCAACACCCTCAAGAACCTCGGATACGATACCCATAATGTAGTTAGCATAATTTTGAGCGGCGGGCATCTTGGATTTGAAAACTGATCACCAAATCGTTCTCTGCACCCTCGAGAACCTCGGGCACGATACCCATAATGAAGTTATCATACTTTTGAGCGCGGCCATCTTCGATTTGAAAAATGATCACAAAATCGTTCTCTGCGCCCTCGAGAACCTCGGATACGATATCCATATTGCTGAAAACATAATTGTTTGCGGCAGGCCTCTTGGATTTCAAAAATTATCCCAAAATTATTTTCTGCACCCTCGAGAACCTCGGACACGATATCCATATTGCTGAAAACATTATTGTTTGCGGCAGCCCTCTTGGATTTCAATACTGATCACAGAATTGTTCTCTGCACCCTCGAGAACCTCGGACACGATATCCATATTACTAAAATCATAATTTTGTGCGGCGGCCATGTTGAATTTGAAAAATGATCACCAAATCGTTCTCTGCACCCTCGAGAATCTTGGACACGATATCCATAATGTAGTTATCATAATTTTGAGCGGCGGCCATCTCGGATTTAAAAATGATCCCAAAATCGTTCTCAGCACCCTCGAGAATCTCGGATACGATACCCATAATGTAGTTAGCATAATTTTGAGCGGCGGGCATCTTGGATTTGAAAACTGATCACCAAATCGTTCTCTGCACCCTCGAGAACCTTGGGCACGATACCCATAATGAAGTTCTCATACTTTTGAGCGCGGCCATCTTCGATTTGAAAAATTATCACAAAATCGTTCTCTGCACCCTCGAGAACCTCGGATACGATATCCATATTGCTGAAAACATAATTGTTTGCGGCAGGCCTCTTGGATTTCAAAAATTTTCCCAAAATTATTTTCTGCACCCTCGAGAACCTCGGACACGATATCCATATTGCTGAAAACATTATTGTTTGCGGCAGCCCTCTTGGATTTCAAAACTGATCACAGAATTATTCTCTGCACCCTCGAGAACCTCGGACACGATATCCATATTGCTAAAATAATAATTTTGTGCGGCAGCCATCTTGGATTTGAAAAATGATCACAAAATCGTTCTCAGCACCCTCGAGAAACTCGGATACGATACCCATAATGTAGTTAGCATAATTTTGAGCGGCGGGTATCTTGGATTTGAAAACTGATCACCAAATCGTTCTCTGCACCCTCGAGAACCTCGGATACGATACCCATAATGTAGTTTATCATACTTTTGAACGGCGGCCATCTTGGATTTCAAAATATGATCACAAAATCGTTCTCAGCAGCCTCGAGAACCTTGGATACGATAACCATAATGTAGTTATCATACCTTTGAGCAGCGGCCATCTTCGACTTGAAAAATGATCAGAAAATCGTTCTCTGCACCCTCGAGAACTTCGGATACGATACTCATATTTTAATGATCATAATCTTGCACGACGGCCATCTCGGATTCAAAAATGATCCCAAAATTATTTTCTGCATCCTCGAGAACCTAGAACCTCCAGAACACGATATCCATATTGCTGAAAACATTATTGTTTGCGGCAGCCCTCTTGGATTTCAAAAATGATCACAGAATTGTTCTCTGTTGTATTGTTCCCATATTTTTGTGATCATAATCTTGCACGGCGGCCATCTTGGATTTGAAAAATGATCAAAAAATCGTTCTCAGCACCCTCGAGAACCAAGGATACGATACCCATATTGTAGTTATCATACTTTTGAGCGGCGGCCAACTTGGAGTTGAAAACTGATCACAAAGTCGTTCTCAGCACCCTCGAGAAACTCGAATACGATACCCATAATGTAGTTATCATAATTTTGAGCGGCGGGCATCTTGGATTTGAAAACTGATCACCAAATCGTTTTCTACACCCTCGAGAACCTCGGGTACGATACCCATAATGACGTTATCATACTTTTGAGCGGCGGCCATCTTCGATTTGAAAAATGATCACAAAATCGTTCTCTGCACCCTCGAGAACCTCGGATACGATATCCATATTGCTGAAAACATAATTGTTTTCGGCAGGCCCCTTGGATTTCAAAAATTATCCCAAAATTATTTTCTGCACCCTCGAGAACCTCGGACACGATATCCATATTGCTGAAAACATTATTGTTTGCGGCAGCCCTCTTGGATTTCAAAACTGATCACAGAATTGTTCTCTGCACCCTCGAAAACCTCGGACACGATATCCATATTGCTAAAATCATAATTTTGTGCGGCGGCCATGTTGGATTTGAAAAATGATCACCAAATCGATCTCTGCACCCTCGAGAATCTCGGACACGATATCCATATTGCTGAAATCATAATTTTGTTTGCCGGCAATCTTGGATTTGAAAAATGAAAACAAAATCGGTCTCAGCACCCTCGAGAACGTCTTATAAGCTACCCATAATGTAGTTATCATATTTTTGAGCCGCGGCCATCTTGGATTTGAAAAATGATCACAAAATCGTTCTCTGCTCCCTGGAGAACCTCGGATACGATACCCATACTGTAGTTATCATAATTTTGAGTGGCGGCCATCTTGGATAACAAAAATGGTCACAAAATCGTTCTCTGCACCCTCGAGAACCTCGGATACGATAACCATAATGTAGTAATCATAATTTATAGTGGCGGCCATCTTGGATTTCAAAAATGATCACAGATTTGTTCTCTGCACCCTCGAAAACCTCGGATACGATACCCATAATGTAGTTATCATAATTTTGAGCGGCGGCCATCTTGGATTTCAAAAATGATCACAAAATCGTTCTCTTCACCCGCGAGAGCCTCGGGTACGATATCCATATTGCTGAAATCATAATTTTGTGCGGTGGCCATCTTGGATGTGAAAAATGATCACCAAATCATTCTCTGCACCCTCGAGAACCTCTGATACGATACCAATAATGTTGTTATCATACTTTTGAGCGGCGGCCATCTTGTATTTGAAAAATGATCACAAAATCGTTCTCTGCACTCTCGAGAACATCGGATACGATACCCATAATGTAGTTTATCATACTTTTGAACGGCGGCCATCTTGGATTTGAAAAATGATCACAAAATCGTTCTCTGCACCCTCGAGAACCTCGGATACGATACCCATAATGTAGTTTATCATACTTTTGAACGGTGGCCATCTTGGATTTCAAAATATGATCACAAAATCGTTCTCAGCAGCCTCGAGAACCTTGGATACGATAACCATAATGTAGTTATCATACCTTTGAGCAGCGGCCATCTTCGACTTGAAAAATGATCAGAAAATCGTTCTCTGCACCCTCGAGAACTTCGGATACGATACTCATATTTAAATGATCATAATCTTGCACGACGGCCATCTCGGATTTGAAAACTGATCACAAAATCGTTCTCTGTACCCTCGAGAACCTGGGATACGATACCCATACTCTAGTTATCATACTTTTGAGCGGCGACCATCTCGGATTTGAAAAATGATCACAAAATCGTTCTCTGCACCCTTGAGAACCTCGGATACGATACCCATAATGTAGTTTATCATACTTTTGAACGGCGGCCATCTTGGATTTCAAAATATGATCACAAAATCGTTCTCAGCAGCCTCGAGAACCTCGGATACGATAAACATAATGTAATTATCATACTTTTGAGCGGCGGCCATTTTCGACTTGAAAAATGATCAGAAAATCGTTCTCTGCACCCTCGAGAACTTCGGATACGATACTCATATTTTAATTATCATAATCTTGCACGACGGCCATCTCGGATTCAAAAATGATCCCAAAATTATTTTCTGCATCCTAAAGAACCTCGGACACGATATCCATATTGCTGAAAACATAATTGTTTTCGGCAGGCCCCTTGGATTTCAAAAATTATCCCAAAATTATTTTCTGCACCCTCGAGAACCTCGGACACGATATCCATATTGCTGAAAATATTATTGTTTGCGGCAGCCCTCTTGGATTTCAAAACTGATCACAGAATTGTTCTCTGCACCCTCGAAAACCTCGGACACAATATCCATTTTGCTAAAATCATAATTTTGTGCGGCGGCCATGTTGGATTTGAAAAATGATCACCAAATCGTTCTCTGCACCCTCGAGAATCTCGGACACGATATCCATATTGCTGAAATCATAATTTTGTTTGCCGGCAATCTTGGATTTGAAAAATGAAAACAAAATCGGTCTCAGCACCCTCGAGAACGTCTTATAAGCTACCCATAATGTAGTTATCATATTTTTGAGCCGCGGCCATCTTGGATTTGAAAAATGATCACAAAATCGTTCTCTGCTCCCTGGAGAACCTCGGATACGATACCCATACTGTAGTTATCATAGTTTTGAGTGGCGGCCATCTTGGATAACAAAAATGGTCACAAAATCGTTCTCTGCACCCTCGAGAACCTCGGATACGATTACCATAATGTAGTAATCATAATTTTGAGCGGCGGCCATCTTGGATTTCAAAAATGATCACAGAATTGTTCTCTGCACCCTCGAAAACCTCGGATACGATACCCATAATGTAGTTATCATAATTTTGAGCGGCGGCCATCTTGGATTTCAAAAATGATCACAAAATCGTTCTCTTCACCCGCTAGAGCCTCGGGTACGATATCCATATTGCTGAAGTCATAATTTTGTGCGGTGGCCATCTTGGATGTGAAAAATGATCACCAAATCATTCTCTGCACCCTCGAGAACCTCTGATACGATACCCATAATGTTGTTATCATACTTTTGAGCGGCGGCCATCTTGTATTTGAAAAATGATCACAAAATCGTTCTCTGCACTCTCGAGAACATCGGATACGATACCCATAATGTAGTTTATCATACTTTTGAACGGCGGCCATCATGGATTTGAAAAATGATCACAAAATCGTTCTCTGCACCCTCGAGAACCTCGGATACGATACCCATAATGTAGTTTATCATACTTTTGAACGGCGGCCATCTTGGATTTCAAAATATGATCACAAAATCGTTCTCAGCAGCCTCGAGAACCTTGGATACGATAACCATAATGTAGTTATCATACCTTTGAGCAGCGGCCATCTTCGACTTGAAAAATGATCAGAAAATCGTTCTCTGCACCCTCGAGAACTTCGGATACGATACTCATATTTAAATGATCATAATCTTGCACGACGGCCATCTCGGATTTGAAAACTGATCACAAAATCGTTCTCTGTACCCTCGAAAACCTGGGATACTATACCCATACTCTAGTTATCATACTTTTGAGCGGCGACCATCTCGGATTTGAAAAATGATCACAAAATCGTTCTCTGCACCCTTGAGAACCTCGGATACGATACCCATAATGTAGTTTATCATACTTTTGAACGGCGGCCATCTTGGATTTCAAAATATGATCACAAAATCGTTCTCAGCAGCCTCGAGAACCTCGGATACGATAAACATAATGTAATTATCATACTTTTGAGCGGCGGCCATTTTCGACTTGAAAAATGATCAGAAAATCGTTCTCTGCACCCTCGAGAACTTCGGATACGATACTCATATTTTAATTATCATAATCTTGCACGACGGCCATCTCGGATTCAAAAATGATCCCAAAATTATTTTCTGCATCCTAAAGAACCTCGGACACGATATCCATATTGCTGAAAACATTATTGTTTGCGGCAGCCTTCTTGGATTTCAAAAATGATCACAGAATTGTTCTCTGCACCCTCGAGAACCTCGGACACGATATCCATATTGCTAAAATCTTAATTTTGTGCGGCGGCCATCTTGGATTTGAAAAATCATCACCAAGTCGTTCTCTGCACCCTCGAGAATCTCGGACACGATATCCATATTGCTGAAATCATAATTTTGTGCAGTGGCCATTTTGGATTTGAAAAATGATCACCAAATCGTTCTCTGCACCTTCTAGAATCTCGGACACGATATCCATATTGCTGAAATCATAATTTTGTGCAGTGGCCATCTTGGATTTGAAAAATGATCACCAAATCGTTCTCTGCACCCTCGAGAATCTCGGACACGATATCCATATTGCTGAAATCATAATTTTGTGCGGCGGCCATCTTGGATTTGAAAAATGATCACCAAATAAATCTCTGCACCCTCGAGAATCTCGGACACGATATCCATATTGCTGAAAACATAATTGATTGCGGCAGCCCTCTTGGATTTCAAAAATGATCACAGAATTATTCCCTGCACCCTCGAGAACCTCGGACACGATATCCATATTGCTGAAATCATAATTTTGTGCGGTGGCCATCTTGGATTTGAAAAATGATCACAAAATTGTTCTCAGCACCCTCAATTACCTCGGATACGATACCCATAATGTAGTTATCATACTTTTGAGCGGCGGCCATTTTCGATTTGAAAAATGATCACAAAATCGTTCTCTGCACCCTCGAGAACCTCGGATTCGATACCCATAATGTAGTTTTCATAATTTTGAGCTGCGGCCACCTTGGATTTCAAAAATAATCACAAAATCGTTCTGTGCACTCTCGAGAACCTCGAATACGATACCCATATTTTTGTGATCATAATCTTGCACGGCGGCCATCTCGGATTTAAAAATGATCCCAAAATTATTTTCTGCACCCTCGAGAACCTCAGATACGATATCCATATTGCTGAAAACATTATTGTTTGCGGCGGCAATCTTGGATTTAAAAATGATTCCAAAATTATTTTCTGCACCCTCGAAACCCTCAGAAACGATATCCATATTGCTGAAGACATAATTGCTTGCGGCAGCCTTCTTGGATTTCAAAAATTAATACAGAATTTTTCTCTGCACCCTCGAGAACCTCAGACACGATATCCATATTGCTGAAAACATTATTGTTTGCGGCAGCCTTCTTGGATTTCAAAAATGATCACAGAATTGTTCTCTGCACCCTCGAGAACCTCGGACACGATATCCATATTGCTAAAATCTTAATTTTGTGCGGCGGCCATCTTGGATTTGAAAAATCATCACCAAGTCGTTCTCTGCACCCTCGAGAATCTCGGACACGATATCCATATTGCTGAAATCATAATTTTGTGCAGTGGCCATTTTGAATTTGAAAAATGATCACCAAATCGTTCTCTGCACCTTCGAGAATCTCGGACACGATATCCATATTACTGAAATCATAATTTTGTGCAGTGGCCATCTTGGATTTGAAAAATGATCACCAAATCGTTCTCTGCACCCTCGAGAATCTTGGACACGATATCCATATTGCTAAAATCATAATTTTGTGCGGCGGAAATCTTGGATTTGAAAAATGATTACCAAATCGTTCACTGCACCCTAGAGAACCTCGGGTACGATATCCATATTGCTGAAATCATAATTTTGTGCTGCGGCCATCTTGGATTTGAAAAATGATCACAAAATCGTTCTCAGCACCCTCGATAACCTCGGATACGATACCCATAGTGTAGTTATCATACTTTTGAGCGGCGGCCATCTTGGATTCTAAAAATGATCACCAAATCTTTCTCTGCACCCTCGAGAATCTCGGACACGATATCTATATTGCTAAAATCATAATTTTGTGCGGCGGCCATCTTGGATTTGAAAAAGGATCATCAAATCATTCTCTGCACCCTCGAGAACCTCTGATACGATACCCATAATGTAGTTATCATAATTTTGTGCGGCGGCCATCTTGGATTTTAAAATTGATCACCAAATCGTGCTCTGCACCCGCGAGAACCTCGGACACGATATCCATATTGCTGAAATCATAATTTTGTGCGGCGGCCATTTTCGATTTGAAAAATGATCACAAAATCGTTCTCTGCACCCTCGAGAACCTCGGATTCGATACCCATAATGTAGTTTTCATAATTTTGAGCTGCGGCCATCTTGGATTTCAAAAATGATCACAAAATCGTTCTGTGCACTCTCGAGAACATCGGATACGATACCCATATTTTTGTGATCATAATCTTGCACGGCGGCCATCTCGGATATAAAAATGATCCCAAAATTATTTTCTGCACCCTCGAGAAGCTCAGACACGATATCCATAATGTAGTTATCATACTTTTGAGCGGCGGCCATCTTGGATTTGAAAAATGATCACAAAATCGTTCTGTCCACTCTCGAGAGCCTCGGATACGATACCTATGTTTTCGTGATCATAATCTTGCACGGCGGCCATCTTGGATTTAAAAATGATCCCAAAATTATTTTCTGCACCCTCGAAACCCTCAGAAACGATATCCATATTGCTGAAAGTATAATTGTTTGCGGCAGCCTTCTTGAATTTCAAAAATGATCACAGAATTGTTCTTTGCACCCTCGAGAACCTCGGACACGATATCCATAATGTAGTTATCATACTTTTGAGCGGCGGCCATCTTCGATTTGAAAATGATCACCAAATAGTTCTCTGCACCCTCGAGAATCTCGGACACGATATCCATATTGCTGAAATCATAATTTGGTGCAGTGGCCATCTTGGATTTGAAAAATGATCACCACATCGTTCTCTGCACCCTCGAGAACCTCAGACACGATATCCATATTGCTGAAATCATAATTTGGTGCAGTGGCCATCTTGGATTCGAAAAACGATCACCAAATCGTTCTCTGCACCCTCGAGAATCTCGGACACGATATCCATATTGCTGAAATCATAATTTTGATCGGCGGCCATCTTCGATTTGGAAAATTATCACAAAATCGTTCTCAGCACACTCGAGAACCTCTGATACGATACCCATAATGTAGTTATCATAGTTTTGAGCGGTGGCCATCTTGGATTTCAAAAATGATCACAAAATCGTTCTGTGCACTCTCGAGAACCTCGGATACGATACCCATATTTTTGTGATCATAATCTTGCACGGCGGGCATCTCGGATTTAAAAATGGTCCCAAAATTATTTTCTGCACCCTCGAGATCCTCAGACACGATATCCATAGTGCTGAAAACATTATTGTTTGCGGCAGCCTTCTTGGATTTCAAAAATGATCACAGAATTGTTCTCTGCACCCTCGAGAACCTCGGACACGATATCTTTATTGCTGAAATCATAATTTTGTGCAGTGGCCATCTTGGATTTGAAAAATGATCACCAAATCGTTCTCTGCACACTCGAGAATCTCGGACACGATATCCATATTGCTGTAATCATAATTTTGTGCGGCGGCCATCTTGGATTTGAAAAATGATCGCCAAATAAATCTCTGCACTATTGCTGAAAACATAATTGATTGCAGCAGCCTTCTTGGATTTAAGAAATGATCACAGAATTGTTCTCTGCACCCTCGAGAACCTCGGACACGATATCCATATTGCTGAAATCATAATTTTGTGCAGCGGCCATCTTGGATTTGAAAAATGATCACAAAATCGTTCTCAGAACCCTCAATAACCTCGGATACGATACCCATAGTGTAGTTATCATACTTTTGAGCGGCGGCCATTTTCGATTTGAAAAATGATCACAAAATCGTTCTCTGCACCCTCGAGAACCTCGGATTCGATACCCATAATGTAGTTTTCATAATTTTGAGCGGTGGCCACCTTGGATTTCAAAAATGATCACAAAATCATTCTGTGTACTCTCGAGAACCTCGGATACGATACCTACATATTTTTGTGATCATAATCTTGCGCGGCGGCCATCTCGGATTTAAAAATGATCCCAAAATTATTTTCTGCACCCTCGAGAACCTCAGATACGAAATCCATATTGCTGAAATCATTATTGTTTGCGGCGGCCATCTTGGATTTAAAAATGATCTCAAAATTACTTTCTGCACCCTCGAAACCCTCAGAAACGATATCCATATTGCTGAAAACATAATTGCTTGCGGCAGCCTTCTTAGATTTCAAAAATGATCACAGAATTGTTCTCTGCACCCTCGAGAACCTCAGACACGATATCCATATTGCTGAAAACATTATTGTTTGCGGCAGCCTTCTTGGATTTCAAAAATGATCACAGAATTGTTCTCTGCACCCTCGAGAACCTCGGACACGATATCCATATTGCTAAAATCTTAATTTTGTGCGGCGGCCATCTTGGATTTGAAAAATCATCACCAAGTCGTTCTCTGCACCCTCGAGAATCTCGGACACGATATCCATATTGCTGAAATCATAATTTTGTGCAGTGGCCATTTTGGATTTGAAAAATGATCACCAAATCGTTCTCTGCACCTTCTAGAATCTCGGACACGATATCCATATTGCTGAAATCATAATTTTGTGCAGTGGCCATCTTGGATTTGAAAAATGATTACCAAATCGTTCTCTGCACCCTCGAGAATCTCGGACACGATATCCATATTGCTGAAATCATAATTTTGTGCGGCGGCCATCTTGGATTTGAAAAATGATCACCAAATAAATCTCTGCACCCTCGAGAATCTCGGACACGATATCCATATTGCTGAAAACATAATTGATTGCGGCAGCCCTCTTGGATTTAAAAAATAATCACAGAATTGTTCCCTGCACCCTCGAGAACCTCGGACACGATATCCATATTGCTGAAATCATAATTTTGTGCGGTGGCCATCTTGGATTTGAAAAATGATCACAAAATTGTTCTCAGCACCCTCAATTACCTCGGATACGATACCCATAATGTAGTTATCATACTTTGGAGCCGCGGCCATTTTCGATTTGAAAAATGATCACAAAATCGTTCTCTGCACCCTCGAGAACCTCGGATTCGATACCCATAATGTAGTTTTCATAATTTTGAGCTGCGGCCACCATGGATTTCAAAAATGATCACAAAATCGTTCTGTGCACTCTCGAGAACCTCGAATACGATACCCATATTTTTGTGATCATAATCTTGCACGGCGGTCATCTCGGATTTAAAAATGATCCCAAAATTATTTTCTGCACCCTCGAGAACCTCAGATACGATATCCATATTGCTGAAAACATTATTGTTTGCGGCGGCAATCTTGGATTTAAAAATGATTCCAAAATTATTTTCTGCACCCTCGAAACCCTCAGAAACGATATCCATATTGCTGAAGAAATAATTGCTTGCGGCAGCCTTCTTGGATTTCAAAAATGATCACAGAATTTTACTCTGCACCCTCGAGAACCTCAGACACGATATCCATATTGCTGAAAACATTATTGTTTGCGGCAGCCTTCTTGGATTTCAAAAATGATCACAGAATTGTTCTCTGCACCCTCGAGAACCTCGGACACGATATCCATATTGCTAAAATCTTAATTTTGTGCGGCGGCCATCTTGGATTTGAAAAATCATCACCAAGTCGTTCTCTGCACCCTCGAGAATCTCGGACACGATATCCATATTGCTGAAATCATAATTTTGTGCAGTGGCCATTTTGAATTTGAAAAATGATCACCAAATCGTTCTCTGCACCTTCGAGAATCTCGGACACGATATCCATATTGCTGAAATCATAATTTTGTGCAGTGGCCATCTTGGATTTGAAAAATGATCACCAAATCGTTCTCTGCACCCTCGAGAATCTTGGACACGATATCCATATTGCTAAAATCATAATTTTGTGCGGCGGAAATCTTGGATTTGAAAAATGATTACCAAATCGTTCACTGCACCCTAGAGAACCTCGGGTACGATATCCATATTGCTGAAATCATAATTTTGTGCTGCGGCCATCTTGGATTTGAAAAATGATCACAAAATCGTTCTCAGCACCCTCGATAACCTCGGATACGATACCCATAGTGTAGTTATCATACTTTTGAGCGGCGGCCATTTTCGATTTGATAAATGATCACCAAATCGTTCTCTGCACCCTCGAGAACCTCGGATACGATACCCATAATGTAGTTATCTTAAATTTGAGTGGCGGCCATCTTGGATTTCAAAAATGATCACAAAATCGTTCTGTGCACTCTCGAGAACCTCGGATACGATACCCATGTTTTCGTGATCATAATCTTGCACGGCGGCCATCTCAGACACGATATCCATATTGCTGAAATCATAATTTTGTGCGACGGCCATCTTGGATTTGAAAAATGATCACCAAATCGTTCTCTGCACCCTCGAGAACCTCGGATACGATACCCATAATGTAGTTATCTTAATTTTGAGTGGCAGCCATCTTGGATTTCAAAAATGATAACAAAACCGTTCTGTGCACTCTCGAGAACCTCGGATACGATGCCCATAATGTAGTTATCTTAATTTTGAGTGGCGGCCATCTTGGATTTCAAAATTATCCCAAAATTATTTTCTGCACCTTCGAAAACCTCAGAAACGATATCCATATTGCTGAAAACATTATTTTTTGCAGCGGCCCTCTTGGATTTCAAAAATGATCAGAGAATTGTTCGCTGCACCCTTGAGAACCTCGGACACGATATCCATATTGCTAAAATCATAATTTTGTGCGGCGGCCATCTTGGATTTCAAAAATGATCACAAAATCGTTCTCAGCACCCTCGAGAACCTCTGATACGATATCCATAATTTAGTTATCTTAATTTTGAGTGGCGGTCATCTTGGATTTCAAAATGATCCCAAAATTATTTTCTGCACCTTCGAAAACCTCAGAAACGATAGCCATATTGCTGAAATCATTATTGTTTGCAGCAGCCCTCTTAGATTTCAAAAATGATCAGAGAATTGTTCGCTGCACCCTTGAGAACCTCGGACACGATATCCATATTGCTAAAATCATAATTTTGTGCGGCGGCCATCTTGGATTTCAAAAATGATCACAAAATCGTTCTCAGCAACCTCGAGAACCTCTGATACGATATCCATAATTAAGTTATCATACTTTTGAGCGGCGGCCATCTTGGATTTGAAAAATGATCACCAAATCTTTCTCTGCACCCTCGAGAATCTCGGACACGATATCCTTGTTGCTGAAATCATAATTTTGTGCGACGGCCATCTTGGATTTGAAAAATGATCACCATATCGTTCTCTGCACCCTCTAGAACCTCGGATACGATACCCATAATGTAGTTATCTTAATTTTGAGTGGCGGCCATCTTGGATTTCAAAAATGCTCACAAAATCGTTCTGTACACTCTCGAGAACTTCAGATACGATACACATGTTTTCGTGATCATAGTCTTGCACGGCGGCCATCTCGGACACGATATCCATATTGCTGAAATCATAATTTTGTGCGACGGCCATCTTGGATTTGAAAAATGATCACCAAATCGTTCCCTGCACCCTCGAGAACCTCGGATACGATACCCATAATGTAGTTATCTTAATTTTGAGTGGCGGCCTTCTTGGATTTCAAAAATGCTCTCAAAATAGTTCTGTACACTCTCGAGAACTTCAGATACGATACACATGTTTTCGTGATCATAATCTTGCAAGGCGGCCATCTCGGACACGATATCCATATTGCTGAAATCATAATTTTGTGCGACGGCCATCTTGGATTTAAAAATGATCCCAAAATTATTTTCTGCACCCTCGAAACCCTCAAAAACGATATCCATATTGCTGAAAGTACGATAGTTTGCGGCAGCCTTCTTGGATTTCAAAAATGATCACCAAATCGTTCTCTGCACCCTCGAGAATCTCGGACATGATATCCATATTGCTGAAATCATAATTTTGATCGGCAGCCATCTTCGATTTGGAAAATTATCACAAAATCGTTCTCAGCACACTCGAGTTCCTCTGATAAGATACCCATAATGTAGTTATCATAGTTTTGAGCGGCGGCCATCTTGGATTTCAAAAATGATCACAGAATCGTTCTGTGCACTCTCGAGAATCTCGGACATAATATCCATATTGCTGAAATCATAATTTTGTGCGACGGCCATCTTGGATTTGAAAAATGGTCACCAAATCGTTCTCTGCACCCTCGAGAACCTCGGATACGATATCCATATTGCTGAAATCATGATTTTGTGCGACGACCATCTTGGATTTGAAAAATGATCACCAAATCTTTCTCTGCACCCTCGAGAATCTCGGACACGATATCCATACTGCTGAAAAAATAATTGTTTGCGGCAGCCTTCTTGGATTTCAAAAATGATCACAGAATTGTTCTCTGCACTCTCGAGAACCTCGGACACGATATCCATATTGCTAAAATCATAATTTTGTGTGGCGGCCATCTTTGATTTGAAAAATGATCACCAAATCGTTCTCTGCACCCTCGAGAACCTCGGGTACGACATCCATATTGCTGAAATCATAATTTTTTTGCGGCAGCCATCTTGGATTTAAAAAATGATCACAAAATCGTTCTCTGCACCCTCGAAAACCTCGGATACGATACCCATAATGTAGTTATCATAATTTTGAGCGGCGGCCATCTTTAATTTCAAAAATGATCACAAAATCGTTCTCTTCACCCTCGAGAGCCTCGGGTACGATATCCATATTGCTGAGAAAATATTTGTTTGCGGCGGCCATCTTGGATTTGAAAAATGATCACAAAAACGTTCTCAACACCCTCAAGAACCTCGGATACGATACCCATAATGTAGTTAGCATAATTTTGAGCGGCGGGCATCTTGGATTTGAAAACTGATCACCAAATCGTTCTCTGCACCCTCGAGAACCTCGGGCACGATACCCATAATGAAGTTATCATACTTTTGAGCGCGGCCATCTTCGATTTGAAAAATGATCACAAAATCGTTCTCTGCGCCCTCGAGAACCTCGGATACGATATCCATATTGCTGAAAACATAATTGTTTGCGGCAGGCCTCTTGGATTTCAAAAATTATCCCAAAATTATTTTCTGCACCCTCGAGAACCTCGGACACGATATCCATATTGCTGAAAACATTATTGTTTGCGGCAGCCCTCTTGGATTTCAAAACTGATCACAGAATTGTTCTCTGCACCCTCGAGAACCTCGGACACGATATCCATATTACTAAAATCATAATTTTGTGCGGCGGCCCTGTTGAATTTGAAAAATGATCACCAAATCGTTCTCTGCACCCTCGAGAATCTTGGACACGATATCCATAATGTAGTTATCATAATTTTGAGCGGCGGCCATCTCGGATTTAAAAATGATCCCAAAATCGTTCTCAGCACCCTCGAGAATCTCGGATACGATACCCATAATGTAGTTAGCATAATTTTGAGCGGCGGGCATCTTGGATTTGAAAACTGATCACCAAATCGTTCTCTGCACCCTCGAGAACCTTGGGCACGATACCCATAATGAAGTTCTCATACTTTTGAGCGCGGCCATCTTCGATTTGAAAAATTATCACAAAATCGTTCTCTGCACCCTCGAGAACCTCGGATACGATATCCATATTGCTGAAAACATAATTATTTGCGGCAGGCCTCTTGGATTTCAAAAATTTTCCCAAAATTATTTTCTGCACCCTCGAGAACCTCGGACACGATATCCATATTGCTGAAAACATTATTGTTTGCGGCAGCCCTCTTGGATTTCAAAACTGATCACAGAATTATTCTCTGCACCCTCGAGAACCTCGGACACGATATCCATATTGCTAAAATAATAATTTTGTGCGGCAGCCATCTTGGATTTGAAAAATGATCACAAAATCGTTCTCAGCACCCTCGAGAAACTCGGATACGATACCCATAATGTAGTTAGCATAATTTTGAGCGGCGGGCATCTTGGATTTGAAAACTGATCACCAAATCGTTCTCTGCACCCTCGAGAACCTCGGATACGATACCCATAATGTAGTTTATCATACTTTTGAACGGCGGCCATCTTGGATTTCAAAATATGATCACAAAATCGTTCTCAGCAGCCTCGAGAACCTTGGATACGATAACCATAATGTAGTTATCATACCTTTGAGCAGCGGCCATCTTCGACTTGAAAAATGATCAGAAAATCGTTCTCTGCACCCTCGAGAACTTCGGATACGATACTCATATTTTAATGATCATAATCTTGCACGACGGCCATCTCGGATTCAAAAATGATCCCAAAATTATTTTCTGCATCCTCGAGAACCTAGAACCTCCAGAACACGATATCCATATTGCTGAAAACATTATTGTTTGCGGCAGCCCTCTTGGATTTCAAAAATGATCACAGAATTGTTCTCTGTTGTATTGTTCCCATATTTTTGTGATCATAATCTTGCACGGCGGCCATCTTGGATTTGAAAAATGATCAAAAAATCGTTCTCAGCACCCTCGAGAACCAAGGATACGATACCCATATTGTAGTTATCATACTTTTGAGCGGCGGCCAACTTGGAGTTGAAAACTGATCACAAAGTCGTTCTCAGCACCCTCGAGAAACTCGAATACGATACCAATAATGTAGTTATCATAATTTTGAGCGGCGGGCATCTTGGATTTGAAAACTGATCACCAAATCGTTTTCTACACCCTCGAGAACCTCGGGTACGATACCCATAATGACGTTATCATACTTTTGAGCGGCGGCCATCTTCGATTTGAAAAATGATCACAAAATCGTTCTCTGCACCCTCGAGAACCTCGGATACGATATCCATATTGCTGAAAACATAATTGTTTTCGGCAGGCCCCTTGGATTTCAAAAATTATCCCAAAATTATTTTCTGCACCCTCGAGAACCTCGGACACGATATCCATATTGCTGAAAACATTATTGTTTGCGGCAGCCCTCTTGGATTTCAAAACTGATCACAGAATTGTTCTCTGCACCCTCGAAAACCTCGGACACGATATCCATATTGCTAAAATCATAATTTTGTGCGGCGGCCATGTTGGATTTGAAAAATGATCACCAAATCGTTGTCTGCACCCTCGAGAATCTCGGACACGATATCCATATTGCTGAAATCATAATTTTGTTTGCCGGCAATCTTGGATTTGAAAAATGAAAACAAAATCGGTCTCAGCACCCTCGAGAACGTCTTATAAGCTACCCATAATGTAGTTATCATATTTTTGAGCCGCGGCCATCTTGGATTTGAAAAATGATCACAAAATCGTTCTCTGCTCCCTGGAGAACCTCGGATACGATACCCATACTGTAGTTATCATAATTTTGAGAGGCGGCCATCTTGGATAACAAAAATGGTCACAAAATCGTTCTCTGCACCCTCGAGAACCTCGGATACGATAACCATAATGTAGTAATCATAATTTTGAGTGGCGGCCATCTTGGATTTCAAAAATGATCACAGAATTGTTCTCTGCACCCTCGAAAACCTCGGATACGATACCCATAATGTAGTTATCATAATTTTGAGCGGCGGCCATCTTGGATTTCAAAAATGATCACAAAATCGTTCTCTTCACCCGCGAGAGCCTCGGGTACGATATCCATATTGCTGAAATCATAATTTTGTGCGGTGGCCATCTTGGATGTGAAAAATGATCACCAAATCATTCTCTGCACCCTCGAGAACCTCTGATACGATACCCATAATGTTGTTATCATACTTTTGAGCGGCGGCCATCTTGTATTTGAAAAATGATCACAAAATCGTTCTCTGCACTCTCGAGAACATCGGATACGATACCCATAATGTAGTTTATCATACTTTTGAACGGCGGCCATCTTGGATTTGAAAAATGATCACAAAATCGTTCTCTGCACCCTCGAGAACCTCGGATACGATACCCATAATGTAGTTTATCATACTTTTGAACGGTGGCCATCTTGGATTTCAAAATATGATCACAAAATCGTTCTCAGCAGCCTCGAGAACCTTGGATACGATAACCATAATGTAGTTATCATACCTTTGAGCAGCGGCCATCTTCGACTTGAAAAATGATCAGAAAATCGTTCTCTGCACCCTCGAGAACTTCGGATACGATACTCATATTTAAATGATCATAATCTTGCACGACGGCCATCTCGGATTTGAAAACTGATCACAAAATCGTTCTCTGTACCCTCGAGAACCTGGGATACGATACCCATACTCTAGTTATCATACTTTTGAGCGGCGACCATCTCGGATTTGAAAAATGATCACAAAATCGTTCTCTGCACCCTTGAGAACCTCGGATACGATACCCATAATGTAGTTTATCATACTTTTGAACGGCGGCCATCTTGGATTTCAAAATATGATCACAAAATCGTTCTCAGCAGCCTCGAGAACCTCGGATACGATAAACATAATGTAATTATCATACTTTTGAGCGGCGGCCATTTTCGACTTGAAAAATGATCAGAAAATCGTTCTCTGCACCCTCGAGAACTTCGGATACGATACTCATATTTTAATTATCATAATCTTGCACGACGGCCATCTCGGATTCAAAAATGATCCCAAAATTATTTTCTGCATCCTAAAGAACCTCGGACACGATATCCATATTGCTGAAAACATAATTGTTTTCGGCAGGCCCCTTGGATTTCAAAAATTATCCCAAAATTATTTTCTGCACCCTCGAGAACCTCGGACACGATATCCATATTGCTGAAAACATTATTGTTTGCGGCAGCCCTCTTGGATTTCAAAACTGATCACAGAATTGTTCTCTGCACCCTCGAAAACCTCGGACACAATATCCATTTTGCTAAAATCATAATTTTGTGCGGCGGCCATGTTGGATTTGAAAAATGATCACCAAATCGTTGTCTGCACCCTCGAGAATCTCGGACACGATATCCATATTGCTGAAATCATAATTTTGTTTGCCGGCAATCTTGGATTTGAAAAATGAAAACAAAATCGGTCTCAGCACCCTCGAGAACGTCTTATAAGCTACCCATAATGTAGTTATCATATTTTTGAGCCGCGGCCATCTTGGATTTGAAAAATGATCACAAAATCGTTCTCTGCTCCCTGGAGAACCTCGGATACGATAACCATACTGTAGTTATCATAGTTTTGAGTGGCGGCCATCTTGGATAACAAAAATGGTCACAAAATCGTTCTCTGCACCCTCGAGAACCTCGGATACGATTACCATAATGTAGTAATCATAATTTTGAGCGGCGGCCATCTTGGATTTCAAAAATGATCACAGAATTGTTCTCTGCACCCTCGAAAACCTCGGATACGATACCCATAATGTAGTTATCATAATTTTGAGCGGCGGCCATCTTGTATTTGAAAAATGATCACAAAATCGTTCTCTGCACTCTCGAGAACATCGGATACGATACCCATAATGTAGTTTATCATACTTTTGAACGGCGGCCATCATGGATTTGAAAAATGATCACAAAATCGTTCTCTGCACCCTCGAGAACCTCGGATACGATACCCATAATGTAGTTTATCATACTTTTGAACGGCGGCCATCTTGGATTTCAAAATATGATCACAAAATCGTTCTCAGCAGCCTCGAGAACCTTGGATACGATAACCATAATGTAGTTATCATACCTTTGAGCAGCGGCCATCTTCGACTTGAAAAATGATCAGAAAATCGTTCTCTGCACCCTGGAGAACTTCGGATACGATACTCATATTTAAATGATCATAATCTTGCACGACGGCCATCTCGGATTTGAAAACTGATCACAAAATCGTTCTCTGTACCCTCGAAAACCTGGGATACTATACCCATACTCTAGTTATCATACTTTTGAGCGGCGACCATCTCGGATTTGAAAAATGATCACAAAATCGTTCTCTGCACCCTTGAGAACCTCGGATACGATACCCATAATGTAGTTTATCATACTTTTGAACGGCGGCCATCTTGGATTTCAAAATATGATCACAAAATCGTTCTCAGCAGCCTCGAGAACCTCGGATACGATAAACATAATGTAATTATCATACTTTTGAGCGGCGGCCATTTTCGACTTGAAAAATGATCAGAAAATCGTTCTCTGCACCCTCGAGAACTTCGGATACGATACTCATATTTTAATTATCATAATCTTGCACGACGGCCATCTCGGATTCAAAAATGATCCCAAAATTATTTTCTGCATCCTAAAGAACCTCGGACACGATATCCATATTGCTGAAAACATAATTGTTTGCGGCAGCCCTCTTGGATTTCAAAAATGATCACAGAATTGTTCTGTGTTGTATTGTTCCCATATTTTTGTGATCATAATCTTGCACGGCGGCCATCTTGGATTTGAAAAATCATCAAAAAATTGTTCTCAGCACCCTCAAGAACCTCGGATACGATACCCATAATGTTGTTATCATAATTTTGAGCGGCTGCCATCTCGGATTTAAAAATGATCCAAAAATTGTTTTCTGCACCCTCAAGAACCTCGTACACGATATCCATATTGCTAAAATCATAATTTTGTGCGGTGGCCATCTTGGATTTGAAAACTGATCACAAAGTCGTTCTCAGCACCCTCGAGAAACTCGAATACGATACCCGTAATGTAGTTAACATAATTTTGAGCGGCGGGCATCTTGGATTTGAAAACTGATCACCAAATCGTTTTCTACACACTCGAGAACCTCGGGTACGAAACCCATAATGAAGTTATCATACTTTTGAGCGGCGGCCATCTTCGATTTGAAAAATGATCACAAAATCGTACTCTGCACCCTCGAGAACCTCGGATACGATATCCATATTGCTTAAAACATAATTGTTTGCGGCAGGCCTCTTGGAATTCAAAAATTATCCCAAAATTATTTTCTGCACCCTCGAGAACCTCGGACACGATATCCATATTGCTGAAAACATTATTGTTTGCGGCAGCCCTCTTGGATTTCAAAACTAATCACAGAATTGTTCTCTGCACCCTCGTGAACCTCGGACACGATATCCATATTGCTAAAATCATAATTTTGTGCGGCGGCCATGTTGGATTTGAAAAATGATCACCAAATCGTTCTCTGCACCCTCGAGAATCTCGGACACGATATCCATATTGCTGAAATCATAATTTTGTTTGCCGGCAATCTTGGATTTGAAAAATGATCATAAAATCGGTCTCAGCACCCTCGAGAACGTCTGATAAGATACCCATAATGTAGTTATCATATTTTTGAGCCGCGGCCATCTTGGATTTGAAAAATGATCACAAAATCGTTCTCTGCTCCCTGGAGAACCTCGGATACGATACCCATACTGTAGTTATCATAATTTTGAGTGGCGGCCATCTTGGCTAACAAAATTGGTCACAAAATCGTTCTCTGCACCCTCGAGAACCTCGGATACGATAACCATAATGTAGTAATCATAATTTTGAGCGGCGGCCAACTTGGATTTCAAAAATGATCACAGAATTGTTCTCTGCACCCTAGAGAACCTAGGACACGATACCCATACTGTAGTTATCATAATTTTGAGTGGCGGCCATCTTGGATAACAAAAATGGTCACAAAATTTTCTCTGCACCCTCGAGAACCTCGGATACGATAATCATAATGTAGTAATCATAATTTTGTGCGGCGGCCATCTTGAATTTGAAAAATGATCACCAAATCGTTCTCTGCACTTTCGAGAACCTCGGATACGATACCCACATTTTTGTGATCATAATCTTGCATGGCGGCCCTCTTGGATTTGAGAAATGATCACAGAATCGTTCTCTGCACCCTCGAGAACCTCTGATACGATACCCATAATGTAGTTATCATAATTTTGAGCGGCGGCCATCTCGTATTTAAAAATGATCCCAAAATTGTTTTCTGCACCCTCGAGAACCTCGAACACGATATCCAAATTGCTGAAAAAATAATTGTTTGTGGCAGCCTTCTTGGATTTCAAAAATGATCACAGAATTGTTCTCTGCACCCTCGAGAACTTCGGATACGATACTCATATTTAAATGATCATAATCTTGCACGACGGCCATCTCGGATTTGAAAACTGATCACAAAATCGTTCTCTGTACCCTCGAGAACCTGGGATACGATACCCATACTCTAGTTATCATACTTTTGAGCGGCGACCATCTCGGATTTGAAAAATGATCACAAAATCGTTCTCTGCACCCTTGAGAACCTCGGATACGATAAACATAATGTAATTATCATACTTTTGAGCGGCGGCCATTTTCGACTTGAAAAATGATCAGAAAATCGTTCTCTGGACCCTCGAGAACTTCGAATACGATACTCATATTTTAATTATCATAATCTTGCACGACGGCCATCTCGGATTCAAAAATGATCCCAAAATTATTTTCTGCATCCTAAAGAACCTCGGACACGATATCCATATTGCTGAAAACATAATTGTTTGCGGCAGCCCTCTTGGATTTCAAAAATGATCACAGAATTGTTCTCTGTTGTATTGTTCCCATATTTTTGTGATCATAATCTTGCACGGCGGCCATCTTGGATTTGAAAAATCATCAAAAAATCGTTCTCAGCACCCTCGAGAACCTCGGATACGATACCCATATTGTAGTTATCATACTTTTGAGCGGCGGCCAACTTGGATTTGAAAAATGATCACAAAATCGTTCTCTGTACCCTCGAGAACCTCTGATACGATACCCATAATGTTGTTATCATAATTTTGAGCGGCTGCCATCTCGGATTTAAAAATGATCCAAAAATTGTTTTCTGCACCCTCAAGAACCTCATACACGATATCCATATTGCTAAAATCATAATTTTGTGCGGTGGCCATCTTGGATTTGAAAACTGATCACAAAGTCGTTCTCAGCACCCTCGAGAAACTCGAATACGATACCCATAATGTATTTAACATAATTTTGAGCGGCGGGCATCTTGGATTTGAAAACTGATCACCAAATCGTTTTCTACACCCTCGAGAACCTCGGGTACGAAAGCCATAATGAAGTTATCATACTTTTGAGCGGCGGCCATCTTCGATTTGAAAAATGATCACAAAATCGTTCTCTGCACCCTCGAGAACCTCGGATACGATATCCATATTGCTTAAAACATAATTGTTTGCGGCAGGCCTCTTGGAATTCAAAAATTATCCCAAAATTATTTTCTGCACCCTCGAGAACCTCGGACACGATATCCATATTGCTGAAAACATTATTGTTTGCGGCAGCCCTCTTGGATTTCAAAACTGATCACAGAATTGTTCTCTGCACCCTCGAGAACCTCGGACACGATATCCATATTACTAAAATCATAATTTTGTGCGGCGGCCATGTTGGATTTGAAAAATGATCACCAAATCGTTCTCTGCACCCTCGAGAATCTCGGACACGATATCCATATTGCTGAAATCATAATTTTGTTTGCCGGCAATCTTGGATTTGAAAAATGATCATAAAATCGGTCTCAGCACCCTCGAGAACGTCTGATAAGATACCCATAATGTAGTTATCATATTTTTGAGCCGCGGCCATCTTGGATTTGAAAAATGATCACAAAATCGTTCTCTGCTCCCAGGAGAACCTCGGATACGATACCCATACTGTAGTTATCATAATTTTGAGTGGCGGCCATCTTGGATAACAAAAATGGTCACAAAATCGTTCTCTGCACCCTCGAGAACCTCGGATACGATAACCATAATGTAGTAATCATAATTTTGAGCGGCGGCCATCTTGGATTTCAAAAATGATCACAGAATTGTTCTCTGCACCCTCGAGAACCTAGGACACGATACCCACATTTTTGTGATCATAATCTTGCATGGCGGCCCTCTTGGATTTGAAAAATGATCACAGAATCGTTCTCTGCACCCTCGAGAACCTCTGATACGATACCCATAATGTAGTTATCATAATTTTGAGCGGCGGCCATCTCGGATTTAAAAATGATCCCAAAATTGTTTTCTGCACACTCGAGAAAATGGGACACGATATCCATATTGCTGAAAAAATTATTGTTTGCGGCAGCCTTCTTGGATTTCAAAAATGATCACAGAATTGTTCTCTGCACCCTGGAGAACCTCGGATACGATACCCATACTGTAGTTATCATAATTTTGAGTGGCGGCCATCTTGGATAACAAAAATGATCACAAAATCGTTCTCTGCACCCTCGAGAACCTCGGAAACTATAATCATAATGTAGTAATCATAATTTTGTGCTGCGGCCATCTTGAATTTGAAAAATGATCACCAAATCGTTCTCTGCACTTTCGAGAACCTCGGATACGATACCCACATTTTTGTGATCATAATCTTGCATGGCGGCCCTCTTGGATTTGAAAAATGATCACAGAATCGTTCTCTGCACCCTCGAGAACCTCTGATACGATACCCATAATGTAGTTATCATAATTTTGAGCGGCGGCCATCTCGTATTTAAAAATGATCCCAAAATAGTTTTCTGCTCCCTCGAGAACCTCGGACACGATATCCATATTGCTGAAAAAATAATTGTTTGTGGCAGCCTTCTTGGATTTCAAAAATGATCACAGAATTGTTCTCTGCACCCTCGAGAACCTCGGACACGATATCCATATTGCTAAAATCATAATTTTGTGCGGCGGCCATCTTGGATTTGAAAAATGATCACCAAATCGTTCTCTGCACCCTCGAGAACCTCGGGTACGATATCCATATTGCTGAAATCATAATTTTTTTGCGGCAGCCATCTTGGATTTGAAAAATGATCACAAAATCGTTCTCTGCGCCCTCGAGAACCTCGGATACAATACCGATAATGTAATTTATCATACTTTTGAACGGCGGCCATCTTGGATTTCAAAAATGATCACCAAATCGTTCTCTGCACTCTCGAGAACCTCGGATACGATACCCACATTTTTGTGATCATAATCTTGAATGGCGGCCCTCTTGGATTTGAAAAATGATCACAGAATCGTTCTCTGCACCCTCGAGAACCTCTGATACGATACCCATAATGTAGTTATCATAATTTTGAGCGGCGGCCATCTCGGATTTAAAAATGATCGCACAATTGTTTTCTGCACCCTCGAGAACCTCGGACACGATATCCATATTGCTGAAAAAATAATTGTTTGCGGCAGCCTTCTTGGATTTCAAAAATGATCACAGAATTGTTCTCTGCACTCTCGAGAACCTCGGACACGATATCCATATTGCTAAAATCATAATTTTGTGTGGCGACCATCTTGGATTTGAAAAATGATCACCAAATCGTTCTCTGCACCCTCGAGAACCTCGGGTACGATATCCATATTGCTGAAATCATAATTTTATTGCGGCAGCCATCTTGGATTTGAAAAATGATCACAAAATCGTTCTCTGCACCCTCGAAAACCTCGGATACGATACCCATAATGTAGTTATCATAATTTTGAGCGGCGGCCATCTTGAATTTCAAAAATGATCACAAAATCGTTCTCTTCACCCTCGAGAGCCTCGGGTACGATATCCATATTGCTGAGATAATAATTGTTTGCGGCGGCCATCTTGGATTTGAAAAATGATCACAAAAACGTTCTCAACACCCTCAAGAACCTCGGATACGATACCCATAATGTAGTTAGCATAATTTTGAGCGGCGGGCATCTTGGATTTGAAAACTGATCACCAAATCGTTCTCTGCACCCTCGAGAACCTCGGGCACGATACCCATAATGAAGTTATCATACTTTTGAGCGCGGCCATCTTCGATTTGAAAAATGATCACAAAATCGTTCTCTGCGCCCTCGAGAACCTCGGATACGATATCCATATTGCTGAAAACATAATTGTTTGCGGCAGGCCTCTTGGATTTCAAAAATTATCCCAAAATAATTTTCTGCACCCTCGAGAACCTCGGACACGATATCCATATTGCTAAAATCATAATTTTGTGCGGCGGCCATCTTGGATTTGAAAAATGATCACCAAATCGTTCTCTGCACCCTCGAGAATCTCGGACACGATATCCATAATGTAGTTATCATAATTTTGAGCGGCGGCCATCTCGGATTTAAAAATGATCCCAAAATTGTTTTCTGCACCCTCGAGAACCTCGGACACGATATCCATATTGCTAAAATAATAATTTTGTGCGGCAGCCATCTTGGATTTGAAAAATGATCACAAAATCGTTCTCAGCACCCTCGAAAAACTCGGATACGATACCCATAATGTAGTTAGCATAATTTTGAGCGGCGGGCATCTCGGATTTGAAGACTGATCACAGAATTGTTCTCTGCACTCTCGAGAACCTCGGACACGATATCCATATTGCTAAAATCATAATTTTGTGCGGCGGCCATGTTGGATTTGAAAAATGATCACCAAATCGTTCTCTGCACCCTCGAGAATCTCGGACACGATATCCATATTGCTGAAATCATAATTTTGTTTGCCGGCAATCTTGGATTTGAAAAATGACCACAAAATCGGTCTCAGCACCCTCGAGAACGTCTGATAAGATACCCATAATGTAATTTATCATACTTTTGAACGGCGGCCATCTTGGATTTGAAAAATGATCACAAAATCGTTCTCTGCACCCTGGAGAACCTCGGATACGATACCCATACTGTAGTTATCATAATTTTGAACGGCGGCCATCTTGGATAACAAAAATGATCACAAAGTCGTTCTCTGCACCCCCGAGAACCTCGGATACGATAACCATAACGTAGTAATCATAATTTTGAGCGGCGGCCATCTTGGATTTCAAAAATGATCACAGAATTTTTCTCTGCACCCTCGAGAACCTCGGACACGATATCCATATTGCTAAAATCATAATTTTGTGCGGCGGCCATCTTGAATTTGAAAAATGATCACCAAATCGTTCTCTGCACTCTCGAGAACCTCGGATACGATACTCATATTTTTGTGATCAAAATCTTGCACGGCGGCCATCTTGGATTTGAAAAATGATCACAAAATCGTTCTCTGCACCCTCGAGGAACTCGGATACGATACCCATAATGTAGTTATCATACTTTTGAGCGGCGGCCAACTTGGATTTGAAAAATAATCACCAAATCGTGCTCTGCACCCTCGAGAACCTCTGATACGATACCCATAATGTAGTTATCATAATTTTGAGCGGCGGCCATCTTGGATTTGAAAATGATCACAAAATTGTTCTCTGCACCCTCGAGAACCTCGGACACGATATCCATATTGCTGAAAAAATTATTGTTTGCGGCAGCCTTCTTGGATTTCAAAAATGATCACAGAATTGTTCTCTGCACCCTGGAGAACCTCGGATACGATACCCATACTGTAGTTATCATAATTTTGAGTGGCGGCCATCTTGGATAACAAAAATGCTAACAAAATCGTTCTCTGCACCCTCGAGAACCTCGGATACGATAATCATAATGTAGTAATCATAATTTTGTGCGGCGGCCATCTTGAATTTGAAAAATGATCACCAAATCGTTCTCTGCACTTTCGAGAACCTCGGATACGATACCCACATTTTTGTGATCATAATCTTGCATGGCGGCCCTCTTGGATTTTAAAAATGATCACAGAATCGTTCTCTGCACCCTCGAGAACCTCGGGTACGATACCCATAATGTAGTTATCATAATTTTGAGCGGCGGCCATCTCGTATTTAAAAATGATCCCAAAATTGTTTTCTGCACCCTCGAGAACCTCGGACACGATATCCATATTGCTGAAAAAATAATTGTTTGTGGCAGCCTTCTTGGATTTCAAAAATGATCACAGAATTGTTCTCTGCACCCTCGAGAACCTCGGACACGATATACATATTGCTGAAATCATAATTTTGTGCGGCGGCCATCTTGGATTTGAAAAATGATCACCAAATCGTTCTCTGCACCCTCGAGAACCTCGGGTACGATATCCATATTGCTGAAATCATAATTTTTTTGCGGCAGCCATCTTGGATTTGAAAAATGATCACAAAATCGTTCTCTGCGCCCTCGAGAACCTCGGATACAATACCAATAATGTAATTTATCATACTTTTGAACGGCGGCCATCTTGGATTTCAAAAATGATCACCAAATCGTTCTCTGCACTCTCGAGAACTTCGGATACGATACCCACATTTTTGTGATCATAATCTTGCATGGCGGCCCTCTTGGATTTGAAAAATGATCACAGAATCGTTCTCTGCACCCTCGAGAACCTCTGATACGATACCCATAACGACGTAATCATAATTTTGAGCGGCGGCCATCTTGGATTTCAAAAATGATCACAGAATTTTTCTCTGCACCCTCGAGAACCTCGGACACGATATCCATATTGCTAAAATCATAATTTTGTGCGGCGGCCATCTTGAATTTGAAAAATGATCACCAAATCGTTCTCTGCACTCTCGAGAACCTCGGATACGATACTCATATTTTTGTGATCATAATCTTGCACGGCGGCCATCTTGGATTTGAAAAATGATCACAAAATCGTTCTCTGCACCCTCGAGGAACTCGGATACGATACCCATAATGTAGTTATCATACTTTTGAGCGGCGGCCAACTTGGATTTGAAAAATAATCACCAAATCGTGCTCTGCACCCTCGAGAACCTCTGATACGATACCCATAATGTAGTTATCATAATTTTGAGCGGCGGCCATCTCGGATTTAAAAATGATCCCAAAATTGTTTTCTGCACCCTCGAGAACCTCGGGTACGATACCCATATTGCTGAAATCATAATTTTTTTGCGGCAGCCATCTTGGATTTGAAAAATGATCACAAAATCGTTCTCTGCGCCCTCGAGAACCTCGGATACAATACCAATAATGTAATTTATCATACTTTTGAACGGCGGCCATCTTGGATTTCAAAAATTATCACCAAATCGTTCTCTGCACTCTCGAGAACTTCGGATACGATACCCACATTTTTGTGATCATAATCTTGCATGGCGGCCCTCTTGGATTTGAAAAATGATCACAGAATCGTTCTCTGCACCCTCGAGAACCTCTGATACGATACCCATAACGTAGTAATCATAATTTTGAGCGGCGGCCATCTTGGATTTCAAAAATGATCACAGAATTTTTCTCTGCACCCTCGAGAACCTCGGACACGATATCCATATTGCTAAAATCATAATTTTGTGCGGCGGCCATCTTGAATTTGAAAAATGATCACCAAATCGTTCTCTGCACTCTCGAGAACCTCGGATACGATACTCATATTTTTGTGATCATAATCTTGCACGGCGGCCATCTTGGATTTGAAAAATGATCACAAAATCGTTCTCTGCACCCTCGAGGAACTCGGATACGATACCCATAATGTAGTTATCATACTTTTGAGCGGCGGCCAACTTGGATTTGAAAAATAATCACCAAATCGTGCTCTGCACCCTCGAGAACCTCTGATACGATACCCATAATGTAGTTATCATAATTTTGAGCGGCGGCCATCTCGGATTTAAAAATGATCCCAAAATTGTTTTCTGCACCCTCGAGAACCTGGGACACGATATCCATATTGCTGAAAAAATTATTGTTTGCGGCAGCCTTCTTGGATTTCAAAAATGATCACAGAATTGTTCTCTGCACCCTGGAGAACCTCGGATACGATACCCATACTGTAGTTATCATAATTTTGAGTGGCGGCCATCTTGGATAACAAAAATGCTAACAAAATCGTTCTCTGCACCCTCGAGAACCTCGGATACGATAATCATAATGTAGTAATCATAATTTTGTGCGGCGGCCATCTTGAATTTGAAAAATGATCACCAAATCGTTCTCTGCACTTTCGAGAACCTCGGATACGATACCCACATTTTTGTGATCATAATCTTGCATGGCGGCCCTCTTGGATTTGAAAAATGATCACAGAATCGTTCTCTGCACCCTCGAGAACCTCTGATACGATACCCATAATGTAGTTATCATAATTTTGAGCGGCGGCCATCTCGTATTTAAAAATGATCCCAAAATTGTTTTCTGCACCCTCGAGAACCTCGGACACGATATCCATATTGCTGAAAAAATAATTGTTTGTGGCAGCCTTCTTGGATTTCAAAAATGATCACAGAATTGTTCTCTGCACCCTCGAGAACCTCGGACACGATATACATATTGCTGAAATCATAATTTTGTGCGGCGGCCATCTTGGATTTGAAAAATGATCACCAAATCGTTCTCTGCACCCTCGAGAACCTCGGGTACGATATCCATATTGCTAAAATCATAATTTTTTTGCGGCAGCCATCTTGGATTTGAAAAATGATCACAAAATCGTTCTCTGCGCCCTCGAGAACCTCGGATACAATACCAATAATGTAATTTATCATACTTTTGAACGGCGGCCATCTTGGATTTCAAAAATGATCACCAAATCGTTCTCTGCACTCTCGAGAACTTCGGATACGATACCCACATTTTTGTGATCATAATCTTGCATGGCGGCCCTCTTGGATTTGAAAAATGATCACAGAATCGTTCTCTGCACCCTCGAGAACCTCGGACACGATATCCATATTGCTGAAAAAATAATTGTTTGCGGCAGCCTTCTTGGATTTCAAAAATGATCACAGAATTGTTCTCTGCACTCTCGAGAACCTCGGACACGATATCCATATTGCTGAAATCATAATTTTGTGTGGCGGCCATCTTTGATTTGAAAAATGATCACCAAATCGTTCTCTGCACCCTCGAGAACCTCGGGTACGACATCCATATTGCTGAAATCATAATTTTTTTGCGGCAGCCATCTTGGATTTGAAAAATGATCACAAAATCGTTCTCTGCACCCTCGAAAACCTCGGATACGATACCCATAATGTAGTTATCATAATTTTGAGCGGCGGCCATCTTGAATTTCAAAAATGATCACAAAATCGTTCTCTTCACCCTCGAGAGCCTCGGGTACGATATCCATATTGCTGAGAAAATAATTGTTTGCGGCGGCCATCTTGGATTTGAAAAATGATCACAAAAACGTTCTCAACACCCTCAAGAACCTCGGATACGATACCCATAATGTAGTTATCATAATTTTGAGCGGCGGCCATCTCGGATTTAAAAATGATCGCAAAATTGTTTTCTGCACCCTCGAGAACCTCGGACACGATATCCATATTGCTGAAAAAATAATTGTTTGCGGCAGCCTTCTTGGATTTCAAAAATGATCACAGAATTGTTCTCTGCACTCTCGAGAACCTCGGACACGATATCCATATTGCTGAAATCATAATTTTGTGTGGCGGCCATCTTTGATTTGAAAAATGATCACCAAATCGTTCTCTGCACCCTCGAGAACCTCGGGTACGACATCCATATTGCTGAAATCATAATTTTTTTGCGGCAGCCATCTTGGATTTGAAAAATGATCACAAAATCGTTCTCTGCACCCTCGAAAACCTCGGATACGATACCCATAATGTAGTTATCATAATTTTGAGCGGCGGCCATCTTGAATTTCAAAAATGATCACAAAATCGTTCTCTTCACCCTCGAGAGCCTCGGGTACGATATCCATATTGCTGAGAAAATAATTGTTTGCGGCGGCCATCTTGGATTTGAAAAATGATCACAAAAACGTTCTCAACACCCTCAAGAACCTCGGATACGATACCCATAATGTAGTTAGCATAATTTTGAGCGGCGGGCATCTTGGATTTGAAAACTGAACACCAAATCGTTCTCTGCACCCTCGAGAACCTCGGGCACGATACCCATAATGAAGTTATCATACTTTTGAGCGCGGCCATCTTCGCTTTGAAAAATGATCACAAAATCGTTCTCTGCGCCCTCGAGAACCTCGGATACGATATCCATATTGCTGAAAACATAATTGTTTGCGGCAGGCCTCTTGGATTTCAAAAATTATCCCAAAATTATTTTCTGCACCCTCGAGAACTTCGGACACGATATCCATATTGCTGAAAACATTATTGTTTGCGGCAGCCCTCTTGGATTTCAAAACTGATCACAGAATTGTTCTCTGCACCCTCGAGAACCTCGGACACGATATCCATATTACTAAAATCATAATTTTGTGCGGCGGCCATGTTGAATTTGAAAAATGTTCACCAAATCGTTCTCTGCACCCTCGAGAATCTTGGACACGATATCCATAATGTAGTTATCATAATTTTGAGCGGCGGCCATCTCGGATTTAAAAATGATCCCAAAATCGTTCTCTGCACCCTCGAGAACCTTGGGCACGATACCCATAATGAAGTTATCATACTTTTGAGCGCGGCCATCTTCGATTTGAAAAATGATCACAAAATCGTTCTCTGCACCCTCGAGAACCTCGGACACGATATCCATATTGCTGAAAACATTATTGTTTGCGGCAGCCCTCTTGGATTTCAAAACTGATCACAGAATTGTTCTCTGCACCCTCGAGAAACTCGGACACGATATCCATATTGCTAAAATAATAATTTTGTGCGGCAGCCATCTTGGATTTGAAAAATGATCACAAAATCGTTCTCAGCACCCTCGAGAAACTCGGATACGATACCCATAATGTAGTTAGCATAATTTTGAGCGGCGGGCATCTTGGATTTGAAAACTGATCACCAAATCGTTCTCTGCACCCTCGAGAACCTCGGGCACGATACCCATAATGAAGTTATCATACTTTTGAGCGCGGCCATCTTCTATTTGAAAAATGATCACAAAATCGTTCTCTGCACCCTCGAGAACCTCGGATACGATATCCATATTGCTGAAAACATAATTGTTTGCGGCAGGCCTCTTGGATTTCAAAAATTTTCCCAAAATTATTTTCTGCACCCTCGAGAACCTCGGACACGATATCCATATTGCTAAAATCATAATTTTGTGCGGCGGCCATGTTGGATTTGAAAAATGATCACCAAATCGTTCTCTGCACCCTCGAGAATCTCGGACACGATATCCATATTGCTGAAATCATAATTTTGTTTGCCGGCAATCTTGGATTTGAAAAATGACCACAAAATCGGTCTCAGCACCCTCGAGAACGTCTGATAAGATACCCATAATGTAATTTATCATACTTTTGAACGGCGGCCATCTTGGATTTGAAAAATGATCACAAAATCGTTCTCTGCACCCTGGAGAACCTCGGATACGATACCCATACTGTAGTTATCATAATTTTGAACGGCGGCCATCTTGTATAACAAAAATGATCACAAAATCGTTCTCTGCACCCCCGAGAACCTCGGATACGATAACCATAATGTAGTAATCATAATTTTGAGCGGCGGCCATCTTGGATTTCAAAAATGATCACAGAATTGTTCTCTGCACCCTCGAGAACCTAGGACACGATACCCACATTTTTGTGATCATAATCTTGCATGGCGGCCCTCTTGGATTTGAAAAATGATCACAGAATCGTTCTCTGCACCCTCGAGAACCTCTGATACGATACCCATAATGTAGTTATCATAATTTTGAGCGGCGGCCATCTCGGATTTAAAAATGATCCCAAAATTGTTTTCTGCACACTCGAGAAAATGGGACACGATATCCATATTGCTGAAAAAATTATTGTTTGCGGCAGCCTTCTTGGATTTCAAAAATGATCACAGAATTGTTCTCTGCACCCTGGAGAACCTCGGATACGATACCCATACTGTAGTTATCATAATTTTGAGTGGCGGCCATCTTGGATAACAAAAATGGTCACAAAATCGTTCTCTGCACCCTCGAGAACCTCGGATACTATAATCATAATGTAGTAATCATAATTTTGTGCTGCGGCCATCTTGAATTTGAAAAATGATCACCAAATCGTTCTCTGCACTTTCGAGAACCTCGGATACGATACCCACATTTTTGTGATCATAATCTTGCATGGCGGCCCTCTTGGATTTGAAAAATGATCACAGAATCGTTCTCTGCACCCTCGAGAACCTCTGATACGATACCCATAATGTAGTTATCATAATTTTGAGCGGCGGCCATCTCGTATTTAAAAATGATCCCAAAATAGTTTTCTGCACCCTCGAGAACCTCGGACACGATATCCATATTGCTGAAAAAATAATTGTTTGTGGCAGCCTTCTTGGATTTCAAAAATGATCACAGAATTGTTCTCTGCACCCTCGAGAACCTCGGACACGATATCCATATTGCTAAAATCATAATTTTGTGCGGCGGCCATCTTGGATTTGAAAAATGATCACCAAATCGTTCTCTGCACCCTCGAGAACCTCGGGTACGATATCCATATTGCTGAAATCATAATTTTTTTGCGGCAGCCATCTTGGATTTGAAAAATGATCACAAAATCGTTCTCTGCGCCCTCGAGAACCTCGGATACAATACCGATAATGTAATTTATCATACTTTTGAACGGCGGCCATCTTGGATTTCAAAAATGATCACCAAATCGTTCTCTGCACTCTCGAGAACCTCGGATACGATACCCACATTTTTGTGATCATAATCTTGAATGGCGGCCCTCTTGGATTTGAAAAATGATCACAGAATCGTTCTCTGCACCCTCGAGAACCTCTGATACGATACCCATAATGTAGTTATCATAATTTTGAGCGGCGGCCATCTCGGATTTAAAAATGATCGCTTAATTGTTTTCTGCACCCTCGAGAACCTCGGACACGATATCCATATTGCTGAAAAAATAATTGTTTGCGGCAGCCTTCTTGGATTTCAAAAATGATCACAGAATTGTTCTCTGCACTCTCGAGAACCTCGGACACGATATCCATATTGCTAAAATCATAATTTTGTGTGGCGACCATCTTGGATTTGAAAAATGATCACCAAATCGTTCTCTGCACCCTCGAGAACCTCGGGTACGATATCCATATTGCTGAAATCATAATTTTATTGCGGCAGCCATCTTGGATTTGAAAAATGATCACAAAATCGTTCTCTGCACCCTCGAAAACCTCGGATACGATACCCATAATGTAGTTATCATAATTTTGAGCGGCGGCCATCTTGAATTTCAAAAATGATCACAAAATCGTTCTCTTCACCCTCGAGAGCCTCGGGTACGATATCCATATTGCTGAGATAATAATTGTTTGCGGCGGCCATCTTGGATTTGAAAAATGATCACAAAAACGTTCTCAACACCCTCAAGAACCTCGGATACGATACCCATAATGTAGTTAGCATAATTTTGAGCGGCGGGCATCTTGGATTTGAAAACTGATCACCAAATCGTTCTCTGCACCCTCGAGAACCTCGGGCACGATACCCATAATGAAGTTATCATACTTTTGAGCGCGGCCATCTTCGATTTGAAAAATGATCACAAAATCGTTCTCTGCGCCCTCGAGAACCTCGGATACGATATCCATATTGCTGAAAACATAATTGTTTGCGGCAGGCCTCTTGGATTTCAAAAATTATCCCAAAATAATTTTCTGCACCCTCGAGAACCTCGGACACGATATCCATATTGCTAAAATCATAATTTTGTGCGGCGGCCATGTTGAATTTGAAAAATGATCACCAAATCGTTCTCTGCACCCTCGAGAATCTCGGACACGATATCCATAATGTAGTTATCATAATTTTGAGCGGCGGCCATCTCGGATTTAAAAATGATCCCAAAATTGTTTTCTGCACCCTCGAGAACCTCGGACACGATATCCATATTGCTAAAATAATAATTTTGTGCGGCAGCCATCTTGGATTTGAAAAATGATCACAAAATCGTTCTCAGCACCCTCGAAAAACTCGGATACGATACCCATAATGTAGTTAGCATAATTTTGAGCGGCGGGCATCTCGGATTTGAAAACTGATCACAGAATTGTTCTCTGCACTCTCGAGAACCTCGGACACGATATCCATATTGCTAAAATCATAATTTTGTGCGGCGGCCATGTTGGATTTGAAAAATGATCACCAAATCGTTCTCTGCACCCTCGAGAATCTCGGACACGATATCCATATTGCTGAAATCATAATTTTGTTTGCCGGCAATCTTGGATTTGAAAAATGACCACAAAATCGGTCTCAGCACCCTCGAGAACGTCTGATAAGATACCCATAATGTAATTTATCATACTTTTGAACGGCGGCCATCTTGGATTTGAAAAATGATCACAAAATCGTTCTCTGCACCCTGGAGAACCTCGGATACGATACCCATACTGTAGTTATCATAATTTTGAACGGCGGCCATCTTGGATAACAAAAATGATCACAAAGTCGTTCTCTGCACCCCCGAGAACCTCGGATACGATAACCATAACGTAGTAATCATAATTTTGAGCGGCGGCCATCTTGGATTTCAAAAATGATCACAGAATTTTTCTCTGCACCCTCGAGAACCTCGGACACGATATCCATATTGCTAAAATCATAATTTTGTGCGGCGGCCATCTTGAATTTGAAAAATGATCACCAAATCGTTCTCTGCACTCTCGAGAACCTCGGATACGATACTCATATTTTTGTGATCATAATCTTGCACGGCGGCCATCTTGGATTTGAAAAATGATCACAAAATCGTTCTCTGCACCCTCGAGGAACTCGGATACGATACCCATAATGTAGTTATCATACTTTTGAGCGGCGGCCAACTTGGATTTGAAAAATAATCACCAAATCGTGCTCTGCACCCTCGAGAACCTCTGATACGATACCCATAATGTAGGTATCATACTTTTGAGCGGCGGCCATCTTGGATTTGAAAACTGATCACAAAATTGTTCTCTGCACCCTCGACAACCTAGGACACGATATCCATATTGCTGAAAAAATTATTGTTTGCAGCAGCCTTCTTGGATTTCAAAAATGATCACAGAATTGTTCTCTGCACCCTGGAGAACCTCGGATACGATACCCATACTGTAGTTATCATAATTTTGAGTGGCGGCCATCTTGGATAACAAAAATGCTAACAAAATCGTTCTCTGCACCCTCGAGAACCTCGGATACGATAATCATAATGTAGTAATCATAATTTTGTGCGGCGGCCATCTTGAATTTGAAAAATGATCACCAAATCGTTCTCTGCACTTTCGAGAACCTCGGATACGATACCCACATTTTTGTGATCATAATCTTGCATGGCGGCCCTCTTGGATTTGAAAAATGATCACAGAATCGTTCTCTGCACCCTCGAGAACCTCTGATACGATACCCATAATGTAGTTATCATAATTTTGAGCGGCGGCCATCTCGTATTTAAAAATGATCCCAAAATTGTTTTCTGCACCCTCGAGAACCTCGGACACGATATCCATATTGCTGAAAAAATAATTGTTTGCGGCAGCCTTCTTGGATTTCAAAAATGATCACAGAATTGTTCTCTGCACCCTCGAGAACCTCGGACACGATATACATATTGCTGAAATCATAATTTTGTGCGGCGGCCATCTTGGATTTGAAAAATGATCACCAAATCGTTCTCTGCACCCTCGAGAACCTCGGGTACGATATCCATATTGCTGAAATCATAATTTTTTTGCGGCAGCCATCTTGGATTTGAAAAATGATCACAAAATCGTTCTCTGCGCCCTCGAGAACCTCGGATACAATACCAATAATGTAATTTATCATACTTTTGAACGGCGGCCATCTTGGATTTCAAAAATGATCACCAAATCGTTCTCTGCACTCTCGAGAACTTCGGATACGATACCCACATTTTTGTGATCATAATCTTGCATGGCGGCCCTCTTGGATTTGAAAAATGATCACAGAATCGTTCTCTGCACCCTCGAGAACCTCGGACACGATATCCATATTGCTGAAAAAATAATTGTACGGTCAACAGCATGTCGACTGTACATCACGTTTCGCGTATCAGCGTTTACGTCGCCTCGCGTTATTTCCTAAGTAATATTGTAACCAGTTCGCGACAAGCCGCCGATCGATTCGCGTGCTCATTACCATACCAACATTTTACCATTTTACCATATAGCATAAGTTAAGGTTTCAATATACCATTTGAGCCTAACTTGTGTTTTACTCTGTACGGAACCAAACCACCGTACATTGTGGTCCTTCGGCCTTTTGTTAACCAGTGACAAATTTTTTTTTTTTTAACCATTCCAAGGACATTGTGGTCCTTCGGCCTTTTGTTAACCAGTGACAAATTTTTTTTTTTTAACCATTCCAAGGACATTGTGGTCCTTCGGCCTTTTGTTAACCAGTGACAAATTTTTTTTTTTTTTAACCATTCCAAGGACATTGTGGTCCTTCGGCCTTTTGTTAACCAGTGACAAATTTTTTTTTTTTAACCATTCCAAGGACATTGTGGTCCTTCGGCCTTTTGTTAACCAGTGACAAATTTTTTTTTTTTAACCATTCCAAGGACATTGTGGTCCTTCGGCCTTTTGTTAACCAGTGACCAGAATTTTTTTAACCATTTCGAGGACACAAAAACATTGTGATCCATCGTTCTATTAACCAGTACCATTAGTTAACCATTTTAACCAAAATTCGTCGCGTGTGTAGTGAACCAAATTAGTGTTGACCAAAGTGCTTGTGTGTGGAGTGTAACCAGTTCACCAGATCGGCGATACTACCAGCGACTACCAACGGGGAGACTGCTGAGGACACACCAGGTCACCACGTACCAGTCTTCAAGTAAGATCTTTCCTTTTTATCACTCACCACTCTTTACCACTCTCTTTTGACCCGTAACCATGGAGGCTCTATTAACCACCCAAAACCAGATTATGTCCGCGATTAACACGCAGTGTGTTAATTTCAAGAAGGACGGGCCAGAACGAAAGACACCCGCCTATATTGAAAAACGTCTCAACGCTTTAGACTCGTACTGGAGTGAATTCCAGACCAACCATACTAGGCTTTGTGCTGAGTTTGAAGACCCTAACCATCGCTACTTCGCGGAAAACCATTACCAGCGGACGAAAGATTTTTACCAGGAAGTTAGGAATATGATTTCTAATTACGTAACCAGCGATCCCAGCAAACCATTACTGAGACCTGCTACACCATTATCGCAGGGCTCAGATAGGCGCGATATTTTCTCTCCCGCTCAGGAGGGTCCCTCTTTTAGCTTCCCTGCACCAAAGCTATCGAACCAGGGCAACTCCAGTAGGGTCGAAGAAATGCTGCGAAAGCAGAAGAGCAACTTCAAGGCGCTATCCCGTACCATAGAGGCTGTCGACCTTGAAAGCTGCTCCGACCGCTGGGAGTTCGAAGATATTTTACGAACTATCCAATCAAGATGGTCGGTCATCGATTCTCTTCACTGGGACATCGACAGCGAAGGGCTGCTCGACAACGAAGAGTATGAGACAGCATTCGCTGAGATGGAGAAGAAATACAACACCATGAAGAAGGCAGTGAACAGACAGATGTGGTCGTCATCTTACAGGGAACGTTCAACCCCACAAATGGACATTCCCACCTTCAGCGGAAACTACCAAGATTGGATATGTTTTAAAGATTTATTCTCCGAAACAATTCACCATAATAAATCTTTACCAAATGCGCAGAAAATGCAATTCTTGAAAAGTAAGCTCCGTGGCGAGGCTGAAAAATTAGTTCACCATTTACGCATCAATTCTGAAAACTACGAAGTATGCTGGGACATATTAAACCAACGTTACCATAATACTAGGTTAATATTTAATTCTCACATACAATTGTTACTAACCATGCCTACGATTCAACATCAATCTGCAGCGGTCATCAAAAGGTTACATGACACCACCAACGAGTGTCTTAACTCTATAAAAGCAATGGGCATCGACATTTCCAACTGGGACCCATTGATCGTCTATATTTTGTGCCAAAAGTTAGATACTGAAACCCATAATGATTACATTGTGTCGCTTAAGAATCCAAAAGAATTGCCTACTTTGTTAGATTTTTTGAAATTTTTAGAAATTAAATTTACTTCGTTAGAAAGCTCTCGTCGTAAGCAGGACTTCAACAAATCAAATTCATCCCAGGTACACCAAAACCAATACCAAAAACCATGGGCTGAAAAGCATACCAATAACCATTTACATAATTTTATGAACAGAAATTTTAAACCAAGACCAGCTGTAATAAACCACGTCAATACGAAACCAGTACATATTGCGCCACAACGGAAATGCATACTCTGTAAAACGTGTTGCCATGAATTGTTTAAATGCAAACAATTTCTAGAATCCGCACCGCTGAATCGACTTAAGGTCATTGAATCCAACAAATTATGTAAAAACTGTTTAATTAACCATTATGACAAGGAATGTTCTTCGGAAAAAACTTGCCGTTTTTGTAACCAGCAGCATAATACTCTTCTGCATAATGCTCTTGTCACTTTTGCACCATCTACTTCTAGAAATACCGAGATCGAAAATTCTCCTAGAAGATCCAATATATGCGTTACCAATGCCCCACAAGAAACCATGCCCAAATTATTAGCAACAGCTAAAGTTAATATTATGTCTATGGATGGCTGTCACCATACCATGCGAGCCCTCATAGACCCGTGCGCGGAGTCATCTCTCATTACAGAGAATGCCGCTCAACTTTTAGGCCTACCCAGGATTAAGCGCCACTGTGTGGTGGTCGGAGTAGGCGCAAAAGCCAACAATAGTAAGGGAGTCGCACAGCTTTCAGTGTCATCTCTTCATAATAATTTCACATTTAAAACGGAAGCCTATGTGATGAAGCATGTCGTCGGGAATTTACCACACGAAACATTAGAAAAACCAGCTTGGCCGTATTTACAAAAGTTACCACTCGCAGATCCAGAGTTTTATAAAAGTAGACCAATAGATTTAATTTTAAGCGTTGAAGTTTACGAATTAATTATTTTACCAGGTTTAATTCGTAATGGCACATCACTACCAATCGCGCAAAATACCAAGCTCGGTTGGATTCTTAGTGGTACCATAAAACCAAACCAAACATATTGCAACGTCGTCATGGTCGACTTGCAGGATATACAGCGGTTCTGGGAGATTGAAGATATCTCAGACAACTCTGTAAATATTACGGATGAAGATAACCATTGCCTTCATCATTATCAACAGCATACTACGCGCAAACCAGACGGACGTTATGTTGTACGGTTACCATTAAAACCAGAGATTACCGAAAAATTGGGTGAGTCTAAAACCAAAGCCGTAGCCCAATTTCGGCAATTAGAACGCAGATTTTGTAAAAATAAAATTATCGAACAGAACTACAAACAATTTATCCATGAATATATTAATTTAAACCATATGAAGAAATGTAATAGTAATCCGATACTTCAGTGCTATTTACCTCACCATTGTGTAATCAGAACGGATTCCACGACGACTGCCACGCGAGTTGTTTTTAATGCCTCAGCGAAAACTTCGACTGGACTTTCGTTGAATGACCTTATGTACTCTGGACCAAATTTACAAGAGGATTTGTTTACTCTCATATTAAAGTGGAGGCAGTACCAAATAGCCTTCACAGCCGATATAGAGAAGATGTTCAGATTTATAGATGTCCATGATGATGACCAGCCGCTCCAGAAGATCGTGTGGAGGGACTCTGAAAAGCAACCATTAGAAGAATACCAACTTACCACTGTCACATACGGCACCAAGGCCGCACCATTCCTAGCCATGATGACATTGAAACGTCTGGCTAAGGATGAAGGTCACCGTTACCCAGAAGCAGCAGAAGTTCTGGCTACCAGGCTCTACATGGATGACCTCCTCCATGGACATCATGACCTCCAGTCTGCAAGGAGGCTGATTTCCGACCTCATAAATCTCCTTAAGTTAGGTGGATTCAATCTAAGGAAGTGGTCGTCAAATCAACCAGATGTACTACCAGATAACCAGTTACCATGCGAAGACCAAGCATATGTTTTTAAATACCAGGAATCAACCAAGGCATTAGGACTTAAGTGGCATCCCGACGAAGATTATTTCACTTTTCAATTGAATTCCGAACCAGTCAGTAAACTCACCAAAAGAAGTTTACTCTCGAATATATCGAAGATATTTGATCCGCTTGGATGGCTTTCACCAGTTACCACCAAGTTGAAACTACTCTTCCAGGAAGTATGGCTCTTAAATCTTCTGTGGGACGACGAATTACCAGCTGACATCAACACAAAATGGAAAACCATAGAGGCTGACATCACGAAAATTAGCCATATTACCATACCAAGGTGGTTGCAGTCTTCTAAGAACGACACCATTGAATTACATGGGTTTTGTGATTCATCACAAAATGCCTACGCTTGTGTTGTATACTGCAGAGTCAACAATATTACCAGCAACCAGTCTTCTGTAGTATTAGTAGCTTCGAAGTCTCGTCTCGTACCTGTAAAGAAAAATGTATCGTTACCTAGATTAGAGTTATGTGCAGCGGTTCTACTTACCAAGGTCATGAAGATCACCTGTAAATGCCTATCAGATTACAACATCAAAATCTACGGTTGGTCTGATTCGACAGCTGTGTTAGGCTGGCTCAACGGCGACCCATGTAAATGGAAACCATTCGTCGCGAATAGGGTGAAGCAGGTCATTGACATTATACCATCGAGTAGCTGGCATTATGTGTCAACAAAGGACAACCCAGCTGACTGCGCAAGTAGAGGCATTACCACAGAACAGCTGATTAACCATTCCATGTGGTGGATAGGTCCCCACTGGCTAAGATCGTTTGAAGAGTCCAAATTAACCAATAAATTATATACAACCTGCGAAGAGCTTAAAAAACCATTATTAAATATAAATGTAAACACAATTAAATATCAAAACAAGGTTATAGATAGTATAATTAGCAGATACAGCGATTTTACGCGAGCTTCAAGAGTGCTTGCGTGGGTGTTACGTTTTACACCTAAGTCATTTAATACTAATAAAACAAACTACTTAACTATATTAGAAATAAGAAAAGCTAAAAACTTAATTATAAGGCATATACAACAAGTAGAATTTTTAGAAGATATACAATATATTAAAAACCATAACCAACCTAACCCTAAGAGTAAATTATTAAAATTGAAACCATTTATTGATAACCAGGGGCTCTTGAGGGTTGGGGGGCGATTGACCAACGCCAAAATAGAAGATAGTATGAAACATCCGTGTATTTTACCACATAACCATTTGCTTACTGACATGATTATTGACCACGCGCATAAGATGACCTTTCATGGGGGTCCCCGGTTAACCCTTGCTTGGCTGCGTCAAGAATATTGGATCCTGGGAGGAAACAATGCTGTAAAGAAGAGGCTACGGAGATGTGTGCTATGTAGAAGGCACGACCCCCTGAAACACGACCAGTTGATGGGAGACTTACCACCTGCAAGAATCAACAGGACCCGCCCCTTTTACCATTTGGGGGTTGATTTTACTGGTTTTGTTGACGTCAAGTCTGCGAAGGGTAGATCAGTGAGATGTACCAAAGGATATGTCGCCGTCTTCGTGTGTATGGCGACCAAGGCTGTACATTTGGAGTTGGTCTCTGATCTCACCGCCTCAGCATTTTTGGCAGCCCTCAGAAGACTTGCGGCCAGGAGAGGATCGCCCGGTCACATTTACAGTGACAACGGGACGAACTTTATAAAAGCAAATAGAGTTTTGCAAGAGGAGATTGTTAACTTGAAAACCATATTGAATGCCCAGTTTTATGCAGAAATAGCTGAAATGTCGATAGAATGGCACTTCAACGCACCATCTTGGCCAAGCGCAGGCGGTCTCTGGGAGGCTGCAGTGAAGAGCTTGAAATACCACCTGAAGCGAGTAATAGGAGAACAAAAACTCACCTACGAGGAGTTCTCTACTCTTCTAGCTCAGCTAGAAGGATGCCTTAACTCCAGACCTCTGTGCCCGCTGAGTGAAGACGTCGAAGACTTAGATTGTTTGACCCCTTCTCATTTTCTGTCCAGTGGACCAACATTGACCATTGTTGAGTCAGAACACGACTTACGAACCAGATGGCAGTTAGTGCAGAAGATTTACCAAGATGTGTGGAAGAGATGGAGAGCGGAGTACCTCACACAGTTGAACGCTAGGTCCAAGTGGCGACGTTCACAACCAAATTTAAATGTTGGCGGCATTGTAATTATACACGATGCTAACCTGCCACCGGGTAAATGGGCTCTCGGTCGAATCGTGCAGCTACATCCGGGGCAAGATGGGCTAGTTCGAGTAGTCTCTGTTAAAACCAAAAATGGCATTATGAAGCGACCAGTAGTCAAACTATCTCTTTTACCTATTAACCACTCCAACGACGAAGACAGTAACCAAATTCATGAAACCACTGACCATAACCAGCCGAAACACCAGTCGAACGACGATTTACCAAAACCAAAGCGACGAGCTAGAAGAGGAATTGTTAATTTATTTACCATGGCACTTATGTTGTTTACCTTTTTATTTTCACCAGCCACGTGTGCATACAACGCTATAAACTTCAACGACAGTCAAAGTTTATATTTAGATAAAATATCAACCATGCGACTAGTTCAGGACGAATGGAAACTAGTTGTATACTACGATTTAAAACCATATTGGCAAGGCAGTAAATTGTTATCCAAATATATTGATCATATGGAATATATTTGCAAGGAATCGTCAGTCAGAAACCATTGTGAATCTATTTTAATACAATTACAGCACAGTTATACAGAGTTATCGCATTACAATAACATTCTGTCGACGCAGCAGTTCCCACGCGGGCACGCGCGGCGCAGGCGCGGCCTTATCAACGCTGTGGGTAATGTTGCACACGCGCTGTTCGGTGTACTCGATGACCAATTCGCTAAGCAGTATATTCAGGACATCGATTTAATTAGGGAAAACCAAAACCATCTTGCTGCTCTATGGAAAAACCAGACTTCCGTAATAGAAGCAGAATATAATGTATTGAAGAGGATGCAAGGCTCAATTGACAAACAATATAAAATATTTACTCATTACCTTAACCAGTTAAAGAACGCTACCAATGATGTCAAGAGTCAATTGAAAGACGTGGAAAACAATAATGAATTTTTATTATGCGCTATGGCAGCTAACAGCTTGGAGTCGAATTTGAAGAATGTGCAGGATGTTCTTTTAGATACTGTTTCGGAGGTGTACTTTGGGAAGTTCAACATACATCTTTTGAAACCCGACCAGCTTCTAGAAGAATTAAATATTATTTCCGGAAGATTGTCCAACGATTTAAGTTTACCAATAGAGAACACGCATACAGAATTAACCAAAATGTACCATTTACTGAGGTACTTTTGAGAGGTACCTACAAACTAATGTTTATTTTATATTATCTCATTGAATTAAAGCTATGTAATGTGTATTAAGAACGTATAAGTATAAATTAAATATGATATTCCAATATTGACAATCAAATATTTGTATGCCGATATATTGGCGAATTGTGCTGTACACCAATTAATTGTTAACAACTATGTTACCACGATTCATACAAATAAATCATTTCATTTCATTTCATTTCATTTCATTTCATTTCATTTCATTTCATTTCATTTCATTTCATTACTCAAGGTCAGAGCGAAAATGCTAAATGACTATTTTATTTTTGAAATTAGAATACCATTAGTGAGTAGAGACCATTACCAAGTATATAAAATTTATCCTGTACCAAGACGGAACGGCAAAACCATGGTCACCCTAGTTCCAGTTTCGGATTACATTGCGATCAACTTACGAAGAGACTCATTTATGACCATATCACACTTAGAATTAAATAATTGTCTTCATTTAGATACTGAGACACAACTTTGTCCTTTGGAAAAACCAATTTCTCATATGAGTCATGATGACGTCATGTGCTCCAAAGACCAGGAGACGAAGCAGTGCAGAACCAAAACTGCCAAATGTCTAGATTGGTGGTCTCAGCTAAGCGAGGTCAATACATACTTTTTCTTTTGCTGCGACTCGTATCCAGTACGTATCATCTGTGGAGAGCAAATGTTTTCCAATCATCTTAATAATAGCGGCATTATTAGGTTGGGTCCAGATTGTGTTCTGAAAGGACAAGACATTACCATTTATGCTCGGAGGCTTCAGAACAATACATTAACCATACAGACGGATATACCAGCTATAGACATTCACCCCATCAACCACATCTTTAACCAGAATAAGACGTTCATGTCGCTGATTTCGGAGCCAGCATCAGTGATGGGTGGTTACGATCAGGAGCTAGATGATATAGGCGCAAAAATAAAACAAATGAATTCAGAGAGTGGTCTAAAGGGTGGTATATCTTATCACGACGTTCACCACTACGTCGCGATATACGTGGTGGCGGGTGTGCTGGTGGCCGGGGCCGCCGCGTACGCCGTGCGGCGGTGGTGCCCGCGCCGCAGCCGACGCCAGGACTCCAGCGCGCCGCCCGCGCCGGCAGCCGCTGGCGCAGGGCCAGCCGCGTCGCACCCGCCGCGCCCTGAGCCGCGGGGTCTGACGAACGCAGCGTTTGTGTATAGTGTTAGTGACCAGTGTGTAAGTGTAGTTAACCACGGGCAATCTAGTGCTAGTAAAAATAGTGATAAGTGTAGTGATGAAGTGAAAGACCAATCCACTTCTCCTGTAGTGCATAGGCATAATTTTAGTGATTACTGTGGCTAGAGACATTAAGGTTACCATTAGATAATGCAAATTTGTTTATCACCTTGTCTCACGTCACTCGCTAACCATAACCATTTCTTTTTTGTACCATCTTCACCACCACTCTTTCTTCTCTCGCGGTGGCAGCATGTACGGTCAACAGCATGTCGACTGTACATCACGTTTCGCGTATCAGCGTTTACGTCGCCTCGCGTTATTTCCTAAGTAATATTGTAACCAGTTCGCGACAAGCCGCCGATCGATTCGCGTGCTCATTACCATACCAACATTTTACCATTTTACCATATAGCATAAGTTAAGGTTTCAATATACCATTTGAGCCTAACTTGTGTTTTACTCTGTACGGAACCAAACCACCGTACAATAATTGTTTGCGGCAGCCTTCTTGGATTTCAAAAATGATCACAGAATTGTTCTCTGCACTCTCGAGAACCTCGGACACGATATCCATATTGCTGAAATCATAATTTTGTGTGGCGGCCATCTTTGATTTGAAAAATGATCACCAAATCGTTCTCTGCACCCTCGAGAACCTCGGGTACGACATCCATATTGCTGAAATCATAATTTTTTTGCGGCAGCCATCTTGGATTTGAAAAATGATCACAAAATCGTTCTCTGCACCCTCGAAAACCTCGGATACGATACCCATAATGTAGTTATCATAATTTTGAGCGGCGGCCATCTTGAATTTCAAAAATGATCACAAAATCGTTCTCTTCACCCTCGAGAGCCTCGGGTACGATATCCATATTGCTGAGAAAATAATTGTTTGCGGCGGCCATCTTGGATTTGAAAAATGATCACAAAAACGTTCTCAACACCCTCAAGAACCTCGGATACGATACCCATAATGTAGTTATCATAATTTTGAGCGGCGGCCATCTCGGATTTAAAAATGATCGCAAAATTGTTTTCTGCACCCTCGAGAACCTCGGACACGATATCCATATTGCTGAAAAAATAATTGTTTGCGGCAGCCTTCTTGGATTTCAAAAATGATCACAGAATTGTTCTCTGCACCCTCGAGAACCTCGGACACGATATCCATATTGCTGAAATCATAATTTTGTGCGGCGGCCATCTTTGATTTGAAAAATGATCACCAAATCGTTCTCTGCACCCTCGAGAACCTCGGGTACGACATCCATATTGCTGAAATCATAATTTTTTTGCGGCAGCCATCTTGGATTTGAAAAATGATCACAAAATCGTTCTCTGCACCCTCGAAAACCTCGGATACGATACCCATAATGTAGTTATCATAATTTTGAGCGGCGGCCATCTTGAATTTCAAAAATGATCACAAAATCGTTCTCTTCACCCTCGAGAGCCTCGGGTACGATATCCATATTGCTGAGAAAATAATTGTTTGCGGCGGCCATCTTGGATTTGAAAAATGATCACAAAAACGTTCTCAACACCCTCAAGAACCTCGGATACGATACCCATAATGTAGTTAGCATAATTTTGAGCGGCGGGCATCTTGGATTTGAAAACTGAACACCAAATCGTTCTCTGCACCCTCGAGAACCTCGGGCACGATACCCATAATGAAGTTATCATACTTTTGAGCGCGGCCATCTTCGCTTTGAAAAATGATCACAAAATCGTTCTCTGCGCCCTCGAGAACCTCGGATACGATATCCATATTGCTGAAAACATAATTGTTTGCGGCAGGCCTCTTGGATTTCAAAAATTATCCCAAAATTATTTTCTGCACCCTCGAGAACTTCGGACACGATATCCATATTGCTGAAAACATTATTGTTTGCGGCAGCCCTCTTGGATTTCAAAACTGATCACAGAATTGTTCTCTGCACCCTCGAGAACCTCGGACACGATATCCATATTACTAAAATCATAATTTTGTGCGGCGGCCATGTTGAATTTGAAAAATGTTCACCAAATCGTTCTCTGCACCCTCGAGAATCTTGGACACGATATCCATAATGTAGTTATCATAATTTTGAGCGGCGGCCATCTCGGATTTAAAAATGATCCCAAAATCGTTCTCTGCACCCTCGAGAACCTTGGGCACGATACCCATAATGAAGTAATCATACTTTTGAGCGCGGCCATCTTCGATTTGAAAAATGATCACAAAATCGTTCTCTGCACCCTCGAGAACCTCGGACACGATATCCATATTGCTGAAAACATTATTGTTTGCGGCAGCCCTCTTGGATTTCAAAACTGATCACAGAATTGTTCTCTGCACCCTCGAGAAACTCGGACACGATATCCATATTGCTAAAATAATAATTTTGTGCGGCAGCCATCTTGGATTTGAAAAATGATCACAAAATCGTTCTCAGCACCCTCGAGAAACTCGGATACGATACCCATAATGTAGTTAGCATAATTTTGAGCGGCGGGCATCTTGGATTTGAAAGCTGATCACCAAATCGTTCTCTGCACCCTCGAGAACCTCGGGCACGATACCCATAATGAAGTTATCATACTTTTGAGCGCGGCCATCTTCTATTTGAAAAATGATCACAAAATCGTTCTCTGCACCCTCGAGAACCTCGGATACGATATCCATATTGCTGAAAACATAATTGTTTGCGGCAGGCCTCTTGGATTTCAAAAATTTTCCCAAAATTATTTTCTGCACCCTCGAGAACCTCGGACACGATATCCATATTGCTAAAATCATAATTTTGTGCGGCGGCCATGTTGGATTTGAAAAATGATCACCAAATCGTTCTCTGCACCCTCGAGAATCTCGGACACGATATCCATATTGCTGAAATCATAATTTTGTTTGCCGGCAATCTTGGATTTGAAAAATGACCACAAAATCGGTCTCAGCACCCTCGAGAACGTCTGATAAGATACCCATAATGTAATTTATCATACTTTTGAACGGCGGCCATCTTGGATTTGAAAAATGATCACAAAATCGTTCTCTGCACCCTGGAGAACCTCGGATACGATACCCATACTGTAGTTATCATAATTTTGAACGGCGGCCATCTTGTATAACAAAAATGATCACAAAATCGTTCTCTGCACCCCCGAGAACCTCGGATACGATATCCATAATGTAGTAATCATAATTTTGAGCGGCGGCCATCTTGGATTTCAAAAATGATCACAGAATTGTTCTCTGCACCCTCGAGAACCTCGGACACGATATCCATATTGCTAAAATCATAATTTTGTGCGGCGGCCATCTTGAATTTGAAAAATGATCACCAAATCGGTCTCTGCACTCTCGAGAACCTCGGATACGATACCCATATTTTTGTGATCATAATCTTGCACGGCGGCCATCTTGGATTTGAAAAATGATCACAAAATCGTTCTCTGCACCCTCGAGGAACTCGGATACGATACCCATAATGTAGTTATCATAATTTTGACCGGTGGCCATCTTGGATTTGAAAACTGATCACAAAATCGTTCTCTGTACCCTCGAGAAACTCGGATACGATACCCATAATGTAGTTATCATACTTTTGAGCGGCGGCCAACTTGGATTTGAAAAATAATCACCAAATCGTGCTCTGCACCCTCGAGAACCTCTGATACGATACCCATAATGTAGTTATCATAATTTTGAGCGGCGGCCATCTCGGATTTAAAAATGATCCCGAAATTGTTTTCTGCACCCTCGAGAACCTCGGACACGATATCCATATTGCTAAAATAATAATTTTGTGCGGCAGCCATCTTGGATTTGAAAAATGATCACAAAATCGTTCTCAGCACCCTCGAGAAACTCGGATACGATACCCATAATGTAGTTAGCATAATTTTGAGCGGCGGGCATCTTGGATTTGAAAACTGATCACCAAATCGTTCTCTGCACCCTCGAGAACCTCGGGCACGATACCCATAATGAAGTTATCATACTTTTGAGCGCGGCCATCTTCGATTTGAAAAATGATCACAAAATCGTTCTCTGCACCCTCGAGAACCTCGGATACTATATCCATATTGCTGAAAACATAATTGTTTGCGGCAGGCCTCTTGGATTTCAAAAATTATCCCAAAATTATTTTCTGCACCCTCGAGAACCTCGGACACGATATCCATATTGCTGAAAACATTATTGTTTGCGGCAGCCCTCTTGGATTTCAAAACTGATCACAGAATTGTTCTCTGCACCCTCGAGAACCTCGGACACGATATCCATATTGCTAAAATCATAATTTTGTGCGGCGGCCATGTTGGATTTGAAAAATGATCACCAAATCGTTCTCTGCACCCTCGAGAATCACGGACACGATATCCATATTGCTGAAATCATAATTTTGTTTGCCGGCAATCTTGGATTTGAAAAATGATCACAAAATCGGTCTCAGCACCCTCGAGAACGTCTGATAAGATACCCATAATGTAATTTCTCATTCTTTTGAACGGCGGCCATCTTGGATTTGAAAAATGATCACAAAATCGTTCTCTGCACCCTGGAGAACCTCGGATACGATACCTATACTGTAGTTGTCATAATTTTGAACGGCGGCCATCTTGGATAACAAAAATGATCACAAAATCGTTCTCTGCACCCCCGAGAACCTCGGATACGATAACCATAATGTAGTAATCATAATTTTGAGGGGCAGCCATCTTGGATTTAAAAAATGATCACAGAATTGTTCTCTGCACCCTCGAGAACCTCGGACACGATATCCATATTGCTAAAATCATAATTTTGTGCGGCGGCCATCTTGAATTTGAAAAATGATCACCAAATCGTTCTCTGCACTCTCGAGAACCTCGGATACGATACCCATATTTTTGTGATCATAATCTTGCACAGCGGCCATCTTGGATTTGAAAAATGATCACAAAATCGTTCTCTGCACCCTCGAGGAACTCGGATACGATACCCATAATGTAGTTATCATAATATAATTTTGAGCGGCGGGCATCTTGGATTTGAAAACTTATCACCAAATCGTTCTTTGCACCCTCGAGAACCTCTAGAACGATACCCATAATGAAGTTATCATACTTTTGAGCGGTGGCCATCTTCGATTTGAAAAATTATCACAAAATCGTTCTATGCACCCTCGAGAACCTCGGATATCCATATTGCTGAAAACATAATTTGAGCGACGGCCATCTTGGATATCAAAAATAATCACAGAATTGTTCTCTGCACCCTTGAGAACCTCGGACACGATATCCATATTGCTAAATTCATAATTTTTTGCGGCGGCCATCTTGAATTTGAAAAATGATCACCAAATCGTTCTCTGCACTCTCGAGAACCTCGGATACGATACCCATATTTTTGTGATCATAATCTTGCACGGCGGCCATCTTGGATTTGAAAAATGATCACAAAATCGTTCTCTGCACCCTCGAGAATCTCGGACACGATATCCATAATGTAGTTATCATAATTTTGAGCGGCGGCCATCTCGGATTTAAAAATGATCCCAAAATTGTTTTCTGCACCCTCGAGAACCTCGGACACGATATCCATATTGCTAAAATAATAATTTTGTGCGGCAGCCATCTTGGATTTGAAAAATGATCACAAAATCGTTCTCAGGACCCTCGAGAAACTCGGATACGATACCCATAATGTAGTTAGCATAATTTTGAGCGGCGGGCATCTTGGATTTGAAAACTGATCACCAAATCGTTCTCTGCACCCTCGAGAACCTCGGGCACGATACCCATAATGAAGTTATCATACTTTTGAGCGCGGCCATCTTCGATTTGAAAAATGATCACAAAATCGTTCTCTGCACCCTCGAGAACCTCGGATACGATATCCATATTGCTGAAAACATAATTGTTTGCGGCAGGCCTCTTGGATTTCAAAAATTTTCCCAAAATTATTTTCTGCACCCTCGAGAACCTCGGACACGATATCCATATTGCTGAAAACATTATTGTTTGCGGCAGCCCTCTTGGATTTCAAAACTGATCACAGAATTGTTCTCTGCACCCTGGAGAACCTCGGACACGATATCCATATTGCTAAAATCATAATTTTGTGCGGCGGCCATGTTGGATTTGAAAAATGATCACCAAATCGTTCTCTGCACCCTCGAAAATCTCGGACACGATATCCATATTGCTGAAATCATAATTTTGTGCGGCGGCCATCTTGAATTTGAAAAATGATCACAAAGTCGTTCTCTGCACTCTCGAGAACCTCGGATACGATACCCATATTTTTGTGATCATAATCTTGCACGGCGGCCATCTTGGATTTGAAAAATGATCACAAAATCGTTCTCTGCACCCTCGAGGAACTCGGATACGATACCCATAATGTAGTTATCATAATTTAGACCGGTGGCCATCTTGGATTTGAAAACTGTTCACAAAATCGTTCTTTGCACCCTCGAGAACCTCTAGAACGATACCCATAATGAAGTTATCATACTTTTGAGCGACGGCCTTCTTCGATTTGAAAAATTATCACAAAATCGTTCTATGCACCCTCGAGAACCTCGGATACGATATCCATATTGCTGAAAACATAATTTGAGCGGCGGCCATCTTGGATATCAAAAATAATCACAGAATTGTTCTCTGCACCCATGAGAACCTCAGACACGATATCCATATTGCTAAATTCATAATTTTTTGCGGCGGCCATCTTGAATTTGAAAAATGATCACCAAATCGTTCTCTGCACTCTCGAGAACCTCGGATACGATACCCATATTTTTGTGATCATAATCTTGCACGGCGGCCATCTTGGATTTGAAAAATGATCATAAAATCGTTCTCTGCACCCTCGAGAATCTCGGACACGATATCCATAATGTAGTTATCATAATTTTGAGCGGCGGCCATCTCGGATTTAAAAATGATCCCAAAATTGTTTTCTGCACCCTCGAGAACCTTGGACACGATATCCATATTGCTAAAATAATAATTTTGTGCGGCAGCCATCTTGGATTTGATAAATGATCACAAAATCGTTCTCAGCACCCTCGAGAAACTCGGATACGATACCCATAATGTAGTTAGCATAATTTTGAGCGGCGGGCATCTTGGATTTGAAAACTGATCACCAAATCGTTCTCTGCACCCTCGAGAACCTCGGGCACGATACCCATAATGAAGTTATCATACTTTTGAGCGCGGCCATCTTCGATTTGAAAAATGATCACAAAATCGTTCTCTGCACCCTCGAGAACCTCGGATACGATATCCATATTGCTGAAAACATAATTGTTTGCGGCAGGCCTCATGGATTTCAAAAATTTTCCCAAAATTATTTTCTGCACCCTCGAGAACCTCGGACACGATATCCATATTGCTGAAAACATTATTGTTTGCGGCAGCCCTCTTGGATTTAAAAAATGATCACAGAATTGTTCTCTGCACCCTCGAGAACCTCGGACACGATATCCATATTGCTAAAATCATAATTTTGTGCGGCGGCCATGTTGGATTTGAAAAATGATCACCAAATCGTTCTCTGCACCCTCGAGAATCTCGGACACGATATCCATATTGCTGAAATCATAATTTTGTTTGCCGGCAATCTTGGATTTGAAAAATGACCACAAAATCGGTCTCAGCACCCTCGAGAACGTCTGATAAGATACCCATAATGTAATTTATCATACTTTTGAACGGCGGCCATCTTGGATTTGAAAAATGATCACAAAATCGTTCTCTGCACCCTGGAGAACCTCGGATACGATACCCATACTGTAGTTATCATAATTTTGAACAGCGGCAATCTTGGATAACAAAAATGATCACAAAATCGTTCTCTGCACCCCCGAGAACCTCGGATACGATAACCATAATGTAGTAATCATAATTTTGAGCGGCGGCCATCTTGGATTTCAAAAATGATCACAGAATTGTTCTCTGCACCCTCGAGAACCTCGGACACGATATCCATATTGCTCAAATCATAATTTTGTGCGGCGGCCATCTTGGATTTGAAAAATGATCACCAAATCGTTCTCTGCACCCTCGAGAACCTCGGGTACGATATCCATATTGCTGATATTATAATTTTGTGCGGCAGCCATCTTGGATTTGAAAAATTATCACAAAATCGTTCTCAACACCCTCGAGAACCTCGGAAACGATACCCATAATGAAGTTATCATACTTTTGAGCGGCGGCCATCCTGGATTTGAAAAATGATCACAAAATCGTTCTGTGCACCCTCGAGAACCTCGGATACGATACCCATAATGTAGTTTATCATACTTTTGAACGGCGGCCATCTTGGATTTCAAAATATGATCACAAAATCGTTCTCTGCACCCTCGAAAACCTCGGATACGATACCCATAATGTCGTTAACATAATTTTGAGCGGCGGCCATCTTGGATTTCAAAATTGATCACAAAATCGTTCTCTTCACCCTCGAGAGCCTCGGGTACGATATCCATATTGCTGAAAAAATAATTGTTTACGCGGCCATCTTGGATTTGAAAAATGATCACCAAATCGTTCTCTGCACTCTCGAGAACCTCGAATACGATACCCATATTTTTGTGATCATAATCTTGCACGGCGGCCATCTTGGATTTGAAAAATGATCACAAAATCGTTCTCTGCACCCTCGAGGAACTCGGATACGATACCCATAATGTAGTTATCATAATTTTGACCGGTGGCCATCTTGGATTTGAAAACTGATCACAAAATCGTTCTCTGTACCCTCGAGAAACTCGGATACGATACCCATAATGTAGTTATCATAATTTTGAGCGGCGGGCATCTTGGATTTGAAAACTTATCACCAAATCGATCTTTGCACCCTCGAGAACCTCTAGAACGATACCCATAATGAAGTTATCATACTTTTGAGCGGCGGCCATCTTCGATTTGAAAAATTATCACAAAATCGTTCTATGCACCCTCGAGAACCTCGGATACGATATCCATATTGCTGAAAACATAATTTGAGCGGCGGCCATCTTGGATATCAAAAATAATCACAGAATTGTTCTCTGCACCCATGAGAACCTCGGACACGATATCCATATTGCTAAATTCATAATTTTTTGCGGCGGCCATCTTGAATTTGAAAAATGATCACCAAATCGTTCTCTGCACTCTCGAGAACCTCGGATACGATACCCATATTTTTGTGATCATAATCTTGCACGGCGGCCATCTTGGATTTGAAAAATGATCACAAAATCGTTCTCTGCACCCTCGAGAATCTCGGACACGATATCCATAATGTAGTTATCATAATTTTGAGCGGCGGCCATCTTCGATTTGAAAAATTATCACAAAATCGTTCTATGCACCCTCGAGAACCTCGGATACGATATCCATATTGCTGAAAACATAATTTGAGCGGCGGCCATCTTGGATATCAAATATAATCACAGAATTGTTCTCTGCACCCATGAGAACCTCGGACACGATATCCATATTGCTAAATTCATAATTTTTTGCGGCGGCCATCTTGAATTTGAAAAATGATCACCAAATCGTTCTCTGCACTCTCGAGAACCTCGGATACGATACCCATATTTTTGTGATCATAATCTTGCACGGCGGCCATCTTGGATTTGAAAAATGATCCCAAAATTGTTTTCTGCACCCTCGAGAACCTCGGACACAATATCCATATTGCTAAAATAATAATTTTGTGCGGCAGCCATCTTGGATTTGAAAAATGATCACAAAATCGTTCTCAGCACCCTCGAGAAACTCGGATACGATACCCATAATGTAGTTAGCATAATTTTGAGCGGCGGGCATCTTGGATTTGAAAACTGATCACCAAATCGTTCTCTGCACCCTCGAGAACCTCGGGCACGATACCCATAATGAAGTTATCATACTTTTGAGCGCGGCCATCTTCGATTTGAAAAATGATCACAAAATCGTTCTCTGCACCCTCGAGAACCTCGGATACGATATCCATATTGCTGAAAACATAATTGTTTGCGGCAGGCCTCTTGGATTTCAAAAATTTTCCCAAAATTATTTTCTGCACCCTCGAGAACCTCGGACACGATATCCATATTGCTGAAAACATTATTGTTTGCGGCAGCCCTCTTGGATTTCAAAACTGTTCACAGAATTGTTCTCTGCACCCTCGAGAACCTCGGACACGATATCCATATTGCTAAAATCATAATTTTGTGCGGCGGCCATGTTGGATTTGAAAAATGATCACCAAATCGTTCTCTGCACCCTCGAGAATCTCGGACACGATATCCATATTGCTGAAATCATAATTTTGTTTGCCGGCAATCTTGGATTTGAAAAATGACCACAAAATCGGTCTCAGCACCCTCGAGAACGTCTGATAAGATACCCATAATGTAATTTATCATACTTTTGAACGGTGGCCATCTTGGATTTGAACAATGATCACAAAATCGTTCTCTGCACCCTGGAGAACCTCGGATACGATACCCATACTGTAGTTATCATAATTTTGAACGGCGGCCATCTTGGATAACAAAAATGATCACAAAATCGTTCTCTGCACCCCCGAGAACCTCGGATACGATAACCATAATGTAGTAATCATAATTTTGAGCGGCGGCCATCTTGGATTCAAAAATGATCACAGAATTGTTCTCTGCACCCTCGAGAACCTCGGACACGATATCCATATTGCTAAAATCATAATTTTGTGCGGCGGCCATCTTGAATTTGAAAAATGATCACCAAATCGTTCTCTGCACTCTCGAGAACCTCGGATACGATACCCATATTTTTGTGATCATAATCTTGCACGGCGGCCATCTTGGATTTGAAAAATGATCACAAAATCGTTCTCTGCACCCTCGAGGAACTCGGATACGATACCCATAATGTAGTTATCATAATTTTGACCGGTGGCCATCTTGGATTTGAAATCTGATCACAAAATCGTTCTCTGTACCCTCGAGAAACTCGGATACGATACCCATAATGTAGTTATCATAATTTTGAGCGGCGGGCATCTTGGATTTGAAAACTTATCACCAAATCGTTCTTTGCACCCTCGAGAACCTCTAGAACGATACCCATAATGAAGTTATCATACTTTTGAGCGGCGGCCATCTTCGATTTGAAAAATTATCACAAAATCGTTCTATGCACCCTCGAGAACCTCGGATACGATATCCATATTGCTGAAAACATAATTTGAGCGGCGGCCATCTTGGATATCAAAAATAATCACAGAATTGTTCTCTGCACCCATGAGAACCTCGGACACGATATCCATATTGCTAAATTCATAATTTTTTGCGGCGGCCATCTTGAATTTGAAAAATGATCACCAAATCGTTCTCTGCACTCTCGAGAACCTCGGATACGATACCCATATTTTTGTGATCATAATCTTGCACGGCGGCCATCTCGGATTTAAAAATGATCCCAAAATTGTTTTCTGCACCCTCGAGAACCTCGGACACGATATCCATATTGCTAAAATAATAATTTTGTGCGGCAGCCATCTTGGATTTGAAAAATGATCACAAAATCGTTCTCAGCACCCTCGAGAAACTCGGATACGATACCCATAATGTAGTTAGCATAATTTTGAGCGGCGGAAATCTTGGATTTGAAAACTGATCACCAAATCGTTCTCTGCACCCTCGAGAACCTCGGGCACGATACCCATAATGAAGTTATCATACTTTTGAGCGCGGCCATCTTCGATTTGAAAATGATCACAAAATCGTTCTCTGCACCCTCGAGAACCTCGGATACGATATCCATATTGCTGAAAACATAATTGTTTGCGGCAGGCCTCTTGGATTTCAAAAATTTTCCCAAAATTATTTTCTGCACCCTCGAGAACCTCGGACACGATATCCATATTGCAGAAAACATTATTGTTTGCGGCAGCCCTCTTGGATTTAAAAAATGATCACAGAATTGTTCTCTGCACCCTCGAGAACCTCGGACACGATATCCATATTGCTAAAATCATAATTTTGTGCGGCGGCCATGTTGGATTTGAAAAATGATCACCAAATCGTTCTCTGCACCCTCGAGAATCTCGGACACGATATCCATATTGCTGAAATCATAATTTTGTTTGCCGGCAATCTTGGATTTGAAAAATGACCACAAAATCGGTCTCAGCACCCTCGAGAACGTCTGATAAGATACCCATAATGTAATTTATCATACTTTTGAACGGCGGCCATCTTGGATTTGAAAAATGATCACAAAATCGTTCTCTGCACCCTGGAGAACCTCGGATACGATACCCATACTGTAGTTATCATAATTTTGAACGGCGGCCATCTTGGATAACAAAAATGATCACAAAATCGTTCTCTTCACCCTCGAGAGCCTCGGGTACGATATCCATATTGCTGAAAAAATAATTGTTTACGCGGCCATCTTGGATTTGAAAAATGATCACCAAATCGTTCTCTGCACTCTCGAGAACCTCGGATACGATACCCATATTTTTGTGATCATAATCTTGCACGGCGGCCATCTTGGATTTGAAAAATGATCACAAAATCGTTCTCTGCACCCTTGAGGAACTCGGATACGATACCCATAATGTAGTTATCATAATTTTGACCGGTGGCCATCTTGGATTTGAAAACTGATCACAAAATCGTTCTCTGTACCCTCGAGAAACTCGGACACGATACCCATAATGTAGTTATCATAATTTTGAGCGGCGGGCATCTTGGATTTGAAAACTTATCACCAAATCGATCTTTGCACCCTCGAGAACCTCTAGAACGATACCCATAATGAAGTTATCATACTTTTGAGCGGCGGCCATCTTCGATTTGAAAAATTATCACAAAATCGTTCTATGCACCCTCGAGAACCTCGGATACGATATCCATATTGCTGAAAACATAATTTGAGCGGCGGCCATCTTGGATATCAAAAATAATCACAGAATTGTTCTCTGCACCCATGAGAACCTCGGACACGATATCCATATTGCTAAATTCATAATTTTTTGCGGCGGCCATCTTGAATTTGAAAAATGATCACCAAATTGTTCTCTGCACTCTCGAGAACCTCGGATACGATACCCATATTTTTGTGATCATAATCTTGCACGGCGGCCATCTTGGATTTGAAAAATGATCACAAAATCGTTCTCTGCACCCTCGAGAATCTCGGACACGATATCCATAATGTAGTTATCATAATTTTGAGCGGCGGCCATCTCGGATTTAAAAATGATCCCAAAATTGTTTTCTGCACCCTCGAGAACCTCGGACACGATATCCATATTGCTAAAATAATAATTTTGTGCGGCAGCCATCTTGGATTTGAAAACTGATCACAAAATCGTTCTCAGCACCCTCGAGAAACTCGGATACGATACCCATAATGTAGTTAGCAGCA